>NC_044032.1:236019518-237373843 GCF_901765095.1 Microcaecilia unicolor | reverse complement strand
TCGATGGACCCTTGGTCTTTTCCCAGTATGGCATTACTTATGTACTTATGCGTGTAAACTTAAGACATCCAGCCTGCACAAACATTAAGGGGTTGATATTCAAAGTGATTTTAATGAACAGGAGAGGCTCCTGACTAGAGAATGATGCGAGGACAAAGTTTGTCCCCATCCCCACGAGCTCTGTCCCCATCCCCGCAAGCCTCAAACAGTTCTGATTTTATATATCATTTTATTAAAGTATAAAAAGTAACAATATTCTGTACAACTGTCATTTTATAAATCACAAACAATACAGAACAAATATCAACAAAATCCCTGTCTCCCCTAACAAATATCCCCTCTACTATCAGGAAGACCGAACAAGCTGAATTACTACAAAATACTACACAGAAAATTCATGCTAATAGAATACCTAGGTCACACACACATAAGAGTAACCATACTGGGTCAGAGCAATGGTCCATCTAGCCCAGTATCTTGTTTCCAACAGTGGCAGAAACCCAAATTGTGGCAACATTTCATACTACAACAGGAAGTTGCATCAGAAGGCAGGATCCGGCAGAGAGAAGGTCCTGGAGCAAGCCTGTGGCGATTGGAGTCAGCTCAGTTCGCTGCTGCATAAGGTACAACTACTGCAGGAGGGAGGGAGGCAAGCACAGAGATGCCAAACTCACAGGAGCGGTAACTGCAAATTTTTTTTTTTTAATCGCGGGAGCAAAGCTTTTTATCATTCCTGCAGGGCGGTAAAAAGTCCCCATGTCATTCTCTACTCCTGACTGTTTAAATCACTTCTGCAGGGCTATCAGTGGATATTCAGCAGGACTTAACTACATAGTGCCACTGAATAACCCCTCTCTATGCCAAAACTGGCTAGTTTGTGGGCTGTGCAGGGATGGAATTAGAGAGTAGCAGAAACTTAAGCCTGTTAGCGGTGATTTTCAGTCTGATATCCAGCTCCCCTAACTTTATGCAATGATAAAGAACTGGTTTGAATACAGCAAAGATATTTACCTGTAGCAGACATTCCCCGAGGACAGCAGGCCTTATATTTTCACAACTGGGTAACATGATCTGCGTTGCCCAGTCCAGAGCTTTTAACAAGCTTCAAAAGTGCTTTTGTGGAGCGTGAGGCATACTCTACTGTGCATGTGCGAGTGTCTTCCTGCCCCTCAAGAGAGCGCGGTTACCACAGTTAAAAACTACAGCATAAACAGAAAGAATAGGAGACACTCCAAGGGGAGGTGAGAGGGTTTGTGAGAATTTAAGGCCTGCTGTCCTCAGAGAATACCTGCTCCAGGTAAATATCTTCGCTTTCTCCAAGGACAAGCAGGCCATAATTCTCACATTCAGGCTCAATGAAAACAACAAACATTGGTCAACTGGACCTCGCAACGGCAAGGACAGAACTCAGATTAACCTGAAAAATATATACAAACTGAGTAAGAGTGCAGCCTAGAACAGAACGAGCATAGGGGGGTGGAGTTGTATTCTAGACCCCAAACAGATTCTGCCTGAACCGACTATTGCGACGGGTATCCTGCTCAAGGCAGTAATGAGATGTGAATGTGTCAACTGAAGACCACATCGTAGACTTGCAAATTCTTCAATGGAAGTTGACCTCAAGTGGGCTACCAACGCATCCATGGCTCTAACATTGTGAGCCTTGACATGACCCTCCAGGGTCATCTCAGCATGGGCATAAGTGAAAGAAATGCAATCTGCCAGCCAATTAGAGCTTGTGTATTTCTCGATGGTGACGCCCATCCTGATGGGATCAAAAGAAACAAAAAGTTGGGCAGACTGTCTGTGGGGCCTGGTCCCAGGGGTGTGCTGGTAAATTTTTAACAAAGGCTCTCTCTCCGGGCATAGCCAGCCCTGAAATTTTGTGTGTGTGGGGGGGGGGGGGGGGGGGGGGGGGGGAATACATGTCTCTCTCTCCCCTCCCTTGTGTGGGCATGCTAGGCATACCTTTGCCGAGCCCCACCAGCCAATAAATGGACTGCCACCATTCTCTGCTGCTTGTTTCTGGCTCTGAGCAGCATGATGGAACCCTCTTGCGCTTGCATGAAAAGTCTCAGCCTGATGCTCAGAGTCAGAAACAAGGAGCAGGGAGCAGCAGCAGCAGTCTATTTACTTGGCTGGTGGGGCCAGCATCACTGCCAGCAATGTAAAAGAGAATTCAGGAGGGGGCCCAAGCCCACATTTTGGGAGTCAGTTGTTAAAGTAGCCATGGGGAGGCCTACTTTAACAACCGGCTCCCAAAATTCTTAAAAACTTAATAAACGGCTGTCGCGAGCCCGTGAGAGCCCGCTCCAGCACACCACTGCCTGGTCCGCTCCATGTAATAGGCCAATGCTCGCTTGCAGTCCAAGGTGTGCAAGGCATTCTTGCCAGGATGGGCATGAGGTCGGGGAAAGAATGTTGGCAAGATGGTTCAGATGGAACTCCGACACCACCTTCAGCAGGAACTTAGAGTGTGTGCAGAGGAATAGTCTATTTTGATGAAACTTAATATAAGGTGCATCCACTACTAAGGCCTGAAGCTCACTGACCCTAAGAGCTAAAGTAACAGCCACCAAGAAAATGACTTTCCAGGTGGGAATACTTCAGATGGCAGGAATTTAGTGGCTCGAAAGGAGCTTTTATCACCTGGGTGAAAACAACGTTGAGGTCCCATGACACAAGCGGAGGTTTGAAAGGGGGCTTTGTCAACAGCAAACATCTCATGAAGCAAACAACTAAAATCTGTCCAGGGATGGGCTTACCCGCTACGTGGTGATAAGCACTAATTGCACTGAGGTGATCCCCTACAGAGTTGGTTGAGACCAGTCTCGGATAGGTGTATAAGGTATTCAAGCAGGGTCTGTGTAGGGCAAGTAAGGGGATCTGTGGCACTCACACCAGACGGCAAACCTCTTCCATTTGAAAGAGTAGCACTTCTTAGTGGAATCTTTCCTGGAAGCCAGCAAGACCCAAGAGACACCCTCTGAAAGACCCAAGGAAGCAACTTCTAGGCTCTCAACATTTAGGCTGTGAAGTCCAGAGACTGAAGGTTGAGATGTAAATGAGGGTCAGAAAACACTACAACAGCCACGGTTCTTCAGAGGATAATTCCAGAAGAAGAGGGAACCAGATCTGCTGAGGCCAGTAAGGTGCGATAAGAAACATGATCCCGTGGTCATGACTGAGTTTCAGCAAAGCCTTCCCCATGAGAGGAATGGGAGGATACCCAAACAAAAAGACTTGTCCCCCAATAAAGGAGGAAGGCATCCGACACTGTCGTGGGCGTGAGCCTGGAACAGAACGAAGAGACTCTGTGATTCATATGAGTGGAAAGAGATCCACCAAGGAGGTTCCCCACGCTCGGAAGATCTCTCTGGCAACACCCGTGTTGAGAGACCACTCGTACGGTTGCATAACCCTGCTCAGTCCATCGGCCAGACTGTTTTTGCCCGCCAAATAAGTGGCTCAAAGGAACATGCAATGCTGGTGAGCCCAACGCCACATTGGATGGTCTCCTGACATAGAAGGCATGATCCGGTGGCCCCCTGCTTGTTGGTGTAATACATGACAACTTGACTGTCCGTTTGAATGAGAACAATTTAGTGAGACAGCTGATCTCTGAAAGCCTTTGGAGCGTTCCAGATCACCCGAAGCTCCAGGAGATTGATCTGGAGATCCATTTCCTGGGTGGACCAAGCATCTTGAGTGTAAAGCCAATCTACATGAGCTCCCTAACTCAGGAGAGATATATCCACCGTCAACTCCTTTTGAGGCTGAGGAATTTGGAATGGAAGTTCCAGAGTCAAATTGGATCGAATGGTCCACCACAAAAGAGAGCAAGCAAGCTCTGGGGACACTCAGATGACATTTTCCAGACTCCCTGTGGCTTGGCACCACTGAGAAGCCAGGATCCATTGGGCAGATCTCATGTGGAGGCATGCCATGGGTGTCACATAAACTGTGGATGCCATGTGGCCCAATAACATCAACATCTGCTGAGCTGTGACCTGCTGAGAGGCTCGAACCTGAGAAGCCAGCGCGACTAGAGTGTCTGCTCTCAGCCCTGGGAACTTTCTGCTTATTGAGCAGGGTTCCAATGAATTCCAATTGCTGGGCAGGGTGAAAATGGGACTTGGGGTAGTTTAAAATGAACCCTAGTAGCTCGAGCAGTCGAATAGTCCTCTGCATGGACTCCCAAGCATCATCCTCTAACGTGCTTTTCACCAGCCAATTAAGGGAATACATGGACTCCCAGTCTGCGTAGTGATGCTGCAACTACTGCTAGACACTTATTAAAGAACCTGGAAGCTGACACAAGGCCAAAGGGCAACACGCGGTCTAAAAGTGATGTGCCCCCAGACGCAATCATAAATACTTCTGGTGGGCTGGGAGTATCAGAATATGTGTATATGAATCCTTTAAGTCCAGAGCGCACATCCAATTGTTTTCCTGAATTATGGGGAGAAGGGTGCCCAGGGAAATCATCCTGACCTTTTCTTTGACCAGGAATTTGTTCAGGGCCCTTAGGTCTAGGATGGAACGCACCCCCCCCCCCCCATCTTCTTTTGCACGAGGAAGTACCTGGAATAGAATCCCCACCCTTCTTCCCCTGGTGGAGTGGACTTGTTCGTGTGGGCCTTGAGAAGGTCTGAGAGCTCCTCTGCAAGTACCTTCTCATGCTGAGAGCTAAAGTACTGAGCTCTTGATGGGCAATTTGGAGGTTTCTGACCCCAATTTAGGGCATATCCGAGATGGAATATTTGGAGAATCCACTGGTCGGAGGTTACAAAGGGCCACCTTTCGTGGAAAAAACTTCAGCCTCCCCCTGACCGGCAAATTGTCCAGAACAGACACAGACAGTGGCTATGCTCTGTGGAGACAGTCAATAGCTTGTCACCTGCTTTGACTAGGGAGCAGCAGGGGCCTTAGGTGAATATGCTGTTGACGGGAATGAGCGAGCTTCAGCAAGCTGGTGAGAGGCAGTGGAGTACCTACACCTCAGAGTAGTAGGCACCCCATCTCAACTTGCCAAAAGACCTCCTAGATAAGGAGGCTAATGCAGAAGGCGCCAGATAGGAGAGAGAAGAGATGGTATCAGTATGTTTTTTGATTTGGTCAGTAACCTCCTCAACCTTCTCTGCAAAAAGGTTATCCTCCCAGCATGGGGCATCCGTTAACCTCTGCTGAACCACCAGCTCCAAATCAGAAACACGGAGCCAAAAATGTCATACCCCTGGTCAAGAACTTACGACAAGCCTTGGGCTGCTTGGCCAACTCGCACAGTGACTTGACCTGCGCCGGTGAGAGAAAGTCAGCTAAGTCCAGCACCTTGCACACCAAGTCCTGCAAGTACACACTCATGAAGAGCTGGTATGACTGAATGCGTAACATGAGCATAGAAGCCTGGAACATCTTCCTCCCAAAAGAGTCCAAGGTCCTAGCTTCTCTGCCTCGGGACGCCGAAGCACAGTCTCTAGAACTCCTGGCTCTTTTGAGGGTGAATTCTACCACCATGGAATGATGAGGCAACTGGGGCTTATTAAAACCAGGTGTAGTGTGGATTTGGTACATAGTGTCGATCTTCTTGTGCAGTACTGGAACAGACAGATGTTTGCAAAACCAAAATTGTAGGTGTTACCTTTGACTCTAACCTCACTGTCAAACCCCATATTGACAACACACGTTGCACCTCATTTTTTGCCCTGCACCGCATCTGTGTTGTTATATTCCTTCTTCTCATTGCTGCTATTTATTCTCTTCTCCTAGGCTTAGTCATCACTCACCCTGACTACTGAAACTCACTCTTTATTGGTCTCCCACTGTACTCTCTTAAATGGCTTCAACTTGTACAATCAACTGCCATTTGCTTACTTCATAAATCCAAACCTTTTGACCACATCACCCCACTCCTTCAGCATGAACACTGGCTCACATTATCCGTACGTATATAATTTAAAGTCCCAACACTTGTCTTTAAAGGTCGCCTCCCCCTTGCAACCGACTATCTAACTAATCTGTATATTTCCTATACTCCTGCCCTTATGCTCTGCTCTCTCAACACAGGTTTACTTGCACTTCCATCCCCTTCAGTTCTCCACCTTGATATCATAAGTGCCTGGGTCCAGCATAGTTAATGGAAGAAACTATGGAATTCCCTCCCGACTCAGCTCCGCTTGCACTAAAGACATCTATTCACTTTAGTCTTCCCTAACTCTTAATTTCTTTCCAACCCACCTTTCCTTCCCTGTTTTTTTCCTCTTTATTTTCCATGATTTTCTTTTTAATTTATACTGGAGAGTTGCATGTGAACAGAAAACTAGCCGTCCCCAACCATCCCCGCTGGAATCTAACCCATCCCTGCAAGAATTTAATGGTACCTAAAAAAGCATTCCAGTCGGCTCTCTCAGTTTCTCTCTAGGTTCGAGTCGCAGCATTGCAGGCAAAGAAGGAACGGAACTTGGAACACTCTGGTGCACACATGTAAGACTCGTCTCTGATTTGCTGGCACTCTGTGCTGAGAGGTCGCTACATGCACACACAATTAGGTCAGGTGACCTCCGATACTCATACCTCTGTCAGCGGTGAAGCCTGTGCATCAGCCCGGAAGCAGAGGATTAATGGAAAACTTTCTGAATCTATGCTGTTAAAGCAAGGAGAAGGAAGCGACACTCAAAAAACTTGGCACTTAGTAGGTGAGAGGCTGGCGCAGGTGCAGCTTATCCTTTCACGGGAGAACCCAGCAGCAACTGCTTCCACAGCCCCAGAAGGGTTTCCCATGAATCCTGTTCCTGTGTAGGTCTCTATTTTGTACACAGCACTGAAATCAGTAATGGCCCATGAGGTATATCGAGCTAATGTAAATAACAATAAACAATCTATTGGTTTGTTGGAGCTCTGTGTATTTACAGTTCCAACATTGTGTAATGTTGCAGCCTGCTAGTGATAGTAATGACATTCATACAGCCCTCTGTGTATAAAGGTTGCCTCTCCTGGGCTAAGGGATACTCCAGGACAGACTCGAGGAACTGCACTTATCTTAGGCAAACTTGAAAGATGCCACAGTTTCACCAACTTAAGGTTTCCTCAGGAGTTAAAGTGCTTCAAACGCTTTAGTACTTCAAAAGACAGTTCTGTGTCATATTTCAGAGTCTGCTTCCATAAACATTCAGGTTGCAGCTTCAAAATAGTGCTTATTCCTGGGTGAGACGCTCTCACTGATTAATTACTTGATTTGATAGCGTTTTGTGGTTTAGTGAAATTCGCACAAAAAATATTTGGTGCTTGGAGTAAAAAAATACAAAAAAGAAAAAGTATAAGCATATAAATATGAAATTTTGACACATTGGAATCATTTTAACAAGGTTTTTTATGACCTATGAATGATATTGTCACTAGTTTAGCATAGTCCTTGTACAGTCTAGCTCTGATGGTTTCTGAGTCAAAATGGAGGCCCCAGACTGGATCACTGTCTGCACAGATGCCAGTCTTAAGGGTTAGGGGGCACACTGCCTGAAACAAGTGGCACAAGGCCTCTGGACCACAGAAGAGAGCTATTGGGAGTGATAGACTGAAGACCAGGGTAATTCACCTAGCACTGCTGGCTTTCAGGTCTTTTCTTCACAGTAGACAAGTGCGAGTTATGTAAGACAATGCCACAGCCAGCTGTTAGACTTTTCACAACCTACATAGACTGAGTGGACAACATGCAAGCAGACTTTCTCAGCAGAAATTGGTTAGACCCAGGGAGTGGAGCCTGAGGTCAGAAACCTTTGTAGAGATTGGGGCTAACAATTTTCATCATGGATTTGATGGCCTGGTTTGTGGTAGGACCTCGGTGTCCCACACCTAGATGTGGTCCAGTTTTTAAAGGTAGTTAAGTTGTTGAGGCTCCAGAGATGCCAGTCATTCACCTATGGGACTTAACCTTGGTGTTGTCGGAACTAGAACGGTTGATATTTGAACCTCTATGTTGAAAGATGTGACCTTGAAGGTGTCTTTTCTGGTAGCTATCTTCAGAGCGAAGAATTTTGGAATTGCATGCATTGTTGTGTTGAGAGCTCTTCTTAGTCTCTTATAGGGAAAAGGTGGTACTGCACCCAGTTCCTTCTTTTCTCCTGAAGGTAGTTTCTTCTTTCCATGTCAACCAATGTATTTCTCACCAAGGGAAGAACAGCGCTAAAACCGAGCTATTTCCCCAGTTCCTTTCAACTTCCAGTCAGGCTCTCAAGGTTTTCCTCTAAATTCAGGGAGGAGAATCTGAGGCAAATGGTCCCTCAGCAAAAGCAGAACCCGAGTCAGGGTCAAGGTTGAAGGGGTAGGGATCCAGACCACTAGGTGTAACACTCTTGGGCACCCCATGGGCCGAACTGACCCTGGCCCACAAGCAATTTCTTTTTCTTTTGGTCTGTTTTTCTATTTTAGAAGCCAAACCACTTCACAAGGGCCAAACTAGCTAACATCTACCTCCACTGAGCAATACTGGCTTGACGTGGGCTCTTATTCAAATTAATAGATCTCAGTCTCCATCTGCTGGTAGGAGTTCATAAATTCAAGCATCTGGACTGGTCTAGAGGAATGCTAAGGAAGCTGGTATTCTGGTTTTTTAAGCACATTCTTGGTGCCTAAATGTTGGCACCCTCATTACAGAATTACCTTCTAACCGTCTGATATTCAGCGCTATTTAACAGGCCACTGAATATTCTCAGTAAGCGCTTAGTGCATAACTAGCTATATCACATGATACAGCTGACTATCCGTGAATATTCAGCGCATCACCAGCTAAGTTTAGCAGTCAAACTGGCCTACCAAAATAGCAGGCCTACCTTTGGCCATATTAAACTTAACCAGCCCATATTGAATATTGATTTGGCCGGTTAAGTTGAAATCGGTCAAAAATAAACAGGATATTCAATGCCGGTCATCAGAAACAGCCCGGCACTGAATATCCAGGCACGGTGCTGACTGCGGGAGTCAGTCTGGCTAACTCTCGAAGTCTGAATATCGCCCACTAAGTGTGTAACGCTCAGCTGTAAAAGACAGAAAGAGTTACAAAGCAAGAGAGACTATACCCCATATCATAAAAGAGGCTGGGGTAATTAACTGCTGTCGCGCAAGTGGCTCAGGAAGCAGTAGCACCACTGCCAGCCCACTACATAGAAAAATTCAAACTATGTAGTTGCTTTATTTTGTTTAGCACAATGGTTCACAAACACTGGTTATGGAAAGGTTAATAGGATGGAAAGGTTAATAGGAAGATTGAGTTATAAAAATTTCTCCAAAGTTACCTGACAAAGAAAATCAACCCCAAAAGCATGAAAGTGACAATTTAGAAATTTAAAAAATGGCCAGTCTCATATTTATGGCAGAGTTGTGAAAAATGTCACATTCTGATTTCAGCTTTGGTATTACTTTATTTTATGGTGGGCCCTGTTTTGTTTTTAGCAGGTATGAATGTTAATCTAAAGATTTTCAGATATGACTAGAAGAACATCCTCCTATCATCATCGGGCAACTTGCCTAGAATCAAAACTATTATTGGTTTTATATTGCAGTGCTGAAGTTCTGATATTTGTGCATGGGTACTCCGTGTGCCACAGTCTATCTTCCAAATGCAGATCTCCAGATTTGAACCTTAAACCTTTTGGTTCTCAATCAGGGATTCTGCTGTGGATATAAAGAAGCAGCTCTGAAAGCCAGCTACTAGGAGAACACAATTATCGAAACTGCACACATCCTTTGTTTGAGGCAGGATAAAGTAATGAAACACAGAGCTAAAAGAGTGGGCTCTGCAGGATCCAGGCACGAGGTGCAGAAAAAAAAACTACATCTATATTGGGGACAAGAAGAAAAGACCTAGAAATACAATCTAGTGAGAAAGCAACAAAGAAAAACAAAAAATAAAAAGTCATTACGTTGCTATTTTGAGTTATTTAGACTCACTGCAATGACACAGTCACTTTTAGGATACATCTACAGTGTTCTCCCCAGGACCTTTTGAATGGATGTGCCACCTAGCTGATTTTACAGACCGCCTGGGGGTGGGCATTTATAAGCAGAAAAAATTATAAACTGCACAGTATTCCCCTGCCCTGACCTAGCAACTCCTTCAAGCCATCCAGCTGGCAAAACTTTCTAGGGAAACGTGCCAATACCTCTGTACTGCTGACTGTCTCAAGATCAGAAGCAGCTGATTTCTGACACCCTTACCTCCTAATGCTTTCCCAGATCTGCTTGGATTTAATAATGACATCATAGCTGTTTTTGTCATTAAGTTGCCTGGTCTGTTTTAATTCCTTCTTTTTCTTTTTAAAATCATCCCACTTAGGTTTCTTGGAATCAGGATCTATATTTTGGAAACAAAAACAAACAAACAAAAAAGGGTTGTCATTCAATGTTCACGATATACAAGAAATGGAACGGTGGTAAACAAAACCATTGTGAGCATAAAAGGTCCCAAGGATCAGCGACCGCAAGAAACCAAACAGTTCAATTTAGGATGGATTAGATGTGGAAGTGTGTGAGGCTCTGACAAGGGACAGACAAAAATGGGAACCATAAAAACACAAACAAACAAAAAAAAAATCTTATACCCACCCCCGAGTTGAAAAAAAATATCCTAAAGAAATAAAGCATATAATTTACAACAGTGAAAAGGGTAAAATAAAGCTGATTAAAATGGACATAAGGACATTCAGATGAGATGACCATCTCAGCACCCTGACAGCAGCCAGACCTAATTGTATGAAAAGCATTGTCATTACCTATGACAGTAAAATCTATTCCATGCTGTTAATCTCAAGAAGTGATGGAGAGGCCTAGGTCTTTCTGGGAAACAGCAATCTGTAGATCTGTCCTCTAACTAAAATTATGCTACTAATCTTGACTATATTCTACACAAACAAAATTCACAGTTTAATTCTAGTCTAAATGATATCTGGGCTATCACTATTTGACATTTATGAATCAGTATTTCACTTTTTTTCTACTGAGGCATTTCATTAATTGTAATTTTGCTTAGGGTTTTACACATTTATTGTTTTCAACAGTTCTGCATCATGAAATGTTTTCCTTTGCACGTGCTTTTATATATAAAATGAAAATAAAACAAAACTAAGGTAGAGTCGCCTAGGACTTCTTTGGAGTAGGGGCATTTCAAAAACAAACAACTAGGCAAGGGGGAATGCTGCTGAGCGCTAATGGTGATGAATGTGTTTACCTGAAGTTCTGTCTGCCTGCAGAGAAGGGATCCTACCCTGACAGCAATCCACTATTGTTTCTACCTCAGAAGTGTAGAAATGACCTGGAGGAGAACCCAAAGTACAAGAGAGACAGAATGCTGTTTATTACTGAGAGGCAGGAAAGATGGAAATGAAGACTGCAGATGGAAATAACAAACTGGCAGAGAGTAAACGGACTGATGCAGAAGCACAGCATCTAATGTCAAAATCCTAGTGGAGATTAAAGAAGTGTGAGATGCCTTCTTAAAAGTTTGTATCTTAAGTAAAGTTGATGAGTAGTATTGACAAGACATTGAATGCTCTGTGTCTGAGGGTGGAAGAATTGGAGTGAGGTTTCAGATTTATAAAATTGGGAACAAAGTCATTAATGATTCTGTGCAAGTAAAGTGCAGGCTCTTCAGAAGGTGACAGACCTAGAAGATAGGTCTTATAGGTACAATTTACAATTATAATCCTGGAGGGAACGAAAGACAACAGGGCTGTTCTTTTTGTAAGAGATCCTGCAGAAATGCTGAAACAAAGCAAGACATAAACTTAGAAACTGCTCTCCAGGCTAACACAAAGAGGGGCAAAATAACCAGTGGCTGATTTTGATCAAAATGCTATTTCAGGCCACAAGATAGTGAGGACATAGTATTAGTTAGTATATGTAAAAGATCTGACCGGCGATTTTCCTTGACTACAGCTACAATAAACAAAGGAGAGCTGTATATGGAGCAGTAAAGCTACTGCAAGAGATTCCATAGACTCTTGTTTCCTGTCTGAATACTCTGTGAAATAGGAAGTTTACAACTCAAAGGAAGGAAAAAATTTGATTTACCTACTAAATTTACTTACTATAACAATCTTTATGAATGGAGATTGAACCCTGCCCAATATAGGGTCCTGTGCAGCCAACCTCCCTCCAATTTTAATCTGTAACAAAGCAAATATAGACTGGTTGAAAGATAGGAAGCAGAGAGTAGGATTGCGTGGCCAGTATTCTCAGTGGAGGAGGGTAGTTAGTGGGGTCCCGCAGGGGTCTGTGCTGGGTCCGTTGCTTTTTAATGTATTTATAAATGACCTAGAGATGGGAATAACTAGTGAGGTAATTAAATTCGCCGATGACACAAAATTATTCAGGGTCGTCAAGTCGCAGGAGGAATGTGAACGATTACTGGAGGACCTTGCGAGACTGGGAGAATGGGCGTGCAAGTGGCAGATGAAGTTCAATGTTGACAAGTGCAAAGTGATGCATGTGGGTAAGAGGAACCCGAATTATAGCTACGTCTTGCAAGGTTCCACGTTAGGAGTTACGGATCAAGAAAGGGTGTCGTCGTCGATGATACGCTGAAACCTTCTGCTCAGTGTGCTGCTGCGGCTAGGAAAGCGAATAGAATGTTGGGTGTTATTAGGAAGGGTATGGAGTCCAGGTGTGCGGATGTTATAATGCCATTGTATCGCTCCATGGTGCGACCGCACCTGGAGTATTGTGTTCAGTACTGGTCTCCGTATCTCAAAAAAGATATAGTAGAATTGGAAAAGGTACAGCGAAGGGCGACGAAAATGATAGTGGGGATGGGACGACTTTCCTACGAAGACAGGCTGAGAAGGCTAGGGCTTTTCAGCTTGGAGAAGAGACGGCTGAGGGGAGATATGATAGAAGTGTATAAAATAATGAGTGGAATGGATCGGGTGGATGTGAAGCGACTGTTCACGCTATCCAAAAATACTAGGACTAGAGGGCATGAGTTGAAGCTACAGTGTGGTAAATTTAAAACGAATCGGAGAAAAATTTTCTTCACCCAACGTGTAATTAGACTCTGGAATTCGTTGCCGGAGAACGTGGTACGGGCGGTTAGCTTGACGGAGTTTAAAAAGGGGTTAGATAGATTCCTAAAGGACAAGTCCATAGACCGCTATTAAATGGACTTGGAAAAATTCCGCATTTTTAGGTATAACTTGTCTGGAATGTTTTTACGTTTGGGGAGCGTGCCAGGTGCCCTTGACCTGGATTGGCCACTGTCGGTGACAGGATGCTGGGCTAGATGGACCTTTGGTCTTTCCCAGTATGGCACTACTTATGTACTTATGTACTTATGTACACCCACCACCACCACCACCAACCTAAATTATATTCTAGGCAGTAAAGGGGACCAACAGCCTCCACCAAAAATGTATACACATTTCCTGGAGACCCCAAGGGCCTTACATTAAACTGCAAAACACTAACTTAAACAGCCAAAGAAGGGACTCTAGAATGATCTGGTAGGACTCTAGCAAAATAAATTGGCAGACAAGACCAAAGTTTTCCTTACAGTCCCCCAGTCCAGATGAATGGGATTTAACAGAGCAATCCCTATACTAGGCAGGATCCTGAAAGCACACAAGTCTCTAAAGGCAGCACCCTCTCTAGAAAAAGCACACTACCCATAATGCTTAGAAAAGAGAGAGTATTAGTATAACTCCAATGATTGCTGACTCTCATACACAGCCCTCTCTTAAGGATAACTAGAGTTTAGAAGAATCTATCAATTTTCCAAGTTTACACATGACTTTTCTAGTAAAATGGCTGAGCAGGAAAAGGATTAATCACAGTAGAACAGCTGGAATTTCAACTCTCTAATGTTCAAGCAGTTGAAACATCACCTGTAAAAGATAGCTTATCAGTTCGTATGAAATTAGAGACGCCTGAGAATAGACATCTCCTTTAGAATTGTTTATGATTTATGTAAAAGATGTATTATCTTATCCAAATATTGATTCATTGATTGTAATCAGCACTTTTTATTTGCCTTTGAGCAAAAAGTGATTTGTGAGGAAAGGGAGTTAGATCAGATTTCCTTTCCAGGTAGACTAGATACATCTAGACTTCTCGAATCCTCTTAAGAATTAATTGGAAGTTATTTTATAGTCAGGCGATTTCAGTGTTCCCTGATGTGGCTACGAGTACTCAATTAAGATGAAAGTCCTTTCTTGGCCTGCAGCCTAAGGTTGTGGCTAGAGGAAGTACGTCCTTTCTAAAATATCCTTGCAAATGTCATGTCACACTGGGATTGTGTTTATCAGTTAGAATTGTTCACTGAAGAAAAATCAGAGACATCTGTTAATTTATGATCTAATTAGTTGCTTCTGCTGAGTTTAGTAAACTGAAGTTCAGAAAGTAGTTATAATTTACTGCTTGTTGGCATTACTGTAACTTTAGTAGTATGAGTATTTTCCCCTTTTCCTTTTTGTTTTCTTTTTACTAGATTGATGTTTTCCAGGTGTAAGCTGGATTCTCCTTGTTGTGGGCTTGATGAAAATGTTTTCTTTCTTGTCTAAATGGATGATTAGACCTTTATTTGTATGTTCTTCATTTACTTATATACATATATTGAATGCTACATTGTTAAAGCAATACAAAGAGAATAAAAGCGACCAAACAGCTGCCCTACATATTCTTGAGAGAGGTACCATCTGAACTTCCACTACCAAACTTACTTGACTTCTGGTCAAGTGAGCCCTTAACTGCTTGGGCAAATCACCCTTTGAGTATCTAGGCCAAAATGAGCCTTGAGCTAGTGTGGTGTGAACATTCTTTATGCAGCCTCAACTTTCTTGCTCCTATAAACAGAACAATCCACCCAACCTCCAAAACTCATTAGTTACTGCTTAATAACACACACAAAAAAAGCCAATGCATGTCTCAAACAGAGGATTCAAAATTCTCCACAAGTTTTCCTTCCTAGAAGTAGGTGTGGCCCGAGAATCAGAGGAACTGGGTTTGATTCCTACTGCAGCTCCTTGTGACTGTCACTTAGCCCTCCCCCATTGCCTTACATACAAAATAAGTACCTGTATATAATATGTAAACCACTGTGAACCTAACCACAGAAAGGCGGTATATCAAATCTCATCTCCTATTTCCCTATCTCTAATTCATAGGAAAAGCTAATACCACCTTCAGCTGAAAGGACAGCACTGCTTGAACCAAACCTCTCTCAGATGTAGAAAGATACCTGCTGAAAATCCATGTAGCTGAACAAGAAGCATCCAGGAATGTCACCTTGCAAGCCAGGATAGTCTAGGTCATTACATAAGGGGTTCTAGGATGAAGGCCCAAGCACACTATAGACCAAGTTAAAGCTCTGACTTGGAAGTTACAAACAAACCAAAGGATGGAGGTGCTGGTCCCCTTTTAGGAAAGGGCACTGAGGTGCTCTCAAGCTCCCTGTAGCAGCAAGAGCAAGGATGGGCCGGGAAACATGATTAACCACAGCCAAGCAACAGGATAAAAGTAAAACAAAGCAATTTATTAATGTGCAGGGAGAAGGGTAACTGTTCCTTTCACAGGTGGGGAGAAATAAACCTGCAAAAAGTCAGTCCTTGCGCTCAAAAATTCTCTTCCATGGCCTGCTCTTGCAGGTCCATGGCATGCATTAGTCTGTCTCTCAAAAACGCAGCACAAACCGCTTGACTCTGGCTGTCTCACAGTTTAAATTCTGTCTTCTGTATACCTAGGAAAGCATGGTCCTGGATTTCAGCGTGATAGTTTCAACAGGATTCCAAGATAAAGCCTACCTTAGTGGAGAAATAAACCTGCAAAAAGTCAGTCCTTGCGCTCAAAAATTCTCTTCCATGGCCTGCTCTTGCAGGTCCATGGCATGCATTAGTCTGTCTCTCAAAAACGCAGCACAAACCGCTTGACTCTGGCTGTCTCACAGTTAAAATTCTGTCTTCTGTATACCTAGGAAAGCATGGTCCTGGATTTCAGCGTGATAGTTTCAACAGGATTCCAAGATAAAGCCTACCTTAGTGGAGCTTCTGCTTCTTATCAGCTTTTGGTAAAAGCACATGCTGGAGGGCTGCTTTTCTCTTTCCAGGGCTTCCCTTCAGGTGCTGCTGCCCACCTTAGAGCAACCTTGAACAAGTCCTTACCCAAGGTCTCTGTAACTGAGCTGTGCTGAGGGTTTTTATCCTGCCTAGACCATGCTCTCCCTGCTCTGCCTTTGCTGAGTCATCTCTTCCCTACTCTGCAGGATGTTCTTTAAAGTTGGCTCTCTAACTGTGAGGGAGTGTCATTAAGAGGGAGCGGTAACTTGCTATAAACTCCTTCACACTCCCCCAAAAACCTTGTAGAGCCACCACTAGCAACTTCAATCTACCTAGGGCTAGACTGCAAATAATCTTCTGGGTGCTTCAGGGGAACTTATCTCAGACCAAATCTGACACACCTTCCAGGCACCTGAGGGCTACTACTTTCCCTCAGCCTTGTTCCTATCAGAAAATAGTGTTATCTTACCGCCAACCACCTAGGACTGCCTTCTCCCAAGCAAGAGGCCAGGACTGCTGGAATGCAAGATGACTGATTTTGGCCCTCGGCCTAAACTTAGACTAGAAATGGGGGGAAGGCCGACAGTCGCTCAAAAGCGCATGGTTCGGGAAAAGGTATCTTGCAAAGATACCTCACAAACAGGGAAGATAGGTTTTCTGGATAGTGAGGTTGCACAACAGACCGTGGTAGGCCAGGTGCCCTTAAATACAACTAAAGATCAGACAAAAGATGTCAAATCAATAGTGTCAGGTACTAAGCATCATGCAAATAAGAACAACAAACATACTCTGAAATGTCTATATGCAAATGCTAGGAGTCTAAGAAATAAGATGGGAGAGTTGGAATATATTGCACTAAATGAAAAATTGGATATAATAGGCATTACTGAGACCTGGTGGAAGGAGGATAACCAGTGGGACACTGTCATACCGGGGTACAAAGTATATCGTAATGATAGGGTAGACCGGACTGGTGGAGGGGTAGCATTGTATATTAAAGAGAGCCTTGACTCAGATAGATTACAAATTCAGCAGGACACAAATCACACCTTTGAATCACTGTGGGTTGAAATTCCATGTATAAAAGGGAAATAAATGGTGATAGGAGTGTACTACCGTCCACCTCGCCAGGATGAGCAGGTAGACACAGAAATGATAAAAGAAATCAGAGATGCGAACAAAATGGGCAATGTGATAATAATGGGTGATTTCAATTATCCAAATATAGACTGGGTAAATGTAACATCGGGACACGCTACAGAGATACAATTCCTTGATGAAATCAAGGACAGCTTTATGGAGCAACTGGTGCAGGAGCCGACGAGAGAAGGAAAAATTCTAGACTTGGTCCTTAGTGGAGCGCATGATCTGGTGAGGGACGTTATGGTACTGGGGCCGCTTGATAACAGTGACCATAATATGATCAGTTTTGACATCAACCTTGAAGTAACTGTACACAGAAAGTCAAATATGTTAGCGTTTAACTTTAAAAAAGGAGACTATGATAAAATGAGAAGAACGGTAAAAAAAAAAACTTAGGGGGGCAACTGAGAGAGTAAAAACTGTACAACAGGCGTGGACGCTGTTCAAAAATACCATCCTGGAGGCCCAGGCCATACATATTCCGCGAATTAGAAAAGAAAGACGGAAGTCCAAAAGACACCCGGCCTGGTTGAAAAGTGAGGTGAAGGAAACGCCTTCAGAAAATGGAAGAAGGAACCGTCTGAAAATAACAAGAAACAGCATAAGGAGTGTCAAAGCAAATGCAAGGCGCAGATTAAGAAGGCCAAGAGGGAGTATGAAAAAAAGATAGCATTAGAGGCAAAAAAACATAGTAAAAAAATTTTTCGGTATATTAAAAGCAGGAAGCCGGCAAAAGAATCGGTTGGGCCGCTGGATGACCGAGGGGTAAAAGGGGCAATCAAGGAAGACAAAGACGTAGCGGAGAGACTGAATGAATTCTTTGCTTCGGTCTTCACCGAGGAAGATTTGGGTGGGATACCGGTGTCGGAAATGGTATTTCAAGCGGACGAGTTGGAGAAACTTACTGACTTCACGGTAAACCTGGAGGACGTAATGGGGCAGTTCGGCAAACTGAAGAGTAGCAAATCTCCTGGACCGGATGGTATTCATCCTAGAGTACTGATAGAACTGAAAAACGAGCTTGCAGAGCTACTGCTAGTGATATGCAACTTATCCTTAAAATCGAGCGTGGTACCGGAAGATTGGAGGGTGGCCAATGTAACGCCCATTTTTAAAAAAGGCTCCAGGGGAGATCCGGGAAATTATAGACCGATGAGTCTGACGTCGGTGCCGGGGAAAATGGTAGAGGCTATTATCAAAAACAAAATTACAGAGCACATCCGAGGACATGATTACTGAGACCAAGTCAGCATGGCTTTTGTGTGGGGAAATCTTGCCTGACCAATTTACTTCAATTCTTTGAAGGAGTGAACAAACATGTGGACAAAGGGGAGTCGGTTGATATTGTGTATCTGGATTTTCAAAAGGCGTTTGACAAGGTACCTCATAAAAGGCTACAGAGGAAATTGGAGGGTCAAGGGATAGGAGGAAATGTCCTATTGTGGATTAAAAACTGGTTGAAGGATAGGAAACAGAGAGTGGGGTTAAATGGGCAGTATTCACAATGGAGAAGGGTAGTTAGTGGGGTTCCTCAGGGGTCCGTGCTAGGACCGCTGCTTTTTAATATATTTATAAATGATTTAGAGATGGGAGTAACTAGCGAGGTAATTAAATTTGCTGATGACACAAAGTTATTCAAAGTCGTTAAATCGCGACAGGATTGTGAAAAATTACAAGAGGACCTTACGAGACTGGGAGACTGGGCGGCTAAATGGCAGATGATGTTTAATGTGAGCAAGTGCAAGGTGATGCATGTGGGAAAAAAGAACCCGAATTATAGCTACGTCATGCAAGGTTCCACGTTAGGAGTTACGGACCAAGAAAGGGATCTGGGTGTCGTCGTCGATAACACACTGAAACCTTCTGCTCAGTGTGCTGCTGCGGCTAAGAAAGCGAATAGAATGTTGGGTATTATCAGGAAAGGTATGGAAAACAGGTGTGAGGATGTTATAATGCCGTTGTATCGCTCCATGGTGCGACCGCACCTTGAGTATTGTGTTCAATTCTGGTCGCCGCATCTCAAGAAAGATATAGTAGAATTGGAAAAGGTGCAGCGAAGGGCGACTAAAATGATAGCGGGGATGGGACGACTTCCCTATGAAGAAAGACTAAGGAGGCTAGGGCTATACAGCTTGGAGAAGAGACGGCTGAGGGGAGACATGATAGAGGTATATAAAATAATGAGTGGAGTGGAACAGGTGGATGTGAAGCGTCTGTTCACGCTTTCCAAAAATACTAGGACTAGGGGGCATGCGATGAAACTACAGTGTAGTAAATTTAAAACAAATCGGAGAAAATTTTTCTTCACCCAACGTGTAATTAAACTCTGGAATTCTTTGCCGGAGAAAGTGGTGAAGGCGGTTAGCTTAGCAGAGTTTAAAAAGGGGTTGGATGGTTTCCTAAAGGACAAGTCCATAAACCACTACTAAATGGACTTGGAAAACTCCAAAATTCCAGGAATAACATGTATAGAATGTTTGTACGTTTGGGAAGCTTGCCAGGTGCCCTTGGCCTGGATTGGCCGCTGTCGTGGACAGGATGCTGGGCTCGATGGACCCTTGGTCTTTTCCCAGTATGGCATTACTTATGTACTTAGACCTGTAGGTACTCCTCCAGGTCCACTGTTTCCACTTCAGTTGCCTCAGATCACAGTTCCCTTCCCAGCCTATGAGGTCCACCCCTTTAGTGCAACATAACCAAAAAGGGGAATCCTGATCCATTTGTATTGGTTAAAGCCCCTGCCAACAGAACTGTGTATCACAGACTTTAATCCGACTACACTTATAGTGCTGACTTATGACATCACATGGATGGTTTGTACACTGTGCTAAAAGACTCGTGCCCTGCCTTGCATCTGAGAAGGCTGTGATCCTGATGAACTGTCTATCCGGTGACATATCCGACTGAGTCTGGAAGCATGCAGATAACCTTGGACTATTGTTTATGTAGCCCAGACTACTTAGATACCTAGACATGACGTAAGAGACGTTCCTATGGTTAGGCCTAGCCACAATAAAAACGTACCAGCCAATCACTGATCATGAAAATATCATGGAGTGAAGGACATTGTTGATGATAAATCATATAAAGATGCACCTGCAGAGGGACACAACCCCACCACAACAGAAGATCAACAGAGAGCATCAGTTCCTGCATTGCCAGCCCCTGCTGTTCCAGCTGTCACCACGAGAAAACAACTCTACCAACACACTAAGGTTATAGTTTAAGCTCTATGATTACCATTACAGCTGGATTTACAGGTGGTATTTGCAATGAGGAGTGTATGTTGACATCTGACTTCTGTTCATATTATCCTAAGTATTTGTATTAGAAGACAGAATTAGGGACTCATATTTTTCTAGAAAACTTTTGTTTGTACTTTATTCTTTGTTGCTGTGCTGAATAAATTTGCTGAATAAATTTTTGGCATGTCATGGTTCTTTTCAGTAGCTAAAAAGGGATTTTGGGATCTTGGGACCTGTGTTTAAATGTGTCTTTCCCTAGACTTAGTGCTGTCATCTACTCATCTACTGTATACCCCCTTGTGGTGTCAGACTGTTTTCCTCACACATTCCCTGTCAGAGACAATTGTGAAAGTCATCTGCTCAAACTCCTTCCAGTCTTCCTGGAAGAACAGTACAGTTTAGGGGGTGAAGAACTTTTGTAAATGAAAGAAGAGCAGGATGTGATCGTATATGATGATCTTAAGGTGGTCAAACAGGTGGAAAAGGCAACACTGAAAACGAGAAGCATGCTTGGGTGCACAGAGAGAGGAATGGCCAGTAGGAAAAAGGAGTTGATGATACTCCTGTATAAGACTCTGGTGAGACCTCATTTAAGAATACTGGGTATAATTCTGGAGACCACACCTTTAAAAAGATATAGATAGGGTGGAGTCGGTCCAGAGGGTGACTATTAAAATGTTTGGTGATCTTTGTCATAAACCCTATGGGGACAGACAAAGATCTCAATATGTATTCTTTGGCAGAAAGGCAGGAGAGGGGAGATATGACAGAGACGATTTAATACCTCTGGCATAAATGCACAGGAGGCGAGTCTCTTTTCACTGAAACGAAGCGCTGGAATGAGAAGACACAGGTGACAGGGTATTGACTCAGAAGTAACTTAAGGAAATACTTCTTCACAAAAAGGGTAGTGAATTTGTGGAAAGGCCTCTCAGTGGAGGTGATGGAGACAAAAGCTGTATCTGAATTCAAGAAAGCTTCAGACAAGTACATAGGATCTCTAAGGGAGAGGAAGGGATAGTAGATTGCATGGATGGACAAACTGGATAGGCCACATGGTCTTTATCTGCTTCCATTTTTCTATGTTTCTTTGTTAAAAAAAAGTAGCCTTGAGACACTGACCTAGTGGACGTCACCCTGAAAGAACCAAGAGCGACACATTGGGCTGAGTCTAAAGTACAACATACAAGTTCACTGTCCTAGAGCCTAGGACCTGCACAACAAATGACCATTCATTGGGAGGATGTGAAAAATGGAAGATCTGGGCACTGCGTGAGGTCTCGAGTCCCTGATGTTCAAGGCCACAAGACTACATTTTTCTTAGGAGACAAGAGGGCTCCACTATACTCCAGAAAGTAGGAAGGAGCAAACTGTTTTGTTTTTTTTTGTGATAATCAGCGCAGGAATTCCACACCTGAAGAATCCTGGCTACAACTGAATTCTCCTGTATGACTTGGTGCTAAACAGCCAGACATCTAAATGTATTATCCCTTCACCGATAGGTTCCACACCGCTTAACTTCTATAAAGAGCAGCTAAGTCAGTGTTCAGTGCAAGACTCAGGGGTCAGTGGCAGCTCCCATCATTCTGTTCTTGCATCATGACAGAAAGCAAGAAGTGGATGGGGGAGGGGGCGGAAGAGCCACATGCTTAAAGGACAGGACATTTCCAAACAGAAGAAGAGAATGCATTTGGAATAGCCCCTCCTTGAGGGTACCCCCAACCAACGATCTGGTGCTGTTCAGTGATGATGTCATCAACTGTCTGGCGATAGGATCCTACTTTCTATCGAGAATACCCGCTACAGGCATGAACTTTGTTTTCTCTCTGAAATGGAGACTACTGTGTGTGTTTAAACAGACTAAACATAACACTCCTTCAATTGTCTGGCACATTTACCTGTAAGAGCTACATATTTCTATAAAAGAACACTGATCTCAAGCCAGGATGAAGCTATAAAAAGGGCCAAATATGCAGAAAGGCAAAAAAAAAATCTTATCACTAATGCTAAAATGTTTAGAGAGACTGGGCTCTCAAACATACCTAACTCCATATGTGTATTTCTAGACTTAGTGAGAAGAGAAAGGAAATTGGGTATACATCTCTCTTTTAAAAGCACAATGCTACTCACTGTTCTTTAGATCACTCTCCTGGAACTTCCTCTTTCGCAAATTACCCTTCTGTCTGGGCATAGCAGCGAACTGCTTGGCGACAGCTTTTCCACCTGCTTTCTCAGGCTTTTTCCCTTTCTCAAACTTCTGGGATCTGAACTTAACCTTCCCCTTCTCATCAGCTCTGGCCTGGAATTTTTTGGGACCACCAGAATCTGTTAAAATATACAACATATCTTAGGTTAACACCACATGCCAGTATCAAGGGCAAATTATTTTCAGTCTGTACCTCAATCACTGATCACAACTGGTGCTGCAGATTAGATACAAAGAAAAATAAATATATGGACAGCAGATAAAAACTCCCAGACCCATCCAGTCTGCTCAGTTGTGCATCCTGTTGAAACATTGTACATCCTATTGATCTCTGGTTATACTACTACTTATCATTTCTATAGCGCTACTAGACATATGTAGCGCTGTACACTTGGAACATTAAAAAAAGAGACAGTGCCTGCTCGACAGAGCTTACAATCTAATCAAGACAAATAAACAGGACAGATAAGGGAATTACTTACAGTGAGAATGATATAACAGTCACTGAACAAGGGCTAGATTCAGTAAATGGTGCCCAAATATGTGAGTCAAACAAACAAACAAAAAAAAAACCTGGTGCCCAGTACTACTCTATAAAGGGCACTCTGCGATGAGCGCTTTATAGAATTGCTTTGGTTACCAAATTCCAAGTCCAGCTTTGGGTGCAAAGATTTACACCAACTGAAACAAGGTGTAAATACTGGCACGCATCCGCAGTATTCTGTAATACGGTGTACAATTTTCTGAAACACAGAGAAATGTAGGCAATATAGACCATATGGCCTATCCAGTCTGTCCATCCATGCCATCTACTCTCCTTATCACTCCCTTAGAGATCCTATGTACTTGTCCCAAGATCTCTTGAATTCAGATACTATTTTCATCTCCACCATTTCCACCAGAAGGCTGTTCCACAAATTCACCACTCTTTCCATTAAGAAATATTTCCTCAGGTTACTTCTGAATCTATCCCCTTTCACTTTCATCTTGTGCTCCCTCGTTCCAGAGCTTCCTTTCAATTGAAAGAGATTTGCCTCCTGTGCATTTATGCTGCATAGCTAAAAAATGTCTCCATCATATCTCCCCTCTCCTGCCTATCTTACAAACTATAAATACTGACAGTCTGTTCCCATACACTTTATAACGAAGATCACTGACCATTTTAGTAACCACCCTCTGGACCAACTCCATCCTGTTTATATCTTTTTGAAGGTGCAGTCTCCAGAATCGTACATAGTATTCTAAATGAGGTCTCATCAGAGTCTTATACAGGGATATCATCACCTCCATTTTTCCTACTGGCCATTCCTATCCCTATGCTAATCCTTCTAGTTTTTGCCGTTACCTTTTCTACCTGTTTGGCTATCTTAAGATCATCACATATGATCAAACTCGAGTCCCGCTCCCCTTTTGTGCACAAAAGTTCTTCACTGCCTAAACTGTACAGTTCCCTCGGGTTTTTGGAGCCCAAAAGGATGAGCCTGCATTTTTTAGCATTAAACCTTAGGTACCAAATTCCAGACCATTCCTCTAGCTTTCACTAAGTCCTTCCTCATGTTATCCGCACCATCTAGGGTGTCTACCCTATCGCAGATTTTGGTATCAAGCGCAAAAAGGCAAACCTTACCAGACAGCCCTTCAGCAATATTGCCCATACTGAGGGCACTGGGTTTATTTATTTGTCGCCTCTGTGGAACAGAGTCCAAGGCTTTGCTAAAATCTAAATACACAACTTCTAGCCCTCTCCCTCGATCCAACTCTCTGGTCACCTAGTCAAAGAAATTAATCACATTTGTCAGACAAGACCAGCCTCCAGTGAAACCACGTTGCCTCTGGTCCTGTAATCCACTGGATTCCAAAAATTTTACTATTCTCTGTTTTTAATTTACTTAGCACAGAAGTCAGATTTACCGGCCTGTAGTTCCCAAACTCTTCTTTACTTCCGCTTTTGTGGAGAGGGACCACATCTGCTCTTCTCCAGTCCTCCGGGACCACTCCCAACTTTACAGAAGTATTGAAAAGATCAGACAGCGGAACCAATAGAACTTCCCCAAGTTCCTCTGGTACCCTTGGATGTATTTTGAATCTTATGTTTTTAGACCCCTGAAGAAGGCTTTTTCTGTCAGAACACGGACCGTGTAGGGTCCCAATTAACTCTCTTTGGAGCACTTACTTCTGTGTTTGGGCTGGTCACTTGGACTTGGTTCTCTTCCACCCTGTGTTTGTTTTACCCTTGGATGTATGCCATCCAGCCCCGTCACTTTATCCACCTTTAGCTTAAGTCAGCTTCTCATGAACATAGTCTTCTGAAAATCGCTCAGGGTCTACACCCTGCAATTCCTATTTGTGTCTGTCTTCTGCAGCCCTTCAGTTATGAACACAGAGTGGAGGAGTGGCCTAGTGGTTAGGGTGGTGGACTTTGGTCCTGGGGAACTGAGTTCGATTCCCACTTCAGGCACAGGCAGCTCCTTGTGACTCTGGGCAAGTCACTTAACCCTCCGTTGCCCCAGGTACAAATAAGTACCTGTATACAATATGTAAGCCGCATTGAGCCTGCCATGAGTGGGAAAGCGCGGGGTACAAATGTAACAAAATATATATATATATATTTGTTAAGCAAGTCTGCCTTATCTTTATCAGTTTCTACATATACCTCCCCTTCACCTTTGAGTCTCACAATGTCACTTTTGCACTTCCTCCTATCACTAACAAATCTGAAAAAATGTCTTGTCCCTCCACTTTATCGTATTGACCACTTATTCTTCCATTTGCATTTTTGCTTTTCTAACTACTCTTCGAGCTTCTCTTAGCTTTTCCAGATATTATCTGTCTTCATCTTTCTGTGATCTCTTTAGTTAAAGGCTAAACTCTTTTTCCTTACCTTTTCAGCTACTACTTTTGAAAACCGAAGCAGCTTCCTTTTCCTCTTACTTTTATTTTCTTTCCTTATAAAAAGGTTTGTTGCCCTTACAATAGCTCCTTTCAGTTTTGCCCACTGCTTTCCGATTTCTTCCAGACAACAATTCCTTGAGGTAATCCCCCATCTGAACAAAGCTAGTTTTTTTTTTAAGACTAGAACCTACACATTTGAACGAACCCTCTCTATACCTATCTTAATATTAAACCACAGACCCCTGACCCGCTCAGGCCTCTCCCATAGGAACGCCCTCTTTGCAGCCATGAATGGATACATTTAGGTGCTATCCTATAACTGGACGCTTAAATGTATTTCTATGCCAATCTGCCATTTTAGCTCCATTTTGGTGCCTTGCATCTGTTAGAAAGCGTTCCTGCACCGAAAATTGGGTGCGGAATTAGCATCTAACTTTAGGCACCATTTACATTACTCCCCAGATATTGTCTAATTAAGGATGGACAGGAGACAGTAACAACCTGCAACATCACTGAGCTGACGGTATGCTAGGGTGAGCTAGTGTGAACAGGAAGATGTATAACTAGTTGGTCAAAAGAGTTACTTAAGCTGTTGCATAGATTTGTTAGTGAGATCTCACCTACACTGTGTTGTTCTGAAGGCTGTAAGTAAAAGCCTACCATTGAAGGATACAGACACAGGAGATCTAGTCCAAGGCCACCAAAATGATGCAGTGTCTATACCAGAAACTTTATTAAGATAAGATTTAGGGGGCTGGTCACGTGATGTCACGCTGAAGAGCGGACATAAGTGAGAGGAGCTCCAGGGCCCCGATCCTATCCACCTACCAAAAATATTTTAAAAAACGAGCAAACAGACCCTGAAATAGGTAGGAGAGGTGGTCGAGAAGGTCGAGTGGAGGAAAGCTGAAAGCAGCAAGCTGATGGCAGCGAAATCTTTAAGAAAGCAGTCTGAGAAAGCGAAGGCACCGGAGACACACATGATGGCGGAGGAGGGTGGTGGACCTGTCTCGGTAAGCTCAGCCTGGGTCGCCGAAATAGTGGCAGAGGTAGCGCAAGCCATAGATTCCTCCTTGAATAAGGTTATCAATAGAAATCAAACAAAATAAAACATGGAAAAGAAAATATGATACCTTTTTTATTGGACATAACTTAATACCTTTCTTGATTAGCTTTCGAAGGTCGCCCTTCTTCCTCAGATCGGAAATAAGCAAATGAGGTAGCAGATAGTATATATAAGAGAAACATCAAAGCATTACTAGACCAGAACACTGCACCAGTGATTTCACAGTAAGAATACTGAAAGGTAATTTTAAAACAAGGTAAAATTATGTATAATCATACCTGATAATTTTCTTTCCATTAATCATAGCTGATCAATCCATAGACTGGTGGGTTGTGTCCATCTACCAGCAGGTGGAGATAGAGAGCAAACTTTTGCCTCCCTATATGTGGTCATGTGCTGCCGGAAACTCCTCAGTATGTCGATATCAAAGCTCCATCCGCAGGACTCAGCACTTAGAGAATTACACCCACGAAGGGACACTCTGCCCAGCTCACCACCGCCGAAACGGGGGAGGGGAATTAACCCAGCTCATCCCCACACAAGTGGGGGAGGGGAATCCGTCCAGCTCATCCCCGCGGAGCGGGGGAGGGACACCACACCCGCCGATGCGGGGGGATCTGGCTTATCCTGCAACCGCAACCGCGGGAGGAGCTGACTGACCCTAACACCGCCGAAGCGGGAGGGGTACAAAGCTGCCCTACAGCCGCACGAAGCGGGAGGGAGTGCCGGCAGAATTTATGTCTCAATCCAGCCCCGTAAAACGGGGGGGAGAGGAATGCAGCAGCTCACTGTAACACAAACTCGTCTCAACTCTTGAAGAATCCAAGTGAAAAAACTTGAACACGAAGTCTTTCTGAAGTAACTGAAGACCAAACTTGAACCTGAAATGCAACCAGAATAAAAACAGTACAGATATCTGGGAGGGGCTATGGATTGATCAGCTATGATTAATGGAAAGAAAATTATCAGGTATGATTATACATAATTTTACCTTCCATATCATCAAGCTGATCAATCCATAGACTGGTGGGATGTACCGAAGCAGTACTCACCCAGGGCGGGACATTGAAATCCCTGACCTCAATACTGAAGCTCCAAACCGGGCCTCCGCCCGTGCAGCCACCGCCAAACGGAAAGCTTGGAGAATGTATGAGCCGAAGCCCAAGTTGCCGCCTTGCATATCTCTTCCAAGGAGACGGATCCGGCCTCTGCCATCGAGGCCGCCTGAGCTCTCGTGGAGTGAGCCTTCAGCTGGATAGGCGGCACCTTCCTTGCGGCCACATAAGCCGCTGCAATGGCTTCCTTGACCCATCTTGCCACTGTAGGCTTAGCAGCCTGCAGACCCTTACAAGGACCTGCCAACAGGACAAACAAATGATCCGATTTCCGGAAATCATTGGTCACTTCCAAGTATCTGATGATGACTCGCCTCACATCCAGATATTTAAGAGCAGAGTACTCCTCTGGGTAGTCCTCCCTACGAAAGGAAGGGAGACAGAGCTGCTGAATCACATGGAAGCGAGAAACAATCTTGGGCAGAAAGGAAGGCACTGTGCGAATAGTCACTCCTGCCTCAGTGAACTGCAGAAAAGGCTCTCGACATGAGAGCGCCTGGAGCTCGGAAACTCTTCTGGCTGAAGTGATAGCCACCAAAAAGACTGCTTTCCACGTCAGGTCTTTCAGAGATGCCCTTGACAAGGGTTCAAAAGGCGGCTTCTGCAATGCTCTTAGCACCAGGTTGAGATTCCACGCAGGCACCACTGAGTGCAGAGGAGGGCACAGGTGATTAACTCCCTTGAGAAAGCGCACCACATCTGGCTGCGAAGCCAGGGAAGCACCCTTCAGGCGGCCCCTGAAGCAAGCCAGAGCCGCTACCTGGACTTTAAGGGAACTGAGCGACAGGCCTTTCTCCAGACCTTCTTGCAGGAACGCCAACACTGAAGAAATTGGAGCAGTGAAGGGAGAAAGTGAGCCTGCTTCACACCACGCTGCAAAGATACGCCAAACCCTGGCGTAACCAGTAGAAGTAGAGCGCTTCCTCGCTCTTAGCATAGTGGCGATGACCTTGTCTGAGAAGCCCTTCTTCCTCAGACGCTGCCGCTCAATAGCCAGGCCTGAAGCCCAAAGGGGGAGGGATCCTCCAACACCACGGGACCCTGATGTAACAGGCCCTGCTCCACTGACAGCCGCAGAGGATCGTCGACTGAGAGCCTGATCAAGTCCGCATACCAGGGACGTCTGGGCCAATCCGGACCCACCAGGATTACCCTGCCGGGGCTTTGCCACCCGGTCTAGCACCCTGCCCAACCTGGGCCAGGGCGGGAACACATAGAGGAGCTCTTGTGTCGGCCACTGCTGGAGAAGAGCATCTACTCCCAGGGATCGAGGGTCCCGTCCTCTGCTGAAAAAGCGCGGCACTTGGCAATTGGCCGATGACGCCATCAGATCTAGGCTCGGCTGGCCCCAGCGCTTCGTGATGTCCAAGAACGCCTGAGCAGATAGTTGCCACTCTCCGGGCTCCAAGGTATGGCGACTGAGAAAGACCGCCTTGACATTCATGGCTCCGGCAATGTGGGCCGCTGAAAGCTGCTCCAGGTTCGCTTCCGCCCACTGTCAAAGATTCATAGCCTCCT
This sequence comes from Microcaecilia unicolor, assembly GCF_901765095.1. Classification (NCBI taxonomy): domain Eukaryota; kingdom Metazoa; phylum Chordata; class Amphibia; order Gymnophiona; family Siphonopidae; genus Microcaecilia; species Microcaecilia unicolor. Next base: position 237,344,624 of record NC_044032.1, on the reverse strand, counting down.
TGGCTAGAGGGGCGCTCTTGGTACCTCCCTGGCGGTTGACATAGGCCACAGCCGTGGCATTGTCTGACAGGACCCGTACTGGCTTCAACACCAGTACCGGGATGAACTCCAAAAGCGCCAACCGAATGGCTCTGAGTTCCAGGAGGTTGATAGACCACTTTGCCTCTGCAGGAGACCAGAGCCCCTGCGCTGTCCTTCCCAAGCAGTGGGCTCCCCAGCCCGACAAAGAGGCGTCCGTCGTGACGACAATCCACTCTGGGGTCACCAGAGGCATTCCCGCAGACAACTTGTCTGTCTGCATCCACCAGCTCAGCGCCTTGCGCACTGCTGGGTCCAAGGGAAGGCGCACGGCATACTCCTCCGACATCGGAGTCCAGCGCCGCAGCAAAGATAGCTGAAGTGGTCTCATATGAGCCCTGGCCCAGGGCACTACTTCCATCGTGGCCGTCATAGAGCCCAACAGCTGCGCATAGTCCCAAGCCCGAGGAGGAGAGGCTACTAGGAACTGGTCCACTTGAGCCTGAAGTTTGACAATCCGATTGTCTGGCAGGAACACTCTGCCCACTTGGGTGTCGAATCGAACTCCCAGGTACTCCAGGGACTGAGTCGGGCGCAGCTGGCTCTTCTCCCAGTTGATGATCCATCCCAGGGAGCTCAAAAGAGCAACTACCCGGTCCACAGCTTTGCCGCACTCTGCATAAGAGGGGGCTCGGATCAACCAGTCGTCCAGATAAGGATGGACTTGTACCCCTTCCTTTCGTAGGAAGGCCGCAATGACCACCATTACTTTGGAAAAGGTCCGCGGAGCAGTAGCCAACCCGAATGGGAGGGCTCTGAACTGGAAGTGTCGTCCCAGGACTGCAAAACGCAGAAAGCGTTGATGAGGAGGCCAGATGGGAATATGCAGATACGCTTCCTTGATGTCCAAGGAGGCCAAGAACTCTCCTGCCTTCACTGCCGCTATAACAGAGCGGAGAGTCTCCATGCGAAAGTGCCGCACTTTCAAGGCCCGATTGACCCCTTTGAGGTCGAGGATAGGCCGGACAGAACCTCCTTTCTTTGGTACCACAAAGTAAATGGAGTAACGTCCCTTGCCAAGCTGACTTTCTGGCACCGGAACGACCGCGTCCAGGCGGATCAGATTGTCCAAGGTCTGCTGCACTGCCACAGCGTGACCGGAGACTTGCAGGGAGAGAGTACGAACCCGTCTCTTAAGGGTCGGCAGAACTCTAGCTTGTAGCCGTCTCTGATGACTTCCAGCACCCACGCGTCTGAAGTTATTGTGGTCCACTCGCCCCGAAACGAGGACAGCCGTCCTCCAATCTGCACTGGGGCGTGGACCAAGGCCCCGTCATTGGGTACGAGACCCTGGGGGAGGACCGGAGGGAGCCCCTCCGGGACGGCGGTCTCTGCGAAAGGAATGCTGCTTGGGGGAGAAATGCCTCTTGAAGGAAGAGGGGGCAGAGGAACCCGACTTGCCCGGGCGGTACCGACGGGCTTCCTGCAACCGTCTTCTGGAGGTACCGGGACGAGTACTAGCCCGAGCCCTGACCTCTGGTAATTTCTTGCCCTTGGACGTGCCGAGATCGGTCACGATTTTGTCCAGCTCGACCCCAAAGAGCCGCTTGCCTTTAAAAGGCAATCTAGCCAGGCGGGATTTAGAGGCGTGGTCAGCAGACCAATGTTTCAGCCAAAGCCACCGCCACGCAGAGACTGTCTGAGCCATGCCTTTAGCTGAGGCTCTCAAGACATCATACAGCAAGTCTGCCAAATAGGCTAAGCCCGATTCCAGGGCCGGCCAATCAGCCCTCAAGGAATGATCCGAGGGGGAAGCCCGCTGCACCATAGTCAGGCACGCCCTGGCCACATAGGAGCCGCAAACAGAGGCCTGCAAACTTAAAGCAGCTGCCTCAAAGGACGACCTTAAGGCCGCCTCCAATCTTCTGTCTTGGGCGTCCTTTAGGGCCGTGCCACCTTCCACCGGCAAAGCCGTTTTCTTAGTCACCGCAGTGATTAAAGAATCCACGGTAGGCCACAGATAGGCCTCACGTTCACTCACAGCCAAAGGATAGAGGCGGGACATAGCCCTAGCCACTTTAAGGCTCACTTCCGGGACATCCCATTGAGCCGAAATTAAGGTGTGCATGGCATCATGCACGTGGAAGGTTCTAGGCGGGCGCTTCGTCCCCAGCATAATAGCAGAGCCAACAGGGGCTGAGGGAGAGACGTCCTCCGGAGAGGAAATCTTCAAAGTGTCCATGACCTGTAACAACAGGTTGGGCAAATCCTCTGGGCTAAAAAGCCGCGCTGCAGAGGGGTCATCCTCTCCATCCGAGCGGGGATCTATCTCCTCCAAGGAATCCGCAAGGACCGTTGGGAGACCTCAGACACGCTGCCCTCATCTACATCGGAGGAGACAAAGTCCTCCAAGGCCTGGGAATCAACCCGAGGGCGTTACCTCTGGGAACCTCAACCTCTTTACCAGACGAGGGAGCAGGGGCAGCGTTTTGCATGAGGAAAGCCTGATGCAGCAGCAAAACAAACTCGGGGGAGAAACCCCCCAGACTGTGCACTTCCGCAGCCTGGGCAACAGCCCTAGACGCACCCTCAACCGGCGCTCACACGAGCGGGGGAGAGACATGCTGCGCATCCAAAATGGCGTCCGGCGCGACACTCCGCAAAGGAGCCGCGCGGGAAAAAACGGCGCTTAACTTTAGCCGCTTTTGTGCCGTCACCCAAATTAAGGGCGTTCATGGCATTAATGTCTCCAACCTCAAGGGCGGCCCACGAAGAAGCCGTCCGAGCCGCGTGGCCGGCCAAGATGGCGGAGGCGAGGAGCGGGGGATGGGCGTTTATGGCGGGAAAAACCGCCACGCCGGAGGAAGGACCGGGACATTCATCGGTCACTAAGCTGTCACCCATCAAGGGCGAATCAGGCTGTAAAACCCCCGCATCCCCTTTAGAAGCGCTCCAGCGATCCGGGGAGCGACCCTTTGCACCCTCGCCCTCCGACGCCATATGCCACGAGGAGAAGAATCGGGGAACCCCCTGCCCGCTATAAAAAGGTAAAATTACCTGCTTGCCGCTCCGAGCTGTAACGAACTGGTGTCCCAGTGAGTAGCTGCAATGAACGTTTAAATAACGTCGAAATAAACGCCTTTAAGGACGTTTAAAATTTTTTTTTTTTTAACGGAGCCAGCGGGAGGGGGGAGAAAAGGAGGGACCTGGCACCACCAGGTTTGCACTTGCTCAAAAGAGCCCTCAACCCCAGGCCTCAACAAAACCTAAGGATTAGGCTTGGAGGCCTAGCCAGAGCTGCTGCTGTGTGTGACCACCACCTGCTGAGATAGAGAACATACTGGGGAGTTTCCGGCAGCACATGACCACATATAGGGAGGCAAAAGTTTGCTCTCTATCTCCACCTGCTGGTAGATGGACACAACCCACCAGTCTATGGATTGATCAGCTTGATGATATGGAATACAGGAACGTAAGACCTTTGAAATAAGAATGATTGAATATTTTGACACCCAACGAACAGGACTTAATAAGGATCTGGGTTTTCTAACTCATTATAAAACATAAGCTGTATTTCTCTGTTTATTACCCTCCTCTCACCTACCAACACCCATTCTGTTAGAATATCAATGAAAAGCTTTGATGTCCCCATGCATACCCCCACCCTCCCACTCTGTCAGACAGTCAAAGTAATGCTTTGATGTTTCTCTCATATATACTATCTGCTACCTCATTTGCTTATTTCCGATCTGAGGAAGAAGGGCAACCTTCGAAAGCTAATCAAGAAATGTATTAAGTTATGTCCAATAAAAAAGATATCATCTTATTTTCTTTTCCATGTTTTATTTTGTTTGATTTCTATTGATAACCTTTAAGAGTGGACTAACACGGCTACCACACCTCTCTCCTTGGATAAAAAATTTCAATGTCTCACTGAGAAACTGGAAGTGATGGATGGGAGGATGGAATCGTTGAAAGGAGAGTTTGAGGCCTACTGCCAGAGAGTATCGGACCTGGAGGACCGCATGCAAGAAATGCATACAGAGAAGGTATCACTGCAATCAAAGGTGGAGGAGTTAGAAAACAAAATCGATGATATCGAGAACAGATTAAGAAGAGGAAATCTCAGATTAGTAGGACTGCCGGAGTCTATATTGGAGACAGAGCTACAGGGGTTTTTGGAAACATGGTTGGTCAAAACGCTGCAACTGACCTCATATGCAGGAGACCGTTGAGAATAGAGACAACGCATAGACTGGGCCCCAGAAGACAACAAGAAACTAGGCCCAGGCCGGTCATATTCAAAACGTTAAATTATGTGCACAAGACAGAAGTGCTACGAGCAATTACAGCCAAAGGACCATTGAAATATGAGAACAAGACTATTTTGTGCTGCCAGGACTTTTCCACGAGGGTCTCGCTATTTCGCTATTGCAGAGGGCATACTCACCAATCTGCTCAGACCTACATCAGTGGCATATACAATTTGCTCTCCTGTACCCGGCCCGTCTTAAACTATTTATAGATGGCAAGCCTAACTTTTTTGATACACCAGAGGCAGCGTGCATTTTTTTGAGCCAACAAACTTCTCCGACAAGATCTGTTACTGAGTGATGAGATCAACCTGCCTTAGCACGACATATCTATGGCAGATAAGCAGGAAGGCTAGCAATGTGAACTGAATCAACATAGCGTATTAGAAGGATGCTCGAGGACTTGTGCCCCTTTTGATTTCTCATCGGTCCTCGTCACATTTGAGGAGTTTTTTTTGTTTGTTGTTTTTTTTGGACATACAGGACCATTACCTCGCAATTTTGACTATTAAGCTACGATCCTGAAATTTAACTGGCAACAAACTGTGGTAAGGCAGTGTTGAACCTCAGAGAGGTGATTAGGCACAAACGGGACCTACCCAAACCAATCCCTTAGATGGGATTGCAGAGGGTGGACACCAATTCAGGAGGTGCAGCAGACAACATCGAAGATACAGGGACAGTTATATGAAAGAGGACTTGATCTTGGATCTAGCCACAAGGTATACGTGCAGTGAGAAGGCTGTTCTGATTTTAGGTTTGGGGCCCATTGGAACATAAAACGCCAAACTTGAGAACTTTGACTTTCAGTGATCGCGGAGTACCCTTAGGCCCTACTCAAGTGTACATTACAATGCAGCTGTTCTAAACTCCAGAGAGATGGTTTGGTGCAGATGAGACTTTACCACAAGTATTATTTCGTCAAGCTGATGAATATAGACACCCCACCTTGGGAGGTATGGTAGATCACGCCATGGAGGACTGGGCTTCTTGAATAACAGCAGCACTGGCATGGCAATATGCTCATAACAGCATTGATAGTGCACGTTTGGTTATAAGGGAGATACAAGGGTATATGTGGTATTCATGGGCTTATCGATGTGTATGGGCCCAGTGCCTATACATATACAGTGAAGAGGGGATTAACCCCCTTCTCCCCTTTTTTTTTTGTGGAGAGAGGGGTGAGAGGAAGATAATGCATTCAGTTAAATAATGTTTACATATTCTTGTGGACGTAGGTGGAGGGAAGAGAGGGGGAGGGGGAGCACTCTCACAGTGGCCTACAATAGCAGTGCATGCCAAGTAATGAAGGCATGACTGCGATCAGCCTCAATGGAAGGCTGGTAGGGTATGGGGAGAAGATGGAGGGGAAGGAGGGGGGGTAAAGGAGTTGGGGATGTTCTAACTGTTATTTTGTTTGGAACTGTTAGAGGATGGGAGGTTTGGAAGAAATTCTCGACTCTCTGCAATTTTCAATTTGGGTGGGAAAAAGGTATGGTGTAAAGATTGATGCCAGGTCCTTAGAGCTCCTGTTTATATTACAAAAAGTATTGGCGGGGGGCGGGGGGGACGGTAGGCTGGAACGCCACTCCCTTCTCAAATTTAGATCTTGGATTAGCTTATTTACTATAATGAGGTGGGTGTGGGATGCCAATTAAGTTCATTTTGTGGAATGTGAATGGGGTAACCTCCCCTATTAAGAGGCAAAAATTATTACAATGCTTAAATTGTCACAAAGCAGACGTGGCGTTTTTGCAGGAGACTCACCTTTCAGCTGCAGAGCATGCAAAATTTAAGAAGTGGTGGGTGGGACACGTCTTAGAAGCTCCTGCGGTAGGGCGTAAGGCTGGGGTATTGATTCTTTTCCGAAAGACATTAGACGTTCAAGTGCAAGGGTGTTGGAGAGCAGACTCTGGTAGATATATCTGGGCCAAGGTAACAATCAATAAACAACCAATGCTCTTATGTAATGTCTATGCTCCTAATGTATATGATAAAAAGTTTTTTTGATCGCTGATCCATGCCCCAGGACAACACCAGGATATTCCAATGATAATAGGCGTCGACTTTAATATAGGGAAATGACCCGACTTTGGATAGAAGCACGGGGCGGGGGGGGGGGGGGGAGGGAGAGCCGACATCTAAAGGGATTTCTCTTCTTTGTTCTGCACTGGAACTTATAGATATATGGCGGATTTTACACCCTGAGGAAAACGACTTCACCCATGTATCTAGGGCTCACTCCTCGCAATCTAGAATAGATTATTGGATGTTATCCAAATCACTGTTTGCTAAGGTTCGGGAGGCTGGGATAGGCCCCTATGGGGTTTCTGATCATGCTATGATCTGGTGGTCAATGGATAGGGGTCCCGATGGGGACAGAGTGTCAGTGTGGCGTTTTCCTGCACATTTCTATTGGGACACTGAATTCAAAGAATATTTAGCGCGTCAGTGGGGGGAGTATCAAGATATGAACGAAGCACATCGTGATGATCCGGTGCTGTTCTGGGAAGCAGCCAAGGCGGTACTTAGGAGTACAATAATAGCTTACACTAGCTACAAAAAAAAGGCTAGAGACAAAGAGATACTCCGTCTCGAACGTCAAGTGCAGGGGGCAAGGAGGAATTTTGGTCAATCTCCCAATACTCAAAAAAAGGAGCAGTTGATGGCACCACAGGCAGTTTTTAATACCTTGCTTCACGCATGTACGGTTAAATCCCTGCAATACTATAAATATAAACTCTTTGTGCACAGTAACAAACAAGGAAAGCTGTTGGCCAATTTAATTTGACAGAAGTTGGGTGCGCAAGTGATAATGCAGCTAGATAGAGGGGATGGAGTCAGAGTACACAAAGATAAACAAATTGTAGAAGTGTTTCGTTCTTACTATCAACAACGCTATGCTAAGCCCCAGGGGGAGGATTTAGAAAGCCAAATTTATTTGGAGGGGAGGTCCTTACCGGTGATAACAGCACACACTAAATCTAAACTAAATGCACCGATATCAGAAGAGGAGGTGAGTCGGACAATTCAGCAGGGGTCTCTTTATAAGGCTCCAGGCCCGGATGGATTTTGATTTGAGTTCTACAAAATTTTAAACCCCATAATTGTACCGACTATGCAGACGTTGTTTACTTCTTTTGTAGAGAAGGGGCAGATGTCTGAATTGTTGAATACCGCGCAGATGGTGGTGTTGTTAAAACCGGGGCAGAACCCAGAGTTGCCTTCGTCATACAGGCACATATCTTTATTAAATGTGGAAGCTAAGATTCCGGCAAAACTCTTGGCGAATAGAATGGAAGCTGTATTACCAACAGTAATAGATGAAAGCCAGGTGGGTTTTGTACAAGGCCGTACGATCGCTAAGAATATGCGCAAAGTGTTAGCATTAATGGAGTGTGTGGAACGGACGAGGGTCCCCTCTCTGCTCATAAGCTTCGAAGCAGAAAAGGCATTCGATAGAGTAAGCTGGGAATTCCTGTTTGCAATATTGGAAGCATATGGGTTTGATGGATTTTTTTCTTGCAGCGGTTCAGACATTGTACAGTGCACCTAGGGCAGCATTGTGGTTAAATGGGATAGCTTCCAATCCTTTTGAGATTCAGAGGGGAACTCGCCAAGGATGCCCTTTGTCACCACTCCTATTTGTTCTATTGTTAGATCCGCTAATTCGGGAAATCATAAGCAACCCAGATATACAGGGGGTCCGTAATGGTATACAAGAATTCAAAGTATCTGCTTTTGCAGATGATATATTGGTGCATTTGGTCAACCCAGAGGCCTCCCTGACTGCTCTTATGGATAGCTTTGCTGAATATGGGGACTTCAGTGGATTCAAATTATGCCAACGCACCCCGGGGTGAGGCATAAATGGAGAGGTAGTTTTCCCTAAAGTGGGTGTCCCGCTTCTTTACATATTTGGGTATCAAACTTCCTTACAAGACATTCCTGATACTTGATTTAAATGTTTCATCTCTCCTGGGCTTTTCTAACCGCCTTTACCACATTCTCTGGCAACGAATTCCAGAGTTTAATTAAACGTTGGGTGAAGAAAAATTTTCTCTGATTCATTTTAAATTTACTACATTGTAGCTTCATCGCATGCCCCCTAGTCCTAGTATTTTTGGAAAGCATAAACAGATGCTTCACATCTACCCGTTCAAATCCACTCATTATTTTATAGACCTCTATCATATCTCCTCTCAGCCGCCTTTTCTCCAAGCTAAAGAGCCCTAGCCGCTTTAGCCTCTCCTCATAGGGAAGTCGTCCCATCCCCTTTATCAATTTCGTCGCCCTTCTCTGCACCTTTTCTAATTCCACTATATCTTTTTTGAGATGCGGCGACCAGAATTGAACACAATATTCGAGGTACGGTCGCACCATGGAGCGAAACAAAGGCATTTAAACATCCTCATTTTTGTTTTCCATTCCTTTCCTAATAATACCTAACATTCTATTTGCTTTCTTAACCGCAGCAGAACACTGAGCAGAAGGTTTCAACGTATCATCAACGATGACACCTAGATCCCTTTCTTGGTCCGTGACTCCTAACGTTGAACATTGCAATAGGATAAATCAAGAAAAAGCAAGAAAACAGAGGCATAACCACACATTATTTAAACTACACACATAGATACAGAGTCCGACGGAGGCACAACCATCCCCCTGCAATCCCTCTGTCTGGAAAGGCTGTTCAAAATAAGCGAGTCTTTAAGCCTTACTTAAATTTATCCAAAGCCTTCTCCAGATGAAGAGATAATGGGAGCTGGGTCCAAAGTAGAGGTCCTACTGTGCTAAAGAACTCTATGCGGAGATGCATCAAACACACAGAAGCATTTAAAGGCATTATCAATTGATTAGATTGCGATAATCTTGACAGCCAGGTTCATAGAGGGTTATATAATGCACAAGATATGTTGGTATACCAGTAGCTCGAACCTTAAAAACCAGTAAAAGCTGTCACGTAACACCTGAGCACTAGCCCTAGAACCCACCTGGGGTTAATCCTGTGGCCACCTGGAGGGTCCTACCCAGCACTGCCCAGGCTCACCTACACGTGCGTCTACGCTGGCATACCCTCCACCCATTTGCTGGGTCCCACTTGTCTCTGGGCATGTTCTCCCACCTGCAAGCTATTTCCCCAGTGGTATCTAGGGACACTGGGAGGCGCAATACTGGGGCCCCACAGTTCTTAGAAAAATACTCACAGACCAACAACAAACTTCCAGAATTCTTAGTCAGTCCAGGACAACAGAACTAACAAACGAATAGGATCTTATTAGCAAAAAAAGTAGAACAATGAATGGTTCAAAGTTTCAAAACAGCAAACAGGAACAGGTAAAATAACAAGAATTTAATGTTAAATCTAACTAAACACTTTTCACTATCTAAGTAGTACCTGTGGAGGTAAGGAAAAGAACTGCTCACAGCAATTGAACAGGTTCTCAGTGGTCTCAGGGGGAGAGAGACCGAAGACAGACCCGATGGTAGGGAATTCTGCACTACGCAGTTGTACAGAATTCCCCCAAGAGTAAAGGTCCCATTACAAGACCAGGTTCTAGAAAGCAAAAAAGCTTCATGCTACAAAATCTCACCCGCAACTTTTCTGGATTTGCGTTTTCCATGTGATGCCTTTCCAACCTTTCCCTTGAACTGCTTTTTACTCTTAGCTTCCATGGTGCCAACACCCTGTAAAATAAGAGAGATCAAAATGAAAACTGCTAAATGAACTACCCTAAGGTATAGACTGCAGTACACACAGCAGCAGAATACTTTTCTAGACAGTGTAATCTCAGTAAACTTAAGTCAGTGTTCTACAATGCAAGGAACACAAGCGAATAGCAGCTCCAATCAAGCCCTCTCAAATATTCCACCGGACACTGCTTGGACCACCTGGCACTTTTTTCTGGGCCTGAATTTCCAGGTACTTTGTGCAAGAAAAGATGTAAAAGGCAGTGTGGGGCCTTAACCAGGATTGCCAGATGGTAAAAAAATTTCTAGCCCAAGTCTTGGCACACACAAAAAAACCATCATAAATAACTTACCTTCATGAGGAAATAAAAATTGTATATTGGCGCCTTGCTACGAGTAGGACAGTGGAACAGTGGTCTGACTTTAAGCAGAGTTTAATATGCATATTTTGTAGGTTTCTTCTTGGTAGAAGTGAAAAGGAAACTACACTGCTACATGTCATATGTCAAACCTGAACGTGAAGCACAACACTGGCGTCTGTTTTTGTGCCTTTAAATATAAGCTTTTCAATTTTTTTTGTTTTACTTTGAAGACATATTTAAATGCAGAAAATAGGTGCCAATGTGTGCTTTCACTTTTGGGCTTCCTCGGACTTGCGCACGTTTCTTACTACTGGTGCTTAGGGGCTTGGACAGGCTTCCTTCTGCGTCCAAACTGTATAAAACCAGCAGATTTCAGAGAAAGAATCATGAGAAATCCTCTTTTCAAATTCCCACAATGCCTGATCTGACATTATTTTTTTTTACAGAAGAAAGCGGCTTTGTTTTGTGCACTATTCTGCAAGCACTGGGAGGGAAAAGGAAATGAGCTCATTAAGATGCGTTGACATTTATTTTCTTTATTAGGCTTTATTAACCGCTTTTATGAAAAGATTCATCCAAGGTAGTCTACATCAGATACAGTTTAACATAAAATTTGCAATTCTGTTAACAACATAACAAAATGATCAAAATAAACATAAGTACAATAAGGGCCTCATTTACAAAGCCACACTAGCGATTCTTGGTGCGGCAAACATTCAATTCCTATGGGCTTCCTCTCATTTGCTGTGCGGGAATCGCTAGTGTGGCTATGTAAAAGAAGCCCTAAATGAGGTAAACTTGAAAACAGCAAACTGAAAACTAATAATAGGGCTACCATGAAATGGGATCCAAAATATACACATTTAACAGCACTGAAATTCAAATAACAGAGATATAATACAATGTCAGGATAATACTAATGAAATATCTAACAAGCACACATTTGAATATTCAAATAACATAGCTATGAAACTAATGCTTTTTTACAATACAGCTTACCAAATAGCTGAAGGACCAAGTGCAGATATATAGACGGGGATAAGATGCATGGTATAGAGTCAGTTGGGATAAATAGATGTGTGGCTTAAAGGCAAGTTTTTTGTACAGTTAAACAAGACATAAGTAACTGATCTAAGCTAGTCCAAGTGCAGAATGAGTGCATAGTCAGTCACCCTTTGTATTAAAGGCTTGGGAGAAGAGCCAAGCTTTCACCTACTTCCTGAAATAGAGGTATACGTAGCCCTTCTGGGAGTAAATTCCACAGTCTGGGGGCTACTCCTGAGAAAGCTCACTGGCAGCTATCACAATTTCTTTTTATGAGGGGACAGATAGTGATGATCTTTGAGAGGACCTTAGCAGTCTGAAAGGTGTGGGGTTTTTTTTGTTACATTTGTACCCCACGCTTTCCCACTCATGACAGGCTCAATGCGGCTTACATATTGTATACAGGTACTTATTTGTACCTGGGGCAATGGAAGGTTAAGTGACTTGCCCAGAGTCACAAGGAGCTGCCTGTGTCTGAAGTGGGAGTCGAACTCAGTTCCTCAGGACCAAAGTCCACCACCCTAACCACTAGGCCACTCCTCCACTCCTTAAGTGGAGGACTAACTTATTCTTTAAGTACTATGGAGCATTAGCATGCTATTTGCGCTGATCTTTGGTCTCAGAATTATGTGCTCATTAATGTGGACAATAGTTTAGCACTAATGGCGTATAGCACCCGCATTTGCATCTGAGCATCAGAGTATGAGTGCCCAAGCAGAAGTGCAATAAACGATATAATTAGCAAACACCATTTGTGAGAGGATTTTTTTTGGATCCACTGTTCATTCACTTGCCCTCAAGATTATGTCATCATCTAGCTTACTGTCTCTTGACAATGCAGTAAGAAACTAACTATAAAAGGTAATAGGGTAGTCACCGGAAGATAAGGAACAATCTGGATTGAATAAGATAAATGGGTGTAGGTGACCACAGGATGCAAGTGGGTTAATTCTGACTAATGAATACATTGTTTTTGTACTGTATAAAAATGCTTGCAAGACCATAAGAAAGGCCGTCCGGGCTGTGGATGTATTGTGAACATTGCTCGGGCTCGTTTGTGGCTACAAATAAACTGAGATTTGCCTATGATAGGAATTGTATGAATGTGTTCAGGAATTCCCAGGTTTCCACAAATATACTGATAAAACATCACTACTCCTAGCTTCCATTTCACAGATGGCTTTAGGTAGAGAAAAGTCATGCACATGCCAAACTCAATGTTTTGAGCCAGAAGCTAAAGCAAAGCAACATCCCACCTTTAAACCGTTGAGCTACAACCAGGGCATCCTGCTAAATACTAAGTACAAAGGGCCAAGCTGCTTTTCCAAGCACATTTCTTCTCTTAACTCTCTTTCCATGGTACCCTTGTCCATCTGGCAGTTCTTATCTTCCCACATCCCTTGTCCAGCATAATCCCTCTATGCCCCTATTCCCGCTTCCCCTCCTATGTCTAGCATCACCCCCCCGCCCCCCTCCCCAAAGTCCCAATACTCCACCACCTGTCTAGCATCACCCCCACCCAGTGGAGGTGGTGGATAGGCGTACAATATCTGAATTCAATAAAGCATATGACAAGCAGAGCATCTCTGAAGAAAAAGAAGGGGTTGTGACAAGTCCACTATATCATGCGGAAAGATAACAAGTAACACGAATTCGGCTGCCCTCACACTCTCACAGGCCGAGCACCCCTCCACACACGCATTCAGGGACCGGTCTCCCCTCCTCGTGCAATCTCTCCCTGTCCGTGATCCGGACTTTCTCCCCCCACCAGGGGTCAAACACATACCTGAGGTCGACCCCCAACAACTCCGCGCCTTTCTTTTTCCGGTATCACGTCCCCTAAGATACAACTTCTCTCCTTCGAAGATCCCACTGAACTCCACACACCACCTGGCCGGAGAAACAGGAAGTTGCGTTGAGGAAAGCGCGACGCCGGAAACGGGTTTGCGGAAATCAAGGAGATGAAAAAAGCAGGAGGCGGGATGACGTCAGAATGTTGACGCCAATTTGGTTAATCGCTGTTTCCCATTCTCCGCGCGCAGCCGTCATCTAGTACACTCAAACAAACAACCAAACCTATGAGCTGCTGCTTCCTCGTCGTCGTTATTTATTTATTTGTAGAATTTGTATCCCACATTTTCCCACCTATTTGCAGGCTCAATGTGGCTTACATAGTACCGTAATGGCGTTCGCCACCATATTTTGTCCTCTGAAAAAGAGGACACGTGCCACGCCACTGCCACGCCCACACCACGCCCTCTGCCCCGCCCACACCATGTCCCTTTGGATCCTCACCCCGCCCTTTCTCGCTCCCACCCCGCCCCGTCACATATTCCCCTCCCCTGCCCCCCCATCTCCCTTGTCACATATTCCCCTCCCCTCCCCTTACTATCTACTGCCCTGGTGGTCTAGTGACCTCTTCGGGCAGGAAAGTTTTCCCCCTCTTTCCTGCCCGGAACACTGCCTTGCCCTGCATCCTTCTCTTGATCTTGGCTCGGGATTCAAAATGGCCGCCGAGAGTTGAAGTCTCGCTAGGGTTACCATTTCTTGTCCTCATAAAAAGAAGACACTTGCCCCGCCCCTTTCACGTCCCCTGTCCCGCCCCTTCCATTCCCCTGCCCCGCCCCTTTCATGCCCTCACCCCGCCCATGATGCATATTCCCCTCCTCCCCGAAGCACCTTGCCTCCCCCCTGTCATCTCCACTCCCCCCTGTCACCTCCCCTCCCCTTACTCTACTATCCCTGGTGGTCTAGAGGTACCTCTTCGGGGCAGGAAAGAGCCCCCTCTTTCCTGCCCGGAGCGCTGCTGCCAGCTGCCCTGCATCCTGTGGTGAGTCCAGCTCTCGGCGTTTCAAAATGGCCGCCGAGAGTTAAAGTCTCGCGAGGCTGCTTCAACTCTCAGCGGCCATTTTGAAACGCCGAGAGCCGGGCTCACAGTATGCAGGCAGCTAGCAGCAGCGCTCCGGGCAGGAAAGAGGGGGCTCTTTCCTGCCCCGAAGACGAAGAGTACCTCTAGACCACCAGAGATAGTAGAGTAAGGGGAGGGGAGTCCCGTGCCCGCCCCCGCCAGCCAGCCAGCCAGCCGCTTGTCCAGAAATCCGGACAAACGGGCAGGCTGGCCAAATTCGTCTGGACGCCAGGACATGTCCTCAAAAAGAGGACATGTCCGAGTAAATCCGGACGTATGGTAACCCTAAGTCTCGCAAGGCTGCTTCAACTCTCGGCGGCCATTTTGAATCCCGAGCCGAGACTGAGAAGGATGCAGGGCAAGGACAGGCAGCGCTCTGGGCAGGAAACATGGGGCTCTTTCCTGCCCCAAAGAGGTCACTAGATCACCAGGGCAGATAGTAAGTAAGAGGAAGGGAGACCCACGGCGCCGCTCGCCTGCCCATCCGCCCGTTTGTCCAGAAATCCGGACAAACAGGCGGGCGGGAAAAACCCGCTGGACGCCCCAGACATGTCCTCGGGGAAATCCGGACATATGGTAACCCTAGGTATGAACAAATACAAGGTGTTATTATGGTAGAATAGGGTTATGAATGGTAGGTATATGGGGGATTTAAGGAGGAAGCGGGAAGTTGGGATATGTCCATAACAATCTTTGGTTTTGTTGTGTTGCGGGTAGTCTTTTAATGTTGGGTCCGTGGGGTATGCCTTCCTGAATAGTTGTGTTTTAGTTCTTTCCGGAAATGTTGGTGGTCGTACATTGTTTTTACTATTTTTGGCAATGCGTTCCATAGTTGTGCGCTTAAGTAAGAGAAATTGGATGCATACGTTGATTTGTACTTGAGACCTTTATTGCTTGGGTAGTGAAGATTTAAGTATGTTCATGCTGATCTCATTGCGTTTCTGGTTGGCAGGTCTATGAGGTCTGTCATGTATCCCGGGGCTTTGCCGTAGATGATTTTGTGAACCAGGGTGCATATTTTGAAAGCAATATGTTCTTTGATTGGGAACCAGTGCAGTTTTTCTTGGAGCGGTTTAGCGCTTTCATAACGTGTTTTTCCAAATATTAGCCTGGCTGCTGTGTTCTCTTCTGAGCGGTCTGGAGTTTCTTTATAATTAGCAGGGGCGTAGTCAGAGAGCCAATTTTGGGTGGGCCTGAGTCCAAGGTGGGTGGGCATGGAATTCATGCCCCCTGTCCCTAGCCCCCCTCTGTTCTGTTCTGCTTTGCTCCGCTCTCTGCTCTTTGTCCCTCCCTTCACCTGCAAGCCCAAAATATAAATACCTAAGCAGGACGGGATCTACAAACTCTGCCAGCTGAAAATTTCTTCCTGCTCAGGCAGTCAGCGCTCTTCCAAACAGCAGCCAGCAGCACTGGTTGCCTGAGGAGGAGGAAATCTTCAGCTGGCGGGGTTTGAGGATCTCTGCCAGCCATAGCAAGAGTGCCACAATTTGGGTGTGCCTGAGTCCAAATAGGATGAGCCCTGGCCCACCCAGGCCCACCCACGGCTACGTCACTGCCGCATAGATTCCATTGCAGTAGTCAGCATGGCTTAGTACCAATGATTGGATCGTTGCGGAATGTTTCCCTCGGAAAGAATGGTTTTACACGTTTTAGTTTCCACATTGAATGAAACATTTTCTTTATGGTAGACTTTGCTTGATTCTCTAGTGAGAGGTTCCGGTCGATTGTTACTCCGAGAATTTTCAGGCTGTCTGCGATGGGAAGGGTGTAGCCTGGAGTGTTTATGTTTGTGGGTTTATATGTGTTGTATTGGGATGAGATGATGAGGCAGTGTGTTTTTTCTGTGTTAAGTTTTAATTGGAATGCGTTTGTCCATGAGTCCATGATGTTAAAACCAAGCTTGATTTCATTGGTGATTTCTGTTAGGTCATGTTTGAAGAGGATATATATTGTGATGTCATCAGCATATATGAATGGGTTAAGGCCTTGAGTGGATAAGGACTTGGCTAGTGGGGTCATCATGAGGTTGAAAAGGATCGGTGATAATGGTGATCCTTGCGGTACTCCGCAGTCTGGTTTCCAAGGTGGTGACAGCTTTCACTTGATATGTTCTTGTGGTTAAGAAACTCTTGATCCATTTGAGTGTAGTTCCGCTAAATCCGAAGTAATCTAGGAGTCTTAGTAATATATTGTGATTGACCATGTCGAACACGCTGGACATGTCAAATTCTAGGAGAAGTATACTTTTCCCTTTTGCTATTTCATGCTTGAATTTAGTTAGGAGAGTAAGTAACACTGTTTCGGTGCTGTTTAGGGGGCGGTATAGTTTTTTCGTGTCTTTGTAATCCGGCCCTATTTTAGTTTTGTAGTATAATCTTCTGGTCCGTCTTATTGCATATTTGTAATTCCTTTGTGATTGTTTCCATGCGTTGAGTGTAAGTTCATCTTTTATTTTTTTCCATGCGCGTTCCAATTTTCTGGATTGTGTTTTTACATTTTTTAATTCTTTGTTGAACCACGGTATCGAGTTGTGTCTGCGAGGCCACAAAATCATGAGTTCATTATAGTAAGCAAGAAACAGCCATAACAATTGAGAAACTTAGACTAGAAGAAGAAGGAAAGAAAGAATCTGCTGCCACTGTTGCCACCTCTGAAATGCAGAAAGGCAGAGTTAGACATTGCCTTGGAGGTGCTCCAGCAGGAGAAAGGAGTGGCTGCCATTGAGGCCCAAGCTAAGGTACTTAAAGAAGCCACAAGGCAGGATGGCGAGGAGAGCTAGCTTAGCCACATTGCCTTTGAAGATCGTGAGAAGCAAACTGCAGTCTCTGTGAAGGCTCGTACCTTAGCTCATGAAAGCAAACAGTCATGGTCTGACTCAGAAGAGTCATCAGGATTTAGAGAAAGTGAGTCCCTCCACACCAGCGTCTAGCATGCCTGAAAGAAGCAAGCTAAGGCAAAGCACGTCACGGAGGCAAACCATCACCACAGTGATCCACACACATGCACTCTTTCTCTATCCAGGAAGCATACCAAGGGAAATGTTTCCTTTCAAACACAGACTCTGGTACCACACATGAACTGGTCTCAATAAAAGTGGAGCAGCTGCGCCCAGGGAGGCATCTGAAAATACCCTGTGATTAAGCAAGAGGCACTCGACCAACACAACTCCACACCTGATTCTAGACCAATTGCAGTGAATAGTCAGCCACAGGTACCTACTACCATCATGCTAGAGAGAAGATCTAGCAACATATATGGCTTGCAAAAAGATGGTGAACATGAGCCTTACCCAGTTCAATGACTGCCCTGAAAAGTATAGAGGGTGGAAATCTGACTGTAAGGATGCCATAGCAATTATGAAGCCACACCCAAAGCAAGGAAATGAACCTGATAATAAAATGGCTGGGAAATGAGGTCAGCAGATTGTGTAAAAAGATTAAGGATGCATATTTCTTTGACCTCACCTAAAGCAATGTGGGAAAGAGCTGACCAGCACTATGGCAGTCCAGAAGCTATCCAAAAGGCACCGATGAAGAGAATAAGGAGTTTCCCAAAGGTTACAAGTAGAGAATAATGACCACTTACAAGAATTAGGAGATCTCTTCCAGGGACTAGAAGCAATTAAATCTGATCTGAACCTTCCAGGCCTGTGCTACTTAGATACAGCTTCAGGCATAAATTAGATTTTAACAAAGCTGCTGTACAACATAAAAAAGAATGGACATTTTAGGCACTAAGTATAAACAGGACAACCAGGAGACATTTCCTTCCTTCACAGTTTTTGTGAAGTTTGTCCGAGATTGGCAAAGAGGAGAAATGATCCCAGCTTCATGTTTGATGTATCTGAAGCAGGCAAGACAGGCTACTTCCAGAATGAAAGTCTGGTCAAGAAGTACAGCAAAACCAGGAAGCCTATAGCTGTATACATGACAGATATGTCACAAACAGCAACCCCACCATCTGATTGTCCTCCTACTACAGAGAAAGTAGAGGATCCAGTCCGACAGTGTCCTATACATAAGAAACTTCATCCTCTCAAGAAATGTCAAGGGTTTAGAGAGAAATCCTTGAGACCAGGGCCGGTCCTAGGGTCTCTGGTGCCCCCCTGCAGATTATCAGTTGGCACCCCCCCCCCCCCCCCATCTAGCATCTCCTTTTTCTCTTCTCTCCAATCCACCTCTGCACCCCTGCGCCTCCCCCCCCCCTAAAAAGATTGCAGAGCTGGCTATAGCCAGGAAGAGAGCCTTGGGGGGGGGGGGGGGGGGGCAATGCATTACTCTCTCTAGAAAATAAAATTAAGTGCTCCCAGGTTCCAATCTAATTCATGTTTAATGTGGGATAAAATGCCATAAATAAGGGATGGGAGGGGAGGCCAATGAACACACATGAATACAGGATTCTCTTACAGATTACTTTCTCTCATGGACCATCTGAAAGCTACCCAGAAAAGCCTTAGAAAATAATGGTCAACAGCAGGTTTACATGCGTCACAAGTCTAAACTGGGCTTAAAAGCACTCTGGGAAGCTTCACGGGTAGAGGCAGAAAGCCAGTTCTGCTGGTTGTTCCCACCCTGCTCCCTAACTGCAAGGAGGAAGAGAAAGGACTTCTGACAGCATTTGAAGTTGCCTGCTGAAATATTAACTCCATAGAAAACTGGAGCTGTGCAGGCTCCGCCATTAGCTTTCAAACCCCCCCCCCCCCCCCCCATTTCTCTATCAGAGATAAAGAGCCAATCATATTTTACATATATATTTATGGTGCAAAGTAGCAACAAAAAGGTTTCTGATCCCAATACAGGGCTGCTGACCAGGTCTTTTTCCACGCTTACAATATAGGCCATGGCTCAGTACTCTCCAGCTTCATTTTTGGCTTGGTACTAAACTTCCACAGATCACACTTGCCCATCTGATACCTACCTGCTCCAAGACAAGCCAAATGAATCAGCCAACACAATGAACTGCCACAGCTTACCTGCAGCATGTCACTTCCCTTCCCTTCCCCCAGCATACTGGAAACAAGTGGATGAAAAGGTGTAAGCTCTCTATTGAAGTCAACTGAGCTGTTTTTCTTGAGCTCCTTCTACTGTCAGGGATGATAAGAAGTGTACACTTTTCCAGCTTCATGACCTACTACTACTACTTATCACTTCTATACAGTTATCCCTCCTCTTTTATATGAGGCCTCACTTGCTCACCAACAACTTATACAGGGCCTTGTCACACTGTTTTACATCACTACACTGAAATCTTTGACTATAACCACACTTAAGTCTCTCTTCTATTATGTACACACCATCTACCCCTTTTGCCACCTCTATTCTTGTGAATGTTAGAGTCCTTTACAAACAAACCTCTATCGCAAAGATATTTAATGAAACCAGCACCTGTCCCTATAGCCTCTGTTCAACTATCTTTGTGAACAATATTCCAAAAAAAGTTGAGAAAGTACAATGAAGGCTTCCATAACAGGTCAGAAATCTGATCTGGAAGATGATTTGTGACTGTCCTAATATATCTTGTTCATTTAGCTGCAGACAGAGACAGATGGTTATTTATTCTTGCTTTTAAAACGAGACCACATCTGAAAATCACACGGAAATCCACACGTTGATTTCATGTTTTTCACCCCACTAAGAACCACAGCTACTATCATTAACGTGCATTCAACATCTCGCTTATTTGCTAAAAACTCTCATGCTAGTACATGTTGTTGCACTAAATATCACTAAAGGGTAACCGTGCCTTGATTCTCACCTTCTAAGAGGATGTGGATCATCCCCTTCGGAGCCCAAGCGCGCGGCATATCGTTTCAGAGACCATTCGAAGCTCACACGCCTAAGAGAAGAGTCAAAAAGCCACTGTTCTCATTCTCGATCTACACTCTTGCTCCAAACAAATAAAGCCGATGATGTTCTCCCTGAGTCCAAACAGCCGTCTTCACCTTCAGCCATATTCCTGCCAAACTTGCCAAAGAGAAATTAAACAATTGGCAAACCACTTAAAGTAGTGCGACATGAGGTACAAGTCTCACTTTGGAGAGGCTGAGGCCTTTACCGTTTTTTTAACGGCGTCACGTGCGGGGTGGGGAATATAGGTAAAGAAACAGAATCTTGAAGTACGCATGAGGTAAAACTGCGAAGACTCAGAGTTTGATGCCGCTGCGGCCCTTTACCGTTCTACAGGCTTCCTTTCCCGCCTTTCCTGTTAGCTGGTCCGTAGTTCTCCCTTTAAATTGTAGCTTTTTGATACTTTTAGGAGCCTTTTTGAGCAAAGATCCACTGGGCGGGCCAGCAGCACATTCGGCGCCCTTGAAGGCAGGCACCCCCCTGTGCTGCTTACCCCGCTTACCGGGTTGGGCCGGCCCTGCTTGAGACAACGTAAAGAACTGTTGAAAAGGCAGAAAATTTGTTAGAAATGTTGCTTTTCATCCAAGCATATGGCTAAAGACTGTAAAGCAGCCACCAAGTGTATGGAGTGTGATAATGACCAGCATGTCAGTGCCTTACATCCTGACAAGAGTAAGCCTACTTCTCCAAGAACCCCAGCCTCAGAGTCAAGCCATGGCAGGGAGAAGGAGGCAGAGCAAGCGTCACTGTTGAATGTTACTCCAAACTATAAACAAAGAGGCTGCAGTGGAAGATCATGCACCAAGATATGTTTATGTTTATATTTGTCACACTTGATATACTACCTTTCTATAAATACAATCAAAGTGGTTTACATATACTACTTTTTTGCAGGTACTTTTCTGTCCCAAATAGGCTCACAATCTAAGATGTAGCTAAAGTATATCTAAAAATGTGTAGCTAAAGTATATCCACAAAAGCAACCAGAAAAGGCAGTAAAGATCTATGTCATCATAGATGAGCAGAGTAATCATTTCCTGGCATAGACAGAATGCTTTGACTCATTTGACATCCAGGGAGTTTGCTATCTCTACAACCTCAAGACCTGTACAGGGATGACAAGTGGATACATAATAGAAGCAATAGATGGCAGCAATAAGACACATCTACTGACTCTCATTGAGAGTAATCAGATGTCTGAAAGAGAGAAAATTCCTACACCAGAGGTTGTGCAACACCACTCTCACTTGCAACCTGTAGCAGAGTATCTGCAGCTTTTGGACCCAAATGCAGAGATCTTATTCTTATTGGGAAGAAACATACCAATATTGATCAGAGTTCATGAGTTATGTGTAGGTCCACCTGAAGCTCCATATGCCTACCGACTTGCCTTGGGATGGGTGATAGTAGGTGACATCTGCTTTAACAAATTGAAGAGACCAAGTGTAGAAGTATACAAAACATGCACCTGGGGAATTCAGTGTTCCAAGTCACCAAGGATGATGACATACCAACTCTTTCAGCAGAAGACAGAGAGTTCTTGAGAATCATGGATAGGGAATTCTCCAAAGATGAGTCAAACATTTGGGTAGCCTTCTACCATTTCAGATGCCCAGATCATGGCCCTTAATGACACAGAGAAAGCTCTCTTGAATCACTTCATAGCAGAAGATTCTAAGAAGGAAACCAGAGACAAAAGAGCACTTTATGACATTCATTCAAAACATGCTGGATAATGGCCATGTACAAAACAGCTCCACCATTAAAAGACAATGAAGAGTGTTGATAGGCGTGTATCATCCACAAAAACCAGGCCAGATGAGGATTGTGTTCGATTCCAGTCTCAGTTTCAAGGAATCTCAATCAATGATGTGCTGCTTTCTGGGCCTGACATGATCAACAGCTTATTAGGAGTCTTGATTCACTTCAGAAAGGAACCCATTGCCATAACAGTGGATATCCAGCAAATGTTCTAATGCTTTGTCGTACACCCAGACTACAGAAACTAGAGATTCCTGTGGAACCGCAACAACGACAACAACCAGATATTGTGGAACACAGAATGAAAGCTCATATCTTTGGTAACTGTACATCACCTGCAGTAGCAACCTACGGGCTTAGGAGGACAACCCAAGAAGAAGAAAGAGAATATGGCATGGATGACAGATGCTTCATCGAAATAGATTTTTATGTTGACAATGGTTTGAAGTCCTTACCCACTGTAGGAGAAACCATTCACTTGTTAAGGAGAACACAAGCAATTCTGGCAGAGGCCAATCGAAGACTTCATAAATTCACCTCCAACGGAAGCATTGAGAGCATTTCATGCAGAGAATCATGCCAAAGATTTAAAGGATTTAGATCTAAGAGTGCACACCCCTAAAAAGAGGCGTTTTTACCTTTCAAGTCTCCACCCAAGAGATGCCGTATACATTCAGAGGTGTCTTGTCCACAGTCAATAGCCTGTATGATCCACTGGGATTTGTGTCTCCACTCACCATTCAAGGGAAATCCCTACTGAGGGAGCTTTCCCAAAGTGCTGATGTGTGGGAGGTCCCACTACCACCAGAAATGCAACAAGAATGAGAGAAATGGAAAGAGTTTCGAAAGACTCATGAACAACTTCATATCCCAAGAACTTAAATCTCTAAAGCACTCAGTACTGTCTGTCACAAAGAGATATGCATGTTCTCAGATGCTTCTGAAAAAGCCATACCTGCAGTGGCCTACTTGAAAGATGCACCACAATCCAATCATATCATTCCATGCTTACAATTGTTTGGAGCAGTGCTGGCAGTAGAGATAGCAGAGATGATATTAAGTGAAATTGACATTCCAACAACAGTCAATTTTTACACCAACAGTAAAGTTGTCCTGGGCTACATCTACAACCAAACTAGGAGATATTGCATATACATCAGCAACAGAGTTGAGCATATATGGAAGTCAACATGACCAGAACAATGGCATTACATGCCAACTAACCAAAATCCAGAAGACTGTGCCAACAGAACTGTGCCAGTGTCCCATCTAATGGAAACCACGTGGTTATCAGGACCAGAATTTCTTCTAAAACCTGACTACACATCTCCAGCTTTGGAGAACTCCTTTGAGCTAATCGACTCTGACTCTGATGTAGAGATCCATCCAGAGATGACCGTTCATGTCACAAACAATATGTCTTCAGTTTATAAACCAGTTGATGAAACATCAGACACCTAAAATCAAAGTGCCAACAGAGATGCAGAACTGCAGATCATCAATGACCACTTGGCACCACCCAGGAACTTCAACATCAGACTCCCATGGAAGACAGCAAACTTCTTCAGCACAGCTATCACTGAGCCAGTGATTCACATACAGCATGAAGAGACAAGAACTCTGTGGACCACTGTCCACTCCAGAGACTTGGAGACTTTTTCTCTTTTTTATGTGTTTCTTTGTTTATGTAGTCTGTCTCTCAATTCAGTTCCTGCGAGACTGCAAGAGAGAAGTCACCTGAATGACAGAGAACTTGAGACAAACAAGGAGTTGTCAACCTTCAAGATCCAGCTTTACTAATGGACTTTGCATGCTCGTAATAGTTTATATTTTAAGGAATTAAATAGTGGTATTTACCGATACCAAGCGGGGAGTGTCTGCCCCCATTTGCATGGAGGCAGGCTGCTGTTTGTGTATATATTATACATTGTTTATACCAGCTTACATTATCTGTAACTAGATGGCACTGTGCCCTTGAACTACAAATCCCTGTAATCCTGTAGTTCCCTGTAATAGGCTCTTTCAGAATACATGTCCAGTTCCCTGTGTCTTTTGAGAAACTCTCTCTATTGGCTTGCCTTGTTCTCTAAACTTGCTGGGCAAGTCCCCCCCCCCCCCCCCCCTTCTCTCTCCATCTGGTCTGGAGAGTTAGTCTGCAGCATACCTCCTCTGTGAACTGAAATTGCCTATGCTGTATTCTGCTGTATGACCCCCTTCAAGCTTCTGTGATGCTATCAGGATTTTATTAGTGTAAAAGAATTACTCTCAGCATGTTGTTGAATTACTCCCAGCTTCTCTCTTGCATGGAGATAGAGCAAGTGGAGAATAGACTCCCAGTTTTCAAGTCAAAAACTCTTGTCCAGCACATCTGAACTGTAAGTCATTTTTCCTTTTTTTGATTACTGCATTAAAGATGATTTTGGTTCAAGAGTTCTGAGTCTTCTCATAGTGATGTTCTATACTCTGGTTTAAACTGCATGCCAATCACACTCAGTGAAAGGGCAAAACATATATTGTATTATATAAGTGTCCAGAAATAAAACAAAATATCACTTATATGGTCAGCACCTAATGATGACCACCTCAGCAATTTTTAATATTTGTCCTCCCCCCCCCCCAAGATGTTTGACATACTCATCACTCATATCCAGGAATAAAAAAAATTAGGACACAAATATTTTAACCTCTTTTAATGTTCTTCTGGTATACATCTAATGTTAAGAATTCAATATGTGAAAAACCTTGAAATTTAACTGTTTCTGATCCAGTAACAGTTCCAGGGACATCAAAAGCACCTAGAAAACTCATGCAGGAAACCTTGTACATTTTTGAAAAAGAAAACATTGATTGCCCCTCTGATTCCTTCTCACATAAACATGAGGTAGTTAAGGTTCCTTATGTTACAAACAACAAATGCCAGCCTGGTGCAAACTTTCAGGATGCAATGAATAACAACAATTCATGCATGTAAGCTGCCAATGCTATGTTTGATGTAATAATAATAATAATAAAGATTTAGCCTGAGCTGTCATCTCTTGCTTTTCACCAAAAAGTGGCAGTCTGAAATTATATCAGAACCAGCAAGGAGAAAATAAAATCGGAGCTTCTTGGTTTCAGATGAAGATGGTTCTGGCTCTGTTGATCTCTCATGGTTGCATACAACACCAAGCCTATCCATACCTAGAATCAGAAACAAAGATTTATTAGAAGACTAAGATTTTAATACCATAAATATTTTAGAATAATAGCAGAGTCAGATCAAGGGTATGTGACACCCTAGTTGAACCTTTAGCTACACCCTACCCCCACTCAGTCCAGCATTCCTTTGCTTCCCTACCTCCTCAGGTATCCAACATATCCCTCTTCCCTTCCCCTGCCATCACCACCACCACCTATTCTCTGGTGGAGTCCAGGTCTGCATTAAAAGGAAAGGCAGTGATTGCGGGCCCTGATGCCACACATGCTCAAGGCCTGCCATGTCCCAGCTCCTCCTACTCAAACTTCGTGTTACAGGGAGCAGGACACACCAGAGCTTGAGTGTGCATAGATGTTCAAAGGCCCACTGCCACATTGACAGCTACTTTCAAATGCTACTGTCCTGCCATGCTAGTGCTGCTCTGCTACTACCCCATTGTTCCAAATTCTTACACCCTAGGTAGGGACAACCCCAAAACAAATAATGCACAGATGCTGATGGTATCAATTAAAACATGGCAGTTTGAAGATATGGAAAACTGATATAGAACCTTTACTGCTAGGATTTGGCAGATAGTTGAAAAGCAACATGAGGTTTGGGGTTTCCTGAAGCAGCCTACACGTTGAGACCCTTCAATGTAGATTTTATTTTGAGAATATTTCCCAAATTGATACCCTTTGAAGATAAGTGCATTTTTTGTATTTTTTTAATGAAATTTTCAGTTGAGCAGTGTGCTATGATTATAAAAAGTTGATTATTAGATTTTGTGAGATATTATATGGCAGTATCACAACTGATATTTATTTATTTATTTTATTTAATGCATTTATACCCCACATTTTCCCACTAGTTGTAGGCTCAATGTGGCTTACATAAGCTGTAGTAGGACTACAGTACAAATCGTATATTTATACAGTACTAACAGTAAAATATTAACAAAGTTGTCATTATAATAAACAGGATAGTAAAGAAAATAATAAGGTTTATGAGCCCACATAATATAATTTGATGATTTGTATTGTATGGGTTATGCTTTCAAGACTGAGAGGTTTTTGTGAATTTGAATGGTACCAATTAACCTTATTTTGAGGTCTTGTACTCTAAATCCCCCATGCTAATCAGCTTAAAGTGCAACAGTCGCTTTGCATGGAAAAGGTCACTTCCTGTCTCATTCCTCCAACACAAATAAAGTCCCCATTCCCTGATCCCCCTTCCACCCTCAAGCCCTCAACATATATAAAGCCCCTGCCCACTGAAAGTTAAGGTCTCTCCCAACTTAATTAAAGTGGGCATTCAGCCCCCTGACCCACCACCACCTGACCCCTGACTCAACATGTAGCCAAAGCCCCCTGCCTTCAGGTGTTCACTAGCAGGAGGGAATGCTTGCATCTGCTGCTGGCATCATTCCCACTGCAGTTCCTTGTGACTCTGGGCAAGTTACTTAACCCTTCATTGCCCCAGGTACAAAATAAGTTCCTGCATATAATATGTAAACTGCTTTGATTGTAACGACAGAAAGATGGTATTTAAAATCCCATCCTCTTTCCCTTAATGGTGCTACAAAGAAGTGCACCATTTTGCATTCTGCAGTGGTACTAATAGGACCTCAAACATTCCCTCATATCAGCAAAAATTTGAGGGGGGGGGGGTGTCTGGATACAGAGCATGTTGTAAGACATGGAAGTGGTATTTGGAAGGCTAGAGTGTTTGTTCTGGGAATCTTACCAAATCATGGATACCCTGATGCCTAAACAAGTTTCAGTTATTATTGGCACTTATTTGAATATGAGCTTTGCCCTTGGCTAATGATAACAGGTGATTAAAGGCAAGAGATGCCAGAAGTCTGTCTCTGCAATCCAAGAATATTTACGCTCAAGGTCGACACTTTTCATTTGTTTTCTCAATTTCTAGATTGCCTTCCCACAAGAAAATGTGCAATGAAGTATGCAATAAAACATACACAATAATGAAAGAAACATAAAACAATATTAAAATTATACAAATTAAGAAATAACCAATTATCATTGGAATTAATAGAATCAGGTCATTAATCATGCTATCCCTACAATAAACGCCATGACAAGTCATACCATTCAATAACAACTCATCAAATTACTCACCTAAGAAACTATAAGCCACCTCTAGCCAAAAAGCCCCAAATCACCTCTAACATCCAGTCTCCACAGGAATAAGATGAATAATCTCAGATATTCCACCCAACACCAGTAGCTCAAACCATCACATTGGTGAACCCCACCATTCCTATCTTAATCAAAATATTACAAACACATAGAACATTTCTGACCTCAATACCTGTATGTAATATGTAAACTGTTTTGGTTGTACCAAAGAAAGGTGGTATATCAAGAATCTGATAATAATAATACAGGCCACTATTATAAACGAGCAGCTAAGGGGAGAAGTTATCAATGTGGGTTACCGTTAAGCTGGGTTATTTTATTGTTAGCCCCAATTATTAGTAATTAAGGGACTCTTTCACCAGAACTTAGCATGCACTAAATGCTAAGAAGTCCATAGGTTTAAAATGGGATTCTTAGCATTTAGTACACACTAATTCCGTTAGTGCATGCTAACGTTTAGTAAAAGGGTCCCTAAGTCTCATTGCATAAAATGGGACCTATGGTAAAAAGCATGAGTTAGTGGTAAAATAGCCCATCTTAACCTTAGTCCACATTGATAACTTCCCTTCTAGGAATGAAGTTATCCTTTCTGCCGATAAACCTATATTAAGGATCCAAAAGGCAGATTAACAAACCCAGGTTTTATTACCAGTTGTGGAATATAATCTTGATGGCACTGAGTAACTGACTATATGCATAGCACATGTCTTGCGAAAAGGGCTGTTGTTGTAGCAGCCATATGCTCCTAGATTAACTGTACTCTTGAAGAAATAGAGAAATTTAGCAGCAGTGAAAATCTGGTACACTCTGAAGGCTAAGTTCAGAGTTAGCAGATTCTCAATAAGTGACAGTAAGAACTATTTAAATGAATTTCATAAACAAGCAGCACTACAGAGAATATTAAGGGGCCATTTAACTAAGCTATAAAGTGGCCTGCGCTAATTTTACACGTGGGTTTCCCATGCTCTGAAGCCACTTTTAATGTGACTGTAAAATGGCTGCAATATGTATTTTTTTAGCATGGGATTGGCACGCGCCCTATTTGGTGGGTTAATTGCTGGATGTAAATTCTGATGCGCAGAAGTATCTGGAGTCATCTATATGTGTATGCTACACACTATTCAAATGTTGTGTTACTGTGTGACCATGAGATTGGATTATTGCAATGTGGTGTATGATGGGTTGCCTCACGTACAACTAAGGCGGTTGCAGTTTTTTCAGAATATAGTCGCACAATTTTTCTGTAGAGCGAGGTGTCAGGTTCATATTACCTCCCTTTTTCGCAAGTTGCACTGGTTTTCTATTCCTGCTAGGGTGCAATTTAAAGTTCTTTTGTTGACTTTTAAAGCTCAGGGTGAAGGCACGCACCTCTGCCTATCTGGCACAAGCTACTGTGCCTTATGTTCCATCTTGGGCCCTCAATGAGCAAGTTTAGTTGTTTCCCCTGTGGCTCAGGTGCACTACGAAAGGACATGTCGGTCCCTGTTTTTCATTTTGGCCCCTTCCAGTTGGAATGGTTTGCCCATTGGGCTATGTTCAGAACTCTCCTTGACACAATTTAAATTTGCTCTAAAGACTTATCTTTTTACAACGTTTGTCAGTGGGGGTAGTATCAGTGGTCGGAGGCAGGGCTGAATATGAATAAGCCTATGGATATGAATATGAC
Organism: Microcaecilia unicolor; assembly: GCF_901765095.1. NCBI lineage: Eukaryota > Metazoa > Chordata > Amphibia > Gymnophiona > Siphonopidae > Microcaecilia > Microcaecilia unicolor. Next base: position 237,315,678 of record NC_044032.1, on the reverse strand, counting down.
TTTGAAAATAAGTGTGCACTTTATAAAGTTTGCCTATGGAGTGATTGCCTGGTATGTATGAGTTTCTTTCCTATATATTAATTGTAGTTCTTTTCTAGTTTTTATATTTTGCAATGTAAATCGCCTAGACTTGACTTGTCCAACATGTGTGCGATGATTCAAGTTTAATAAACATAAACATATGTGATGTTTATCTAGTTTGTCGTCTAGACCTCTAGCCTAAGCACATGCTTACAGACTCCTGACGCAGGCCCTGCTGCTGAAACATTGTGTCGAGTCATTTTGAAGAATTTAAGAACACATTCTGTTCTTTTGACTGTCCTGGATCTCTTGTTTTCTCCTTATCTTTTACCTTTCTGGTTTCCTATTTAATTTATTTATTTTACACCACTCTGATTATACTGAAGGGTAGTATATCAAATCTAAATAAACTAAACTAAGAATTGCTAATTAAAGACACCCTGCCAAAGGAGTCCAGTGCCAGAGGAGAGTTGAGCTCCCACGTTATCCTGTATGTTTTCTCACTGTGGTCCATGGCTAGGCTTCATCCTTGTTAAGGGGCAGGGCTACCTCAGCTTCTTCTTTAGGGGGATAAAGTCCTCCTTACTTTCCCTATTGGTTAAGCTTCTATTTGGGTGTTGGGGAGTGCTCATCCCAACCCTTTTGTACAAAGATTATGGGGTTGATATTCAGACCGTGGGAGGCAGCCCAGCAGCAAACCCAGAAATTCAATGCCGGGCCGTATCCAATGACCGGCATTGAATTTCTGGGGTTTTTTTTTTACTGCAATGAACAAGGTCAGTTAAGCCAATATTCAGCTGATCGCCTGAGTTATAGCGGCCAAAGACAGACCAGGTCTATCTGTCCACTAAACTTAGCCATTCAGCCAATGAAAACTGGCACTAACCAGCTATGTTGTGCAACATAGTCAGTGACTGGGCTAGCCACTAAGCGCTAATATTCAGCCAAGATAGCTGGCTATCTCGTGCTGAATATTAGCGCTTAGTAAGCTTAAGGCTATTTAACTTTTCAGGAGCCGTTCCTGGCCAGTTAATATCACTGAATATCAGGGGGAAGGGGTGATATATATTATATATTATAACACTATGGGCCAATTCTATGCTCTCAACTGTCTGCAGATCAGACAAAGAAGATTTTTATTTTGCACTAGATAAGGTCCTCTTGGTTTGAACTGAATCATGTACAGAGTACCCATTTATACCATGTAATAAATTTCAGCCAGGAGAAATTCTTACCTAAAAAATGGATTCTTTAAGTCAAGTATATTACCCGATCTAAAACCCGTCTGGTCCACCACAGCCACAATTTGAATATCGTAACTCTGTCTGAATTGAAAATAAAAGTACAGAAATTATATTCATGAAGTTTAACTGAGGAGAGTACTATACAAATCTCTTTATGCAATCAAAAATGTTAAACACAGAATGGTGCTGGCTGTGCCTAGTCAGTAAATCTAGCTTGCCAGTCTATAGAACTTGAGAAAAGTATAGTTTCACTTGCCTACCACGAAGCTAGGTCCAGTGACATTCAACAGTAGGATAGTGGTGAGACACCTGAACTTAGTTGTTGAGTCTCTGTTTCTATCAGGGTTTTCTGATCAGTGACAGCTGATACAACCAACCCCCACCCCCAGAAGTCCCTGCACTTTAGAGATGGGCATTTGTTTGAAATTATATGGGAAATGTTGACATATCCTATGTCATTTCACGTTGTTATAAAAAAAAGTTTTATCATTGGCCAATAATAGTATGTACTCTTTCAAGAGAGTGTTCACTATTTTCAGAGGGCACCCATCGCACATGTGAAAACCAATGTGCATGAATGCATAGTGCACACTTTCAGAAAGAGTGTACACTCAATGATTTTGCTCTCATGATGAAAAAATGGCCAAACCAAACCAAATAAAATGAACATTCCCAGAAACGACACAGAAAACGAGCCAATCCTTACTAACCATCCCTACTGCACATTCCTTGTTCCTCTCCCCTCCTTGCAGGGCCACCGAGAGACATAGCCGGACCCAGGGCAGAAACGGACAGCTGCAAGTTTCCCCCCACTCACACCACACTCCCCATTCACATCGCCCTCACAATGCTGCTACTCCTTACCTTTCTCTCTTTGCCTCCAAGGGGGGACCCAGGCCTGGCACCGACAAGCTGCTTCCTGCATGCTTGCTTCCACAGCCTGCCCTCTACTGCTCCTGTCCATGCCAGGAGTCAGGACCTGGATGATTTACATTAATGCAATATCACACTAATGCAATCATCCGGGTCCTGGGCGGCATGAAGGAGAAAGACGACAGATCTGGAAACAGGCAGCAAGAAGAAGCTTGCCGGCACTGGGCTCGAGCCTGGGCCCGGGGAATTTTGCCACCCCCCTCTCAGCGGCCCTGCCTCCTTGCCTCTGTAGAGGGGTACTGCTTCCTGAGAAGGGAGGGGCTGGATTAGGGTTACCATATGGCTCCAGAAAAAGGAGGATGGATTGAGCCAGCCGGGTTTTACTTCCATTGCTGAACCCGGCTGGCTCAATTACTTCCATTGAAAGCAATGGAAGTAACACCTGGCTGGCTTAATCCATCCTCCTTTTTCTGGAGCCATATGGTAACCCTAGGCTGGATACAGTGGGGGGCAGGGGGTTTTCTCTGTGAAGTACAGGCTGATAGAGCTGGAACACGAACCCTGACCAGAAAAAATACTAAAAAGTATGAGCTAAATCCAATTCCCTTTATAGAAGAACACCAAAACCTTATAATTGTCCTTATTATTAACTCATCTGTACTCAGTAGTTTCAATTACAATTAGAACTATTATGTATTTGTTTAGTTTTAACTTTTAACCACATGGAGAGTAATTAGGCAACAGGGTGCTTATGTGGGAAGGCACATAGGTTGTAATGTGTGCAGCTATGTATTTTTATAAAATAATTGTGACATCCAAATCTTACCCATCTGCCTCCTTAGGACAGACCTCTTGCAAGTGGCCAGACTTGTGACCAAATTCTGTTGGGGAGGGAAAAAGGCAAACTTGCACTTACCATACTTGTATGGCAACTGGCAGGGTGGAGGATTGGGTCTGCCAAATTTACAATTATATAATTATGCTTGCCTTCTGCGCCATCTGGGGGACTGGCTGTTAGACCGAATGGACTATACTACCATCACATATGAACAATTGCTCTTTACTCCTTATAATATTCAGTCCTTTCTACAGGTCCCTCTTCATCTCCTTCCTTATTCATTGGGGAGGAGTATACTATTTAGGCCATTAAAAGATACCTGGACTAAATTGACACGATAGTTGGGTAGTACTCCCATGGAAACTGACCAGTTGCCAATACGTGGTAATATACAATTTCCACCAGGATTAGATAATAATATTCTTGTTCATTGGGAAACTCGAGGATATACTGTGGTTGAGGATGTTCTTACTGAAGAAGGAACGATGATGAATTTTGAGACCTTCCATCAACAGGTGGAAGTGAAGTGGGGTGATCAATTTGCTTTTTGTCAGCTCAAGCATTACATTAACTCTCTGGACCCCAATATTTTAGCATTGATGCTGGGGGAAATATTGAAGGGATTTTTTGAGCCAGTAGCTGCATGGTCTTTTTAAAAAAAGTTCAAGCACAGGGTGGAGGTAAGGATTTTATGATAGTAAAAACACGGGGGGAGTCAGATTTGGGAAAGCTGCTGTTAGAGTGGAATGTGGCTGGCACTATTAAAAGAATACCCTGATTGATACAGGGTGTAGATCTGCGGGAATGTGCTTTCCGTGTGCTCCATAAAGCATATTTCACCAAGCAGCATATGTACAGGGCAGGGAGGCTTCCCTTCGTGAACTGTGTTAGATTTCACCAAAGCGACAATAGCTTCTATCATATTTTCTGAGATTGTACACACATATGACATTTTTGGTCTGGAATTGCACTATACATGGGTACCTTGTTACACTAACAGTGGATAAAATACCCAGTGTACCTGAATGTAACTCACCTTGAGCGACTACTGAAAAGGTGTGAGCAAAATCCAAATAAATAAATATTATTTTGTTTGATTTGTCACGGGGGATGGGGATTGTGGGGAAGGACAAAAGAGTACTTCTTCGGAAGTTCCTTGTTGTGGGAAAGAAATGTATATTATGTGCTTAGTTGAATCCCGTGCCCCCTTTTTTTTGTCATGGTGCTCTAAAATCCATCACCTGGCATTATAGGAGGTGAGGGAGGCCAGCACTTCTGTGAAGAGAGAAAAAACATTTTTGTCCATTTGAGACCCATATATCCAGTCTCTCTCACCCACAGTGAGGAGCTTGATCTTGAAGTATCTATAAGCTGTAACCCTTATTTTTGTATATTATTATGCTTTCTGTACTGGTTTTACATTTCCACTTATTGAAATTGTTATGGGGTAGGGTGGGAACTGGATGAGAGGGAGGCGGACGGGGTACCTGGAGGAGATTTATGAAGGTTTGTACAATGTATGGGTGGCTATAAGAAACCAAACCCTCCATAATGTTTGACTGTTCAGTTGATATATTTCTGTTCCACTGTATATTTTTCTTGCGATAAAAAGATTTAAACATAAAATAATTGTGACGTATTCTTGGTCTTATTTTGCATCCTTTTCCTAATAATTCCTAGCATCCTCTTTGCTTTTTTGGCCACTGCTGCACACTAGGCAGAAGATTTTAGCGTATTGTCTACAATGACATCTGGATCTTTTTCTTGAGTGCTGACTCCTAAGGTGGATCCTAGCATCAGGTAACTCTGATTTGGATTCTTCTTCTCAATGTGTATTACTTTGCATTTGTCCACATTTAATTTTCTTCTGCCATTTGGATGCTCGGTCTCCCAGTTTCCTAAGGTCTTCCTAGAATTTTTCACAATCTGCATGTGTTTTGACATCTTTGAACAGTTTTGTGTCATCTGCAAATTTAATCACCTCACTTGTTGTTCCATTTTCCAGATCATTTATAAATATGTTAAATAGCACTGGTCCCAGTACAGATTCCTGTGTCACTCCATTATTCACCCTCCTCCATTAAGAAAAAATGCCATTTAACCCTACCATCTGTTTTCTGTCCAATAACCAATTTCTAATCCATAGAAGGACATTGCCTCCTATCCCATTACTTTTTAATTTTCTTAGGAATCTCTCGTGGGGAAATTTGTCAAAAGCTATCTGAAAATCTAGATACACTCACCTTTAATTAAACATGTGGCTCACTTTGTCTGAATGATTATTTATGTTATCTTATGCTTATTTATGATTTATGATTTTATATTTATGTTGATTTATTTGTCCTATGATATGTTTTGCCCATGAAGCAGCCCATGATGGGCAAAACAGGGCCATGTCAGGCATCATTTTAATTTAACTACTAATAAAGTTCTTGTTTTATCTTCGACCCATGTCTGCTTCAATGGTTTCTTTCCTTGTTACCATATATACGTGTGTGGATAATTTTATATGCAGCATTTTATGTGTATATACTAGCATATATAAGTAGCATCTTTTCTAAAATCACTACTTACATGTGTATGCCAATTTATACATGTAAATCAGCTTTTTACACATATGAATGGAAGCTAACCTTCCTAAAATCACCTCCTTAAAAATTATGGGTTAGGAATTCAGCCAGTGGTGGTCAGCGCCTTTTTAAACACTGACAGCTGCAGGCAAAATTAGCCCCAGATATTCAGTGCCAGGCCATGTCCAAGCACCAGCACTGATTATCTGGGCCTAATTGGTTAGGTGCTGGTCACCAGAGATAATGCAGGCACTGGCTAATATTGAGCGGAGGCCCGCAAAAGACAGTTATGCTAGTCATAGGCGGTCGGTGGCCCAACTGTTTGGGGAGGCTAAAGGGGGCGGGGTTAGGGGTGGGGCCAGGGGTGGAGCTTAAATCCATAATTGTCTGATAACACACAGAAAAAATAAATAAAAATAAAAGTCACAATTAATAGCTTTTATTAAATTTAGATATTAGATATGTATCATATGTCAAAGAATAAAGTGGTTGCTCAAAGCATATTCTAACCACAATCGCTCAACTGCAAAACACTATGCACAACTTTGTGCAAAAACACACTCAGAACCTTATTGTACCATAAATATTACACTGGGCAGAACCTAATACACCAATATACCACCCATACGGAAAATGCAGACCGTCAACAATATGAAACAAGGGATCATATCATCACAATTCTCATGTAGAGCCACAAAACACCCTAATTCATGTTTAATGTGGGATAAAATGCCATAAATAAGTAAATAAATATAAACTTTTCATGTTGAGCACCTGATTCTCAAAGTGGACATATTCCAAACACTATAATGAAAATAAAATGATCTTTTCTACCTTAGTTGTCTGGTGACTTTTTCTGATCATGCTGGTCCAGTATCCGATTCTGTTGCTATCTGTGCTCAGTGCAGGTCAGGAAGTCATCCTCATTAAATATCTCCCTGGCAACCCAGGACACCTCCAGCCAACCCCCCCCCCCCCCCCCCCAGCAGAAAGGTAAGCAAACCATAAACCAATTTCTACAATTGGTTACACAAGGCTAGAGGGCTTTCACTGCAGCTCCTGCTGTGAGGATGGAGGTAAATCAACAATTTAAACCTCTCAGAGCACAGCAGGGGAGGCTTAGCCTGTCCAAGCCTCTTATACCAGGCGCCTATGATGCTAGTCCTAACTGAATATCAGCCAGGACTCGAATTTAAAAAAAATTGCTGTTTCTCTCTTAAAACCCCCTCCCATCCCTCCTCCTTCCCTCTCCTTCCTCTCAGCTGCAACAGGAAGACCCCCTCTGCCCCTTCTGTGAAGATGCTCCCATCCCACCCCCAGTCTCAGTAGGGCTCCCCATGGGCCTACCTTATCTTCCTGGTGGTCCAGTGGGGGCGATGGGGGCAGGAACGAGGCCCACTCACTCCTGCCCTTTGCGGCAGCCTCAGAAAAATGGCTGCTGGCTGATTAAATGGCACTTAACAAGCTATCTAGCAATATTCAGCAGGAGATGGATGTCTATCTTCCGCTGACTATTGCCAATTAGCGCTTAGAAGATAGCCAGTTATATCGTGTGATATAACTGGCTATCCGCTAATATTCAGCACATCACCGGCTAAGTTTGGCAGCCAAATTAGGCTGCTGAAATAGCAGGTGTATCTTTAGCCGGTTTCAACTTAACCAGCCAGCACTGAATATTAACTTGGCTGGTTAAGTTGAAATCGGCCAAAACTTAACCGGATATTCAATGCCGGTCATCGAAAATGGCCCAGCATTGAATATCCAGGCTCAGTGCCAACCGCGAGAGGCAGCCCTGCTACTTCCTGTGGCCTGAATATTGGCCCCTATATGTCTAAATTCCGTTACTGAATATGCTTCTATATGCTTTTAGGGTACCTAAAAGAAGGCGTCCAGTTATAGAATTGCTCTCTAATTGCATAGTATGGAATAGGAAAGCTAAAAAAAAAAATAAGATGGGGGGTAAATGACCTATGAAAGTAAAAACAAAACCAAAGAAAAGTAGGACAGGACCAATGAATTTTACAAAAGGAGCTCAAGCCCCGTAGATGACGAATATCAAATTTATTGTCCAACAAAATTGTCAACTAGCACACAACTTTCTACGACTTCTAGCTAGAACTCCATTTGTGAAGTCCATTGGTCCTGCCCTACTTTTCTTTGCTATAATATGGAACAGGTCAGGGGCTACGCCTTGCAGTTAACACATGGTTATAGAGAGGATCCAAAGTGAGAAAAGATGAATTCTCAACTAGAATTTCAAAATATGAAAAGAGCCAGCTATCTTGGAAGGAAATTGGAAAACTATCCTACATGGAGGAGAACAGTGCAGGTTTTCCTAAAAATAAAAATTCAGATAATGTAAAGTAGGGTTTTCCAAGCCTGTTCTGGGGACTCCTCAGCCAGGCTTTAGGATCTGCACAATAAATAGTAATGAGATAGATCTATATGCATTTTTACCTTCTACATATTCATTGTGGAGATCCTGAAAATCCAACTGGCCATGGTGTTCACAGGACAGGTTTGGGAAGTCCTAACGTACAATGTTACTTTAAAATGCAGAGCCATGGGGCTAAGAAACAGCACAAAACAATCCTTCCCTTTAATGCTTACCGTTTATTTGACACAAGCAAGACTTTCCCTGAGAGAGTTTCCCCTTCTTTGGCAAAGAGAGGCGTCTGAAAAAGGCAGCGTACCTGGTACCAGTGAGTTAGAGGTTCTGTAGGAGCAGTTGATAACCATATTGTTACCCTGATCAAGAGAAAAACATGCATTTATTGAAACATTTATTTGCTTTTACAGAAATTGGTAGAACTTTGCTATCCTACTGAAGTTGTGAATAACTCATTAGAGGGGCAATTCTACAACTGGGCACCTCCATTTAGACGTCCTCGGATGCTCAGTAGGAGCCTATCTATATCATCACCTGGGCACCCAGATTCTATTATGGAATAACCCCCAAATTCTATATATGGTTCCTTAAGTTTTGTATGCTAATTTGGCCGCATGACCAAATTGCACGCGCAACTTAACAATTAATCAGCGCCGATAATTGGTACTTAACAACCAAATAGCAGCACTAATTGGCTTTAATTAGAATTAATGTGCACAACTTTCTAGGCATATTCTACAATGTGGTGCGTATAAATTTTAATTCACACAATTGAAAAGGGGGTGTGGCCATGGGCTGAAATGGGCGGGTTAAAGGTATTTCAAAAAACTATTATAGAATAGCTGACTACCCACTAATTAGGGGGAATAGGGAACAACTAGATCCGAGAACGTGACTGGCCCGAGCCAACTCTGAACCCAGACAGAGACCAAATGCAAGTACAGATGTCAATGCCAGATCCTAAACGGAGAATCTCAGCAAAGTGATAGACGGATGAAAGAGACTCCCTACCTGTGAACCCACTCGATCCATGCTGGTAGGAAAGGAACAGCCCAGCATTGATACATCAATGTCCTGCCGACCCCAGAAAACTGAGGGAAGCAGACCCGCCGTCATACACATGGACACTTGTAGTGTTCAGCACAAGAACACTGCTGAACTACATCAGATATGAGGAAGCCGAATGCTCCAGACTCCCCACCATCACCTCCCAAAGGACATTTTCCCTATGTGCACAGTGCCACAAGGTACAGCACGCATGAGGGACACGGAGGACAAGCGCTATCGGATACGGGCTAACAGCAGAGATCAAAAGCTATCAGAATAGGATAAGTGCCCTCTGATACTGGGAAGCCATTTTTCTCCCGCCATCATAGATTCCCAAAGGTCATCTGCCTGCATGCCTGGTGCTACGAAACAGAGCACACCCGGAGACAATGATTAGGGAATGGAGGACAAGATTCAGCCCTGCAAGAAGCTCCCTTTGTCACTTACCATCGGGGATGGAAAAGAAACAGTGTAAACCCTCAAGGAGCGACACACAGTATCCTCCCCTCCCCCCCCCCCCCCCCCCCCCCCCCCCCCCCAGATCTTTACCGCTACCACTGCAACTGCTGCCTAGCTCCTGAAGTGAAATACTGCCTGGCCCAAACCTCTGGTCTCTTGTTCATATAGCTCAATCAACTTGTTCATATAGCTCAATCAACTGGACTAAAAACAAAACAAAACACCACCAACATGATTGAGAACATGACTGAGAAAGATCTAAGCACTCAACAAAAGAGATAGAGGCATATTTTCAAAGCACTTTGGGAGGCTAAGTTCCATAGGTTTCTATGGAACTTTGGGAGGCTAAGTGCTTTGAAAATAAGCCTCATAGTGTACACCACCTGCACCTCCTGTGCAACCACTCTCAGCCCAACAAGTCCCTTGTTTCTGAGCAAGAAAGAGCCTCTTTCCCCTCCAGATACCTGCCTGAGGAGTATGTGACAGTGGAAAAACCAGAAAGGATCTGAGGGGAAAGCACCTGAAGGGAGAGCAAAACCTCTGCGTTACTACCGTCCTTGAGCAACCCAGCATCGAGGTTCTTGAGTCCAAGCTTTCTCTCCCAAGCACCCCCAGACTCTCAGCAAAGAACAGCAAAGGGCAGAGGGGTCCAAGGAGAAAAGATTCCTGACTACAGAACAGCAACACCAAGAAAGGAGCCAAAGAGAAGATCAGTACGGAGAGGCTTGTACATCCATGCTGTTATCGTCACCCACCAAACAATTCCACAGCATACCCGTCCACCTCCATGGACAAAGAAAGACCTGCTCTTCTCATTGATGCCCAGGCAGAAACATACATCTCACAAGCTTGTCGTTGAACACACCAACCAGGGAAGAACTTGCGACTACCGCCTACAGACTATAAGATGGGCTTTGCCACACCATAGTCATCGGGAAAAGAGCTCCTCACTCTCTCATACCTCGCTTTGACACCACCCTAGGCCCTGAGTCATTCCCAAAATCCAAATGGGTGAAAATCAAACAAAGGGGCAAGTTGCAGGCCTGAAACACTTGCATTATCCTGCAATTCACCATTTGTTTGCTTATAGTGGAGGAAAACAGATCTGGCACATCCGACCCCCTGCGACACCAACACAGTGAGAAGGTCGCAGGACACAATCTGGGGTATTGTCAGTTTTACAAATAACAAAGTAATCTCTGACGTATGCCTTTGTGCAATGACAGAGCCTAGAATCTATTTTCACACACCATAGCCCGTAAAAAGTTTGGAACCCAACTAAGTTAGTCCGACAATGTTTCTACCTAGGTTAATTTCAATTTAAGTTTATTCCAAAGATGGAAGAATTCTGGTGGCAACTACTCATGTTAGTGTTAACTGGCGGTTTAAGAACACCAGAGGACGAATTATCTCCATTTTCAAATGCGATAAATCTTTGTTTAAGTAGTAGGTGAGTGAATATCAATGATGGAGGACAAGCTTTTTCTAACTTGGAACATTCCCCCAGACCAATCGAAGTACTAACTGAGAGAAATGACAGAAATGTCTCGAAACTAAAGAAACCCTCCAAAGTAAAACACAAACAGGAAAGAATCCTGAAGCAGATAAAGATAGACAAAACCACAACCCCGAGCTCCTTACCCATCCTGTGCAATTACTTTTATGCCAGATCACTGGTTAATAAAGCAGTAGTGATTAGAGATTGATTAGAATGAGAGGACTCTGGTCTGGTATTTGTAACTGAGACCTGGTAACAAGCTATAGATGACCCAATCTTGAGGGACCTCTTACCATGGGGCTATAAAATTGTGCACATATTCAGAGAACACAAGAAATGGAGAGGAGCAGCATTAGTTCACCAAGACTTCCTAGAAGTTCTGATTCTAAACACACACCAATCATGCTGCTTAGAATTGCTATCCTGTAAAATTAGTGATACCTCCCTATCAGGGAATCTATATTGCACAGTACGCTACTGCCCACCAGGGAAATGGAAAGAGGCCAAAGATGATCTAACGACTTATTAATGAGCCACGGTCTGAACCCAGGTGGTCATCTAATCATCTGGAATATCAACATTCACTTAGAGGACTCTAATGATGTGTTCAGCACGAGAGTTTAAATCTTTCTTAGACAGCATAGATGCAAGGATCATCTTTTCCAAGAGTACACACCAGAAAGGTCATCAGCTAGACTTCTGCCACAGGAAATGATTATCAGGTTAACCTAGGAGACAGAAGCTGGACTCCCCTAATATGGTCAGACCATTTTCTTTCTAATCTTGTAATTCATTGGCAAGAAACCAAAATTAGGAGAAAAGGGTATAACAACTTTTATTTATGGGAATCTCAAAACAGAATTGATCAAGAAACCTGGCTTAAAACAGAAGATAAACTAAGCAAACTAGATTACCGTGTTAGCATGGATCGATAGAATGACATCTCTGAGTTGATCTTAAAAGAAACAGCTCCAAAGAAAAGAAAAGTCAAACAACAAAAGAAAAACGTCTGGTTCAATGAAACATTATCGAACACTAAGAAAAACTGCAGAAAGATTAGAGAATTTGGAGAAAAGCCCTAAGCATATCAGACAGAGAAGCTTGGAGAAAAGCAATAAATGCTTATAAATTTTAAATCAAGACAGCTAAACAACTACTTTTCAGAGAAGATAGGGAGGGGCAAACCAGACGTGAAGACACTGCATAAGATATTAGATCAGCTTGTGAAACCTGAAGAGTTATTAAGTGGTACATACTCTATCCCCTCTGCATCAAACTTGGCACACTATTTTGAAAAGAAGATTACAGATACAAGCTTATAAATAAAAGGAAAAATGGTGAATCAACAAGATTATGCAGGGCAGAGGGGTCCAAAGAGAAAAGATTCCTGACTACAGAACAGCAACACCAAGAAGGGAACCTAAGAGAAGGTCAGTACGGAGAGGCTTGCACATCCATGCTGTTATCGTCACTCATCAAACAATTCCATGGCATACCCATCCACCTCCATGGACAAAGAAAGACCCGCTCTTATGCACCCATATAGAAGCTCCACCTATGTACATAAGTATTGCCATACTGGGAAAGACCAAAAGTCCATCGAGCCCAGCATCCTGTTTCCAACAGTGGCCAATCCAGGTCACAAATACCCGGCAAGATCCCAAAAATGTACAAAACATTTTATACTGCTTATCCCAGAAATAGTGGATTTTCCCCAAGTCCATTTAATAATGGTCTATGGACTTTTCTTTTAGGAAGCCGTCCAAACCTTTTTTAAACTCCGCTAAGCTAACCGCCTTTACCACATTCTCTGGCAATGAATTCCAGTGTTTAATTACACGTTGAGTGAAGAAACATTTTCTCCGATTCGTTTTAAATTTACTACGTTGTAGCTTCATCGCATGCTCCCTAGTCCTAGTATTTTTGGAAAGCGTGAACGGACACTTCACATCTACACATTCCACTCCACTCATTATTTTATAGACCTCTATCATATCTCCCCCTCAGCCTTTATTTGCTACCCATATGCGGCCCATTGTAGAATTGCACTTAGGTGCCCTGCTGGCACTTTTGCAGGTTAGTGTAAATGCTAGTATTCTATACATTTATGAAGCAGGGGTCACGTAAATGCAGGTGCCTAGGGTATGGAATTGCCCTTTAAGGGGGCAAAAAAGAGTTTTATAAATTGTTCCCTTAAAGGGCAATTCCATACCCTAGGCACCTGCATTTACGTGACCCCTGCTTCATAAATGTATAGAATACTAGCACTTACGCTAACCTGCAAAAGTGCCAAAATGTTTGTTTTTTATGTGGCCTGAGTGTAGGTGTGCTCAAGAAAGGAGCGTGTGGGACAGTATCTTAAAAGAATCATATGCACCATTTTTGAACTCGGGTGGCAAGTGGGGTGGGAGCAGAGGACAGCTCCAGCCATGGTCTACTAGACTACCAAGGAAACCTATGAGTGAGCCCCGGTTGGGTTAGGGGTGAGAGAAGGGTTGCAGAATAGTGGTGGAGGGCTTTTGTTCAGAGAGTTCCTATAGGGAGGTTCTCATCTTGGAGAGAGAGGTTCCTGATGGAGGGATGATGCTGGGAATGGTCTTATTAATTATTTTTTTCTGTGGGGGGGGGGGGGGTCAGGTCTTTGGGGAGCACCATGTAGCACTTTCTTTTATTCATGTCATTGGGGCAATGCTGGGATTTGTGCTACATTTCTTGGGAAGAAGCAATAGTGCACTCGAGCTATCTGCCGATACATATAACACAGGCCAGTGCTGTTAGATGAGCCGAAGCTGCATGCTGAGTGCCAATTCTATTGAAAACAAAACCCACTGCTCAAGTCTTCACAGCGTCTGTGCTCCTAGATGCCACTGTAGAATACTACTGGAAAACCAAATTGGCTCATCCTCATGAGGCGTGACCATTTATGCCAGGTCAATGGCAAACATACACAAGTACCTAAGTGCGCCATCCAATGTGCATAACATAACATTCTATGTTGGTTGGAGACACACCCATGCCCTCATGCTCCGCCCATGTGTACGCCCCCTTGCAATTACACACCAAGGGCACTTACATACTACCTTATAGAATAGTGCCTAGTGCACTTGTGCACATAACTGCCAATTGGGAAGTCACTTGTGCACACAAGACCCGTGTAACTGCACTTGCTCAGTTATAGAATTGCCCTGAAGGTGTGGTAAGTACAAAAACTTACCACACTTTAGTAAACATACCCCTATGCGTCTTTATAAAATTGCTCTACAAAAACAGCCATGTTGCAGCTATAATGTAAATAGCGATACATACATATACAAGGAATATTTTTGCTACTTATTGATGTAAATGACATCAATTGCACATATAAGTGGTGGCTTGTGTAAATCCATATCTCTGCAGGTAGCTGATTAAGCAGTTGTGCACCAAAACTCACACCTTTTGGAAGGGCAGGGGTTACACCAAAGAGGTAAGCCCCATTCCCCCTTCAAACTCTCATCCAAACCCCAGGTACAAACGAGAAGCTATTTGTGGATTATGCATGACTCAAAGCAGTCGTAAATGCCAAAAGGGAAATTTTCTGAAGTATATGATTATTGCTATACTAAACTACTGAATACAGAGACAGTTGGAAGAACTGCCCAAACCACACCCTGAACATGACTCTTAAATCTCTGTATGCTGCCGCATATACATGTAAGTAGCATCTTTTCTAAAATAATTATTTATACATTGCCCAATTTATATATATAAATCCACTTAAGCCTTCTAAAATCCAGACTTTTGACATTTACAAACATATGTATGTTGAGAGACACTCTGAATATCTCTTAAGAGGCACACAGATTAACATTTTTCCCATCAGTTTTTCCTGAACCCTTTTCATGATAGCTATGAGGCGAGATGCGAGATCTTACTTGAAATTACCATTGTTCTCCTTGACTAGTGTCCCATATTTTTTTGTTTTTTAGTTTCCTTTGTTGTTTATGGGCTCTTTTGGTTTTTGTTTTAGTCAGGTTCTATAACTTTTATTTTTAGTTTTGGGATGCAATGTTGATAGTGCGCACTATTGATGATGTGAAAAAAAAAACATTTTGGGTTTTTTTCCAATCATTTTAGGTTAAAATGACATGAAACTACAAAAGTATATCCCTAGTGTTCCATACATCAATCTTCAACATTATTGCCAAAGCAGCAATGTAGTCTGGTCTGTTAAATTAAATCAATCTCACTACAGATAGATTAAATAGATCAGTCACGTACATATTAAAGAGATCATTTCTTTCTAAAGATAATGGGGCCAATATTCAACTTGTGGTACTGTGTTGTTTTTTTTTTAATGTCAGGTGCCACAGTTAAAATTAAACCGATAGCGGATAGTTCACACTGATATCTGGATACTGACCAGCACTGAATATCCAGAATCACGGCTGACACTTCAGATGAGCCAATAGGGTGTTGGAGATGGGGATCAAGGAGTCAGGGTGGTGCAACAGGGAGTATCAGGGGAGGGGCACCAATTGGGTCAGGACTCCTCCAATCCTCACAAATGCACCTGGTGGCCTGAAGTTCCTGGATCCACCGCTTGACAATCCACCCAAGTAGATCCTTGAACCCCACCCCGCCCTCTTCCTCCTGCAATAAAATACACTGAGGGGGATCAAGTGGACTACCAATACCTCTCAGAACCCCTTCAATGCCCTCAGAAAGGTCTCTGCATACTTCTAACATTGGGGGGGGGGGGGGACAGAAGCAATGCCCACTCACTCCTGTCTCTGTGCGTCCATCTTGGAAAATGCAGCACCTGACCCCATGTGGTGCATCTCAGGACACACTGCCTAGGGTCAGTCTGCCTTCTCACTGGCAAACTAGATGGGACTTTTTGGCCCTTATCTGTCATCATGTATGGTGCTAAGGGCTAGATTTACTAAGGAGTGCTACTGCATTAATGCACTTTAATGGGCATTTACAGCATATCCTGTTAATGCAATGGGACCTGTTTACTAATAATGTGCACTAATATGATGGTGTAGTTCAGTAAATCTAGCTGCAAATGTTACTGTGGAGGTCATTTTAGGAGCACCTGCTTCTTTAAATAGCAGCATTTACCCATGTTTATAGGCTCATTTGCAAATGGCGAGTTCAGAAAGCCACTATTTACAAGTGTAGATGGGTCACTGAGTAGGGCAGGTGCAACCAATAGACAAGGCTAGGTGGTCACCTAGGGCAGCAGCTTTGAAGGGAGGTGGCAAACAGCAGCTGCCACAATAGTCCTGACAGCCACACAAACTCAAAAGAACCATTAGCCGGTACTTTCATACACAGGGAGAGTGGGCATTGCAATCTGCTCTCATTAAGTATATACAAAATAGAGTTTTATATTTAAATGTATCATGTTTAATTATGTATTTTTACAGATCTATTCTGGGAGGGGTGGATTGTTGAGTTTGTCAAAGTCTTCGTAGGGGATGGGTATGTGTGCCTAGTGACCTTGAAGCTAATTGAGTAGGGCGCAAAGCTGAAGATTCACCCAGGGCCCTGGTGTTGAGATTTCCAGGGGGCATGTTTTGGGCAGGTTGAAAATTTATATATGTATTTCTCTTCTTATAATGGGAATACACATATATTGAAACACATTTTCCTGATGGGTTTTGTGCCAGCTCATTTTTTTCAGTGTCTAAATGTGGTCTACATTTACTGAATTTAGCCCTGTATGTATAAGTGCTGGCACTTATATGTGGAGGTTGTAAAATCACCACTTCCAAGTATAAGCTATTTATAAGTAGAAGCTACTGCATGATGCTGCTCTTGTAAAATGGCAGCTCCTGCTTTATGTGCTGGTAAATATTTGTGGCATCCTTCAACATATTTTACAAAAGGCTCTGTGTTCAAGTGAGCCTTTTGTAAAATAGAGGGAACTGTGACCATCCCATTCTGGGTGTTTTAATTCCTCCTTCGACAACATATACAAAATTGGGTTTCATGAAAGACCTGCTTATATAATATTCTCTCTTTCATGGTTAATATAGCTTAGCCAGTGTTCCATACACAAGCAGTAACACACTGCAGTTACTAAAAGTTATGGCTGTCATTAGGAATAATGATGTTTGGTTTTCATTATGCCACATTAATTCACAGTGATCCTGTCACAAATTAATTAAAATTAATGCATGTCACTATTGTAATGGGTCTCTTGGCTCAGAGGGTAAATACAAGCTCATTTCCAAATTAGTTGCTTGCTGTTTCTTAGCATAACGATGCACCTGATTTAGAGTTCAGAAAGCAGAATGGTGGCTGCCACAAAAAGAACTGTTCATGTTATTAAAAAATTGTTCATTCCTTATCATCTGGATAGACCAGTCCAGACCACTAGTTTATGTCCCCCGACCAGTAGGTGGAGCTAAAGAAAAGACAAGCTAGTTCCGGTGAGATCACCAACATAATAGCAGGTGTAAGCCTTGGGATATTTTTTTCTAAAATATTATCTTATGATGACAAACTGAGAAAGAAGTTACATACACTGAGCCCACAAATGCCACATCAAACCAAAATGCCAGGCCATGGATGAGTCCAGACTGTACTAGCTGGAATACAAAGGGGATTTCCATTCTGCAGGAACAAAACCAAAATGTTATAATGACAATTACAATAATAACAATTTACTATTAAAATCTGAAAATAAAACATTTGAAATGTTAGGTGACATTACTTCTGAGCAAAGACAGTAAAAAATAATTTTAAAATACTCTATCCTGGAGCTAGAAATGTCAGTGAGCTTGTATTTTTTGAAGGTATTCCCACAGGCACAATCACTGAAAATCTGTGACTTGCGAATCACCTGTGGGCTTTCTGAGGCCATTAGTGTGATTCTTTTGTGACACTAAGAGCCTAATTTACTAAAGTGTATTAATGAGTTATGTGTTTAATTAGTAAATAGACTCCGTGAACAATAATGGGGCTTGTGTTAAATAACATGTTAAATTGCATTAATGCACATTAACATGTTTACACTGGACCATCAAGTTCTACATTTTTAAATAAAACAGATCAAAAGAGAATACGTTAAAAAAGATAACGGGGTCGATATTCAGTGGGAGTTAACTGCATATGAGTGGCTGTTGCCTGGATAACTCCCACTGAGTGGATTTCCTCATGATATTTAGTGTCGGTTAACTGGACAGTGCCACTGAATATCATATTTTGACCGCTGCGGCAGCGTCCGGTTAGTGCCGGGGTAGTCTGGGGCAGAAGTGGAGCTAGAAGTTATCCTGGCATCACTGATATTCAGTGCCAGAGTACAGGAAACAGTCCAAAAGAAGGAAGGGAGGTCCAAGCCTCACGGATGTGCAGCAGCAAATCAACAGAAGTGAGGCAACAAAGAAACAAGGATTCCATAAGGGTATATAAAAAAAAAATCTTTAATACGGAGTCAAGAGTGCCTTTTATGTCCATCGATGCAAGTTATTCAATCCATATACATAACAAGCATACAGTATCCAGCACGAACAAGTGCTTGTGTGAGAGAACTAGCAGCGTTTTGTGGGTCAGATAAGACCAACAGTGTTTCACATTGAATACCTTGCATCTCTGGACATAAAAGGCACTCTTGACTCCTGATGTAGGCACATATGCCGAAACATGGCCTTGTCGAGTCTGTGATTGAGTCTGTGATTGGACTTGTCGTCCGTATTAAACACTTTTTTTAACATACCCTTTCGAATCCTCTTTTCTTTGTTGCCTCACTTCTGTTGGTTTGCTGCTAATAATCGGTGCCAGAGCCCAGATAACTCTCTGAGAAGTAGGGCTGCATACTTAGCAATCCTAACTTGCTCAGGGGTCCTTTTACTAAGATGCATTAGGGCCTACATGCGTCAATTTTGAGTTACCGCCTGGCTACTGTGTGCGCCGGGCGGTAATTTCATTTTTGACCTACATGCACCAGAAAATAATTTCCATTTTCTGGTACGCAGCACTACTGGGCGGTAAAAGGCATTTGATGCACATAGACCCTTACCGCCCGGTGAATGCAAGGGACCTTACCGCTAAGTCAATGGCTGATGGTAAGGTCTCAGACCCAAAATGAACGTGTGCCAATTTTCATTTGGCCGCACGTCCATTTTTGACCAAAATTAAAAAAAGGCATTTTTGCAGGTGTGCTGAAAAATGATTCTGTGCGCCTACAGGCCATTTTTCAGTGCACCAAGTAAAAGGACCCCTCAGATAGGTATCCAGGTACTGCCATTGAATACTGACAATACCCAGATAACTTCTGGGAGCTACTGAAGACCGTTTATGGGCTGAATATTGCCAGCATTGTAACCATCACTCTTTGGCTCACAACAAGACAGGAGTTCTCAACCCAGTGCTCGGGACACACACAGCCAGTCAGGATTTCAGGATATTTATTTATTTGTTTGTTTGTTTGTTACATTTGTATCCCACATTTTCCCACCTATTTGTAGGCTCAATGTGGCTTACATAGTACCGGAGAGGCATTTGCAGACTCTGGTGGAAACAAATACACAGTGATGTTGTGGTAAGATAAAGTTCATGTGGCATAGCCACATTAGGGAATCGTACAGCAGAAGAGTTGTGTCATGTCCATTACGTTCTTTAGTTTTGTTGTGTTGCGGAGATCAGGCATTTAAGTTGGATCAGTAGGGTATGCATTTTTAAACAGGTTGGTTTTTAGTGTTTTACGGAAGTTTAGATGGTCGTACATTGTTTTCAAGGCTTTTGGTAGTGCGTTCCACAGTTGTGTGCTTAAGTAGGAGAAACTGGATGCGTAAGTTGATTTGTATTTAAGACCTTTGCAGCTTGGGTAGTGCAGATTTAGATAGGTTCGTGCTGATTCAGATGTGTTCCTAGTGGGTAAGTCGATCAGGTCTGTCATGTATCCCGGGGCTTCACCATAGATAATTTTGTGGACCAGGGTACAGATTTTGAAAGCAATGCGTTCTTTGATTGGGAGCCAGTGTAGTTTTTCGCAGAGGGGTTTTGCGCTTTCAAATCCCGTTTTACCAAATATAAGTCTAGCTGTCGTGTTTTGAGTGGTCTGAAGTTTCTTTAAGGTTTGTTCTTTGCATCCCGCATAAATTCCATTGCAGTAGTCTACGTGGCTTAGTACCATTGATTGTATCAGGTTGCGAAAAGTTTCCCTCAGGAAGAATTGTTTCACAAGTTTGAGTTTCCACAATGAACAGGCATGATATAAATGCATTACCTTCATTGTATGCAAATCTATCTCATACGTGTTCAGTATAACTATCTTGGAAACCTGACTGGCTAGTGGCCCTGAGGACCGGGTTGAGAACCTCTGCCACAAGGTAATTCAGGGAAGCAAAGGTTGAATGATACTGCTTATAGATGGTTCAAATAACAAGACTCTGCAATCCAAACTCCGTCCATAACTGGGGTATTACTAGATGATCAGGATTTTATGTGTAATATTTTGGACCATTTTCCCCACAATTATGGACTGCAGAATGAGCAAGTTTATTAAAATTGTTTAATCTTATTCTGTACCTTTGTGAAACCCTTATTAAACTAAGTTGAGAACACTGATAAAGACAACCACCCAAAATATGAATTGAAACATCAAGCATAATATCTATACAAAGTAGATTCTATTGACTGTAAATGGAATCACATTAAACATAGATTCTTCCTGTTTAAAGGTCACTCCTTCCTCTTTTCCCTTTGAAGCAGCAGCATACCATGGGTCTTCAGTGCCTGAGGGACAGAGTTTACATCTGTGCCCCCTCCCAACATATACCACATCACAAGGACCCTGTTTTTGTATTTTGATCTTCCAGTCCCTCCTGGTGTTTGTGTGTGATATATAGCAGGTGCAGGTGCTGACATTTAGATTTTCTGGCTTCAATTGGCACAGGCTTTGTGGACTGAGTCACAGAGGTGTATCCCTCAGCACCACCATGCTATGCTCCCAACACACTTGTTTTCTACAAGTGGATGAATCGACGAGCCCAGGGCATCAACGTGTAAATCACAGCTGTTCTAATTTTCCACGTGGATGATGTTTCCATGTGTAAGTGCCCCAGCGTTTCCACATGTTGAATTGTGCATAGTGTTTCTAACTCAACCTAGATGACCTGTTATAAAATTTTCCTCACAGTGGCCCAACTTAAAAACACATGCATATAGGTGCTATGAATTTACATGGTTAGCTGCAAAACGTTTTTTTAAAAACTTGAAAAGCAACAATAATACATGGATTAAGGATATTAACACCCTCAATCTCTCCTAGAAAGCAGTGGCATAGCCAAGGAGGTGGGAGGAGGGGGCCTTGGGGCCTCCCAATTTAGGGGGGGGGGGGGGGGAAAGGGAAATGGGACTTGATATGCCGCCTTTCTGAGGTTTTTGCAACTACATTCAAAGCGGTTTACATATATTCAGGTACTTATTTTGTACCAGGGGCAATGGAGTGTTAAGTGACTTGCCCAGAGTCACAAGGAGCTGCAGTGGGAATTGAACTCAGTTCCCCAGGATCAAAGTCCACTGCAGTGCCGTAGTGAGGGCTAATGGCATCTGGGCGGGTCGCCGCTGTGCACCCCCCCCCCCTGGGTGCAGCACGGCGCGACCCCCCCCCCCTCTGCGGCGCACCCCCTGGAGCGCAACCCCCCCTGGACCGCATTCTTACCTGCGGGAGGGCCGATCCGCCCCGAGTGCACGTCACTCGGAGCTGCGTCGGCCCCGCTGGTTCCCTGCTCTCTCTGCCCCAGAAGTGCAGAGGGAGCAGGGAACCAGCGGGGCTGGCACCCCCCCGAGCGCGTGCACCTGGGGTGGACCGCCCCTCCCACCCCCCCCTTCCTACGCCACTGGTCCACTGCACTAACCACTAGACTACTCCAAATTTGCAGCACTGTTTGCTGCTTTGGCTGGCAGGGTTCCCCAAGCCTCTCCAGCAGAAGCACTCCTCCTCCCGCATCCTGTACTTTCCCTGGGCTGCCGGATTGGACCTTCCCCCTCTCCATAGTAGGGGGGGGTAGGCATCTCCTGTGCATGCTCAGTTTCTCAGAAACTGAGCTTGCTCTGAGGGGAGGCCTAGGGTTGCGGCAGGGGCCGCCCAGGGAATGAGAGGCTGCAGGTGGTGCGCTTCCATTGGCAGGGCTTGGAGACCCTGCCAGCTCAGTTATGTGGGGTTGCAGGGGTGGGAGGTGGTGAAGAGGTGTTCAGGCTCCCCCTCCCCCCACAAGACTGAGGTCTGGCTATGCAGCAAGTAGAAAGTCTTGGTTGAAATGAACACTTTCATAAAAGCTGTGCTTGCTTCAAGGCAGGTGTAAAAGTCAATGGGGAAATAATTTGGCATCTACATGTATTCCTATTGTAAAATGGGAAATACACAGACAGTTTTTTGAGCCCACCTAAACTACACTTATGACATGCCCCCCTTCAAAACTCAGCATTCCTTTCCTCACCGTGTTAACAGCAGCTTTCTGGAAGTGGTTAAACATATAAATAGCAAGCTTTACTTGTGTTACTGTCGCTATTTATTCATGTATATGCTTCTAAAATGACCTCTGAAACCTAAACTGTAATTAGGACATGGTAACTACATTTTAAAAATTACTTTTTCTATAACAGTGCTCCAAAGTCATCTCCACATTTGCAAATATTCAAAATTAATACAAATTTGCTGTGCTTCCAAAATATAAAAAAGCAAATAACTAAGAGGTCTTTTTGCTAAAACTTAATGCGTGCTAATAGAATTAGTGCATGCTACATGCTAAGAAACCCATTTTATACTTACGGGCTTCTTAGCATTTAGTACACGCTAATTCCATTAGCACACGCTAAGCTTTAGTGAAAGGACCCCTAAGTGAATCCCTCTACATAAAATATCTAAAGAAACAGAGTACTAAAGTATGATAAGGTGCTCCTTAATGTTGCTTGACTTTTTAGTTTAAGTGTTTGAGGACGTTTCAGGAAAAAAGGTGTTTGCTTTATTAGCTGATGTATTCTTAAACTAATAAGCATCCCTCATTGTGAGAGGCAGCACTTTAGACAGCTTGTTAAGCGCTGAATTCATGGGTTTAAAAGAAAAGAGGAAAACCAAGCCAGCAGCAACGTGGACACATAAATATGAATAAGTAAATGGAGGTAAGCAGTTTTAAAAAACAAGTAAAAATGACTCACCGCTTGGTATGAACAGCAGTCCAGACCTGGAGCGCATCATATGCCAGGAAAGCGGAACTCAAGGAGCAATGAGGAGATCATCCCAGTAGACAAAAGAACCCAAAAGGGTCCCTTCAAAAGCGAATCACAGTTAGAGAGGTGCAGAAAGTTACCGTAAAGGCATGTTCAAATCCCATGAATTGACCTTCCAATAATTTTCCATACATGCGGTCTTCATATTTATGTGTCCATGTATATGCTGACATACTGACAGATCCTTCCATTGTAATTTTGTCCTTTTCACTGAACCGATAATTAAATCAGTGCTGGAACATTGGTGGTGTTTAGGAACCCCTGTTCTCCACTAAAATGAGCATTTTTGCTTAAGTCTTCTGACTGAACATTAATAAAACGGATTGATATTCAGCAGGATTTAAACAGGGTAGAACGTTTCCTACCTGGTTAAATCCCACTGACCAGCTCCAAAGCAGATATTCTGTGGCATTTAAATAGTGCTGCTGAATATTTGTTTGGAACATAGGTGTAGGAACTGGGGGGGGGGGGGGGGAGCCACAGGTGCCATGGCACCCCCAAAATATAAGAACACAATCTGCTGCCCTCTGGATCCAGCATCTCCCTCCCTCTCTGCTTCAGCTCCTCCTGCTTTTTTCCTTTCTCAACAGGCAACAGGCCAAGACACATCATGCAGTAGTGGTCAGTAGCAGACATTAGACAGGAACATGCATGGCTGGGCCTGCCATGAAAGTTTTTCCTTCCCTGAGCTGTAGAACCACCTGACACATCCTGCTCCCAAAAGAAGTTTACGTTAGAAGGGCGGAACACATCAAAGGGTTCAGCTGCATGCATTCACATATAGTGGCTGCTAGTGACCACTGTTGCACACTGTGTCAGTGTCTTGGCCTGTTGCCTGATGATAAAGGTAAAGAGCAGGAGGAGCTGAGAAAGGGAGGGAGGGCCGGAGGTGCTGGACTACAATGGGTAGAGAACAGAGAGGGGAGATGCTGGACATGGGGAGTGGAGGGGGAGGCAAGGGAGACAAAAACGGGATTTTGGATGTAACTGGATTGAGGGGGAGAGAAAGAAGGGGAATGTTAGACCTGGGAGGAAGAGAGACAGGAAATACTGGTCATGGGGTGAGGAGGGAGGAGAAGGGAGAAAAGAGGGAGCTAGTAGGAGATGTGAGATCAATGGGGAATGGGAATGAAAGTGTGGGTTGGGGGGGCAAGACATGTATTTTTAATTTGGTGCGGGCCTATTTGGGTTCTGTGTGTAACATTAAAATCAGTGGTATTAACCTGAGGGCAGAGCTGGGGTGAAGCTTAGCCCCGCCCAAACAAAATGATGTTCCGCTGTGGCACTATCCGGCTAGTGCCCAGGCAGTCTGGGGGCAGTGTCGGGTGGTCCCCGAAACTATCTAAACACCAGCAATATTCTATGCCGGTGCCTGTGTAAGTATTTGGGCAAGTAGGACCACATAAATAGCAGTCCTAGCTTGCCCGGAGCTATCTGGGTACCGGCACTGAATAGCACGGAGCCACCAATTACCCACCCCAGGCTACGTATATTGCCCAGAATATTTCTTGGACATCAAACAAGGTGACAGCTCATCATTTAGGGACTTATTTCTTATATTATATTCATTTGACTTGATCTACTGCCCTTCAATTTGTTTATTAAGCTGTGCAACACTTTTACACATACCTCACAGTAACTGCCAAAATTGACACGTGGTAACCGCAAACCCTCTGTGTTAACTGTTGGGGGCATTCCCAGAACTTTGCTATGCAGGTAATGCAGAGTGGAGGAGTGGCCTAGTGGTTAGGGTGGTGGACACTGGTCCTGGGGAACTGAAGAACTGAGTTCAATTCCCACTTCAGGCACAGGCAGCTCCTTGTGACTCTGGGCAAGTCACTTAGCCCTCCATTGCCCCAGGTACAAATAAGTACCTGTATACAATATGTAAGCCACATTGAGCCTGCCATGAGTGGGAAAGCGCAGGGTACAAATGTAACAAAAATAAAATTAGTGCATTAACTGCATAGCAGATAATAGGTAGCTACACTTCTTGATGTGGTGTGAACTGGTCTGTGTTATCTGCTGTATTAACAGTTAATGAGGGGTAATGACCTTTGTGTCAACTGCAAGGCACAGGTCCACTCATTCTGTGTTAGCTGTTTAATATAAGAATTATTGTCAGTTAACTGTTAAGGTGCTGCATTAACTGCTAGCATGCAGCAACTCCCACATTAAACAGCTAATGCAGGTTAGTAAATAGACCCCTTAGTTCACAAAACACATATGGCAAATATAACAGTCAGGGCTGAAAAAAAAAAAGAGAGAACCACACTCTTAATGGCTTGAGAAATTACAGCCCCATCAGCTCCTGCATTCCCCTTAAATCTTCAAATTTATTGCAGCTGAAATGTCAAGGAAGAATGAGAAAAGAGTCAATTAATCCAATGTCCTTGCCAATATTTGAAAGATTTTAAGAGGGACACGTAGAAGAGATGCATTGGAGAAGATGGACTTTCTACAGCTAAGGTCAAATAAGAGGTATTTTTCTAAATGTGGACTGCGACAGATATGACCATTTCCATCCATGGAAGTGGGTTCAATTCCACGTAAAGAAGGAAATAGAACAAGTGCAATAATCACATACCAATACTCCTACATGATTGGTAGATTCTAGGGATGTGCATTTTGTTCATTAGCATGTCTTAAAAATGTAATGTGCACTAAAATCAATTGAACATGTGTTAATCTATAATTTAATGTGCAGAGTAGAAGAATAGCCTAGTGGTTAGAGCAGCAGACTGGCACGCAGTGAATCCCAGTTCAAATACCACCACTGTCCTTATGATCTTGGGCAAGTCACTTAACCATCCACTGTCTCAGATACAAACTCAACTGTGAGCCCTCTAGAGACAGGGAAATACCTAATGTATCTGAAAGTAACTCACCTCGAGCTACCGTTGAAAAAGGTGTGAGCTAAATCCTAATAAATAGTGTGTTGGAACATTTTTATTAAACCAAATTCATGAAACATACTGAAAAAAGTCCACAATCATCCCTAGTAGATTCTGATGAGCAGATGTCTTGTGGAGCAGAGGGACAAGAGGCCACGAATGATATAC
Organism: Microcaecilia unicolor; assembly: GCF_901765095.1. NCBI lineage: Eukaryota > Metazoa > Chordata > Amphibia > Gymnophiona > Siphonopidae > Microcaecilia > Microcaecilia unicolor. Next base: position 237,289,455 of record NC_044032.1, on the reverse strand, counting down.
AATAAAAGAACCCCTCTACATAAAATATAGCACAGCTGAAAATTCACAGATAGGGAACTTTTACATTTAGGGCCAGATTCTGTAAGATAGGTGCCAAAATGATGTGTGCTAAGCTAGCATTCTGTAAACAGCGTTCTGCATGGAACGAACTTACAGAATACTAGCTTAGCACACATTTCATGTCTAACTTTATATGCGAGTATTTATGCCTGCCAGAAGCTGATATAAATGCTTGTGCCCAACAAATGGCAGTTAGACGCAGAAATGCAGGTATTCTGTCACCTCTGGGAATACCCCTGAACTGCCCTTGCCCCTCCCATGACTATGCCCCCTTTGGAGATGCATGCTATGAAATTTAGCATGCATCTTATAGAATAAGGCATAAGGCAGATCCATGTATAACTACTAATTACTGCCAATTAAGTGCTTGTTAACACCAATAATTAATTGTCATCACCTAATTAGCTAGTTAGTTTGCATGTGGATCTGCAATCTGCGCCCAAAGTTGCGTGCCCAATTTTGGGTGACCTATACAGAATCTAGGGATTATTTGGCTGCTGCTAAACATAGAAGTCCCTATTCTGTATGTTAGGGAGAAACTTCCATAGTATTATTAGCAATCCTTTGTACTAACCTGTGCAGGTCTTCTTCTTTACTATCTATGAAATTAATAGTGTATTTAACTGTCCGTGCCATTAAGATTCTCATGTCAAATGTGTCCTGAGGGAAGAAATGGATGTCATCATGTTCCAGTTATATGCAGATAAGCAGCAGGTGTCTCAGTGACTGTTGTTACCCTGCTTCCTGCTTTTCATCTCAGCAGCCATTTCCGCGGACAACTTTTGAACAGTGTGCCTACACGTACGTGCACAAATATTCACTGTGGGGCTGATATTCCGACCACGGGAGTTAATTGGGTGACTCCTGAGGTTGGCGCTGAGCCCGGATATGCAATGCCGGGCCATTTCCGGTGACCAGCTTTGAATACCCAGCGTACATTTGGTCATTTTCAACGTAACTGGCCAATTGAATATCCAGCGCTAGCCAGTTAAGTTGAAACTGGACAAAGGTAGGCCTGCTATTTCAGCGGCCTAATTTGGCTGTCAAAATTATTTGGTGGATAGCCGGTAATATCACACGATATAACCGGCTATCTGCTAAGCAATAACCAGCATTATCTAGTGGGAGATAACGGGCTATCTCCCACTGAATATTGCCAGATAGCTGGTTAAATAGTTTTAAATAATCAGGTGGCTAGTGTTTGTGTGGATTCTTTTTCTGGGAAAACATGTGCATACTTCAGGACATGTACACATATAAGTGCACTCTCCACCCCCAAACTCACCCTGCGATACAAAGTTACTGTAAGCATGTATTAGCTAGGCATGTACTTGCATTTGTGGTGGGCAATTTTCAAAAACACAATGGGAATAGCAGAACCAACACAAAAAAAACCCCAAAACATAACTGCTGCTACAGCATACAGACCATTGATTCCTAATTTTTAAATTGCACTTAAATTTATCTCGCTCTGTGGAAGAAGAAAGACTTCAAACTTAAGTGGCAGCTCTATTGAACAGTCGTCCAAACTGCCATAAGCACAATCATAAGTGTAAAAAAATCCACGATCATATTCTCATAGAAAATCAAAAGCAGGGAACACTGGAGTTGTGCTTAAGAAAAGGTTGCATCAAACACTGATATGAATCATAAATATAGTCCACTTGAAATATGACTCTTTCATTGGACAACTCTTCTTTCAGAACCACTGATGCACTTTTCATTTCAATTTCATTCAAGCAATAATGTCCAGAAACACAATTCCAAGAAAGGCCCTTGTTTCACCAATGGCTGCTTCAGGGATTAATCAGGGGATTTATTTATTTATATTCCACTTAAAAACTAAGGGGATTACAATAAAACATACATACAATACAAAACCACATATCAAATACAACATACATCACGAAAAATAAGGGAACGCACTGAAATGTCTCATATCACTCTACTTCAGACTGCAGAATATGTCAAAAGAAACAGATGGATCTTTAAAAGTTTCTTAAACTGTACTAAATTTGTACAAAGATGTAAATATCTGGGCAAAAGATTCCACAAGAGCAGACCTGTAATTGAAAGAGCAGCCGCCCTCGTATCTACATAACATATCTTCCCCAGAAGTATCACCTCTAAACATTTCGTGTCCACAGATCGCAATGAGCGTAATGGTTTATACACTTTCAAAATCTGCAAAACTACCAAGGCGCTGTCCCAAAAATGGCTTGGTGAATAAGTGTCAATACTTTAAATTGAAGGATTATTCCCTGAAGCAGCAGATGGCGAAACAAGGTCCTTTGTTGGGATTGTGTTTCTGGACATCATTGCTTGTATAACATTGAAATTATAAGTACAGTAGTAGTATGCAAAAGAAGAGAAGTTCTCATGCCCATTCATTCTTTCACCTTTCTACAGAGTCTGGTTTAGTGGCTCAATCAGTAGATTAAGGAAGACTTTGGAAGTTTAATAGCTTGAATCCTACTGCTCCACTAACTGTATGAACTTGGCAAACATTTTATCTCCCTGCGCCTTGTTTGCTCAGCAATGACTGAGTGCTGATAATAGCATTCCTCTGCCTCCTCCCTCCCATTTAAGGCACCCAGGGACCATGTACGAATGAAAGCTGCAGTATAAATCAACATTATTACTACAGTTGTAACTAGGATAATAATGGCAATCGTGATGGAGCTTTTAATAAGAATGGATCATTTACAAAAACCTGACTTTCATTGTTAACAATAATTATAATCATGCTGTAGAGACACAAATGCACAATTAAGAATTCATTTTAATTACAATTTAGTAAAGCATTTATAACCCACCATTTTTAGGCATGTTTCATGCAAAAGTCATAGCACCTATGATGGAGGATTAGTCCATAGAAATAGGAGCTTATAATATTTCCTGGAAATATACATGGATGAAAGAATGAACTATGAACAGATAGCACATACTTTTAAGTGGTACTGTATAAATGTAGACATTTCTGGAGGTGGGGGGTGTAGTAGCTACAGCCTAGGCTACTGTTAAAGGCGCTGCGTTCTGTTTCAACCAAGCAATGTGAAGTCAGACCAAAGCATTATAGATATTATTAACTGCACTGAGACGAAGGGGCCTATCTACAAGGCAGGGTTAGGTGTTTAATATAGATCTGAATGGCAATTAAGGGTGGAAACATTTATGTGTTGATTATATTCATAAATGATTAGAACAATGGCATATATGCACTTAGGTGTGCACCTATTGGGTCGGATTCTAGAAATGGTGCTCAAAATTGAGCGCTGGAAAAGATCGGTACTAAGTGCAATTCTATAAAGGAAATGTGCTCTTTATAGAATTGAGCTTAGAGTTGATTCCCATGCCCTAACTATTGGCGCCAGGCTAACGCCTGCTGAAACCTGGTATAAATGCTGGCGCTCGAATTGGACTCAAAGACCTGGTAACCTGTAATGACGCATGTAACTACCCCTGACACATCCATGTCCCTCCCATAGCCACGCCCCTTTCGAGTTGCACACGATAGGATCTGGGTGCCTTGTTTTATAGAATAATGCGCATTCAGATGCACGCACAAATCCTAATTGGTGCCTATTGAAGTCCATAATTGGATGTAAGCAGCCAATTATTGCTTGATAGAGGCCCGTTAGCTAATTAATTTGCACACACCTCGAGAGTGTGACCAAAATTGGGTGCCCAATTCTAGGCACCATCCAGCTGATATTCAGCCCATGGGAGGAAGGCCGGCTAAGTGCCACGATTGACACAGAGCCTGGATGATCAATGCCGGGCCGTTTCTGGTGATCAGCAATGAATATCTGTTTTTTCTGTGGATGGCTTAAACTTAACTGGCCAAGTTAATATTCAGCACAGGTTGGTTAAGTTTATAGCAGCCAAAGATAGCACTGCTATTTATGCAGTCCTATGTGGCCACAAAACTTAGCTGGTGAATATTCACAGCTTACCGGTTATATCACGCAATAAAGCCAGTTAGCAGCTAACTGCTGGATTCTATATAGTGTGCCTAGCATTCCACACTGAAATCTAAGTGCATTCCATAACAACACATGTAACTTAATTGGCTTAACAAGCTAATCAGTGTTGATAACAGCACCTAACAAGCAATAATGAACACGAATTGGCAATAATTAGAATTTACATGCACAACTCGCTAAACATATTCTGTAATAAGCACCTAAATTCTAGTGCATGCAGTTCAAAAGGGGCATGCAGTTCAAAAGGGGCATGGCTATGGGTGGGGAAATAGGTGTTTTGTGGGTGTTACAAAATTTACACTCATAGTTATAAAATATGGCCCACTGCACGTAAATATACTCGCAGGGATATACTCCACATTTTCATTGGAGCAAATGGAGACACGTAGTTTTAGGCACTGGGATATCAACTAAGCATATTCTATATACTGTGCCTAAATCTAATGCCATTTATAGAATATGCTTAGCTGGAAATGTTTACTACATGGATTTTGTAGGCACCTTATATAGAATCTGGCCCTCAACGCTAATATTCAGCAGAGATAACCAGATATCTCATACTGAATATTAGTGTTCAACCTGTTAAGTGCTATTTAACCAGCCAGGAAGTAAAACCTAGACTGGCTCAATCTGTCCTTTTTCTGGAGCCATATGGTAACCCTAGTCCTCGGGCCAGCTGTTTTTAACATCTTTGTGAGTGATGTTGCAGAAGGGCTGTCTGGTAAAGTTTGTCTCTTTGCAGGTAATACCAAACTCTGTAATAGGGTGGACACCCTGGAGGGTGTGGATGGCATGAGGAAGGATCTAGCGAAGCTTGAAGAACGATTCAATAATTGGCAACTAAGATTTAATGCTACGACATGCACAAATCTACGACATTCTCTCTCTCTCTCTGAAGACCTATGTATTGGGGCCTCTTTCCTGGAAAGCTCTTGCCTCATAGCATCCCTGATCCACTCTGCTCCAGTCTAAAAACAAGGAAATAAACAATCCCACAATAGTCAGCAAAAATCAGAACACAGGGTGCATTATGCACACGTTGCACAAGCAGAGGCTGCATCATGAATATGTAATTTTGGTGCCCTTTTAACGAATGCTGGTGCTGGTGCTTTTTTTCTTGTTCTTACAGTGATTTAGGAGTACCCAGACCCCGGTTTGGAAAGACTCCTTTGACATGTTTGCGTCTATATTATTCAGTTCCATTAAAGCAGATTATGGTAGTCATATTTTGTGACATTTTTCTGTTCGCCATCGAGGCTATTAGGTATATTTATGGGATTTTTTGTAAGTGTTTTTTGTGCGTGATTTTATCCGTTTCAGTCCTTGTTTAGCACTCTATTAACATAGCTGTGACAGAACTTTTGTAAGCCTCTAAAACTCCTTAATTCTTGAAGTGTATTTCTCTAGTTTGGCCAGCAGGTGGTGAATGTTATGTTTCAAGCTGCTACAAAGAACTGACCTTTCCTTCTTTAGTTAACACAGATAAAGGAAATGCCTGCAGCGATGTAACCAGCTATTTAAAAAACTTGTTGTTCTGGGCTCTGATTTATTTATTTATTTATTTGTAGCATTTGTATCCCACATTTTCCCACCAATTTGCAGGCTCAATGTGGCTTACATTTGCCGTAATGGTGATTGCCATTTCCGGGTAACAGAATTACAAATGGTATTGCTTTAAGGTGCAAATTACAAATGGTGTTGCATTAAGGTGCATGCATACATGGTAAAGAATAATACATTATGGTATTGCATGTAGGTTCCTGAGTGATAGATTGGATTGTAACATTCGTTAGGTCATCAATTATAGAGAAATCATTTTTGGCATAAGGATTAAAGTGTTAGTGCTTGTTTATTAATAGCAATGAGGTTAGTCGTTCAAGTGACAAGAGTTCGGTTTTGTCTAGTTCGTGTTCAGTCTTATTATTTAGTATTTAGGATGGATGTTTATGGTATGCCTTCTTGAACAGGTCTTGAATTCGTTCTTTTAATGGGAGCCAATGTAGTTTTTCTCTTAGGGGTTTGGCGCTTTCGTATTTCGCTTTCCCAAATATAAGTCTGGCTGCTGTGTTTTGAGCGGTTTGAAGTTTCTTAATGATTTGTTCTTTGCATCCAGCATAGATGGCATTACAGTAGTCTAGATGGCTTAGCACCATTGATTGTACCAGGCTGCGGAATATTTCCCTTGGGAAGAAAGGTTTGATCCTTTTAAGTTTCCACATTGAGTGGAACATTTTCTTTGCTGTATTTTTCGCATGGCTTTTGAGTGTGAGATTACGGTCAATTGTGACTCCCAGAATTTTCAGGCTGTCAGAGACCGGAAGGGTGTAATCTGGAGTGTTTATGGTATTGGGTTTGTTTGTGTTATATTGTGAGGATAAGATGAGACATTTGGATTTTACTGGCTTTTTCCCAGTCTTAGCCAGGAAGTAAAGAGGGCGGGATCTCTTTGCAAAGGCCCTGTAACCAGTTACATTTGATAACTTGTAAGCAGGAATATGTCCTGATCTTCTCGGGTACTTTTTAGAAAGTAAACAAATGTTTAGCTAGTTTTATAATTGATCCATATTTCAGTTCCCTGTTGTTTGCTGATTGCACTTTTTATGTTTCACTGTTCAATTTTTAAGACAATAAACAATTTTCAGTTTGTTGACTCTGCTGTCTAGAGTGATAAAGAATCCTGGGGGTTTGTGTGTTGGGTCTGTGAGTGCTTTCTGGGAACTGTGGGACCACTGGGAGTGTGGCCTCCAATAACCTAGAAATCACTGGGGATAATTTGAGAGCGGGAGACTTGCTCAGAGGCAGTTGCGACCCAGTCTGTGGGAGAAGGGTGCTAGCGTGGAGTACAAGCGGCAAGTGCAGGCGGACCTGAACTGTGCTGGGGATAGACCCTCTAAATGGCCGTGGAGTAACCCTAGGTGGATGGCTAGGCGTTTCATGACAGACCTTTTGTCCTTCTTTTTTGGTGGCAGAATAATGGGATTGTCAGACTCAGTATGTGGCATGAGAGTCACCATCCACTGAGTGGTTCAGAGTCTTTTTTTATCTGTAACCTCCAGACACAAAGCACAGTGAACAAGTGCAGCAGTAACAGTGTCCCTTTCCTGTTCAGTTTTTTTTTTTTTGGTAGTTAGTAGCTTAGCAGTGTGCTGATGGTGACTGGCAGCAGCCAGCAGATACCAGAGATACCTGACCTAACACAGAAGGAACCGGATAACCTCAGTGGGGGGAAGAGCTGCAGGAATGGCCTGTGCAGAGTTCTCCTGGGGAGAGAGCAGACCACTTGTTTTTTCACGGTTTGATGATAAAAGAGGTGACAAAGATGGATATCTAACTCCCTTGGAAAAGATTTGCCACCTCCTCAGAAAGACTGGGTGCGCTATCTGGAAGGAAAGCTCACTGGTAGAGCACTTGAGGCATTCCAAGGTCCATGGAGACGTGCTCCCAGTTTGAGGAGGTGCGCAAAGCTTTTTTGATCCAATATGCCATTACCCCAAGACCTATAGATTAAAGTTCCAGACTTTGCGAAAAGGGACAGATGATACTCACAGTGAGTTTGTGATCCAGCTAAGATACCAGCACCAGTGGTGACTCAGTAGAGCTGAACTTAAAACCCTGGAGGACTGCCAAAACCTGATGGTCCTGGAGCAGTTTCTTCAGTATTGTCATCCAGAGGTGAGGATACATGTTCAAGATCATCAGCCCCATACTCTGAGTTGGCTGACATCTTTATGGCTAACCATCTCTGGTTGGCAAAGACAAGCCATCCTTATCCACAGCAGCTGGGATCTAAGGGCAGCCAGGGCCCTAAGCCAAATATCCCTGCAACTTCATAGACTGTCCGCAAACCTGCCAGTGTTCCCCAGAAACCTAAAGATTTTAGGCATGAACGTCCTTGTTACCACTGTGGGGGCACAGGACATTTCAAAATGGATTGCCCAGATAATCCCAAGTCTGCACTAAAGAGCATTTCAGATCCTACACCAAAGCTGGTGGCTTTCGTGGGTGGCTCCAGTCCCACAAAGGAGGCCCACGCAATTGCTGTAGTATAGAAAGTCACTGGTCATTCATCAAGCAAGGAAGCAGATGGGTTTCCACAACACTACAGCACCCCAGTAACTGTGAATCAGACCCAGGTGGCTGAGCTTGTGGACACTGGCTCTAGCATGACTTTGGTATGACCAGAGCTAGTGCTGGGAGATGCTACCCTACCAGGGCGCACTGCGGAGGTAGTGTTAGCCAATGGATCCAGAGAGACTGTACCCATTGCTCAAGTATTCCTGGATTGGGGTACCAAGAAGAAGATACAGAGAAGTAGGAATAATGAAAAACATGCCAGTACCAATGCTGTGTGGGACTGATATGGGTTCAATGAGCATTACCCTTGATAGCAGAGTCAGCATTTCCGCTATGGTGACCCGTAATCAGGCCCAGGTGGTCCAACATCTCTCCAGTTGCAGATCCTTAGCCAGTCCAGGTGGAACCAGCTGACCAAGCAGCATCAGGAGGAGGCAATTCTTCCAGCAGGACCATGAATATGGAACAGCCTGACTTAACTGACAAACCTACTTAATCAGGCTGATGACCCTAATTTGTCAGTCACAGGCTGATGACCCCGAGTCACCAGCAGATACACTTTTAGATATGGATACTGAATTGATATAGGACAGAGACATGCTTTTCAGGAAGCACAGCAGAGGGCTGGTCAACCAATTTGCAAAGATCATCATATCCTATGGAAAGGGGACTTGTTGTACAGAGAGACTGATCCTGTTGATCCTAAAGCAGCTTATTTTTATTTATTATGACATATACAATCCAATTATAAGCTGGTACTATCTCTGTCCCAAGAGGTTTTTGTACCTGAGGCAATGGAGGGTTAAGTGACTTGCTGAAGTGGGAATCAAACCCAGGATGCTGGGATCAAAGTCCGCTGCACTAACCATTAGGCCACTCCTCAAGGGCATGCACAGAACAATTCCTACAGATTGCACATGATATTCCAATAGCAGGATATCAGGGGGTGACCCACACATGAACTAGATTGACACAGAACTTCTATAGGCCAGGAGTATCTCGAACCGTAGCTGACTATTGTCGAACCTGTGATGCGTGCCAAAGATAGGTAAGATCCAAGATCACCGTTGAGCTCCCCTGAAACCTTTACCCATTGATTAAGTGTGGCCTAATGGTTAGTGTAGTGTACTGGGTTGCGGACCTGGGGAACTGGGTGTGATTCCTGCTGCTGCCTGATAGACAGCAGTGGGTTGAGATCCTGGGGAACCAGGTTCAATTTCCTGTGCTGCTCTGTGTGACCCTGAGCAAGTCACTTAACCCTCTGTTGCCCCAGGTACAACAGCAGTACAATATACTACCTAGACTGTGAGCCCAATAGGGACAGACCCAGTACCTGCAAAGTGAAGCTGTGAACCGCTTAGGTCTAAGCGGTATATAAATACTCAAATGAATGAATGAGTGAGCCCTTTGAGAGAATAGCTGTGAATATAGTGGGGCTTCTAGCTGTCCCTAGCCGGACTGGGAAAAGATACATATTGACAATGGTGGACTAATTTGCTACCAGATATCCTAAAGCGGTAGCCTTATCCTCCATAGAATCAGAGAAAATGCCCTGCTAGAAATATTTTCCTGTGTAGGATATCCATGAGAAATACTCTCAGACCTTGGGACACAGTTTATGTCTGAGTCGATCCAGAATCTGTGGGCACATTGTGGAGTGAAATCTGTACATACCACCCCAAATCACCCTGAAACAAATGGGTTGGTGGAGAGATTTAATGGCTTTACCAGCAGAAACAGGAAAATTGGAGACCACAGCAAATCCAAGCATACAAAAAAGGTTTCCCAGTAAAGTGCAAAGAAAATGCCCACATTTTATTCACCAGAAACTCATCCACATATATTCATATAGGAAATGCAGTAGTGAGGAACACTTTCACAATGCAAAATACAGCACTGGTTTTTAAAGCCCCTGTGGTGTTTAAAATTTAAAGAACAAGCAGGATATTCTCAACACTGCTGTGCAAATACCAATGGGACCCGTTCCACCAAAATATATACGGCTTCATCAGGGTCTTGAAGTTTACAGGCAACCAGTTCTGCAGGTGCTGTGTATGTAGCAAAGCCAGACTTTTGTCTCTGCTAGGTGTTTCTATTTTTGTTCATTTTTAACAAAAAAGAAACGTTGGGATTTGTCTTTTTATGTTAGACTTTGTGGTCTTTGCAATTGAATTCTGTTCTTGCTAGTCACAGAATCACGTTTTGACTGACATCAAGCGAGGCATCATTGCTGTTTTCGTTCCATTTTTGGCAACTACCTGGTATGTTTATATTGGCTCTGACTGGCCATGAAAAAAGTGGGCATGTCAGGTGTGATACAGGGGGTGGTATTGGGGAGGATCCAGCAGCCACTTAGCAATGCGAATGCCATCACTGAATATCGGTCGGCACCCACATAACTATTTAAAAGCTTTCTGGAGTCCTCTAAGTGCCTTCAGTACTGCGAGGATGCTGCGAGAGGTCGTGACAGTCATTTTGAAGATGCTGCCTCTAAGGGCAGGAGTGAGGGGGTTTTCTCCTTCCCCCATTGCCCTCCACTGGATCACCAGGGATCTAAGGTAGGCCTTGGGGCGTATCCAAACCGGGGGGGGGGGGGTTACAGTCCAGGGGGCGGGGCTATGAATGTCATGGACTGGGGGAGGGGGTAGGGAAGGAGGGAACGGGTGGGGTTTAAAATGGCTCCAGAAAGCTTTTAAATAGTTATGCGGGTCCCAGTCAATATAAGAAAATGCTGACTGCCGCCAGCTGAATATTATCCCAAAATGTGTTTGTAGTTTCTATGGCCTTGACATTGTATCCAATCAGGAAGCATAAGCTGGTCAGCAAGATGTCTTTTGTCACTTTGCTCTGCTGTAAAATAAACTTGTTAAGAAGAAAAACAGCTTCTAATCCATCAGTCTTATCCTACACATATAAACTGTGGTATATGTAATCATGTGAATTTATTTCTGGATACATTCCTGAAGAAACCAATAAGACCAATGGAAGTCTTGAAAAAAGACAAAGAAAAGGAGCCAGGATCCCATTCCATCTGTACTACGCTTAGGTGGAGCTTATGAACACCATGAACAACCTTCTGCCAGAGTCACTGGCCTGGTTAGCTGCCTTTCTATTAATGGGCCGGGTACCAAGCCTTGGAACAGCTTCAGTGAGACAGTTCTCTCACATTCAGACATACCTGCTGCTAAGTAACAATTGTAAGGCTGGACTGATTTACTCTTTTATGCTTGGTATTTAAATTTACAGTGTAATTATAAACTGCAAATTCAGACTAATTTGACATGATGGTGTGTTAAGGTTTTTGATACAGAACTATAGTGTAAAGAATAAGAAACTGAAAACAACTTGTGATATAATTTGTACCTGCTATGAGCATTTTCCTGCCATAATAATCTAATCTAATACAGAGATTTCTAGTCCGCTTTATCCTGGAAGGGCTCAAGGCGGATAACAAAAAATGGAACAAAATACCATTAAATTACAACAAACCAATAGCTAACCAAATACAGAAAAAGAAAATTAAATAGAAAAATGGATTACTACAAATTTATATATCATTCAAAATATAGAGAAAACAGATCAGTTTTAAGAACCTTTGTTTCCAAATTTTGTCATGGTTCTATTCCTAGTCTTATGACAGATTGGTGTGGAAGGTACTCAATCTTATCTCTTGAGCCGATCGTAAAGACCTGGGGGCGGAATAGAGTGATACCTCGAGAGAGAGAGAGAGATAATCTGACACTAAACCATGTAAAATTTTGGAAACAAATATAAGTAACAAAATAAATCCTTGCACGAATTGGCAACCAATGCAAGGCAATCAAAAGCGAAGTTACATGATCAGACAATCTGCCTTCCAAAATATCAACTTAGCTGCTGCTATCACATTTTCAATAGTGAGGGACAGGCAACCTCTGCAGGACTCCAGGAAACCTGCCTGTCCCTAGCAATTCAAAACACAATATTGAAACAGCACCCCCACTGGCAGCAATGAAGTTGGAGGACTCCCACCCAGATTAAAGGGAACAGTGCCCCCAGTGGAATTACCTTTATGCTCTCCAGACCCTATCAAAGCCAATTTCAAACAGCATCATGCTCTGCCTTGAACCCAATTATCTTGGCTCCACCCCCTGATGTGACATAATCAAACACTGCTACACTTTCACAGTGACGCATGTTTTAATATTTGTTGGACTGAATACTGTGTTGTGTTTTTGCAGTCATGGCCTTTAAGCTTTCCAGACCCTGTTGAAACCAATTTCAAACAGCGTTGTGCTCTGCCTTGCACCAAGTGATCTTGGTTCTGCCCCGGAGGTGACATCATCAAACACTGACTATAACTTTGCTACACGCACTTCTGGCATTCCGAAGGAGCATATCGTGCGCCATAGTGTGGTTTTTCATGTGCACTATGAGAATGCCTCACGATTTGCCATTTTCTCTTCATGTTTCACTATTTTATTTGCCCATCCAGGACACTGAAGAGATTCCACTACAATGATGCCCCCTTTATTTAATATTCAAGTTCACTGGAGTCATTGGTTGTTTGTTCCCAGGCTCTTGCCTCAGATAAATAAAGGTTATATCAACAATCCTGGTCTTAAATATTTTAATTATCGGCTAATTAAATTTATTATCTGTATTATAGCCTAAATTCTACAAATCAGTTCTCAAACAAATTTTATTTTACTATATCAAACTGTATAACTTTATAAACTTATAACATCAATTCTTAATCGGTAATAGAGATTCTACCACATCACTGGAACAAAATAATTTACCAACTTACAAAGTCACATCATCCAGTACTTAATATATATCTATAGTCTTTTCACTTAACTTATCTTCATTCCTGAATAGATGTTGAAATGTTCATCCACAAATAAATTGTCAAGTGTATGTTCGTTGGTAACCCAAAGATCAACGTTCAATCGATGAAATGATCCACGTCTTCTTAGGATAAATCAATTTCCTCAAAGCAGTCTACTCCACTCCAAACCAATGCTTCTATTGGATTTTTCTCACAATGGTGTAGCAATCTCTCATTATCCATATACTCCTCGGATCTCAACACAGGCCGTGTTTCATAGCTACTTCTTCAGGAGATCCTATATACACATATACAATATCACTCAACCCTATCAAACAGCAAATCATTACAAACAGCACGTTGATCTTTGGGTTACCAACGAACATACACTTGACAATTTATTTGTGGATGAACATTTCAACATCTATTCAGGAATGAAGATAAGTTAAGTGAAAAGACTATAGATATATATTAAGTACTGGATGATGTGACTTTGTAAGTTGGTAAATTATTTTGTTCCAGTGATGTGGTAGAATCTCTATTACCGATTAAGAATTGATGTTATAAGTTTATAAAGTTATACAGTTTGATATAGTAAAATAAAATTTGTTTGAGAACTGATTTGTAGAATTTAGGCTATAATACAGAAGATAAATAAAGGTGAGACATCTCACTCCTACACCACTACTTTCACCGCCTCCTTGTTTTCTTTTTCTTTTCCATCTTGAACTAGGGGTCCGATATTCAGACCATGGCAGTTAGCTGAGCTGACTCCCGTGGTCGGCGCTGAGCCCGGGTATTCAATGCCAGGCCAACTGGCATTGAATATCCGGTTTATTTTGGTCAGTTTAAATTTAACCAGCCTAGCCGATATTCAGCACTGGCCGGTTAAGGTTAAACTGGCCAAAGTTAGATCTGCTATTTTGGAGGCCAAATTTGGCCTCCAAACAGCCAGCGATGCTCTGAATATCGGTAGATAGCCGGTTATATCACTCGATATAACTGGTTATCCACTAGGCGCTAACTGGCAATATTCAGCGGGAGATAGCCGGCTATCTCCTGCTGAACATTGCTGGATAACCAGCTAAGTGCCGTTTAATCGGCTAGGAGCTGTTCCTGGCCGGTTAAACAGTTTTAAATATCAGGCAGAAGATGTATCTTTTTGGTTTCTAATACTAAAACAAAACAGAAAGTATTTGAAAGCCTGTTAATGTGTGTCTTGCAATTTTAACTGCACAGCTTTAGTAGGTAAAAAGGCTAAAGTCTAGCTGTACAAAAGCAGGTACAAGTCAGTGGTGTGCTGGAGCAGGCTCTCACATGCTTGCAAGAGCCGGTTGTTAAGTTTTTAAGAATTTTGGGAGCCGGTTGTTAAAGTTGGGCCCTCCATTGCTACTTTTAACAACTGGCTCCCAAAATGTGGGCTTGGGCTCCCTGCTGAATTCTCTTTTACTTTGCTGGTGGGTATGCTGAGCCCTGCCAGCCAAGTAAATAGACTACTGCTGCTCCCCGCTCCTTGTTTCCAGCTCCGGGCAGCAGGTTGGGACTTCTCCAGCATGTGAGAGAAGTTCCAGCATGCTGCTCAGAGCAAGACATTGGGGAGTGGTGGCAGTCCATTTATTGGCTGCCAGCAAAGGTATGCCTAGCGTGTCCGCACGAAGGGAGGGAGGAGAGAGAGGCAAGTGTTGCTCCCCCCGGCCACCCCTGGCCCTTCCAACTGCAGAGCTGGCTATATCCGGAGAAAGAGTCTGTTGTTAAAAATTTACCAGCACACCCCTGGTACAAGTGATCATGTATGTACTCACAGCAGGTTTTCTGGAGGAAGTAGAGGCACATTTTAGATTTGACAGCTGGAGCAATGCTAGAAGCATAACAATTATATGTGGCTTTTGTCCCAGTGTAGCCAGTTTGAAAACTGCCCCATACTTTACAAACTCCAAACAGGGATCCCTCAAACACAAAAACAGATTTGGGGATTTAAGAAAAAAACTTTCGGTGCTCCTCGATGGTCCTAATTTCTCTGCAATGTGTGTGCACTAATACCCAGGCAGGCACTTAGCTACACATTCATTTCAGATTTCTGAATAACTTAGAATTAATTAGTGACTGTCTCCGTTCAGTCAAATTCATTTTCATCAACTCATTGAAATGGAGTGACTAATTATGTCTTAGCCTGGTTAGCATAAGATACTTCCCTCCTTCCCATCTTATTTTCCTTTCAAGGACTCTCTTCAGCCTTTACTTTCCACCTTCCTTTCCTGAAATTTTCTAGTGGGCAGCTAATGTGGCAACTGCATATTTGGATTAGTTCATGTACTCAAACGTTTTAGTACTTCCCTGTCTGCCCTATAAATAATGCACCAATGTAGAGAAGAGTGCACATCACACTGGACACCATACTCAAAAGATTGGTCTGGGTGACTTCAGGAGTTTCCCAGACAACCCTGTCCTGCTGATCAGTTAAATTTGATTCAGTTAGATCCTTTGGTAGGACTAAAGTTTGCTGTGGTCAGAGGTGAAGTATGAGAGTTCCAGGGGTGGAGGGGCATGGTTAAAGCTTAGCTGGACATTATCATTGACAACTGCTGAGTAAGATGTAAATAGGAACAACTAAGAAATAAAATGGGAGAGTTAGAATATATTGTACTAAATGAAAAAATAGATATAATAGGCATTTCTGAGACCTGATGGAAGGAGGATAATCAGTGGGACACTGTAGTACCAGGATACAAATTATATCACAGTGATAGGGTTGATCAAACTGGTGGAGGGGTAGCATTGTATGTTAAGGAGGGCCTTGAATTGAATAGACTAAACATTCTACAGGACACAAAACACATCTTGGAATCCCTATGGATTGAAATTCTATGTGTAAGGGGGAAAAGGATAGTGATAGGAGTACATTACAGGACACAAAACACATCTTGGAATCCCTATGGATTGAAATTCTATGTGTAAGGGGGAAAAGGATAGTGATAGGAGTACATTACCGTCCACCTGGCCAGAATAAACAGACAGATGCAGAAATGTTATCAGAAGTTAGGGAGGCTAACAAACTGGAGAACATGATAATAATGGGTGATTTCAATTACCCTGATATTGACTGGATAAATGTAATCAGGGGCCTGGGCCCCCGCAGATTTTGCCCTGGACCCCCCTACCGCCGTCAACCCTCCCCCGCTGTTGCCATGGGTACCTTTGCTGGTGGGGGACCCCAACCCCCGCCAGCCAAGGTCCACTTCCTCCTGCCGCTTTTAAGTTCTTCTTCGTCCTAGGCTCCGTCACTCCGTGCTGTTCAAAGAAGCTGGCGCTGCTACCTCAATCCACTTTCGGAGTCTGACGTCGCTGCATGTTGTACGTGCAGGACATCAGACTCACAGATTCTGTTTCTGTGAGTATGATGTCCTGCACGTACAATGTGCAGCGACGTCAGACTCCAAAGAGGATTGAGGTAGCAGCACCAGCTTCTTTGAACAACACAGAGTGACGGAGCCTAGGATGAAGAAGAACTTAAAAGCGGCAGGAGGAAGCGGACCTCGGCTAGCGGGGGTTGAGGCCCCCCGCCAGCAAAGGTAGGTGACGGCGGCAGGGGGGGTCGGAAATGGCGGCGGCGGGGGGGGGGGGGCTATAATGTGCCCCCTCACTCTGGCTCCGGCCCCTGCTACCTCCGACTTTCAGATATGCCCCTGAATGTAACATCAGTGCATGCTAGAGAGATGAAATTCCTTGATGGAATCAAGGACTGCTTTATGGAGCAGATGATTCAGGAGCCAACAAGAAGAGGAAAAATTCTAGACCTAGTCCTTAGTGGAGCGAATGATCTGGTGCAGGAGGTAATGGTGCTGGGGCCTCTTGTAATTTATCTTTAAAATCATGCATTGTACCAGAAGATTGGAGGGTGGCCAATGTAATGTTGATTTTTAAAAGGGGTTTCAGAGGTGATCCGGGAAATTACAGACCGGTTAACCTGACATCGGTTCCGGGCAAAATGGTAGAAACTATTATAAAGAACAAAATTACAGAGCATATTCAAAAGCATGGATTAATGAGACAAAGCCAACATGGATTTAGTGAAGGGAAATCTTGCCTCAGCAATCTACTACATTTCTTTGAAGGGGTGAACAAACATGTGGATAAAGGTGAGCCAGTCGATATTGTATATCTGGATTTTCAAAAGATATTTGACAAAGTACCTCATGAAAGACTCCAGAGGAAATTGGAAAGTCATGGGATAAGAGGTAGTGTTCTATTGTGGATTAAAAACTGGTTAAAGTTAGAAAACAGAGAGTACGGTTAAATAGTCAGTATTCTCAATGGAGAAGGGTAGATAGTGGGGTTCCGCAGGAGTCTAGTTATTCCCATATCTAGATCATTTATAAATATGTTAAAAAGCAGTGGTCCCAACACAGTGAGGTAATTAAATATGCTGATGACATAAAATTATTCAAAGTTGTTAAATCACAAGAGGATTGTGAA
Organism: Microcaecilia unicolor; assembly: GCF_901765095.1. Lineage (NCBI taxonomy): Eukaryota > Metazoa > Chordata > Amphibia > Gymnophiona > Siphonopidae > Microcaecilia > Microcaecilia unicolor. Next base: position 237,272,052 of record NC_044032.1, on the reverse strand, counting down.
AAATTGCAAGACAACCTTACCAGACTGGGAGACTGGACATCCAAATGGCAGATGATGTTTAATGTGAGAAAGTGCAAAGTGATGCATGTGGGAAAGAGAAACCCAAATTATAGTTACGTTATGCAAGGTTTCATGTTAGGAGTCACTGACCAGGAAAAGATTCTAGGAGCCATCGTTGGCAATACTTTGAAACCCTTTGCTCAATGTGCTGCGGTGGCAAAGAAAGCAAATAGAATGTTAGGTATTATTAGAAAAAGAATGGAAAATAAAAATGAGGATGTTATAATACCTTTGTATCGCTCCATGGTGTGACTGCACCTTGAATACTATGTGCAATTCTGGTCACTGCATCTCAAAAAAGATATAGTGGAATTAGAAAAGATACAGAGAAGGGCGACGAAAATGATAAAGGGGATGGGACGACTTCCCTATGAGGAAAGGCTAAAGCAGCTAGGGCTCTTTAGCTTGGAGAAAAGGCGACTGAGGGGAGATATAATAGAGGCCTATAAAATAATGAGTGGAGTGGAACGGGTAGACGTGAATTGCTTGTTTACTCTTTCCAAAAATACTAGGACTATGGGGCACGCAATGAAGCTACAAAGTAGTAAAGTTAAAACAAATCATAGAAAATATTTCTTCACTAAAAGTATAATTAAATTCTGGAATTCGCTGCCAGAGAATGTGGTAAAAAGCAGTTAGCTTAGCAGGGTTTAAAAAAAAGGTTTGGATGGGTTCACAAAAGAAAAGTCCATAAGCCATTATTAAAATGGAGTTGGGAAAATCCACTGCTTATTTCTAGGATGAACAGCAGAAAATGTACTGTTTTGGGATCTTGCCAGGTACCTGGATTGGCCACTGTTGGAAACAGGATACTGGGCTTGATGGACCTTCGGTCTGTCCCAGAATGGCAACACTTATGTACTTATAATGCTTTTCGTATGAAAATGGACTTTTTGAAAATTGCCCAACCAATATGCTGATAAAATAAGTAGTGCATCAAAGTGCATCACTGTACCCATATTAGGGGGATGTATTTCTGGCCTTGGGGTGGCATTTGGATATAAGTGCCTACTTTTGAATTTTCAAAATGTGCACATTATTTTACTCTACAAAAACACCCACATAGAAAGGCAGTGCAGATGTGTGAAGGAGGGCTTTTCCCAAGTAAAATTTCTAAATGAATATGCATGCATGCTTTCATTTTGAACACTGGTGCAAAGTTCGTGGGTAAAAATTACCTGTGAACTTTGTAGATGTGTAGGCATTCCACTAACACACACACCTTATGAAATCATCCTCGGAATACTGGTTCCCTCATTTCTCTTAGCAGCACTGACAACCCGATATTCAAACATAATGCATTCAGGTACCTTGTATTTGAAAACCAACTTGGATTGTGTGGGCTTAAAAGTACCTGACGGAGAATTTACCCAGAGGGTGCAAAATTAATAGAACCTCTTACCAAAAAGCTTGCTATCTGTCTAGGGCTAAGTGAAAACAAGCACTTACTACAATGGGTTGTCTGAAGTATTCATCCACAGCTGCATTCCGAAGGCTGGAGAGGTTAACTCCATAAAAGCACTGTTGGTACCTAAAAGAGTGGTTATTGTATGTAGTAAGATACTCAGAAAAGTGCAATAATGTCAGTGATCTGACTACCCAAACACAGGCTTGCAGGGAAATATGATGGTTAATATATAGAGTTCTGATTATCAAGGAGTGTCTCGATTATAGAACACTGCATTATATTACTCTTCCTGTATTTTATTGTTTAAAAATGTATTATACATTGGAGAGGGGTGGTGGTATACGTATGTCTTGTAGCGCTATAGAAATGATAAGTAGTAGTAGTAGTCTTGAGTTAATTGCACTTTATCTATTTTATTTTATAATTGTTCTACTGTGTTTTGGGAGAGAAGCACTGGGCTTCACCAGGGATATCTATTTGGGATTTTGCTTTGCATATAGAGGTGTATTTTCAAAGCACTTAAGACTTACAAAGTTACGTGGAGGGGCATTGCCGATATGACGCCCAAGCCCAACTTTGGATGTTTTGCACAAAACATCCAAAATCCGAATAGGAAAGGTCATTTTCGAAAAAAAAAAAAAAAAAAGTTTATCTTTTTTTTTTTTTGAAAATACTGTTTCGAACAAGGGTTTGTGCTTTGGACATTGTTTACTGGACAATTTTCGACCCCCCCCCCCCCCCCCCGAATAAGTGCCATTCGGATGTAGGAGGAGCCAGCATTTTTAGTAGACTGGTCCCCCAGACATCCCAGGAAAGCAATGGGGCACAGTAGAGGGCACTTCTGTGCACCTCATTAAAATGCTCCCAGGTGCACATCTCACCTTTGCTCCCTTATCTTGTTCCCTGAGCCCTCGAAAATCCACCTAAAACACACAGTCCCCCACTACAATCAGGGCCACCAAGGGGGGGGGGGGGGTAAAATTCCCCATGGCCCAGCATCCAAGGGGGTGTGTCCTTCTATGTTAAATTGTACAGCGCTGCGTAACCCTAGTAGCGCTTTAGAAATGTTAGTAGTAGTAGTAGTAGTCTAGCATTACTCTCCTGTTCCTGTGCACGGTAGCGGCACAGAGCAGAGTACTTCCTTTCTGCCGCGCCCAAACAGCTTCTTTGGTCGCAGCAGGAAGGAAGGAAGGACTCTGCTCTGTGGCGCTGCCACGCACAGGAACAGGAGAGCAATGCTGGCGCCAGGCCCTGGGGAAGTTTGATGTGCACAGTGACAGCCTGGAACAGGAGTGCAGTACAAGTAAGCAGGGTGGCAGCAGGACATGCGGCCCACCTGGAGAGGGGGGTGGACCAGGGGCGTAGCCAGACTTCGGTGGGAGGGGGGTCCAGAGCCCAAGGTAAGGGGGCACATTTTAGCCCCCTCCCCGCCATTGCCGACACCCCCCCCATTGCTGACCCGCCGCCACCTTTCACGACCTCCCGCCCTCTCGATCCCCCCTCCCGCCGCAAACCCTCCTCCGCCGCCGCCTACCTTTGCTTTTGCTGGCGGGGGACCCCAATGCCCGCCAGCTGACATCCTCTTCGTCCTGTAGTCAGTGCAAAAAAGTCTTCATTCTGTTACAGAGGACGTCGGCTGGCGGGGATTGGGCTACCCCGCCAGCAAAAGCAAAGGTAGGCGGCGGGGGAGGGTTCGTGGGGGGGGGGTCGAGAGGGTCATCAGGAGGGAGGTCCAGGATGAAATCTACGGGGGCCCAGGCCCCCTCAGGCCCCACGTAGCTACACCACTGGGGTGGACCCAGAGAGGGGGGGCAGGCCCAGGGGGGTGTTTGCCCCAGGCCCGGCTTTATCTCTTGGTGGCCCTGACTACAATTGCCCTTATGGGTGAAGGGGGCACCTATATGCAGGTACAGTACGTTTTTAGTGACTTTAGGAGGGGTCATAGTTTTCACCACAAGTGTGACAGGTTGAGGGAGATAGGGACCTGGGACCTGGGTTCCCAACGCCATAGTGCACTATTTGCATGCTGCTCTAATAGACCTAACTTTAGCATCTGAGGCTGTCATAGAAGCTGGTAAGTCATATTTTTATTCACATTTTTGGGGGGTGGGAGGGGGGGGGGATCAGTGACCACTTGGGGGCTATTGGGAATCACCCCTGAATCCCTCCAGTGGTTATCTGGTCATTTAGGGCACCTTTTTGTACCTTATTCATTCTGAAAACAGGTCTAGACCAAAATGTCTTATTTTTAGTCCTGTATGTTTTTGTTTTGTTCCATTATGGCTGTAAAATGTCCAAGGCATCTAATCCCACCTTCGAAACACCCCCAATACACCCCCTTGTTATTTGGATGTACTGCACACAAATTGCATAGATAAACGTCTGCAAAATAGTTTCTGAAAATATTGATTTGGACGTTTTGAGAAGAAAAATGTCCAAACGGTGCTTTATGACACTTTCTGGATGTTTTTCTCTTTTGAAAATGAGCCTCATAGTAACCTATGGAACTTTGTAAGTCTGTGCTTTGAAATAAGCCCCATGGTGTAATATTTTTGAAGTGTACATAAGAAATAGACATGATCATGGTCTATCAGTTGAAAACTCGTATGCCACAGGTGCTTATCTTAATACATACATTCACTGACGCATCACTTTCTGTACAGGTAGCAGCATATATATGTAGTGAATGGTGATCAAATTGGCACTCTCCATTTAGCAGTTGAATATCATCACTGAGGGGGGCATTTATCATCGTGGGCTACTGTTAAGTTGGGTTATTTTTAGAAGAGGGTCTCATGTTATGCAGTGAGACCTTGTGTTACAATAACCCAACTTATGGTAAAATACTTGACTTAAGAGTAGCCCACATTAATAAATCCCCCCCCCCCCCCCACACACACTGTAATGGCTAATTTTAAGCTCCACTTGGATCCTATTATTAAATGGTGACTGTCTGGCTAATTTCAATTCATGCAGCTCAATACTAGCCACATAAGCTTTGAAAATATGCAGATAAACAGAACTTGCTTAGATTATTGGCTCATATACTGCTAATTCATTATTTTTTTTACCTATCTGTGAGATTCTCCCTTGTAGTTTTTCCTACAGCCCTGTCATCCCTCATGTTTAGAAGAGTGTCAAATATTATGACACATACAGGTTGTAATTTTACAAACTTTTTGCAACGGTAAAACCTTGGTTCCCTGAGTTTTTAATGTAAAAGTATACACTATAACGAGATGAGACATTTATGCAGCCTGCATGTAGGCATTTTCTGGGCATTGAACAGAGAGCACAGGTGGAGTCACAATTTACACATCTATTTTATAAAATATGCACATATATATGAACTTCAGGCACTAACATTTATATCTCTTCCAAGCAGTCGTATGTGACCTTTGTCTTCAATCTAGGCATGATTTCTGCCATTTCATCCCTACTATTTTACAAAGATACATAAGTCTTTATAAAATAGGTTGGAAATTGGCATCTACTTGCCCGCTCAATCTAGGTGCCATGTTATAAAATTACTCTCACAGTGTTAACTAACTGGATCCTACAAATAAGACGTGTCATTTCTAGCATCACATCAGAAGGAATGAATTGGATCCAATGAGCATGTGATGTAGGTTAGACTTAAGAAGAAACAAGTGTAAAAGTCCAAACAAAGCAAAGAAAGCACAATAAGACTCCAAGAGTGGGTGTTGCATTCAAACTTTAATAATGGACCCGACAAGGGCTGTGTTTCAACAGAATATCTGAATTAGGAGTCTTCAATATCAACGGTGTAATGGGAATTACCCTCTGTTCTTTCAATATGGATGAACTTCCAAAAATACAGTGGTGGAAACAGCACTTTTGATTCACTCTTAACTGAATGATTGTTGCCTGTGCAGACATGAAGCATCCCCCCAAAAAACTTAATTTGTTTTGCTCAAAGGTACTGATGTGAATTATTACCACTCATTACCACTGCTGACCGTGAAATGATTGGAGCCGCGGTTTCATTAATGAAACCTAGATCCATGACCAAAAGGACCCTACAATCCTAGACCTATGCCCTCCAGGATACAAAATCACACATTGGACCAGAAAGGAAAAGAGAGGCGGAGGCTTAGCATAATCTATCGATCTCACTTTACCACAGAAACTACTGCCGAGTCCATGACACCTCAACTTGAAATGGCCTCAATCAGAATCCACAACAAAACCCTTTGCAAACATTTGTCTTGCGTCCTGTTTTACAGATTTCCAGGTAACTGGAATGAAAGCCAGACTAACTTCATGGACTTCATCTCAAACACACGTGTAACCAATTCCAATGTACTAGTAATAGGAGACATCAACCATCACTTAGAAAACCAAACTCAACCAACGCATGAGAATGTAAGGAATTCCTCCAATTATGGGATCTCAAATGGCCACAAATCCAAGCAACCCACATCAAAGGGCACACACTTGATCTCATCTCACACAAACTTTCAACAGACCAGAATAATAACAGATATTAAATGGACAGAAACACCCTGGACTGATCACTACGAACTAAACTTATCCCTACACTGGCGGAAGAAAGGACTACATCAAATACAAGAACACACAACCTACAGAACAAGAGGTCAAGTAGACTCGAAAACATTCTGGCAACAGATATATAACAATGAATGGACAGCACAAACAGACTCCATATACTACCTCATGGAATGGGATAAAAGATGCAAATGCATACTAGATGAAATAGCACCCTTAAGAACAAGATCTTCACTTAAGTATAACTCAATACCGTGGTTCTATGATGAACTGAAAAGGCTAAAAACACAATCCAGAAAACTCGAAGGAGCATGGAAAAAAACAAAAGATGAACACACTCAACACATGGAAACAATCACTAAGAAAGTACAAATACGCTATAAGACAGAGCAAAAGATCATACTATAAAACTAAAATAGGGACAGATTACAAAGACATGAAGAAATTATACCAACTTGTGAACAAACTCCTAAACACCAACCTGGTCACTACATCGAATACAGACATCCCATCTGCAGATAAACTTTCTAACTATTTCAACAAAAAAATAGTAAACCTACGCAACATGTTACCTCAGGACAACACTGACATCGAAAACTTCCTTAACGAGTTGGACCCAACCACGGCAGAATACCCGGCTGACTGTACCTGGTTAAATTTTGCCCTCCTCACCATCGATACAGTCGCACGGGCAATCAGCAGGTTCTCCAACACTCACTGTAAACCAGATACCTGCCCCAATTACTTAATGAAATCTGCCCCTGACCGCTTCATAGTAGACCTCACATCCCACCTAAACTACATGCTACAGCAAGGTCTCTTCCCTAAGGAAAATGGCAATATACTACTCACTCCGATACCAGAAGACACCAAGAAAAAAACAAATGAAATCACTAACTACCATCCAGTAGCATCCATCCCGTTGTCAGTCAAACTGAAGGAAAGCATGGTAACCAAACAACTTATAGATTACATAAACAAATTCTCAATATTACATGAATCACAGTCAGGTTTCCACCCCCTCCACAGCACAGAAACAGTACTACTCACTCTCCTAGCCAAATTCAAGCAGGAAATAGCAATAGGCAAAAACATCCTCTTCCTCCAATTCGACATGTCTAGCGCATTCGACATGGTAAACCACAATATATTAGTAAGACTACTAGATAAGTTCGGGATTGGTGGAAACATACTAAGCTGGATCAAGGGTTTCCTAACCACATGAGCATACCAAGTAAAATCAAACTCAAACATATCATCACCATGGAAAGCAGACTGCGGAGTACCACAAGGATCACCGCTATCACCGATCCTCTTCAACGTAATGATGACCCTTCTAGCCAAGTCCTTATCCAACCAAGGCCTTAACCCCTTCATCTATGCAGACAATGTCACAATATACATTCCTTACAAATCTAAACTGACAGAAATCACCAACGAAATCACGACCAGCTTGAACATCATGGACTCCTGGGCAAATGCATTTCAACTAAAACTCAACAAAGAAAAAACACACTGTCTTATCCTCTCATCCCAACACAACGCGGACAATCCCACAATTATCAACACCCCAGATTACACCCTCCTTATCTCAGACAGCCTGAAAATCCTCAGCTTTACATTGGACCGCAACCTAACACTAGAGATCCAAGTGACATCCACAACAAAAAAAATGTTCCATTCAATGTGGAAACTCAAACTAGTGAAACAATACTTCCCAAGGGAAACATTTCACAACCTGATACAATCAATGATACTAAGCCACGTAGACTACTGCAATGCAATTTATGTGGGATGCAAAGAACAAACATTAAAGAAATTTCAGACTGCTCAAAACACGGCAGCTAGGCTTATCTTCGGAAAAACACGATTTGAAAGCGCAAAACCCCTCTGCGAAAAACTACACTCGCTCCCAATCAAAGAACGTATTGCTTTCAAAATCTGTACTCTGGTCCACAAAATTATCTACGGTGAAGCCCCGAGATACATGACAGACTTGATCAACTTTCCATCTAGAAACACATCCAAATCTACAAGAACAAACCTAAATCTGCACTACCCAAGCTGAAAAGGACTCAACTACAAATCAACCTATGCATCCAATTTCTCCTACATAAGCACACAACTGTGGAACGCATTACCAAAAGCCTTGAAAACCACGTTCGATCACCTAAACTTCCAGAAAAAACTAAAAACTAACCTGTTTAAAAAGGTATACCCTACCAATCCCTCATAAATGCCTGATCTCTGCAACACAATAAACCTAAAGTACGAAATGGACATAACACAACTCTTCCATTGAACGATTCCCTAATGTGGCTGTGCCACATGAACTTTATCTTACCACAACATCACTTTGTATTTGTTTACACCGGAGTATGCAAACGCCTCTCCGGTACTATGTAAGCCACATTGAGCCTGCAAATAGGTGGGGAAATGTGGGATACAAATGTAACAAATAAATAAATAAAATAAATGTGCTGCAGTGAGTGATACCGGAGTGAAACTGGAGCGACACCGAAGCATTGCCAGATAAGTAGCGCTGTCGATGATTTATTTATTTATTTATTGCATTTGTATCCCACATTTTCCCACCTCTTTGCAGGCTCAATGTGGCTTACAATACATCATGAATAGTGGAGACATATAAGAAAGTATACATTTAGCATTACAGAAGGATCTTGGGTAGCATGATAATGATAAAACATATTAGTATCCTATTCTTCTTTAAGCTATCTAAGTGTATGAGGAGTTGAAATGCCGTTAGATAAGCAGTACAGTTGGCATTTTTTTTCAACTTCTACTGAATTATATATGGGCTTAACGATTTGGATATGAACATGGACTATTAAGAAATCTGCACACTGCTAATGTAGTTGTTGCAAGATTGAATGTGACCCCAATGAACAAGATCGAATTTGAGGTATCACCTGACAAGCAATGCTGTCTATGCTCTAATTGATTTTTTTCAAGACACTTTATAGATACCATTGTCCGGGCACAATTGAGTCTGAACTTTATATAGTTTCTGTATGTGGAATTTAAACTTGCTATTGTATGATCAGCCACGTGTGGCTTTTTTCAGAAGTGGGTTTTTTTTTTCCCTGGTGGTTTTTTTTTGGGGGGGGGGGGGTTGTTTTCCCACTTCTGTTTTTGCTCATGGAAGAAAGCTGATGATAGTAACCCCATTGAGGTCTATATAATGAGCCAATGCAGGCTTTCCACAGGGTAGTTGAGGCTTGATTTTGTTTATAAATTTACTAGTTGGCAGTGGTAACAAGTGGTAATAATTCACATCAGTACCTTTGAGCAAAACGAATTAAGTTTTTTTGGAATTAGCATCTGCATTTTGCTCTCCAATTTTTATAGCTGCTTTAACACAGACATGAAGCATTACACTTGGATGGCTTTTGGCTGTCCAACTGTAATGCTTCACATCTGTATAGGCAGCAATTGCTCATTCAGAGTGAATCAAAAGTGCTGTTTCTGCCATTGTATTTTTTGGAAGTTTCATCCACATTTAAAGAACAGAGGGAAATTTCCACTACACCATCGATACTCCTGACTCAGGCATTCTGCTGAAACGGCCCTTATTAAAGAGTTTGGATGCAACATCTACTCTTGGCGGCCCATTGTGCTTGCTTTGGAGGCTGTATTTAACACAAGTGAGGCATTAGGGCATGTGATAGGAAATGATTAGAGGGACGGTGAAGAGAATTCTAGGAAGAAAAGAGCTCTGGGAATTGAACTGGTACAAAAAGGGAGGGCTGGGACTCCAGAATCCATCCAGGAAAGGAGAAGACAAAAGAGAGAAGACAGGAAATGAAGAACTGCTGGGGAGTGTAGTCCCAATCCTCAGGCCCCGCTTCCCACCCCAGCCAGAGTCAAGAGAGGGGAGCCTGGGGTCAAAGGTCAAAGAGGAGCAGGGTTATTCCCTGGATGATGCGAAGCTAAGAGGTTTGGGTTGCACTCTGAGTGGAGATAGGATTTGGTCTACCCTAACAATTTATCATGGTACAGTTAGCTGGAAACAGCAGTAGAAAATAAATTCTCCCTATTAAGAAACAGCATTAGTGTCAGTAATTTTTGTCAGCACATATAGAACTCAATTCTGTAAATGGCACCCAAATTTGGGCACCAAAAATAAATATGCTAAGAGTTATTCTATAAATGGAGCTCAAAGTTGTGCGCTGTTTACAGAATAGCGCTTGGTGCCAGGATCCGCAGCCAATTTTAGGCATCACAATTTATACCAACTGAACCCTGGTGTAAATCCCCTCACCTAAATTAGGCACAGATCCCATGACCTGCCCATGTCCCTCTCATGACTACATCCCATTTTTTGATCCATGCAGAAAAATTTATGCCCACGTCTTTCTAGAATAATGGCTATATGTGTGCGTAAATTTCGATTTTCCCCAATTAGTGCCGATAATTGATTGTTAGTGCCCAATTATCAGTCTTATTTGGCTCAGTTAAATTGCATATACAATTTTGAGTGCTATATATGGAATTAGGAGGATAAAGTGTTGGCACCATTTAGAGAATAGCGTTTGGCGCTGGGATTTGGGTGCAAGAATTTACACCAAATTAAACCTGGTGTAAATTCTCACCCCTAAGTTATGCATGGATCTCCCTTATTCAGTAAAACTGTGCACAAATTCAAGAAGGAAACAACCCTGATTTGCCCATGCCCTTCCTGTGGCCATGCTCCCATTTCAGATCCATGCGTAAAACTTACGTGCAGATCCTAGCGCCTAAAGATGTGTGCACAAATTCAAATTAATGACAATTAGTGCTGATAATTATTAGCATCCAATTATCAGTGCTAATTGGTTCATTTATCAATTAAATTGCATGCACAAATTGGGTGTGCATCCATAATTTGTGCATGCAATTTTGAGCACCATATATAGAATTAGGGTGATAACGTCTAAATTGAATTCAATTTACTTCCTAAGAATGCTGCACTAAGGCAATTCAAACACTTTACATGGAAGCAATTTTTAAAAACGTAGAATAAATTATCACAGCATGTTAAATTGGTAAAAATTTTATCCTTGTCTATACTGTCCCCCTGCTGCACCCCCCTCCACCACCCCTCTACTTTTGGTGTTCCCTTTTCTCCACCTGAATCATCAACTTTCACTCTAGTTCATTAGAACATAACAATATCCATATGGGGTCAGACCAATGGCCCATCTAGTCCAGTATCCTGCTTCCAACAGTGGCTAATCCAGGTCACAAGTACCTGGCAGAAACCCAATTAGTAGCACCAATCACAGGACAAGCAGTGGCTTTCCTCATGTCCATCTCAATAACAAACTATGGACCTTTCCTCTAGGAACTTGTCCAATCCTTTTTTAAACGCAGATACGCTAACCACTGTTACCACATCCTCTGGCAGTGAATTTCGGAGCTTAACTATTCTTTGAGTGTCCCCTGGTCTTTGTACTTTTTGAAAGAGTGAAAAATCGATTCACTTCTACCATTCTACATCACTCAAGATTTTATAGACCTCAATCATATCCGCCCTCAGCCATCTCTTTTCCAAGCTGAAGAGCCCTAACCTCTTTAACCTTTCTTCATATGGGAGGAGTTCCATTTCCTTTATCATTTTGGTTGCTCTTCTTTGAACCTTTTCTAATTCTGTTATATTTTTTTGAGATGCAGTGACCATAATTGAACACAATACTCAAGGTGAGGTAGCACCATGGGACAATACAGAGGCATTATAATATTCTTGGTCTTATTTTGCATCTTCCTAATAATTCCTAGCATCCTGTTTTTTTGGCTGCTGTGCAGAAGATTTCAGAGTACTGTCTACAATGACACCTAGATCTTTTTCTTGAGTGCTGACCCCCAAGGTGAACCCTAGCATCAGGTAACTATGATTTGGATTATTCTTTCCAATGTGCATCACTTTGCATTTGTCCACCTTAAATTTCATCTACCAATTGGATGCCCAGTCTTCCAGATTACTTAGGTCTTCCTACAACTTTTCACAATCTGCATGTGTTTTGACAACTCCAAATAGTTTTGTGTCATCTGCAAATTTAATCACCTCACTCATCGTTCCATTTTCCAGATAATTTATAAATATGTTAAATAGCACTGGTTCCAGTACAGATCCCTGCGGCACTCCACTATTGACGTTGCCTCCTATCCCATGACACCCTAATTTTCTCAGGAGTCTCCCATGAGGAAATTTGTCAAAAGCTTTCTGAAAATCTAGATACACTACATCAACCGGATCACTTTCATCCACATGTTTATTCATGCCTTCAAAGAAATGAAGCAAATTGGTGAGGCAAGACTTCCCTTGGCTGAACCCATTCTGATTGTATCCCATTAAACCATGTTTGTCTACGTGTTCTATAATTTTATTCTTTATAATAGTTTCCACTATTTTTCCGGCACTAAAGTCTAACATTCCGGTTAGTAATTTCCCAGATCACCCCCTGGAACCCTTTTTAAAAATCGGCAATACATTGGCCATTCTCCAATCTTCAGGTACTATGGATGATTTTAATGACAAGTCACAGACCACTAACAACAGATCAACAATTTCATGTTTGAATTCTTTCAGTATCCTGGGATGTATGCCATCTGGTCCAGGTGATTTATTGCTGTTTAACTTGTGTGGGTCACACAGAATAAATAAGATGTAAACATCTTCATTACAGAGCAGTTTCAACTTACTTTCCACTTACACATGCAAGGAGTCTACCTGTACTACCACTATAAAACCTTCTCGCTGCTGAAAACCCACAAATTTCACCTTCAGGATATTCATTATTGGGATGTAATCAATAGAAATAAAACAAAATAAAACATGGAAAAGAAAATAAGATGATACCTTTTTTATTGGACATAACTTAATACATTTCTTGATTAGCTTTCGAAGGTTGCCCTTCTTTGTCAGATCAGAAATAAGCAAATGTTGGTAGATGACAGTATATATAAGTGAAACATCAAAGCGTCAAAGATCTGGGTTTTCTAGCCCATTATAAACCATAAAATTGTACTGCTTCGTCACCCTCCTGTCTCCACCCGACTCTTCCTGTCTCTCACCTATCCACCCCCATCCTGTTAGACTATCACTGAAATGCTTTGATGTTTCACTTATATATACTGTCATCTACCAACATTTGCTTATTTCCGATCTGACAAAGAAGGGCAACCTTCGAAAGCTAATCAAGAAATGTATTAAGTTATGTCCAATAAAAAAGGTATCATCTTATTTTCTTTTCCATGTTTTATTTTGTTTTATTTCTATTGATTACCCTTAAAAGTGGACTAACACGGCTACCACACCTCTCTACTCATTATTGGGATGAAAAGACCCAGGGTGGCATTTCTTGAGTGCAATTCCTTCATCGCATCATTGAAGGGCTTCAGGACTTTTATGATTTGTCCAATCTGGATAGCCCTATAGACTTCCAAAATGGATCTTAGTCCAATAAAATAAAACCTGCTATATGATCTCAGTATGGACAGGCAGAGTCTAGTATGTCTAGTGAACATTCTGGCCTTGCCCAGAAACTGGAAGAATATAGGAGTGTCTATATAATTAACCTTTCCAGCATCAGATAGGTAGATTTCCGCTTAGCACCAACATCCTGAATAACCTGGTAGACAGGTGTCCCTGCTGCTTCTTGCTTCTCATGCCCACCCTTCATACTTTGGTGGAAACTCACTGCTGTTTATGAGCACTTTTGACCAGTAACTTCAGATATCTGTACTACTTCCTTGTTCCTAGGGCCAGGAAGTCTGTTACTGCCAGGTACAGCAACTGTGCATAGCATCAGATACCAATAAAGCCCCTTTCATTCACATCTGTTACAAAATAGCCAGGAATCCCAGGCATCAATTTTTAACACTTAGAAAATTATATACTGCCAAGCTCAAAATTGATAAACAAGCCAATAAGATAAAAAGAAGTTTGACAAATGAGGCCACCCAGTGCTATGAACTAAACAAGATTTTAAAAATTTGTGTTTCTAACAGGCAGTCACTTCTAAGAAGTACTAGCACGTCACAAGAATTTAAGCTTGCTTGCACTTTTAGATTTTCCCGTATGCAGCATATTGTTAGACAGATTATTAGAAAACTTTGGCAAATTGTTCAGAACCAAAGCTGTTTCAATAAAATAAGAAATCACAATAGCCTACACAAGGCTTGGACAAGAATTTAAGGGGTCCATTACTAAGCCGCGTAGTCGCCTATGCGCGCCCAACATGCATCAATTCGGAGTTACCGCCCGGCTACCGCATGGCCTGGGTGGTAATTTTGTTTTTTACACGTGTCCGCTCCACGCACCGGAAAATAAAATTATTTTCCGGTGCACAGCAGAAACTGGGCGGTAATTGTCATTCTATGTGCATAGACAATTACCACATGGTTAATGCATGAGACCTTACCTCTAAGTCAATGGATGGTGGTAAGGTCTCAGACCCAAAATGGATGCACGCAAATACAATAATACATCAAACAAATCTGGTCTGCTCCGTGAGTGTTCTCAGCTGCTCCAAGGTCAGCTGTGACAACTGGCTCCCAAAATCCTCCCCCGCTACAGACACAGTTTTCACTGGAGTAGAACGAGTAAAAGTGAATTACATAAGTATTGCCATACTGGGACAGACCAAAGGTCCATCAAGCCCAGCATCCTGTTTCCAACAGTGGCCAATCCAGGTCACAAATACCTGGCAAGATCCCCAAAAAGTACAAAACATTTTATACTGCTTATCCCCAGAAATAGTGGATTTCCCCAAGTCCAAGTTAATAATGGTCCATGAACTTTTCCTTTAGGAAGCCGTTCAAACCTTTTTAAAACTCTGCTAATGGCCTTTACCACATTCTCTGGCAACGAATTCCAGAGTTTAATTACACGTTCAGTGAAGAAACATTTTCTCAGATTCGTTTTAAATGTACTATTTTGTAGCTTCATCGCATGCCCCTTAGTATTAGTATTTTTGGAATGCGTAAACAGACGCTTCACGTCTACCCATTCCCCTCCACTCATTATTTTATAGACCTCTATCATATCTCCCCTCTGCCACCTTTTCTCCAAACTGAAAAGCCCTAGTCGCTTTAGCCTTTCCTCATAGGGAAGTCGTCCTAACACCTTTATCATTTTCGTTGCCCTTCTCTGCACCTTTTCTAATTCCACTATATCTTTTTTGAGATGCGGTGACCAGAATTGAGCTTTCATTCTTTTAAAAAGTACAAAGACCAGGGGACACTAAATGAAATTACATGGAAATACTTTTAAAACAAATAAGAGGAAATATTTTTTCACTCAAACAATATTTAAGCTCTGGAACTCGTTGCTGGAGGAAAAGTCTGCTATTGAGATGGACATGGGGGAAGCCACTGCTTGCCTCAGGAATGGAAGCATGGAATATTGCTACTAATTGGGTTCCTGACAGGTAGTTGTGACCTGGAATGGCCACTGTTGGAAGCAGGATACTGAGCTAGATGGGCCATTGGTTTGACCCAGTATGGCTATTCTTACATTTGATATGGTAGAGATCTATTAAATCCTGAGCGCATTGGAACAAGTAATTTTGAATCAATTGTTTATTCTTTCAACATTACAAAGACTCCATGTAATACATTTAAATCAAATAAGAGAATAGTTTTTTTTTATTCAATGTAAAGTTAAGCTCTGGAATTTGTTGCTGGAAGATGTATCGCACAGCTGGGTTTAACAGTGATTTGGACAAGTTCCTGGAGAAAAAAAATCCATAAACTGTTATGATATGGGGCTTGGAGGAAAGCCACTATTTATTCCTGGGGGCAGGGTCAGACTGACCATTGGAACACTAGGACAGTGTCCAAGGACCCACAGGCACAGCAGTAGGAGGCCCTCTCTCCCTTAGCCTCCACTTAATCAATTTGATAGGTAGTTAGGGGCCCAGATCACTGTCAGTCTGCCCCTGCCTGGGGGTAAGCAGTAAGGAATGTTGCTACTGTTTTGGGGATCTGACAGGTACTTGTGACCTGGATTGGCCATTGTTGGAAACAAGATAGTGGACTTGATAGACCTTTGGTCTGTCCCATTATGGCAATTCTTCTGTTCTTAAGTTTTATTGGTCTCACTAAGATCTCAATGAATGCATTGCCTTTTCACTGAGCATTCCAAGAAGCTCTTAATCCATCTGAGATATCTCATGGATTTTGTTCCAGTTATTCTTTTCATTTATCTTTTTTATTTATAACTTTCAACGCACTACACAAGAAAAGAAATCTCTTGTACAGGAAAAAAAACAGGCTGATGTCAGCCAGAAAAGATAATGGGGGATGTGGGAGGAGGAGAGAAATCAATCACAAAGCTAATGCAGAATAAATAAAAACAGGAAAAAGTCAGATTCAAATAATCACTACCCCCCCCCCCCCCCCCCGATTAACATGGTGAATGCAAATTTGGGCGTGCACCCAATTTGCATGCACAGTTTGAGTAATAAACCAATTATCTGCGCTAATTGACAATAATTAGAATTTACACACACCTCTTGCTAGGTGCTATTCTATAAAGATGTGCGTATAAATTCTTGTGCATGGATCTGAAAAAGGGGTTTGGCCATGGGAGGGGCATGGGTGGGTCCAGGGCATCCCAATAAATTGCATGCACTGCTGCAGAATATGCCTGATCCACGCCTAATTTAGGCAAGGGAATTTACATCAGGTTTCATTTGGTGTAAATCCTCAAAATGCTCAAACCTAAAAGTCAGGCTTAGATTGCGGCATTAGGCGCTATTGTATAAACAGTGCCCAGCTTAGAGGTCCTTTTACTATGGTGTGCTGAAAAATGGCTTGCTTTAGTGTAGGCGTGGATTTTGGGTGTGCGCTGATCCATTTTTCAGCGCGCCTGTAAAAAAAGGCCTTTTTTAAAAATTTTGCCGAAAATGGACGTACGGCAAAATCAAAATTGCCGCGCGTCCATTTTGGGTCTGAGACCTTACTGCCAGCCATTGACCTAGTGGTAACTGGGCAGTAATGACCTATGCACATCATGAGCGTCCGATACACAAATCTGAAAAAATTATTTTCGGACGTGCGCATCAGGCACGCGCCAAAAGTGAAATTACCGCAAGAGCCATGCGGTAGCTGGGTGGTAACTCCATTTTGACGTGTGTTGGCCACACATTGATGCTTACGTGGCTTAGTAAAAGGGCCCCTCAGAGTGCTGTTTAGTGCTCATTTGTTTGGGTGCCAATTTTTTGGTGCCATATATAGAATTTGGTCCTGATGATATTAAGGTTATATTTGAAAATAATGGTCCTCCCCATTCATAAAGAGGAATATTACAGGTTAAATGTTAGTGTAGTAAATAAGATGGAAAATGAGTAAATGCTGTCTTTACCAGATGCAGGAAACTGTTATTTGACAAAAACATGTTTGGAAGAGAACAGGGAAATGAATGCGATGTATGCAGATGTCTAAGCATACAGATGATGCATGAAATAATGTATGATAGTTCCGCATTCCTATAAATGTTAGATTTTTACTGGAACCACTAGAAGTTTTGGAAAGTACCCTGAATCCCCTGAACTTGCAGATGTAAACAGAATATAATCTAGTCATTGATTTTTCAAAGTTTGTGTCCCATGATTTGTGATGTAACCAGTTAGTTTATGACTTAATGCATTCTTAATAAAAGAACAGAGGACCTGAGGGATTTTGAGACAGTTGTGGGTGCATGGCCTGATTGTAGGCGTGACCCTCTTCTCTCTCCCAAAGGCCTTTGATCTATATTTATTTATTTATTAGTGGTGTGCGTGTGGATTTCTTCCCCTTGGTCTCCTAGATTGGAAAACAAAGGGCCAGGTATGATCCTGTTCAGAGCGGGGTCCCAGGCAATCAGTCCTATATGTAGAAAATCAAGATAAATTAAGTTGAATTTAGAGAAGCCACATGATGGACTAAATTTAATAAATGGTGCCTAAAAAAAAATCGATGCTGAAAAAAATAGCGCTTAGTGATATTCTATAAACAGCGCATTATTATAAAATATGGGCCAGTATGCCTAAATCCACACACAGAGATTTAGACCAGCTTTTCACTGGTGTAAATGCATACGTGTAGATCTTGTCGCATTAACTACGCCTAAGTGTATTCTAAATACTGTGCGTGGATTTATGCACAGTATTTAGAATACGCTTAGGTATGATTGCCTACCGAGCATTAATTTTACGCACCATATATATAATCGGTCCCCTAACACCTTGTATTCCAAAAGAATGGAATACAATGAAACCTTAAATTAGGAGCGGACCCCTTTATTTTATAACAGCGTGCATAATTTGTGAGAATGTCCCCAGTGCGCCCATGACCCTTCCATTGCTGCACCCCCTTTTTGGATCTGCATGTAAATTTTACACACAGATCCAGCTGCATAAATGTAAGTGTGTAAGTTTTAATGAATGTCAATTAGCACCGCTAACTGATTGTTAGGGTCCAATTTTTGGTGCTAATTAGCTCATTATTCAATTAAATTGTGCATGTAAATTGGGTGCATGCCCAAATTTGCACACTCAATTTTTAGCGCCATTTATAGAATTTGGGGGGTATATGCAGTTTACACATCACCAGAGAATTCTTGCTTCACCATTTTGTATAAGTGATGTTGTTTTAGCCAAAAAGACTGAATTTAAAAATTTGGGAGCCTTATTACAGGGCCGCCGAGAGACTGAGCTGGGCCTGGGGCAAGGCCGCCCCCAGCCACCCCACCCCCCCCAAGGATCGCCTCCGCCCCACCCCCGCCACCCCCAATCGCCATTGCTGTTGCCTCCCTCTCCTGCTCCCAGGCCGCCTGCGCCGCAGTCCCCACCTACCTACCCTCAGCTCCCTTCTGTCTGCCATCTGACCACCTTCATTTAAAAAAAAAAAATATCTTGAAATGGAAGTGGCAGATTGCCTCGGGCAGGCCTTCCCTCACTGTTTCCCACCCTCGCGGAAATAGGAAGTTACATCAGAGGAGGGCGGGGCACAGTGAGGGAAGGCCCGCCCAAGGCGATCTGCCGCTTTCACAGAGAAGGTGCTGCACTGCCAATTTTGAAATTTTTCTTTTTTTTTTAAATGAAGGTGGTCGGATGGCAGACAGAAGAGAGCAGAGGGTGGGTAGGTGGAGACTGGGGACTGCGGCACCAGCGGCCTGACAGCAGGAGAGGGCGAGAGACCGCGGTGCCAGGCCCTCCTTGGAGTCCCAGGCTCGGGGAATTTTGCCCCTCCTCTCGGCGGCCCTGCCTGGTTAGCAAAAGACTTGAACTTCTCAAACAGTTTTCATCAATAATACAGCCTGATTTTGTGAGCCTAAGATTACTCCATAGATTACACGCCCTTCTCAATAAAGATCATGCTGTTTTAATACATGCCTATATAACTTCCAGAATTGATTACTATAATGGGTTGTATTGTGACTTCCCAGGATATCAATTAAAAAGATTACAGGTAGTGCAGAATATTGCAGCATGATAATTAATGAACAAGAAAGCTTTTGGACATGTTATGCCACTTTTATCTGAACTTCATTTGCTGCCCTACTGAATAGCACATTTGCTTTAAGTTACTGTGTTAAGGTGCCCTTTTACGAAGCCATGTAAGCGTCTCTGCGCACCCAATGCGCGTCAAAAATGGAGTTACTACCCAGCTACCGTGTGGCTCTTGCGATAATTTCATTTTTGGCATGCATCAGATACGCTCATCCGAAAATTTTTTATTTTCAGATGCGCATATCGGACACACACCAAGTGACATTTGATACATATAGGTCATTACTGCCTGGTTACCACGTGAGACTTTACTGCTCGGTCAATAGCTGGCGGTAAGGTCTTAGACCCAAAATGGATGTGCGGCAATTTTCATTTTGCCGCACGTTCATTTTTGGCAAAAATTTTAAAAAGGCATTTTTTACAGGTGACTGAAAAAAAGATTCTGCGTGCGCCCAAAACAGGTGTTTACACTACCACAGGCCATTTTTCAGCGCACCTTTGTAAAACGGCCCCTTAGTTTTTTGCGCTCTACGATTAGAGAGGCCTTTAGACTTACAGGAATTATTAAAAATCTGTGAGCCTATTAGACAACTCAGGTCATCTCAACAAGGTTTTCTTAAAGTACCAAATAATGTTAAATTGCAAATTACCTGTAAGAGACCTTTTGGAATACAAGGTCCAAAATTGTAGAACGCTCTGCCTTTGGACCTTCATCAGATTCAGTGTTGTGGAAAATTTTAAAAAATTTTTGAGTAGAGAGGTGTGGTAGCCGTGTTAGTCCACTTTTAAAGGTAATCAATAGAAATAAAACAAAATAAAATATGGAAAAGAAAATAAGATGATACCTTTTTTTATTGAACATAACTTAATACATTTCTTGATTAGCTTTCGAAGGTTGCCCTTCTTCGTAAGATCGGAAAGCTAATCAAGATATTTTCCACATCACTGAATCTGATGAAGGTCCAAAGGCAGAGCGTTCTACAATTTTGGACCTTGTATTCCAAAAGGTCTCTTACAGGTAATTTGCAATTTAACATTATTTGGTACTTTAAGAAAACCTTGTTGAGATGACCTGAGTTGATTTCTATTGATTAAAAATGTTTAAAAGCATGATTTTACAGTATGTACTCTTTAGGAAAAGATTAAGACAGGCCACTTTTAGGTTTGGATTTTATTATGGGTTAATTTATGTGTATACACCGCTCCCTCAGTATAACACGGTACTTCGGACCCAGAACCAGTAGCACCTAATGACAAAGGTCATGCTATAATAAAAGGCCTGTAAAGATGCGTACAAAAGTTCTGGAAGCCATATTCACTAGTGCATTGTAACCAAAGTTATGTTATAACAGTGTGTGTTATAATGAAGATGCGGTGTATTTTTACATTGTTAACTTGCCATTTGCTTTGAGCTGTTTTTTGGTGACATGAACAATCAAATAGTATATAAACGATGCAGCGCTCCTAACTAAACCACAAACAGGATCAATTATCAGAAGCTAGACAAGCACCTATGGTAGTTTTATCCTTTAAGAAGGTTTCAATTAGGGCAGTATTCAAAAGCTTTTACTGAAGTAAATGGCTACATACACCAGTGAAACGCTATTTGAAAATTATCCACCTTGTATACAGGTTAATGAGACATATACTTTTACCCAGATTTGTGTGGAGATATTCCTAAGGCAGGGTTAGATTGCATGAGGTTTTCATTTTTGAAATACATTATTTTTTACGGAGAAAGTGTCTGCACAAACAGCAAGAACAAATCAGTTGAACATATTTTTTCCTGGGCAATTTTCGGAAATGTTTCATTTTTTTTAACACCTGGGAAGAACAATTGAAAAGCATTTCCTCAGGTGTTTACCTTTTTAAAATGAGAATTTCATAGTGTACTTCTTCTTAGTTACTAGGAAAAAAGCATGGGGTAAATTTATAAATTATTTTTTTTAGTAAAGATGGTTGTGGATGCAGAAAAAAGCCTTTTATAAAATGTCATGGACATTTAATAAAACATCTAAGTCCAATTTTGGACATTTTGCTAAAAATGTCCAAAAATTAAGTGGTGAATGTACCCATTTTGGAACCTGAAAAACATCTATCTTTTTGGTTCAAAAATCACCTTTTTCCTAGATGTTTTGTGCTCAATGAGTTTTTCTTTTGGGACCATTTTGGGCTATCACTTCATGTAGACTGGCAACACAGAAATCCCAGCAGAGCAGTGGGGCAGCCTAGGAGGCACTGCAGTAGACTTCACATAAAAGGCCCCGGGTACACAGGTCTCCATAACCCCCTATATTGTATGGTAAGCCCTCTAAGAGCAGAAACGCGCCTTCCAAGAGCAGAAAAATACCTAATGTACCTTACTGTACACCACTACAATAGCTCTCAAGCTTGCAGGTGTGACCTATATGTAGGTACAATAGGTATTTAATATATTTTGGAGGGCTCACACGTTCCACCACAAGTGTATCAGTTAGAATGAGATAAGGACCTGGGTCCCCTTCTCTATAGTTCACTGCACTAACCACTAGGCTACTCCAGGGACCTGCTTGCTGCTCTAATAGGACTGGCTATAACATCTGAGGCTGTCATAGAAGCTGGTTTGTACTGTTTCTTTCACATCTTTGGGGGGTGGGAGGGGCGTCAGTGACAACTGGGGAAGAAAGGAGGATTATGCCTTAATCCCTCCAGTGGTCATTACGAGTGCTTTTTGGTCACTTAGTTGTTACTGAACTAGGTCTAGCCAAAAAGGTTTTCATTTTGACCCTAGATGTTTTCATTTTGTTCTATTATTGCAGAAAAATGTTTATGTTTTGGGGCTGCCCATGTCCTGCCCAACATACACCCCCATCATGCCCCTTGAAATTTGGATGAACTGTGGAACAAAATGTCTAAAATCGGAGCATAAAAAATCACAACTTCGATGTTTTGGAGAGAAAAACTTCCTTCTGCCACCTTATGATATTTTTTTGTTTTCAAAATGAGCTCCTGTGCGTATTTATTATGGGGTGCTTTTACTAAGCTGAGGTAAGCACTAACACAGCTTAAAAGGGCTTACTGTGGGGTGCACAGAGGTGTCTCATGGTAAGTTTCAAATGTGCACATGCTACCTACATGCTAAATAATATTTTTTAGTTTTTAGCTAAGGGGGCAGGCATGTCTGGGGGCTGAAGAGAGGGCATTTCTGTGCAAATCAGTTAGTGTATTGGCCGTAAGGGCTCGTGCGCTAATTTTTGTTAATTGTCATGCAAAATTTATGTATTCTTTGTTGCTCCTCACATTACAAACTGAGCTTTTGCTGAAAAGAAGGGATTTATATTTTCCACTTCTGGATTGTTTTGGAGGTTTACCTTTTGAGGTGGATTTTTGCTCCATATTTTGATTTTAACAGTAGCACATGGTTGTTAGTTTGGAAAATGGAAAATGATCCATTTTCTGGCTGTGGTAGAAATAACCTTAGTGTGTGAGAAAGACCTGCATAAGGACATGCTGAGGCCACTTTCTACTGCAGCTTTGTAAAAGGACCCCTATGTATGATGTGCATAGACATTCCTAAAGGCATAGTTTGGGTGGCATGGAGGAAGAGTTGTAATGTACAAGCTTATTTCATAAAATACTTGGGTATGTGCATAGACTGCTTACATACCCTTACACTGTCTTCAGAACAGCTCTAAATTTGTGCATCTGCATTTGTGGTCTATTGGGGCTGGTCCTGGGAGCCTATTTTAGAAATGCACATAGGTGCTAGGTTGCTTTTCTAAAATAGGCATCTTTTTACTATTTGGGCACAGGTGTCCTATTATAGAATGTGTGCATTCAGTTTTCAAAGTAGTATTTTGTCTCCTTTCTCCCCAATCACCTGCATAAGTGCATGGATGACTTTAGTGTAAAATACACATGCTAGAAGAACTAACATTGCAACTACGCAGTCTGTTTGAACACTGCTGCCACGATTAAGTGCAGTTTCTATTACTCATAGTTCATCTGTGTGGAGCTACATCATGACTGTTATGTAATACTCCAGGTGACCAATAGATGTCGCTGTATCACTGTAGAACCTTATAGTTATGTCTTGCAATTTGATCATGTTGCTCTCAAAGATATGTCTTATTTCCTTTCAGCCAACCTGCAGGGGAAATTAATGATCCAAAAGCAAGCACTGAAAACTGCATGTGCAACAGTAATGACAACCTTTCCTTTCCTTTGTAAAGGGATATTGCCAAGGTGATTTGTGCAGGTAAAAATCATTTTACCCATGGGAATCGGCTGTCTGAAAATTGTCCACCTTTATGAGGTAAAAGCTGTGCATTTTAGAGGAGCGGAATCAAGGAAACACTCCTGGAGGGCAGGAGATGCAAAGAGAATGTTTTTTTACTTCTTGGCCTACTCTGTCACCTGACCATTTCTCAAGTAGACAAAAACTGCATCCAGATGTGCCTCGAGTCAAACTGAATCCTGGTGACTAGAATTAGGAACACCGTCCCCCCAGAGTATACAAGAAAGGAAATAAAACAAATATATGAATAGCATAGGAGGAGTTGTAAACTACACAGCGCAAAAAGCATGAGGGTAGCTACAAAAATTGTAGAAGGCAAAATAACTAAAACAGCAGAGTGGACTCTGACATTAAAAATTGATATAGTTAAGCCTTATCTAATGTGATGACATTTAAGATCCATCAGTAAACAAAAAATATTTCTCCAAACCCAACAGTAATGCAAGTGGGGCCTCACCAATGACTTGTATAGGGGCATTAACACTTCTTTCTTCAGCTGGTTATACCCTCTCTATTCAGCCCAGCATCATTCTGGCTACAGCCACCGCCTTACCGCTTTGTTTCACTGCCTTCAAATCCTCAGACACTATCACCTCTTTCCTGATCTGTGCTTGTCAGTCCCTCAAACTCTATCTCATATGTCTCATTTGGATTGCTATACTCCAAAGGCATCACTCTGCACTTTTTCGCATTAACTTTTAACTGCCAGACCGTAGACCATTCTTATAATTTCTAAACATCCCTTCTCGTGTTTTCTACATCTTCTGTCCACATTGTTGGATTTTTTGGGTCATCCACAAAATGCAAACTTTTCCTTCTAATCATTCGGTAATGTTATTCTCAAATATATTAAATCAAACCGGTTCCAGTACCGATCCCTGAGGCAGTCCACTTCCACATTAGTCAATCTAGTGTTGTTGGTTGGATAGAGGACATTTATGATTGGTAGTTGTTTCTCTTCTTTATAGGTAGATCTCTTTTTTTTCTGTTTTCTCTGAAAGTTGTTGACTATTAATTCTACCATTGTTAAAAGCAATCCAGTTTTACAAGATAAAATTAAGAGCTTTGCATCTGTCTTTTAAAATCTTTCCTTAAGTCATACCGCCTGATATTTAAAGCCATTTAACCAGCCAAGAATGGCTCCTGGCCAGTTAAATGGACTTAGCTAGCTATTCCAACTGAATATTGCCCGTTAGTATTTAGTGGAAAACCGGTTATATTGGGTGATATAACTGGCTATCAGCTAATATTCAGCACATCGCCGGCTACGTTTGGCAGCCAGATTAGGCCGCTGAAAGCAGGCCTATCTTTGGCCAGTTTCAACTTAACTGGCCAGCGCTAAATATTGACTTGCCAGTTAAGTTGAAACTGGCCAAACATAAACCAGATATTCTAATGCCAGTCACCAGAAACGGCCCGGCATTGAATATCCAGGCTCAGTGCCAACCATGACTCACCCATTGTCTGAGTATCATCCACCTTATTGAAAATGATTAGGTAATATCTGTTTGAAAGAAGTTGAAGTAGTTGGTCAACCATCTAAACTAAAGTGTGCTATCGTCCAGCTGCTAAGTGAAAAGCCCAGGAGAAAACAAGAGTCTTAGAGGGTCAACTGTCTAGAGAATGAATGTTTTATAAAGATCTCAAGGAGAAGAGGTTTCTAGAGCCAGCAAGTTTCGAAAGTGTGCGAATTCATCAATAAGGAATGTGAAATGCAAGACAGCTAATGGTTTAAGAGTATCTAAGGGGAGAGGGAATTTCAGAGCTCTAGTGAAAAACATATTTCTGTATGTTACCATGCACTCAATAAACTTGACTATTTATCTGTGCATATTAGATTAGAAGTGTGTATGGAATTTTGGATTTAGATATGACACTCAGATAAACAGAATGTCAGGTAGAACGTATGTGCCAGTCTCCTTCTCATTTCAATGCACGCTCTACCTGACATTCTGTTTTTACCGGAGTATTTGGCGCTACATTATACTAGTGTTTTGAATAGTGCATCATTCATGTATGCACGGTCATTTTAAAGTCCATCATTTCTACTCAACCGCACAATCTCATTTTTACTCCCATTTTATCAGATGCCTGAGGCAGGCACATCCTTGTCAAAACACAGTACTGTTTCGAGTTTTGAAGACCAATTTTGTCTTTCTGATTTTCTGTTTTCTCCATTAATGGCCATGCGCTAATGTTTATAAATAAATCTTGAGAGTTCTCTAGTGGTCTGACTATAGCAAATCTATGCTACAGGAGGAAAAAGCCTCACGAAGCTCAAAAGTCGCTAAAAGCAATCAGAGCCCTTCTTAAGCCAATGATGAAGCAGTCCTGCTCTAGTTGCTTTTAGTGACTTTTGAGCTTTGTGAGGCTTTTTCCTCCTGTAGCATAGATTTGCTATAGTCAGACCACTAGAGAACTCTCAAGATTTATTTATATATATTGAATGTACACTACAGAGGGCTCTACCCTATTTTTTGGTTTAGCATTACGAAAATGTTGCCATTAGCGTGTGGCCATTAACAAAAATTAGTGCATAGGCAATTACTGCCACCCATTTTATTAGCATGCAGTAATGTAGATGCACTAACTGATTAAAATAGAAATGCCCACTCTTTGCCACCCTGACATGCCCCCTCGAAGGACAAAAATCCAAAATTCTTTTGTGTGTGATTTGCGCATGCAAATGTCAAAAACTTACCGCGGACACCTGAGCGTGACCCACAGAAGACCTTTTAAACAATGTAGTAAAAGGGCCCCTATTTTTATTTCCTCACCATTTCAGATTCAGATTAATCATTTTTTTCTTAATGCTTCACTAACGTTTACACATATTTAAAGACAAAACATTATTCATCAAACATTACCAAAAATTGGCTCTGGTATAGTGTTCCATGTAGAGCTGCTCATCAGAGAATGGAGCAATGTGGATGTCACTGAATGTTGGAAACATCATTCCTAAAATCCAAAACAAAATTACATATTACGACTGAGGCAACTGTTATAAAGCATCCCAGGAGAGAGAGGAAGACAACCAAAGAATGGAAGGCCTCGAGCTGTGGTCATTATTGCTGAAACCCACCTTGAACAATTTGGGGAAAAGTGGGCTATAAATTAAATAAACAAAATAAATAAATTGCAGACTGCAAGAGAACTTTCCCTGAGAATTAGTATAAGGCCAATATTCAAAAGTGTAGGTTCCTAATTTTGGGTTCTTTTACCAAGGTGCGGTAAAAACTGTCCTTAGCCCTTATACAGGTCATTACCACGTACTAAGGCCAGTTTTACCGTGGCCGTAAAAAAGTTCCTATTTTTCATTTATTTCATTAATGGCTGTGCGCTAATGTTACCATTACTGCACAGTTGTTAAAAAAAGGTCTGCAGCAGTACTTACCGCCACCTATTTTGGAGGTGGTATGGGCTCCCGTGTTAAGCGTGTGCTAATCAGAACGTGGTAATGTAGCTGCACTAACTGGTTAGCACAAGAATAGATCCATAAAAAATTTTCAAAAATATATTTAGGGCCCAGTTAGCATGCACAGATGGAAAGTTACCACAGGATGCCTTAGCACATGCTACGGTAACCATTTTTCCATGCGCTAAGCCTGCAGTAGGGCTAAGCGCACCTTAGTAAAAGGGCCCCTATGAGAGGTGGAAGGGCTTTTTTGATATAACGTCTAAATCTGACTTTGGACCTTTTGCAGAAAACATCCAAGAATCCAGTAGTGAACATGGCCATTTTTGAACCAGAAAAACGTCTATCTTTTTGTTTCGAAAATGGCCATTTGGTAGACGTTGTTGAGCTCGGTGAGTCTATCTTTTTGGACAATTAAAAAAAAAAAACATCCAAGTTAAAAATGCACAAATTCAAGCCACTGGGATGTAGGAGGAGCCAGCATTTTTAGAAGACTGGCCACATAGACATCCCAGCATATTGGGGCACCCTAGGGAGCAATGCAGTGGACTTCACATAAAAGGTTTCAGGTGCATCTCTCACCATTACCCCCTTAAATTGTATGGGGAGCCCCTACTGTACCCAATGTACACTATTACAATAGCCCTTATGCCTGCAGGCATCATCTATATGTGGGTACAGTAGGTTTTTGGTGAGATTTGGACAGCTCACACTTTCCACCAAAAGTGTAATAGTTAGGGTGGATTATAAGCCTGGGTCCCCACTGCACTGCATTGACCACTAGGCTTCTCCAGGGACCTGCTTGCTGCTCTACTAGGACTGGCCATATCATCTAAAGCTGTCATAGAGGCTGATATGTACTGTTTCTTTCATATCTTTGGGGGGTGGGGAGAGGGTCAGTGACCACTTGGGGAGTAAGGGGGGGTTGTGCCTTAATCTCTCCAGTGGTCATCTGGTCATTTAGGGCACCTTTTTCTGAGTCGTGATAAAAACAGGTCTAGACCAAAATGTCTAACTTTCAGCCCTGGACGTTTCTGTTTTGTTCCATTATGGTAGAAAAACATCCAAGTTTGGGAACACCCAAATCCTGCCCCCAACACGCCCCTGACACACCCCCTTGTGATTTGGATGCACTGCTGACAAACTGCACAGAAAAACAGCTTAGAAATGTGTTTCCAAAATAGTGATTTGGATGTTTGCATGCATAATCATCATGTATATGTTAGCACCCACTTTATAGAATTACCCTCATTAAGCATGCATAATTAAAAGTATGATGTCCAATTATGTAATTTGATTTGAAGGTTCTTGAAAGGATTATGTTAGAGTGATCTTAATCATTGAGTTTAATTATTAAATTCTGAAAGGGGTCCTAGAGGCCTGAAAGTCTATCTATTTATTTACTTATTTAAAATATTTCTAGCTTGCTTCTGTGGCCTCGCCCAAAACAAGTTACCATAAAAACATAAAATAGTCTCATAAAATGTTAAACCATATAAGAACAGAACAGAGATTAACATAATAATATAAGACAATACCCATAGCATCATACACTATAACAAAGGGGGGAAGGGGTAGAAGGCTAAAGGTTTGCCTGGAGCACCTAATGTAAAGGCCCTGCGAAGGCAAACACAGTAATGGAAAGCTTGAGATGATTAGAAAGGATTTTTAATTGGGACAACATGATGGAAAAGTCACCTGTGAACAAAGGCATTGCCAAAGGAATTAAACTGGGCAAACTCGACAGGTCTTTAATGGTCCTTATCTACTATTATACTCTGTATTTCTAGTCTCCAATTAATTGAAAAGAAAGTTCTCATTAGATAAGCCAATATTTTACAGTCAAGATCCTATGGAGTCTTTTATGCTTTTATTCTATCATTTGTTCAGATCAAGGGGAGGAGGAAGCTGTAAAAATCCCTGGAGATTTTCCTAATTCTGTCGCTCAAGGTTGCTTATGAGGTATGAATCTGGTGTTTGATCTTGGATTCATTCTCAAAAGGCAGTGAGAGAAGTAGAATAATGACAAAGGCCAAGTAATCTTAGGAGATTGTGCAGCAGCTAAACTTGTCATTAGGAATGTCATCCTAATGGGGGCAGAGTCCCAATTACATACTACAAAGCCCCTATACTCACTGTCAGTCTGCACAGTATGTGTCTTATTAGCCAATAAGACCCATTCATGTTTTTGTACCTTATCTGATCCTATGCATTTCTTTAATAAACTATTTCTTTGTCCTCACATAAACCCAAGTCTTAACTTCTTATTACTGATGAAAGTAACTTGTTTTTCTATTACTGGCTAAACTCAGTACAGATTGACCCATATCAGAAATGGAATAATGGGTCACTGGAAAGAGAAGGGGGCTAGCAGCTGGGCAAATAGGTGAGAAGAATGCCAACTGTTTGGTGAGATGGAGAAAAGGTCAGTAGATGGGGATGAGGAGGTTGTAGCTGAAAAGAATGCCGGCATCTAGGGTTGAGCTAAAGGAAGAGAGCAATGACTGAAAAGCTGATAAAAGGATACCAAAAGCTTGAAAGGACAGGAAGAAATGACCAGGGGAGAGAGGATGAAAAGGGTGGTGAAGGCAACTGGATGGAAAGTAGGGGAATGCAGGGAGGGGAATAAGAGGGTTAAAGGGAAGTAGGTATGGCTGAAGCATGGGAGTCACGAAAAGAAATGGCAGAGAAGAGAAAATCATGGAAAGAAAAGAGGGATAATACCATAAAGCAGATAGCAGGCACAAGAGTAAACAACGTAACGAAAGACTAGAAGAAAGAGAGAAGGGACAAAAGAATAGACTTGAGAAATCAAAGTACATAGAATATGAGTGGCCTATGGAAGGGGAGTAAGGAATGGGATAACAGACAGATAGATGAGAGAGAAGAAAGTAAAATAAAAAGAACTAAAAAATAAAAGGGAGTAATGAAATGGCGAACAGAAAGACATAATGAAACATCAGAAGGAAGGCAGGTAAGTCACACAACAAAGGAAAAAACTACTTTATTTTAAGGCAATATGTAAAACTACAATTTTCAATCAAAATAGCCCTTCTGTGCATTGTAGGTCATTTACAAATAAAGGCAAAATTATGTAAATATAACATTGAATTCCTAACCCTAGCCACAGAGTCTACCTGTGAACTGCAACAAAAACCTTGAGAGCTTTCAATGTTTCGAGTGTATTCTGGTTATAGGAAATTATGAGCACACGGTTAGGCTGCCTACACATTGCTTAACTCTTTTTTCAATCAATGTGCTGTTGACTTTGGTTTAAATGAGTGATCATATGTCCTAGTTTGCACTTGCACAGCTGTGCCAATAGACTCACCATTTGTCTTTAGCCATTTCTTGGCATGGAGGTAGCTCTCCAGCATTCGCTCATTGAACAGCATATACCCCATAGGCTCTGAAATGATAACATCTACTTGCTCAGGCAGAAGGATCTCCTCAATTTTTCCTGACATTACTATGATCTTATTTGAAAGTTTGTTGTTAAGTACAAGTATCTGTGGAGAGAAAAGAACTTTATTTTTATTTTGTACAAACATGCTAAATGGCATAATGTGTCCATGCTATCATCTGGATCTGTACAAGGATTAAGAGACACTCTATGAAGTTACATACTATAGTATAAATAGACTTTGACCTCGACCTAGCAATATTTTTAAAACAAATGGGAGAAAATATTTTTC
Source organism: Microcaecilia unicolor (assembly GCF_901765095.1). NCBI lineage: Eukaryota > Metazoa > Chordata > Amphibia > Gymnophiona > Siphonopidae > Microcaecilia > Microcaecilia unicolor. The sequence continues at coordinate 237,241,172 of NC_044032.1, read as the reverse complement.
TACTCAATGTATAGTTAAGCTCTGGAACTCATTGCCAGAGGATGTGGTAAAAGCAGTTAGAATAGCAGGGTTTTAAAAAAAGGTTTGGATAAATTCCTGGAGGTAAACAGTTATTAAGGTAGATCTGGGGAAAGCCACTATTTATCTCTTGGGTAAGTAGCAAGGAATCTTGCTACTTTTTGAGATTCTACCAGTACTTGTGTCCTGGATTGGCCACTGTTAAAAGCAGGATACTGGCAATGCTTATATCTTATGTCTTCAGAGGGAGATTCTTTAGACAAAAGAAATAAGCAGGTTAATTGTCATTTAAAAAAAACCAAGGAATAAGGTAACTTATGTCAGAGATGGAAGCAACTTTGGGATAACAAGTAGGGTCCTTTCAACATTATTTCTAATATGGAGCACCCAAAAAAAACCTAATTTTGCACAGATTTCTGTTTCTTCCCTGGTGCTTCCTGACAAACTACAGATGAAAGAGTAACATGGGGTCTGCAGTCATGTAAGAGAAAATGGGTCCTGTTTTTGCAACTACATTCAAAGCAGTTTACATATATTCAGGTACTTATTTTTGTACCAGGGGCAATGGAGGTATTAATTAATGTAAGTATTAATTACTGCCAATAATTGGTTGTTAATGCCAATTGACAGCTCACTAGCTAATTAAATTATGTGCACAACTACCCCTAGTCTATAACTTGTGCGTGTGACTTTGCATGGTAGTCACAAAGTTGGGTGTGCAACTTTGTAGAATATGGGGTTAGTATACAGAAAAAATTCCAAAGCCTCAACCAATAGCAGTGTAAATTGTATATTCAGAGACATCACCGGGGAAGAGTAGTGCTTTGGTGATCCCTAAATGCTCATTCTAACTCTAGAAAGTAAGAATGCCTTTAATATCCAGTATTTAGAGTAGAGGAGAAGATAGTTATTGGAGGGAACTGCTCAGAGTTATAAAGCCTGAAACAGAATTCAAATCTTTGAATTTGGTTCCAGGCTCCTGGCCTCGACCCATGTCAGGCAGGGCCCTCATGTCTGATGCCCTAGCCAGCAAGCCTCAGGCATTTACATGTAGCTGTTATCTGCTAACCCAGCAGGTACGCTGAAGCTAAAAGAGCCAGGCAGTACCCAGGCAGGGGTAAGAAGCTGTAGAGACCTCTGCCCTGCCCTGGGTGTTTGGGGAACTGGGATTCTCTTTCCTCCTCTGAAAGATTGAAGGAGAAAGAGGGAATAAGCTGTTTCCACCTCGTAATTCCAGTTGGGCAAAACCCAGAGACCCCATCCATACTATTAAGGAAAAAAAACCACTTGTATTTTCTAGATTATAGGTCACTCCATTATATGTCTCAAGACGCAAAAATGCTGAAAACTACATAACTTTCTTAAATAAATCACTCTGGTATATAGGTCACTCTGACTTTGTTGAGATTGGGCACAAAATATGCCAACAGTTGCTAATATATGTGGCTAGATTTGGCCAAAAATATTAAAATGAACAGTATGAAACTTACCAGTAAGCAAATTTATTGCAAATAACAAATGTTTATTACATTCAGAGCCTGGTTAAGAAATTTGCAAATAAAGCATTGGCTAAGTTTATTCATTTGAAAAGCCATCAAAATGATTCATACTATGAGTTCATTTATTTTATCTTCTGCCTAGATTTACTCCAGGAATGGGTGCCGAAATAGCAGAGACAACAAGGGACAAAGCCGGGCATGGGGCAGGGCTGCCACCACCTCCTCCACTCAGGCCGCCACTGCTGCTACCCCCCCCCCCCCCCACTTGCTACTGCCACTGTTGCCCTCTCTCCACTTGGGCTGTCTGCCGCCTCCACCCCCCACTCGGGCCACCACTGCCCATGGCCCCTGCATCTTACTGTGTCTACTCCTCCCTCGGTCTGTCACTCTCCTGCTCTTGTGTGCTAGGACTCGGGTTACCCCCGTTTTCTATTTCTGTTGATGGCTCTCTCATTCTCCCTGTCACCTCAGCTCGAAACCTCGGGGTCATCTTTGACTCTTCTCTCTCCTTCTCTGCTCATATCCAGCAGATCGCCAAGACCTGTCATTTCTTTCTTTACAACATCCGTAAAATCCGCCCCTTTCTTTCCGAGCACTCTACCAAAACCCTCATCCACACCCTTGTCACCTCTCGTTTAGACTACTGCAATCTGCTTCTTGCTGGCCTCCCACTTAGTCACCTTTCCCCTCTCCAGTCAGTTCAAAACTCTACTGCCCGTCTCGTCTTCCGCCAGGGTCGCTTTACTCATACTACCCCTCTCCTCAACACCCTTCACTGGCTCCCTATCCATTTTCACATCCTGTTCAAACTTCTTCTACTAACCTATAAATGTACTCACTCTGCTGCTCCCCAGTATCTCTCCTCACTCGTCCTTCCCTACACCCCTTCCCGTGCACTCCGCTCCATGGATAAATCCTTCTTATCTGTTCCCTTCTCCACTACTGCCAACTCCAGACTTCGCGCCTTCTGTCTCGCCTGGAATAAACTTCCTGAGCCCCTACGTCTTGCCCCATCCTTGGCCACCTTTAAATCTAGACTGAAGCCCACCTCTTTAACATTGCTTTTGACTCGTAACCACTTGTAACCACTCGCCTCCACCTACCCTCCTCTCTTCCTTCCCGTTCACATTAATTGATTTGATTTGCTTACTTTATTTATTTTTTGTCTATTAGATTGTAAGCTCTTTGAGCAGGGACTGTCTTTCTTCTATGTTTGTGCAGCGCTGCGTACGCCTTGTAGCATTATAGAAATGCTAAATAGTAGTAGTAGTAGTAGTAATGTAATCACCAAGGTCCCGACACACAGGAGCAGGAGAGAGACAGACTGAGGGAGCAGAACCTTCTGCCTACCTCTGGAAGCCTTGCTGGCACTGGCCACCCCTCCCCCCGTGAAGGCTGAGGAATCTTGCCCCCTGCCTCCTCCCTCTCAGTGGCCCTGCCAGATAGGACCTGTCGCAGGCTAGGGAATGCTCAAGAGTCAGGAGCTTAGAGGCCCTGCTCAACAGAGGCCCACATTTGGAGCTTACAGATGACACGACATGGAGAAGAAATGGAGTCAGAGCTTGCATTTGAATAGACAGAGGCACAGACTGATAAATTGCAGGTAGTAAGAGCTGGAATGGAACTAGAGTTAGACCTGGGTGTGGGTCTTGAGCTAGAATCATCAGGCAGGTTAAAGGGCTGGACAAAGAGTTAGATCTGTGCATCTGAAAATGGCATCTGACACACTGCAAGGCTAGATCAGGAGCTGGAAGTAAGCTGGAACTGCAGGTCAGGAGCTAGAGTCAAGAAGCAGGACCTAGAAAAGAAGTAGACCTGGAAAACTGATGAAAAAACTCAGCAGTAAAGGTTCTTCAGGTAGGAAGTTTGATAGCAAAAGGGCAGGTTAACCTTTGGGTTAATGTGAATAGTTTCCTGCTTCCCAGTAACCGCTTTCAACTGAGCCCCAGTCATAGTAAACATAGTAGATGACGGCAGAAAAAGACCTGCACGGTCCATCCAGTCTGCCCAAGAAGATAAATTCATACCTGCTACTTTTTTATTTGTACTGTCCTCTTCAGTGCACAGACCGTATAAGTCTGGCCAGCCCTATCCCTGCCTCCCAACCACCAGCTCTGGCACAGACCCTATAAGTCTGCCCAGCACTATCCCCGCCTCCCAACTACCAGTCCCGCCTCCCACCACCAGCTCTGGCACAGACCATATAAGTCTGCCCAGCACTATCCCCGCCACCCAACCACCAGCCCCGGCACAGACCGTATAAGTCTACCCAGCACTAGTCCCGCCTCCCAACCACCAGCCCCAGCACAGACCGTATAAGTCTGCCCAGCACTAGCCCCGCCTCCCAACCACCAGCTCTGCCACCCATTCTAGGCTAGTCAATCCCCAATGCCTATGGGGTGTGGCTTTGGGATCCTCGACTTGCTGTACGTTACTTGCTGGTCTTATCATCAGGACTCCCATCCTCAGCTCTGGGGTTGATCATAGTACAAGCCCACACTGGGGTCTTGGCCTGACAAAAGGCAAAAATTTGCAACTAGTGAAATGTTATAATTGTTCTAAAGCATTGCCCTATATGTATTCCAACACCAGCATGCTCTCAGATACAATGAACATTCTACAAGGCAGGTGTTGCAGTGGCTACAAGGCCACAGCAGGTAAACCATATATGAGCAATTCTATAAGTAGGTGTTAACATTTACATAAGCATTACCTTTGTAAATGTTTAGAATACTTGTTTATATGTGTACATGGGCACACTGATGCATGTATATTTATTTATTGGGATTTATTAACCGCACTTATGAAGAGATTCAACCAAGGTGGTATACAGTAGGTACAGTTTAATATAAAACTTATAATTTTAACATCATAACAATAGTAAAATATCCAAGAATAAACATAAATACAATAAATGAGGTAAACTTGAAAACAGTAAATGGAAACGTAATAATACAACCACCTTGAAACAATATCAGAAATATACAGAAGCTAGCACGCCACCAAAAGTTATTCTGTGAATTCCTGTTTAACTTACATAGCACATATTTGCAAGGGGAGCACACACAGGGATGAAGTACATAGGCGGAGCTCCCACTTACGTGTGTAGCTTAAAGCATACTGTAATTTATGCAGGTTGCTGCTGCACTTAGATGCTCACACTTTGCCATCTCTATGGCGAAAGCGTGAGTGCCCAAATGTTAGATATGTTGATATCTGCTTATGCTAATTTCTGCAGTATAAGAAAATGAATTGTCTACTTTCTTCTATAGAATAGGCTCCTACCACATACCCTCTGGACACCTAATTGGAGCTGCCCTAGTTATAGTATTGCCACCATGATCTTCACAGAGGCATGAAGCATGAACTTGGAGGGATGCTAATAATTCGGCCTCTTTTCAGCCAAGGTTAGATGTTCCTGCCCTGTCATTCCAATAATCCATATCCTACTAAAACGGAGCCCTACTGAGTCAGGGCTGACAGATTTCCCTTTGTGCCAGGCTGCCAGCCCTTCTCCTTAGCAGACATCTATGGAGCATGCTGATGGAAATCTCTTCTTTTACCTTCCTCCTGGAATCCAGGTGATCTGCCACTTCTGCCTCACCATTGGTGGCAAGGCTCACTTTTATGGGTACAGGAGAGGCTGAGCCATGAGGGAAAGAGGACTGTTTCTGCTCACCTAGGTGTGTTAATGCAGTTTTAGTGCAACCTCATAGTAATTAGTGCACGGACACAAAAAGCCTATAAACATTTCAGATTTCCGGGACAGAATGCCTGCATCTAGTATTCATGTGCTATTGAGGCTAACCCTTTCTGCTAAGGATTTTTATTATAGCTGGCTAAAGTTTTGAATAGAACTGCATAACACATCCATATATTACAGATTTTGGAAAGGAGACTTCACTTTTTGTTTTGCTTTTATGACCTTATTTTATTTTTTAAGAATAACATTGTGCTGACAGATTAATGGGGTTGATTTACAGGGGATACCAGAAACAGTTATCCTAAGTTAAACATTTAACACTGTGACAATTTTCCATTACCTGAATCTGAGAACAGACAGATTTTCCCCCCCTCTTTCTTTCCAGAAATGCCCAGATTATGTGTGGCTACTGGCTCAGTTTACAAGATTTTCCACAGTAATTTCAGATGGTGTTCTTCAAATATCTGGGGCATTACCTAACTACAAAGATGTGCCTTTACACAGAATGGCACAAAACCAATAGAAACATCAGACGTGGTTGACTTGGCTGCAATGCAGAACAAATAAGTTCAAGGTGTTTCAGACCATGACCTATAAATTCTGTCTGGCTTCCTGTCGCATTTCACACTCTAATTAGTTTGCTTAAAGGCTATACTTACAACCACAGCAAAAAGGCCCACAGCATACATAGTTCATTTATCACATATGTACTAAGTGAATGTATTAGGAACAATATTCACTATTACACACCAAATGTATTATCAATCTAAACCATAAATAAAAAGTTATGAAGGAGGGTGTTTATGTTATTTTAGACACATTAAACAGTTGGGTTTCTGTTTTGACTTTGCCTGGTGAGGATCTGATATGTTGGGTTAAATTCTCCTCCCCCCCCCCCCCCCAAATTTGCCCAGTGTTAGTAATCCAAAAGATATTCATTGCAATCAGAAACAAAAATATTTCAGGTGGAGTAGAAGGATCCATGATAGATTCTCTACCTATGCACCTGCTCACGTGACCTTTGCCTCCCGGAGCTTTCAGACCTGTTGACTCTTCTCAGGCAGAAATTACTCAGAGCCAAGCTTAACCATTAGGCAGTCACCTATGGCTACAGTTTCTGGGAGGTGACAAAGAGCAGCCACAGCCAACACAAAACAATAGATACCTACAGCCACACAAAGACAAACAACCATCAGGGATTAGTCTTAGATTTCTATGCATTTTTACAGGATTGTTTAAGAGTGGTGGTATTGAGGTGATCATAATTGTTGAGTTTAATTACCAAAAGCTGGGGGTGGGTATGCATTTAGGGCCCTAAATGTTAGTTGAGTATAAAGCGAAAGGTTTGCTATAGTGCCTAATTCATTTGCACCAGCTCTGAGGGCCAGCACATTGTTAGAGGCTCCCATTATAATCAGTGACAGTGATTTGGGACAGGAAAATCAAGAGAAAAAGATATTCACTCAGCCTTTTTTGTCATCCAGATATACTCAAGAGACCTGGAAAGTGGAGATAGACTAAAAGCCCGATTCGGAGATCTAGATCTGAGACATGAATGTTGAGACACATCCAATTCCACTGGCATTTTACCATAGGCTTTGCCAAAAGTGGTGCTTTTTGTATAATACCTATGTGGGTGCAAGTAAATGCCCATTTTATGTTTTCTGCCTGGGGTCCATTCAGTCCTAGCTACATCACTGTTCAGTGTATTTTGCCTCCAAAATCAATGGTGCCAAATGATTGTGATAAGGCGGAATTGCTTAACAAGTATTTCTGTCCTGTGTTCACAAATCAAAGGCCAGGAATAGGATCACAGAACACAAACACAGATAGGAATGGAAGTGTGGTAGACCCTGAACAATTTTTAGTGGTCTGTTTGTGAAGATCTAGCTAAATTAAAGCTAAATTAAAGCTACATGAAGTTAATAAATGTAAAATATTAAACTATTGAATCAAACATGAAATAGAATTTAAGACACTCACCTCAGCGTATTTTGCAACTGAACTGGCTTCTACTGCATAGACTTTTCTAGCTCCAGCCTGGACAGCAAAAAATGAGAGGATTCCTGATCCACAACCAACATCCAGGACAACCTTGAAAGAAAAATACAAAATCTGAGCATCATCAATATGGTCTCAGGGAGCCTTAGAAGAGCATCTTTGAAAGAATATCCAAGTCAGAATAGAGACATCCAGCTCATAACTTCAATACGTGAGATGGGTGGCTGTGTGCTGAGGAGGTCCAGCATGAACAGTCCTTTTACAAACTGGAATGTCCAGCATATGAACAGCAGAAAAGCAGGGGCATCTGACCAGCAGCATTCTTAGAAGAATGGCTGCACAGATGTCCCTGCAGAGCAGAGGGGCAGCCTATTGGTTAGAGTAGGCGATGGTAAACCAAGGGACCAAAGTTCAAAATCCCACTCTAATGCTTTTATTTTGTAATCGTGAGCCCTTCAGGAACAGAAAAATATATACTGAACCTGAATGTACACCACTTCAATACAGAGCGTAGCCAGACCTCAGCGGGAGGGGGGTACAAAGCCCGAGGTGGGGGGGGGCACAGTTTAGCCTGCCTTCCCCTGCCGCCAACCCCCCGCCACTTTTGACCCCCCCTCCCACTGCTGACCCTCCCCCATTGCCGCCGCCAGGTACTTTTGCTGGCAGGGGTCCCCAATCCCCACCAGACGAAGTCTTCTTCAGCACCGGTCTCCAGCGCCTTCGCTGATCTGTTTCTGTCAGTCCTGACTCCTGACATCCTGCAAGCACATCCTACATGGGGCTACAGGATGTGCACGCAGGACATCAGGAGTCAGGACTGACAGAAACAGATCAGTGAAGGCACCGGAGACTGGCACAGAAGACGACTTCGGCTGGCGGGGGTTGGGACCCCCCCCCCCCGCCAGGAAAGGTACCTGGCAGTGGCGGGGGATGGTTGGTGGTGGCAGGAGGGGGATCGAAAGAGGCGGGGGAGGGTCGGCGGCAGCGGGAGGGGGGATCAAAAGTGGAGTGGGAGGGTCGGCGGTGAGCTGCTAAATCAGAGCACCTTTTTGTACCCTGGACGTGACAGAAACAGGTCTAATGTAGGACGTCCTTCCTCTTAGGCTTGGGCATTTCTTTCCCATTCAGTAATCGCTGTTGGACATCCTAATTTTGGGCCCTCCCTAGTCCAGCCCAAAACACAGCCCCTTGCTACTTGGACGTATTGCAGTGTTGGATGTCCCTTTTCTGCCTTTGTAAAATCAGGATTTGGACATTTCAAGCACATGGACATCCATTTGGACATTTTGAAACATCTGTATGCTTCAAAAATAAACTCCTTAACCTTTGTACAAACAACTATACACACAACGGCTATTGCAAACCTTCAGTGTGCAGTGCACTGCGGGAACATCTGCTTCTATTCCTACATTTTTTTCCTTATGTTATATTTTTAGGTACAATATCTGAGGGTTGAAATCCAAAGCTCAGAAAAACAATTATATCACCCGTCTGTCTCTCTTCCAAGAAGCCCTGTCTGTCTTGGTAGTGAAGAGAAAGAGACTCCGAAGGAGCATGAGCACATCCCCTGATACTGCCTCATGCCCTGCCTAATGATTTGTTAATATTCCTCATGATGCCTAAGGCAGGTATAACCCCAGTACACAACAGGATGATTTGCCATGAAAAGTAGTCCTCTCACACACTCACATTGACTCTGCCTTAAGCATCATGCTCTGAAAGGAAAATAGAAAAGCAAGCTTCCCTTAAACTTTCCTCGACAGCCAATGACCAGAAATTTGGACATATATAATTCTTTGATACTGCAGCTGTAAACCTTTTGATCCAGTTATCAAATGTAAGATGCTGTATTCCCTTGATGCGGACAATTTATTTGGTAGCAGTCTGGGTTGTAATGTGCAGTGCTATGAGTACCTTGCGCTTGCTAGAGACAGAATGCTGGAGAAATCAGCAGATACCACACTTTTATTCTTTGATTTTTAGAAGTTTATTTGCAGGCTCATTTTCAAAAGAGATAGACATCCAAAAAGTGACATAAGTCAGCATTTGGACGTTTATCTCACAGAAACGTCCACATCAGTATTATCAGAACCTCTTTTTGGACGTCTTTCTCTGAAGTCCGTCAGAAGGACGTCCAAATCTCAAGGGGGCATGCCAGGGGTGTGTTCAAGGTGAGACTTGGGCATTCCTAAGACATGGACTTCTTTCAGCAATAATGGAACAAAACAAAGAAGTCCATTTTGAGGTAGATCTCTTTTTATAAGAGATAGCAGCAGTGGGAATTGAACCCACTTCCCAAGATCAAAGTCTGCTACACTAACCACTAGGCTATGCCTCTTCTCCACACAAGAGGTACCCCAAATGACCAGATGCCCACTGGAAGGACTCAGGGATCACTTCCTCTTACTCCCCCAGTGGTCACTACCCCCCCCCCCACCCCAAAAAATGTGATTAAAAATATTACTTGCCAGCCTCTATGCCAGCCAGCCTCAGATGTTATACTCAGGTCAATTAGAATAGCATACAGGTCCCTGGATTAGTCTAGTAGTGGTGCAGTGCACTGCAGACAGGTGGACCCAGGCCTCTACCTTCCCCTACTTGCAGGGCCGGTCTTAGGCAGAGGCGACCGCATAGGGCCCTGTGCCTAAGGGGGCCCCGCACGGCGCGCCTCAACTCTGCCTCGTGCCTCCGCTCCGACCTCTGCTCCCGCTCGCCTCGGACGACCCGGTGGACTGCATCATAATCAGTCATGAATGAATGATGATCCCATTCCCGCAGCTCGGCCGCTCCGCTCCAACTCCAAGCCTCCCACCACCACCGGCGCGGCGCCCACCCCCGGCTTGGGCCCGCTGTCTGTCTGAGCCTGCCGTCAGCTGGTCCCGAGTCCCTGGACCATGGCGTCGCACGACAATAAACTTTGCAGCGACGACCCCGCCCCTCGACGGCGACAGCCAGTTGCAGCGCGATGGCTCACCTCCTCCAGGCTCCAGCAGCTTTTCACTTCCCGCTCAATGTCCCGCCTTCTGCATGTATTTTCTGTTTCCACGAGGGTGGGAGTCACTGAGCAGGAAAAGCTGGAGGAGCCTGGTCCGAGGTGGTGAGCCATCGTCACTGACTGTGGTGCGAGAGCCTGCAAGGGAGAGCTGAGCGCATGCAGACTCCTTGTGGTCTGGAGCAGAGCGAGGCAGGCAACGAACAAAGCAACAGACAGGGCTAATGCCTACAACAGTTGTGCCACAAGCCAACCCATTAAGGCAGGTGAGGTGCGTGTGTGTGTCTCTCTCTCCTATTCCGAACCGAAGGCCCTTCAGAATGGCAAATAGTTTTTCTGGATGAGAACCTGTGCTGCAGGGCATCACGGGAGCTGGTTTATACACTAGCATCAAATCCACAATGACTCCATCCAGTTTTACAGACTGAGTGACATCAGCCAGTTCCACACCAAAGTCTTGAACTTACACCAATTCTAAAACAAAATACTTATTTTAAATTATTTAGGAATTTAATGTGTGGTTGGCAAGGTTTTATGAGCTGACTGTAGAATATTTTCACAAATGCTACAGCATTCAGATCCTGTCGCCATTTTTTATTTCTTATATTTTCTCTTCCTTGCATCACAGGTTTGATGCACATGTGATCATATGAATGGCTCCAGTTGAGTTACTGTATGTATTACCAGTATTGCTCATGGTATCTCTGCTGTATAGGAGCCAGTAGTCTGTGTTGCACATTTCTGTCTGTCCTAGATATGAATAGAATTTATTGAGAGATGAGGGGCTTCCTGTTTCTCCAACAATCAACAAGTTAAGAAGTGACAAAATGGTGCATTTACCATTTCCCCTCCCTTCATTTGCAAAACTCATCTGTCTGTTTACGGACTGAGGGTGAAAAGACATGATAAAATGTGTCGAAGTAGGGTGGCAGAGACTATATAACGTGTATATGTCCTTGGTAGGTATAGATGGAGCCTCCCCAATAGACACAATCACTTGGGCAAAATGCACCTAAAATGGAAGCCTCTGGCTGTAGCTGATTTTTTTAACAGCTTTTCTTATGGACCTTAACTCACTAGAACTCACTCCCCTTCCCTACTGTAGTTGGAGTGGACTGATAAAACAGAAGACACTGGGACCAAAGTGAATAGAAAAACTAAATAATCAGACAACAAAGGTAGAAAAAAGTATTTTATTCAGGATTTATTAATTGGAATATGTCAGCTTTTGGAAATGTGCATCTGTGATATTTTTCATGTAAGTTTCAATTGTTCTAGTATTGCTGCATGCTGAGTCTGACTTCTTGAGGTAACTTTCCAGTTCAGTATTTTGCCTTCATATCTGTTGTGTCATGTGTTTTTCAGGTGTGATCAAGGTGCAGTATTCTGCTAGCGTATAGTATTTGCAGCCCTTTTTGTTTTTTTTTTTCACTAGGTTGTGCACTGGTGTTTTAGAGCCCGGTGTAATTACAGTTGCCTTTCCACGCATAAGGTTGTAGCTTGTCCTGTCCTTGGAATTAGTGCTGTTATGGTTTGTTAAGGTTATGAGTGTGTTTTTGCACAAGTTTAGCTTCATTTGTCTTTATTTGAAATTTCATAAATAAAAATTTTTTCTAAAAATGGAATAATCTTATCAATGGGGTGGAGCTAGGGTGGGGGCAGGGCTAGGGTGGGGCGGGGCTAGGATGGGGCCCCACCAAATTGGTCTGCACAGGGCCCTGCACTTGCTAAGACCGGCCCTGCCTACTTGTTACACTTGTGGAGGAAACTGTGAGCCTTCCAAAACCTACCAGAAACCCACTGTACCCACATATTGGTATGTAAGGGCTATGGTAGTGGTGTACAGTTGGGGGTACTGGGTTTAGGGTGAGTTTTGGGGGGCTCAGCAGACAAGGTAAGGGAGCAATGGTCAGATGTGTACCTGGGAGCATTTTATAAAGTCCACTGCAGTGCCCCCAAGGCTGCCTTATTGCTTTCCTGGGATGTCACTTTTCCACTATTCTACCTGATGCCAAGCTTTCTATTTTTTTAATAACATCTGAGCCTTGTGTCTATTGTTTATGACTAGATTTGGACTTTGAATTCAGACCTATAGATGAAAAGGAGGTCTCATTACATATATCTAAATACCAGAGTGCTAGTTTTCCATACCTGTCCCAATGTAACTGAAGCTTTTACCTCCTCAGTGCATGTAAATGGTTTCATCCCTGTGTGGATTCTCTGATGCCATGTGAGGCTTTCTTTCCAACCAAAGCTTTTACCACACTCAGGACATGTAAATGGTTTCAGTCCTGTGTGTATTGTCTGGTGCATTGTGAGGTTTACCTTCTGACCAAAGCTTTTACCAGACTCTATACATGCAAATGGTTTCTCTCCCATGTGGACTTTCTGATGCACTTTGAGATTTACATTACAACCAAAGCTTTTACCACACTTAGAACATTGAATGGTTTCATTTTATTGTGGATTTTCTTGTGTATTTTGTACGTTTTGCATTTGGATGTATTTGTTTGAAAATGGACCAAAAAATAAAACATCCAAATCACAAAACATTTTTCCAAACAGCATTTTCAAAAGGAAAAGATAGACTTTTTTTTTTGTAGAAAATGACCTTTCCTGTTCTGATTTTTGACATTTCACAAAAAAAAAAAAAAAATTCAGACTTAGATGTCATATCCAAAAATGCCCCTTGTGCATTTGACTTGCCCAGAGTCACAAGGAGCAGCAGTGGGAATTGAATCCATTTTGCCAGGATCAAAGCCCGCTGCACTAACCATTAAGCCACTCCTCCTACTGTTTTGGATGTCTTGCATTTGGATGGCTTTTGTTCGAAAATGTACCAAAAAAAGACACCCAAATCCCAAAACGTTGAAATCACAGGACACCCATAGTATTTTGTACCACAAAAGATAGACATCCATCTTTTCCAAAAATGGCCTTCTTGCCTGTTCAGAATTTGGACGTCTTTGTAAAACGTCCAAATTCTAATTTAGACGTTTCTTTTGAAAATGCCCCTCTTGGTGACTTGCATAAAATCCTTTGCTCAGCACGTTTCAGTGGACATTTGCAGGCATGTACGGATTTAGAGTTTGGCACGATTAAACTGCATTTTACTAGCAAATGGAGCATGGTTCTTCTTTTGTCACTGTGATTTATAGACAGAATTCATCTTTTCTCATGATTATAGTTTATTACATAAACCAAAAACTCTCACTTCAGGACATGCAAACTGGTTTTACTGTGTTCTATGATCAAAAGGATGGTTTTCAGCTGAAGCATCTTAATTTGACATTTCTGTGCCCTCATATATAGCACCTTTCAAATCAATGGTCTCAGTATACAATAGTGGCAAGAACTATTGGCCAATTTGTAATGTATCATGTGATGTACATTTCATCTTATTGCACTGTGAAACTCACTGCAACAGCCCCTCCAGGTCCTCTTCTAAGAACATTTGTACCAGAGACACAGATTAAGAGAAACAGCTTTGGAAATGGCACCTAAATGGATTATTCCGGCAGACCATAAAGCACTTTCTAATTAGATCCAGTATGAATGAGAAAATAAAGAAAAGCCCTCATCTCTATCTAGAGGAGTTAACGAGTATTGTGTTCAGTTTTGGAGGCTGTATCTTGCTAAGGATGTAAAAAGAATTGAAGCGGTGCAAAAAAAAGCTACAAAAATGGTATGGGAGTTGCATTACAAGACGTATGTGGAGAGACTTGCTGACCTGAACATGTATACCCTGGAGGAAAGGTGAAACAGAGGTGATACAGACATTCAAATATTTGAAAAGTATTAATCTGCAAACGAACCTTTTCCGGAGATGGGAAGGAGGTAGAACTAGAGGACATGAAATGAGATTGAAGGGGGGGGAGCAGACTCAAGAAAAATGTCAGGAAGTATTTTTTCATGGAGAGAGTGGTGGATACTTGGATTGCCCTCCCGCGGGAGGTGGTGGAGATGAAAATGGTAACGGAATTTAAAAATGTGTGGGATAAACATACATAAAGGAATCCTGTTCAGAAGGAATGGATCCTCAGAAGCTTAGTGGAGATTGGGTGGCAGAGCCGGTGGTGGGAGGTGGGGCTAGTGGTTGGGAGACGGGACTAGTGCTGGGCAGACTTCTACGGTCTGTGCCCTGAAAATGGCAGATAAAAATCAAGGTCAGGTATACACATAAAGTAGCACATACGAGTTTATCTTGTGGGCAGACTGGATGGACCATACAGGTCTTTCTCTGCCGTCATCTACTATGTTACCACGTTACTATGTAACCTTTCCTCTAATCGGGCAGTTCAGTGCTTAAATGCAATATAGCTGAAACTTCAGAAGTAATACGTGAACCAATATTCTTAGGATATCCCCTTGAGCACAACTATATGTACAAAAAAGGATGGGGCATTTTATTTTCTGGCTAATAATAAATTTGTTCCTGAATTTGAATATGTTTTAAATAGATTTCTTGTAACCGAGTTTTATTATTTTATTGTCAATTGATTTGTTCAGGTTTCAGGGAGCTAGGAGGGAGGATTTCTATGTGCAATTTTGTAATTTTTTTAGTTATAGTGTTCTGATGGTGCTAGAACTTCACACAGATGAAAACAATTCAGAAATGTGGTGCCGGTAACTAGCCAGCAAGGCAGAGGGTGCTGTAAAGAGACAGGGCAAAAAGGGATAAGAAGGAAAAGAGGGGTACAGAACAGAACTTTTTACAGGGGGTTAGTCTCCTGCACCATCCCCATCTCTCATACCACTGCCCATCTCCCATGTGCCCCCCTCCCCCTGTACCTTAAAATCATCTCTGCTGCAGTGTTCACCCGGGTAGCGACAGCAGCACTCATAGGTGATTGTGGCCTGCAACAGGACTTCTTCTCTGAACCGTCCTGTCCTTCGCAAAACAGGAAGTTGTGTCAAAAGGGGCGGGACAGTACACAGAGGAAGTCCCAGTGCAGGGATCCAGAAACAGCGCCAGCTCTTGGGGTAAAATCAAGGCCTCAGTGATGTCAACAGATGGTCATCTGATGCCTGATGGTAATGGCCACAATCGCTCCTCACCGGGAGCCTCTGCTCTCCTGCAAGCTAGAACAGCTGGGAGGGATATGCTTCTCACACACTGTGCACCAGCGAGGTAACTCTTTCTCCATTCTTCTCCATAGGTAGGAACAGTGCATGGGCATAACAAGGGTAAAGTGGAGAAGTGGCCAGCAGTGACATTTAACACATGGATTAGTACTGCATACTAGCTGTCATCAGGGCTGGATTAACACTATATTGCACCCTAGGCAAACATACATTTTTGTGCCCCTACCACAGATCTGCATTTATTTCTTTTATCACTCCTCCCTCTCCCCTGCCCTTTCCCTCCTCTTCCAGGTCTTCATTCATGGTCTTCTCCTCATACTTCACCTCTCCAAATGTAACATACAGAAAACTGCAGGTACTAGTTCTGGGTATGGTGTCAGCTGCAGATTGTGAGTAAGTATGGTTTCTTTACACGTGCAGACTTCGAATAGAGTGGCCTAATGGTTAGACCAGTGGGCCGAGAACCAAGGAAATTAGGCAAATCATTTTCACCAAGTGAAATCAGAGATGCTAAAAGTGAACTGCTCCAAAGAGTGAGATGTGTGGGCATTGTGGCTGAGGTATAAATTTACACATTTTTGCATAAAAACAAAACAAAACAAAAAAGCAACTTTACAAATGGAAGAAGTAAGAGAAAATTATATCCATTTTTCTTTGATGCTTCTGGAAGTACATAGACAGTAGTAGGACAGTTTGCAAAATTTGTCCAGGTAACTTAATAGTTAGCTGAATAAATTCCCTCGGCTGGTTCCATCAATTAAGATACATCTGTACCAGTAGACTTCTCTACTCTAGGGCAAATTTTCAAAGGAAAATCTTGATATAAGGCCGACTCCACCATAGATATAAAAGCATACAAACACACATGCATTCTTGCTCTTCAGAAACATTGCATGCATGCACTCTCACTCTCTCTTTCTCGAGATTGGGAGAGTGGGCACTGTAAGGTCCCAACTCACAACAGGGATTGCTGTGAGACCAGCATTTGCTCTGAGTCCTCCTAAACTAGCTGTTAGTTTGCTCAGCTCTCTGACCCCCATTTCCTGCTGGCAACCATCTTATTCCTTTGTAATGCATAAATACAGTATATATAATTTCCAGCCTTCCAGCTTACATGTTGCCAGAACTCGATTTTGGAGTCTGGCTTTGCTGAGTTTTCAGCGAAAAGAAGGGAGTGAGAAATGGACCAGGCTGACCAGGAAGTCTTATAAAAGATATGTAAAACCATCAAATGATCAATAAACATTGCTACAAACAGATAACAGCTCATTTCACGCTGGATTTCCAATTTTTCACCAAAGGTCTTTCTCAAGACTATTTTTCAACATCTGTTTGTACCAATGTTTATTGACCATTTGATGGTTTTACATGTGTTTTATGAAGACTTCTGAAGCAGGCTCACTACCGAAACACGGTGTTCTGTCGAGTGTTTACCAATAAACATTTTACCATCATCTGAAGTCTCCTCGTTTGTTCCTGGTCAACCTGGTCCATTTCCCACTCCCTTCTTTTCACTGTTGCTTCCTTGTGGGATCTCAGGGTTCCTCGTCCTTGGCGCACCTTCACTGAACCTTTGCTGACTTTTCTTTAGATTGAGATTCCCATCTTCTGCACTTGTTCTTTGATGAAGACATGCCCTCACTCTGTATACTCACACACATTCATGCTGTCATTCTTCAGACCTCCCCTCCACACACATACATACACACACACACACGCACACTCATACTCTTGCATTTCAGATACACATAAACATTGGAGCTCTTATGTCTAGGTAAAGAAGAAAATATCTGTAAAGTCAATCAAGGCCTAAAGAAAAATTCCCAACTGTGTGTTTATTGTAGGCTAGTTGCTGAAACAGTTTGGTTCCCAATGCTGATCTCCTTTTGTAGTTGTCGGTAATAATTATTACTGCCCAGGCTACCTTGTTTTAATGCTTGGAAGAAGTCTCCTTTCCTCCAGTGACCCCTCTAGCTTTAAAAGGATCCTAAGTGAGGCAACAGACAGTCTTTTCCTCTTCCTCTTTGCCTATGAAACTTAGGGCCCTCTTTACTAAACTGCACTAGCGATTCCTGGTGCGGCAAGGCCAACAAAACCTGTTCGCGGGCACTGATGTGCAAAAATTGCTTGCGCAGATTATTAAAAGAGGCCCTTAAAGGCAGCACCAACTCTGGTTTCTATAGTCGTTGTGATGAAAGGTAGGAGTCCTTTGTCTTTTTGGGCTTCCACACCTCAAAACGTCTCTCAGGCATTCCTACAGGTCTCAACCAGCTTCTCATGCCTTCAGTTCTAACTGAACTCTCTTATCCACAGTCTTTTAGAAATAACCAGTGGCACAAAGCTCTGCTACTACTGTGAGAGGAGCCAAGTCAGTCATTCACTTTCTTAGGATTTCCCTGCCCTGTGCAGAGAACTCCACTCTGGATTTTTTTATCTGCCTGCTGGCTGTAGCGTCCAATGTCTGTGTTCTGATTCTTCAGGCTTTGATCCATTTAGGGAAAAAGAACACTCCTCAGTTCTAGTAAGTTCATTATTTCAAGTTACTACTACTACTACTACTACTATTTAACATTTCTAAAGCGCTACTAGGGTTACACAGCGCTGTACAATTTAACATAGAAGGACAGTCCCTGCTCAAAGAGCTTACAATCTAATGGACAATTGCACAGTCAGTCAAGTGGGGGCCTGACTGGGTTGAAGCCTTCAAGGATCCAGGTTGCCCACCTTTGCAGTCACACATGGGAACAGGAACTTCTTTCAGTGAGGTCTCTCTCACACTCTCTCGGTGCTAAATAACAAAATATGGACGGGTTCCCATATCCACCTGTAAGGCAAGTGTTAGAACTATGTCTATCTAGTGTGGAGGACTTCCTAACTGGTCATATGGGAATATTTATTCATACAATGCTTCTTAATATAACTCATACTCCCTTATATCTCTCTTTTCACTTGATTCTGTCTCCCGTCCCCTTCCATCGACTACCCAGAGCATGCAGCAGCCTCTCCAAAGGGCTGGTGTTCTGCTGTTCGGGTATACCACCAGCGAATATATCCATGTGAAGTGTAGTTGTATGGGCTGCCTTCATGCATTATACCTGCTGCTTTCTTTGTGCTGTGAGTTGGGTTGTTTTTTTTACTTTTCGTCAAACCCAGACATGCTGCTACTCTGCATCTGGGAACAACTGCTGGAGTTAGAGTATATGGACCCTAATGGTGAAGACAGGATCCACAACTCTCTTTCTAAATCAAGGTACCAAGACAGAATAAAGAGTGTAAAGCACATGTGCCATTTGAAGTGCATGAGACTGAATATGTCGATGACGTATAAATACTCGGGAGGGAAATTTGCCAGGTATGTAGCAAATCTCAAAGTTGCTTATCAACAGACATGGGCAGTGATGTGATGCAGCATTTGTGATATTTCTTTAAGAGGGCAGTTTTCCTAAGTTTTCCATGGGTAAAAGGACTTTTGAAAATGGCCCTGCTGGATGTAGGCCAAGGTATGCAACATGGGGAGGGTTTGGGCAGGGGAGGCAACAACCTACATTTTCTATATTTTTTTTATTACATTTGTACCCTGCACTTTCCCACTCATGGCAGGCTCAATGTGGCTTACATATTATATACAGGTACTTATTTGTACCTGGGGCAATGGAGGGTTAAGTGACTTGCCCAGAGTCACAAGGAGCTGCCTGTGCCTGCAGTGGGAATTGAATCCAGTTCTCCAAGACCAAAGTCCACCACTCTAACCACTAGGCCACTCCTCCTCCTCCTCCTCCTATTTTCAAAGTACTTTTCATGGAAACACTAATTGTAGAAAATAAAACAGGTGCAAATGTCTGAGGGTACCAATGCCTATGCCTGGACAATTTTTCAAAGGGTAGGTATGTATACGTGTACGGGACTTTCCCTTTGAGAATTGGAGCAAAGCCTACGGGTGTGGGGCTGGAGACACAATGGAGTCCAAAAAGGGACAATTTAGAGTGCCCCGTCTTCTGTGCATTCTGAATATCTTTTTGGACCCTTTGAAATAATCTGGAGTGTTTCAAAAACGTTTATTGGCCAGTTATGCACAGTCGCAAAACAAGAAAGTCAGGAAATCATGATATTTGACCATTATTTGGCTAAGCAAGGCCAAAACCTCTGAAGGTGAACTGAACCTATAGTGTTTATAGCAACCTAGATGTGGACAATAACATTAACAGCCAATTCTAATAGTCAAGCCACATTTAAAATTGGGGGTGGGGGTGGAGGAATAGTATGTTTATTTTATAATAATAGAAGTATTTTAGCTTTGCAGATTTAATACTTCGTGTCATGCAGTTCAGACTGTTCTAACTTAATTGCGTGTGCTTGGGATTATTATAGTTTTTGTTTTGTATGTACTTAAGAGACAAGTCATCTTTGCAATGAAATACAGCATACTTCCACAGCAGATGGCAGTCAGATGTATTGGTTGAGAAGTGTCCAACATCTACAGTACACTGTGAAAAGGCAAATGATAAAATCTACAATATATTTTGCGTAGGAGCAGCTGTCCTGTACAAGCACAGCTGAAGCACAGTGATGGGACTGTGTATGAGGAAACTTGCTCTCTCACTCCCTCCGGCTGGATGGCGGGCTTCAACATTCTCCATCTGGTACGTTTGTGTTATTTTATTTAAGCAATAGCATACTCAGTGGAGCTCTGGGACCATCAGTTTTCCCGGAGAGCAGATGGCAGGAAGCATTCTTACTAGACAAAGAGTAGGTCTGAAACTAACCCATTCTGAAAGGAAAAACTTCACTACTCTATCAGTGCTTTTTAACAATTTTTGAATAAAGATACTTTCCTGTACCGTAGTGAAGTTGTGCTTTCTATAGTTGCAATTACAAGGAGACATATTACTATATTTTATTACTGTTTTGGAAATGACAAAATAGCCCTATGGTGGATTATAATTCTACAGCACCTGCTGCCTCTTCCCATGGTGTGTTTATGGATTTTTAAACTGAATAAAGATTTTTAGCTATCATGTTCAGCCTTTCGCTGGGTGTGAGATCAAAAAAAACAAACAATTTTGATTCCTTGCAATTGGTTAATATCCAAATTGGTCACGCAATGACTGTATAATACAAAAGGAGGTGGGTTTAAACAAGCAGAAGGCACACTTTAATTTCATACTGTCCTGAAACACCGTCCTTTAAAAGAAACATAAGGCTTACCTTGTCTTTAAAATCTTTGTGGTTCTGTAATATAGCTCTGTGATATGTAGCCGTCCTTACAAAGTCCTGCAGCATATTCTGTTGCTGAGATAAGCAACCGTAAAACTGAAAAAAACACGCAAAAAATAAAAGAAAGAAAGCCACTTTTGCTATGCACGTATATGTTAAACTGCAAAGCGCCATGTAGGCCTGTTGATGATTTCAACTATGGGTCCAATTTACTAAGCAGTGCTAAGGGCACACTAGCACCTTTAGCATGCGCTAAACACTAAAGACACCCATATATTCCCATAGGTGTCTCTAGCGTTTATAACGCGCTAATTTTAGCACGCACCTTAGTAAACAGGGTCCTATGGGGCCCTTTTAGTAAGGCATATAGGCGCCTATACGTGTCCAATATGCATCAACTTAGAACTACCGCCCGACTACTGCGTGCCCCAGGTGTTAATTCCATTTTCTACACGTGTCCGATACGCGTGGCAGAAAATCTTTTTTTTCTACCGTGTGGCGCTAACCGGGTGGTAAAAGGCAGTGTACATGCACTGATGATAACCGCCCGGTTAACGCGTGAAACCTTACCGCTAAGTCAATGGGTGTGGCGGTAAGGTCTCCGGCCCAAAATGGACGCGTGCTGATTTTTACTTTGCCGCACGTCCCATTTTCGGCAAAAAAGAGGTCTTTTTAGCAGGCACATTGAAAAATGGACCTGCGTGCATCCAATACATGCGTCTACACCAGCGCAGGCCACTGTTCAGCGCACCTTAGTAAAAGGACCCCCCTATGTTTGTTGAGTGAACTTAGTAATTAGAAAGATCTTTAGATGGCAATTCATAATTCCTGCTGCTGAAGCATAGAAATGTACAGAGGGACTTGCACCTTTCAGTAGGTCTGCACTCCTCCCAGCAGAGAGCACCTGAAAACAGAGAACAATAGGATAGAACTGGACCATGGGGGCTGGTGCTCCCCTTCAGGAGTGATCAAAGTGCTGCAGTCCAGGGGATAGGTCAGGGTGTCTAAGAGGAGATACAGTTAGGACTAGATTCAAAAATCGGCACTGAAACAATCTGTGCGGAGCGCTATTATATAAATGGCGCTACGAGTTGAATGCCATTTAAAGAATGTCACTTAAAGCCGATTTCTGTGCCAAAATGTGAGCACAACTGAAACCTGGTGTAAATCCTGGTGCGTAATTTAGGTATGGTTCCTCGATATTCAGTAATACTGTACATATCTTTAGTAAATGCCCCTGGACCACCCATGCCCCTCCCATGGCCATGCCCTCTTCTGAGCTGCACGCTATAAGTGTGTAGATCTTTATAGAATAGCACTTAGCAAGATGCTCATGCAATCCAAATTGTTGCCAATTAATGCCAATAATTGATTGTTCCAACTGGAAGGCTAAACTCAATAAGAAGGGATACATAAACAATAAAAGAAACATTCCCAGCAAACAAATAATCCTCTTCAAGAGTCACCAGTGAATATAAATTTTGACCATTTTTTTTAGAATATGTCACAAAATTTTTAAATGTATTTATTTATTAGTATTTATTTACCGCCTTTTTGAAGGAATTCACTCAAGGCGGTGTACAGTAAGAGTAGATCAAACATGAGCAATAGGCAGTTACAGCAGTAAAAATATTCAACTAACAATACAAAGTATAGCATGGTATACTATTTGCAATGTCAACACAATACATAATAGAACATTATAATTGATAGTGAAGGGTAAGGCAAAGTTGTAACATATAGATGGGTAAGAAAGTAGGAAGAGTTAGTAAGTAAGGTGACTGATTTGAAGAAAGTTGCACATGAGGTCAGAGAGATCGTTAAATATTATCTCAGCTAGGGTAGGAGTGGATAAAAATGTCCCGCTGCAGTATGTGCAGCCAGAGTCACTCCTAAATGCTTCTGTAGATCCTCAGAAGCCTGGCTAGCTGAATCCATATATTTTTTTCCAAAATGCAAATGCTGCCCCATTTGATATCGATCCAAGTTTTAAAGAGATACCTTCTTAAAAACTCATATTCAGAAAATATAGAAGAACCAATGAGCTTCTTAGCTTTCAAGCTGTCAAAATCGAAGCTTCTGCTAACATAGCCAGGTTTCGATAACTTCATCAGAGTAGAGGTTCGAACCACATCATGGAAAATCCCGCAGTGGAAGAAGTGTTTCATGTGGTTTGGACCTCTACCCTGATAGTTATCAAAACCTGGCCATGTTTGTAGAGGCTCCAATTTTGACAGCTTGAAAGTTAAGAAGCTCATTGGTTCTTCTATATTTTCTGAATATGAGTTTTTAAGAAGGTATCTCTATAAAACTTGGATCGATGACGAATGGGCAGCATTTGCATTTTGGAAAAAAATATATTCATTCAGCTAGCCAGGCTTCTAAGGATCCACAGAAAAGTGTTAAAATGTTTTAAAAAATTTTTTTCAAAGTTTATATTCACTGGTGACACTTGAAGAGGATTATTTGTTTACTGGGAATGTTTTTGTAATAATTGATGTTAGCACACAATTATTGGCACTAATTGGCTCGTTAGCCAATTTAGTTACACATGCATCTCAGAATAATGTACAATTTTGCACGCCATTTATAGAATCTGGGGGTTAAGGGGTCTCTTGAGAGAGTTTGGAGATAGAAGCTACATGGGGAGGTGGTCAGGAGGACGTAAGAAAGGTACAGAGTAGGCTCCTGTTCCTGAGAGAGTCACGAAGAGCTCTGTATAGAGCAAAGAAAGAAAAATCAAATCTCTTTCCTCATGTAGTTTGGGACCTGGAGAAAAAATACAGATGATTCTTTAGTGTCCTAGTCAAGTGCAGAGGACCCTGTTGAGAAGTTGTGCATGGTGCTTCTGGCATGTTCCTGAGGAGTGTGCTAGATGGGGTAAGGAAAAAGTCACCCAAGACAAGCAGTGCTTGGCTCAGAATCCAGGAGGAGAAGGAAAGGAACTGTATTGTCGTTGTTGTCACACCAGTCTTTCAGAAATGAGCTAACTAGTTAGCACTTACCATACTTCAATGTGATTATTACATTTTTACACCTCAGTGATCATTAGGAGTAGCCTACTGGTTAGGTTAGCAGGCTAACCTCCAGGAAAGCCAGGATTCAAATCCCATGGACTCTTCTTATAATCCTTTGAAAATGACCTCCAGAGGTTGATATTCCGCTTGTGGCAGAAAGCAGCTGGCAAGTCACTTCCAGCTGTGGGCTGAACTAACCCCAGATATTCAGTGCCACAGCACGTAAAACTCCTGGCATTGAATATGCGGGTATACTGCCAACCCCGAAGTTAACCAGGCACCAGCCGATATTCAGACCGGCAGTGGCGTTCCTGGCCTGGATGGCACCCGGGGCGGATCGCCGATGCGCCCCCCCCCCCCCCCGCTAAATGACACCTCCCCCCCTCCGGCAAAATGCCCCCCCCCCCCCCGGGTGCACGCCTCTGGGGGGATGCCACGGCACGCGCCTGCTCCGAGTTCGCTAATTTCACTTATTTGCTGCAGCTCCCTCTGCCCCGGAACAGGAAGTAACCAGGCACCCCCCCAGCAGCATGCACCCAGGGTGGACCGCCCCCACCCCCCCCCACCCCACCCACCCCCCCTTGGTACTCCACTGCAGACCGGTGCCTGGTTAACTTGCTGCATAAAGGTGAAGAACAGCTGTTTTGTTGTCCTGACTTTATGCAGTTACTTAGCCAATTAATGCACCGAAAACTGCCGCTAACTGGCTAAGTTGCCTCTCCACCCTAACTCCGCCCTCAGCCCGCTCCTAACCTATCCAGTTAGAGGATAGCCAGTTAGCAGAGGTGTAGTTAGGTGGGGGTGTAACAAATTTTGAATGAAATGGTGCCTATGCAAATCGCTCCTTCAACCTTGCACCGGCACCTATTTTACAAAAGATCTTCTCCCCCTGACGTCAAAACCTGGCTACACTTCTGCAGGTTGGTGGTGATATTCAGCAGCACTTAATCAGTTGGTGAAGCTGAATATCAGGTGCCAGCTTACTTAGTGGGGTTTAACCAGGCAGGAGCCTCTCCAGCCTGATTAAACCCTTTTGAATATCGACACTTAAATTATTAGTGTTGTGCACTGCCCTTAAAATTCACTGTCTGACAGTGGAGTACCAAGGGGGGGCGGTGGGGGTGGTGGGGGCGGTCCACCCCGGGTGCATGCCGCTGGGGGGGTGCCGCGGTGCGTGCCTGCTGTGAGAGTTCGCTAACTTCTCTCGTTCGCTGCAGCTCCCTCTGCCCCGGAACAGGTTACTTCCTGTTCCGGGGCAGAGGGAGCTGCAGTGAACGAGCAAAGTTAGTAAACTCGCAGCGGGCGCGCGTTGCAGCACCCCCCCCCCCCAGCGGCAAGCACCCGGGGGGGGGCTCTTTCGCGGGGGGGGGGTGTCTTTCGCCGGGGGGGGGGGGGTCAGCGCTGCATTGGGGGGGCACCGCACCCGGGGGGCGGGGTGCCGCCCCGGGTGTTCGCCCCCCTAGGAACGCCACTGCTGTCTGATTACCCGTTTTTTTGTAGGTAGGACTTTTGAATGTCTGGTCATTGAAACACAAATGTCCTTTTGTATGTGATCGTTCTCATCGCATCAATTACATTTACTAGCTCTTACTAAAACTTGCATTAAGTAGAGTGAGTCTTATTATCTTCTACAGGTCAGTCCTCCTAAGCTCTCATATTTTACTGCTTGCTGCTTAGCTAGATGTGGGAGTGGTGCTGCTCTATTTATTCCGAACCAGTTCAGGGCTAAGCAAATAATTATTATTCTCTTATATATTCTGAAGTGCTTTTGTTTCAGTTAAGTGTCCCTTCCTCTAAATTGTTATCAGCCCCATCTTCTTCATTTGGATGAACTTTTGAAGATATATCTCTATTGCCAGGTTCATTATTTGTCTGAGGGGACCTGAATGTTCACATTGACAACCAATGCCAGAAGCTGAACAGGAATTTTTATCCAGTTTGAACAATTTAGGAATATCACTGATTTCCAGAGCATACCTCCAGATCATCAAAGCTGGGTTATGCACTCCTACCAGCAGATGGAGACTGAGAACCACTAAGTCTTGAGTAAATCTATAAGTAGACCAGTACAGCCCCCTAAAATTCAGTGTTCTCAGTCTCCTGTAGATGGTAGCAGTGGTAAGCCTGTGCAGTCCTGGTTTATTACTTGATCTTCAGGGTTGTTAGGTTTATTCTGGGGATTTAGGGGTCCTTTTACAAAGGCACGCTGAAAAATGTCTTGCAGTAGTGTAGGTGTGGGTTTTGGGTGTGTGCTGATCCATTTTTTAGCGCGCCTGTTAAAAAGGTCTATTTTTTTGCCGAAAATGGATGTGCAGCAAAATCAAAATTTCCGCACGTCCATTTTGGGTCTGAGCCTTTACCGCCAGCCATTGACCTAGCGGTAAAGAATCTGGGTGGTATTGACCTATGTGCATCAAATGCCACTTGGCACGTGTCTGTTACGCGCACCAGAAAATAAAAATATATTTTTCAGACGTGCGTAGCGTACACGTGCCAAAATTGAAATTACTGCAAGGGCCACGTGGTAACTGGGCAGTAACTCCAATTTGGTGCGCGTTCTGCACACATAGCCACTTATGTGGCTTAGTGAAAGGGCCCCTTAGTTAGTTAAAAAAACAAACAAACAAACAAACAGAGGATACCCAGCATTTGCTTCTGCTTTTCTGTCTCCCTGCCAGACAGGGCTGAGGCTCATGGAGGTCTCTTAAGCCCCAGGAGTGCTATACCCAGGTGACCGGGTCCCTCCCCCTTCTCACCTTAATTCCCTGGTTGGGAGCTTTTGTGTGCCTTGGCTGTGCTCTGTCCTATGGCAGGCAGAAAGCTTAGAGAGCTGGAGGGTCTGCCTGTTCTTTGGTGCACTACTGTAAGAAAAAAAAGGAGCAGCACTCCCAGAAAGAGCAGTGTCTTTCCCTTTCAGACCTCAGACCATGGTCCATTTCCAGTAGCAGGGAGTGCTTCACAGCCTGCTTGATGTGGGAAGCCGGGTCCTGTGGTTGGTTGCAGAAGGGCATTCTTTTTGCTATGAGTTTTGAGAAGCTTAAATGCTGCACCACTTGTCAGTGGCGGAGGTTGGATGCTGTAGGACAGTGTAAAATTTGTGCCCTGCAACCTGTAGCAGAGGCCTTTGATGCTACAGTTCAAGGGGCACTGAAACCAAAGACTTCCTGCAGGAAAATGGTGTGGGAGAGTGGCTCAGATGTGTTGGTAACAGTGGAATTCCAGTTTCGATGGGAACTGTCATCATCTCTCCTACTTCATCTGCTTGGGAACAACCTCCGTGGTTAGATCCTGAGGCTCCTTCTACTTTCAGGCAGGCCTCGGAGGAGCAGCAAGGAGCCTCCAGGGTTGGATTCTCATCAGATTGCATTTTGGCCATGTACAGAATAGTGGTTATATTTATATGGGACATGAGTAGAGGACTCTAAGGAGGGAACCCTCTCCCTTTCATTCCTTTCCTTTCCTTCTCCTCCTTCTCCTAAAAGATAGAGTGTAGATTGGATGGAGGATGAGCCTTTAGAGTCTGGAATGAGGGAGACTTGTTGGAGAAAGGGCAGCAGGAAAGTGCAGAGCCCTGGATGGAGGAATTGCCCATGGGAGAGGATTCCTCCGTCGTGTGTATTTTTTCACAAAGAAGAGTTACAAGAGCTTATTACTCAGGTCTCTGCAGTGCTCAAGTTTGGAGAAAACTCCAATGAAGATCTGCATACAGTGGATCTCTTGTTGAAGGCATCTAGATCTTTCTCTATACACCAGGATATATGTGATGTGATTCAGACGCAATGACTCCAGATGTGCCATTTAAGGTGGCTCGCTTTATGGTACATCTCTTCCCTATTCCTGAGTTGGATAGGGAGTCCTTACAGTCACTTGTAGTAGATGTTGTATTCTCTTTGCTAGTGCCAGTAGATGGTGGTATAGCCTTTAAAGACCCTCAGGACCAGTATATGGAAGCTTTCTGAAGCAGAAGTTTGATGTGGCAGCTCTGGTTGTACAGGCATCTGTCTGCACAGGGCCTAGTAGCTATGTTTTCTTTTGGCTGAGTGAGTCCTGGATAGGTCATCTGTTGATTGGTCTGTAGTGGATCAGGAAGTTGCTAAGATAGAGATGGGGGTCTTCTTTCAGTTCTCACCTGTGGATGGTGGTGACAGTGGATATCAGTCTCCAGGGTTGGGGCGCCAATTTGTCTGGGACAGGTGGCTGAGGTGCGCTGGTCATCATCAGTGGCTCACTGGTCAATCAACTGGCTAGAAACCCAGGTGATTCATCTAGCACTTCAGGTCTTTAAGATGATTCTCTAAGGCAACACTACAGCAGTGGCCTATGTGAATTGGCAGGGAGGCACAAGAAATCATCCCATGGCTCTTGAGGCAGCTCTGCTGATGACCTGGACAGAAAGCCATCTGGAAGTTCTGTCCACTGCTCACATAGCAGGAGTGGATAATGTTCAGGTGAATTATCTCAGTTGACGCTCACTAGATCTTGGAGAATGAAGCCTGGAGAAGACCACCTTCGACTTTATTGTGAATAGGCAGGGGCAACCAGTCATGGTCTTGATGGCGACCTTTTGAAACAATAAGGTTCCTCATTAGCTCAGGGACTGGCACTCAGAGGGGCTAGACAATCTAGTTCAGGAGTGGCTGCCATTAGGTATCCTTTATGTCTTTCCTTCATGGCCATCATTGGGGATGCTTTATGTCTTTCCTTCGTGGCCCCTCCTGGAAAAAGTAATTCAAAAGATCGGGCGACATGGTAGCCTATTAATTCTGGTGGCCCCAAATTGGCCACAAAACTGTGATACAGAGACTTGATGTAGTTAAAGGTGGGGAACCGCTTTGTCTTCCACTCTCAGAGGATCTGTTGGCACAAGACCAGTGTACATGGCAGATCAGGGGCATAGCCAGACAACAGATTTTGGGTGGGCCTTGACAAGAAGTGGGTGGGCACCAAGTGCTCTTCCCCCCCCCCCCCCCCCCCACCCACCACGAAAAAAATATCTCAGCTGGTGGGAAAACACTTTGTTCCACCTTGGCAGTCTGCAGCAGGCTTATGCTAAAAACTGAGCATGTGCAGGTGCCAGTATCATGGAGAGTAGCATTTTCATTACCATCAGGGGGCAGTCTTCAGCTGGCGGCGCTTGGGATCCCCACCAGCTACTGCTAAACATGTGCTACTGATGGGTGAGCCTGAGGCCTAAATGGGTGGGCCCTGGCCCACCCAGGCCCACCTGTGGCTACGCCACTGTGGCAGATCCTGCTCTATTCTGTCTTAAGGCTTGGCTCTTGAGAGGGCACGGTTGGTGAAGAGAGGCAACTCAGGTAAGGTGGTGGCTACTCTCTTGCACTCTAGGAAAAATTCTACCTCCCTTACTTATGTTCAAGTGTGGTGAATGTTTGAGGCTTGGTGTAGTAAGCCTCAGGTTGATTCATTGAAGGTGAAGTTGCCACTTATTCTGGATTTCTTGCAGGATGGTTTGGACAAAGTTCTGTCTCACAATTCTCTTAAGGCACAGGTTTCAACATTGGCCTGTTTCTGGGGGATAATCCAAGGGAAACCCTTAGCTTCTCATCAGGATGTCATGTGTTTTTTTACGTAGTGTGCATCTGATCTGTCCTCCAGTGTGTTCAACAGTTCATTTTTGGGATCTTAATCTTGTCTTATCAGTTTTGGTGGAGGTGCCTTTCAAATTCTTGGGGTCCTGCGCTCTTAAAAATCTTACTTTAAAGACAGTTTTTCTGGTGGCCATTTTTTCAGTTAGGCAGATGTCCGAGTTGCAGGCCCTGTCATTTAGGAAACTATTCCTGCTTTTTTCCAAGGAGAAGGTAGTCTTGACACCGGTTCCTTCCTTCCTGCCTAAGGTTATGACAAAATTTAATCTCACTCAGTTGGTGGTTTTGCCAGAAACTGAGATGGTTCAGCAGAGTAGAGGTGTTTGCATTGTTTGGAACTGAGGAGGGCCTTGTACTTATATTTGTCCAAAACAGAGGAATTGCATCATTCAGATCGACTGTTTGTGCTCTTGGGTGGCCATAGAAAAGGTGAAATGGCCTCCATGGCTATGCTGGCCAGGTGGATTGAGGAGATAGTAGTGCAGTATTTGTTCAAAGGAAACTTGATTCTTCCTTTCCTAAAAGCTAAGATGGCTTCTTGGGAAGCTCCTGTGTGCCCTCTATTGACATTTGCAAAAGCGGTGGTGTGGGCTTCCATGATTACTTTTGCTCATCACCATTAGGTGGATGTTCAGTTTCATCAAGGTGCGGCCTTTGGTGCATGAGTGTTGGAGGGGGTCACTGCTTTGGTACTGCCCAACTATGCCAGTCTGGAGAGATGCTATATAAGGAAAATTAGGTCTTATCTGCTAACTAACTTTCCTTTAGTCCCTCCAGACCAGCACAGGACCCACCTTTGTCTCTTTGATTTTTACCTTTCCTTTTTGCGAATAACCTTCTTGGGATACCCCCTAGCAAGAAAATGTTTAGCCATAATATCTGCTTGATGTTTGAATTCTGCATCAGTAGAACAAATCCTCTGAACACGAAGGAATTGACCAATGGGGATGGAAGCATGTAGTCGTCTGGGATGGCAACTCTGAAAGCTCAAATAATTGTTGTGTTCAATCATCTTCTATACTGTAGTATTATAGTTTGAAGCTGATTATTGGATTTATATATCAAAGTGTCCAAAAATGTGATTTGAGCAGTTTGACATACCATGATAAAAGGTAGATGATTGTTGAGAGACTTTATCCAATCCACGAAAACCTATTTTGAGGAACAGTTTTTATATGGAGCCCCTTGTTTCCAGCCAGTTAAATTTTGGACTCATTTTATTGATGATATTTTCTTCATTTGGACCTCTACTTATGATCAATCACAGGTTTTCGTGGATTGGATAAAGTCTCTCAACAATCATCTACATTTTACCATGGTGTGTCACACTGCTTAAATCACATTTTTGAACACTTTGATATATAAATCCAATAATCAGCTTCAAACTACAGTATATCGAAAGACAAATGAATGCAACAATTATTTGAGTTTTCAGAGTTGCCATCCCAGACTACTACGTGTGTCCATCCCCATTGATCAATTCCTTAGTGTTCAGAGGATTTGTTCTACTGATGCAGAATTTAAACATCAAGCAGATATTATGGCTAAACATTTTCTTGATAGGGGGTATCCCAAGAAGATTATCTGCATAGCTTATTTTAGAGCTTTGTTGCTAATCCTGATCTGCTTCGACTAGACCAGTCTCGACCTAGTTTGGATAAACAAGTTTGTGTGTTACCATATTCCATTCAAGCTTCAGAAGTAGCCCACATTGTCTACAAGCATTGACATGTGTTACAGCTTCATCAATCTTTTTTGAATTGACCTTGTACTGCTTTTAAAACCTGTTCAAGCAACTATAAACATTTCAGGCTGTCATACTGTTACGTCTGTGCTCCCCTTGCCCTCTGGTGGCCAGAACCGGTGGCTGCTATGAACTGCCATAGACTGTCTTGCTGTTCCTACCCGGTTCAGACTTCAGCCCAGTCCGGTCCGGATCTTCCAGACTGCCAGACTTGCTTGCTTTGTTTGAACCTACACAGCACCCGTAGTTGCCTGGTGATTGCTGCAGCTGAGCTCCAGGTGCTGCTGGGCTTATTAGCCATTTTGATACTCTCTGCCTTTGCCTTTGCATTGCATCTAAGGCCCTGGTATGTTGTGCTTTTGCACTTCAGCCTGAGTTTGTTTCCTTGCTCTAGTTCTTGCCTGAAGTCTCGCCTGTTCTAGTTAGTCTATGTTTAGTTTAGGGTATTGCTTGTTTACTGTATTGCTTGTTTCCCAGTCTGGTGTCTTGTTTGTATGTCTTTGTCTAGTTCTGGGTTTATCTGTGTTTGTTCCCTATTTCAGTGGCTGCTCGCAGCTTTCAGTCCTGTCCTTTAGCCTATCCTTTCCCTGCCTTGCTGTCCCTGTGCTGCCTAGCTGTTATCCAGTCCTGCCCTGTCCAGTAAGTTCTGCCAGCCACCTGAAGCCTGGAGCTCAACTCTTGGTGAAAAGTGGCCAGGTGCAGGTGAAGCCTAACTGTTTGTCAGAGATCTGCCCTGTCTGTAGCGTGGGGTGGTTTTGCCTGTCACTGCCGCTCCTCAGCAGTGGCCCAAGGGCTCACAAACCCAGTTTCCAGCTTTGAAAACGTGACACACACTGCCTGTGGGAGGTGTAGCATGTCTTTATCTATCACTCAATGTGGGCAAACAAAATACTTTATTGTTTATCATCTATTACATCCTGTACTTCTTTTGTAGTTTATGCAATCATGTGCCCTTGCGAAAAATTATATGTGGGTTGTGCTACTAGACCTGACAGAATCAGAATGTGTGAACATCATAGTCGTTTGAATACTTTACCATTTACAGCTCCAATGGTTTCTCACTGAATTGACAACAACCATTCCTTCTCTCAGTTGGTCTGATTTGTTATAGAACAGATTTCAGATCTGTATCAGGGGGACAGGAAAGTGTTTTTGCTTTCTCGTGAACAGTATTGGATTTTCACCTTGCAAACTGTCGACCCACGGGTCTTAATGAAGATATTGAATGGACTGCTGTGCTTTATTTTTGTTTTGAGTTTAAATAAAGCTATTGTGTGATGTCATGTTCTATTTATTTATTTATTTATTTATTTATTTATTTATTTATTTATGCAGAGTGACACTGCATCATCTTAAATTGTAGAAGACACCATAGCTTGATATTGGAGACACCAAAGTTTGCTTTAGAGGGGATCTGCTCCTAAGGAAGAAAATGAAACGGAACCTCTGTTGAGCAGTGTCCTGCTCTTGCTTATTCAGATAAATGTTTGATTTCAACACACTGGGCGTCTCTTACATATATATATATTGTTTGAGCAATGGTCGTCAATT
The DNA here is from genome assembly GCF_901765095.1 of Microcaecilia unicolor. Classification (NCBI taxonomy): domain Eukaryota; kingdom Metazoa; phylum Chordata; class Amphibia; order Gymnophiona; family Siphonopidae; genus Microcaecilia; species Microcaecilia unicolor. The sequence continues at coordinate 237,208,742 of NC_044032.1, read as the reverse complement.
GGATTGATTTTGTTTTTTTACATGGATTATGGACTGGTTTTATTTTTATGAACATATTTCACTGACACTTAAAAATATGTTGAAATTTCTGTGATGTAAGGAGCGCACATTGAACCACCTATGACTTTGGCAATTTCATGTTAAGCTCTCGGGCTCGGGTGAGTCCCTGCTGATGAATTTCCACTATTTCAAGGGATTTTTTTCTTTGACATTGATATCGTTACTTTGATTAGCTCACAATCTTCTTGCTAGGTGTTTACTACTTATTGTACTATTTGTACCTCCCCAGTTATTGAGGGTGTTTAGCGTTTCTCAATAAAGGTGAAGAGCAGAAGGAGCTGCAGCAGGGAGGTAGGGAGGTGCTGAATTTGGAAGACAGCAGGCACAACTGCTAAGAAATGCAGGGGGCAGATGTTGGATCATATATGTTCAATATTTTGGTAACTTCCCCTGTTTTGATGCTTATAGATATCTTTACCTTCTTCTGACCTCACATAAATTTGCTGGAGTAATTTATGCATACACACTTGTACTTTCCAATAGCTGCATTCAACATAACCCCTCCCCAACCCTTTCTCCAGGAATGCCTCCACTCAGCCCAGATCAATTTGTGTGCATACTGGCTGTGAGCCCTGGATTAATCATTAAGCAAAATAAGTGCACGCTATCCAGCTTATTTTCGAAAGAGAAAGATGCCCGTATTTCGACCCAAATCGGGAGATGGGCATCTTTCTCCCATGGGCGCCCAAATCAGTATAATCGAAAGTCGATTCTGGGCATCTCCAACTGCAATCTGTCGTGGAAATGGACAAAGTTGACGGGGGGGTGTCGGAGGCGTGGTGAAGGCGGGACTGGGGCGTGTTTATCGGCCGAGCAGAGATGGGCGCGCTCAGCGAATAATGGAAAAAAGAAAGGCGTTTTTAGCGCGAATTTAGGTCACATTTTTGGACCTTTTTTTTTCACGAACAAGTCCCAGAAAAGTGCCCTAAATGACCAGATGACCACCGGAGGGAATTGGGGATGACCACCCCTGACTACCCCAGTGGTCGCTAACCCCCTCCGACCAAAAAAAAAGTTTAAAAACTTTTTTTGCCAGCCTGTATGCCAGCCTCAAATGCAATACCCAGCTCCATCACAGCAGTATGCAGGTCCCTGGACCAGTTGTTACTGAGTGCAGTGGACTTCAGCCAGGTGGACCCAGGCTCTAAAGCGCCCCCAAAACCCACTGTACCCACATGTAGGTGCCCCCCTTCAGCCATAAGTGCTATGGTAATGGTGTAGAGTTGTGGGCAGTGGGTTTTGGGGGGGGGGGGATTTGGGGGGATCAGCACCCAAGGGAAGGGAGCTATGGACTTGGGAGGTATTTTACTTTTTTTAAATTGTTACAAGTGCCCCCTAGGGTGCTCGGTTGGTGTCCTGGCATGTGAGAGGGACCAGTGCACTACGAATCCTGGCCCCTCCCACGACCAAATGCCTTGGATTTGTTCGTTTTTGAGCTGGGCGCCTTCGGTTTCCATTATCGCTGAAAAACGAAACCACCCAGCTCAAGTCCGTACAAATCCGATGCATTTACCCGGCACAAACCGTATTATCGAAAAAAAAGATGGACGCCCATCTTTTTCGAAAATATGGTCTGTCCCGCCCCTTCACATACCCATTCTCGGAGATAGACGCCCATGGAGATTGGCGTTTGCATTCGATTATGCCCCTCTTTGGGTACCAAGGGAAGAGGACACTACAGATTTTTTTCCCTAGCTATCATGCCCTTAATTCTTTCATTGCCTTCTGTGAAATCCATCAACTGGGGAAATGTAGGAGCAGCAAAACCTCAAGGGTGAGCAACAGCAATCACAAGAGGAGTGAAGCTCAATAAAATAAAGAATCCAAGATGTAAAATAATGTAGTTTATTAAGATGGCTTAAGGCAGGAGTTAGCCAGACTGCCTCCCACAGTCGGCGGTGAACCCGTAAATTCAATGCAGGCCGTATCAGGCGACCAGCATTGGGTTCCATTGTTTGGCTGCTATACACATAGCCAGTTAAGGCAATATTCATTGGCTTACTGGCTAAGTTATAGGGGTCCTTTTACTAAGGTGCACTGAAAAATGGCCTGCGATAGTGTAGGCACGTGTTTTAGGTACGCACAAACTTAATTTTCAGCGCACATGCAAAAAATGTCTTTTAAAAAATTTTTCACGAAAATGGATGTGCTGCAAAATAAAAATTCAATTAAGTAGACCTTAACTTATAGTGTGGGGAGTATTTCAATCATCAGTTCATTATCTTCCCAAACACATATTTGTTTACTTAATTTCCTTTAAGTTCATCAAACAGTTCATTTAACAGAGTAGCTACCAATCGTTATTTCTTAATAATTGGGGATCTTCAGATTTTCAGACATTTTCCACCATACGGGGATTATACCCCAAACTGTAATGGTGTCCTTCACATCCTCATGGATCAACCCGTAAATAGCTAACTTTTTTTCAAATTTTTCTTATTTTTTATAAATCATTATTTCAATCTTATAAACATTATAAGCTTTACTTAGCTTCAAATGATTAACAGCTGAGCAGCAATTTTTCTTCCAGCTCAAACCTCTGCCGACTTGGCCAGGTTTTGTTATACTTCGTCAGGGAAGAGGTTTGCATCTCTGTATGCACTTTCGTGTATCAGAAAAAATGGCCATTAATCTCTCCAGTGGTTATTTTGAGCACCCTTTGGTCACTTAGTCATGATTGAAACAGGTCTATCCAAAAAGTCTTAATTCTGGCCCTAGACATTTTCATATTGTTCCGTTATTGAGGAAAAACATCTATCTTTTGGTGCGGCCCACCTCCGGCCCATGTCCTGCCCAAAACACACCTCCTTGAAATTTGGATGAACTGTGGAGCAAAACATACTGTGGAGCAACACATCTAAAATCAGGGTGTTGAAAATCGCAACTTGGACAATTTTGAAAGAAAAATGTCCTTCTGCCACCTTATGACATTGTTTTGGCCATTTTTTCTGATACACGAAAGTGCATACAGAAATGCAAACCTCTTCCCTGACGAAGTATAACAAAACCTGGCCAAGTCGGCAGAAGTTTGAGCTGGAAGAAAAATCGCTGCTCAGCTGTTAATCATTTGAAGCTAAGTAAAGCTTATAATGTTTATAAGATTGAAATAATGATTTATATAAAATAAGAAAAAATTGAAAAAAAGTTATCTATTTACGGGTTGATCCATGAGGATGTGAAGGACACCATTACAGTTTGGGGTATAATCCCCGTATGGTGGAAAATGTCTGAAAATCTGAAGATCCCCGATTATTAAGAAATAACGATTGGTAGCTACACTGTTAAATGAACTGTTTGATGAACTTAAAGGAAATTAAGTAAACAAATATGTGTTTGGCAAAATAAAAATTGCCACACGTCCATTTTGGGTAAGGTCTCACTTGTTAACTGGGCGGTAATGACCTATGTGCACCAAATGCCACTTGGCGTGCGTAGCGGACACATGCCAGAAAATAACTATTATTTTTTTGATGCGCCAAAAATGAAATTACCACAAGAGTCATGTGGTAGCCAGGTGGTAACTCCAAATTGGCAAGTGTTGAGCATGCGTAGACACGTGGCTTAGAAAAAGGGCCCCAGAGTGACCAACAATAGACCTGATATTTAAACGGGTCTATCTGGCCGCTAAACTTAGCTGGTCAGCCAATGAATATTCATGCTAACCGACTATGCCACGCGACATAGAAGGTGACCAGGTTAGCCACTAAATTCTAATATTCAGCTGAGATAGCCAGCTATCTCACGCTGAATATTAGCGCTTAGCTGGCTTAAGACTATTCAACCAGCTAGGAGCTGTTCCTGGCCGGTTAAATAGCACTGAATAACGGGCAATTAATATCTTGTTGGTTAAGGATTGGGAGGGCTGAGGGGGTGGAATTGTTGGGCTGTGCTTAGGGCATTAGTTGGCCTTAATCCGGCCCTACTGGCTCTACACACTGTAGCTACCTGCATATGGGAAGAGTGATTTGGAGAAAATATTTTCTGTGCATAAAACACCGCTGTACCTACAAAAATGCTTTTGAAAATTATCCTCTCTGTATCTGTGCAGAAGGTCATTTGTGTTCTGATGGCTCATGGAACAAAACAGCAGCTGTAGCTATGCATCTAGCTAGCCCCAAACAACCTGTACCTGAAAGTACTGAGCAGCTGAGGACTCTTCTGTGCGCTGGCTGAACACGGAGCACTCTTTCCTTTGGCTTCTATACCTCTTTAACGTGTTTGAAAATGTACTTGATTCTGAAAACAAGAACAACAGCTATTGAAATGTCAAAGTAACTGCCATGTAAATAAAAGACAGACAGTCAAGAGAGCATGGGAGCTGGCAGTGTAGCTTAGTGAATAGAATATGGACATGGGAAACCGGGGTGAATCCCTCTCTCAACTACATGCTAAGGGGGTGGGGTAATTTTGTAACAGGGCACCTATGTCAAAGCTCCAAAGAAACTCCAAGCATACAAGTTCTCCCCTGTTCCTAAGGTGTGAACGTATTCATGTACCGTATGCGTGTGCTCATGCACTCAGTCATGCTATTTTATAAGAACACTTTTCTGCTTGTACAAAGGCAAACACATGAAAAATACTTTAGAAAACTACCCCCTAAATGACTTCATATAGGATATATGGAGGTGAATTTTCAATAAAAAGTCTAAGTCTAAAGATTGAGTGGTGAACATAGCCATTTTCGAACCTGAAAACCGTCTATCCTTTTGGTTTGAAAATCACCTTTTTCCTAGATGTTTTGTGCTCAGTGTGTCTTTCTTTTGGGAACATCTTGGAAAATTAAACATCCAAGAGATAAACATCCAAGAGATAAACTTCCAAAAACCAGACATTGGGATGTCTGGGAGCCATCATTCCTAGTAGACTAGCTACATAGATATCCCAGAAGAGAAATGGGGCAGCCTAGGGGGTACTGCAGTGAACTTCACATATAAGGTCCAAGGTACACATCTCACCATTACCCCCTTATATTGTATGGTTAGCCCTCCAAAACCCACCAAAAAACTACTGTATCCAACTGTACACCACTACAATAGCCCTTATGACTGCAGGTATCACCTATTTGTAGGTGCAGTAGATACTTAGTGTTTTTTGGAGGGCTTACACATTCCACCACAAGTGTACCACTTAGAGTGAGATACGGGCCTGGGTCCCCTTTTCTACAGTCCACTGCACTGACCATTAGACTACTCCTGGGATCTGCTTGCTGCTCTGATAGGAATGGCCATCATATCTGAAGTTCTCATAGAGCCTGGTATGTCCCGTCACTTGGAAGGGCTCATTGACCACTGGGGAAGTAAAGCGGGGGGGGGGGGGGGTTATTTTGGGCACCCTTTGGTCACTTAGTCATGATTGAAACTGGTCTAACCAAAAAGTCTTAATTCTGGCCCTAGACATTTTCATATTGTTCCGTTATTGCGGAAAAACATCTATCTTTTGGTGCCGCCCACATCCTGCCCAACACACACCCCCTTGAAATTTGGATGAACTGTGGAGCAAGACATACTGTGGAGCAACACATCTAAAATCATGGTGTTGAAAATCGCAATTGGACAATTTTGAAAGAAAAATGTCCTTCTGCCACCTTATGACATTTGTTTGGACGTATTTTTTTGTTTTTTTTGAAAATGAGCCCCTTGACTTCACTATAGGCCCCTTTTACTAAGCTGTGTAGGTGTCACACGTGCCCAAAGTTCGCCAAAATGGACTTACCACCCGACTACCACATGGCTCTTGCGGTAATTTCATTTTTGGTGCGCGTCCGCTAGACGCATCTGAAAAATCATTTTTATTTGCGGACATGTGTAGTAGATGCATGCCAAGTTGCATCTTACATGCGTCCTTACCACCCAAATTCTTTATCGCTAGGTCTATGGCTGGTGGTAAGGTCAGAGACCCAAAATGAAGGCGTGGCAATTTTGATTTTGCTGCATGTCCATTTTTGGGAAAAAAGAGGCGTTTTTTACAGGTGAGCTGAAAAATAATTCTGCGCGCGCCCAAAACCCGTGCCTACACTACCGCAGGCCACTTTTTACCGCAGGGTCCTATGTGAAAACCTTAAATTATAAGGTGTTTGAGGGAGGATCTTTCTAACCATGTGACTTATGTGGTGCAATGTTCTGTGAATAACAGAAATTATTGAGCTGAATAATCAGAATTGGGGGGGATCAGACTGCCCAGATACCCTTATGTAGGTTCCAGCCAATTATCGGCCGGGACCCACATAGGTCCTGATGGCTCCCTTCTAACCATTCAGCCTGAATGTTAAATGCTAGTGGCTGGACATGGTCCAGCATTGAATACTGGGGCCTAATTCTGCCCACAGCAGTCAATGTTTAAGAAAACGCTCACAATCAGTGGTTGAATATTGATCAATATATTTATATCCATAATACTGGCGTGAGCTGTATTTTTGAACTGGACAGTTGGAGTGAATTTGGAAATGATTTACTATCTACATGTATCATTTGTCTGACACTGAGGCAGAGGCAAATACACCATAGTCTAATTTAGAATGAACTGCCACCTGGACTAAGATTGAAAAATATTTTTCCTCAAAAAGAGAACAAATTCTTCTGAGTCAATGTAATTTATAGAAAGTAGTTTTAATAATTGTATCAATATAGGGTTTTAAGGACAAAGATGCATCCAGATGAACACCAACAGGCTCATTTTCAATAGAGAAAAACGTCCAAAAAGTGACATGTCTGCATTTAGACGTTTTTCTCACAAAAACGTCCAAATCAGTATTTTCGAAACCTCTTTTTAGACGTTTTTCTCTGAAGTCCATCCAAATCTCAAGGGGGCGTGTTCAGGGCGGGACTTGGGTGTTCCTAAGACTTAGACTGTTTTTTTTTTGCATTTTCAATATATATTACAAGTCATACACAACTTGAACAGGCAATACGGATTTATATTAACTAACTATTAACATAACTTTCTAGAAGCATATTGATTAATCCTCTTTAGACCACTAAAACCTGGTGACCCGTGAAGGAAAATGAAACATAAAGAAAACATAAACAAAATTTAAAGCAATATATAGCATAGCAGATCTCTACTCTATCTAACACCACTTAGCTTGTTCTAACCAGCAGCCAATTTCTTCACTTTAATAAATTCACTCAAATGTTCAGACTGAAAAAACACATATTTTATCCCTAAAAACTTTACTACGCATTTACATGGATAGTTTAAGTAAAAGGATGCTCCCAGAGCTATAACATCAACCTTCATGGCTAAGAAAGCTTTTCTTCTCTCCTGAGTGGATCTTGTTACATCTGGGAACATCCATACTTTTTTACCTAAGAAAGTGTTTTTGCATTTCTAAAATACAATCTTTTAACATGTTCCAAGTCCTGTTCGAAAACAAAGGAGACTATCAAAGTCCACCTTTCAGTTTCTTCAGTCATAGAAGTATCTAGAATTTCTGTTATATTCAATACGTCCCTTTTCTGTATGGAGTGAGCCTCTGGAGTTGATTGTGAATCAGGTAAATTTTTTGGCTGTATATAATATATCTTGTTTATTAGAGAAACATTTCTGGGGTATATTGTAATATTTCCACTAGATATTTCTTAAAAGCGTCCAGTGAGCTAACTCCAATAGATCTAGGAAAATTCAAAAGGCGAAGTGTCAATCTACGATGAAAATTTTCAAGCTGTTCTATTTTCCGATGGACAAAAAGTCTGTCTTTTACTGTTGTCACATTGAATTCCTGTATAGTCTTCACCTCTTGTTTTAAATCATTCATCTGAGTATTAAATTCTTGTTTAGTATTTTCCATTGTGTTAGAAAGTAAATCCATTTTACTTACGAGGGATGAAATTTCTTTAGTGGAATTGGCTACTGATACCTCCAAGCGCTGGAGAGCTTCTAAAACATTCTCCAGCGTCGCCGTCCCAGTTTGCTTCATCGAAGCAGTAGGCTGAGGAAGAAAAACTTCTTGTTTCTTCCCTCCGTCGGTCATCGCCACCTCCAATCCTCGATCCAGGGGTTGCTGCGCTACCGAGTTCGGTCTGCTCTGCCCCTGTTGGGAGAAGCACCCTTCGGGCTGAGGCGGCGCTCGGTGGTCCGGGGGAGATAAGGTGGTATCAAGGCCCAAGCCTCCATGAGCTCCTTCCCATGAGGCAGCGGTACTCCCTGCGGATATCGGAGTAGGCATTTTCGTGGCGTATCTGTCCATTGTTTGTTGTCCTGCAGGGAGTCGAGGCATCGAGGTTTCAACCTTCACCAACCTTTTACGCTTAGTATGGGGCATTATCAGTAAGAAGAAAAGGTTTTAGGAGACAAACATCCAGAGCTTGCACGCCACGAAAATTCATGCCGCCATCTTGTCACGTGATCACCAGGACTGACTTAGATGTTTTTCAGCCATAATGGAACAAAACAAAAATGTCCAGGACTAAAACTTAAGATGTTTTGAGCTAGACCTGTTTTTATTACGAATAAGGCACAAAAAGGTGCCCTAAATGACCAGATGACCACTGGAGAAAATCAGGAATGACCTCCCCTTATTCCCCCAGTGGTCACTAAACCCCACCCACCCCCCAAAAATGTAATTAAAAACATTACTTGCCAGCCTCTGTGCCACCCTCAGATTTTATACTGAGGTTCATCAGAATAACATGCAGGTCCCTGGAGTAGTCTAGTAGTGGGTGCAGTGCACTGGAAACAGGTGGACCCAGCCTCCTACTTCTCCCTACCTGTTACAATTGTGGAGGAAACAGCGAGCCCTCCAAAACTGACCAGAAACCCACTACCCATAAATAGGTGCCCCCTTCCCCCCTAAGGGCTATGGTAGTGGTGTACAGTTGGGGGTGGTGGGTTTTGGGGGGCTCAGCAGACAAATTAAGGGAGCAATGGTCAGATGTGAACCTTGGAGCATTTTATGAAGTCCACTGCAGTGCCCCTTAGGGTGCCCTATTGCTGTCCTGGGATGACAGGGGGACCAGTCTACTAAAATGCTGGTTCCTCCTACGTCCCAATGGCTTGATTTTGGACATTTTGCACTCTTTTTTTTTTTTTTTCAAAAATGGACCAAAAAACAAAACGCCCAAATCTCAAAACAGCCATGGTATTTTCGACAAAAAAGATAGACGTTTTTCTTTTTTCAAAAATGACATTCTTTCCTGTTCAGAATTTGGACGTTTTGTGTAAAACGTTCAAATTCGGATTTAGATGTCATATCGAAAATGCCCCTCCAAGTAACTGAGAAATATTGTCAACTTTTGGGATTTCAATAAGTTTTATTTATTTTTATAACAAAATGACAATATACACAATAGTGTATAATAATATAAATAGCCAATTATGATAAATATAACAAGTCATTAACATCTACTCAGATAAACAAAAAAGAAAATGGAGAATTTAGCTCAAAAGTAAGTAAATGTGATACAACAACGTGAGGAAAAAAATAATCTTGTTATTCACCATCAGTTATCAGTTAAGAGAATATATGCATGATTAGATAGCTTGATTATACAATTGTAAAACACTGTTAAGTTTTAGAGATATAAGTTTGCATTGGTGACCATACTTTCTTGAAAGATAATGAGGATCCACGCCTATCAGCAACTGCATATTCATTTTTGACAGTTAGACAGACATTATTCTACCACGTGTCGTATGATAATTTGGTGAAGTCTTTCCAGCAATGGCATATCATCTTGATCACTATATGTAATAACAAGCCTTAAAGCCCGTTACAATGGGTGACATTTCTGTTGTGCGTAAGGTAATGAAATAGCCAAACATTAACAGATAACATAACAGTGTGTGAACAACAAACACAGTATGTTCCAACCATGAGATATGGATACCCAGATGACCAGCATCCCCTCACTGACTCAGAGGTGTTAAGGAAACCATATATGGTATTAGGAATATCAATAGTAATGAAAAAGGTAAGTAAACAATCACATGACTACTATAATTCGTACAAAATACCAAGAAAACTTTAGAACTGAATGAAACTAGCCCTGTAGTAAAGAAAAGCAAAAAATGCAGTGGTTAGTGAACCTCACACGTAAATTACATGATAGCCCAAATAACGACTAACTGTAATATAAGCAGCCGTTATAAAAATTTAAGCTCAACGCGTCAATTTTGCTTGGAGCTACTTCTTCCAGGTAAGAGGCCAAGGAGTCAGGAGAAGTGAAATCTTTGGTAACGTAATTGTATGTTACTCGCAGCTTAGCAGGGTAAAGGAGGCCATATCTGGTGTTAATCTCTTTCAATTTAGGATGGTAAGCTAGAAGTTGTTTCCGTGCTTGAACCGTTGCCTTGCAAAGATCTGGCAAGAATTGAAGGTCTTGGCCTTCAAATTTTACTGGGGCACGAATGCGAGTCCGCTGGAAAATCTCTATGCCAAAACGGGTCGTTCAGAAATCAAGGACTCCTGTTGTCTCAGTCTTGAAGGCCTGGTTCTGCTTTTTTCTTCGGGTACTTGAATGGATGCCATGTCTATGGCTAATGTAACTGTAAGGTGTAAAGGTAAGGCACGCTGATGCTTGTTTACACTAGTACAGTACAGTCTCGATTATATGACTTTCATTGATCCAACCATCCGGCTTCTCCAACAGATCTCCCGGTTATGTCACATAGCTTCTCTTTCCGTTTTCCAAACTCAGGACTCTACATTTAACGCAATACTACTACTACTAATACTACTACTACTACTACTTGACATTTCTAAAGCGCTACTAGGGTTACGCAGTGCTGTACAATTTAACATAGGACAGTCCCTGCTCAAAGGAGCTTACAATCTAAAGGACAAATGTACAGTCAGTCAAATAGGGGCAGTCTAGATTTCCTGAAAGGTATAAAGGTTAGGTGCCGAAAGCAACATTGAAGAGGTGGGCTTTGAGCAAAGATTTGAAGATGGGTAGGGAGGGGGCTTGGCGTAAGGGCTCAGGAAGTTTATTCCAAGCATAGGGTGAGGCGAGGCAGAATGAGCGGAGCCTGGTGTTGGCGGTGGTGGAGAAGGGTACTGAGAGGAGGGATTTGTCCTGTGAGCGGAGGTTACGGGCGGGGACGTAAGGAGAAATGACGGTAGAGAGGTAATGAGGTGCTGCAGACTGAGTGCATTTGAAGGTAAGAAGGAGAAGCTTGAACTGTATGCGGTATCTGATCGGAAGCCAGTGAAGTGACCTGAGGAGAGTGGTGATATGAGTATATCGGTTCAGGCGGAATATAAGACGTGCAGCAGAGTTCTGAATGGATTGAAGGGGGGATAGATGGCTAAGTGGGAGGCCAGTGAGGAGTAGGTTGCAGTAGTCAAGGTGAGAGGTAATGAGAGTGTGGACGAGAGTACGGGTGGTGTGCTTTGAGAGGAAAGGGCGAATTTTGCTGATGTTAAAGAGAAAGAAGCGACAGGTCTTGGCTATCTGTTGGATATGCGCAGAGAAGGAGAGGGAGGAGTCGAAGATGACTCCGAGGTTGCGGGCAGTTGAGACGGGGAGGATGAGGGTGCCATCAACTGAGATAGAGAGTGGAGGAAGAGGAGAAATGGGTTTTGGTGGAAAGACGATAAGCTCGGTCTTGGACATGTTCAGTTTCAGGTGGCGGTTGGACATCCATGCAGCAATGTCAGATAAGCAGGCTGATACCCTGGCCTGGGTCTCTGCTGTGATGTCTGGTGTGGAGAGATACAGCTGGGTGTCATCAGCAATACAGCACCGTTGTTTGCCGGGACCCTGCTTTTACTGCCTTTCTGCCTTTCTTTCTGTATTGTTTGAGAGGTTACTATTATTTTCCATATTATCCGACTTTTCATTTATCCAACATCGGGTCGGTCCCGTTTAGGTCAGATAATCAAGATTTTAATGTATTCTATGATGGAATATGAGCATCTAGATGTCATTACAGAATGGGCTGTCAATGTGCAGCATCAGGGCACCTAAAAGGAGGGAGGTACCCACCTGTAGATTTGCCTCCCATAGAGAGCAATTTTACAACAGGGAGTCTAGGTTTGGAAGTCAAGCAGGTGTCTATTTTATAGTGACACGTGGAGGGGCATAATCGAACGGCGCCGGCCAAATAGATGGCCGGCCATCTATTTGGCCAGCGCCGCAAAGAGCAGTCCCAAACTGTATTATTGAAAAAGATAGCAGGCCATCTTTCGTTTTGATAATACTGTTGGGGCCGGCCAAATGTCAGAGATGGCTGGGTTTGAGATGGCCGGCATCGGTTTTCGCCGATAATGGAAACAAATGCCGGCGATCTCAAACCCGGCCAAATCCAAGACATTTGGTCGTGGGAGGAGCCAGTATTTGTAGTGCACTAGTCCCCCTGACATGCCAGGATCCCAATCTATCACCCTAGGGGGCACTGCAGTGGACTTCAAAAATAGCTCTCAGTTACATAGCTCCCTTACCTTGGGTGCTGAGCCCCCCAAATCCCCCCCAAAACCCACTCCCCACAACTGTACACCACTACCATAGTCCTTAGGAATGAAGGGGGGCACCTACATGTGGGTACAGTGGGTTTTGGGGGGGGTTTGGAGGGCTTAACATTTACCACCACAAGTGAAATAGGTAGGGGGGGATGGGCCTGGGTCCACCTGCCTGAAGTGCACTGCACCCACTAAATACTGCTCCAGGGACCTGCATACTGCTGTCAGGGAGCTGGGTATGACATTTGAGGCTGGCATAGAGGCTGGCAAAAATATATATTTTTTTTTTTGGGTGGGAGGGGGTTGGTGACCACTGGGGGAGTAAGGGGAGGTGATCCCCGATTCCCTCCAGTGGTCATTTGGTGAGTTGGGGCACCTTTTTGAAGCTTGGTCCTGAAAAAAAAGGGACCAAGTGAAGCCAGCGAAATGCTCGTCAGGGCCAGCTTTCTTTTTTCCATTATCGGGCGAAGCTGGCCATCTCGTGAGCACACCCCCGTCCCGCTTTCACTACCCTACCGACACACCCCCTTGAAGTTTGGCCGGCTCTGCGACGGAAAGCAGTTGGAGCCGGCCAAATTCGGCTTTCCATTATACCGATTTGGCCGGGTTCAGGAGATCGCCGGCCATCTCCCGAATTGTGTCGGAAGATGGCCGGTGATCTCCTTCGAAAATAAGCTGGATAGGCACCTCTTTATCTTTATAAAAAACTAGGGGTTAACTATTAGAAATCATAGATAAACCGTACACCTCTTCAAGCTTTGCAACAATGCATGTTATAAAGAACATACATTATTTGTGACTCCATTCACTTTCTGTCCTAACTCCAGCCCAGAATACCACAAAGGCACCAGGAGCTTTCAGAAATGGGACACGGTTCTTTATTAATAAATGTCAATTTTCCAATATGGACCCGACATGGCGCCTGCGTCAGGGGTCTGGTGTATTCAAAGACCAAGGCTTCTTTCCTACTAAGTAGGATAGTGATCTGTTCGGTTAAAGAGAATTAACTCAATGAGTTAGGATAATCCAGTCCCTTTGTCCCTTGTTCAGAAAGCAAACAAAAAGGGCTTTTTATCCCAAATCTTTTCTGCAATATATATATTTTTTTGGTAGGGGGTTCTACTTGCTAGACTGAGGGCCTATAAGTGCAGGGTTCCGGAACAAGCCGTAGTGCATTAGCTCCAGGCAAAGAACACCACTGAGGTGACTGGGCTTAGAGAGGATAAAATAGATATATAAAAAAAACCCTGGGTGCTTATGAACAAAAGCTCATCTCACCAGAGCCTAACACCAGGCTTTGTAATTGTGCTAGAAGCCTGAAGGAGCAGGAGGAAGCTGCTAGGACATAAAAGAAAAGAAAAGAAAGCTGTAATCTTGAAACCAACCTGAAAAAAAAATTTATCTTGTAAACTTCAATCACTACCACATTAGAATAAGCAGGATGTTTCTCTGGTATGCCAGAACTGCACACCATACCTACCACGTAGTTGGGTAACTAATTGACTGGCTCATTTGTTCCTAAATATTGTTTTGTTTTTCCAAATGAAGCGTATATAGCTACAAGGTATGCAGACTTTCCTTTCCTTCCTGTGACATACATTATCCGACTCAGATGTCACCCAGATGTTCACCAAGAAGAGAGAGCAAGCCATCTATGATTTACTCTAGGCCTTTTTCAACCAGTGAGAAGTTGTTGGGCAGAGAGCAAATACTGACTGCTTGTGGGCATTATGGGTGCATGAGTTTTTCACAAGAAGGTACATGTTATTGAAAGAAAATAAATGGAAGGAATTTGATTTATAGCTACTAACTACAATATTTTAAAATATAGGCTCTTTTAACAGGATCTGTTTATAAAGATGTGAAAAATGTGTGCACCTATATGTATGAACCAACTTATAAATCCTCCCTCCAGTTGTAAGCTCTTAAAGCTTAGAAGTCAAAATCTCTTGAAGTACCCATATGTTAAAAAATATAAACTACAAGCATCTATTTTCATCTATGCTTTCCTATCGGGCTGTAAAGTTTGGGAACATATTACCTTCTTTTGCGGCCCTTTGACAAAGGCATGGTAGGCAATGCAGTGCATGCCAAAATGAGACTACTGCTAGGCTAGCATGGCCATCTGGCGGTAATTTTGGATTTGGCGCGCACCCATACCGCCAGAACAAATTATTTTTTTATTTCCTACTGCGTGCGGCGTTTCCAGCATTAATCAGCAGTTGGTGCGTGTCAACCGGTCACCACGTGTGTAGCACGTGAGCCCGTACCGCTAGATCAAAGGGTGGCGTTGGCACAGGCCATATACGCGTGTGCTGGTTTCAATTTTACCTCAGGCCCTTTTCCAGACCACTGGAAAAAAGCCCTTTTTCCAAGACGTGGTAAAAACTAGCCTTGCGCATGCCAAAAACAAGCGCCCACACTACCACAGGCCACGTTTTGCCATGGCTTAGTAAAAGAACCCCTCTATTAGACCTGAAGCAAATTATATATACCTTTTTTTTGTCATAAGCCTGATGTCATAAGCCCCGTAGATTTGGCCCTGCCCCCCCCCCCCCCCGCTGACAACCCCTTCGACCCCCCTCCCACCGCCAACCCTCCCCCGCCGCCACCGGGTACCTTTGCTGGTGGGGCTACCCAACCCCGTCAGCCATGAGTCTGACAGAAACAGAAGCCTGCCTTTGCAGATCAGCAACGCAGCCGCGCCAGAGAAGAGGACTTCAGCTGGTGGGGGTCTCCAACCCCCACCAGCAAAGGTACCCAACGACGGTGGCAGGGGAGGGTTGGCGGCGGCGGGAAGGGGGGTCGAAAGGGTTGGCGCAGGTGAGGGGGGGTCAAAGATGGTGGTGGCGGGAGTGGGGGGGGGGGGTTGGTGGCGCGGGGGGGGGGGCTAAAATGTGCCCCCTTACCTCAGGCTCTGAACCCCCCTCCCACCGAAGTCTGGCTACGCCCCTGGTTGGCACCCAATTGATGGTTAGGAGTTCATTAACCAATTAATTTGCACACACACCAGTGCACCCAAATTTGGGCACCATATATAGAGTCTGGGGGTTTGCGATATACACTTACATACACCCAGTTATGCCTGCCACACCACTTTGGGTTTATGCTAGTCAGGGGCGTAGCTACGGGTGGGCCTGGGTGGCCCAATCTTGGCCCAGGCCCACCCAGTCTTTTGCGACCTTCTCCACGATGATGACGACAGTCTTCTTCTTGCCTGCAGCGACGAGCGGGCGGGTGTAAAAGCAGCAGCAAGCAGCTAGCCTCGACTCCGTCCTTCGCTTCCTGCCCTCTCTCTGTGCCCCGCCCGCCCGAAAGGAAATGACATCAGAGGAAGGTGGGGCACAGAGAGAGGGCAGGAAGCAAAGGACGGAGTCGAGTTAAGGTTCTCTGTGCCTCCCGGCCGCACTTTTCTTAGAGCAGTAGGAGGAGGGAAGGGGAAGGGACAGGAGATAGATGGTGTTGGCGCCGGTGGCGGGTCTCCTCCTGATCTGCTCTCGAAGTCAGAGCAGATGATCAGGAGAGGGGGTCCCGCGGCCATCAGAGAAGAGGATGGAGCCAGAGCGAACTATGAGCTGCTGCAACCAGTTCATGTTGTGCTTTATTATTTTTATTTAATCTCACTTAGTGCGTGCCCATCCATATTAGCTCTGGGCCCACCCAAAATCTCAGGTCTGGCTACGCCACTGATGCTAGTACTAGCCGTTTAGCCCGTTTAAATGGGCGAGATTTTTGTTTGGCAAAATTCCTCTGTCCCCTGCCCTCTCCCCTCTCCTCCATCCATGTGCATCTCCTTCCTGTCTTCCCTCTCCTCCATCCATGTCCAGCATTTCTCCTGCCCTCCCCTCCATCTATCTATGTCCATTAGCTGTCCTCTCTCCCCTGCCCTCCCCACCCATGGCCAGCGATTCTCTTTCACCCCATGCCCTCCCCTCTCATTCTTACCCCCTGTCCTCCCCTGTCATTCACGTCCAGTTATTTTCCTCTATCCCCTTCCCTCTCCTCTATTCCCTCCCCTCCATCCATCCATCCGTGTGCATCTTCCTGTCTTCCCTCACCTCCTCCTTCCCTCACCTGCATCCATGTCCAGCATTTCTCCCTCCCTCCCTCCCTCCCCCCTCCCGAGGTCGCCGCTGCTCCTCCCCCCCATGTCACCGCTACCGCTCCCCCCCCCAGGGTCGCCGCCAGCCCCCCTCCACCCGGGCCAGGGGCTCTCCTCTCCATTGAGCTTACAGCACCTCACCTCCGAAATCGCAGCAGGCAGATCACCTCCCGTTGGCCTTCCTTTCCTGCCTGTGTCTCGCCCTCGTGTGACGTAACGTCGGTGAGGGCGGGACACAGGCAGGGAAGGAAGGCCGATGGGAGGCAATCTGCCTGCTGTGGTTTCGGAGCTGTAAGTTCAATGGAGAGGAGAGGGCCCGGCCTGGTGGAGGGGGGGGCCGGCGGCGACCTCGGGGGGTGGGGGGAGCGGTAGCGACCTTGGCGGTTCCCTCCCTACCCTTCCGTGTTCCAGGTCCACTCCTCAGCGCAGCATTTCTTTCCCTCTCTGTTCCATCCTCTGATGTCATCACGTCTTGACGCGGGGGCGGGACAGAGAGGGAAGTCTCTACTGCGCATTTGCGGGTGAGTCGGTCACTTGCCATTTATATGTTTGATTCTACAATGGCATCTTGGCACACAGATGCTATTATACAGCTGGTGCTCAGCACATGGCATCGGTGTGTCTAACTGGAGGTGCCAAGTTACAGAATCACTCTCATACTGTATTGCTGTGCCGACAAAAGTTTGTGGCCATAAAAATGTATTTCTATTCTGTTTGTGCTTATGAATCAGCTCACATTCTATATGACTTTGGGCAAAGCCACTCTGGTCTTCATGTTGCTAAATGTTGATGGATAATATAATTGCTAAGTTTATAAAGCATTCTGAAGGTCTGTATTAATACATATAAGATTGAAATGATCACCACCTGGTCAATGATGTAAATAGCCAGAAGCGGACACTGATTGTTAAATCTTGTTCAGAGCTATGTGCTAATTTTCAGTGGTACTTAACCAGTTATCAGTGCTGAAAATTAGCGATTAGAGCCTAAGTGAAAGGCGGCTATTTTGGGACGCACTCCAGGGGTGGAGTCGGTACTTGCCTGGTTATATGCTGACGTTCAGCACTTAACCAGCCATGGTAACCACATAAATGGGACCGCATAAAATATAGTTCAGTCTTTATGTGGCAATCCATGGCAGCTTAAATTCTGAATATCAACTTAACCAGCCATATGTAAGCTGGTGCCACATAAACCAGATATTCAGCGCCAAACCCTGAATATGGCCTGTCATTGAGTGGAGGAGTAACCTACTGGTTAGTGCAGCAGGTTTTGATCCTGGTAACCTGGGTTCAATTCCCACTACAGCTCCTTGTGACCTTGGGCAAGTCACTTAACCCTCCATTGCCTCAGGTACAAAAAAACTTAGATTGTGAGCCCTCTAGGTACAGAGAAAGTACCTGCTTATAACGTGTAGAGTGCTGTGTATGTCTAGTAGTGTTATAGAAATGATTAGTAGTAGTAGTCATTGAATATCTGGGAATAACAACAGCAGCTGAATATTTACCCCTATATTAACCAAGCTTCAGGTAAAGAAGATTGCTGAGTATATTTGGCTGTGAGCCAGGAAGTGTATTTCTATCCAAAAGAGACTTACCTTACCTTCTTTTGTGGTCCTTTTACAAAGGCACGGTAGGCTCTATGTGCACGCAGCCACACCAAAATGAGACTACTGCTAGGCTAGCGCACCCCTGGTGGTAATTTCGGATTTGGAGTGCGCCCATACTGCCGGGACAAATTATTTTTTTGTTTCCTACCGCACATGGCATTTCCAGCGTCATTTGGCAGTTAGCACACATCGACTGGTCAACCTATGTGTAGCGTGTGAACCCTGATCTGTAGATCGATGGGTAGCACTAAGAGCTCAGGCTGTAAATAGGTGTGCGGTGGTTTCAATTTTACCGCAGGCCCTTTTCCTGGCCTATTGAAAAAAGCCCTTTTTCCCAGACATGGTAAAAATTGGCCAGGTGCACACCAAAAACACACACCCACACTACCAAAAGACGGGGTAGAAAATATTTTCTATTTTTTACCGTGTGGCGCTTACCTGGCAGTAATCGACAGTTTACACATGCTACCCACGTATGAGACCTTATCGCTAAGTCAATGGGTGGTGGTAAGGTCTCAAGCCGAAAATGGACGCGCGCTGGTTTTAATTTTGCTGCACGTCCATTTTTGGCCAGAAAAAAAATGCCTTTTTTCCAGGCACACTGAAAAAATGACCTGCACGTGTACAAAACATGTGTCTACACCAACGCAGGCCACTGTTCAGCATGCCTTAGTAATAGGACCCCTCAGTATACTAGAAACATAGAATGTATCTCATCTGGCCACATGGCTTTGGCCACTTTTAGTTTTGAAAATTGTTCATAAACACTTCCTTTTGCCGATAGTGTGGTATCTACTCCATTCCCACATTCGACTTTGCAAATAATCTGGGGCTCTTGTTCAGGATTTTCAAACAGAAGTATTTGTTTAGCATTTCCATTTTTTTCAACATCACTCTCCATACATTGTTCTTCTGAACCTTTGAATCTTGCAATTCCAACTCTGGCCTTCCTCTTCTGCCCAAAATATCTGAAAAAGTCTTGTCACCTCACTCCTGATTTCTCTCTATTTTACTCCCTCACCCTTGCCAGGTATTCTTTTCTGTGTTGTTCTTCTTGTGATCTTCTGTATTTTAGATGAGACTAGTGATGTGTATTCATCAGGGGCGTACCCAGACAGCAGATTTTGGGTGGGCCTAGGCAAGAAGTGGGTGGGCACCAAATGTTCTGTCTCCTACCCCCACATCAAAAAAATATCTCAGCTGGTGGGAAAATGCTTCTCTCCAGTCTCCATCTTGGTAGTCTGCGGCAGGCATGTGCTGAAAACTGAGCATGCGAAGGTGCCAGTATTGTGGAGAGCGGCATTTTCATTACCATGTGCTACTGTTGGATGGGCCTGAGCCTTGTGGGTGGGCCACGGCCCACCCAGGCCCACCTGTGGCTACGCCACTGGTATTCATTAGCAACATTTGGTTTATTAGCACATCTTAATAATTGTAGTTCACCCAAAATTGATTTATCATGCATTACCCTATCAATTAAAAGTGTGTTAAATCATTTTATACATGTTTAAAAATTGCTAACCTGTTAAAAAGATTTAATTAATATGAAGATGTGAGAAAAAAAAGTAGCTGGACCAAAACATGAAGCTAAATTTTTGCCCCATGCACTTTGAAGAAGTTCAAAAATGACAAGAAGGTAGAGATTGGGTAGCAACTAGTGAGGCAGGAATGCTCAGGACGGAGCTTCAAGATTACGTAACAAGAGTTTAGGAACATGGAATTTGACGAGAGATTAAAAGCATGAGAAAGAATGGGGGCTGCACAATGTGTGAAGTTTTAAAATGAGAATTTGTATATATCCCATCACTGGGGTTATAGGCAACAGTATTTCTTAATGATCAAGGCCATTACATATCACTCTGATTTCTATAGCTACATAAGATTCGTTGTCACAGCAATAAGACAATGCAGCACACTTTCCCCTTCAATTATATGCTTCAGGTTTATCATAAGTCACAAACCTGAATAAGAAAAACTATAATTATAGAGGAAAATGCATGTTCTGGCAGACCTTAATGGTACTCTGAAAAGGATCCATGTAAACCACGTTTTTTGGTATGATTTTCAGCCTGCAGTCTGACAGATTTATGAAAGCCTGCATTTAATGGAAAAAAATACTCAGGTTAAGAGGAAGAAAGATGTCATGCATAATGATGCATCCTGACTACCTGTACGTGAACTGTATTTATTATTTTAATATTATTTCTCCTGCCCTTGAGGTTTCTTTTGAGAGAAACCACAGATGTGGCAGGGTGTCTATTGTATTATGCACAATTGTTGCAGGCAGGATTTTTGAACGTTAAGCACAGCATATGATTCTGAGCCCCCTCCCTTTTATCTAATGAGGGTAAAAGGAACGCTGAGTAATCCTCTGGTTTCATTACATTCAAAGTTTTACATGTTAAATTGCTTTAAAATGTGTTCGGTACACATATTCCTTTTTCTAGTTGACCTGAATTTGTCCTTTACATCATTCTGCCATTCTATGTGATTGCAGTGAAGAGTTGCATGACTAATGCAAACCATTAGCAAATCAGATTACTTTGATCTCCAAATTCCATTTTACAAACCTTGGCCAGTTCTGATCCATATAAACAATGCCATTGATGATAGCCTGTCAATGGGAATTAGGTGATACAAACAGTCTATAAGGGGGTCTTCTACAAAGGAGCGTCAAAAAATGGCCCTCTGTAGTGTGGGTGCATGGATTGGACGCGCGCTGCACCATTTTCCCACCGCTTCTGGAAAAAATGGGGGTGTTTTGGGGCTAGGAAATGGACATGCGGCAAAATGAAAACCAGCGCGCGTCTATTTATGGCCTGAGCCCTTAACACCACCCATTGACTTAGTGATAAGGGCTCATGCATTACCCATGCAGTAACCATCCAGTGTGCACCAACTGCCAATTACCACAGGGCGCACCCCCTGCAGTACAAAATTATTTCCTACAGCGGGTTTTCAGTGAGCGCCAAACTCGGAATTACCACCAGGCGCACGTGCTAGCCAGGCAGTAATGCTGATTTTACATGCACTGCATATGCACCCTTGTAAAAGGGCCCCTAGGATAATTTTACCATCATCTGTTACTCCGACCACCACTCTATCTAAACTATTTAGATTTTGAAAAAATTCCTAAAAAGCTTTTTATTGAAAAACTAGTAAAAAAAAGCCCCATTTCTGATGCAAATGAAACGGGGGCTAGCAATGTTTTCTTCTGTGTGCATGTGGGAGTGTGTGTGTCCCTGCCCTCTGGCCTCTCTCCCCTCCCCCCTCTGAGTCCTTCACTGTTACAGAGCCAGCAATTTGATTTCGTGCTCTGCTATTTTCCTTCACTGACTGTGTTACAGAGAGGGCGGGGCAGACACTCATAGGGAAACCGGATACCTCGCCCCCTTCACACTTCCGGCTGGAGGCTTCATAGAACGTTGGTGTTGCCTTTTATATAGAGAGATAGCTTTCAAACAAATAAAAATCACACAAAAATGTATATATAAATTTAAAGAGTGGTCGTTTAGCTTTAGAAAATAAAGATACAATGCTAAATCCACATCACACGCCCGACACCCACCAGCAGACAATGGCGTTGCGGCAATAATGCCTGCTTCCCAGGTTGATTACATAGTTCAGGCTGCTCAAAGCAATAGGTTAAACACCCTTTTGAAAATTCTTCATTGGGGGGGGGGGGGGGGGTTGAGTCACATTGAGAGTCCTGAGTCTATTTCAGAACAGCCTGATCCGGTTCCCATTCCTTGTGTTTTTTTTTGTGTTCTTTCCACTTTTTGTGGTATTTATTTTTGCTTTTGGAGTCTGCCCTTTGGCATGGGCTTTGAGGGGGAATCAGAAGCGGGGCTGTGCTTTTTGAAGGGGGTTCAGAATGAGGACTCTGTTTTTTTTGAGGGGGCTTTGAAGGGGGTTCAGATCAGCAGGGTGTCTATGTGGGGGAGGTTTGATCAGGGAGGATATGTGCTGGGGGTACAGATCTAAAGGAGAAAGATCAGGGGGTTGCAGCTGGTCACATCTCCACTCAGCCCCTGCCCTTACCTCTGTTAAGCAGCTAGCAAGGGATTTTTACCACAGTGGCTGTTTAACATGCACTAGCCATTAGCACAGGTCTGCACCAGTGGCGTAGCCAGACCTGATATTTGGGGGGGGGGGGGGGGGGGGGGCGGACCCAGACTTAACATGGGGGAGCACTAGGCAATTAGGTGTGAGTAATGCTTGGTATACTCCTAAATAATGGCTTAGAGTGCACTTGATGGATTTTGAATTAAACACTCTGCGTAACACATAAACCCCAAACACACTTAAAGAAACTTTGGAAACACTGACATTTTTAAATATAATCACACTATCCCAGTACCGGCCCTACCATTTGGCCAACTGAGACAGGGGCCTATAGAGCAGCATCTTTCCCCCTTCCTTCCTCAACTCCTCTCCTCAGCCTACCTTTTTTTTTGTTTTATAAAAGTCAACGGTAGCAGCGATACCCATAAGCTGCCCTGCCACCAGCACCGACGATTCCTCTGTACTGTGGGCCACCTCTCCGATGTAACTTCCTGTTTCCTTGGAGGCCGGCCACAGTACAGAGGAGACGCCATTGCCAGCGGCAGGGCAGTGTATGGGTATCGGTGCCGCCGCTACCTTTTGAAAACAACAAAAAATAAAGAAGATAGGCTAGGGAAGGAGGGTTGAGGGAGGAAGGAAGGAAAGAAGGGGGCAGATGCCAGACCATGGCTGGGGGGGGAGGGAAAGGGAGTTGGCAGAGAGAATGTGGAAAGATGTTGGACTCGGGGGGGGGGGGGGGGGTTGTAATCTCATCCCTGCCTCAGGTGGCAGATTGCATTGAGCTGCCCCTGCATTAGCCCATAACTTAAACTTTGCCTTTACAGTAGACTTGAGTCTGGTCAGCATCTCAACACACATCACAGTATCCTGCAAAATAATGACTACAATGGTATATATCCTTCAACTGCTTTAGAACAAATACAAGCACCTTATTAAGCTGTATTAATAAAACAGGTAAATACCTTTGAAGTAGCAGTTTAAATATGTAGCCTAAGAAATCTAATATAAAAATACTGATCCCTAACATTACACATTGGACTATCAAGCTGTTAATTTAAACATATTTTATGCATCCATAGAAACCCCCATGGCTCCTCTTCTAAGAATGGATGCAAAGCAGAAAAAGGGCATTTCCCCAGGATTTCACCATACAAAAAACATCAGACTAAGGCTTGGATAGTCTCTGAAATGAGGCTTGGAAAATAGGGAAACAGGCAGAAGATTCATTAGTACAGGAGGGCACAGTGTGGAGAAGCTGCGGAGCCTGACCACTGGAAGGAAAGGTATGTCTGGAAGCGGGGGCACGGGCATGGCCATGACAGTGAGAGGGAGAGATGCTGGATGGAGGTGAGGGAAAGAGGATATGCTGGACAAAGGGGGCAAGAGAGAGAGAAGGTATTGGTCAAAGGAGTGAAAATAGAAAGAGGGTGCTGTAGAGAAGGGAGGAGAGAGAAAGAGAAAATGCTGGAAGAAAACTGGAGAATAATGGGATGAAGAATGGGAGGGCTGGGGTGAGGAAGATGAAAAGCTGTAGGTAGATGTGGAAAAATGGTTGAAGACTCAATAGTAAGAATGAATGAAGTCTGAGCAGATAGACAGGCAGAAAAATAAATGAAGGAAAGCTGAAAGGAAAAGATCAAAGTCAGAGATGGATATTAGAGAGGAAGTGAAGACGATAGGAAGGGAGAGAAAAAGTGGCAGATGGACTGAAGATCTTGTAATGAAAGTTAAGAAAAGACAGAGGAAACAGAAACTGGAGACTGGGACAAACATGATCGGAAAAAAAACAAAGCAACCAGCCAACAAAGGTAGAAAGAAGAATTTTATGCTTAATTCAGTGAATAGAAAATGTTAGTTTTACAGTAAATTTAATTTACAATGTTTTCTTTATAGCTTGAAGAGTGCAGGGTGCTGTTTTTCTCTTTCTCTAGTGTTGCAGTGCTTGCTGAGTGTGGCTTCTTGGATTTTAAATTAATTTTTGTCTATTTATTCATATTTTAACTTTGTGCTCACTTGTTCTGTACCTAGCAAGGGTCTGTTTGTGTTCAGTGTATGTGGCCAAGGACATGTACTCTGTTTGCATGGAGTTTCTATTTGAGCATCTGTAATAATTTAGCTTGTTCAGTTTCCCAATAGGCGTATTGATGTTCTAGGTCTGACTACAATATTTACTGTATTGTGTTTTCCTAGGTAGGGTTCTTGTTGTGTTACTTCTATAAGTTAGTGGTGTTATCAGGGGCAGATTGACAGTGGTTGGTGTCCCTGGGCAGTGGGGGTCATTGGGACCCCCACACCGCTGCTTGCCGCCCCACTGCTAACCGCCATCCCTCTCCCGCACATTACAACCTCACTGCCGCAGTTGCCACCCCCCTTCCACACATTGCAGACCCCTACAAGTGGGTCCTACCTTAAAGGGCCCTGGAGGTCTAGTAGCTTCTTCGGGGGCAGGAAAGAATCCCACTCTTTCCTGCCCACTGTCACTACTGTTCATGGGGCTGGCACCATCATGTTTTCAAAATGGCTGCTGAGACTTCCCACGGTAGTCTTGCAGGTCTTGGCAGTCTCGCAAGACTGACACAGGAAGTTTCGGCGGCCATTTTTGAAACATGGCGGGCGCCAGGCACAGCCACAGGCAGAGTAGCAGCAGCACGCAGGAAGGAGTGGGATTCTTTCCTGCCCCCGCAATAGCCATTAAACCACCAGGGCCTTTCAAGGTAGGACCACCTGGGAGGGCTGTAGTGTGCAGTGGTGGTGGGCAACCAGGCAGAGCCTCTGGGCCCCCTAGAGCCTCTGGGCCCTAGGGCACTGCCCGGTTGCCCGAATGGTCAGTCCGCCCCTGGGTGTTATGATAAAGTAGATTAGCTGTATTGGTCCTGAGTGATTATTGTAGGCTTGTATTACAGGTACTTCACAATATGCTTGGGACTGGAGAGGGTCTATATTTTTACTGAGATTACACCAATATCTTAGTCTCACTCTGGTGTCCCTGCTGTGCTCTGCAGTGTGTTCCAAGCCTCATTCCAGGGCACCAGAGGTTCTGACATCATCAGGATGGTCCTTTATAATAAACCTTGGGACTTTCATGCTTTGCCTTTGCAACAAGCTAGCCTTGCTCAGAAAGCCTTGTGCCTGAAGCCTTGCTCCTGCCAAGCCTTGTTCCTGAGCCTTGTTCCTGAACCTTGTTCCTGCAAGCTAGTCTTGTTCCTGAAAGCCTTGCTCCTGCAAATCTCGTTTCTGAAAGCCTTGCTCCTCAGAGCCCTGTTCCTGGCTTCTGCTACAGTCAAGCTCTGTTCCTGGCTCCTGCTCCAGCCAAGCTCTGTTCCTGGTTCCTGCTCCAGCCAAGCTCTTCCTGGTGCTTGCCTAGTCCTGTGCCCAGCTCAGGTGAGTCACTAGCTGCTAGCCGGTGTCTGGCAGTGGCCCAAGGGCTCACAGTCCTTGAGTATGTGGCATTCACCCAACTTCCGCTTGTATCCAGCATCCCTCCGTGTCTCTCTCCCCTTTCCATGTCAGCATTTCCCCCAAATCTCTACTCCTCTCATGTCTAGCATACCCCCTTCTCAGTCTCCATCCCAATCCAATCCAATGTCCAGCACCATCCACTGTTTTCTTAATCCTCTCCATGCCCAACATCTCCCCTGTCTTCCTACTCACTCCATATCCAGCATCCTCCAATATACCGTTTTCCTCTCAACCTAGCATCATCTCTCGTTCCCCCTCCTCCAAGCCAGCATCCTCTCCCATCCCATTCCAGTACTTCCCCTCTCATACCGCCTCATCCCAATTCGGAATCTCCATTCTGTCACCTTACCCCACCAACTATATTGCTTCTCTCTCCCTTTGTTGTCTGGGCATTTTATTTTTCTGATTGGGCTGGTCTCAATCTCTTTTCTAATTCCTTTGTGTCAATCTTCTCCTAAATGTTTTTTTCCGGGTTTGGCTTGTCAATTCTTCTCTCTTCTTTTGTCTTTTTTCATTCCTTCTCTATATCTGTCTGGCTCTGATCTTTTATGAGTATCTTTTCACTTTTCTGTTCTCTGCATTTATATTTTCCCATTTAAATTTTACCCTCATTCTCCCTTTCTCTCACCTCTAGTCATTAGTCTTTTTTCTGTCTCATTTACCTACTGGTTTTCCCATTTCCCTCTCATCCCCTTCCCAGTACTCCTGTTGACCCCCTCTATCTCTCTCCTTCCCCAGTCTCCTACCCCTTCCCCATCTATCACTCATTCCCTAGTCCCCCTTTTCCATCCTCTGTACTCACCCTCTCAGCCCTCACCTACCCTTCAGTGCCTCTCATCCCCTCACCAGACCTAGCTCTATCCCTGTCTCTCCTTCCTTCTCTTGCCGCCAGACCATTCTTCTTTCACCCTGTACCCCATGTTTGCATGCCTACAGTTGGGCACCCTATAAAGAACTACCCTCTATGGACTAGATTCAGTAAATGGTGCTGAAAAAATGGTACCGAAAAAATGTGCACAGAGCACTATTCTATAAACAGCACTTTCAGTTGTGCACTGTTTATAGAATAGCACTTAGAGTTGACTTCTGCGCCAAACTTTGGGCACAAGGATTTACACCAACTGAAACCTGGTGTAAATCCTGGCACGTAACTTAGGCTCAGATCCCTGGTATTCAGTAATACTGCACGCATCTTTAGTGAACACCCCTGACCCACCCATGCCCCTTTCATGCTTGCTATAAGATTTGTGCATGGATCTTTATAGAATGATGCATAGCAGCACGCAAATCCTAATTGTTGCCAATTAATGCCAGTAATTTACTGTTAGAACCCAATTACTGATGCTAATTGTCTTGTTTGCCAATTTAGTTGTGCATACACCTCAGGATAGCATGCAATTTTGCACAAATAAATTTGAATAGCATTTATAGAATCCAGCCCTATGTGTACAGCTACCAGTAGTGAGCACTGTCTATGTATTTTAGCACTGCTGCCTATCTGGATAATTGCACTGAATATACATGTTTTTAAAATGCTGCTGTCAGTGTTTAAAAAATATATTCGCTGCAAGGTCTGAATACTGACCCAGGAGTAAATGAGTGAGCTAATCTGAAGACAATTAGCATGCAAATGCATATTAATGAGCTGCATATGGAAGCACTTCAGATGCTGCAAAGTGCATTAAAGATTAATGCAGTTCTTTGATTCTCCCATAGTGCTAACACTTCACTTTTTTTCTGGAGGTGAAAGTAAGTTTTAAGTTGGCATTGAGTTCAGTGGAAGTTAGTGGAGAGTTATAAATTCAGCCTTATGGATCCCCATGTTTGGGCCTCTCGAGATGGATTCTCTAAGTTGGGGTATACCACTGCCAAATAAATAAAGAAATGAACCAAGATGAAAATATTTATGGACTACATAAATGCAAAACTCAGCAAGGAAAAAAGGCTAATCCACTTCTCATATTAGAATTTTATGAAAGGAGGAAAAGACCTTCAGACACCCTGTTTTATTAACTGCTTTCCAATTTGACCTCTATGCTCATTGTTCTATGTATTAGATTTCATCACAGGACTTTTTTCTCTTTATGATGGTATCATTCAGATTATTTAATTGGATAGCTCTATCTGATGGCGTCTTTTTAAAAGATAGCACCATTTTGAATTAGCTGTCCTGATGAGGCAAACAAGCAGCCATGCTCAGTAGTGAGTTAAGTGTTTTTCTGCTCCCATGGTTCAAAAATTGTTTTTATTCACTAATGTGTGTTTTTCATTTTGCAGAACATACACAATTCGGTGTGAGTTGAGCCTGTTGTATCAGTCAAGTGAAAAAAGATCCGCGGCACACATATCACTTTGCACGCAGTACTGTAAATGGGACTTCACAGGAGACTTATACAAGGGCACCATCACCTCTTTTTTTTCCTGCTGGTCATCCCTCTCCTCATGCACCCAAGCATCTTTTTGGCTTGACCATCACCCTTTCTAACTGTTTGGCCACTTTAAGATCATCGTTCTTCTTCCGTATACAGAAACACTTCACCCCCTTTATTGTACCGTTCCCTTGGATTCTTGTAACCCAAGTGCATGACCCTACATCTCTTAGCATTAAATCTTAGTTGCCAATTATTGGTCCAAGTTTTGCTAGATCCTTCCTCATGCCAACCACAGCCTCCAGAGTGTCCACTCTATTACAGAGTTTGGTATCATCCACAAACATACATACCTTACCAAACAGCCCTTCCTCAATATCGCTCACAAAGATGTTAAAAAGAGCTGTCCCAAGAACGGACCCCTGCGGCACACCACTGATCCTTTCCTCACAGCAAGCTCCATTTACCACTACCTTCAGTCTCCTCCCACTTAATCAGTTTTTGACAAAGTCAATCACTGTAAGTCCCATACCGAGGGCACTCAATTTATTTATCAGTCGCCTGTGAAGAACCGTGTCAAAAGCTTTGCTAAAATCCAAGTACACCACATCTAGCGCTCCTCCTACATCCAACTGTTTGGTTATCCAGTCAAAGAAATCAATCAGATTTGTCTAACGTGACCTGTCTCTAGTGAAGCCATGCTGCCTCCATTCAATTTGAGAAACCTCACAATCCTCTGCTTTAGAAGCGTTTCCATTAGTTTGCTCACCACCGAGGTCATACTGACAGATCTGTAATTTCCAACCTCCTGCTTACTTCTGTTCTTGTGCAGAAGGACCACATCTGCCCTTCTCCAGGGTTCCGGGACCACTCCAGCCTATAAGGAAACAGCAGAACTGCTAGAACCTCTCCAAGTTCCTTGAGCTCCCTCGGATGTATCCCATCGCACTCCATTGCTTTGTCTACTTTTAGTTTAGCTAGCTCCTCATGAACATGGTCTTCTGTGAATCAGCCCTGGTCTATCATATATCCATCTCCATTTGCATTTGTTTTCTGCGGTCCTTTCCCCAGCCTTTCATCCATGAACACAGAACAGAAATAATTGTTAAGCAGATCAGTTTTATCCTTATTAGCTTCTACATATCCCACCCCCCACCCCCCTCAGCTTTGAGCCTCACAATGATATTATGGCACTTCCTCCTGTCAGTTACATATCAGAAAAAGTCTTGTCCCCCAATTTTACCGTATTGACTATCTTTTCTTCCATTTGCCTCTTTGCGTTCCTAAAAACTTTTCCAGCTTTCCTTAGCTTTTCCAGTTAATTTTGCCTGTCTCCCTCTTTCTGAGTCATCTGAGTAACGTGAGAAGGCTAGCCTTCTTTCCCTTACCTTTTCAGCTACTATTTTTGAGTGGCCTTCTTTTCCTCTTACTTTTATGCAATTTTCTAACATAAAGGTTCATCACCTTTAAAATAGCTCTTTTCACTGTTGCCTACTGCTGCTCTACTTTCTTCAGCTGCTTCCATCCAACCAACTCTTCCTTGAGAAATTCGCCCATCTATGGCAAAATTAGTTTTTTTGAAATCTAGGACCTTCAATCTTAAATGAGCCCTCTCCCCCTTTGTTTTTTTTTTTTTTTTAACAAGAATCTTTATTAAAGGAATCGACATAGTACAATTGAAATCTTTACAAACATAAACCTTACAGATTCCTCTTCATATAACATCTATGATACATAGAATCCTCAAATGACTTCTTCATATATTCTCAATAACATTTCTTGTAACATTTAAACCTTTTTTATTATATATTTCCCCCTTCAGAACAACCCCTCCCCATCACCCTCCCCCCTTCTCTCCCCATTTCTCATCCATGAGGAAAACTTCTAACCCCATGTCTATGCTAATGAGTTTTTTTACAGGTGCCCAAATTTTTTCCCATTTTGCTAGGGTTTTATGTTCCCTAGCTATTAATTTTTCCATGTCACTTATATACCAAACCAAATTATACCATCGCTACATTGAGGGACATCCACTCTGTTTCCACATCCGTGCTATCAATAACCGAGTTGCATTAAAGCAATGCTTCACCAACTGGCCTCCTACTGCGCTGAGCCCAATGATAGATTTATTAAATAAAAACACTGCTGGATCCCAGGGAATTTGTCTCTCCACCCATGCCTGCACTCTCCCCCGCACCGATTTCCAGAAGGCTTTTACTTTTCTACAGGACCACCAAATATGTCCCATTGTGCCCACCTGTCCATAAATCCCCTTTGTTTTAATATTGAACCACACCATTCGGTGATCACTAGATGCCAAATTATCTCCCACCATAACATCAGAAACATTTTCCTCGTTTGAAGCACCAGATTGAGAATAGTTCCATCCCTCGTTGGTTCCATTTCTCAATGCTGAAACAATTCTTTCTGTAGATAATCCAAGATCCCTTTGCTTCTAGATAACCCCGCAGCAGGGACACACCAGTCGATGTCCAGCATATTAAAATCACCTATCAGTAGTACTTCTCCTTTCCTAGCTATCTTGTGGATGTCTTCAATTAAGTCTCTGACCATTTTTTTCTGACTGTGAAGGTGACCTGTATATTGCATCAATGTAAATACATTTTCCTTTTCCTCTTACCAGTTTGATCCACAGCGCTTCTTCCTTACCCCATATGTCCTGCAGTTCTGTCACTTTACTATTATTCTTATCATATAATGTCACACCTCTACCCTGTTTTCCTACCCAGTCCTTCCTGAATAGATTATAGCCAGCCAGGTATAACTATATCCCAGTCATGGTTCTCCATGAACCACGCCTCTATGACCGCCACTAATTCCAAGTCAACTTCTAGCATTGCAGCCTCTAGATCTTGAAATGTGTTTCCCATAGTACAGGCATTGTTATACAAGGCTCTTCAGACGTTACTGTTTTTTCTGCTTTCTATAATGGTATTTGATGTTTTACCTTCCTGAGGGTTATTAATGACTTTGGGGCTTTTCTCTCCTATTCCCAGCAAATTTGATTTTAAAGCTCGTTTTAGTGCTATAGCCAGTCTGCTCTGAAGACATTTCATCCATTCCTTGAAAGAAGGACACTATCACTGCCCAGTAGCTCTTGGAAATCATCCCATGATCTAGGAATCCGAAGCACTCGCGTTGACACCAATCACACAGCCACACATTGAGCTCCAGGACGCGAGCTTCCCTCATTTGGCTTTTACCTTCAACAGGCAGGAGTGATGAGAACACCACCTGTGCACCTAGGTGCTTCACTCTCTGACCCAGAACCTTGAAGGTATGTTTGATATGTTCAGTAGGATACCTAGCAGTTTCCACCACAAGTGTAACAGGTAGAGGAGGTATGGGCCTGGGTCCACCTGTCTGCAGTGCACTGCACCCACCACTAGACTACTCCAGGGACCTGCATGCTGCTCTAATGGACCTAAGTATAACATCTGAGGCTGGCATAGTGGCTGGTAAGTAATCTTTTTAATCACCTTTTTTGGTGGTGGGAGGGGGTCATTGACCACTGGGAGAGTAAGGGGAGGTCATCCCTGATTCCATCCATTGGTCATCTGGCCATTTAGGGCACTTTTTTGTGCCTTGTTATAAAATCAGGTCATTTTTACCGTGAAACAAAAGGAAAAACAAAACCCTTACATTTCTGATTTTGACCTGTGTCAGAAAGAGTGCACACTCTTTTTAACATTGCCTCTGAAACGAAAAAGCAAAGAAAAAGAAAACAAAAACAAATGACATTTCCTGTGAATGAGACAAAAAACTAAACAAAATGAAAAATTTGGGCTGCATGCCTGAAGTCACTTCACCAACTCATGTCCATCTCCTGGGCACAGGGAAATATCTGAGTGTAATTTACCTTGAGTTACCAAGAAAAAGGCATGGATTAAATAAAAGTATTTACTCTGGTAAATGACATTTTTGAACATTGCTCTTTATATTTAGACAGAGAAAGAATTTACAGCATATGATGGAATTATGGTTTGTGGTTTATTTGGCTTAATATACCACCCTTTGTTTAAACAGTAGGGCAATTTACAATTTAGCTGCTCTCGTGTTGCAGGATTTGTTTGCAATGACTCTGCAAGAAATAAATGTAAATTTTCTTAGGTGCCCTTTTACGAAAGTGTGCTAAAATTTGGATTTAATTCTTTGTAACAAAGGATTTTACCTTGTGCTAAGCCCAGATTTATGTGACACCATTTGGAGACATGCCTCTATTTTTTATGGCAGGTCATGTGTTAATATGAGCATTAGCACACGGTACCTAAAGAGGTTAATGTTGGATCAGTAACTGCCAGCTATTAAGTAGAATGCAATAACTGGCTAAGGGGCCCTTTTACAAAGGTACACAGTAAATTGGCCTGCGGTAGTGTAGACGCATGTTTTGGGCACACGCAGAATCATTTTTCAGTGCACCTGTAAAAAATGCCTTTTAAAGATTTTTGCCGAAAATGGACATGCAGCAAAATGAAATTTTCTGCGCATCCATTTTGGGTCTGAGACCTTACCGCCAGCTATTGACCTAGTGGTAAGGTCTCATGCGGTAACTGGGCGGTAATGGTCTACACATGTAAAATGCCGATTACCGCCCACATGCCAGAAAATAAAAATATTTTCCAGTGCGCATAGCGGATGCACATCAAAAATGAAATTACCGCAAGGGCTACGCGGTAGCTAAACAGTAACTCAAAATTGACCCACATCGGGCAGGCGTAGGTGCCTGGACGGCTTAGTAAAAGGGCCCCTAAGGCTTTAATGCCCACTCTCTGCCCATAGGGAATAGAACACTTCAACATATGAGCTAGAATTATTGGGTTGTGGCTTAGTTCATTATGCATGGTTTACATCTCACTACTGTGTAACACAGGGTAACCTTACGCTGTGTTAAGGCACTGCAACCAGTGTAAGAGCTCCTTAATATTCATCAAGGGGCTAATAACACAGGTTAGTGCTCTAATACAGCTTGATAACTATCCCCCATAGTGTTTCAAGACTTCACTCCAGTGATACCTCAATTAGTGTTGGGCTGGGCCAGAACTGACGCAAAAATGAGTAGTATCACATGTTAATTGACCTAACAAAACCACTCATGTAGCCAGGTTTGCCAGGGAAGTTGGGGAGAAGGGTATGCTGAGTGTTATCTTGTATGGTTGTCTATCCATGATAGTAGAGAGTAAATGAGGAAGATACCCAAGTTTGCACTGGATAATGAAAGATGCGTTGCATCTGGCAACTGAAGGATATCCTTAGCACTGTGGACTAAGTCACTGTGTAGACTGGAAGTACCTGATGGTCTTTGACATCATCTGCTCTGTTGCTATAAACAGCTCTACAGTGAAAAGTTCCATTAATAAGCAGAAATACATCACTATCTACCAAGAATGACAATTGGCTATTGGTACAAAATTTCTCAGATGCTGCGCCATCCACCGTGTTTGTAAACATTTTATTCTTTAACCATTGAACATACCCCCCCCCCCCCCCCCCCAATAACATAGAAAACAATGCTAATGATGAGACAAAAGGATGGAAGGTATGAATAGTGGAGAACCCATGGCATGCTGTTGGCAGATGAGAGGGAGGGCAGGGAGGTTTAGGTGAGATACAAGCAGGAAGGAAGTCACTTAGCTAGACTTCTCAGTAACTGAACCACTACATTTTAACTGGGTGTCAGAAGGAACAGACTTCAAGGAAACATGCAGTAGGAGCATATTTGCCAGAAGAACGTTCAGTGTTTATCTAGCAGCAATGAAAGAAAAGGGGGTATTGTTAATTTATTTGGTCTTTCAGTTTTTATCTCTTTTCTGTCCTCTGGGGAATACAAGGTGAACTGCATTAGTAAACCAGTACAATAAATAATATGAACATAAAATCTCATAATGCAAACACTTACCAGCATGTGACCTGAAGTGGAGCAGAACACTATTGAATCCTAGTGTAATTAAAACAGACTGCTTTCCTACACGACAGTATTCTGTATCTCTGTTAATCAAACACTTAAACACACATACTCCATCACCTGAGGGAGAAAAAAAAGACTTTGTTAAAAAAAAAAAAGGCTTTTTTTCATAAATTTAACATTTTATTCAAATTTTCAGAGATGGGTCAGTGTTCAATTCGTATGAGGGTGAGATTCTCTGGAATTGTCTTCATAATTTTGGTGTAACAATGAACCCAGTTTAAGTATACTGGGTCAGACCAAAGTCAATCAGCCCAGTGTCCTGCTTCCAGGTCACAAATACCTGGCAGAATCCGAAAGGGTAGCAAGATTCCGTGCTATCGATCCCCAGTGATAAGCAGTGACCCCTCCCAAAAAAATCTTCCTTAATAACAATTTATGGACTTTACCTCCAGGAACTTATCCAAACCCTTTTTAGTTCCTTTTTAAGGGAGATGGGGGGGTGGGGGTCATAGCATGAAATCCTGCTGCTCTTTTGGATTCTGCCAGGTACTTGCAACCTGGCTTGGCCACTGTTGGAAGCAGGATATTGGTCTACATGAACCTTTGTGTATAAAACTGTGGCCTCTGTCAGGGATAGAAGAGTGAAGGTTTGGCTAGGAAAGGCCTTGCAGTTTCCAGAAAGAAGTGAAGCTGATCCTTCTGCCCAGCAACAGCAGCAGTTGGAAAACTGAGGGACTGTTAATATCCAGCCCAAAAGCAGTGTTGTTCAAAGTACTTGTTTACAGTACTTAGGTAAAAATAAAAACATATTTCAATACTTAAGTGAAAAATAAAAGTACAGTGAAGAACACATTAAAAATTTTACTTACGTGAAAGTAAAATTTTATTACCTAATGTAATACTTTTCGAGTAAAAAGTATAAGTTGCACAACTGCACAGAATGCAAAGATTGTTAATGCTTTTATCCCAACAACTTTGTTGCTTTACAATTCAATGCACTTTGCTTTTAGTAACACTACATTTTGAAAACGACTGCTACCCATGTGAGTGCACTTCTGAGTCATTAATCCAGCACAGCTAAAAAGATTCAACAGCTGCAGTGGTAGGAAGTGGATTGTTTAGTAAGATAAAAAGTTCCTTCAAATTAGGCCAAGCTGAAACACTTGACTTCCATATAGTAAATAATATTTTATCATTATCATCTGCATCAGAAGTAGTGCTGTCTACATTACTTGCATCTTCATCTTTATCTTTGTTATCACTGTCACGCTGTCCAATTACAGAGAAGTCTTTCACAAAGTTGGACTCATTGCCTGTTGTTGTTCTAACAATTTTTCATCTGATGGCAAACTCTGGGGTCCTTTTACTAAGGTGCCCTGAAAAATGGCCTGCGGTGCTGTAGATACGGGTTTTGGGTGCGCGCAGAATTATTTTTAGCGCACCTACAAAAAAATGCTTCTTTTTTTTTTTTTGCCAAAAACAGACATGCGGCAAATGAAAATTGCCACGCGTCCATTTTGGGTCTGAGACCTTACCTCTATGCGTGTCAAATGCCACTTGACACACATAGCTACCGCGCGCGCCAGAAAATAAAAAATATTTTTCAGACGCGCGTAGCGAATGCACGCCAAAATTGAAATTACCACAAGGGCCACGCAATAACTGAGCGGTAACTCCAATTTGGTGTGCGTTGGTAAAAGGGCTCCTCAGTTTGAATAACTTCAAGACCTCTCTATAGACTCTATCAATCTAGTGGACAGTCACCCAAATGTAAAATTTCCCATTGGATGACCAGCAGTCTTTTATGGTAGAGATATATGTCTGTTCCCCCAAAATTGCTACCAGCTTCATCTCTGCTTCAAAGTGACACAACTCACCACTGTTCTGTTTGGCTGGAGACCAGTAACCAGTTCATCTTTGGTTCCCCGGCTATTGTACCATATAGAAAGGGGGAAAAGGCTGGGTCTTTGGCCATCTCAGCTACTGCACCTCAAGACGCAGAAAAGAGTTAAGAAGTAACAGGGGTTGCTGAGGCCTCTGCACTTCCCTGCAAATCTTTCCTGGTTACTTCAACTAAAACTAAATATCTTTTAAGTGCAAAGCCACTTATCCTGGAAAAGGAGGAGAGGATACAGTGGATATCCCCTGGCTCTGAGTAAGAAGGGCCGAGAAGTCAAAGGGAACTGAATCTGTGACCACATCTGAGTGCAGTCTAGCTCTGAGAAACATTCAAGAGAAGAATAAACAAGGCGTCTCCCGGGGATTTCAAGAGTCCTGGGAGAATAAAAGGGATGTAGTTATCTGAGTTATTTTTGTACTTTCTGTTTTGTTATTGTTGTGAGTCTGCCCCTTTTTCTTTTCTTTAGTAAACGTTTTGTTCAGAACTCTAATTGTGGCCTGGACTGAGTTAATTGCTGATGAAGAATGGAGAGTGTTGTGAATTCATTTGCTAATGCCACCCCTCCCCCAATTATACTGGTCTCAACCTGGATCCAAAATACAGTATCCAGTGAGAATAATCCTGCAAGTCAATGTTAAGTTCCTTAAAGGTGGATTCCCCCCTCCCCCCCCACCACATCTGCCAAGCAGCCTATAATAGTAATGTGAGGGTATGAGGATAACTCAGGACTGGGAAGAGATACACTAAGATTTATTTTACTTAGAAATGTATGTTTAAGACCATAGCACACAAATATACTCATTCAAGTTACTGTCTTCTGAGATAAATCTGTCACTTATTATGACACATTGTATTAACATGTGCCACTGTGGTGCCAGCCAAAACAACCACTGAAAACTCTGCAATAAAGAAGACACTCATACTCCGATGGTCAGAAGCAACCCAGGCGCTAGAGACTATTAGCACCATACTACCACCCGTGTTTGCTCCTGCCCCATGATCAGAGCCCACGAGCGCTTGAAACAACGTGCTCGTGGGTTCTGACTGCAAGTAGTCATACCATGGTAATTTACTATTCCTCCCCAGTGCTCAGCGGGCAGCGTGCCAACCATTGGTGCTGCTTCCGCAGCAAACCCTTCACCAGCTCAGAGCTGGCGTTAGGGTTTGCAGAGCATTGGGGTGCAATGGGGAGCAATGGGGAGCCCTGGCCCCCTAACCCCTCCCCATAGTTTCCTATGGTGGCCCAGTGGCCTTCTCACTCCCCCACTCCACGGATCTGGGGTGGGGGAGGCTGGAGGTCTGTCAGATCTCCAGTCCCCCTGACCCCCCCCCCCCCCCCCCGACACAAGGGCCTGGAGGGCTGGTGATCTGGTGAATGTCTAGCCCCCAACCCCCCAGTGGGCTGCTACCCCCACCTCCAGCCACCCTGGAGGTCTAACGGCGCCTGACTCCCTCTCCCCCCACAGGCCTGAACCTCATCAATGAGTGGAGGAGGAAGTAGCACTCCCTCCTCCTTTCAGCACTGCCTTCAAAATGGTGGCGCCCTGCCATGCCCAGTGCATCCTGGGCTACTCTGGGTGGGGCTTCCAGCCATATATGGAAGAAACTCTCTTATATGGTAGGAAGCTCTGCCCAGTGCATCCCAGGATACACTGGGTAGGGCAGAACGTCAATGGTTGGCACACTGCCCGCTGAGCACTCAGGAGTAAATTACCTGTTTAGGACTACTTGCGGTCAGAATCGCGAGCATGTTGTTTCAAGCGCTCATGGGCTCTGATCATGGGGCAGGAGCAAACACGGGTGGTAGTATGGTGCTAATCACCTACATATATAACTTTTTAGGCTTCATCAATCACCTACATATATAACTTCTGCTGGTGTCCTTTCATATCCCTCTGCCAACGATTAACTTTTTATCTTTCAGATAAAATTGACAAAATTAGAAAATCTGTATCTGCAAAAGTTGAATCCATAATTAGTTTCCTAAAACAAAATGATACCTTACATACAGAGATACCTGTTGACAGACTATGGGATGTTTGTCTTCCAGTTACTACCGAACAGTTATCACCTTTAGTCTGAAGTTTATCTCCTTCCTCTTGCCTTATAGATAGTTGTCCTACATATTTAGGACTAGATCCTATATATGGTGCCAGAAAAATTGGCACCGAAAATAATTCCACCTAGGCGTATTCGGTAAACTGTTCCTAGGTTTAGGCGTAGTTTATAGAATATACCTATTTGGTTCATACAATACACGTAATATCCATGTCTGCGCCTAACTCTAGGCGCATCCATTTTCGCCAAGTAAAACTTGTGTAAATGCTGGCGCCTAAGTTAGGCGCAGAGCAGGTGTATTCTATAACCCTGCTCATAGATTTTTGGCATGCCCACAGCCTGCCCATTCCATGCCCCTGTTTTGGCAATACGCATTAGAATTTACACGCACCACTTTACAGAATATGCTTAGCAAATTGTGTGCATAAATTCAAATTAATGCCAATTTGCATTAATAATTGCTTAAGTGGCAATTATTGGCACTGATTGACTTGTTAATTAATTAAATTGTGCATAGAAATCCAGAAATCAACCGGTCGCACTATATAGAATCCAGGGATTAATGGCTAATCCTCCATTCTGTGTAATCATAAGACTTACACTGTTGATCAATTATTTTTTCACATTAATTGTTTATTCTTTAAACTTAGGTAGCATTGTTTTAACACCATTTTTTTAAGTAGGCTTTGATGATCCCAGTCAATAGTTTTCTCCCTATTGCCACAGCATCCCCTTAATTTCAAAATTATTGGAGACTTCAGTGGCTGATCAGCTTACTCAATTTATGTATGATAATAACTATTTCAGCAAGATCCAATTTGGTTTCAGATCTTCACACAGTACTGAATCCCTCTTGGTGTCACTTTCAATAAATGCGAAGAATTTTATCAAGGGGCATGGAAGCAGTCCTCCTGCAGTCTGACTTAACAATAGCACTGACACATTGATCAAGGGATACTGTTATTTAAATTGAGCTGTTTGAGTATTTCAGGGGTGGTTTTAGGGTGGTTTAGGGAGTTTTTAGGAAAAGATCTTGCCAGGTTAAAATGAATGATTCCTTGTCAACTAGTTGGAGCCCTCAATTTAAATGTGCTGTATTATTCATATGCTGTTGATATGATAGTACTTATTCCATTTACAAAATTATGTGACAAAACTCTTCCTAATCTTAAAATTGTGTTGAAGCTGTTGAAAACTGGGCTAGGTTGAACAAAGAAAAGTCTAAATTGCTATGGCTGAGCAATCTTTATAAATATTGATTAAAGATGGACAAAGCCATGGGGACAGATGAGATACATTTTATAATACTGGGAGAGCTTCAAAAGATTCTAACGAGTCATTTAAAAAATATATTTAACAGATCCATAGAAACGGGAGAGGTTCCATGGGATTGGAGAATGGCTGATATGTTCCCTCTTCATAAAAGTGGTATTAGAGAAGAGGTGGTGTTAAGCCTTACCTCGGTGGTGGGAAAAGCCATGCTGCTCAAGGAAAAGATTATGAACTTTCTAGAATCAAATGGGCTGCAAGCTCCAGGGCAACATGGTTTTACTAAAGGAAGACAGTGTCAAACAAATCTGATTGATTCTTTGATTGGGTGACCAAAGAATTAGATCAGGGGCATGCAATGTATTGGATGTGGTTCTTTCAGAGCCAGGATCTCTTTGCACCATATGACCTCTCACCAGCTGGCAGATTCATTTGACATTTAGTGCAAAACATCTTGCTGCTAGACATTTTAATACTGAGTTGTTAGTGATTTAAAGTTGCTAAGGGAGAAGGGCTGTTTAACATAAAGGCCTTCAAATGTATTTGATGTATCTGGGGAACAATTTTGTGTGTATATGCCAATATATGTGTGTGTAAAATGCATCTTATAAAATTATCCCCTACATACAAGTGATCCTATGACAAGTAGGCACATACCTATAGGCATGATGGGGACAGTAGTTTTGGCGAGCATAGAAGTCATAAAGTACTATGTAGGTTATAAAATGTACACCTACAAGTATGCACTTTAGCTGCGTAGTATATTCCAGTTCCTGAGCTGGTATAAATGTACATGACCACAGTTATCATAGCTGGGTTTATAAGAGGTTTGGACCAGAGGTGTAGCTTGGTGTGGTGCAAGGGGAGCAACTGCTTCCCAAAATAGATTTTGAATAAAATGGAGCTTATGCGGATCAGCCCTTCAGCCTCACACTGATGCCCATTTTACAAAACGTCTGCTCCCCCTGACATAAAAACCTGGCTACGCTTCTGGTTTGGACAAATTCCTGGAGGATAAGGCCACAAACCATTATTAACAAAGTGCACTTGGGGATAGCCACACTTAAACCTAGAGGTAAACAGCAGAGAGGGGCCCTTTTACAAAGCATCAGTAAGACCAAAACGGGCTTACCACATGCTAACCCAGAACTACCACCGGCCCGACATGGCCACCGGCAATAGTTCCGCCTCAAGTGTGCACCATTTCTGGTGTGCTGGAAAATTTTTAAAATTTTATAGCGTGGCACTAACCCGGAAGGAATCGGGCATCATCACACGCTGCCTGGTTACCACCGGGTTACCGCATGCCCATTTTTTAGGGGCTTTTAACCCACTGCGGTAAAGAGCCCTGCGCATGGGAAAAACAGCCCCCGCTATTACCGCAGGGCCCTTATTCCTGCAGTTTAGTAGAAGGACTCCAGAATCTTTGTATTGTGGGAGACTGCCGTTAGGTAATTGTGATCTGAATTGGAATATTGGATAGTAGGTTTGATGGACTTTTGGTTTAACATAGTAACATAGTAGATGACGGCAGAAAAAGACCTGCATGGTCCATCCAGTCTGCCCATGACAAACTCATTGTGTATACCTTACCTTGAATTTGTACCTGTCCTTTTCAGGGCACAGACCATATAAGTCTGCCCAGCAGTATTTCCCGCCTCCCATTACCGGCTCTGGTACAGACCGTATAAGTCTGCCCTCCCCTATCCTCGCCTCCCAACCACCACCCCCTCTTCCCCCCAACTGCTCCGCCACCCAATTTCAGCTAAGCTTCTGAGGATCCATTCCTTCTGCACAGGATTCCTCTAAGCATATCCCACGCATGTTTGAACTCCATTACCGTTTTCATCTCCACCACCTCCCGCGGGAGGGCATTCCAAGCGTCCACCACCCTCTCCGTAAAGAAATACTTCCTGACATCTTTCCTGAGTCTGCCCCCCTTCAATCTCATTTCATGTCCTCTCGTTCTACCGCCTTCCCATCTCCGGAAAAGATTTGTTTGCGGATTAATACCTTTCAAATATTTGAACGTCTGTATCATATCACCCCTGTTCCTCCTTTCCTCCAGGGTGTACATGTTCAGGTCAGCAAGCCTCTCTTCATACGTCTTGGAACGTAAATCCCATACCATCCTCGTAGCTTTTCTTTGCACCGCTTCCATTTTTTT
The DNA here is from genome assembly GCF_901765095.1 of Microcaecilia unicolor. Classification (NCBI taxonomy): domain Eukaryota; kingdom Metazoa; phylum Chordata; class Amphibia; order Gymnophiona; family Siphonopidae; genus Microcaecilia; species Microcaecilia unicolor. The sequence continues at coordinate 237,167,361 of NC_044032.1, read as the reverse complement.
AACATCCTTCGCAAGATACGGCCTCCAAAACTGAACACAATACTCCAGGTGGGGCCTCACCAACGTCTTATACAGGGGCATTAAAACCTCCTTTCTTCTGCTGGTCACTCCTCTCTCTATACAGCCTAGCAATCTTCTAGCTACTGCCACCGCCTTGTCGCACTGTTTCGTCGCCTTCAGGTCCTCAGATACTATCAACCCAAGATCCCTCTCCCCGTCCGTGCCTATCTAATATGGCAGTTTTTCTGTTCTTATCTTAATTTACAAACTGGCTCCATTCCTCTAGGTGAGGCCACTGCTGTCCTGGTTTTATCCCATTGCAAAGGTTTATTTTAGAACACTTGCATGTAATTTACACGTGTAAATAGCAGGTTTCCATGTGTAACTGGCCCAACACTTCTAAGCACTGATTTTAGAAAAGTCGCTACCTAACATGCACAGTTGTCAAAGGCATGTATTCTACGTACACCAGTTCTGAGGCTGAATACTTTTTGAAACCTGAAATATGGAGGAGTGATGAGGAGAGGGAGGAGTAGGAGACAATTGTGCTAACCTTAAAAACTACCTGAAAAATTCTAAAATTTACTTTTGGTAGTTTTGTTCCTTTATTGACTTCCCTTGGATGTTCAGCTTTGCAAAATCTGGCGCATACAAGTTTAAGTGGCAGCCTTACACATATAGGCATGAATGCACTTTCAGAGCCCTGAGGGATGCTGCTCTTTATAAAATGAGGATGTCATAATGCCTTTGTATTGCTCCATGGTGCGACCGCACCTCGAATATTGTGTTCAATTCTGGGCACTGCATCTCAAGAAAGACATAGTGGAATTAGAAAAGGTGCAGAGAAGGGCGACAAAAATGATAAAGGGGATGGGACGACTTCCCTATGAGGAAAGACTAAAGCGGCTAGGGCTCTTCAGCTTGGAGAAAAGCGGCTGAGAGAAGATATGATAGAGGTCTATAAAATAATGAGTGGAGTTGAACGGGTAGATGTGAAGCGTCTGTTTACACTTTCCAAATATACAAGTACTAGGGGGCATGCAATGAAGTTACAATGTAGTAAATTTAAAACGAATCAGAGAAAAGTTTTCTTCACTCAACGTGTAATTAAACTGGAGTTTAAAAAAGGTTTGGACGGCTTCCTGAAGGAAAAGTCCATAGACCGTTATTAAATGGACTTGGGGAAAATCCACTATTTTTGGGATAAGCAGTATAAAATGTTTTGTACTTTTGGGACCTTGCCAGGTATTTGTGACCTGGATTAGCCACTGTTGGAAACAGGATGCTGGGCTTGATGGACCTTTGGTTTTTCCCAGTATGGCAATACTTATGTACTTATGTACGTGTTTCTTTGTAAAATAGCTGCTGCTGCTGAATATGCTTGCAAACACACATGTATTTCCCACAACCTTCCAGACATTTTACAAAAAGTTCCACATTTATTTATTTATTAGGATTGCTTTACCGCCTCTTTGAAGGAATTCACTCAAGGCGGTGTACAGTAAGAATAGATCAAATATGAGCAATAGGCAATTACAGCAGTAAAAATAATCAACTAATAATACAAAGTATGGCATAGTATACTACTTACAACGTCAACACAATACGTAATAGAACATTTCAATTGATAGTGAAGGGTAAAGCAAAGATGGAATATATAGATAGGTAAGAGAGTAAGAAGAGTTAGAAAGTAAGGTGACTAATTTAAAGATAGTTGAACATGAGGTCAGAGAGATGGTTAAATATTATCTCAGTTAGGGTAGGACTGGAGAAACCTTTGAGTTGTGGATAAACCTTTGGGTTGTATGCGGGAAAAGTTAGGCACCAAGTTATAGAATAGCACAAAGGAGATATCCACGTGCAATTTCAATCCGCTACCAATTAAGTAGCCAATTGGTGCCCATTTCCCCATTAAGTTGCAGGCGGATCTACATGCAAATTCCAGTAGCCAACTTTGGCTATACAGAATCCAGGGGAGAGTTCACTAACCTCAAAGGATGGCAGAAGCAGCACAGCTGATAATGTACTAAATTTGTATTTCACAAATTGGAATTTCTATGTTTAACAAACCATGAGGGATGGATCTCATACCTGACCATTAAGAGCTGCAGTAGGCCTGGTCTGAAAAATGGTTAAAAATATGTAAATTAATTTGATTTGTGAACAAAGATGATACACACAGGAAATCCAATACATTAGCATTTAACTTTCAAAAGGAGACTATGATAAAATGAGAAGAACGGTGAAAAAAAAAACTTAAGAGGAGCAGCTGCAAAGGTCAAAAATTTACATCAGGCGTGGATGCTGTTCCAAAATACCATCCTGGAAGCGCTAGCATTTTTAGAATGCGCTAAAAATATGTGTGCGTTAAACACTAGAGACACCCATATATTCCATTCAGTGAGCTTTTTGTAAAACATTCTTGAAATTGTGAACATTCTGGCTTGGACATCCCTTCCCAATGCCCTAGGCAAAATCAAGCTTCATATGCATAAACTTGTAGTCCTGCTTAAAAATAAAAAGGTGGGGAGAGAAATCCGATTTACAAATTTGCAAACCGGCTGTGAGGTATAACCAAGACCTGATCAGCCTGACCAACAGAAATGGAGCCAGCTAGCAGCTCTACCAAAAAATAAATTCTCAATTTCAACACCTTAACAGATTTAAGAACATCAGTGGTGACAGATGAGGTGGTTTTACAGAAAGAAAAAATGTTACAAAATAAAATGTTTTATTTAAGCACATGTAGATGTATTACAAGTTCTACTATATACTACATAATTTGCCTATTATATAAATCAATATAAAAATAAAACAAAACAGAAGTGTAAATATCAAGTGCTTTATTTACAGATTTAAAGTAAACTGATTAGAGATGGCTGGTCGATTTCCATAGCAGGGTAAACTGTGAGGTGGCTGGACCAAGTAGGTAAAAAACCATCCAAAATGATCCATCCTAAATACCAGACAACGAAACTTATACCAGAACTGGACAAAACCAAACTCTCTATACTTGACTGCTTCATTTACTTCGTCATTAATGAACTTTAACGCAATACCACTTTATTTCTCGTTCCGGAATGAATTCTCTATACTTGACTGCTTAATTTACTCTGTCACTTATGAACTTTAATGCACACCACTTTGTATTTTTCACTCCGGAAATGGCGATCGCCATTACAGAATAATGTAAGCCACATTGAGCCTACAAATAGGTAGGAAAATGTGGGATAGAAACGCAACAAATAAAATAAATAAATAAAATAAATCCAAGCTAAAATGCTCTCAGTAACTGCAATCAATAATAGGAGAACCTCTGGGGGTCAGGAAACACCAGACTGTTGTAAAATATACTTTTGCACAAGAAGTGGGCTTTCCAGAATTTCTGACTTGCAACATTTTCATAAGCAATTTCTTTTCATTTGCATAAAATATGCTTGCAATTTTTTTTTAGAAAATTTAATTACATTTGTGATCTGATTTGGCATGTCATTTACTTTATAATTAGTAAAACATATGATTGGGAAAGAATCAAGAAAATGTCATGTTTTCCAAAAACAGGAACTAGGTTTGTGAGCCCTTGGGCCACTGCCGAGGAGTGGCAGTGGCAGGCAAAACCACCCTACTCAGGGATAAGGCAGAACTCAGACAGGGCCAGCTAGACTTCACCTGCACTTGACCACCGTTCCTCAGGAGTTGAGACCCTGAGTGCAGGTGGCCAGCAGGGCTTACCAGCCAGGGCAGGAACTGGCTACCAGCAGGATACACACAAGGACTAGAGCACACAGGGAGGCTTAGGCAGAATACTAGACTAGGACTCTCAGACAGACAAGGGACAGAACTGAAAGCTGCAAGCAGGCACTGAAACAGGGAACACTGGTAGACAAGAGACAAAACTGAAAGCTGCAAGGCAGCCACTGAACAAGAAACACAGACAACCAAGAACTAGCCAAAGACATACAAACAAGAAACAAGACTGGAAAACAAGCAATACAGAACACAAAGCTACACTAAGACTAAACTAGAATCAGGCAAGAATTACAGACTATAACTGGACTAGGCAGAAGTGCAGCAAGCACGAACAAACCAGGGCCTTAGGTGATGCAAAGGCAAAGCAGAGAGTTTCCAAATGGCTAATAAGCCCAGCAGCAGCTGAGATCCAGCTGAAGCAATCACCCAGCAACTACGGGTGCTGAGCAGGCTCAAACAAGACAAGCAAGTCTGGCAGGCCGGAAGATCCGGACTGGACTGGGCTGAAGTCTGGAACTGGAAACAGCACATAGACAATCCAATGCAGCCAGCACACAGAGACAGAGACAGAACTAACTCTGGAAGAACAGACAGGAGCCAGCTCAGAAGCTGACCGCCGGAAATAAGGTGAATCTGAGAGGGGTCACGGCCACAGACGTGACAGAAAAACACAGCTCTGTTAACGAGGTTGCATTGACCTGCAATAAGCTAATTCAGGTTGTGCTAAGTTTAACATAGGTTAATGCACCTACTATTTTCCAGGGTCCATTGGGGGTAATTCAATAAGGAGGGCGCCATTTAGGTGCCCGTAATGCATATAAATAATCATAATACTGAAATTTGTTTGATTATTTAGATTTTGCTCACACCTTTTTCAGTAGTAGCTCAAGGTGAGTTACATTCAGGTACACAGGGTACTTCCCTGTCCCTGGAGGGCTCACAGTCAAAGGGTCCTGTTTACTAAGGCACGTTAGCATTTTTAACACACCTACAATTAGCACACGTCAGGAGCGTAGCCACGGGTGGGCCTGGATGGACCCAGGCCCACCCACTTTCCCTACAGGCCCACCCATCCACATTCTTCCTCGCTGGCTGCCTTTTCTCCCCAGGCTCCGCTTCGCTGCATCGTTCTGCATTCTTCTTCTCGCCTGTCACGCTGCACGCAGTGCTGCCATTCACACAGGCAGCTGCGCTCCCCCCTACCGCGTCTATCCGGCCCTGACAGGAAGTGCATCAGAGGACCAGATGGATGCGGCAAAGGGGAGCGCAGCTGCCTGTGTGAATGGCAGCACTGCGTGCAGCGTGAAAGGCAAGAAGAAGAATGCAGGGAGTGACGATCACGCAGTGAAGCGGAGCCTGGGGAGAAGTGTGCATATCTACATTTTGGGCTCAGCCAAGGTACCGGGCAGGCAGCGGAGCAGAGGGAGAAATCAGTTGTATATTGTGGGAGGAGAGGGAGAGGGGGATAGGGACAAGAGATATGGGGTGGATGGTGAAGAAGAAATGTTGCTTGGAGGGGGAGGGAGAACACAGGGAGAAATGTTGGACACAGAGGTGAAGGGGAGGGAGAGATGGTGCATGAGGGTGGAGGGGAGGAAGGGAGAGAGAGACAAAGGGGTAGAGGGGGGCAAGAAAGGGAAAAATCTTGTATATGGGGGTGGAGGGGAGGGAGAGATGGTGCACGGAGAAGAGAGGGAGAAATGTTGGGCATGACAGTGGATGGGAGGAAGGGAGAGATGCTGTATGGGAGGAGGAGAAAGAGATATTGAACCTGGGGCACAAGGGAGGCGGAGACAGAGATGGTGGACAGTGGGCAGAGGCAGAAATGTTGGACATGGTGCAGGAAGGAAGAGAATGCTGCATGGGAGGGAGGGAGGGAGGGAGGGAGGGAGGGAGGGGGAAGACAGATATTCGATCTGGGGTACAAGGGAGGGGGAAAGAAGGATGTGGACAATGGGAGAGAAGGGGAGATGTAGGACATGGGGTTGGATGAGAGGCAGAGGAGATTCATGGGAGGGAGGGAGGGAGGGAGATATTGGATCCAGGAGCAAATGAGAATGATGGACAGATGCCAGACAATGGGAGTGAGGGAAGAAAGAGGGAGAAATGCTGGACCATGGGGGACAGAGGAGGATAGAAGAGAAGGGACAGGGAGATGTTGGGCTACGAGAGCAGGGAGGGAAGAAGGAGGGAGTAGATACTGAGCTAGAAGGGTGGATGGAGGAAGATGCTGGGAATGGTGGAACCATGTGGAAGAGGGTGGCAAGAAAATGGATGAGAGGATAGTGATTACAGAGGATAGAAATACAGTATAGTAATGGGGAGTAGATTAAAGATGAAAGGGAATGGCTGGAGAAGGAGTGAGTTGGGTAATGGGAGAGGTAGTGGGTGAGAGAAGAAGATGACGATCTGATAGGCAGCTGTAAAGTAAAAAGAAGGAGAAAGAGAGTAAAATTTGAGTTGACAGGCAAAAAATCAAAAAAAGAGGAAAGAGCTAAAATGGAATGATCAGTATGTCAGAGGTAGATGTAGTGAGGGAATAGACAGTAGAGAGGAGAAAAGACAAATGGACAGCAGTCACTTGAGGGAGAATTAGTAGACGACAGACAGGAAATTAGAAGCAACATAATGGAAAAATAAAATGTCCAGACATCAAAGGTAGAAAAAAGCATTTTATTTTGAATGTTTAAATGGAATATGTTAGCTTTGTGAAAAGTGCATAGCAAATGTCTTTGCATTGTGTTCAGTAGAAAGGAAATGCATTTTTATTTTTATTTCTCCAGAGTTGTAGTACATGTTAAGTTTAACTTCTTGGGGTTCTCAATTCAATTTTTGTGTAAATATTTTTATTTCTAACTTGTGATCCCTTGCTCTGTTTTTGGTGAGGGTCTGTCAGTGTGACAGTAATGGCAGGTACAGAAATCAGAAGGGAGGCAGGGAAGAGAGGGGATTGGAGATAGTGCCCTCCTTTATTTTCTGACCTGGGCCAGAGCATGTCTAACACTGGCCCTTACCCTTGCTTTATAGCTGGTGGGGCTCCCCAAGCATCCCAGCTGATGACCTCCTCCAAAGGCAGTCAGAACTCGCTTCTACCAAGCTCTGCAGTTGGCAACAGCATCTTTGAGTTACTGACAACTAAGGATGCAAGGAGTGCCAGCTTCGGTCACCTAGGGATGTTGCTACTGCCTGCCAAGCTTGGTAAAAGGAAGTTCTGGCCACTTTCAGAGGAAGTTTTCAGCTGACAGAGTTTGAGGATCCTCATTAGCTAAAGTATTTATATTTTGAGGTGAAGGTAGGGCGAGGCAGAGAAACTTTTGTGCCACCCACTTTGGGCTCAGGCCCACCCAAAATTGGTTTTCTGGCTACGCCACTGGCGCAAGTGCTAACCATGTAGGCACCTATAGGGATATTGTAGGCATGTACTAACGTGCGTCAAAAATGTTAACGCGCCTATAACGCAGCTTAGTAAACAGGGCCCTAAGTTTTATACCTGAAGCAATAGAGGGTTAAGTGATTTGAGGTGGGCACCTCTGGATGTCAAGGCTACTCCTCCACTTCACTATGCAAATATGAGCACACACACATCTAAATGCCAATATTCCAGCCACACCCAATTCTGCAATACAGGCAGGTGGTCAAATGGGCAGAGTTTGGGTGGCGTGTGGGCAGGCACACATTTACATAAGTTTAATTACAGAATCCTATAACTATGTGCAATTTTATAACAGACCACATGTACTTAGGAGCCTGGAGGAAACCTGGTAGGAGATTACTCTTTACCCTCATGCCAGTGTAGAATACTTGCATAACCAGATCCATACATACCTAAAGATTAAACATAAACATTGACATAAATGTTTGACCTAAAAGTTTATTGATATGCTTATAACTTACATGTATACGGTTTAAGCACCACCCATTGGAAGCATGGAATATTGCTATTATTTGGGTTTCTGCCAGGTACTTATGACCTGGGTTGGCCACTGTTGGAAGCAGGATACTGGGCTAGATGGACCACTGGTCTGACCCAGAATGGTTATTCTTACGTTCATGCTTTGCCCAAGTTTCACCCATGTGTACACCTCTATTGCAATTACATGCTATGGGGCCCTTTTACAAAGGCATGTAAGGGCTTCTGTGTGGGTCCCAAAAAACAACAAGGCAAACGATCTGCAAAATCCAATATGGAAAAAGAAGCCAGCAGATCAATATAACATCAGAAAGATTTTATTATTTAATGTAACACAATATTTTCACATATTTATATATGTTCAAGGTCTAATGCTGTATATCAGTGCCCTTGCTTTGCTGTTTTTATGTATATGTTCTTATATAGATATTTATTATTTATTATATAGATGTTGGGAATCGTATACATGTTTATATATATACAATTTTTAAATACATATAATGCATTTTTTGTGATGGGATGATTTATTTATTTATTTGTATTAAGTGGTCCTTTCTATGTACACCACATACTTATTTATTCATGTTTAGAGTTTACATACATGTATGTATAACATTTTATTATCATTTTATACCTTATACATTATCTATTTGTTCATGAATATATGAGAAAACTATGGTGGTATGTTGTTTTATATTTTAAGTATGTTGTTTTTAAATTTGATGTTTTATTTATTATAATTCAGTCTGTTTATTGTAGCCCCTGACGCAGCCCTTGGTGGGTGAAACACGGCCTGTGTCGGGCAATTTGTTGACATGCGGTATCTTCAATAAAATCTTTCTGATGTTATATTGATCTGAGGGCTTCTGTGTGGCCAGCGTGTGCAAAATTGGCATTACCGCCTGGCTACCGCATGCCGCAGGTGGTAATTCTGAATTTGGTGTGTGCCAAAACCACGTAGAAAATATTTTCTATTTTCTACCGCACGGCGCTTACCCGGCGGTAAACAGCAGTGGGTATGCACTGCATGCCTACTGCCCGCGTAGCACGTGAGCCCTTACCCGTAAGTCAATGGGTGGTGGACAGGCCTCAGGCCGATAATGGAAGCACACTGGTTTTTATTTTGCCGCACGTCCATTTTTCAGCCCCTTAAAAAAGGCCCTTTTCCAGGACGCTGTAAAAATTAGCCCGGCACGCATCCAAAAGACGTGCTCGCACTGCTATAGGCCACTTTTTGCCACAGCTTAGTAAAAGGGCTCCTGTGTAAGTTAAGCAGGTATTTACAGATTAGCACTTGGGCAGAATGTTGGCATTATTAGTCAAAAGTAATGGCACATAAACATGTAAATGGCATTATTCTTGACTAAAAAGGAATTTTATGATGAGAAATTTTTGTCCTCATTAAATGGATGCAGAGGTCTTTTATTCTTTTGCAAAAAATGTCATTAATATCTCACAGACACCCACAGTCATTTCTGCCCAAGTATTTTTGGAAGGCTTTTTTTTAAGCTAAAAGTAGCAATATTGCTAAAACATTTGAGACGTTGCCGCTACCTACTGTTGAAAATCAGAGAAATAGGAGTCATTTCTCCCAGTGTCCTCTAAACAAGTGGTTCAAGTGATAATAAACTTGAACAATATGTTGTGTAAATTAAAATGATGCCTGCAATGGTAGTGGTCTCTGTGACCAATCTAGTGAATCGATCTTTACTTGAAGGGGTGGTGCCACAGTGTTCGAAAAAGGTATCAGTTATACCATTATTGAAGAATGAGAAATTAGATGCTTCTTTACCTAACAACTTAAGGGGCCCTTTTACTAAGCCATGTACACACCTACACGTGCCCAACGCATGTCAATTTGGAATTACCGCCCGGCTACCACGAGGCCCGGGCGGTAATTTTGTTTTTATGCGTATCCACTACACGTGATGGAAAATAATTTTTATTTTCCTTCGCGCAGTGGAAACCAGGCAGTAATCGTCATTCTACACGTGTAGATGATTACCACACTATTACTGCGTGAGACCTTATCGCTAAGTCAATGGCTGATGGTAAGGTCTCAGACCCAAAATGGACGCGCCCCAATTTTTATTTTGCCGCCTATTCATTTTCAGCAAACATTTTAAAAAAGTCTTTTTTACAGATGCGCTGAAAAATGGATCTGCGTGCACCCAAAATGCACACCTACACTAGCGCAGCCCATGTTTTGGCGCACCTTTGTAAAAGGACCCCTTAGACCTGTTTCCTCAATCTGTTTCCTAGCAAAAGTGCTTGAAAATGTGGTGCTTCAGCAACTTCAGGATTTTATTGAGAAACGTGATAGTCTACTAGATAAGAATCAGTTTGCCTTTAGGCTGAAACATAATATAGAGACTCTTTTGATATCAGTTTTTGATAAATTATGGGGCCCTTTTACTAAGCCTCATAGGCGCCAATTTTGAACTACTCCCCGGCTACCGTGTGGCCTGGGTGGTAATTTCATTTTGTATGCACGTCCACTAATTTCTGGCACGAGGCGCTAACCGGACGGTAATGGGCATTGTACCCGTGTAGATCATTACCGCCCGGTTAACGCGTGAGACCTTACCACTAGGTCAATGGGTGGTGGTAAGGTCTAAGGCCCAAAATGGACGCACGCCAATTTTCATTTTGCCGCATGTCCATTTACAGCCAAAAAAGGCCTTTTTGCAGGTGCACTAAAAATGAACCTGCACGCATCCAATACACCAGGGCAGGCCGTTTTTCAGCGCACCTTAGTAAAAGGACCCCTAAATTAAGTTTTGACCATGGCTGCAAATATTTTATGGCATCTTTAGATATGCCAGCTGCATTTGATATGGTCAATCACAACATTTTGATTTCAAGATTAGAGAATTTTGGATTATCTAGTAAAGTTTTGCGGTGGTTTAAATCATTTTTGACTGATTGTTGTCACAAAACTCACTAATAGTAAGCCCATGGACCACAGCTGGAGCTGAGGCAGATATGTCACCTGGGCTGGCACAAGGTAGGAATAAAAACAAGAACAGGCAAGACTGGACTAGACAAGACAGGACTAGAATAAACCAGGAGACTAGACAAAGCAAGGCAGAGGTAACAAAGTACAATACACAAGACAAGGATCAGATACAGATGAGGCAAGAAAAACAAGGCAAAAGGGCTAGAACTGGAACCCAGACAGGACAAGGCAAGACTCGGAACTGGATTAAAACTGGGTCCAGAAAAGGGAAAGTCCAGGACAAGGCAAGGACTGGATCTGGACAGGACTAGACTGAATGAGACAAGGCAAGGCATAACTAGACAGGCAAAACAGGGCAGGAGCGAGGAAACAAGAACAAACAGAAACAAGACTCTGAACAAGGCAGGAACAGGATTCATTAACGGACTTGGCTTGGCAGCTGGAACCGGATTCAGGAAAAGACTTGGCTTTAACAGAAAGTAGGAACAGAGCTTAGCTTTAGCAGAAAGCAGGAACAGAGCTCGGCTTTAGCAGAAAGCAGGAACAGAGCCTGGCTTTAACAGAAAGCAGGAACAGAGCTTCAGCAAGAGTCAAAAGCAGGGCTAGACTAAAAGCAGGCTCTGTTCCTGAAGAATATGGCTCCAGAAAAAGGACACTGATCCAGACCGGGTTTTGCTTCCATTGAAAGCAATGGAAGTAAAACCCAGACTGGCTCAATCTGTCCTCCTTTTTCTAGAGCCATATGGTAACCCTAAACAGACACCAAGAGCAGGGTGTGGCTCTAGAGCCAGGCTGGAGCAGCAAAGAGACCTGAGTGTCTTGTAACAGCAGAAGAGATAAACAAAAAGCAGGCACTAAACGTCCAAACAGAATCTTTATTCTTACAGACCCCTTGTACTTTTTCAGAAAATTAATGATGTCTGTGGAATCTTTGACATATGATGGTATTTTGTGTATCAGAGGGCTCAAGAAATTATCTAAAAAAATGGATAACAGTTCTAGAATGGATCCATTTCCTGATACAATGGGTCTTCCTGGTGGATTCTGCAGACATTTATGTATTTTTGGCAAAATGTAAAAACAGGGTGTCTGTGGAAATTCTACTGTTAAAAATTTGAATTCTTTTTCTGTTATGTAACCATCTTCTAATCCTAACTGTAGAATGGAATCAATGGAGCGCTTAATCTCCATAACTCTGTCCCTGTCCAAACGTTTATAAAAATTGACTTCTTCCAGCTGCCTATTCACTTCACCTTCATATTTTTCAGTATCCATAACAACTATGCCACCACCTTTATCAGCAGCCTTAATAATAATACTTCTATCATTTTTTAAGGAGTTGCTGGCTGCTTTTTCACTGGCACTAATTTTACAATATTTTCTCTTTTTACTCTTTTCAAGTTCTGTCACTTCTTTTAGAACTATTTTTTCATACGTAGTAATCATAGGATCAAAAGAGCCTGGTGGCATCCACTTGCTGCCTCTCTTAACAACTGAAACATCTGAAGCATTAGTGGTGTTTCTGGCAAAAAAAAGTCTATGATTTTAATTTCCTTGTAACTTAAACAGTTCTATCCTAGTGTTAAAGGCGTTGTACTGAGGTGTTGGTACAAAAGTCAAACCTTTATTTAATATCCTCACTTCGGCATCATTGAGTGTTCTCCTGGACAGGTTATATATTCTATTTAATCCTCCATTTGTGCCAGTGGATGAAACCGATTGTACTAACTGTCAATTGGTCTCTGGAATATAGGTGGTATGAGATTCCTTCCTCCTCCCTTGTTGCCTCTCCCTCAAGAAACAAAGCATTCAAATACTCAGAGAAACACTGAACAGACCTTCAGGGGCAAGACTCACAGGAACAGAGCCAGGCTGGAATCAAAGCATGCAGGAACAAAGCCAAACAGAAACTGATCTAAACAGGGAACACAAGGACAAGATTAAAAGACGTGTTGCAAAGGCAAAGGCATGAGAGTTCCAAGGTGATTTATAAAAGACTTTGCTGATGATGTCACAATTTGGAATGAGAATAGCAGGAACACCAAAGCGAGGCTTGGACAGCAGGAACACCAAACAGCAGATGCATCAATACAGGAACAGAGCAGTCCAGAGAAGCCACAGAGCCAGACCACTGCAAAAGGTGAGTCTGGACACAGGGGCATGGCCACAGCCGTGACAATTGTCTTCATCATTGCCAAATTAAAATTAATCAGGACATTTCTACATGGTCTTTACTTACAACTGGTGTCCCCCAGCCCCAGGGGGTCAGCCTTTTTGGCATTATTTAATTTATATATGGCTCCGATTTGCAGACTACATTGCATTATGAGATATGCAGAGGATTTACAGTTCATTTTTCCTGTTGAAGGTTCGATTAATGATGGTTTGAAGCATCTATCACATTCCATTTGATTGATTTAAAAATGGATGTTTGCAAATTGATTTCAGCTAAATATAGCTAAACACAGGTTTTATTTCTATCTAGGGTGGAAAATGTAGACTGTCCTTCTAGTTTTAAGTTCATGGATGTTCTATTTCAATGTTGACTGAGATTCATTATCTAGGGATGTTACTAGATTCTTATCTATGAGAAGCCAGTTGAAGCATATTATCACCACAGTTTTCTTTTAAACTGAGAATCTTTCAGAGATTGAAAGAATTACTCTCGATGTCTAATTTTTGCACTTTGGTGCAGAGTATTGTATTCCCACACTTCAATTACTGTAATGCTCTACAAGGTGGCTCAGAATTGCTTCTTGTTTAATAACGAATACCTCAAGATTTGATCACATGACTCCTGTTTTATCTGACTTGAACTGGTTGCCTAATAATGCAGATTCATTTTAAGATTTTGACATTGGTTTTTAAAATTTTTAAGAATGAAGCTCTTTATATCTTAACACATACTTTATAACAATAACCACTTGCCATATGTCCACTAAGGAGATTCCCTCTTCAGCAGCCAGTCACGGTGACCAAGACAATTTAATTGTCATGTATCTCAGATATCTGATGTTCCCTGAAACGTATTCTTCTACCACCAAAATACCTACTGTACCTCACCTTGAACTAAATCCAACATCCCCACAACTAAGACAGGTAGTACTTATGCAAAATTCAGCTTTCCTTTTGTAAATCATGGTACCTTGAAAGGATTGCTAATGTGGCTTCCATTTTTTGCTAGGATTAAGCTCTGCCTGATTTCTGTAGCCCTTGAACCTGTTCTGCATCCAGACAACATGCTGCTTGTTTGAAGCCCTCGTACTCACAGTATCATGGAAGAAACTATCACTGCTCCACAATTCAGCATGAGGAAAAGTCGGAGGTAACCATATGCTGATCTCAAAACCTTTATGGCTTTAAATTACAGACAGATCTATTGTAAAACTGACTTCCTGACTTATTAGAACTCCTAATTAATTGAGCCTCTGCTTATCTAATGGAAGAAGTCTTAATAAATCACTGCACTCTCAGGCACTCTTCAAGAACTGATGGACCTTTTAAAGCACTCAACTATTTGCAAGCAACCACGGAGCTAAAATCCTTTTGTAATTATGCCCTTTTAATTCTGCAGCTCTCCACAAGATTGTGTTAATTTTATGTCTGGTATGCTTGTTAATCTAGTTTAAAGGCTTCTTAAAATATGGTTTGTTTAAATAAATGGGTAAAAGAGGCAGGGCTTTTTTTTGAGGGGGTACTGAGTACCAGCACCTATTCCATCGCCTGCTAAAATTGACCCATGGACCCCAGGTTTTAATGAAAGAACGCAGGCTCTACTGTTATAGATTCTGTGACTGGTTGCAGGGGGGCTTGGCTATTGTGGGGTGGGTTCCTCAGTGATCACCCACCCCTGAAGGATGGCTTAGCATTTGAGTACCGGCACCTTTTTTGCTAGAAAAAATGCACTAATAAGAGGTATGTCCTGGTGGTGGGGTGGTCCATGGCTGGAATCACACACTAAGGCCCCCATAGAACACTTATTTCTTCCTAGTCCTTACCATGCTCTCTTGGGGGGGGGGGGGCTTTCCTTTCAGTGCCCTGGTGTAGAAATTTGACAAACACAACTCAAAGGCAAAAGTGGAGTGTTTCAACTCCTATGCTGAACTTAAATGCAAAGCAGTAAAGTTTTGAGTAGTCTTTCAGTCCTCAGGTTGTACAGCACTGAATACTGTAAGGCTCCACACTTTTTCCTCAGTCAGTACAGTCTGTCGGGGTATGTGACCTCTCAGGTTCTGGGGTAAAACAATTTCCTCCAGTAATAAGTTGTTTAGGGTAAAAGGTCTCCCTGGGTCTAAGGCAGACATATCCCCTACTAGTTGCCACCAACCACACCACCACAAAACAACACATGCATACTAGGAGAATCCAACTTTGTATGGTGCTGAGGCAGGAACATACAGGAGTAGTGAAGGTCTTTCAAGGATCCTTGAAAGGACTAATACATCAGATGCAATGGATCAGCTTGGCTGTATTGCATATGAATGAGCTTGTACAGCTCCCAGGAACGAGATGTGCTTGGACCAACAGTTTTCCACTGAAAATGAGAGCGTACAGATAAAAGTACAAATACACCGAGCCTTTATGCATTCTTTTTTTATTTGAAAGATATTTCCAAGCGTGTTTCCTCTCAGTCTTTTATTTTTCAAGGTCCAGACAGCAGCATGAAGCAATTTGTGCTAATAACATTCTTTGCAGTATTTTCCGAATGGTTTGTGACAGCAATAACTGTTGTAACCCTACATCAGTGAGCATGTGCTTTCAAATAGGAAATAGGTTCTGGATCCCCCCCGGGGGATATGAGGAGAGGCCAGGGAATTTTTTTTTTTTTTTTTGCAACAGCAGCAAGGACCTCACATTTTTTTTTCCTTTTGTTTATTTTCTTTTTAATAAATGAATAGAAAATAGTGTTACGCACAGGAAAAATGTTGTGGTTCTGTTCAGTGACCTATTTGGTTCATTTTCAGATTCTGGATTATTTGGGTCTATTAGAGTAAAAAAGGAGAAATAAATTTGGCACTCGACTAATGGCCTTTTGAAAGCATATGCTTTCTGCATAACTGGGATCCTCAAGGTCTTAAAAGTGCTTTTTTTTACAAGACTTCCTCTCTGCTTCCTGCTGCTACTGGAACTAGACCCAAAGATGGGCCAGAAGATGAAAGATCAAGGACCTGCTGTATGCTCTCAGACCCAGGGCTGCCGAGAGGGGGAAGCAGGGGGGAAAATTCCCCGGGTCCGGGCCTCCAAAGTGGGGCCCGATGCCAGGGTCTCTCTTTCTCTCCTGCTCCTGACAGAACCCGGATGATTGTGTCCCAATAGGAGCAGGAGAGTGAAAACTCCGGCACCGGGCCCCCCTTGGAGGCTGTGGAGGGCCCGGAGGATCAGACACTGCAGGTCTTCCTCCAACACTGTTCTTCATTCTGCCTATTGATTGCCAAGTGGCTCCTTTTCCCCTCAGGATGCGCATGCTCGGTTTTCAAACCGAGCATGCGCTGAGAGGAAAAGCAGCCACAGAGGCAGCCAATGGGCAGAGTGAAGAGCAGTGCTGGAGGAAGACCTCTTCAACTGGCGGGGCCTCAGGATCCCCACCAGCTAAGGTATTTGTAAGCTGCAGCGGCGGCGGTGATCCTGGGGGGGCAGCAGTGGCTACCTCCTCACCACTTAGCACACTAAGAGCTAGTTTTTTCAGACCCTCCTGAGCTATGAAACTTTCAATACCTGCTGATCCTGGCAATTCATCACATCCGCCTGTATCAGTATAGCCTCACTTGATACTACTGGAAATATTAACAAGATGGGAAAATACATACGTACGGGGCAATTGTAAAATTTAGTGCCACGAAATAGATGCCACAAGGCGATGCATTTAGCGCCAATTCTATAATGGCACTTAGGCACATCTAAGTTGTTATAGAATACTAGCGCAAACCAACTTTAGTGCACCCTAAGTCATGCACATTATTTGGCAACACAACCATGGCCTACCCATAGTCTCCCCAATAGTAACACCCCCCTTGTACTTATAGAACAGGGGCAAGTGCACATACACATGTCTCAGCCAATTATTAGTGCTCATGACACAGTAATACAGTAACACAGCAGATAAAGACCCACATGGTCCTTCCAGTCTGTCCAACAAGGTGGCCAATGCCACGGTTCAAAGTCTTTGTGGGCCCCAGTCACCCATGCTTAATGGCAGCCAAACGTGATGGAGTCTTGGTTATAACCATATATCATCCCCAAGTATTGCTGACAGTATTCAACTTACAGCCAAGATGTCTTCCCTTCCCCCCTGAGCTGCACAGCACCCTCACTCGCAGCATGTGACAATAAAGTGATCTACAGCACTGGAGTTGCGGAAGCTTTGCACGTCTTTTGCTATTTGCAAAACACAGACCGTAGAAGTCAGTCCAGCTTTGCCCTTGCTCCCGCAGTGCTGGAGTTGCTGAATCTTTTTCAGTCTTTTACATTTGTGGGACACAGACTATAGAAGTTTGTCTAGCATCGGCCTTAGTTCCGGCGACCGGCAGCAGTGGTAAAAAGCGTGCAGGCTTGGCGCTTACTTCAGTTTTCCCTTCTCTCTCTCTCAGCTCTGGTCCCGCCCTCATTTCCTGTTTCCGCAAGGGCGGGACCAGAGCTGAGAGAGAGAGTTGGGAAAACTGAAGTAAGCACTGAGCCTGCACGCTTTTTACCGCTGCTGCAGGCCGCCATAACCCAGACGAGGTAAGTCAAGATGACTTTTAAAATTTGGAGGGAGGGGGCCTGGAACTCGAAGGGAGGGAGGGAGGAAGGAAGGAACGATGACCCTGGAACTCGAGGGAGGGACGATAATCCTGGAACTCGGAGGGTGTGATTACCCTGGAACTGGGAAAGAGGGAGGGGGGACCCTGTGGAACTGGGAGGGAGGAAGGGGGGACCCTGGAACTCAGAGGGAGGGAGACCCTGGAACTCGGAGGGAGGGGGGGACCCTGGAACCCGAAGGGAAGGAGGGAGGGGGGGGCCCTGGAACTCGGAGGGAGGGAGGGGGGATGACTCTCGAACTCGGAGGGGGGGACCCTGGAACTCGGAGGGAGGGAAAGGAGAGAGAGAGAGGGGTCTGTCCTCATACGTCTTGTAACGCAAATCCCATACCATTTTTGTAACTTTTCTTTGCACCGCTTCAATTCTTTTTACATCCTTAGCAAGATACGGCCTCCAAAACTGAACACAATACTCCAGGTGGGGCCTCACCAATGACTTATACAGGGGCATAAACACCTCCTTTCTTCTGCTGGTCACACTTCTCTCTATACAGTCTAGCAACCTTCTAGCTATGGCCAACTGCCTTGTCACACTGTTTCGTCGCCTTCAGATCCTCAGATACTATCACCCCAAGATCCCTCTCCCCGTCCATGCATATCAGACTCTCACCGCCTAACACATACGTCTCCCATGGATTTCTAATCCCTAAGTGCATCACTTTGTATTTCTTCGCATTGAATTTTAATTGCCAAACCTTAGACCATTCTTCTAGCTTCCGCAGATCCTTTTTCATGTTTTCCACTCCCTCCTGGGTGTCCACTCTGTTACAAATCTTAGTATCATCCGCAAAAAGGCAAACTTTACTTTCTAACCCTTCGGCAATGTCACTCACAAATATATTGAACAGAATCGGCCCCAGCACCGATCCCTGAAGCACTCCACTGCTCACCTTTCCCTCATCCGATTGAATTCCATTTACCACCACCCTCTGGCGTCTGTCCGTCAACCAGTTCCTAATCCAGTTCACCACTTCGGGTCCTATCTTCAGCCTGTCTAGTTTATTCAAGAGCCTCCTATGGGGAACCGTGTCAAAAGCTTTGCTGAAATCTAAGTAGATTACGTCTATAGCACGTCCGTGATTCAATTCTCCGGTCACCCAGTCAAAGAATTCAATGAGATTCGTTTGGCACGATTTACCTTTGGTAAAACCATGTTGTCTCGGATCTTGCAACTTATTGGCTTCCAGGAAATTTACTATCCTTTCCTTCAGCATCGCTTCCATTACTTTTCCAATAACTGAAATGAGGCCTACCAGCCTGTAGTTTCCACCTTCTTCCCTATCACCACTTTTGTGAAGAGGGACCACATCTGCTGTTCTCCACTCCCATGGAACCTCTCCTGTCTCCAAGGATTTATTAAACAAATCTTTAAGAGGACCCGCCATAACTTCTCTGAGCTCCCTCAATATCCTGGGGTGGATCCCGTCTGGTCCCATGGCTTTGTCCACCTTTAGATTTTCAAGTTGTTCATGCACACTCTCTTCCATGAACGGTGCTATATCCACTCCATTTTCATATGTACTTTTGCCAGTCAATCGTGGCCCTTCTCCAGGATTTTCTTCTGTGAAAACAGAACAAAAGTATCTATTTAGCAAATTTGCTTTTTCTTCATCATTATCTACATAGCGGTTCGCAGCATCTTTCTGTCTCACAATTCCCTTTTTAGTCTTCCTCCTCTCACTAATATACCTGAAGAAATTTTTGTCACCCCTCCTTACCTTTCTAGCCATTTGTTCTTCCGCTTGCGCTTTCGCCAGATGTATCTCTCTCTTGGCTTCTTTCAGTTTCATCCGGTATTCCTCTCCGTGTTCCTCTTCTTGAGTTTTTCTGTATTTCTGGAACGCCAACTCTTTAGCCTTTATTTTCTCAGCCACTTGCTTGGAGAACTATATCGGTTTCCTTTTTCTCTTGCTTTTATTTACTTTCCTTACATAAAGGTTTGTGGCCCTATTTGTAGCTTCTTTCAGCCTGGACCACTGTCCTTCCACTTCTTGTTCGTCCTCCCAGCCCATCAGCTCCTTCCTCAGGTATTCCCCCATTTTACTAAAGTCAGCATGTTTGAAATCCAGAACTTTGAGTTTTGAGCGGCCGCCCTCCACTTCAGCTGTCATATCAAACCAAACTGTTTGATGGTCACTGCTGCCCAGGTGGCCACCCACTCGGATATTTGACACTCTATCCCCATTTGTGAGCACCAGATCCAGCATCGCTCCCTCCCTCGTGGGTTCCGTCACCATTTGTCTGAGCAGAGCACTTTGAAAAGCATCCACGATCTCTCTACTTCTTTCCAATTCCGCAGATGGAACCTTCCAATCTACATACGGCAGACTGAAATCTCCCAGCAAAAGCACCTCTCTCTTCTTTCCCAACTTTTGAATATCTGCGATCAGATCTTTATCTAGTTCCTCCAATTGTGTCAGAGGTCTGTAGACAACACCCACATGGACAGAGGTTCTTTCATCTCTTTTTAAGGTGATCCATGTCGCTTCTTCCTTTCCCCAGGTCCCTGTCATTTCAGTTGCCGCCATATCATTTCTCACATACAGAGCTACTCCTCCACCTTTACCACCATCTCTATCCTTCCTAAATATATTATAGCCTGGTATGTTTGCATCCCATTCATGGGAACCATTGAGCCATGTCTCCGTGATTGCAACAATGTCTAAGTCTGCCTCCAACATCATGAACTGAATCAAAAAAGTATGAATCAGAGAAAATCAATAATTCATTATGTATGGAGGGACAAGGCATACAAGGATCTGAAAACTGGTCCTTGGTATAACATTTTGATAAGATAAGTTATAAGCATACAGCATAGATCATTATCAGGCTTATTTTCGAAAGTGATCGCCGGCCATCTTCCGACATAAATCGGGAGATGGCCGGCGATCTCTCAAAAGCGGCCAAATCGGTATAATCGAAAGCGGCTTTTTTGACAGCATCACCGCTTTCCCGTCACCTCGCCAGCAAAAGTTCAAGGGGGCGTGTCGGCGGCGTAGCAGAGGCGGGACGTGGGCAGGCAAGGGCGTGGCTACCAGATGGCCGGCTTTCGCGGATAATGGAAAAAAAAGCGGCGTTCATCAGTATTTCGCCGGGTTTACTTGGTCCTTTTATTTTCACTACCAAGCCTCAAAAAGGTGCCCTAACTGACCAGATGACCACCGGAAGAAATTGGGGATGACCTCCCCGTACTCCCCCAGTGGTCACCAAACCCTCCCACACTAAAAAACACAATTATAAACATATTTTGCCAGCCTCTATGCCAGCCTCAAATGCCGTACCATGACAACAGAATGTGTTCTATCCTCTGACAGCTTTTCCCTGGTTGTGATGTGGCTCTCGGGTGAGTGTGACACCTTTTCTGTTAGGTGCACTGCAGAGTCACATCAGCAATGCATTGTGGTGGGTGTAGGGTAGTGGGCTCTACTCCCATGGTGCTTTTCCCCCTGCTAACTGGGTCAGAGTGTGTCCAGTTTTGTTTCCAGTAGTCCATGAGGTAGTGGCCATTTTTGTAAGCCAGTTTTATATCCCTTTCATGTGTTACCCACGTTAGAGAACTTAGTTATTACCTTGAATGTTGCTGAAAGAGGGCATCGTACACCATTCTGCCAGCTCTGACCTACTGCTAATCTCAGTACCAGAGAGACTCTTTGCCAGTGGGGCACAACCTCTGATCTGCAGTTAACTGTGAGTAAATGTGCTTATTCAAATAAAGGACTTTTTCAAAGAGATTAGTCTTCAGGTGTCAACTGATGTGCCAAGGTTACACAGCAGCAACAAGTCCTAGAGGCCTGCGTGTATGTAGGTCCATGGAGCACTTTTAGTGGGTACTGCAGTGCACTTAAGGCAGGCGGACCCAGGCCCATCCCCCCCCCCACCTGTAACACTTGTGCTGGTAAATGGGAGCCCTCCAAAACCCACTGTATCCACATGAGGTTGCCCCCTTCACCCCTAAGAGCTACGGTAGTGTTGTACATTTGTGGGTAGTGGGTTTGGGAGGGGGTTGGGGGCTCAGCACCCAAAGTAAGGGAGGTATACATATGGGAGCTTTTTCTGAAGTCCACCGCACTACTACTACTACTACTACTACTACTTAACATTTCTAAAGCGCTACTAGGGTTACGCAGTGCTGTACAATTTAACATGGAAGGACAGTCCCTGCTCAAGGAGCTTACAATCTAAAAGACAGGTGTACAATCTAAAGACAATCTAAACAATCTAAAGACAAGTGTAGAGTCCGTCTGATAGGGCATACTGACCCCTAGGTTGCCCAGTTGGTGTCCTGGCATGTCAGGGGGACCAGTGCACTACAAATGCTGGCTCCTCCCACGACCAAATGCCTTGGATTTCACCGGGTTCGGGATGGCCGGCATTTTTTTCCATTATCGCTGAAAAACAAAACCGGCGATCTTAAACCCGGCGAACTCTGGCATTTGGCTGGCCTAAACCGTATTATCGAAAAAAAAAGATGGCCGGACATTTTTTTCGATAATACGGTTCCGGCCAACTGTTGCACCGCCGCCAAAATAGATCACCGGCGATCTATTTCGCCGGCGACGTTCGATTATGCCCCTCCATGTTAACTATGAATATTTATGTGAGCTCAATATTAATATAAGAATTTTTATTTGCAGTAAATCTATATTAAAACATTGGGAGGTTTGTTACACCTATGATTGATAAGGGAGTTGCATTTAAGCCACCATTGTATGGGTTGTAATATACAGCACAAAAAGGTGAGCCAGCAACCACCGAGGTCTTTTCCTCCATTTGTACTGAATTATTCATTTTCTCTGAGTCACACTTTTTTGATTCAAACCGTATTGGGTGCTGTTTTTTACTGTACAGCAGGTACAGCTTGACATAAAACTTACAATTGTGTTAACAGCAAAATGATAGTAAAATAGCCAAATAGAAGCATAAATACAATCAAAGAGGTAAACTTGGAGACAACAAATTGAATCCTAGTAATAGGAATAACATGATAAAATGTCAGAAATTAACACATTAAAACATCAGAGTAGAACAATCCTATAAATCAAATATGATAAAGAATAAAAATATTTGGACTTAAAAACAAGGAAATATAATAAATGTCAACAGGGTACGTAAAAATTTACAAACTTCTAAAGTAATAAGCTGCAATGTAATATCATGCAAAAAAGAAAAAATCTAAGCATGTGACGATGCCTTTGACAACCTGTTTTATATACAAGTTTGCTACAGAGCTCATTCACATCTGTAGCAAACTTGCACAGAAAAGAGGTCTCTAACCCACAGGTTAATAGATCAACCACTATGCAAGAAGAAGCTCTGTTAACATCATAAAAATGTGATCATGAATAAACAAGTACCACAGCAGTCAGTGGACATTATTACAGGCTGGTGATTATCTACAGAACAAAGAGATTATTAAGCTGTCCAAAAACCACCTACATCCATTACTGAGCAAGAACGCACTGCGAGAGTGCTCTGTGCTTGTGTTCACAGTTTTATAGCCACATTTTTCAAGAGGAAACAAATGGATAAATGAAAGAATGAATGCACTAGCTAGTAAAAACAAACTGTATATAAAAGGAAGACTGAAAAAGCTGAGGGAAGTTGGCTTACTTGGGTTCTTCAAAGATAAAATAGACCTAGACTTTTTATAAGCAGGTCCATACGAATGTTCTTCACTTCGGTTTAAGAATATTTTTTTGTTCTCTGACAGGATCCTAAGAGAAAATAGCAATTGAATGGCTGCAAAAGGTCTGCACCTTTACTATACCCAGAAGTGTTGGCTACCTTGGGGTTAATACCTCCACTTCAATTTCTAAGTTATACAACTTGAATTACCCTCTCATACAGAAGGAGATTAAAAGTCTCATTTTACACAGAATGTAGATATTGGAACTGAGATGTCCAGGTCGGGCTGTGCTCAGTTTCTAGTGGTATTGTAGAAAAGGAACTGCCAACCCCGAAGCACGTATGTATTTGCTGGCATGTGCAGCAGGAGCAGCCATTTTACACAGATACATGTTGAAAAAATGAACAGTACAAACCTGGTAGTTTCCATGTGAAGGTGTCACTACTTATACATGGAAGTGGCGATTTTGAACTTCCACTTCCATTTGTAGCCAAACCAACATTTGTTAGTGCTGCCAATTAAGAAGAGATGCTGCAATTTTAACTTGATTTCATTTTGGAGGTGGAAATGAACAATGGGAGAATAAGGAGGTAAAGCCAGAGCAGAAACAAGCACTTTTTAAAATCCTATACGTCCTTTTTGCTGGTGTAAAGGCCAGTGTGTACATTTTTCCCATTCATGTGTATTTCCTTTGTAAAATGGGGAATGCTATGCCCAAACCACATATCTTTGAAATTTGTGTGTGGTGTGAATCTCCACCTGTAAATAGCGGCTTTCTGAACTTGATATTTACATGTATGTAATCCCCTGTTACATTTGGGATTACTGAGAGTAAGTCCCAGGTAGCGAGTCACTGAGGGGAGTGACTGGGAGGTCCTTCGGTGGGAAGTAAGCCCAGCCTTAGGGGATGGATTAGGAAATAAAATGCAGAAAGACTGTGCAAGCCTGTAAGCAGTATCGAGAAAGAAATATTTGCAAGTCCAAGCAAACCCGAAACTGAAAGCACACATCAGCGCCTGTTTTCTACGCTTAAATATAAGCTTTCCAAGTTTAACAAAAAAACATTGAAAAGTTTATATTTAAAGGTGAAGAAGAGTGGTGTCGATGTTTGCTTCACTTTCGAGTTTGCCTGGTGTATTGCACTTACCACAAAACTCTTCTGGACATGTCAGGCATATTCCCCCTTGCTTTCACTTTTACAGCATGCATATAATTAGAATACCATTTCCTTTGAGCATTGGTGAGCTAGTTTTCTGTTCTGTTCTGGCAGTAAAGGTTGAGCACTGTCGACTTTAGTGTCCGAGTTCTGAGAATCGGCCCTCTGGTTAGCAGTTATATTCAGTCTGCTAATGAGGTAACTGCCCTGATAAAGCTAGTGTAATATCTCTGCTCCAGGAGTGATCAAGTTCTACTTTGCCAGGTGGTAGCAGTCGTGGTCTATACCTCAAACTTGTCACAAACCTGGAGGAGAGTATTCAGTTCCACTAACCTCTTACACCTAACCTGAATCAGGTGCAGGAGTTCCAGCAGCCAGGCCTGAATCCGGCCAGTTTCCTGCTTTCTCCTGCCCTTCAGCTTTATTTTCCGGCCCTGCAGCAGCATGGCAAGATGCACCTGCCAGCCACAACTGAAGTACCAAGACAAAGAATAAAGGTGGGAAATGGACCACAGACTCCAGAAATTAGAACAAGCTTGATGCCTGAAAATGTCTATTGAGCAAAGACTCGACAAGGGGTCGTGTTTCAGCCTGAGGCCTGCTTCAGGAGTCTAAAAACAAATATATATTAAGTGCAATAAATAATGAGTACAAGTAGAAATATAAACATTAAATAAATTAAAAACAAATTCTACTAAACAACTGAAGCACCACCAACCCCCAGAACTGCCAGGACCCAGGGAAAGAGTCCCCCTATTGACCTCCAATGCTGGCAACGTGTTGGGAACAACTCACAACAACCTTAAATGGTGGGCCTCCCAGGAGTGGAGGAGTAATCTAGTGGTTAGAGCACCCTTGCTGACATGGAGGGAAAAACAGCCAACACTAAGTCAAAAGGCTCTAAGGTACGAGGAGCTCGCGTACGCGAAAACAGTCGATACTTCCCAAGTAAGAGAAGGGCTCAGAGGCCCCAAAAGGTCAAAAATTGAAAATAATTGAAAAAAATATATACATTAAATAAATTAATACTGAAAATAGAAGAATATGAAGAAAATATGTGCCGAAAAAGGGAAGGCACCAAAAAAGCAAAGGTTTGATGCACTGAGGAGAGATCAAAACGTCAATTTCTCTGCTGAAAATGATAGACTGCTGGTTGCACGTTCAAACATCAGGCAGGAAGGCAGCTGCGCATGCACGGTGGGGGCACTGCCTCAAGGATTTAAAGTGATAGTGCACTTGGCAGTGTCCGCACTGGCTCAGTGGATGATGTCACCTACATGTGAGAATATTATACTTACTTGTCCTTGGAGAACAACCCAGTTTGAAAGCTGTGGTGGATAATGTTATTACTGAACTTATCTCATGGTTGGAAAACTAGCTGTACAGGAAGATATGAGCTCATTTTTGAAACAGAAAAAGAGTGGAGTAGCAGCCTAGTGGTTAGTGCAGTGGACTTTGATCCTGGGGAACTGGGATTGATTCCCACTGCAGCTCCTTGTGACACTGGGCAAGTCACTTAACCCTCCATTGCCCCAGGTACACATAGTACCTGTATATACTATCAGGGGCATTTTCGAAAGAGAAGGGCGCCCATCTTCCGACACAAATCGGGAGATGGGCGTCCTCTCAGGGTTGCCCAAATCAGCATAATCAAAAGCCAATTTTGGGCACCCTCAACTGCAGTCCGTTGCAGGGATGACCAAAGTTCACGGGGGCATGTCAGAGGCATAGCAAAGGCGGGACTGGGGCGTGCTTAAGAGATGGGCATCCTCGGCCAATAATGAAAAAAAGAAGGGCGTCCCTGACGAGCATTTGGCAGACTTTACTTGGTCCATTTCACGACCAAGCCTCAAAAAGGTGCTCAAACTGACCAGATGACCACCGGAGGGAATCAGGGATGACCTTCCCTTACTCCCCCAGTGGTCACTAACCCCCTCCCACCCTACAAAAATTATTTTTCAATTTTTTTGCCAGCCTCAAATGTCATACCTAGCTCCATGACACCAGTATGCAGGTCCCTGGAGCAGTTTTAGTGGGTGCAGTGCACTTCAGGCAGGCGGACCCAGGCCCATCCCCCCACCTGTGGTGGTAAATGTGAGCCCTTCAAAATCCACCCGAAACCCACTGTACCCACATGTAGGTGCCCCCCTTCACCCCTTAAGGCTATGGTAGTGGTGTACAGTTGTGAGGAGTAGGTTTGGGGGGTGCTCAGCACTGAAGGTAAGGGAGCTACGCACCTGAGATCAATTCATAAAGTCCACTGCGGTGCCCCCTAGGGTGCCCAGTTGGTGTCCTGGCATGTGAGGGGGGACCAGTGCACTACGAATGCTAGCTCCTCCCAAGACCAAATGCCTTGGATTTGGTCATTTTTGAGATTGGCGTCCTCGGTTTCCATTATTGGCAAAAACCGGGGACGACCATCTCTAAGGTTGACCTAAATGTTGAGATTTGGGCATCCCCAACCGTATTATTGAAACAAAAGATGGACGCCCATCTTGTTTCGATAATACGGGTTTCCCCGCCCCTTCGCCGGGACATCCTTAGAGATGGGTGCCTTTAGAGATGGTCGTCCCCGTTCGATTATGCCCCTCTATGTAAACCACTTTGAATGTAGTTGCAAAAACCACAGAAAGGCAGTATATCAAGTCCCAATTCCCTTCCCCTTCAAAAAATGGCTTAACATTCCCCTCCCCTTCCCTTGCATAACAGGCAGATAAATGTCAAAAGCGTATAATCAAACCAACCAAATAAAAAATGCCAAAGTCTGCTACTTGCCAAAAAGATGTTCTCAGAGGGGGTGTTTCACAGGCGTGATGTGATAGCAAAACAGCTTCCTCCACGTGCAGAGGTATATATGCATGTCGTGATGTTCTGCAGATGTTTTCTCAATGCAAGGACCAGTACCAGCCATTGGACATTTTGCATCGTGTATTTTCAATTGGCGCAAACATTTATCTCCAAATGTCGATGATGTTTTCAGTGCATCTTCTTTCAAAACGTTTTTTCAAATATTGGAAAGCGTTTAGTTTTTTCTTCTACTATGAACTTCAGTTTTAAAACATTTTCTGATAAACGTTTATTTTGCCATTTGAACATCATATCTAAAATGCCTTTCCATATCTCCTTACTGGACCTGGAAGGGGATTGTCCTTTGAATGTGTTTTCTTACTTTTTGCTCTTTCAAGCACTATTAGCTGCTCTCGGTTTGTTGCACACTATGCTGGCCATCATTTTATGGGTTTTGTTTTATTGATTATGTTTGTTTTATTTGGTTTCATTTATTGTACTTAGCTTAGGTCATAAGCAGAATATAAATGCTGAAAGTAAATAAATAAATAGATTTGTGGTTAAATGTTTGCAAGCTGCATTATGTTTTGTTGTCTTGTTTCTCTCTTTGTGCTTATAAGTGTGACAAACAATATAAAGTATCACAGCTTTTTGCAGCACCTTAGATTATGTTATAATCCATGCACGGCACATGCTACTCCTATCTAACAATTTATACTAGCATTTGATATACCAGCATAGGGATAGGGGCCTTTTACTAAAGCTTAGTATGTGTAAGTGCCATGTAGGTAACACTATTCAATCAGGAAACTCCCGCTTGAGTAAATAACATCAACAACAAAAATGCAAGCGGGTTTACAAAATAGGTACACTGCTTAAATGAGAAATGGAGACAAAGGCGAAAAGGACCTCAGATAAGTGACATACAGCAGTCACGCTGAAATATTTATGCTCATATGAGCGTCACTATTTGTCAATCATTGGTCACTTTCCCGCCTTCCTCCACTGTGCCAATTATGTATCAAAAATCTTTAATTTACAAAAATCAAGCGTTATATGTCCACAATAGCAAAACTCAATGCCACTTAGCTGTAAAGTGGTTGCAATCGGGCTTCCCTGCCCAACGGTCCTGTTTCGCCCACAACTGGGGCTTCTTCAGGGGAAAAACGGGGGGACCCTCAGCATACCCCGCTAAAACAACTGGACAATCTCGTCTGCAACACAAAAGCACAGAATGTCATACACACTCCTTCAAGCAGGAACCCTCCCAAGCTAGAAGATCGTATACTCACAAAGTACTATCCCAACAGCCAACTCCGCATGTGGGGACAAAAACAGCACACATTCTGTGCTTTTGTGTTGCAGGCGAGATTGTCTCCATTTCTCATTTAAGCAGTGTACCTATTTTGTAAACCCGCTTGCATTTTTGTTGTAAGTGCCATGTAGCCCATAGATATAAAATATGATGTGCAGCATTTAAGGGAAAGGGAAATGACATACTGCCTTTCTGAGGTTTTTTTTTTTTTTGCAACTACATTCAAAGTGGTTTACATATATTCAGGTACTTATTTTGTACCAGGAGCAATGGAGGGTTAAGTGACTTACCCAGAGTTACAAGGAGCTGCAGTGGGAATTGAACTCAGTTTCCCAGAATCAAAGTTCACTGCACTAACCACTAGGCTACTCCTCCACGCTAATGCTAATGCCCATTAGCGTGTGCTAAGCTTTAGTAAAAGTGCCGCACCGTGAGCACTGAGTTCATTAGCACACCTTAAAATTTTTACTGCAGGCAAAATCATTTTAATCTGCATTAACCTACAAATGAACATGCATAAGGCTGATTCGTATGAGCTGAAAAGTTTCAATGTGTATTAATAAAAATTTCATTAACATAAATCTGTGAAATGAACCATAAAAAGCTCTGAAAAATCAGGAAAGAAAGCACCAAAAATCCCCAAACAAACCAAAATGCCCATCCCTGCAAACACTTTCAGAGTGGGTAATACGCTCTCTCAAGCAGAGATTTTCCAGACAGGACCCTAGTTTTATTTTAAAACAACTGTCTAGACATTTGCAATTGGGGGAGGTAGGGTTTCCATTTTCATTTATTTTCCTGAGCCCTGATCTTTGCGAGTGGCATTGCGGATAGCTTGTTCCTCTCATAGTTTTTGGGAACTGCCTTCTCTTATTTCTCAGCAGTGGTGCTTGTGTGTGAACTTTAATATCTGCAGCCACCAGGGAACTGTTCAGGTATGCATTATATTAAAAGAAATGATCCTTGTCGGGAGCCAGCTTTTTCCTTCTTCCTCTTTCCAACCCCCACACCAATAAAACAAACAAAAGAAAGTGCAAGTAATTCATGATGTTCTGCATTCCCAGTGTCTCCTTACTTAAAAGTGTTCACTGTTCCTTCCCAGCTAAACTCTGACAGTACAATAATCAGATGCTTGAGACAAGAAAGAGAACATTGTCATATCATATGGGCCCAATGTACTTAACTTGGTACTGCCTGTTCAGTTCCTTTTCCAATTCGAGAGTAGCCAGTGTCAAGTGAGGTATGTGCTGCTGATCTGTAGGTCTTGGAGGGGTGGGAGAGGGAAGGCCTCTCTCTCCCTGCCTCCATTAGTAGGTCCTGGAGTGGGGGAGGGGGGAATCCCTCTTCAGGGTCTTACTTCACTGGACATACACTCCACTCCCAGTGTTTCTCACTTCTTCAGAGCACACTTTTACGTCAAAACTTCCCTGTCCCTGCCAAAGGATTATATTTAAATTTAAAATATATATCTTTACCAGGTGAATTTAAAGAAATGGATTCAATTTGTCTATTAGTATCTCAGATAGAAGGCAAAATCAAAATAGCAAAAATAAAACAAAAGGCACTGGAATGATTTCCTCTTCTTCACTCTCCTCTTAAAATCTTTGGTTCCTCTTTCCAGGTCCCTCTCTCCCTCTTGGGCTCTATGGATCCTCCCCCTCTTGAACAGTAACTCTTCTTAGCTCTGAAAAATACTTCCAGATGCCTCTTCTTCCCTTTCACTCCCTTGGGATCCCTGAACCCAGGGGGCTCTGGTCTAGCAATTGTCTCACACGTCCAGCTTTGGCTAAACATCAGGCTAGCCTTTAGGCTCATACACTGAATGCTTCTTCTGTCCGAAGACTGTTCATCTTTGCTCCTCACTCCAGTTTAACACTCCAGAAGGCACATCTTTTGCCCATGACTTCTAACCCTGGTAACGCATTATCTGCAGACATCACCCCACTTTGGTAGCAATTCTGTAAGTGGGCACTCCCTTTAGGCAACTCAATGCTGCGCAGTGACAGCTAATTCTGTAATGGCATCTGGGTGGCTAGTTTCCTTTGTAAAATACAAGTGTAACCTAGCACTAGCTACTAATATGCCGAGTTACCTAGCTTCACACACTATTCCATATGTCCCTATGCGATATCTTCGATCTCTGAATGACCATAGACTTGTTCTCCCAGGCCTGGCATGGGATAGCTGGGAATACCAGAAATAGCGCTTTCTTTTTGTTGCCCCATCCCTTTGTTATACATTCCCTTTATACTTATGCTCAGAAAATTCCTATAGCCTAATGGTTAGTACAGCAGGCTGAGAGACTGGGTTTGATTCCCACTGCAGCCCCTTGTGACTGTGGGCAAGTCACTTGAGATTGTGAGCTCACTAGGGAAAAAGACAGTACCTCCAGGGACCTGCAAACTGCTGTGATGGACCTGAGTATGACATTTGAGGCTGGCATAGAGGCTGGCACAAAATATTTTTAAAGTTTTTTTTTTTTAGGGTGGGAGGGGGTTAATGACCACTGGGGGATTAAGGGGAGGTCATCCCCGATTCCCTCTGGTGGTCATCTAGTCAGTTCAGGCACGTTTTTGAGGCTTGGTCGCAAGAAAAAAAGGACCAGGTTAAGTCGTCCAAGTGTTCATCAGGGACGCCTTTTTTTTTCCCATTATGGGTCGAGGACGCCCATGTGTTAAGCACGCCCCAGTCCCGCCTTTGCTATGCTTCCGACACGCCCCCGTGAACTTTGGTCATCCCCGCGACGGAAAGCAGTCGAAGACGCCCAAAATCGGCTTTCGATTATGCCGATTTGGGCAACCATGGGAGAAGAACGCCCATCTTGTGATTTGTGTCAAAAGAAGGGCACCCTTCTCTTTCGAAAATAAGCCTGAAAGTAACATAATAGATGACGGCAGAGAAAGCCCTGTACGGTCCATCCAGTCTGCCCAACCAGATAAACTCATATGTGCTACTTTATATGTATACCTGACCTTGATTTGTATCTTATTACAAACTGATCAATGGAGCTTGAAGTAAAAATGTAGTAAGTTTTAAAGTGTCCCTTAAACAGGAGGAAAAATCCAACTTTTACAAACTTTATCTAACAAATGGAACCTCAAACCTCCAACAAGGGACCATACCAAAGTACTTATAACACCTTGTATATACAGGAGTAGATTACTATCATAGGTTCCTACTAAGAAGGGAGACGAGAAAAAAAGCCCAAACGAAAAAACTCATCCTAAATGAGAAAACCGTATGGGTTAAAAAACTGTCCTCCCCTCTTGTATTTAAAGACACTGTAAAAGGAACACCAAAACCAAACCTACCTACGCTAACCCCTACCCAGAACCAGACTACCTATTAGGAGACCCCTCGGGAGAAGAGAGCCCCAAGCAAACTAACTCAGGCACTAGAGCAGTAGGGGAAAACCCAAACCTGCCCACTGTTTAGTAAACTTAGAAGCCCCCCGTGGCCAAGCATCCAAAATGAAAAAAATTCTTATACTTAGCTTTGTCCCGACATGGAAACTTCAAAACGAGCCTGCATAGTTGATATATAAGGAATGCTGGCCACTAGCGATCTGCAATCACCCAAGGGCTCCGGAGCCTTACAAAAAGTGTAATTAATTCGACGAAAGACGCCGACCCTCCAACAAGAGCGCCTTGTTTCGCCACCCTCGTGGCTGCTTCAGGAAGGGCGCTTAAAATCCACCAGCTACTAAAAAACGACACTGGAAACTGAGTCTCTGTCGTATAAGTGCCACAGATGGTATAGGAGCTTAGTTTGCTTGGGGCTCTCTTCTCCCGAGGGGTCTCCTAATAGGTAGTCTGGTTCTGGGTAGGGGTTAGCGTAGGTAGGTTTGGTTTTGGTGTTCCTTTTACAGTGTCTTTAAATACAAGAGGGGAGGACAGTTTTTTAACCCATACGGTTTTCTCATTTAGGATGAGTTTTTTCGTTTGGGCTTTTTTTCTCTTCTCCTTTCTTAGTAGGAACCTATGATAGTAATCTACTCCTGTATATACAAGGTGTTATAAGTACTTTGGTATGGTCCCTTGTTGGAGGTTTGAGGTTCCATTTGTTAGATAAAGTTTGTAAAAGTTGGATTTTTCCTCCTGTTTAAGGGACACTTTAAAACTTACTACATTTCTACTTCAAGCTCCATTGATCAGTTTGTAATAATTTATCTAGAGCTTGAGTTCTCCAGTAATTGTTAGATCTTTGCTTGATTTGTATCTGCCATTTTCAGGGCACAGACCGTAGAAGTTTGCCCAACACTAGCCCTGCCTCCCAACCACCGGTGCTGCCACCCAATCTTTGCTAAGATTCCGTAGATCCATTCCTTCTGAACAGGATTCCTTTATGTTTATCCCACACATTTTTGAATTCTGTTACCGTTTTCATCTCCACCACCTCCCACAGGAGGGCATTTCAAGTATCCACCACTCTCTCCGTAAAAAAATACTTCCTGACATTACTCCTGAGCAGTGGCGTTCCTAGGGGGGCGGACACCCGGGGCGGCGCAGCACCCCCCCCCCCCCCCCATGCAGCGAGGACCCCCCCCCCGGCGAAAGACACCCCCCCCCGGGTGCATGCCGCTGGGGGGGGTGCCGCAGCGCGCACCTGCTGCAAGTTTACTAACTTTGCTCGTTCGCTGCAGCTCCCTCTGCCCTGGAACAGGAAGTAACCTGTTCCGGGGCAGAGGGAGCTGCAGCGAACGAGTGAAGTTAGCAAACTTGCGCAGCAGGCGCGCGCCGCAGCACCCCCCAGCGACGTGCACCCGGGGCAGATCGCCCCCACCGCTCCCCCCTTGGTACGCCACTGCTCCTGAGTCTGCCCCCCTTCAATCTCATTTCATGTCCTCTAGTTCTACCACCTTCCCGTCTCCAGAAAAGGCTTGTTTGCGGATTAATACTTTTCAAATATTTCAATGTCTGTATCATATCACCCCTGTTCCTCCAGGGTATACATGTTCAGGGTCAGCAAGTCTCTCCTCATACGTTTTGAATGCGCATTCAAGAGAGCAAATCTATATCTCTTAGGGCCTAGATCATTTCTCAGCTTAGATATTGGTACTTTGATTAAACATCATTCAGTTCTCAGTGGGGGAAGCTTAAAGTTTAAATCCCCATATCGACCATATCCTATTCTCACTGGGATAGAATACACTAACATAATGTCTTGAGAACTAAACTTTAACCGTAACACCTAATATTTTAATCAATTAGATTCTAACTCAGTCTTTTATTCAATCTCTTCAATTAGATTTCCAGTCAAACAATTATTCTCAAGATAGGAATGTCAGCAAAATCTTTGGTAGTGATTTTCTTTATCTTGTTGAAGTGTGCATAAGGGTAGGCTGTATCTTTTGGCAGAGGTGGGATTCTATCTATATCTGTTTCTTTACTGTAAACTGTTTTGTTTAGATATACACTAAGCAGGCGTTTTGGCGAATTGATTGGTAAGTGCTCTCTGCATGCAGTTGTATTTTGTGTGCCTGCAGAAGTGTTCTGGGAGTGGGGCTGTGAATCAGCTGGGGCCCTGCACCCAGTGAGCCCCAGTACCCAGCTCCATCACGATCGGGTCAAGTAGCTCCCACATTTCGTGCAGTGGCTACATCTGTATAGGAGTCGGCCTTTTTCCACCTCCCTGCACTCTAAAAGCCATTTCTATCCTGTTCTCCTTTCCAGATGCCCCTGGAGTATTTCACTATCACAAACTGGGCCAATTTATGTGAAAATACAAGGTGCTGCAATCAAAAATCTGTCACGGATAAGGACAGCAAAGGTCTCAGGCAGCCATTCCAAAGCCCTGCAGGCTCCGCCCCCCCCCCCCCCCCCAAGAGTGGGCATTTCTGTGCTAATCAGCATCTACAATGCTGCATGCTAACTGATTAGCGCATAAGCTCTTATCACCTTCAAAATAGTCATTTTCTGGCTGGGGTAAAAATGGCCTTAGCACATGGAAAAGACCCCTGGAAGGGCAAACTAAGGCCAGTTTTTTATCACAGCTTAGTAAAAGGACCCCATATTTTGTAAAATACACAAGTATGCACTAATGTTTACACCTGCATACGTGTGTGTAGCTATTAGTGCATACATGCATTGAATATAGGTGCTATTGCCGTGCCACTAGCATTTTTTTAAAGTCACATGGAGGGACATTTTCGATATGACGTCTAAGTCCGACTATGGACATTGTGAACAAAACGTCCAAAATCTGAATAGGAAAGAAGGTCATTTTCAAAAAAGAAAAACGTCTTTTTTTTTTAATACTGTATAGCACAAGGTTTTGTAATTTGGACGTTTTGTATTTTGGTCCATTTTCAGAAATTGCTTCTACTGTCCCAAATTACTAAACTACCTTTGGAAAAGATTACAAACTTAGAAATAAGAACAAGTAATATTGAGAAAACTATATCGTCAAATAATGAAACTATAAAATCTTGTCAGCAGACACAATTTAATCTGATAAAAGAAAATACTTTATTACACCAAAAGACTGAAAACTTGGAAATTCAACTAAGAGCAAAGACTCTTAGGTTGATTAATTTTCCTAAAATTTCATCATTGGCTCCATTAATAATATTTAAGAAATATTTGTCAGAAATTTTAAAAATTCCTGAACAAGCTTATCCACCTGTGTCAAAAATTTACTATTTACTACCATATAAGAAGGAGAAACAAAAAGAAAGATTGGACCAAATTGAACAAGGAGCAAAAGTTTCATTTGACACATTGAATTTAACACAAATAATTCAAGAAGATGAGAAGGGGACACCAGCTACATTAATTGTCTCTTTTGTTTTGGAACCTGATCGGGATTGGATCATTAAACACTTTTTTCGTCATAGAGATGAACTCTTTATGAACAGTAAAAGTACAATATTTCCTGACATTGCTAGAGTAACACAAAAGAGACATCAAACATTTCTAAAGCTCCGTCCTAGGGTCCAACAGTTGGGAGGTTTATTTTGATTAAATTTTCCATGCAAATGTGTGTTAAAAATTAATTCAGTTAAATATATTTTTTGATTCAACTCAGCTGAGTACTTTTCTAGATTCCAAGATGGTTGCTACCCCTAATCAACAACTAGCAGCATTATCTACATCTATACCGTAATGGATATGTCAGGCATATTATGAGTCTCTTCTATTACCTAAGCTAATTTAGTGAAAACTTATTTCATGAAATTGTACCTTGTCTCCTCTCCATTATTGTGGACTTGAAATGGATCAGATAAAAATGTATTACCTTATATTTGATTTGAATTGAAAATGATGTTCAATCTGTTCCATTTTTGCATGTCAAGAGATTTCTTGAACTATTGTTAATACTTTACAAAAAAAAATAAAGTCCTTCAGTAAATATCACATTAACATTGGTGCATTAACAAACATATGATAACTAGCTACTAATTAAGACCTCAATTGCCACCCACAAAAGGATATACAGGGGCTTATTTTCAAAGCACTTAGACACACAAAATACCATAGGTTACTATGGTACTTTGTATGTCTAAATGCTTTTAAAATGAGCTTCACAGTCACCCAAGTTAAAGAGAGGGGAGGGGTATGTGGTCAGCTTTGGGGGGCGGAGGAGATGTCAGAAGGAAGGATGGGAGATGGAATGTATAAGATCTGATTTGTCTGGAAGAGGCATGCAGGCATGAAACTGTGGATGTTTGGGTAACCCTGACAGAGCAGCAGTTTATAGTGTTAACATAGCTTTACAGCTGTGGGCAGAACTTGGGGCCAAATTATAACTGGATTGCTACTATGGGATATAATTGGAGGGGTTGCAATTAGGGGTTAAGATTAGAACATAAGAACATAAGCATTGCCATACTGGGACAGACTGACGGTCCATGAAACCAAGTATCCTGTTTCCAACAGTGATCAATCTAGGTCACAAGCACCTGGCAAGATTCCAAACATATTGTCCAGAAATGTTTGTTAGAGATCTTAGCCTAGAATGGGATCTTAGGAGCTTAGCCTAGAATGGGTGGCAGAGCTGGTGGTTGGGAGGCGGGGCTAGTGCTGGGCAGACATATACGGTCTGTGCTGGGGCTGGTGGTTGGGAGGCGGGACTAGTGCTGGGCAGACTTATACGGTCTGTGCCGGGGCTGGTGGTTGGGCGGCGGGGATAGTGCTGGGCAGACTTATACGGTCTGTGCCAGAGCTGGTGGTTGGGAGGCGGGGATAGGGCTGGCCAGACTTATACGGTCTGTGCACTGAAGAGGACAGTACAAATAAAAAAGTAGCACATATGAATTTATCTTCTTGGGCAGACTAGATGGACCGTGCAGGTCTTTTTCTGCCGTCATCTACTATCTTGCAGTGGACACTCGGTGCCATGAGAAACAAATGTGCACTGAGTATCCTATGTTATCATTTGATTATCAATAAAAACAGATTTGAACTAAAATTAATTTGTTAACACATGTTTTTAATGCATGTCAGGAAATAGGTACCTAGGTAACCAATATTCAACCTCTCAGCATCTCTAGTTCATTTTAACCGGCTATTCAAAAACTTATCAGCCTAAGTCCCTGGTTAACTTTAGGTCATATCTTTTTCTGATAATGAGAGGCTTTTTTAAGTTGACATCTAAATCTGATTTTGGACATTTTGCTGAAAATGTCCAAAACTCAAGTGGCGAACATAGCAATTTTCAAACCAGAAAAATGTATATTTTTTGTTTTGAAAATGGTCATTTGCTAGATGTTTTTATGCTCAGTGCATTTATCTTTTTGGACCATTTAAAAAAAAAAAAAGGAAAAACTGTCCAAGGGAAAAACACACAAAAACAAGCCACTGGGTTGCATGGAGGCCAGCATTCTTAGTAGACTGGCCACACTGACATCCTAGCAGACCAATAGGGCACCCTAGGGAACACTGCACTGAATTTCATATAAAAGCTCAAAGGTCCACATCTCACCGTTACCCTCTTATATTGTGTGGTAAACCCTCCAAAACCCACCAAAAACCTACTATACCCAACTGTACACCACTACAAAAGCCCTTATGGCTGTAGGTGTTACTTTTATTTATTTATTTGTTGCATTTGTATCCCACATTTTCCCACCTATTTGCAGGCTCAATGTGGCTTACATTGTTCCGTCATGGCGATTGCCAATTCCGGAGTTAGAGATACAAGTGGTATTACATTAAAGATCATGATTGCCATAGTAGATTAAGCAGTCAAGTAATTAAGAGTTCATATTCGGAATTGGAGGTAGAGTAATATTGTGTTAGAGTTCATTCGTGGTAGGATAGACCTTGGTGGTCAAGTGTGTGAGTACAGTGGGTTTTGCAGGGCTCATACTTTCCACCACAAGTGTAACAGTTAGATTGGGATATGGGCCTGGGTCCCCTTCTCTACAGTGCACCGCATCAACCACTAGACTACTCCAGAGACCTGCTTGCTGCTCTAATAGGACTGACCATAGCATCTGAAGCTGTCATAGAGACTGGTATGTACAGTTTCTTTCACATCTTTGGAGGGGGGTCAGTGAACACTGAAGGAGTAAGGGAGGGTCATGCCTTAATCCCTCCAGTGGTCATTTGGAGGGACATTTTTGATATGATGTCCAAGTCCAACTTTGGATGCTTTGCACAAAACATCCAAAATCCAAATAGGAAAGAAGGTAATTTTCAAAAGAGGAAAAAAGTCTTCTTTTTTTTCTGAAAATACTGTTTGTACCAAGGTTTCGTGCTTTGGACGGTTTGTTTTCTGGTCCATTTTCGGAAAAAAAAAAAACAAATAAGTGCAAAACATAGAGATTCATGCCATTGGGGTATAGAAAGAACCAGCATTTTTAGTAGATTGGTCCCCCAGACATCCCAGGAGAGCAATGGGGCACTCTAGAGGGCACTTCTGTGCACTTCATAAAAATGCTCCCAGGTACACTTTTCACCTTTGCTGCCTTATCTTGTTCCCTAACCCACCAAAACCCATTGTCCCATCCACTGTATACCACTACAATAGCCCTTATGGGTCAAGGGGGCACCTCTATGTGTGTACAGTAGAGTTTTGGTGACTTTGGGAGGGATCACAGTTTCCACAAGTGTGACAGATAGAGGGAGATAGGGACCTGAGTCCCCTACTCCATAGTATACTGCACCAACCACTGCACTACTCCAGGGACTTGTATCCTGCTCTAATAAACCTGACTTTAACATCGGAGGCTGTCAAGAGAGGCTGGTAAGTCATATTTTTATTCACATTTTTTGGGGGTGGGAGGGGGTCGGTGACCACTGGGGGGGGGTATTGGGGGGTCACCCCTGATTCCCTCCAGTGGTCATCTGGTCATGTAGCACATCTTTTTGTGCCTTATGCATTCTGAAAACAGGTCTAGACCAAAACGTTGAAGTTTCAGCCCTAGACGTTTTGGTTTTGTTCCATTATGGCTGTAAAACGTCCATGCTCTAAGCCCACCTTCAAAATGCACCCAACATGCCTTTTGTGTCTGCAAAATAGGTTTTGAAAATACCTATTTGGACGTTTTGAGGAATAAAAACGTCCAAATGGAGCTTTATGACAATTTTTGGATGTTTTTCTCTTTTGAAAAGAGCCCCTTGGTCATGTCGGGCACCTTTTTGTGACTTAGTAGTGATTGAAACAGGTCTAACCAAAACATCTAACTTTTAGCCCTGGACGTTTTTGTTTTGTTCCATATGGCAGAAAAATGTCCAAGGCCCATATCCCACTCTGATACACTTGTGGTGGAAAGTGTGAGTGGTCCAAAACCCACCCTAAACCTACTGTACCCACATATAGGTGACACCTGCAGTCATAAAGGCTGTTGTAGTGGTGTACATTTGGGTACAGTAGGTTTTTGGTCGAAAATCGCTTGTTCACCACTTTATTTTTGGACTTTTTCAGCAAACACCAAAATTGGATTTAAACATCATATTGAAAATGTCCCTCCACATGTATCAAGTGTGATCCACCTAGGAATAGGCAGAATATAAATTATTAAACTTAAACGTATTATACTTAAACTGTCAGTTTCACTTTACTACATTAGCCCCTACACAACAGAAAGTAAGGGGCAACAGATATATGCTCATTTTCAAAACGCATAGACTTACAAAGTTATGGGGCATAATCGAACGCGGACGCCCATCTCCACGGGTGACTATCTCCGAGGACGGGTCCGTGAAGGAGCGGGACAGACCGTATTTTCGAAAAAGATGGGTGTCCATCTTTTGTTTCGATAATACTGTTGGTGCCGGGCAAATGGATCGGATTTGGGCGGATTTGAGCTGGGCGGTATCGGTTTTCAGCGATAATGGAAACCAAAGCCGCCCAGCTCAAACGAACAACTCCAGGGCATTTGGTCATGGGAGGGGCCACGATTCGTAGTGCACTGGTCCCCCTCACATGCCAGGACACCAATCGGGCACTCTAGGGGGCACTTGTAAAAAGTTTAAAAAAAAATTAAAATACCTCCCAAGTCCATAGTTCCCTTACCTTGGGTGCTGAGCCCCCCAAATCCCCCTCCAAAACCCACTGCCCACAAGTATACACCATTACCATAGCACTTATGGGTGAAGGGGGGCACCTAGATGTGGGTGCAGTGGGTTTTGGGGGTGGTTTGGAGGGCTCCCATTTACCAGCACAAGTGTAACAGGTAGGAGGGGATGGGCCTGGGTCCACCTGCCTGAAGTTCACTGTACCCACTAACAACTGCTCCAGGGATCTGCATACTGCTGTGACATTTGAGGCTGGCATACAGGCTGGAAACAAAAGTTTTTAAAGTTTTTTTATTTTGTGGGAGGGGGTTAGTGACCACTGGGGGAGTCAGGAGAGGTCATCCCCGATTCCCTCCGGTGGTCATCTGGGCAGTTGGGGCACTTTTGGGGGACTTGTTCGTGAAAAAAAAAGGGTCCAAAAAAAGCAGCCCAAATTCTCGCTACTGCCGCCCTTCTTTTTTCCATTATCGGCCGAGCGCACCCATCTCTCCTCGGCCGATAAACATGCCCCAGTCCCGCCTTCACCACGCCTCTGACACACCGCCGTCAACTTTGTTCGTTCCCGCGACAGACTGCAGTTGGAGGTGCCCAAAATCGGCTTTCGATTATACCGATTTGGGCGCCCATGAAAGAAAGGCGCCCATCTCCTGATTTGGGTCAAAATATGGGTGTCTTTCTCTTTCGAAAATAAGCTGGATAGTAACCTATGGAACTTTGTAAGTCCAAGTGCTTTGAAAATGAGCCTCTATAGTAACCTAACAAATGTAATAACAGAATCTAAAATACTCTGTAAGTAATTTTATAAACAATTTATGCTTATAAATAACCTCCTATAAAACACTGACAGAAATAAAATTGCATGCTATGACATGATGGCTTGTATATGGCCAGTAGACATGTATAAGGACAGAGTTTGCAAGTACATGCATGTGTGAACTTAAATAATATAGGAGTGAACATTTACACCTATACTTATGTATCTTCATAAAATAACATCCATGTAGGTGTCTTCTTGCCAGGGGCAGACTGACAGAGATCTGGGCCCCTGGGCAGTAAAGGTCACTGGGCCCCCCGCTGGTCACTACCCACCACCCCCTCCTGCACACTACAGTCCCCCCCTCCCTGGTCCTATTGAAAAGCCCTGGTGGTCTAGTGGCTTCTTCGGGTGCAGGAAATAACCCTACTCTTTCCTGCCTGCTACCACTATT
The DNA here is from genome assembly GCF_901765095.1 of Microcaecilia unicolor. Lineage (NCBI taxonomy): Eukaryota > Metazoa > Chordata > Amphibia > Gymnophiona > Siphonopidae > Microcaecilia > Microcaecilia unicolor. Next base: position 237,126,391 of record NC_044032.1, on the reverse strand, counting down.
CTGCCTGGTGCCGCCGTGTTTTCAAAATGGCTGTCAAGACCTCCCGCAGTAGTCTTGCGTGTTTCAACAGTCTAGCAAGACTGCCACAGGGAGTCTCGGCAGCCATTTTTAAAACACGGCAGCGGGGTGCTGGGCAGAATAATGGCAGCGGGCACGAAAGAATGAGGTTCTTTCCTGCCCCCACAGAGGCCACTAGACCACCTAGAGGCCCTTCTAGGTGGGACTGGGGAGGGCACACTGAGGTTCTGGGGGCTGCTGAAGCGGAGCCAGGTTGATGGCGCAGGGGGAGCAAAAGCGGCGCGAGAGCGGACTTCTGCTGGCGGCGGCGCTTATTTTCAATGCAACACGCTGAGAAAAAAAATAGGCGCCGGCGCCAGCAGAACTCCATTTGGGGGAGCGGCCACTCCCCTGGAACCCTCCTAGCTATGCCACTGGGGAGCAGTAGTGTGCGGTTATGGCAGCAGCGGTTGCGAATTGGTGGGTGGCCGAGCCTCTGTGCCCCCTAGAGCCTCTGGGCTCTCGGGCACTGCCCGTTTGCCTTAATGGTCAGTCTGCCCAGTGGTGTACCAAAGGGGGGACGGAGCAGAGGGAGCATGAAAACGAAGAGCCGACAGGCGCGTGGCACCCCCCCCCCAGCGGCGTGCACCCGGGGGGGGGGGTTCTTTCGCCAGGGGATCGGGGGTTCTTTCGCCGGGGGGGGGCGTCGCGCTGTTCCGGGGGGGGCACTGCACCCGGGGGGGCGGGGCGCATCGGCGATCCGCCCCAGGTGTCAGCCCCCCTAGGAACGCCACTGAGTCTGCCCCTGCTTCTTGCCCTCTTAAATCAGATGCCAGGCTATAAAATTACCCTTTTTGAGCCAGATTTATTAAGCCCTGAGCTTCTTGATGTAAATAAGTACATAAGTACATAAGTAGTGCCATACTGGGAAAGACCAAAGGTCCATCTAGCCCAGCATCCTGTCACCGACAGTGGCCAATCCAGGTCAAGGGCACCTGGCACGCTCCCCAAACGTAAAAACATTCCAGACAAGTTATACCTAAAAATGCGGAATTTTTCCAAGTCCATTTAATAGCGGTCTATGGACTTGTCCTTTAGGAATCTATCTAACCCCTTTTTAAACTCCGTCAAGCTAACCGCCCGTACCACGTTCTCCGGCAACGAATTCCAGAGTCTAATTACACGTTGGGTGAAGAAAAATTTTCTCCGATTCGTTTTAAATTTACCACACTGTAGCTTCAATCCTCCTTTTTTTTTCCCTATATCATCTGCAGTTTTATTACACAACCAGCTCTGTTGTAAAATACTAGCAATAGTTCAATGGTTTTAATCTCTCTTCCGGTTTCATTATTGTAGGTTTTGCTTCTATTCACTTGTATAATTACAGGTTTATTGCTGGCATTTTTGACTGATTTCTGGCTTATGTGTAAACTTTTTTAGGCTCCTCTTGTGGGTGTACTTGTATCGCTTGTCAGCATAAGTGGTGCTTTTCACTACATAGGTATGGAAGCTTTTTGATCTGTTGATTTATAATCAGCACCTTTCTTTATTTGGTCTGCTGGTGATTAATCACCTTCCCCCAGATTCTATATAGTGTGCCTAGAGATCTGCGTTGAAATCCAAGTGGATTCTATAACAATGTGCGTAACTTAACAAGCTTAAGAAGCTAATGAGTGCTGCTAACAGCACTAAACAAGTCGCTATGAGTATTCTGTAACGAAGTGCGCTGAACTTCTAATGCATGCAGGAAAACAGGGCGTAATTATAGGCAGGGAAATGGGCGTTTCGTGTGCATTCTGGAATTTACGCTGGGATCTACGCCACATTTTCATTGGTGTAAATGGATGCACGTAATTTTAGGCACTGAGATATCAACTAACCCGCTTATTTTCGAAGGAGAAGGCCGGCCATCTTCCGACACAAATCTGGAGATGGCCGGCCATCTCCTGAACCCGGCCAGATCGGTATAATCGAAAGCCGATTTTGGCCAGCTTCAACTGCATTCCGTCGCAGGGCCGGCCAATGTTAAAGGGGGCATTTCGGCAGGGTATGGAAGGCGGGACAGGGGTGTGGTTACGAGATAATGGAAAAAAGAAGGCCTGCTCTGATGAGCACTTAGCCGGCTTCCCTTGGTCCATTTATTTCTAGGACCAAGTCTCAAAAAAGTTCCCCAACTGACCAGATGATCACCGGAGGGAATAGGGGATCACCTCCCCTTACTCCCCCAGTGGTTACCAACCCCCTCCCACCCCAAAAAAAATGTTTAACATTTTTTGCCAGCCTCTATGCCAGCCTCAAATGTTATACCCAGCTCTATGACAGCAGTATGCAGGTTCCTGGAGCAGTTTTTAGTGGGTGCAGTGCATTTCAGGCAGGCAGACCCAGGCCCATTCCCCCCTACCTGTTACACTTGTGTTGATAAATGTGAGTCCTCCAAAAACCACCACAAACCCATTGTACCCACATCTAGGTGCCCCCCTTTACCCTTTAAGGGCTATGGTAGTGGTGTACAGTTGTGGGTAGTGGGTTTTGGGGGGCTCAGCACCCAAGGTAAGGGAGCTATGCACCTGGGATGAATTTGTGAAGTCCACTGCAGTGCCCCCTAGTGTGCCCGGTTGGTGTCCTGGCATGTGAGGGGGACCAGTGCACTATAAATGCTGGCTCCTCCCATGACCAAATGGCTTGGATTTGGCCGGGTTTGAGATGGCCGCCATTAGTTTCCATTATCAGCGGGAAACCAATGGCGGCGATCTCTAATGCTGGCCATCTCTAACGCCAGCCCAAATGTTGAGATTTGGCCAGCCCCAACCGTATTATCGACACGAAAGATGGCCGGCTATCTTGTTTCGATAATACTGTCGGGTATGCCGCTTTACCGGGCCGGCTTTAGAGATAGCCACCCATATAGATGGTCAGCCCCGTTCGATTATACCCCTCTAAGTGTATCCTATATACTGCACCTAAATCTAGGCACCGCTTATAGAATATGCTTGTCGGCACTGATTTCCGAACTGATTTCTGCTTTCACTATACATTTTGTTTCATAATTGGTTATATGTAGGTAATATTCTTTTTTCTTTAGATATGTTAGATGTATATTTGCCATATAAATGTTATGGAGGAGAATTGTCCTTGATGGGGGATGGGGAATTGGTTATGGGGGAAACGGACGTAGATGGCAATGATCCAGAGGGTAATTGGTGGGTGGGAACTCAACTGTCCAGTGGGAATTGTCCGTATGGGAACTCACAACAGGGATAATTTTCTAAGGAGCCACCTAGATTTTAGGTAACCAGAATGCACAAATATGCTGGTATTCCAGTTATGTTTGCATGACAATGACACATATACATGTACTGACTATATTCTGCCAGATTCTGTTTAGGTCACCCAAAATGTTGGGAGCAATTTTTGGCACAGATCGCAGATCCGTGTGTAAACTAATTAGCTAATTAGGTGATAACAATCAGTTATTGGCACTCAGCAGTGATTAGGAGATGGGTGAGGATCTGCCCTACACCCTATTCAGTAACATGTGCACCTAAATTTCTTAGCACACAACTCCAAAGGGCCACAGGAAGGGCATGGGTGGGTCAGGTGCATTCCCAGTAATTAGGTGCAATGAGCATTTACACCAGCCTTTTGGCAGGTGTGAGGAGTGGCCTAGTGGTTAGGGTGGTGGACTTTGGTCCTAGGAAACTGAGGAACTGATTCCCACTTCAGGCACAGGCAGCCCCTTGTGACTCTGGGCAAGTCACTTAACCCTCCATTGCCCCAGGTACAAATAAGTACCTGTATACAATATGTAAGCCGCATTGAGCCTGCCATGAGTGGGAAAGCGCAGGGTACAAATGTAACAAAATAAATAAGTGCTCACACCCAAAGTTAGGTGTGAAATGTATGCTAAGCTACAGTAGTATTCTTTAAAGGTCGTTCTGTGCAAAGCACTCTTTACAGAATACTAAATTAAATTGCAACAGGTACAGAAAGCTATGGCAAGAGTAATTTTGCAGCAACTAAGTATGAATATATTACCCTTCTTCTGTTACGTTTACATTGGTTACCTTTAAAGGTGGCTGTTTTAACCTTTATGCAACACCAATTATGGTGTTGCATGGTCAGATCACAGCTTATTTGATTGCACATTTTTCTTTTCTAAATGGGAGTATTTTTAGATCTACTAGGAATCAATATTTGTTAAGCTTTCCTTCGGTTCGAAAAATTAAAGCCACACAAATATTTCAATCTTCTCTTTCATGACAGTCACCATTATGCTGGAATTCTCTTCCTCTTTCTCTCAGGCAAACAGACGTTTCTTTAGAAAAACAATATTTCATGGGTTCTGGTTAATGATATGCTCTTTTGCTGTTTTTTATTGGGAACTTAGGGGCCCTTTTGCAAAGGTGTGCTGAAAAGTGGCCTGCTGTAGTGTAGACGCATGTTTTGAGTGCGCAAGGAATAATTTTTCAGCGCACCTGTAAAAAATGCCTTTTTAGGGGCCCTTTTACTAAGCCACATAGAGGCATATTTTCAAAGCACTTTGGGAGGCTAAGTTCCATAGGTTTCTATGGAACTTTGGGAGGCTAAGTGCTTTGAAAATGAGCTTGATAGGCACCTATGAATGCCCGACATGTGTCAATTTTGAGTTACCACCTGGTTACCATGTGGCCCTTGTGGTAATTTCATTTTTGATATGTGTCTGCTAGGCACGCTGGAAAATATTTTTATTTTCTGGTGTGTGGGCAGTAATCGGGTGGTAATTGGCGTATGACTTGCGTAGGTCATTACCGCCCGGTTACCACATGAGACTCTACTGCTAGGTCAATGGCTGGCGGTAAGGTCACAGACCCAAAATGGACGTGTGTCAATTTTCATTTTGCCGCACGTCCATTTTTGGCAAAGGCATTTTTTTACAGGTGCGCTGAAAAATAATTCTGCATGCACCGAAAACACACGTCTACACTACTGCAGGCCATTTTTCAGCACGCCTTTGTAAAAAGGCCCCTTAAATTTTTGCCGACAGTGGACATGTGGCAACATAAAAATTGCCGCACGTCTAGTTTGGGTCTGAGACCTTACCACTAGCTATTTACTTAGTGGTAAGATCTCATGTGGTAAATGGGCGGTAATAGTTTACACGCATAAAATGCCAATTACCACCCGCGTGTCAGAAAATAAAAATATTTTCCGGCACACCTAGCAAACACGCGTCAAAAATGAAATGACCTTAAGGGCCACGAGGTAGCTGGGCGGTAACTCAAAAGTGACATGCGCTGGGCACACGTAGGTGCCTACGTCGCTTAGTAAAAGGGCCCCTTATTATTGTAAATCTTTGAAGTATGCTTCAGTTTAGTCATTGTTACCCACATTGAACTTGGTGGCTTTTCACGGATATAATATCCCATATAATATCCCGTGCACTCCGCTCCATGGATAAATCCTTCTTATCTGTTCCCTTCTCCACTACTGCCAACTCCAGACTTCGCGCCTTCTATCTCGCTGCACCCTATTCCTGGAATAAACTTCCTGAGCCCCTACGTCTTGCCCCATCCTTGGCCACCTTTAAATCTAGACTGAAAGCCCACCTCTTTAACATTGCTTTTGACTCGTAACCATTTGTAACCACTCGCCTCCACCTACTCCACCTGCTCTGATTTTTGAGGAACAAATACCCGACGTAGTGCAAAAATCTTTTTTCCATCTTAGGAGACTTCGGTCAGTTAGGAATTCAATTAGTAAGGATTCCCTTAAAACACTGACATCTGCCTATATTACCTCACGCTTAGACTATTGTAATATCATATATGCAGGGATCACTCAAGCTAGCTTGAAACGACTACAAAGAATGCAGAATACTGCAGCACGTATAATTTGTAGGGCCCGGAGGGATGACAGAGTAACACCTTTACTACATCAACTGCATTGGGTTCCGGTTGAAGCAAGAGTTAAGTTTAAAGCCTTAGTTTTGTCCCATAAGGCTTTCTATACACTAAACCCTAACTATCTGTCAAATCTAACTATTCCTTACACTGCCACACAAACCCTTAGATCCCTGAGAGACAACAGGTTAGTGATTCCTCCTCTCGCTAGGGCTAGATGGGAATCTACACGGAATTCAGCTTTTTTCTATTTGTCTCCCTCTCTTTGGAATGGCCTTCCAAAAAGATCAGACTTGAGAAATCTTACTTTCATTTTCGGAAACTTTTGAAAACCTTCTACTTTATCAATTATGTAGAACAGAATTTAGAATAATGGAAGAAAGGTTATAAATGGGCATCTGTAATATATATTAAATCAAAACTGTATTGTTTGTCTGTGTAGATTATATTATGTATTTAATCTTGTATTTGCGGTGCTCTCCTGTATACTAAATCATGAGTTATACTGTTTTTCATCTTATGTAGCTAGTTTGTGGGTTTGCTGTGCTTTCCTGTAATGACTGGAGTTCTAATGTTTGTCCAACCTGTACATATTGTATTGCTTCTTTTATTTTATAAATTGTAAACCGTTCTGTCTTGCAGTAGCAATAAGATACGGTATATAAATTGACGTAAATAAATAAATAAATACCCTCCTCTCCTCCTTCCTGTACACATTAATTGATTTGCTTACTTTATTTTTTTTGCTATTAGATTGTAAGCTCTTTGAGCAGGGACTGTCTTTCTTCTATGTTTGTGCAGCGCTGCGTACGCCTTGTAGCGCTATAGAAATGCTAAATATTAGTAGTAGTAGTAGTAATGTGCTAGTTTAGTGCAGATCATCAAGGTACCTAACATCAGGCACAGTTTATTGAATCGACCCCATTCTGTGTACATGCTATTCTGAATGTACATGTCAGTCTTTGATGACTGGCATTTTGCAGGTGGGTATCAATTACATGCATAAATTACAGACTAATATGATTTTAAACACATTCTTTAACAAGCCAGGCATGAGCACTGACATCAGCTCTGTGAGCACCTAAATAAAGGTTTGTATTTGACCTGGTACTCTAGTATTTTCCTTTCTTCATATAATAGGTTACAACAGGTGCCCCTTTATAGAATTACCCTCAAAGGGCCTGATTCATCGAGGTCTTTTTCCCATAGATACAGAATGAGAGAATCAAACCCAAAACAAGAAAAACATCTTCATTTCATTTAGCTCTTAAGCGGACGAAACAAAACAAATGATTAAAAAGGGGAAGCTATGGCCTTTCATATGAAACCCAAACTGCTTCAGGGTTTAAATGTCAGGCTGTACAGACCTCTGTTATGTGAGATTGTTTTACCAGCAGCAATGCAGTACTCTGTCATGCTATTTTTAGCTTTGCTGCATCAGTTCAACGGCATGTGCGAGAAGGTACTTAGCTAAACACACTCTAATCGCATCAGGAGCACTTGGGTCAACATTGTGATTTCTACACCGCTTTCCACAATGCATTCTGGTTCTTGAAGTTGCTTTTTCAGTAGAACACTAGGGCTCTGAGCAGGGCTGTCCTTAGGGGAACAATAGGGAGGTCTACCCTGTGCCCTGCACTTTGGGCCCTGGATTGCTGCTGGAGACCCCCTTTGCTATGTAAAGTATGGTCAAGAAGTGTGGACATGCCAAGTTTTCCTGTTAACATCAACCACATCTGTAATTCATTAGAGAACCTGCAAAGAGCACGCTCACAGAACGACATTAGTAGAAGCATGGACAAGAAGCCAACATCTCTTCACACTTTAAAATCACCGCTCAGCCTTATTTAAATCCCCTCAAATAGTTACACACCTATAAGAAGCAACAGGAGGAATGCACACATGGAAAAATGTTTATGTGCTTTGGAAGTTGCAAAGCATTGACCAACTGCTGACCTGAAAATCAAGCATGTATCAAAACATAAAAGAGCCCCCATTTTTCCATGCCTTTCTACCTTCTTCTCAGTTTATGATGAACTATCTGGCCCACAGAGGTGCAACACTGTTTCCCTAAATAGCAAATTACATCTTTTGCTTACTGAAAACATTCAACAATCAAGTTTTTGCAATGATTTCATGGAGTAAGAACTCACAGCAGCAATCAGAATATCAACAGAGAACAGAAAGGAAAGGGGCAATGGAAAATGGCGTCTCATCTGTCCCCACAAGAGGCTCTTTCTCTGCATCCTTAAGGGGTCTCCCTTTATATATACAACTCATAGCAGGACCTAGAAAATGCTTCCACTGCTACCACTTCTAAAAGACATTACTCCGGTTAACAACTGAGATGTTTGACTTTTATTCATGCTATTGTCAAACACCTTACACTACAACTCCCTTTGCTATTCCTCCCACCCCCAAGTCACACACCTTCAAATTTTCCTGCTCCTCAATAAGTGGAGAACAAAATATTCAAGCCCATATCGGCACTAGAAATGACCTTTTCCTTGACCTTCTCCCAGCCTGGATTGCTGTGCACCCTCAACACTGGCATTTTTATTATTGGGTTCCCCACCCCCAAGATATATTAAGGTGCTCATTTTCAAAGCACATGGACCTCCAAGGTTCCAGGGTAACATATGTAACTTTTGTGAGTCTATGTGCTTCAAAAATAATCCTCTTAGTCTTCTTATCAAGTCCCCTTGGATCCTACACAGTGAATTGTGTCGTGAAGCACTGAAATCCGCTCTTGATTCGGTGCTGCTTTAATGAGAAAGAACTAAAGAGCCTCTTCAGCTCTGATCTGTAAAGAGAGGAATGCCGAGCAAAGAGACTCAGCCGAGTTCTTTGCATAGTTGTCTTTTTCTCAGCAGATTAAAGGCAGAAAGCAGTAATCTAATGCATTATTTATTTGTCTTCCTTGGCTGCTTTACTGATCGCATAAATCATTACATAGGAGAATACATTGTTTATTTGGAGGGGGGGGGGGAGCAGCAGTTTCCACCTGCTCCTTTGCATTTCCAACTAAACTGAATCAGCTTCTGCTGGCTTTGAGACTCCTCACAAGTCAGCTAGGTTATTGTAGAAAGTGTCCTTGGCCAGGAGGTCATGTATACACCAGGGTTCCATCTATAACCTTGTGATTATAGGCTCTAAGTTTGGCCACTAAGGAGGAAATTCCATTAGGAGCCAGTATTCTTATCATTTATGCACATCTGTGAACACGTACATGGGTAAATAACAATAATCTGGGTATGAGCTATTCTCCATGTACACACGTACCTTTGATAGTGTGTACTCTCCAGCAGGGGCAGACTGAGAGTGGGCTGGACTCCTGGGCACTGAGGGTGGTCTCGGCCCCCCGCCCAGCCGCTGCCCAACACACCCCCTACCGCTGCGCTGCTGCTCCCCTAGCACTACAGCCGACACCTCCGCTGCCCCAGTCCTACCTGAAGGGCCCTGGTGGTCTAGCAGGGGGGGGGGGGAAGCATGTTCTTTCCTGCCCACTGTGCTGCCGCTATTCCCCTGCCTGCCGGTGCTGCCATGTTTTCAAAATGACAGCTAAGACATCCCACGGTAGTCTTGTGGGTCTCAACAGTCTTACGAGACTTCCGCAGAGAGTCTCGGCCATCATTTGTAAAGTACGGCGGTGCCGGGCAGGGGGAGTAGCAGCAGCACAATGGGCAGGAAAGAACATGTCCCCCCCCCCCCACAATCGCAGAGGCCACTAAATCACCAGTGGTGCGCCTTTAAAGGTAGGACCGAGGAGAGCTGTAGTGTGCGGCGGGCATCCGGGCAGAGCCTCTGGGCCATCAGGCACTGCCTGGTTGCCCGAATGATCAGTCTGCCCCTGCTCTCCAGGAGGGCATTCACATGGATGGAATCTGGGTAGGGCATACACTTACACACAAAGGACTAGATTCTGTAAATCGCAGCTTAAAAAGTGGCGCCAAAAACACTCATAAGTACATAAGTAATGCCATACTGGGAAAAGACCAAAGGCCCATCAAGCCCAGCATCCTGTCCCCAACAGCGGCCAATCCAGGCCAAGGGCACCTGGCAAGCTTCCCAAACGTACAAACATTCTATGCATGTTATTCCCGAAATTGTGGATTTTTCCCAAGTCCATTTAGTAGCGGTCTATGGACTTGTCCTTTAGGAAACCGTCCAAGCCCTTTTTAAACTCTGCCAAGCTAACCGCATTACTCTATAAACCACGCCTAAAGTTAGGTATGGTTTATAGAGTAGCGCTTAAGCACTGGGGTTGCACGTAAGTTTAGGCACATCCATTTGTACCAATGAAAATATACACTCGGTAACCCCTTTTTCTATAATTACGCGAGTAACTCGAATCCATGCCCATGCTCCTTCCATAACCCTCTCATTTCTGCACCCCCTTTTCTGTGATGTACATAAAATTTAGGTGTGGATTACATGCTTAAATTTATGCATGTACATCTTAATTGATTTTAATTAGCGCCAATAATTGCTAGTTAAAAAATCAATTGGCATTAATTGGTCATTAATCAATTAAATTGTGCATGCAAATTAGGTGTTCACCCAAATTTGCACATACAATTTTTGTCAACTTTTATAGAGTGAAAGGGCTAGAGCACTATTCAGTTAAAGGTGCTAAAACTTAGGTGCCAGAGATTTGGGCGCTAACCCCAGGATTCTATATATGGTGCCTCCATTTCCACATGGAGATCAAAGTGTACTCTATAACAACACACAGAACTTAACTGGTTAATCAGCACTGTTAATTGGATGTTAACAAGCAATTATCAGCACTAATTATTTAGCTTTTGCTCACACCTTTTTCAGTAGTAGCTCAAGGTGAGTTACATTCAGGTACACTGGATATTTCTCTGTCCCAGGAGGGCTCACAATCTAAGTTTGTACCTGAGGCAATGGAAGGTTAAGTGACTTGCCCAAGATCACAAGGAGCAACAGCAGGATTTGAACTGGCCACCTCTGGATTGCAAGACCAGTGCTCTAACCACTAGGCCACTCCTCCACATGCATAACTCGCTAAGCGTATTCTGTAACTTGGTGTGTGTAAATTCTATGTCACATAGTTAAAAGTGGGTGTGGTTATAGGAATGGAATGGGTGAGTTGTGGGCATTTCTAAAATATATGCATTTTGTTATAGAATACACCCGCTCTGTGCCTAATTTACACATCAGGATTTACACCAGGTTTTAGCTGGAGTAATTGACCGTGACTAAATTTAGTCACATGAAACAGTATTCTATAATGTACGCATAAATTAAAGCATACTTTATAGAATATGCGTTGAATTCTGCGTGGAAATCAAGGCGTGATATATAGAATCTGATGATATTAAGGATGCATTATGAAAATGATAGCACCCCTCCAGTTCAGAAGGGAATATCAAGAGTTAAGCATTAAAAATGTGAAATAGATAATTTTAAGGCAGAGCAGGACAGATGTATTTTACCTAGTTACAGATTGCTGACACTTGCTGAATTAACAGTTTCAACAAGCTTAAGTAATGAATTTTTTGTTCTGATGCTGGGAAGTGCCACTAAGAATACGAATGTTTGGAAGGGAATTGGGAAGAGAGAAATATGCAGATGTTTGAGCATGCAGATGTAATATGGAATAATGTTGTTAGTTCCGTATTCCTACAAATGTTAATGGCCTTTACTTGAAAAAATAATATTTACCAAAATAGCAGCTGTCTGACCTTTGCTCTTTAGAATGCTGATAGAGGTTGAATATAATCTAGCCAGTGCATTTTTTTTCAAAGTTTGTGTCCCATGATTTGTGATGTAACCAGTTAATTTATGACTTAATGCATTCTTAATAAAAGAGCAGAAGACCTGAGGGATTTTGAGACAGTTCTGGGTGTCCTCACTGCCATTATGTGAGACCCTCTGTTCTCCCTCCCGAAGGCCTTTGTATAGATCTTTTTTTATTGGTCGTATCTATATATTTCTTTCCCTTGGTCTCCTAGAGCTGAAAATAAAGGACCAGGTATGATCCTGTTCTGGGCTGGACCCAGGCAATCAAATCTAGCCCTAAGTGCCGATTCTATAACAGCAATATTGTGCGTACTTGCCATTATAGAATGCTGGTGTAAGTCTGCATTTTGAAGCCTAACGCTAAACATGAGCACTTTCTCCATGTCAAGGGCTGGTGTAAATGTTTGTGCCCAAATACTGGCAGTTACATGTGTAACTGACAGCATTCTATATCTTAGAACCTAACGGGGGGGGGGGGACACAATTCCCGGGGCTTCCAGAGGTAGGCAGAAGGTTCTGATCCCTCGGTCTGTCTCTCTCCTGCTCCTGTGTGTCAAGACCTGGGTGATTGCACTAACACGATAACCCGGGTCCCAGCACACAGGAGCAGGAGAGTGACAGACCAAAGGATGAACAGATGCAGGAAGGTTGGGGGGGGGGGGCAGCCTGAGTAGGGAGAGTGGTGGTGGCAGTCCATGGGGGGGGGGGGGAGTGGTGACAGTGGCTGCAGCAACCCAAGTGGAGGAGGGTAGCAATGGCTGCGGCGGCCCTGTTCCAGGCCTGGCTCTGTCTCTCAGCAACCCTGGCACCTAACTGCTTGGTATGCCCCTGACCCACCCATGCTCCTTCCATATTCATCTGATAGAGATTGAGTAGTTTGTGGAGCAGAAGACTTTCATTCCAAAGGTAAGGCGTGCCTAGAAGGGAGCTCATACTATTTTAATTAACAGCCTCCAAAAATTAGGGAATGAAGTTTAAAGTTTTAGTTTGGAAATAAAACTGAAGCAAAACTTTAACCACAAAGAGGGGCATAATCGAAAGGGGCGCTCAAGTTTTCCTGAGGACGTCCTCGCAGGACGTCCAGGCGAAGGGGCGGGGAAACCCATATTATCGAAACAAGATGGGCGTCCACCTTTCATTTTGATAATACGGTCGGGGACGCACAAATCGCGAAATTTAGGTTGTCCTTAGAGATGGTCATCCCCAATTTTCGGCGATAATGGAAACCGAGGACGCCCATCTCAGAAATGACCAAATGCTAGCCCTTTGGTCGTGGAAGGAGCCAGCATTCATAGTGCACTGGTCCCCCTGACATGCCAAGACACCAACCGGTCACCCTAGGGGGCACTGCAGTGGACTTCAGAAATTGCTCCCAGGTGCATAGCTCCCTTACCTTGTGTACCGAGCCACCCAAAACCCACTCCCCACAACTGTTTATCACTACCATAGCCCTTATGGGTGAAAGGGGGAACCTAGATGTGGGTACAGTTGGTTTGCGGTGGGTTTTGAAGGGCTTACATTTACCACCACAAGTGCAACAGGTGGGAGGGATGGGCCTGGGTCCGCCTGCCTGAAGTGCACTGCACCCAATAAAACTGCTCCAGGGACCTGCATACTGCTGTCATGGAGCTGGGTATGATATTTGAGGCTGGCATAGAGGCTGGAAAAACTATTAAAAACATTTTTTTTTTAAGGGTTGGAGAGAGTTAGTGACCACTGGGGGAGTAGGGGGAGGTCCATCCCAGATTCCCTCCGGTGGTCATCTGGTCATTTAGGGCACATTTTTGTAGCTGGGTCGTAAGAAAAAAAAGGACCAGGTAAAGTCGGCCAAGTGTTCGTCAGGGACACCCTTTCTTTTTTCCATTATTGGTCGAGGACGCCCATGTGTTAGGCACGTCCCAGTCCCGCCTTCGCTACGCTTCTGACACGTCCCCATGAACTTTGGTCATCCCCATGACAGAAAGCAGTTGAGGACGCCCAAAATCGGCTTTCGATTATGCCGATTTGGGCGACCCTGTGAGAAGGACGCCCATCTTGCGATTTGTGTCGAAAGATGGGCGCCCTTCTCTTTCGAAAATAAGCCCGAAAGTATCACAATTGAATTAAAAGTAAAAGTTTATATTTCACCTTTTCCTAAAACAAAAAAATTCTATGTGAATTATAACAAAACATGTTTCATACAATTAACAAACAAAATGCATACACACAACTATAAAATCAAACACATACCCCTGGATTCTATATACCATGCCTAGAGACCCACACTGAAATTGGCACAGATTCTATACCAATGCGCCTAACTTAATAAGCTTAACTAGCTAATGAACGCTGATAACAGCACTTAACAAGCAATAATGACCATTAATTGACACTGATTAAAAAAGCGCATGGTTATGGGCAGGGAAATGGGCATTTTGTAGGCATTCTGAAATTTGTGCACCTAGTTATAGAATATGGTCCAGTGTGCCTAAATCTACGCGGTGGGATTTACGTCACATTTTCATTGGTGTAAATAGATGCATGTAGATTTATTTATTTATTTGTGGCATTTATACCCCGCTCTTTCCCGCTCGATAGCAGGTTCAGTGCAGCTTACAAAGTATGGTACAAAGTATCACAGAGATAATACAGGTATGGAAACAATGTATCACAGAGATGACATACGTACATAGAGTGGATTCAGTGTGGCTTACAAAGTATGTAAGTACATAAGTAATGCCACACTGGGAAAAGACCAAGGGTCCATCAAGCCCAGCATCCTGTCCACGACAGCAGCCAATCCAGGCCAAGGGCACCTGGCAAGCTTCCCAAACGTACAAACACTCTACACATGTTATTCCTGGAATTGTGGATTCTTCCCAAGTCCATTTAGTAGCGGTTTATGGACTTGTCCTTTAGGAAACCGTCCAACCCCTTTTTAAACTCCGCCAAGCTAACTGCCTTCACCACGTTCTCCAGCAATGAATTCCAGAGCATAATTACGTGTTGGGTGAAGAAAGATTTTCTCCAATTTGTTTTAAATTTACTACACTGTAGTTTCATCGCATGCCCCCTAGTCCTAGTATTTTTGGAAAGCGTGAACAGACGCTTCACATCCACCTGTTCCACTCCATTCATTATTTTATATACCTCTATCATGTCTCCCCTCAGCCGTCTCTTCTCCAAGCTGAAAAGCCCTAGCCTCCTTAGCCTTTCCTGTGTGGTACAAGTATCACAGAGATGATACAAAGTATGGAACAAAGTGTCGCAAAGATGACGACGAGAGAAGGAAAAATTCTAGACTTGGTCTTTAGTGGAGCGCATGATCTGGTGAGGGACGTTATGGTACTGGGGCCGCTTGATAACAGTGACCATAATATGATCAGTTTTGACATCAACCTTGAAGTAACTGTACACAGAAAGTCAAATATGTTAGCGTTTAACTTTAAAAAAGGAGACTATGATAAAATGAGAAGAACGGTAAAAAAAAAACTTGGGGGGGCAACTGAGAGAGTAAAAACTGTACAACAGGCGTGGACGCTGTTTAAAAATACCATCCTGGAGGCCCAGGTCATACATATTCCGCGAATTAGAAAAGAAAGACGGAACTCCAAAAGACACCCGGCCTGGTTGAAAAGTGAGGTGAAGGAAGCTATTAGGGCTAAAAGAAACGCCTTCAGAAAATGGAAGAAGGAACCGTCTGAAAATAACAAGAAACAGCATAAGGAGTGTCAAAGCAAATGCAAGGCGCAGATTAAGAAGGCCAAGAGGGAGTATGAAAAAAAGATAGCATTAGAGGCAAAAAAACATAGTAAAAAAATTTTTCGGTATATTAAAAGCAGGAAGCCGGCAAAAGAATCGGTTGGGCCGCTGGGTGACCGAGGGGTAAAAGGGGCGATCAAGGAAGATAAAGACGTAGCGGAGAGACTGAATGAATTCTTTGCTTCGGTCTTCACCGAGGAAGATTTGGGTGGGATACCGGTGTCGAAAATGGTATTTCAAGCGGACGAGTCGGAGAAACTTACTGACTTCACGGTAAACCTGGAGGACGTAATGGGGCAGTTCGGCAAACTGAAGAGTAGCAAATCTCCTGGACCGGATGGTATTCATCCTAGAGTACTGATAGAACTGAAAAACGAGCTTGCGAAGCTACTGCTAGTGATATGCAACTTATCCTTAAAATCGAGCATGGTACCGGAAGATTGGAGGGTGGCCAATGTAACGCCCATTTTTTAAAAAGGCTCCAGGGGAGATCCGGGAAATTATAGACCGGTGAGTCTGACGTCGGTGCCGGGGAAAATGGTAGAGGCTATTATCAAAAACAAAATTACAGAGCACATCCGAGGACATGGATTACTGAGACCAAGTCAGCATGGCTTTTGTGTGGGGAAATCTTGCCTGACCAATTTACTTCAATTCTTTGAAGGAGTGAACAAACATGTGGACAAAGGGGAGTCGGTTGATATTGTGTATCTGGATTTTCAAAAGGCGTTTGACAAGGTACCTCATGAAAGGCTACAGAGGAAATTGGAGGGTCATGGGATAGGAGGAAATGTCCTATTGTGGATTAAAAACTGGTTGAAGGATAGGAAACAGAGAGTGGGGTTAAATGGGCAGTATTCACAATGGAGAAGGGTAGTTAGTGGGGTTCCTCAGGGGTCCATGCTAGGACCGCTGCTTTTTAATATATTTATAAATGATTTAGAGATGGGAGTAACTAGCGAGGTAATTAAATTTGCTGATGACACAAAGTTATTCAAAGTCGTTAAATCGCGACAGGATTGTGAAAAATTACAAGAGGACCTTACGAGACTGGGAGACTGGGCGGCTAAATGGCAGATGATGTTTAATGTGAGCAAGTGCAAGGTGATGCATGTGGGAAAAAAGAACCCGAATTATAGCTACGTCATGCAAGGTTCCACGTTAGGAGTTACGGACCAAGAAAGGGATCTTGGTGTCGTCGTCGATAACACACTGAAACCTTCTGCTCAGTGTGCTGCTGCGGCTAAGAAAGTGAATAGAATGTTGGGTATTATCAGGAAAGGTATGGAAAACAGGTGTGAGGATGTTATAATGCCGTTGTATCGCTCCATGGTGCGACCGCACCTTGAGTATTGTGTTCAATTCTGGTCGCCGCATCTCAAGAAAGATATAGTAGAATTGGAAAAGGTGCAGCGAAGGGCGACTAAAATGATAGCAGGGATGGGACGACTTCCCTATGAAGAAAGACTAAGGAGGCTAGGGCTATACAGCTTGGAGAAGAGACGGCTGAGGGGAGACATGATAGAGGTATATAAAATAATGAGTGGAGTGGAACAGGTGGATGTGAAGCGTCTGTTCACACTTTCCAAAAATGCTAGGACTAGGGGGCATGCGATGAAACTACAGTGTAGTAAATTTAAAACAAATCAGAGAAAATTTTTCTTCACCCAACGTGTAATTAAACTCTGGAATTCGTTGCCGGAGAAAGTGGTGAAGGCAGTTAGCTTAGCAGAGTTTAAAAAGGGGTTGGACGGTTTCCTAAAGGACAAGTCCATAAACCGCTACTAAACGGACTTGGAAAACTCCAAAATTCCAGGAATAACATGTATAGAATGTTTGTACATTTGGGAAGCTTGCCAGGTGCCCTTGGCCTGGATTGGCCGCTGTCGTGGACAGGATGCTGGGCTCGATGGACCCTTGGTCTTTTCCCAGTATGGCATTACTTATGTACTTATATGACATAATAGAGTGGAACAATAATAAGAGATGTGGGGAAGGGATTGGGGTGTGAGTAATACTAATGGTGTGGAATTATGAGTGGAATTATATTTGAGAATTAGGACGGGTCTTTTGGGTAGGCTTGTTTGAGGAGGCAAGTCTTCAGCAGTTTTCGGAAGGGTAGCATAAGAGTCAGATGGATCATTAGCATGAATGTTAAAATCCCCAAGAATGAGGGAAGAAGAAGGCACCAATTACAAAATACACTTAATTGGCAGATTTCAGCACTGATTTTCTAGGCGACATATATAGAATCTCCCCCTTAAGGGCTAACCATAAAAATCCATCAGTTGGCGATTACTCAGCAAAGTTACAAAAGTCCTCCAAAATATTTTTCAACCAGCCACATTTTAATTTTTTTTCTAAAGGTTCTATAGTTACTTTCATTTTCAGGTTATCAATAGAAATCAAACAAAATAAAACATGGAAAAGAAAATAAGATGATACCTTTTTTATTGGACATAACTTAATACATTTCTTGATTAGCTTTCGAAGGTTGCCCTTCTTCCTCAGATCGGAAATAAGCAAATGTGCTAGCTGACAGTGTATATAAGTGAAAACATTCAAGCATTACTATGACAGTCTGACAGGGTGGGAGGAGGGGGGTGGGTAGGAAGTGGGTAGAAGCATTTTGTTTCATTTTCAGAAAAGTTGTTAATAAGTTCTGTCCTGTCCCCATATTCATGGAGACAGGGTATATTGGGATTTATGTTTAATATGACTATTATCTGTATTCAGTTGCGTTATTGTGTATAGTTAGTACTGTGTACTGGGGCTCCCCTCCCCCCCCCCAATAATTTGAAGGCTCCCCTCCCCCCCCCCCCCCCCCCCAATAATTTGAAGTATCCTGTGATTGACTCCTTGTGTGCTTTCCCTATTGGCTGTTAATTCTGGGCTAGGACCAGCCTTCCATCTCTGCCCCTGCAGGCTGTGTGAGAGAGCCCAGTCTTGCTAGCATACTATGTGATCAGCAGCTGTTCTAGGGGCTGATCCCTCCTTAATCTACTGTAATTCCATCCAAATTTTTCACCATCTCACCAAGTCATTCCCATTAATTTTTCCTCAGTCTCTCCCTTATTTTCCTTTCAGTGTTTCAGCTTTCCCTCTCAGCTGGGCTGAGGTTCTGGCCATCTCCTTGCCTCTGAGCTGGCTAGATACAGACTCTATGGGGCCCTTTTACTAAAGGGTTGCCACGCTGCAACCTGGAACTACCGCAGGCCCAACGCAGCCACCGGCAATAGTTCCACCTCGAGTGCGTGCTATTTCCGACGCTATGAACATTTTTCCATAATTATTAGTGTGACGCTAACCCAGCGGTAATTGGCCAGCCTGCCTGGTTACCGCGGGATCCCTTACTCCCACCTCAATGGGTGGTGGTAAGTGCTCCCCCCCCCCCCCCACAACATGACCACACAATAAATGTAATTTTACCGCATGGCCATGTTGATTTTCGGCCTTTTTGCCCTCTGTGGTAAAAAGGGCCTGTTGCACAACAAAAATGGCTGCTGCTGCTACCGCAAGGCCCTTTTTACCGCAGCTTGGTAAAAGGGCCCCTATGTACAGAAGGCCACAATTCTTTAACAAACAACTGAACTGTCATTTGTATTTTCTTTGTTTATTCTTAGTATTACAATAAAGAAGATTTGCTTAAGAATTGAGCGTCTGCTGGTAAAGGTTCTGCTTGGGGATGGTATATGTTGGTTGTTTAAGCTACACTATACTTGCCTAGAACAGTAAAGGTTCTACAAAAGTGGAACAGCACTGGAGAAAGCTCTTTCCCAAGTAGAAAGAAGCCTAATCAGTTTAACTGAAGAACTGATAAAAATAAATATCCTAAGATGAACAAAAGTGGCCTAGGGGAAACATCTAACTGCTCACAATAAACAATGTAGATCTGAAAAAACAAAACAAAACATCTGGTGAACCAGATGTAGATTTGCAAATGTCTCAAACATCATCAGAATCATTTGCCCCTCAAAAGAATGAGCAAAATCAATTAAAAGGCCTAAACTCCTAACCTTCTTCACTAAGGAGAAATTACAGTCGCCATGAAGCTACGAATAAGTGAGAACCTCTATCCAATTGAAAATAAAGGACTAGCATCTCTACTTCAAAATGAATCCCTGCAAACTATTATCGGTTACCATGAAATTGTCGGTCACTTCACTTTGCCTGCTTCCTTCCTCATTTACCAGCAGAAGCCACCCATGAGATTTATTAATTTGATAAGTGTATTGTACTGCTTTCTCTAGTAGAAATCTAAACATGCAAGAGAGCAGTTTGTTGAAAAGCCAAACAAACAAACAAAAAAGGACCTGGCAAGTATGTACTGTTGCTAGAAGACACAGGCCTGGCATGGTTTTAGGTATTGCACACTGCGGTAGGTCTCCTGCTGGGTGGAACAAATGGTCCCAGGTGCATCATGGGATTGATGTGTTTAAATCACGAGATTGAACCTGTTCATAAGTGTAGTACCAAGGAGACAGTGAAGCTGGCCTGTGAGACAAGATGTTTTCTTCTAACACAAATATGGCATCTTCAGTGATCTATGTGACTTATTTATGAACTGTTGTACTTTACTAAGTTTATGATTTAAATTTATCAACCAATCAATGTATAAATGCATAATAAATACTGTATATAAAACAAAATAATGTGGGTACTACAGAACATGACCAGCAAAAGTCACTTTGTTTCCTGTTTGAATATTGTCTTCCTAATTTGTGAGTCTTAATGGGTAACCACTTAAATAATACTTAATTTCATTTAAAAGTATTAATTTTTGTTTGGGGTGGATATTATTTCTTTAAGGTCTGTATTAAAGCCTTCTGTTTTGTTCCATTATACATTGATCTTATTTCAAAAAAGACAGAAGAATTGGCATTCTAGTTCAGTTTCTTGGAGTGATTGGACACTGTAGTTGGTTCCTGTTATTCTACTGGTTTTTGTTATTGGACATATGTGTCTGATTTCTCAATAAAATTCTTCTACTAATTGAAAAAAAAAAACTACACAAAGTGGCGTACATCACAACCCAAAAAGTACAAAACATCAAAGAGGTCATTTTAGAAGTCTTAATTAGAGAGTTGTACGGGGACAGAAATCTTATCCATCCCCACCCGTCCCTACTGGAATCTTACCCATCCCCATCCATCCCCGCAAAAATGTAACCCATCCCAACCCGTCCCCGCAAGAATTTAACCCATCCCCACCCGTCACTGTAAGAATTTAATGGTACATAAAAGAAATTTCCAGTCAGCTGAAACTTGGAACACTCTGGTGTGCACCTGTAAGATTTGTCTCTGATTTACTGGCACTGTGTGCTGAGAGGTCACCACATGCATGCGCCAGTAGGTCAGGTGACATCTGATGCTCATGCCTGTGTCAGAGCTGAGGTCTGCTCATCAGCCAGGGAGCAAACATTGTAACATAGTAAGTGACAGCAAATAAAGACCTGAATGGTCCATCCAGTCTACCCAATAGTCACACTCATTATCAATTAATGATTAAATCAATGAGTGTGATATTATATACTTGATTATGGTCTTTCTTTTGTGTTTCTGGAACATAGACCATAGAAGGCTATCTGGCCCTATCCTTATGTTCCAACTGCTGGAGTTGTCGATGAAGCCCACTCCAGTCTATTCATCTCATTTGTGGGACATAGATCATAAAAATCTGTCCAGAACTGTACTTATGTTCCAGCCACTGAAGTTGTTATCTAAGCCCTTTCCAGCCCATCCTAAACCAGACTTCCATATATTAGACACAGACCATACAAGTCTGCCCGGTATTGGCCCTAGATAATCACAGCCAGAGTCGCCATCTAAGCATTACTTCACACATCCTCACACATGCAGCTATTTAAGGTTAGGTTTTTTATAACTTCCATTTTCTAATTAGAGATCATCTGTGTTCATCCCACACCTTTTTGAATTCCATCATCATTTGTGTCTCTACCACCTCCTTAATGGAAAATTTTCCAGATTTGTGCTGTTAAAGCAAGGAGGAAGAAGAGGAGGAGGAGGAGGAGACAGCACTCAAAGAACTTGGTACTCGGTAGATGAGAGGCTGATGAAGGTGTAGCTTGCACTTCCATGGGAGCCCCACAGGAACTGCTTCCATCCCCGCGGGAATCCCACAAACCCCGTTCCCGTGCAGCTCTCTAGTCTTAATGCATATTTTCATTTGTAAATAGCAGCATTTACCAGTGTAGATTGCTTACACATGTAAATGATAATGTCAGGAT
Source organism: Microcaecilia unicolor (assembly GCF_901765095.1). Classification (NCBI taxonomy): domain Eukaryota; kingdom Metazoa; phylum Chordata; class Amphibia; order Gymnophiona; family Siphonopidae; genus Microcaecilia; species Microcaecilia unicolor. Next base: position 237,104,758 of record NC_044032.1, on the reverse strand, counting down.
GGGCGTATTTTCAAAGCACTTAGACTTACAAAGTTATATAGAGGGGTATAATCGAAAGGGGCACCCACGTTTTCCTGAGGACGTCCAGGCGAAGGGGCGAGGAAACCCATATTATCAAAACAAGATGGGCGTCCATCTTTCGTTTCAATAATACAGTCGGGAATGCCCAAATCACGAAATTTAGGTTGACCTTAAAGATGGCCGTCCCTGATTTTTCGGCGATAATGGAAACCGAGGATGCCCATCTCAGAAACGACCAAATCCAAGTCATTTGGTCATGGGAGGAGCCAGCATTCGTAGTGCACTGGTCCCACTGACATGCCAGGACACCAACCGGGCACCCTAGGGGGCACTGCAGTGGACTTCAGAAATTGCTCCCAGGTGCATAGCTTCTTTACCTTGGGTGCTAAGCCCCCAAAAACCCACTCCCCACAACTGTACACCACTACCATAGCCCTTATGGGTGAAGGGGGGCACCTAGATGTGGGTACAGTAGGTTTGTGGTAGGTTTTGAAGGGCTCACATTTACCACCACAAGTGTAACAGGTAGGGGGGATGGGCCTGGGTCCGCCTGCCTGAATTACACTGCACCCACTAAAACTGCTCCAGGGACCTGCATACTGCTGTCATGGAGCTGGGTATGATATTTGAGGCTGGCAGAGAGGCTGGAAAAAAATATTTCTTTAATTTTTTTTTTAGGGTGTGAGGGGGTTAGTGGCCACTGGGGGAGTAAGGGGAAATCATCCCCGATTCCCTCCGGTGGTCATCTCATCATTTAGGGCACATTTTTGTGGCTTGGATTAAAAAAAAAAGGACCAGGTAAAGTTGTCCAAGTGTTCGTCAGGGAGGCCCTTCTTTTTTCCATTATAGATCAAGGACGCCCATGTGTTAGGCACGTCCCAGTCCAGCCTTAGTTATGCTTCCAACACGCCCCTGTGAACTTTGGTCGTCCCCACGACGGAAAGCAGTTGAGGACACCCAAAATCGGCTTTCGATTATGCCGTTTTGGGCGACCCTGTGAGAAGGACACCCATCTTGCGATTTGTGTTGAAAGATGGGCGCCCTTCTCTTTCGAAAATAAGCCTGATAGTAACCTATGGTACTTTGTAAATCTAAGTGCTTTGAAAATGAGCCCCATGGTATATCTTGATTAAAAGGGTCATGTCTTGCATGGGACAAGAATTATACATATATTTCCAACTTTACAGGAAATATATTTATAATTTTAAAATATTTCCAGTAGGCTTTTGCATTTCCTTTGAGATACACCTAAGTTTCATCACAGTACTTGTTTTGGCCAGGGCTTGTAACATTTTGCTCAGTGATGCAGTACTTTGTTCAGCCTTTAAATTGTGAAATGTTGCCATTCAGGGCTTTGTTCACTAATCGGTGACACTTTTACTTATACTTTACCATACTACAGAGTGGAGGAGTAACCTAATGGTTAGTGCAGTGGACTTTGATTGTGGTAACCTGGGTTCAATTTCCCCTACAGCTCCTTGTGACCTTAGGCATGTTAATTAATTTTCCATTGTCCCAGGTGCCAAACTTAGACTGTAAGCTATCTAAAGACAGAGAAAGTACCTGCCTATAATGTGTACAGTACCACATACAACTAGTAGAGCTCTAAAAATGAGCAGTATTAGAATACAAATCTTCTACATGCATGAATTTCAATACCTATGTGTATTTGATGACATTAACATTTTCAACTTGCCCAGTGACACCGGTCTTTTTCCCAGACATGCAACTTTCTGAAACCAGTGCTCCTTCTATACATACCTGCAAATACACTGGCACTGGTCAGCGTCCTTCTGCATATTTTACAAAAACTCCACATTCAGAAGAGTATTTTATACAATACAGGCGGTATTGTGAATGTGCTGACCTGAACGTCCCAATTCCTATCTCACGGTATCCAATATGGCAGTCGTGACCCTTCACCCTAGTCTCACGGATGCAGCCACGACCATGGGCAGAAGCGAGTGTGCATCACCCCTGCCCCAATTACTCTCCCACCACAGATTGAGCTGGGCCTTCAGGGAACTGGGGTAGATGTCCTGCAGGGAAGAGGGGTTGTAAGGGGCAGCTGCAGGGAACGGGGACAGAAGTGGGGGCTTGAATCATGGAGAGGGAGGCTGTCATTTGCAAACCTGTCAATGGCAAATGAAACCCTGCCTGTTCACATTTGACAATGATAGAGGAAATGACTTTGACATTTCCTCTGTTGTTCTTAATAACTACCATCCCTAGTTGGTATTCTCTTTGCAAGTATATCTACACTCAACCCTATCACCTTCTATGTTTGACCAGTTTATTTTTAATCTGGTTCAGCTTCTTCCGGCCCAACTGATACCTGCCCCATCCTAGCACATTGCCACTTAGGACGAGGCTGATCTGTGGACGAGGTGCCTTGGGCCTTTCCTTGTGTCACCAGGCTTCTCCCCTTCTCAGGCTCCACTCTCTTTCTCAAACCAAGCTGTCACAGTGACAGATCACAGCTTGTGGCTTCATCTGAAGTCCAATATAGGTGCACTCTGAATCCTACCTGGAAGTCTTGCTCTGTAATGGCTGCGATATCCTGAGTGTATAAAGTATGTACTAACAGACCGATTATGTGCATAATTCATTAGGATAATGTCATATATGTGCACAAATGCCAAAATTCTGCCTAAGCGCTTTTCTGTAAATACGTTAATATCTTACATAGCGTGCATTTTACAGGTAGTCATACACATAGAGTCTGGGCGGAACAGGGGCAACAGTCACACTTAAGCCCAAGGAAGGAATTCAATAAATGGCACTGAAAATTCAGTGCCAAAAAATTGAGCACTCAGCACTATTCTATTAAGGGAGCACATCCTGTATAGAATAGCATTCAGTGTGGTTTTGGCGCCTAACTTTCAGGAACCATACTTATGCCTGCTAAAACCTGGTGTCCAACTTAAGCGCACTTTGTGTGAATTCTGTACACAACTTTTTGAAACACCCTTTTCAGGTATGCGCTATGAGAGTTAGGCACCGAGCCTTATAGCATAGTATGCAGCCAATTGCGCAAATTCTAACTGATGCCAATTAACTGCAATAATTGGCAGCTAGCACCCAATTATTGCTAGTTAAGGGCTTGTTGATCAATTACGTTGAACATGCAACTTAGACGCATGCCCATATTTCGGCTTATAACTTTGGGTGCCACATCCAGGGGATGATCTATAGGATACGTGTATCTCTGATATTTAGGTACACCTCTAGCATGACTAGGGCGGGGCAGTGGGAGTGGTCCGCCCCAGGTGCCGGCAGCAGGAGGGTGCACAGAGCAGGCATGCAGCTGTCAGCTCTGCCGGTCCCCTGCCTGCCACCTCTAACATCAACTTACTATTCCAGGGCAGGGGACCGGCACAGCCAACAGCCATGTGCCAGCTCTGTGCATACCCCTGCTTGGAGATGGCGGTGTGCTTCACCCAGGGGGGTGCATGCATGTGCTGCCTGGGGGATACCCTGCCCCGGTGGCATATAAGGTAGGTATGCCACTGAGGTGCACACACTAACATGTGCTCTACTCATAGGCATGTATTTCCACTGTTATGCAAGGATGCACCTATATTCCTTTACAGACTAGCCCAGTGGTTCCCAAACCTGGTCCTGGTGGCACCCCAGCCAGTCAGGTTTTGAGAATACTCACAATGAATATTAATGAGAGAGATTTGCATGCAGTGCCTCCACTGCATTGCAATATATCTCGTGAATATTCATTGTGGATATCTTGAAAACTTGACTGGCTGGGGTGCCTCCAGGACCAGGTTTGGGAACCACAGGACTAGCCTCTTACCCAGTGCTCTCTTGGTACCTATTTATACATCCTCAATGATAGGATTACTCCCTATGAGTGATGCCACCATGGCATCCTGAGCCCCTGTTACCCCAAGCAACAGCAGCTTGGTCCAGAACTCAAACTAGGGCCTCCCATGTGGCAGTACACAGTGCTGGGTCTTCCGGCTGTTGTTTTTGATCTCATTCAAAAGCTGTTACTTTGCATTTAACTTTGCAGAATTGTGCACCACTTTTTTTTTTTTATTAAAGTGGTGTGGTAGCTGTGTTAGTCTACTTTTAAAGGTAATAAATAGAAATAAATCAAAACATAGAAAAGAAAAAAGTATCATGTTATTTTCTGTGTTTTGATTTGTTTCTATTTATTTCCTTGTTTTTTTTTTTTATTAAGAAAGTTAGTATCAAGCCTTTGGTAAACATTAAACCTTACTGATGGGCAACCTGTAAAGAATAAATAGCCAGCACCACTTTCCTCTAGAAAAAAGTGGCAATGACCTTGTCTCAGTGCAAGCTGCAGGCATGCCAGAGTATGAGCAAGAAAGTGAAAGAACAGTAACACCCGAAGAGAGTGGAGCTAACCGGCCCAGCATCACACACTGCTCTGCCTTCTAAATGAAACCAAAAGCAGTCCAAGTGAATACCTCACCTGGCCATCCTTCAATCCCAAGCGCTGCACAAACACCTTTAAAGTCAGTCTCAAGTCTGGAAGATCCTTCACAGGACCTCAGATGAAGCCACTAAGTCAGCCTAGAACCTCTTCTATCCCACATCCCAATAGCCATTAACTTACAAAAAGAAATAGACGTTTCAAATCTATCCTAAACTTGCAAGAATGCATACAGCATACATGCCTTTGTGCATATAGATCCTGCAAACTACGGTCTGGGTAACATGGAAAACAAAACAGTATTAACTTACAAAACGCTTCCTCCTTATTTCAAGGTAAATCCAGCGCTCATCTTTGTGAATCACCAGTTCCTAAGCAGGCAGGAGTTTCTGCCTCAAGCACACACACACACAAAAAAAAAAACACTTCATGGAAAGCAACTTTGAACCTGCAATCCTCCTCTCCTCCTGCTCTGTCCCTGTCAGACTGAGCAAGCCCCAGCGAATAGGAATAAAATGGAGAATACTTTACCATCTCTCACGATCACTTCTGCCTCAGCTTCCCCTAGCTGGACCACCAGCTGGAGAGCTTTTTGGATCGGGTTGTTAGAGAGCTGAAATCCTCTCCCTCCTCCTTCCAAGATCTGCTCCTCACTAAGGAAAAGCAGCTTCACGCTGTACTGCAGTGAATGCAGAGCTGAAGCAGCCATGGTCTCTCTCTGGAAGGACAGAGAGAGAGAGCGAGAGAATCTGCAGGCAGGGGGATCAGCCGCACAGCTTTCTCTTCTCACAAGCCTGGGAGAGCCAGAATGAGAAAGAATTTGGGGAGGGGGGAAGGAAGAAATACTGAAAGCTTGCAGATCTATAGTAAGTGAAACACATGGGACACCTTCTGGCTGTGTTGAGCATCTGCAGCGTGGAATGTGAACGCTGTCACCAATTCTGACACCACAAAGCTCCCCCATCCCCCACCCCCACCCAACAAGCCCTCCTTTCCCAGTCAGCACCCAGCAATATTTCGAGGAAGCGCTGAAAGCACTAGGTGTGACTTGAGTGCTGTAGATTTGTGATATTACTTCCTCCTGAGAGTTGCTGACAGAGTAGGCGATTATTTATTTATTAGGATTTATTTACCGCCTTTTGGAAAGAATTCACTCAAGGCAGTGTAGGGTAAGAATAAATCAAACATAAGCAATAGAGAATTACAGCAGTAAAATATTCAAACAACAATACAAAGTATGGCATAGGATACTAGCAGCAAAGTACTATTCTTGAAAGCAGTCGGGCCAGCACAGCATCAAAGGACCTGGCCTCAAACTCCTTCCCTGACCCTGCACATAGCCACAGGGGGACACGGAAAAAACAGCAGATTCAGGAACTCCCATGGGTGTGAATCTTCATCCTCTCTTGTGTCTTCCTTTATATAGCCCCACAGAACTTAAGGGCACTTTTACCAAGCTGTGGTATGCACTAACGCATGCTTTACCGCAGTTTAAAATGGCATACTACGAGCCATGCTGAGGTGTTCCTCCGTGGTATTTGTGATACGTGTGCAGGCTACCAGCGCACTAAAAAGTACAATTATTTATTTCCAACAGGGGGCATGTCTGGGGTCGGAGAGTGGCCGTGCTAACTGATTGTCGCCTACTTGTTTTTCACCAGACTAGAAGGCACTCATTGTTTATCCACAAAGGTCTTTATCAAAACCACTTTTATCTGATTTATCTGGAACTGCTTCATATCTGAAATCATGAAGTAAATCTCACTAAAATTAAGACTCCTGAGGCAGGCCTTGTGGCCAAAACACAGCATTGTGTCGAGTCTTTTATCAATAAACTTTTACAACTCAAAGATTGAGTCTTTCGCCTCTGGAATCCGTGGTCCATCACCCACTACTTCTGTTTATTTGTATATCCTCATGGGATCAGAGAGTTCTCCGCGGATTTCTGTGCTAACTGATCAGCATATGTTTAGCGCACGAGCCCTTACCACCTATAAAATGGGTGGTGGTAAAGGCAGCATTAGTATGAGACCATTAATTCGAAAAATAGAAAATCAGACATTTTTCGGCTACTGCAAAAAGTGGCCTTAGTGTGCAGGAAAGACCCATGTAAGGGCACGCTACGGCCACTTTTTGCCACAGCTTTGTAAAAGGACCCCTTAGTGTACAGCGCTATAGAAATTTTAAATAGTAGTAGTAGTAGTGTGCCCCAGCTTTGTTTTCTATTTTACTATTAATATTGTTATCATTGGAAAAACACAGGGCTCCTTTTACAAATCCACAGTAGTGATTACCTTGCACTGAATGTCATGAAGCCCATGTTATTCTGCTCATGAGCCCTTGTGCCTAGGCCGAGGCTTAAGAAGGACCTTGGCCAAGGCCTAGGGTAGACCAAACAGGCGCTAAGCAATATCAAGGCCACAAAGCCCCGCACACTCAGGACAATCAACAAGCACCAGCAGAAAAGGGAGATAGACCACTCAAGCAGGCCGCAAGGCCGATCCAGAACCCACTCATACAGAGTCCAAGCGTACAGGCCTCACAGCTGAACTGGAACCGAGTCATACACTAGGGAAGGGAAAAGAACAATGAGGGGTCCCCGAAGGAACTGGAGCTCATGCAACACACACAGCACTAGCTAGTGACACAAGGGAAAGGCAACAGACAAAAGCTGGTAGATACAGACTACAACCAGAGGGAAAGAATGCAAACAAAGGCTACACAGAAACAAAGGTAGCAGAGGGCAAAGCCCACAGGGAAAAAGGGAAAGCCGGGGACAGAATGGGACACTGTAGACACGGACTGTACAAGAGCGAAGCTCCACAGGAATGGCTAAACAGGGAAAAACAGGCTGAAGGAAAAGGCTGCTTTCAAATAAAGACAGGAAAGAAGCAGGCACACAAGAGTACCGAAAGGGATAAGGCAGACATCAGAGAAAGGCTGCCCAACAGAGGCAGGGCTTACAGAAGGCAAATACCAAGCTCTGCACATAAAGGATTAACACTGAGTAAAGAGAATCTTAAACAAACAAAGCAGGGACGAGCTTACCACGGACAAAACAACACCAGAGCCAGGCAGAGGACAGACCCAGGTACAGTGCAGTGAAACAATCAAGCACAAGCTGGTAACAACCAGCACACAGAGAAACAGGGCTGTCGAGAGACTGAGCCGGGCCTGGAGCAAGGCCACCCCCTGGGCCCCGCCGCCACCATCCCCCAAGGCCTCCACCGCCCCTCCAAATCGCTACTCAGGCCGCCGGCGCCACAGTCCCTGGTCTCACCCACCCGCCCTCGGTTCCATCGACAGCCCCTCTCCGTCCGCCACCAGGCCCCCTGCATTCAAATCGATTCGGCAGCGCCTCACCTCCATGTGAAAATGCAGCGGCAGATCGCCTCTCTTCGGGCCTTCCCTCCCTGCATCCCGCCCTCGTCTGATGTAACTTCCTGTTTCCGTAAGGGCGGAACATAGGGAGGGAAGGCCTGAAGGGAGGCGATCTGCCTCTGCGCTTTCACACAGAGGTGAGGCGCTGCCGAATCGATTTGAATGCAGGGGGTCCGGTGGTAGACGGAGAGGGGCTGTCGATGGAGCTGAGGGCGGGCGGGTGAGACCAGGGACTGCAGTGCCGGGCCCCCTTGGAGGCCCGGGCCTGGGGAATTTTCTCCCCCACGCCCCCCCCCCCCCCCTCGGCAGCCCTGCACAGAAACCACAAGTACCGAGAAGAGCAAGCAAACTCCAAAAAATACACACTGTGCCACAAGCACAGATGGAGTGAGGGAATCAGGCTCAGCTAACAGGAATCATCGCTACAGCATAGGCTGTAGGGAGAGGCAAGTTCAAATAGATCCGACATCTGCTGCTTCAGACGTCAGCTCAATCCCTAACAGGCCAATCAGAAGCGAGTCCCAGTCATTCCCCTGCCTGTCTTAGCAGAATCATAGCAGCCCATAGGGATTGAAAATGCTTTGTCGCATTTGGCGTGCTGTTAATCGCTACAGCAGCTTTGTAAATGGAGCCCACAGAAACTTCCTCACATATCAATTCACAATCAATAAAAAGCATTATCTTTCAGTAAACATTTTTTTTTTTTTGCCCAGTACATACTCATATGCCTGGTCTTCTATACAGCGCCACCGAGAGACGTAGCCGGGCCCGGGGCAGAACTGGCCTGCCACAAGCCGCCAACCCCCACTCACACTGCCACTCCTGCCCGCCCACCCCCTTTCCTTTCTGTCTTTGCCTCCAAGGGGGAGCCTGGGTCCGGCACCAGCAAGTCACTTCCTGCGTGCCTGCTCCCACAGTCCTCTCCTGCTCCTGTCCGTGCTGGGAGTCAGGACCCAGATGATTGCATTAACGTGATATTGCGCTAATACAATCATCCGAGTCCTGGGCGGCACGCAGGAGCAGGGGAGGACAGACCTGGAAGCAGGCAGCAAGAAGAAGCTTGCTGGCACTGGGCCCCCTTGGAGGCTGGGCTCTGGGAATTTTTCCCCCCTGCTCCCCCTCTCGGCAACCCTGAACACCCCCCACCCATAGCAACAGCCATAAGGATGTTGAACAGGGCCCAAGTGAACCCACCTCCCCCGGCTGAAAAACAGCAAAACATACTATAGTCCTCCAATAGCTATCTTAAACAGACTAGCATCGGCACTCACACTCCTGTGGTCAAGTTTTCCCCCCTTTTAAAATATCAACACCAACACCACTGAGAGGCAAACAACTGGACCACAGCTTTATTTACAACTCCATAGATAACATCAAATCACTAACATACTAAATTACCACCACAGCAATTCATTTTAACTCATTAGCAATTCATACCCCCACCACCACCACCACCACCACCACCACCATCATTAGAAGCTACTCGGTGTTGAACTAGCCTCATATACATTGCACAATAACTTTCCCCCACTCAACAAGTCTGCACTATTGCAGGACCTGCAAGCACACTCACGGCAGTGCTGCGCACGAGCAAAACTATTATAATGCTGAACATGCAGATTCCCCAGTACTGAATCACCCTCATTCTAGCCATCCCCCAATTTTGCCCCTGAAGACAACGCCGAGACCAGATCGACCCAATGGAAACCCCACCTGCCCTCTCCCACACAAACACACATACACACACAATCCCGAAACCTAAAATGCAGGACAGGATGGGCGGGAGACCATCGACCCCAACTCCACACTCTTCCCAAACCTCCTCACACAAAAAAGTTCTCCAGCCTGCCAGAATTTCCCTTAACTCTCACCCACATTACCCCCCTCTCCAACAGTCTAGCTCAGCCATTCCACCTCCTGTCACTAACTCACATCATCAACCTTCCCTCACTTGACCTCTGAACTCCTGCCTAATCAACTTACACCTATTCCCACCTTCCAGTCCTTCCCTCACCAAGTCCAGCTAACCCATATGGTCTGATCGGCAGCTTAAAGGCTCCCATACACCCAGAATGGGAAGAAGCTCAAAGCAGGATCCACAGAAAATAGGATTGCAGATAAAATCCTCCCCCCCCCCCTTTCAGGTGTCCAAGTCAGCACCCACTTGCTCATCCAGAAATTGCTACAGCTTATCAGGGTCCTCAGAATATTTAGTAACATTATTTAAAGTCAATCGCATCCTAGTAGGATAATACATACCACATTTGGTGCCCAATTTCTTGAGCTTCTCCCGATAAGATAGGAGCTGCTTACACCTCTTCTCAGTGTTGCCATTGAAATCATGGGAAAAAAAGAATCTTCTGACCCCGATATACCAGGGGGAGCTTTGATCTTAGCAACCTACAATATTGCCAATGCTTATGGGTAGTGTAGGAGCTCACCTACTGTACAAAGGAGCCCTTCGGGCCCCGAGAAGAGGTTTGTGGGGGATCTGAGGGGATTCCTCAGCTTGCCGTTATGCTTCATCATAATACAGTAAACGAAAAGCTGAATCAGAGTATCAGGGTTAAGCAGCCACCATCTTGGATCCTTCCTTTGTGGATCTCTGTGACAAAATTTTAATGCTGTTGCTGTCAATCCCATCAACTATTAAGAAAACTGGACCAACTACCCCCAGTCATTTCAGCCTTTCTAATACTTGACCTAAAATCATTAGAGTCATGTATCTCTAATGTCAAATCTTGGAAGAAAAGCAAAAATGTAAAGCTATGAACCTCCTTGAAAGCAATTTACAGCTAAGGCTAAGGGGCTCTTTTAATAAAGTGTGGTAAGTTTTGCAGTTACCACACATTAACAGCAAAACTTAATGTACAACAAATGCAAAACTTGTGTGATAAATGCAGAGGTCATGGCCTGTATCTGTTCTGCATTTACCACACAAGGCAGTTAGCACGTGGGTACCACATTACATGGAGTGGCAGATTGCAATGGAACACCCATGCAATCTGCCACTGCAGGCAGGCCGGCCCACCACAAATAAATAGTGACAGAGCTGCCATGGTGGCACACCAAGCCAATCTTCCTCCCCCTCCCCATATTTGATTCCCTCTGATACTCAGGGAGCCTCCAGTCTCCTCTGCTAACATCCCCTAATATGCAACCTTTGATCTTCTCCTTTTGACACCCCCCAACATTCAGGGAACTTTTGATGCCCTTCTCCTATATCCCCCAACACTCAGGGAGACTCCAAACCCCTCACCCCTATATCCCTGGCACTCAGGAAGCCTCCAAGCCCATTGCCCTGGCACCCCCACCCCTAATAATCAGGGAGCCTCCAATTCCCCATCCCCCCAGACACCCCCATTTAAGCTCCCATCCCCTAGTTTTAAACATTGCCCTATCCGTAGCCCTGTCACCCAAGCACAAGCCTCCTCCCCCTTCAAGGGCCATCCCTCCCTTACACCCCCCCCCCAACTCCCTCCCAGGACCTACCATAGGTCAGAATTGGCGGTCAGTAGTGCCAGGTGGAAAAGTCCCCTTTGCTCCCGCCCAGGTCTTGAGTGGCATTCAAAATGGCCTCCATGACCCCTACCAATAGTCTTGCAGTTATACCACGAGGGTGCATCCTTTCATATAAGTTGTGATGGGGTGTAAATTCGATATGGAGATCTGAGAAACCCAGAGAAGAGGAAATGTTAACAAAAGAATTTAATCTTCAGAAGAGAGACAGAAGAAAGGGTAAGGGGGAGGCAGTAACCGAAGAATTAAAACCTCAGCAGAGGGAGTTGTGTGGGGCATGTTCCAAGCCAATTGCAGAAGCAAGAGAGTTAGAGCCTCAGTAAGGAGAGCTGGGAGAGGACACACTTCTGGCCAATCAGAGGGGGTGGAAGCAGAAGGAGGAGGATTTGACAGCCCTATAAATGAAAGAAGACAGGAACAGACCATAGGCTCTGTTAACAGACTGAAGAGTGCAGAGTGCCTGTCCAGAAGACCTACCAGCACCAGACTGTATTGATCTGTCTTGCTGTTATTCTGTTGTTGAACTGTGGTGTTGAGACTGACTGACTGGGGAATTATTTGGTCTGAACTGGAACAGTTTTTGTTTTAATTGATTATTACCTACCGGTGGGAAAGTGTGTACCTAGAATGAGAAATAGATTCCAGGAGATATGAGGGTGGTGGCAGGCAGGCTAGGAAGCCTGGCCTTTCTTTTCATTTGATGTGATTGTTTGGAAACCTTTCTTGAAGCAAGCTATCTAGGAGAATTGTTGCCACAGGGTTTTTTTTGTTTGTTTTTTGGACATTGGGGTGAACTGAATAAGATCTAGTGACCTAAGGAAGACTGGGACATTTTTGCCTTCCCTCAGGGCTCGCCCTGGGGAAAGGCAAAAAGGAACTTCAGTCCAGAAGGGGACCAGAATATAGTGTTTGGAAAAACTGGGTGACTATTGATAATCCATTCTGTGCCAGTGTCTGATTCCAGGCATAGTAACTGTGGGTCTGCCAGAAGGTATTGAACAGCCATCTACCTCCAAAGCAGAGGATGCATCACATATGGATATTTTCTCCTATGAAAATGCAGCGCTGAAAATATTACTTCAGGCCATAGAAGCTACTGAAGTTCATTCCTGTCAAGGTGTATGCAAAGCAAACCCATCTGGGGACATTACCCTTACCCTGACCAAAGCCCTAGAACATCATTGCCTCTTAGTGGAAAAACAGAAAAAATGGACTCAATATTCAAAAAAAATGATAATGGGGGCCTTGCACATTATTATGGATGGATGGAGTTTTACACTGCTTTTAGTTGGAAATGTCATTAACTATTTTAATATCAGAGTCTTATACAGTTTTAATGGCATAGGCAAAAATGCTGATTATTATTCTTTTTAACATAAAATCTGATATTTTCTCCTACTGACAACAGTGAATAACTTTTCCAGGAAATCTGAGTGGATCAAGCCAATTGCTCATAAATCAGGAGAAATTTTCTATAATTCACAAATGACAATGCTTCGAATTATAACTGAATAACCATTGCGGTAACCCTGACATCTAATGGATTCTTGTCATGTATAGTTTAGACACATATGAATAGCAATGTATTTAAAAATAGTTGAGTCATCGTATAATGCAACCGCTTTAAACTGTTTTGGTTTGCCAAACTGTTAAGGGTTCTTTTGTGATGCTGTCAGTCATTATGAAAGCAACTAATTTTGTGAGATCAATCTCGTTGCCCAAGAATGGCCTGTTGCACAGAAATTTCCAGAGCTGTGGTTTTAGTTCTTTTTTTTTTAAGTATTATTTTTTTTTTTATTTTAAACTCAGCAGAAGTACAATCCACAAACATCATATGAATGCACAAATATCTAAACATTAGCATCAGCAGTAAACAATTTGAAAGTATAAAGCACCCACAAATTCATGGTGTTATAGCCTTACCTGTGGACTCTTACCTGGAGGGTTCCACACTTGAGTTAAGAATTCCACTGAGGATTATACATTTTTTTAAGGTTTAACGATTTTTATTCAGGATCAAAGAAAACCTAACAACATACAGCTGAACAACCAAGCTAGACAGACACATCAAACGGTTACATGATAAAACAATAAGCAGGGACATCTGTCAGCTATAACCCGGTAACACTCGATCCTTTTTTATGTATACGATAACCCTCCTTTTGCCTCCCACCCCACCACCCCATTTTCCATTCAATTTTATCAAATATTCAAAGTCACCCCCCTTCCTCCTTCCTACCAAAACCTGTTCCTTGCCAGATTTGTAAGATGGCTGGCGTTTGGACTCTTATAACCCCATCATAGGAAAGATAACGTCCAATACTCCTATTCCTCCCTCCCCTACTCAATCTAAGAACCCCTAAACAATCCTTTACATATCTGTACCCACTCATGCAACACTCTGAAATGTATTTAGTACAACACTTCTAGCTTTATGGGAGATTTTATGCAAGTAACAGTTCCAGATAGATATGAAAGTCCTTCGTCCCTTTGGAGAACTCCTTGCAGTCCTCGCCTCCCACAACATGAGAGCATGTAACCTGTTTCTCCAATTCCAGAATGAGGGAGGCTTTTCAAGTACCCAATGTTTGATTATGCATTTCTTCCCCAACGCATAAGTCTTACTAAGAAATAAACGGGAATTTTTATCCAAAATCCAATATGCCTCCCATTTGTTCAGCAAAACGCCCTTCCAGAAATATGTTACATGTTGATCAAATAATGTCCTTAAATAACAATGAAGCGGTCTCCAAAACGCTTGGGTGCCATTGCATCACCAAAACCATGAAAAAAAGCTATTGTCCCCCCACTGACATTTGGGATATTGACCAATAGGCACCCAACCTGCTCTTGCCACCAATATTGGGATATATAGGCCCTATGAAGTACTCTATATTGACTTTCCTGTAATTTGGCATTTCCAATCTGCTTTTGGATAGCTTTAATTGATTTTAAAAAACCCACCCCTACATAGTAACATAGTAGATGACAGCAGAAAAAGACCTACACAGTCCATCCAGTCTGCCCAACAAGATAACTCATATGTGCTAATTTTGTGTATACCCTACTTTGATTTGTACCTGTGTTCCTCAGGGCACAGACCGTATAAGTCTGCCCAGCACTATCCCCGCCTCCCAACCACCAGCCCCGCCTCCCAATCACTGGCTCTGGCATAGACTGTATAAGTCTGCCTAGCACTATCCCTGCCTCCCACCACTGGCTCTGGCACAGACCGTATAACAATCCCTGCCTCCCAACCACCAGTCCCGCTTCCCACCACCAGCTCTGGCACAGACCGTATAAGTCTGCCCAGCACTATCCCTGCCTCCCAACCACCAGCCCCGTCTCCCGATCTTGACTAAGCTCCTGAGGAGCCATTCCTTCTGCACAGGATTCCTTTATGCTTATCCCACACGTTTGAATTCCGTTACCGTTTTCATTTCCACCACCTCCCGAGGGAGAGCATTTCAAGCAGCCACTACTCTCTCCATGAAAAAATACTTCCTAACATTTTTCTTGAGTCTGCCCCCCTTCAATCTCATTTTATGTCCTCTCGTTCTACCACCTTCCCATCTCCGGAAAAGGTTCGTTTGCGGATTAGTACCTTTCAAATATTTGAACGTCTGTATCATATCACCCCTGCTTCTCCTTTCCTCCAGAGTATACATGTTTAGTTCAGAAAGTCTCTCCTCATACGTTTTGTCCCTGTCAATTCGAACACAAGATCTCTACTCCAAGCCTCTCGAAGAGAACCATACTCCCTGGGGGGAAGAAGAGTGACCAAGGCTCTTTGTAAACCTGATATTGAAACCTGGCCAAAAACATCTTCTTGTAAGAAGTCTTGAATTTTATGGCCTAGGCTCATATTCAGAGCCTCATGATCTAAGCTGAAATAATAGTGATGCTACTGTCTATAAGCAAAGTAATCCTTATGGGTTAGAGTAAGCCTCTGTTGTAGGTTCTGAAAGGAATGCAAGACACCTTCCTCATTGCGAAGATGTTCAATTAGAATAATACCCATATCTGCTCATCGTTTAAACAAACCGGATTCCAGTCCTGGTGGAAAATCAGTATTACCCCTACATGGCAGTAAGTCACTAAAATTCAGGTTCTGATTCCAATACTTCAAAAGAACTCGCCAAATGCCTCTCAAAAATTGCAGCAAAACACTCTTACGACAAAATTGAGGCAAGTTTTTGGTGTGGACACGCAAGAGATAATTCAGATGCCAAGGATCAAACAAAGCCTTTTCAAACCATATAGGAGTAAATTGCTCTGTTCCAAACAGCCAGTCCCTAAGGTGCCACAGGAGGTAAGCCTGGTTGTAATGCCTAAGGTAAGGTAGACCTAAGCTTCCCTGTGGCCAGGAATCATAAAGATATTCTAAATGCATTTTTGATTCCCGTCCCCCCCCCCCCCCCCCAAAAAAAAATATTTCCTACATAGCCTATTTAACAGTTGTAAGTCTTTCCACAAGAGGCGTAATAGTAAAACTTGGAGAACGTAGAGCCACCGTGGAAAAATTATCATTTTAAAAAGATTTATCCTGCCCATCAAGGAAATAGGTAAATGACTCCATTTCTGAAGCTGAAGCTTGGTATCATTTAACAGCCTGTCTACATTCAAATGATACAGTCTTGAAGTCTCCATAGTCAACAACACTCCCAGATAATGAAAAGATTCACTAACCCATCTTACTGGATAGAGTTTTTGCCAGGCCGCTCCCCAAACCCCCTCTCTCTCTGCAACACCTCTGACTTATCGAGATTTAACTTAAAACCTGAGAAATCCCCAAATTCAGCCATAGATTCTAACAAAGTTCCCATTGATACTTGGAGGTTGGACACATGCACCAAGAAGTCATCAGTGAATGCCGCTATCTTAAAAGTATCTGCCCCTAATTGAAAACCTTGTATTTATTTATTTATTTATTTGTTACATTTGTATCCCAAATTTTCCAACCTATTTGCAGGCTCAATGTGGCTTACATAATACCGTAAAGGTAATCGCCAAGTCCGGTATGGAAACAAATACAATTTGATATTAGGGCCGGGTAAGGTTAGTATATTCAGGTACATAGGGATCAAAGATAGGAAGGAATATATAGTGTCCAATACAATCTATGGTTTTGCTGTGTTGCAGAGTTCAGGCATCTAAGTTATGTCGGTGGGGAATGCTTTTCTGAATAAGTAGGTCTTTAATGATCTCCTAAAGTTTAGATGGTCATAGATTGTTTTCACAGTCTTTGGCAGTATATCTGGATTCCTCTGAATATCTCTTATTAGGGGATCTAATGTTAGAACAAACAGAAGCGGTGAGAGTGGGCAGCCTTGTCTAGTTCCTCGATATATTGAAAAGGGGGAAGAAAGCAGTCCATTTGAGCTTGAGGAAGAAAATACAGAGCACGAATCACTTCCTGAAAAAACCCACATATTCCATAGGCATCCAACACCCTAAATAAAAAAATCCCACACTACCCTGTCAAACGCCTTTTCTGTACCAAAACTGATTAGCACCGAAGTAACATCCTGACCCACTGCTAACTCTAGAGTAGTAAGAATCTTTCTCACATTCTTAGTGATGTTACAGCCTTGCACAATACCTACTTGAGAATCCTCAAGTAGATCTGGAAGTATGTGAGAAAAACGGTTCACCAAGACTTTTGCAAACAATTTAGCTTCATAATTGAGCAATGAAATTGGTCAATAGGATTCCGTTTTTTGTGGGTCTTGACCCAGTTTTGGCAAGACTATTATCTGGGCGAGCCTCAGGGATTCAGGCATTTGACCCTCCCCCACTATAGAATTAATCATAGAAGTCAGCGGGGGTACAACCTCCTCCCTCAGCATCTTCTAAAAGTCCCCTCTGTATCCATCAGGTCCAGGAGCCTTTCCAAGAAGTCCCCGCTGTATAGCCCAAGATACCTCCTCTGCCGCAAAAGGAGCATTTAGTATCGCCAGACTGTCTGGCGTCAACTGTGAAAGATCCAAACCGGAAATATGCGTAGAGCTTTCCGATGGAGGAGGATCAGGGGATGAATACAACTGGGCATAGTACTCTCTCAGAATGCAATTAATTTGAACATCTCTGTTTTTCAAAACCCCAGCAGATGAGTAAAGAGCATCAATCTTAAAGGGACCTTGACGGGGTTGAGTCAAGCAGGCTAGCAGCCTACCACTCTTATTTGCATGTTTATACAGTTGGTATTGAAAATAACTGCGTGATTTTTGAGTAGCATGGTGTATTCATTTAAGGTTTGTTGCAGCTCAAGGAGCTGGGTCTTAACCTGGACATTATGATGGATCTCATAGAGACATCTCAGGCGTGTAACCTCCCATTCCAAATGAAGTAGATCCCTGTCCCTAGCCTTCTTTTGATGACTAACACACTATAACTCTCCCCTAAGCAGTGCCTTAGCAGTATCCCAATACAGAACCAGACTATCCATGTGAGCAGCATTTGTTTCTTTGAATATCTAGTATTTCTGCAAGATAAAATCTAGAAATCTTCTATCCCCATAGAGACATATGGGGAACTTCCACTGAAAATGTCATGAAGATGTCCCGGGGAACTCCAGACTTGCAGAGACCATAGCATGATCAGAGATCTTAATGGGTCCAATCTCCGTTCTCTGTACTGTTGTGAACAGACAATGAGAAATAAAACTGTAATCAATTCTGGACATGGTGGCGTGTGCCCAAGACAAATGAGTGTAGTCTCTTTCAACAGGGTGCAGAGTATGCCACACATCCACCAAGTCCATGACTTCACATATAATTGGAATACCCTGAGCCTCATGATAAGAGCTGCTCCCCATCCCATGAGATCTATCTAACCTCGGGCCTCCCACTTCATTGAAATCTCCACCTATCAGAAAAAGGACCCATTCAAAACTCTGAAGATGATTAAGATGCTGCTTATAGAAGGCTTTACAATATGTATTTGGTGCATAAACATTACATAGGAGCAAGGGTTGGCTCTCAATAGTAACATGAACCAGCAGAAATCGCCCTGCATCATCACAAATAATTTATGAGTAACTAGCTGGATCCCTTTCTGAACTAGTATGACAACAGCCCTTTTGGCCCATGCCGGGGACTCAAAATAGGAACCTGCCCACCATCGGCAAAGCTTTTGATGTGCCTTAGCATCCAAGTGAGTTTCTTGAAGGAAGGCGATAGACACCTTCTGTCAGTTTAAGGCTTGAAGTTGTTTTTTTTACGCTTAATCGGGGGAAGAGATACCTCCCACATTCCACGCCACTACTTTAAAGGGCATTATGTAATAGCATTATTCAAATAACACCAAGATAACCAGTCTTAATGGGTGGTTAGGGTATCCCAGCCAGTGCCCCCACCACCCCATCCATACCAACTTCTGATGCATGCACTCTCATTCCACAATCCAAGGTTCCCTGCTTGCTTCTACCCTTCCACCCCTCCCAATCCAAACCCCTTCTACTCCACTCCTCCTCCCTCCTCTCCCCCCTCTCCGTCCCTCAACCCCTCCCTTAAAGGCCAGCATAAGGTGCACGACTTCCGTACCCACACCCACCCACCCCCCCCCCCCCCCCCCCCCGGCTGCAGATCCAAGTTGTAAAATTAGATTGGGGAAGAAAAGCAAAAAAAAAAAAACCCAAAAAACTCTTATGACTCCCAGTCATTCCCCCCCCCCCCCTCCAAAAAAACTATACAGAACAACATGAGCAGCAAAGATTCAACATGTGAAACTTAAGAAACAAAAAGGATGGGGGGAAATGCTGACACAGAGGAAATACAAAATTTCACAACCAGAGAAGTCCCAGAAGTCTCAAAAATCATTTGGAGGTGCTCGGTCTAGCTTGCTCCAGCTGATCCACAAAAGCTTGGGCCACCTCAACTGTATCATAATATTGGAAAGTTCCATTGTGATGGATCCTCAGCTTCGCCGGATACAGCAAGCTAAAATGTACTTGCAGCTTGTGTAAACAGCCACAAAGCAGGGAGAACTGCTTACGCTGAAGAGAGACCTTAGTAGAATAGTTTTGAAAACACAAGATCTTATGTCCTTTGTTTTCCAGGACTTTACCACTTCGGAAAGCAGACAATATCTCCATCTTATGATGAGAGTGAAGCAGTCTAAAAATGACTATCCTGGGAGGTTCCGTAGGTGAGCACTTGGGACCCAATTGATGTGCATGTTCTATAAACAAAGGGCCAGATGTACTTTGATGTTGCAAAATTCTAGGGAACCAGGCTTCCAGGAAACCCCGCAGCTCTGCTTCATGAACCAATTCCGGCAAGCCAACCAGTCTCAGGTTGTTCCTACGAGAGCGATTTTCCAAAGTCTTCAACCTTCTCCTCCAAGGAAACAACCTTGTCTTGAAGGCGCTTGATTTCCAATGAAGATTCCTGAGTCAATGTTTCTACCTCTCTGACTCACTGTTGAACCTCCTGAAGGTCTTTGATGAAACTAGCAAATCGATGTTCCATACCATCCAATCTATATATAGAATTTGTACCTCCAACGTTCTCTGGCTGGCTGGTTGGTTTTGTAACATCCTGACGTCAGCAAGCCTCCAGCGTTCCCTTCCCTCTCACTGACCCACCCTCACGTAAAGATGAAATGATGTCACAGGCCAGGACACTGAAAGGGAAGGGAATGCTGGAGGCGAGTTGACGTCAGGATTTTACCAACTCAACTGAAGGCAGCAACGGAATGTTGGATGCGACGAGAGCAACCTGCCTGAAAGGAATGATGAAGGTGACACGAGCCTGACCTGCCTGCATGGAACGCTGGAGGTAACACAAGACCAACCTGCCTGAGGTAAGATGGATGGCTTCCAGGAAAGAATGCTGGATATTAATGGGATGGGAGGGCAAGGCAGAAGGCAGGGCACAGGAGAAATGCTGCAGATGGATGGGATGGCAGGGCAGGGAAGAAGCAAAATGCTGGATATGGGCAGAGGGCAGGACAAAGGAGGGCAGGACACAGGAGAATCGCTGCACATGGATGGGATGGCAGGGCAGGGAATTCTTTGTATTCTTTATCTTTTAACAAGTTCTATAAACACAAAATACACATAAAAAGAAAAAACACTTCCAACACCATAGAGAAAACAATCCACATCACATACCCACGCAGCATATTACTCATTCTACACCCTTCCCAATTATTCCTTATCATCATAGCACATGTCTCCTAACGGTTCCCTTAAAAACATAATCGCCATTACATGATAACCTTGCTAGTGCCCGTTTCATTTTTTACAAAACGGGCTTTGTTCCACTAGTTTATCTATAATTTGTTGCAACTGGGTTCCTTTGGCCTGTTGCACAGCCTGGCAGACCTCTGCAACTATTTCCGATGCCCAGGCGGATCCTACTGTAGGCGAGGGAGGGGCACTTTTCTACGTCATCTTCACTCCGCCTCTGCAAGTTTTCTTTGTGTCTTTCCTGGACCCACAGGCAGCCATGCAGATACACCGCTCTCCCTGTGCAGCTCCAATACTCCAATGCCACTCCTCAGTCAATATTTTTTCCAGGAGGGGGGTGGGGGGAAACACTTCTCAGCACCACTGACAGTCCATTCAGAGACAGCCAAACAGGCAGCCTGATGCCATTGAGGGCTCAAGAATGAAACTTGTCCCACACTAATGGAGCAGATTCTCAGCAATATACAAGCTGGATGCTGTCCAGCCATGTGCCCCAGATCCCAGATCAGTGTCTGCACCTCGGGGGATGCTTCACCAGAACACCAGTTCATTCCTCAGCATCAGCTGCTGCCAGACAGGGTCACCTTGCTTCCTTCAGTGCCCAGAGTTCTGCTGAAGCCAGGAGCCTCGCTCCGCCGCATTCAATCGTCAGACGTTTACTCCGGACCTCCACTGCAACTCCGATGGGGGAAGGCACAGGCACAATCTACATAGTCCATGGTTTGACTGCACTTCGAATATTGTGTTCAATTCTGGTCGCCGCATCTCAAAAAATAATATAGTGGAATTAGAAAAGGTACAGAGAAGGGCGACGAAAATGATAAAGGAGATGGGACGACTTCCCTATGAGGAAAGGCTGAAGCGTCTAGGGCTCTTCAGCTTGGAGAAGAGATGGCTGAGGGGAGATATGTTAGAAGTCTACAAAATAATGAATGGAGTGGAACGGGTAGACGTGAATCATTTGTTTACTCTTTCCAAAAATACTAGGACTAGGGGGCATGCAATGAAGCTACAAAGTAGTAAATTTAATACAAATCAGAGAAAATGTCACTTCACTCAATGTGTAATTAAACTCTGGAATTCGTTGCCAGAGAATGTGGTAAAGGCAGTTAGCTTAGCGGGGTTTAAAAAGGGTCTGGATGGCTTCCTAAAGGAAAAGTCCATAGACCATTACTAAATTGACTTGGGAAAATCCACTGCTTATTTCTGGGATAAGCATCATAAAATATATTGAGCTTTTCTGGGATCTTGCCAGGTATTTGTGACCTGGATTGGCCACTGTTGGAAACAGGATACTGGGCTTGATGAACCTTTGGTCTGTCCCAGTGTGGCAATACTTATGCTCTTCTCGGTGCCTCCAAGCCTCAAAATGGAGCGTTCCCAACACCTCCAGGTAAAAATGAGTGGTGAGACCCGGGGCAGAGTATGAGAGAGGGTTCAGGGTGCCAGAGTCTGGGGCCTGCTGTCGGGGGTCGCCAGAGCTGATCTGAAAGCCGCCATCTTGGCAGGCAGCCCCACCAGAAGTCCTAGGATTATACATTTTTTTAAATTACCCCCTAAATCAGAACATACATTCACATATTTAAGCAATCTGCAATCAGATTAATCCTTCCAACTCCCCCCCCCCCCCCCCCCCCCCACCCCTCTGCCCTGGCAGGGGCCCTGTGCTTTCAGTTATAAAAGTACATTGCACTGTTCTAGAGCTTTGTTTATTGTTTCATAAAGGATTGTACAGTGATTAAGTATAGTATGGTACATGTATAGTAATTTAGTATAAGAACTATAGGGTATGTATGTTAAATGAGTTTGAATGAAACTAGAAAAACTGAAAGTCAAAAAGAGTATGGGGCTAGATTGAAGTATATTGCAGGATAATAAAGGAACATTGGAAAGTTCTGGTAGCTTATCTATTCAGTCATTCTTTAGAGATAGGAATACTTCCTGAGGATTAGTGATTGATAAACACTACTCCCCTTCTCAAGGTAGCATTAGAAAGAAGGCTAGTTACTGCAGGCTAGTCAGTTAGGTCGCAATAGTAAATGAATTAATGGGCTGAATACCAGGACAGAGGGTTTTCTTGAACTCAGTGAATGACAGGATCCAAGAAGACACGGTTATATACCAGAGAAAAACATATCAAACAATCTGATAGATGATATCAACTGCTTGACCTGTAGGGTGGTGTGCAGTGCCCAGGGAAATTGTTTACACCTCACCTCTGACAATAAGAAGGCTGAGCAGAAATATAGTTCCGGAAGCATAATGATTTATTGAAGTGTAGCAAATGCAGCAAAAAAAAGCATAACTGATATTTTCATAGTAGTAGATTTGCTATAATTTTATTTTGTAGCATTAATAATTTTCCTACTGATAACCAAAGTATCAGATTGTCTGACTCACACTTCCGGAACCAAGGAAATGTTTCTCACAACCTTCTTATTGCAGATGGACACAGACTCCAGAGCCTGAGCCAGGAAACATCTTTTGCACCTTAGAGAAGCTGGAATAATTCTCCTTGTACAGGCTCCAGTCAACTTAATCCTTAGCTATATATGTGAGCCAAAAGCTGAGGACTCAGAAGCAGAGTGGTAGATAGTCCAATGTCCATCAAAGACTATAAGTCTTCTGGGTATTACCTTGGTGGGCAATATGACAACTATGCCTGCACGGTTTTAGGCACCTGCGGAAGAAAATATGGCAAAAAGTACTTTGTCTCCTGCTTACAATTATTAGTTTCACTCTACATTATCAGTGCTGTATGCAAGTCTCTGAGCACTGGAAATAGCCTCTCTGATTGGAGGGGTCAGAGCTCACCAATGTTGATAGTGCAAATCATATATTTGCTATCATGTGGTAGATGAACCACGTCCTCATTGATGACAAACAAAAGGTAGATGAGGAATACAGTGGTACCAAGGCAGGCTGAAGATGGTAGGTAGCAACACTTAAATAGGGGTCCTCAAATCCAGTCCTTGAGGTCCAAAACCCAGGCTGGTTTTCAGGATTTCCAAAAGGAATATGTATGAGATCTATTTTCATGCAATGGAAGCAGTGAATGCAAATAGATCTCATATATATTCATTCTAGAAATCCTGAAAACTGGGCTGGGTTGTGGACCCCTGCTGTTATATCTTCCAGGTCTTCATAGCTAAACTCAAGACTGAAAAACATGGCAGGAAACAAAGAACAATGTCTATTTCATTTTTCACACTCTAGTAGCATGGCTTAGCAGCAGAATCCATGAGGTGTGGTTCTGATCTCATATGCACACAAAAAGATTGGTTAGGCTATAACACTGCAGACCAAACAGATGAGGGGTAAGCAAGTGCTGGATATGGTGTGCATAGATTTTAGGAAGATCCTTCTCACTGCCTCAGACAGGAAGCTCATAATTGAAATGTGTAGCCTAGGAGGAGGTCCAATGGTAATAAACCAGAATCTAGTTCAGTGACAAGCAGCAGATAACAGTGATGAGTGGAATTCACTCCAAGGAAAGGGGGTATGATCAGTGGGATAACTCTAATATCAGTTTAGGTTCAGTTCTGTTCAGCCTTTTCATACTGCAGATGGGATGATAGGAAAGGCTTAACTTTTGTAGATCCTACTAAAATGTGCAGGGCTGGCTCAACCTCCACCAGACGAGGCACTTGCTCAGTTTGGCATCTGTTCCTCTCTCTTCCCTCCCATACTGCGGGCAGAGGATGGAGAGATGCCAGACCGGATTTTGAGATTTTTGTGCCCTTTATCACTAACGGAGGGTGGGTGAGACTTGAAAGAGAGGAGGAGCTACCAGAGTGTGGGTGGGGAGGGCCCTGAAAATATATAAAGGGGTGGACATTCTAGATGTAGTGGGAAAAAATAGGCAGAAGCATGAGGAGTTGTGATATTTGGCAACATAGATTCAATGCAAATATGTGAAAAGGCATGCTTCTCTAGTGCACAAATGAAGGAATACGGTACCTGAAGGAGGGTGAGAATCTGATGTTTTCTTTAAAAAAAAGATGTAAAGGACTTTGGGGTGGTCACAATTACGTAACTATTTCAGCAAAGCACTAGCAAAAGCCAAAATAAATATAGGAAGCAATTGTGCCTTTTTATATAAACCATTGGTGAGACCTTGTCTAGAATACTGGATTTGATTCTAGAGGCCATATCCTCAAAAAGATAGAAATAGAAGTAGTCTAGAGGTGGGCTATTTAAATAGTGCAGAACCTGCATCATAACCCTATGAGCTGAGATTTACAGATCTAAATACATATTGCTAAAGAAGAGGAGGAGAAAGGAGACATTTAAATACCTGAAAGATTTAAACAATGCACAAGAAACACATTTTCCAATGGAAAGGAAGTATAAAACAGGAGGCAATAGTATTTGGTTGGAAAGGTTTCCACTCAGAAACAACATAAGGAAGTATGGATTTCTTTACAGATTCATGCCATTCCCTCTGGGAATGTGCACAGGAAAAATTGTGGTTAATTTCATCCTCAGTTCAATTGCCCATTAGATTTGTCTTCAGACCTTGAATTATTCAGATCATGTGGGTCCATTAAAGTCAATCAGGTAAGCAATTTTGCATATTAACAGTAGAGTTTCTCATCCATTTTTTAAAATCAAACTTGCTTTAAGCTCACTGACGGGTGTCTACCAGAGAGGCAACAGCAAGAATAGCGAGAAGACCCAATGGAACCAAAAGAGGAACAAAGGGCACTAACACTGGCAGGTGGAATCCAAGTCACTATCAGAGGGGCAAAGTGGCACAAAGAGAAGAGTGAAGATCCTCAAGATATGGGGAGAGGGACAAGGCAGCACCAACACCAAGAAGGAAGACCCCAAAGCACCGGGATAATAGTAAATCAGCACCAACCTTACCAGAAAGACCCAAAGTGACAAGGGGACATGCAGAGCAGCACCAACAATGATAGGAAGACCCCAGAACACTGGGGGAGGGGTAAAATGGCACAAACATTGGCTGTAAGAATCCAATATATTAAGAGAGAGGCAAAGCAGCACCAGCTTTGGTATGAAGACCTCAAAGCACTGAGAGAGAGGTAAGATGATACCAACATTAGCTTGAAGACCCCAAAAGCAGCACCAATATTGCCATAAAGAAATTTGAGGACCTGAGATCATACTCCACATACCCTGGCTTAAGAGTGAGGTTCATTACTGTCATGGTGGGCTAGATTCTGTATATGGCTCTTGAAAAATTCGTATGAAATAAATTTCCACCTAAACGTATTCTATAAGCAGTGCCTAGATTTAGGTGCAGTATATAGAATACATTTAGGTGATATCCCAGCACCTAGAACTATGTGCATCCATTTACACCAAAGAAAATGTGGCATAAATCCCAGCATATACATTTAGGCGCAGAGGGGCATATTCTATAATAGTGTGCATAAATTTTGGAATGCCCATGCCAATTTCCCCACCCATAAACATTCCCCTTTTTGACTCTGTGCATTAGAATTTAGACGTTGTGAACTACAGAATATGCTTATTGAGTTATGTGTGTAAATTCTAATTATTGCCAATTAGTACTCATTATTGCTTGTTATGTGGTTTTGTCAATGCTGATTCGCTTGTTAAGCCAATTAAGTTACACACATTGTATAGAATCTGGAGGGGTATGTGTAAAAATAACCCATTTTGAGACATTGCCTCTGAGAAAAATCTGAGGTTGCTGGTATAGTTGTATTGTGCAATACTCTCCAGTATCCCTTTTGTGTGGTTAGTAGTTGGCCCTTTGTGGCTGCTTAGTTTTACCTAATGGTTAGGCCAGCTCTAACCATTAGGTAAAACTAAGCAGCCACAAAGGGCCAACTACTAACCACACAAAAGGGATACTGGAGAGTATTGCACAATACAACTATACCAGCAACCTCCACTTAATCTAAATATTAGAAAGTAAGGGGAGCCTTTAAATGCAGGGAAAAAAGACCTTTAACTACTTTTAAGTGGAAGTTGCTGGGTAGGTGACCATAGAGAAGACATCGTTCTTTATGTCCTCCAGACTTCTGTGAAGCCTATCGTCCTGGGGTTCCCATGGCTTCAGAAATGCAACCTGACTTTAGATTGGGAGACAGGTGAAATTACCTCTTGGAGTGAAACCTGTCTCCAATACTGTTTGGACCCTGTGATACCTGCTTTTCCCTTAGCCACTACTTGTATTCCAGATGAGTTGCCCCAGACCAGTAGGGTTCAGGCCAAGTTGTGCCCTGAGCAGCAGAGTAACACATGTCCTCCTCACCTGGAGAACAAGGATGCCGTGGGTCCCCTACAGGGAGGAAGACTTCTTCAGGATCAAACTCACTTGCTCTTCGCATCCCAGATCCAGGCCAGGACTAACTACATGGCTAGAGAAATTATGGAGGAACCTTTTCAACCTACTACCTCTTGTACCATGACTGAAGAAGCAGACCTTGGGTGTCTGGCCAAGGACACCCCTAATTCCAGGAAGGCTGATGGTCCTGAGGACAGTTCGTTGGAGTCTGTTAGCCACTGTCTTGTTCTATTGATCCTGAGAAGGTCCCATCGCCTGCTTCCTCATAGCCTCAATCCCAGACCAAGGAGAGGAGGCCCCTTGAGGAGGGGATACTGTTATGGCCCTGGGCTGTGCCACATGCCCCAACCTACCTGCAGGCCTTGGCAGAGGTTCAAGGTCCAAAGCCTCTGCTAGGAGTTCTGGACCTAGGTCTTTGGCATGGTGGGCAGCCAGCACTGCAGCTTCTAGCATCCAGGGTGCTAAGGGCGTTACTGCACTAGACATGTGCCAGGAACACATTTAAAGCTTCCACAGCAGGAGCCCCAAAAGGGCACCAGTAATGATGTCCATTCCCGGGTCCTTATAAGGCAGCTGAGTTCATCCCTCACTGCCTTCACAACGGGTCGCCTTTTCACTCCTTGCCTGCCTGTCTCCAGTTCAGCTTGCCTTGCCTGTCTCCAGCTCCAGTCCAGTCTTCCCTCCGCTCCTGCCGAGACTTCAGCCTAGTCCAGCCTTGCCTCAGCTCTTGTTGAATCTTCAGCTCCAGCCCAGCCGCCTCAGCTCTTGCTGAGTCCTCAGCTTCAGTATAGCCTTGCCTCAACTCTAGTTGAATCTTCTATTCTAGATGAGCCTAATACCCACTCAGGTAAAGTTCAAATCAGTGCTAAAGACCTGTCTATCCTCTCAAGCCCTTCTTAGTCTTTTCTGAATTCTCTCTGGCTTGATTTTTCATCCCCCTCACCCACTTTTGTTTCCCAATTCTTCTGTGACTACTGGAATCGATTGCTGTGCATCCTACTGTCCCCTCTCTGGTGTTTTCACCTAGCAGTTGTTTGGTCTTTGTCCCATTTGTATTATCCCCCTAATCCTATAAACATCACATAAACTGCATATGAAAATTTGGGCACGCACCCAATTTGCACGTGCAAGTTACTTGAATAACGAGTCAAGTAGTGCCAATAATTGGCTTTTTAACAAGAATTTATCAGCACTAATTTGATTTAATTGGCCTTTATTCTGGAAAATTGATGCACTGGGTCTACACCTAAATTTTACGTGATGCCCAAAGAAGAGGGCACGGAAGTGGAAGGGTCATGGGCATTTCAGGGCAGATCAGGGGCGTGGTTTTCAATTACATGAATAATTATAAAATATGGGAGCTCTGTGCATACAGGCACAGGTATTTATACCATGTTTTAGTTGGTGCAAATGGCAGCACCTAAATTTACACAATGACCCCTGAGTGTAAGTGCTATTCTATACACTGTGCCTAACTGTAAGTGCAGTTTATAGAATAGCAATTTTTTCAAATGATGATTTTTTGGGGGCTGCTCTCCGTGGATTCTATATTGTGCACCTAGAGATCCGTGCTGAAATCCAGACATATTCTATAACAATGCGTGTAACTTAATTGGCTTAACAAGCTAATCGGCATTGATAACAGCCCTTAACAAGCAATAATGAGCACTAATCAGCAATAAATAGAATTTACACAAAGAACTCGCTAAGCGTATTCTGTAATGAAACTGCACCTAAATTCTAATCTGCGCAGTTCATAAGAGGTGTAGCTGTGGACGGGGAAATGGGAGTTTCATGGGTGTTCCAAAATTTATGCGCATAATTATAGAATATGACCCAGTGCATAAATTGAGTAATAGTCAAACCAATAAAAAATCTTATGCTAGAAAAGTAAAACAAACAAAAGTGTACAATGTAAAACTATATTAATATATGAATGCTACTAGACATATATCCAAAAAACAATAAATGATAATTAATGGAAACATATAAAAATATAGGGAATTAAAAACTTGTGAAAATATGATATGACACTCATACAATCAAAATAGAAAGTATCATCTTTTCACTCAATTTATGCAAATTGTATATATGTTTTTAAGTTTTTACCATAGGTTTTAATTTGTTAATGTACAACTTTTGGATTTTTTTTTTTGTTACATTTGTAACCTGTGCTTTCCCACTCATGACAGGCTCAATGCGGCTTACATGGGGCAATGGAGGGTTAAGTGACTTGCCCAGAGTCACAAGGAGCTGCCTGTGCCTGAAGTGGGAATTGAACTCAGTTCCTCAGTTCCCCAGGACCAAAGTCCACCACCCTAACCACTAGGCCACTCCTCCACTGAGTTTGTATTTTATTATTTATCATTTATATACTTTTCATGTTTATTCTTATTTAGATATATTAACCCCTGAGGCAGACCTTTGTGCCGAAACATGGCTGTGTTGGGTCATTTTTATGCTTGTCAGAATTAAAGACTTATTGAACATCCTCCTTGAGTTCTCCTCACTTTTTGTTGTTCTGTGCTCATGTTTGCGTGAGGGACTTCGCCTCCTTTTTTTGTTTGTCTGTCTATAAGTCACTACAGTCTGTGTAACTGGCAATGTTCTGTAATGTATCTTTTGGAAAGATCTTTACAGCATTGTTTCCTATATGTTTCAGCAAAAGGAAATCTAACTCATAAAAATGGAAAAGCTCAAATCCCATTACTGCATATTCTTTAGGTCTGCTTTTATAGCTCCATCAGTTGCTTATTCTTGCCCAGCACCATTGAAACAGTTACATTTTCTACTGTTTCTTTAGATGAAGAATAATTGTGCATAGATTGAATTAGCACCAGTTCAAAACTTCTAGGCTGAAACATTAGTCATTAAGGGGTCCTTTTCCTAAGGTGCATTAACAGAGTTAGCGTGCACTAATGATTAGTGCCTGCTAGATGATAAGACACCCGTAGGAGTATAATGGGTGTCTTATCATTTAGTGCATGCTAATCATTAGTGCGCCTTAGTAAAAGGACCAGTAAGGCTTCAAACTGGTTATTGTCCATTCACATATCTCTCATATACATTCATAATTCAATGATCTATAAAACACATCTTTGAAAAATGGAGAGTATATTTCATATTTACTACCTTATGCTTGGATCAGAAATGACTGGGCATTTAGGTTATGAACTCTTACTTAAGGTGTTTCTTTGGGGAGAATGTTAATATCTATAAGGGAGCAGGTTTGTAGGTGGTGGGAAACTGGACAGGGCAAAAACTTGTGGTTCCTTTTGAGTTTGTTTGGCCTTTTTTCGATTTTAAGGATGTTTTTCAGTTCCTTTCACAGATGCATTTTTAGTTTAATATGTTTATTGAAGTTAACAAATGAACAGATTACAAACTGCAAAAAACATGATCACAATCAATGTAATCAAGCAAAATACTCTCCCAACAAGGTGACAACAGCAAATAATTTGTGAAAAATACTCCCCTCACCAATATACCCCCTCCCTCATGACTTACAAACCCCAACCCATTCCCCCATCCCTCCCCCACACCCCATCTACAAATGGACATACCTAACAACACTGTGCAAAGCATGTAACTTATTCTGTACACACACACCCAAAGCTCGCCCATGCTCTGCCCTCATATATGCACCTTTGCAGATATGCACTATCCACTAATTCTATAATCTTGTACATTCACTTTCATGTTTATCCCTGGATTCTATGTATGGCGTATTGAGTCATGTGTGTAGATTTGTAAGTGCACCTAATCTACACACTTGCCTTAATTGTTTAATGAGCCACTTAGTCATAAGTGGCTCATTAAACGACCACTTATCATCACTAATTTTACGTGTATGCTTTGCTAGGTGTATTCTATAAAGTGGTGAGTGTAAATTCTGACTCGTGCAGCCAAAAAGGGGGCACGGCCATTGGCGGGGTGTGGGCGTGACAGGCCTATCAATCAAATCTACAAGCACTGTTACAGAATATGTGCCAGCATGCATAGATTTAGTCACACGCATTTACACCAGCTTATCACTGGCGTAAATGGACATGCCTAAATGTAGGTGTCCCCACCCTGGCCCAAGATGTATTCTATATAACGTGCTTACATTTACGCGTATCTAATAGAATACGCCTAGGCATTTCTATTGGACACGCCTAGATTCTAGGTGCCATATATATAATCTAGCCCTCAGTGTGCAAAATTATACATTGTAAATTGGCATTAAGAATCAATAATTGGCTACAATTGGAATTAATTGGTGTTGATTGGCACTAATTTGCAGTTGCATCGGTATTCTATAAACATAGGGCCCCATATTCAAAGCAATTTAGCTGGCCACTGACCTTTAGGTGACCTTTGAGAATTACCCTGTAGCACTAAGGCACAACCTTACAGAATAGCGTCTGGTGTTGCTTACGTGTGTACTGCCAATTTTGGTGCCTCTGACATACGTATGTGGTGCACAAGTTTAGGGTCCAAGCTATAGAATTGCCCTTCACATGTGGTTCCCAATAAAGACAGTAATTTTACAACTAACCACATGTATAAACAATACACACATACTTTTCCCTGTGTGGATATCAGCCAATTTTCAAAATAGAAAGAAACGTACACTTCCAGGTTTTTGAAAATTAGCCATGGACTTTGGTGGCACAGATGTTCTGCGATATTTGATGTGTATGCACATGTACTTTACAAATTATGCATATACAGTAAATTCAAAATCTTCCCTAACCCCAGCCTTGGGAATCCCTCTGCTCAGTTTGAGTAAAGTTACATATGAACAGGTTGTGTGCATGTAATATTACACAAATATTGGACATATAATTCTATAAGCTCTCTAATTAGAAAATGAATGGTATAAAAAAACCAAAACTTAAAGGGTTGTGTCACGAAACACCTAGCACCCGCCTGAGGTTAACGCTGCTGCCACCTGGAAAGTCTGTCCCCAGCACTGCTCAGGTCCATCTGCACCTGGGCATGTGCTCTATACTAGCACCCTCCTCCCACTGACTGAGTCCCACTCACCTCTGGGCTAGTCTCCCACTCTCAAGATAGTCCCTGGTGATTTCTAGGACACTGGGGCCACACTCCAGGGATTCCACAGTTCCCAGAAAGCACCCACTGACCCAAAAACACAAGCCAGGATTCATAGTTAGTGCAGGTCAGCAGAGTCAATAAACTAAATTTGATTTATTGTCACAGAGTTTAAACAATGAATTCAGCAAGCAATAACAGGTAACTGAATATGGATCAATTATAAAACTAAACATGTGTTTACTACTTGAGGAATACCTGGGTAGGTCAGGAAATATAACTGCTCACAAGTGATATCATATAACTGCTCAAATGGTCTCAGTAAAGAGATCTTTCTCTCTCCGCTCCCTGGCTGAGACTAGGGAAAATCTAGTACCTTCAGGCTAGATTTGAAATCCAGGGCATCAGTTTTGAAAGTAGCTGCCCAATGGTACTGTACATTGCCTTTTCATAAGCTGAAACTGGAAGAGAGAAAGCACCATCTTACTACTACTTAACATTTCTAGAGCGCTACTAGGGTTACGCAGCGCTGTACAGTTTAACAAAGAAGGACAGTCCCTGCTCAAAGGAGCTTACAATCTAAAGGACGAAATATCAAGTTGGGGCAGTCTAGATTTCCTGAATAGAGGTATGGTGGTTAGGTGCTGAAGGCGACATTGAAGAGGTGGGCTTTGAGCAAGGATTTGCAGCCTAGGAACCCACTGTTTTGTCACAAGTTGCATATGTGTTTGTATGTCAAGTGGTGCTTAGGTGTCAACTCTAGCTGTATGAACTAAGACCGGTGCTGAGCTGGCTTGAACGGTCTGAGTCCCACATATAGCAATCTGGTTTAGGTTGGGCAGTAGAGAGGT
The DNA here is from genome assembly GCF_901765095.1 of Microcaecilia unicolor. NCBI lineage: Eukaryota > Metazoa > Chordata > Amphibia > Gymnophiona > Siphonopidae > Microcaecilia > Microcaecilia unicolor. Next base: position 237,072,056 of record NC_044032.1, on the reverse strand, counting down.
TTGATGGAAACTCCAGTAATTTGGAATATGATGACAGTGCCGGGCAGACATTTACGGTCTGTGTTCCACAAATGACAAGACAGAGTCGGATAGACTTTGACTGCAACTCCAGTAGTTGGAACATACAGTAAGGACAGAGCTAGGTGGACTTCTACGGTCTATGTTCCAGAAGCAACAAAGACCATGATCAAGAATGTGTGTATACACATACACACACACACACACACACACACACATATATATATATATATATATATATATATATATATATATATATATACATACATACACATACAGTGAAACCTCGGTTTCGTTGACTTTGGTTATCGTCGGTTTCCGTTTTCGTTGGTGTGTCCACGTGACCTCGCTGCTAATTTTGCGAAAACAAAGGGCGACCCATGCATTCTCCTTCTCATTGTGGCGTTGTTTCTCATTGTGTGAGCATCACCCTGCTCGTCTAACGCAACACATGCAAGATAAAATCACATGTGCTCAAATCTCATTTTCCCTGTTAAGTGTTTCCCTTGCTAATAAGTTAACCCTGTCCCTTTAGCTCCATCATGGGGCTATATTTATTCTCTATAAAATGTGTTTTTGGTATGTATTTTGGAGTGTCTAGAACAAATTAATTGGATTTACATTGATTCATATGGAAATAATTGCCTCGGTTTTCATTGATTGTTTTTGGACAGATTATCAAAGAAAACCGAGGTATCACTGTGTATATATATATATATATATATATATATATATATATATATATATATATATATATATATATATAATCACATTCATTGTTGATTTAATCTAGAATTGAGAATGAATGTGACTGTTGGGCAAACTGAATGGACCAATCAGGTCTTCATCTGCTGTCACTTACTGTGTTAATATAAGTACCTATTTCCATGTATAGAACACTGCTTTATACTTTTAAATTCCCTTCAGAGTGTCTTGTTCAAAGTCACAAGGAGAGTTAATGAGAGAACAGAGATTTTTACCCTCATTTTTCTGGTTCGTGACCCATCACTAATCAGAAAGCTAGTTCTTAACTAAGGAGGAAAGTTATTAAGCTGTGATAGGGCCTTAAGTCACAGTGATATTTAGGTCACTGTGGGTTCCATAGTAATGAGATGCAAAACATGCAGATGCCTGTTAAGCAGCTCGTTACTATATGAAATCTAACACATGACCTGTGGTATGCTGCAGGTGTACACTGTAAGTCGTGTTATGAGCATAAAACCACAGTAAAATCTTACCATGTCGAGAGCATCAGGCCTTAAAGCCATGGCCCAATGCTTCTAGCCAGAGTCTGAACAGTCTGTGCTGTACCCCCACTCCCCAAGCACTTCCCCTACCCCACCCCCAATCACACCTCCCTCACCCTTCCTAAGGACCCTTCATCTTAGAAGTCCTACCTTAATTTTGCTTGAGATGGTGGGGGTGTGGGGTGGGGGTGGGGGTGGGGGAAAAGACACAGGTCCTGCAGGCTCCAGCGTGGGAGCTTTGAGCCACGGCCTGATGCTCCCGGGCCACTGGAATAATGTTTCTTGGGGTTAGCGTGGAAGCCCTTATCACCACCTCAGTGGGTGGCTGTAAGTGATCCCCCCCCCCCCCCCCCCCGGTATGGCCATGTGGCAAGTTCAATCTTACCACATGGCCGCTAGCACATGGCCCTTTTTACCACAGCTTAGTGAAAAGGCCGCCTTGCAAAGTGGCTTGCAAGCAGTGTTATTTATTTACCATGTAGTCAGCAACATATGGGACTGTTATACTGAATGTCTCTGACTCCTGTGGTAAATTACTGTGTGGTAAAAGTTCACCCTTTACTACAGCTTGATAACTGGGGCTCCCCCCCCCCCCCCCCACCAGCCCCCCCCCCCCCTCCACCAATGTTAGTTTACAACTGAAATCAGTTTTTGAATCAATTAGGGGCAAATGTTTTGCAAATATTTCATTGAAAAATTGATTAGCAAGGATGATCTGATCACCTGCAGCAGCAGCACCACCTGCTGGTATGTTGAAGTATGTCATTAATCAGAGGGGACCTTCTGTCTTCTTAATTTAATTTGCAGGAAGGTGCTATCTATCTATGATTTGTTAGTGAAGTGGAAGCAGAAACATTATGGAAAGAAAAGATCTCAAGCACAAATGAAGGCGTTATGGCTCTACACCCAGTGCCCCCTGTTGCTTGGAGGTGGCTGGTCAGTGAGACTAATAACTGCTCAGATGTGATGGCATGTGAAGCTGGAGTAGTAAAGATGTCAAAGAGATTCCTGATATAAGGCACTTCCTGTGCTGAAGGGTCCATTGTCATAGGAAGCAGAGGAAGACAGACAGAAGAGCAGGCAATTACAGGGTAGGGTTTTGACTAGGAAACTACTGTATAAATAAATTTACTCACTACTGAGTAAATTATTATTTATGTGCCATGTCAGATTGTGCTTGATTAGTTCCTAGGGGGAGTGCTAAGGATAGAGGAATATAAAACACAAACTTTGTAAATGCAGGAGGCATCCTGTGTAACATTTGCTTTCATAAGCAATTAACACCATTAGAATTCCCATGAAAGTACTTAAGCTATGGTATCTATGTTCATGCCCAAAATATTTCTTGATGAGGACTTTTACTGCAAGCATTAAATTAATTTGTATTGATGGGATATATTATTTGGTGATACTGCACTTGTATACTGCATTTAGCACAGCCTCTTCAAATCTTCATCATGCTGAACCCTGCCCCCTTATTCGATATTATGCAAATATGGAATACGGAGGGCTGTGCTAAACAAATGTTTGAAGATCTAAATGCTAAACCATGTTAAAACAGCATGGTGGGTAGGTCAGAGAAGCAGCTATGTCATTTTGAATTTGATTTTATACTGGTAAGAGGAAAACTGACTCCTTCCTGTCAATGAGGGGTCTGGGTGAGATGTCTGAGGGCCTTTCATGACATGGGAGGTGAAGGGCAAGTTAAAATAGATGTCATAAAAGGGTAGCGGGGTATGGGTCCAGAAGGCTCTTTTATATATCACTTGTTCAGGACCCCTGTCTGTTTTAATCATTCCCACCATAAGTAATTACCTAGGGCCCCTTTTAGTATGCCACATTAGGCTCTGCGCCAAAATGAACTTACCACCCGACTACCGCATGCCTCTTGCAGTAATTTCATTTTTGACGTGCATCCACTATGCACGTCTGGAAAATATTTTTTATTTTCAGACGCACATAGCGGATGCACGCCAAGTGGCATCTGACACGTGTAGGTCCTTACCACACAGATTCCTTACCACTAGGTCTATGGCTGGCGGTAAGGTCAGACACCCAAAATAGAAGCGTGGCAATTTTGATTTTGCCGCACGTCCAATTTCGCCAAAATTTTAAAAAGGCATTTTGGTACCTGTGCTGAAAAATATTTCTGCGTGCGCCCAAAACCCGCTCCTACACTATTGCAAGCCACATTTTACCGCGGCTTAGTAAAAGGACCCCCTAATCCCTTATTTGTCTTGTTTGTCTGTCTTGATTAGATTGTAAACTGCCATGCAGGGACTATCTTTTACGTTTTAGTGTACATTACATTACCATAGAGTTATACTCCACTCAGCATCTTAAAATAGATTCAGAGTGGATTACATTTAAGAATATAACCAGTTCAAGAAATCTTGGAGCTTATAATCATAATGAAATACAGTCATAAAGAAATATAATAAGAAGTAGGAGTAGGAAGAGGAGGCTAGAGGCGTAAATTAGAGGCACCTTCTAAGGCTCCTAAAATGAACCGCAGCTCCTGTAATGTAATTAACCTTGCCGTGTCAGGTGTGGTACATTGAACCTCTGTGGTATTAAAGCTGGCTAGAACATCCATCATTAATACTTTAGGAGGTCGTATTTATTGGCATTGCCATTAGACATGCAAATAGTGTGCATAGCAGATCAGCATTAGTAGCTAACATCTGAATTAATGCATCACTAGGAGCATCACTATCTGTCCCCTCATCACAAGAGATTGTATGACGTGATACCCGCCAGCGAGCCTTCTCGGGAGTAGCCCCCACAATCTGGAATTTACTCCCAGAGGGGCTAGGTATATAACTCGAGACTACCTCTACTTCAGGAAGCAGGTAAAAGCCTGGCTGTTCTCCCAAACCTGTAATACATAGGGTGACTGACTATACACTCATTCTGCACCTGGACAAGCTTGCAACACACTGTGTCCAAGACCAGTTCCTTATATCTTCTTTAACTGTACAAAGAACTTGCCTTGAGTTTAGCCATTCATTTATTTATCTCAACTGACTCTGTACCATGCATCTTGCCTCCATCTATATATCTGTACTTGGCCTCTCGGCTGCATGGCAAGCTGTATTGTAGAAAATCATTGGCATCATATCTATGTTAGTATGTCAGTAAAGGGGAGTGTTGCCCTGAAGAGGAAACTGCCCCATCTGAGCCATCTGTCCAGACCCCAAGAAAGCCTGCATTAAAGTGTGTACCAACTGAAGCGCCTGTTCCCAACAGAAAGGTCTACCTAAGCGAAATTAAAATCCTGCACCAAGTACTCTTATCCTAAAACCTGCCACTGTGCTTGCCTTCTGCCAGGCACCCACTTCTGGGAAATCCTGCCTACCTCCCTGACAGCGCCAGTAGGGGGTACAGTACAGGTGGAGAAGAGAACCTGGAAGAGAATTTAAGGGGAAAAAAGGGTGGGAATTTCCCCCACTTATCTTTTTATTTAAATTTAGTTAGTCCACAAGGCTTTTTGCCAAAGAAAATTACTGACCAAGTCTAGGTGGCACACGCACCGAGCACAAGGAGTCAGGGTTTTCTATTTTTTAGTTCTTTTGCATCAAAATAGTAGGTACCCTGGAGTTCCTGAGCTGGTGAGCTCACCCCACAAACCAAGGACACTTAGACACAGAGACGACCAAAGTACCCAACACAAGACAGTGGTGATGCTAGCGAAGAACTGATATACTGGTAATATCATTGTGTGCACACAAATAGATCCCAAAAAGAAAATAAATCTCAGATCTGAGTACACTAGCATTACACACTCACTGTAACACACTTATCTGAGGAAAACCTGGGTGTATGTGAATCTGTTGAAACTTTTAACAAAAAATGTTGGACTTGGAGACAAAGGGTCTGGTCCCTGGAGAACAGAATTGAAGTTACATTAAAGGGGAAGGAGTAGATGGGTATATTTGTCTGATGCTTATTGCAGAGTAACTGTGAATATTTATTCTTGAAGTATTTATTGTAGAGTGACTGAGTTTTAGTAGCAGAGGTAGCGAAGGAGCAAAGTAATAATTGAGTTTGTGCACACGTTTGGGGTGTTTTGTGTTATTGCAGAAGCTGGATTGGGGTCTTGGTAATTTTTATTATAAATTTGAACACCTTATTGCCTTTATAATTTATTGCAAAGTACATAACACCTTGTACCAGGGGCATAGCCAGACCTCACGGTAGGAGGGGGCCAGAGCCAGAGGTTGGGGGGCATATTTTGGTCTGCTGCTCCACCGCCATCCTGCCGCTCTCCACCCACTTCTGCACCCCAACCCCTGCCAGCTAAAGCGTTGTCCAGCGCCAGTCTCTGGCGCCACCGAGTTGCCTGCCCTGCTCTGTCTTCCCCTCACGTCCTGCATGATCCTTTTAGTGAAATTGAGCATGCTCAGTTTTACTAAAAGAAGCGTGCAGGACGTGAGGACAGAGCAGGGCAGTCCCGGAGACCGGTGCTGGACAAGCTTCAACTAGCAGGGGTTGGGGACCCCACCAGCAAAACCAGGGGCCCACAGAAAATTTGGGGGGGCCAGGCCCCCATGGCCCCACATAGCTACGCCACTGCCTTGTACTATCTCCGTTTATTACCACCTACCTTTAACAGCTGGTATCAACTTAAAGAAACATATCCAAGTGTTTCCATTTATTTTACTATTTAATAAAATATTTAATGGTTTTCTTTTCAGAACCCTTGGTTGTGTGGAGCTTATTTGGGAACCCCTACTTGAAACCGTGACATTTATGTACTTGTGTACTTAAGGCAGGCAAGCTGGGAAGAGGAGCAATTGTATCCAGAATTTTAGGCTCTTAGGTAGAAAGCTGGTCCAGATCTTCCAGAGTCGCATTTTCAGAAATGCTCCCCGTTCCACGCACAGGACCCAAAAGGCAGGCAGAGCTCTGAAGTTTCAATGTGTGGTTGAGACGATGGTGCAGGGATGAGGGATTTAGATTTGTTAGGAACTGGGCGAAATTCTGGGAAAGGGGGAGACTGTTCTGAAAGGATGGGCTTCGTCTTAACAGGGATGGAGCTAGGCTGTTGGCGCTATCTTTTAAAAAGGAGATAGAGCAGCTTTTAAACTAGAATGTGGAGGGGGGGGGGGGGGGAGGGAAGAGCCAACAGTTGCCCAGGAGCGCATGGTTTGGTGTGGAGTATCCTTGAAGGAATCCCAGTAGAGAGGTTTCAATAATGCTTAAAGTAAGCCAGGTGTTCTTAATGAGAGAGCAGAATACAGGACGTGCATTATCCCCTTCAACTTCTAAGCAGCTTGTAGATCAAAGGAAAAAACACAATTTGAAGTGCCTGTATACAAATGATAGAAGCCTAAAAAATAAGATGTGAGAGTTAGAAAATATAGCATTAATGATGAGGTAAATATAATAGGCATCTCAGAGACTTGGTAGAAAGAGGACCATCAATGGGACACTGTGTTAACAGGGTACAAATCATAGTAACATAGTAGATGACGGCAGAAAAAGACCTGCACGGTCCATCTAGTCTGCCCACGATAAACTCATATGTGTATACCTTACCTTGATTTGTACCTGTCTTTTTCAGGGCACAGACCGTATAAGTCTGTCCAGCAGTATTTCCCGCCTCCCAACCACCAGTCCCGCCTCCCATCACCGGCTCTGGCACAGACCCCGTATAAGTCTGCCCTCCCCTATCCTAGCCTCTCAACCACCAACCCCTCTTCCCCCCGCCACCCCAATTTCAGCTAAGCTTCTGTGGATCCATTCCTTCTGCACAGGATTCCTTTATGCCTATCCCACGCATGTTTGAATTCCGTTACTGTTTTCATGTCCACCACCTCCCGCGGGAGGGCATTCCAAGCGTTCACCACCCTCTCCGTGAAGAAATACTTCCTGACATCTTTCCTGAGTCTGCCCCCCTTCAATCTCATTTCATGTCCTCTCGTTCTACCGCCTTCCCATCTCCGGAAAAGATTTGTTTGCGGATTAATACCTTTCAAATATTTGAACGTCTGTATCATATCACCCCTGTTCCTCCTTTCCTCCTCTATCGTATTGCAATGATAGAGAGGATCAAATTGGAGGGGGGTTGCACTATATGTTAAAGAGGGAATTGAGTCAAATAAAATAAACATTCACATGACACAGATAGCAGCGTGGAATCTTTATGAATAGAAATTCCATGTGTGAAGGGAAGGAGTATTCTTGTAGGGCTGTACTACTGTCCATCGGGATAGAACGAACTGACAGGTGAAGAAATGTTTACAGAGATTAGGAAAGCTGACAAATTGGGCAATGCTATAATAATGGGTGATTTCAATTACCCCGATATTGACTGGAAAAATGTTACACCAGGGGGTGCCAGGGAGATAAATTTTCTAGATGTAATAAACGACTGCTTCTTGGAGCAGCTGGTCCAGGAACCGACGAGAGGGGGAGCAATTTTGGATCTGGTCCTTGGTGGTGTACAGGGCATAGTACAGGAGGTGGCGGTGTTGGGTCCCCTGGGAAATGGTGATCATAACATGATCAAGTTTGAGCTACTATCTGGGATCAACCCACAAAATAAATCTACTGTAGCTGCTTTTAATTTTCGAAAGGGTGACTATAATAAAATGAGGAAAATGATTAAAAAGAAACTAAAAAGGATCAGCTGCAAAGGTTAGGACACTAAATCGAGCGTGGACGTTATTCAAAAATACCATCTTGGAAACCCAGTCCAGATGCATTCCACGTATTTGCAAAGGTGGAAAGAAGAAAAAAACATCAGCCTGCATGGTTAAAAGGTGAAGTAAAAGAGACCATTACAGCCAAAAGATTGTCCTTCAAAGAATGGAAAAAGGACCCAAACGAAGAATATAAGAAGCAACATAAGCACTGGCAATTCATATGCAAAGTACTAATAAAGGAGGCTAAAAGAGAATATGAAGAGAAACTTGCCACAGAGGCTAAAACTCACACTAACAACTTTTTCAGGTATATCAGAACCAGAAAGCCTGCAAGGGAATCCGTGGGACCGTTAGATCACAAAGGAGCAAATGGGATGCTCAGGGAGGACAAGGCCATAGCGAAGAAACTGAATGAATTCTTTGCTTCTGTCTTTATGGAAGAAGATGTAAGAGTTCTGCCTGTACCAGAAATGGTTTTCAAGGGTGATGATGTGGAGGAATTGAAAGAAATCTCAGTGAACCTAGAAGATGTACTGAGCTAAATTGACAAATTAAAGAGTAGTAAATCACCTGGCCCAGATGGCATACATCCAAGGGTACTCAAAGAACTCATGCATGAAATTACTGATCTGCTGTTATAAATATGTAACCTGTCATTAAAATCGTCCATGGTACCTGAAGATTGGAGGGTCGCCAATGTGACGCCGATTTTTAAAAAGGGTTCTAGGCGTGATCCAGGAAATTATAGACCAGTAAGCCTGACATCGGTGCTGGGCAAAATAATGGAAACTATTATAAAGAATAAAATTATAGAACACATAGACAAAGATGGTTTAATGAGACAGAGTCAGAATGGGTTTAGCCAAGGGAAGCCTCGCCTCACCAATTTGCTTCATTTCTTTGAAGGCGTGAATAAACATGTGGCTAAAGGTGAGCTGGTTGATGTAGTGTATCTAGTTTCAGAAAGCTTTTCATGAAGTTCCTCATGAGAAACTCCTGAGCAGTGCCGTAGCGAGGGCTAATGACCCCCGGGGCGGGTCGCCGCTGCGCACCCCCCCGGGTGCAGCACGGCGCACCCCCCCTCCGAAGCGACCCCCCCCCCCGACCGCATTCTTACCTGCGGGAGGGCCGATCCACCCCGAGTGCACGTCACTCGGAGCTGCGTCAGCCCCGCTGGTTCCCTGCTCTCTCTGCCCTGGAACAGGAAGTAACCTGTTCCGGGGCAGAGGGAGCAGGGAACCAGCGGGGTCGGCACCCCCCGAGCGCATGCACCTGGGCGGACCGCCCCTCCCGCCCCCCCTTCCTACGCCACTGCTCCTGAGAAAAGTAAAGATTCATGGGATAGGAGGCAAGTTTCTGGTGTGGATTAGGAATTGGTTATTGGACAGAAAACAGAGGGCAGGGTTAAATGGTCATTTCTCTCAATGGAGGAGAGTGAACAGTGGAGTGCCACCGGGATCTGAACTGGGACCGGTACTATTTAACATATTTATAAATGATATGGAAATCAGAACGACAAGTGAGGTGATCAAATTTGCAGATGATAAAAAACTATTCAAGGTTGTTAAAACACATGCGGATTGTGAAATATTGCAGGAAGACCTTAGGAAATTGGAAGACTGGGCATCCAAATGGCAGATGAAATTTAATGTGGACAAATGCAAGGTGATGCACATTGGAAAGAATAATCTGAATCACAGTTACCTGATGCTAGGGTCAACCTTGGGGGTCAGCGCTCAAGAAAAAGATCTGGGTGTCGTTGTAGATAATACGCTGAAATCTTCTGCTCAGTGTGCAATGGCGGACAAAATAGCAAACAGGATGCTAGGAATTATTAGGAAAGTGATGGTGAATAAGACCGAGAATACTATAATGCCTTTGTATCGCTCCATGGTGTGTCCGTACCTAGAGTATTGCATTCAGTTCTGGTCAATAACTTAACGTTACTCTGGTGTTCAATTGCAACTTGAGCATACAGAATAGAATTACTTATTATTTAAAAAATCGCCTCAGAGGCCCAAGGTACCTTATTCATAGGACACCTTTGCTCTGGCCGACATCATAGGCTCCTCCTCCTTCCATAAAAACAGCCACAGAGTAAAAACTTCCAAAAAACATGTAATCACGGAAGAGAAAAAAAATCTGTGGCAGAAAAACACGTGAGGGGTCTTCAGTATATCTATATTCTGATGCTTTCAAATAGCAATATAATGTTCACGTTTTCACGATTGAAAAAAATTTTTCTTTACCAATCATATACTGTTGAAAATAGATTAGGACTTGAAATGTTTACAGATTCCCTCCCACTCATTAATTGCACACAATGCAGCAGATAATAAAGACTAAGTAAAGCAGTTTTAGCATATACACCTGTCTTGCTTGAAAAGCTTAAAATACTTAGCTTTAAACTGGACTCGATCTCTACTATTTCTGATTATTTTCGTGGGAGGTCGACCATCTGTCCTAATCTTTCATTCAGTTCAATTCCTCAATTGGATCTCCATATATTTCTTCTTTAGATGGTATATCTTTCAAATCTAATTTCATCATTTAATCATATGTCTTTCTCGACAGAACAGGGACCCATCTGTTTCGCTACTTCCTCAGGAGAAGATCAAATGTTCTGGTCGCCATATCTCAAAAAAGATATAGCGGAATTAGAAAAGGTTCAAAGAAGAGCAACTAAAATGATAAAGGGGATGAGGAAAGGCTAAAGAGGTTAGCGCTCTTCAGCTTAGAAAAGAGATGGATGGATGAGGAGAGATATGATTGAGGTCTACAAAATCCTGAGTAGAAGTAAATCAATCTTTTACTCGTTCCAAAAGTGCAAATACTAGGGGACACTCATGGAAATACTTTTAAAACAAATAGGAGGAAATATTTTTTCACTCAATGAATAGTTAAGCTCTGGAGCTCGTTGCTGGAGAAGGTGGTAACAGCGGTTAGCATATCTGAGTTTAAAAATGGTTTGGACAAATTCCTGGAGGAAAAGTCCATAGTCTGCTATTGAGACAGACATGGGAAGCAACTGCTAGCCCTGGGATTTATAGTATGGAGTGTTGCCACGATTTGGGTTTCTGTCAGGTACTTGTGACCTGGCTTGGCCACTGTTTGGAAAACAGGATACTGGGCTAGATGGACCATTTGTCTGACCCAGTATGGCTACTCTTATGTTCTATCTATTTTTATTTATTTATTTATTTATTTATTTGTTGTAATCACCCACTCCACCACTAGGGGTTTTACAATAATCTTCAGGACCCTCTGTTCCTTTAGATTTAGGGCATCTTTTACTAAGGCGCATCTTAGTAAAAGACCCTCTTAGTATTTTGGGCAGAAGTGTCATGTAATTACTCTTGTGATGTCTACGGGTACAAATGTTACATACAAAACCTCCAGTGTTTACCCTCTCTCATCCTTTCCACTCACTCAAATCACACAAATTAAAAGAAACATGTATGTCATTAAACAACAAGGGGAGGGGGGTGAAGAAAAATAAAACTGAAATAGTTTGTCTGTAAGGTTCCCGATTCTAAACTTTGTTATACACTTGTTGATGACCCGCTGTTGTTATTTAAGTTTATTCAATGAAGAGTTATTGAACAACAAAAACATTCGCTTCTTAAAGAACTAAGTGCAAAATGGGAAGGGCAGGGAAGCAGCTGTGAGCTCACATTGAAATACTGGGATATAAATGGAGCCAGAGTCACAAAAAGAAACTGAAGACAGAAATTCAATCTCTCCCTGTCTGGTGTCTGCATTTTAAATATCACACCCTGGTGAATTTTGTTATTCAAGAGTCACTGGTCATGGAGCACAAGGTGTCCAGGTCACAGCTTCTGTTTCTGCAAATGGTTTACTAACTAGATAACTGGTGCAAATCATTTCTGAGCAAAGCATGAACTCACGGTCTACTGCTGCTTTCATGCAGAAATGATTTGGGGTACAGATCATGAAGAGTGAGTTGTAGCTTCTGCTGTCTGCACAAGGCATGCTAATAGGCATACAGGGCTCATATAACATAGTAACGTAACATAGTAGATGACAGCAGAAAAAGACCTGCACGGTCCATCCAGTCTGCCCAACAAGATAAACTCATATGTACTACTTTTTGTGTATGCCTTACCTTGATTTGTATCTGTCATTTTCAGGGCACAGACCGTATAATCTGCCTAGCACTATCCCTGCCTCCCAACCACTGGCTCTGGCACAGACCGTATAAGTCTGCCCAGCACTATCCCCACCTCCCACCACCGGCTCATATGGGCTTCTATTTTGTTCCCTACTTGATCTGTAAACTATGGGGGGGGGGGGGGTTACTAAGGTGCGCCGAAAAATGGCCTGCGCTGTTGTAGACGCGTGTATTGGACGCACACAGGTCCATTTTTCAGCGCACCTGCAACAAAAGCCTTTTTTGTTGGGTCAAAAATGGACATGCGGCAAGATGAAAATTGCCACACGTCCATTTTGGGCCTGAAACATTACCTCCACCCATGCACTTAGTGGTAAGGACTGACAGGTTAACCAGGTGGTAATTGTCAGTGCGTGTACAATGCCGATTCCCGCCCAGTTAGTGCTGCATGCTGGAAAATAAAATATATTTTCCGGCACGCTTAGTGGAAATTACTGCCCGGGCCAAGCAGTAGCCAGGTGGTAGCTCCGAATTGGTGTGCGTAGGTGCCTACATGGCTTATTAAAAGGGCCCCTATGCAGTGGCGTAGCTATGGGCCCCCGTAGATTTGGCCCTGGACCCCCCTTTCGACCCTCCCTCCTGCCGCCAACCTGCCGTCGCCTACCTTTGCTGGCAGGGGACCCCAACCCCCGCCAGCCAAGGTCCTCTGCAGGACGTCAGACTCAGAAACAGAACAAAGAAAGAAGAGGACCACGGCTGGCGGGGGTTGGGGTCCCCCGCCAACAAAGGTAGGTGATGGCGGGGGAGGGTTGGTGGCAGGAGGGGGGGTCGAGAGGGTCATCGGGGGGGGGGTCAAAGTTGTTATTAGTGGTGGTGGCGGCGCCAGGGGGGGGCTAAAATGTGCCCCCTCACCTCAGGCTCTGGAACCCCCTCCTGCTGAAGTCTGGCTATGCCCCTGCCCCTATGTAGATTAGCTCTCCGCTTTGGTGAAGAGATAGGAGAGCCACCAAACTGGTGATCTCCAGGAAATTCAGCACGGATCCTGCTGACTGCAGACTCTCACTTGACTCTCGGTCTGTAGCTGCTTCTAAATCCCACATGCTGTTTCACAGTGCACACATTCCCAAGGCCACATCTGTGTTTTACTTCTTATTAGCTCAGGAATTCCCTACTTCCTGATCATTAAGAATCAGAGGGGCCCTTTTACTAAGCCGCATAATCGTCTATGTGCGTCTAACATGCGCCAAAATAGAGTTACCACATGGTTACTGCATGGCCCTTGCGATAATTTCATTTTTGGCGTGTGTCCACTACATGCGCCCGGAAAATATTTTTTATTTTCTGGAGTACGTGGCATTTGGCGCGCATAGGACTTTACCACTAGGTCAATGGCTGGCGGTAAGGTCTCAAACCCAAAATGGATGCGCGGCAATTTTGATTTTGCCACACGTCCATTTTTGGCAAAAATGTAAAAAGGGCTTTTTTACAGGCGCTGAAGAATGGATTGGTGCATGCCCAAAACCCGCACCTACACTACCGCAAGCCATTTTTCAGCGTGCTTTAGTAAAAGGACCCCAGAGAAGTTAATATCATGCTCGCTGGAACAGACTATCTTTATTTCCAGCTTCAGGATATATATTTTGCCAAATTAAAATTTTAAACAGATTACAAATAAAACATTGGAAATATTTAAACACTATGGTAAAACCAAAGCACACAAAACAGACAAAATATTGTTTGTTTGTTTATTTATATTCCATATTGCATAATAGCTTCCACAATGTGAGTAAAAAACAACAACTCTTCACATATCCATAAAACATAAGTATCAAAATTAACATAAAACATTTCCAAATTAAACATCTTCAAATCTGCTGTGATTCACATCTACTAAATTCTAGCCCTTGATAAGTTTTTGAGAAGTCAAATGCTTTCCGCTATTTTCTAAATACTGCTGTATCAGTAAGTAGTCTAAGATGCATTGGAATTCGATTCTATTTGCTTGGACCCAGTGACCCACAATTGAAAATGCAATCACCCAATATCTAAACAAAAATAGATAACGATAGACCACGTCAGCTCACTCAACACAAAGAGGTGGACACCTTCACCTTCTTAAAAGAGAAGAAATCAGTCTCCAACCTAATTCTTTAATGTGTGTCCACTGATTGAGGAGGCACCAAAACTATATCAAGGGCTTGAAATAGCTGGACCCATCACAATGCAGCACCTTAAAAATTAATGGGTTAAAATTTAAATACTGCAGACTGTTTTTTAAAATTCCTAGTCATAATGTTTAAAGTAACTCGGATATTCAGCGCCATTATCTGGGTTGCAAGCAGGGATGAACATCTGGACAGGGTGGCGAGTACTGCCACTATCTGGAAAGCAATGACAGTCTGCAATCTGGATAAAGTTAGGACAGCGAGCTATCCCTATAGGGCTAGATTCTACATATGGCACCATAAGGCACTGAAAAAAAGTGCTATTCTATAAGCCATGCTTAAAGTTAGGCATGATTATAGAATAACACATATGCCCGGGAATTGTGCCTAATTTCAGGCGTTGCCAATTTGCACTGACTAAAACAGTTCTAGTAACATAAATTATGTAGTTGAATTATGTAGCCATAACGAGTTGAGACACTGTGCCAACCCAGCCTTGCAAGATGCTTTTCTTCCCAAGAGTACACGCTTTATGGACAAACAAATGCTTATTCTTCCCCTGCAAGTGAAATACTTCACCCTGATCAAGAAGCACCCCTAATGGTGAGATAGAAATAGACTGACCTACACATTTGGTAACGTAACTAAAAATTCACTTCCAAAATATAAAAAGAGAGAGACAACTCTAGAATGCTTATAGGAATGTGACATGCAGAGCTTGACATTTAGAACAAGTATGTCATATGGAGTTATTATCTTCCTAACAATCTTAGGAAGATAATAACTCCATATGACATACTTGTCGTTGAGTGACATAACCCCAAAGAAGCACCTGAATTGGCATTCTCTCAGATCAGCAGCATAAAAATACTTGCTACAGAGTGTCTAAGATCAACAGCCAGATCATCTCCCAGGTCATCCACCCATTTGTTGAGTATAACCTGAAAATCTGGCTGCCAATTTTTCTGAAGAAGCCTAGTATGAAGCTCTGAGATCAATATTCTGTTACCAGATGGAGAGTCCAACCATGTTCGCATGGTTGGATGAGGTAAATAAACACCCAAATATTTTAAGGATACCCTAGCCCACCATAACAGGAAGTGCCCAGGCCTTCCCCTCCTCACCAAATCGTCCATAGGGTTTCTGACTTGTCAAAGATTAGAGTAAAACCGGAGAAATCACCATACTCTTGGAAGCTCTCCAATAAGTTCACCAATGAGGTATGGGGTTGAGTGAGATGTACTAACAAATTATCAGCAAATGTCACAGTCTTAAACTCCAAGTGTAATGCCTACACCCCCTTGATACACCCAGGGTTAGAAATTATTTCCCTAATCAGGAGATCTAGGGTCAACACAAACACAGGGGTGATAAAGGCACCACTGCTGAGTCCCTCAAAAAAATCTGGAACAATTCTGACAATAACCCATTAACACACAGCACTGCCCTAGGGTTTGTATGTAGAGTATGCACAACATCCTGAAAGAAACCCCAGATATCGTATGCATCTAGTGTGGCATATAAGAAATCCCAGCAAACCTTGTCAAAAGCTTTTTCAGACTCAAAGCTGATAAGCAAAGATGGTATTTTGCGATGAGCCACCCACTCTAATGAAGTCAAAATCCATCTAACATTCTGAACAGTGTATCGGCCCTTGATAAAGCTTACTTGGGCGATGCTATCAGATTTGGCAACATACGAGAAAACCTATTGACCATAATTTTAGCAAGCAATTAATTAATGAAATCAGGCGATATGACTCTACTTTGATCTCTGCCCGGCTTAAGAAATGCCAAAATTTGTGTTGTCTGAAGACTACCGGGAAGCCTCCACTGTCCCACCATTTCATTGAATGCCACGGTCAATGGGGAGAGGATCTCGGCCTGCAACAACTTATACAATTCTGTCTGGTATCCATCAAGTCCTAGGGCCTTGCACAATGCACTCTGATTTATGCCAAAGTAACCTCATCCTCGGAGCAGAAGCATAGCCAGGTTGAGGGTGAAGGGGAACAGACAGCATACTACCGATGGTGCCAGCGCATATTTTAAATGTGACCGCATCAAAAATAGGTGCTGTCACTGTTGGAAGTCCATTTGAGGGAGCGGCAGCTCCCCTGATGACACTTCTAGCTATGCCTCTGTCTCCGAGACCAGGGCACTCAGAAGAGCCAGATCTGCAGGAGAAATCTCCAGTAAATCCATGGTCCCCAAATAAATATCACCCATCAACCCCTGCTCTGATGGTTTATCATACAGAGCAGCATAAAAAACACCAGCACACCACCCTACAGGTCAAGCAGTTGATATCATCTATCAGATTGTTTGACATGTTTTTCTCTGGTATATAACCGTGTCTTCTTGGATCCTGTCATTCACTGAGTTCAAGACAACCCTCTGTCCTGGTATTCAGCCCATTAATTCATTTACTATTGCGATCTAACTGACTAGCCTGCAAGCTACTAGCCTTCTTTCTAATGCTACCTTGAGAAGGGGAGTAGTGTTTATCAATCACTAATCCTCAGGAAGTATTCCTATCTCTAAAGAATGACTGAATAGTTAAGCTACCAGAACTTTCCAATGTTCCTTTATTATCCTGCAATATACTTTAATCTAGCCCCATCCTCTTTTTGACTTTCAGTTTTTCTAGTTTCATTCAAACCCATTTAACATACATACCCTATAGTCCATATACTAAATTACTATACATGAACCATACTATATTTAATCATTGTACAATCCTTTATGAAACAATAAACAAAGCTCTAGAACAGTACAATGTACTTTTAGAACCGAAAGCAGAGGGACCCTGCCAGGGCGGAGGGGTAGGGGGGGAGTTGGAAGGATTAATCTGATTGCAGATTGCTTAAATATGTGAATGTATGTTCTGACTTAGGGGGTAATTTAAAAAATGTATAATCCTAGGACTTCCGGTGGGGCTGCGGGCCAAGATGGCGGCTTTCAGATCAGCTCTGGCGACCCCCAACTGCAGGACCCAGAATCTGACACCCTGAACCCTCTCTCATACTCTGCCCAAGGTCTCACCACTCATTTTTACCTGGAGGTGTTGGGAACGCTCCATTTTGAGGCTTGGAGGCACCGAGAAGAGCGTAAGTATTGCCACACTGGGACAGACCAAAGGTTCATCAAGCCCAGTATCCTGTTTCCAACAGTGGCCAATCCAGGTCACAAATACCTGGCAAGGTCCCAGAAAAGCTCAATATATTTTATGATGCTTATCCCAGAAATAAGCAGTGGATTTTCCCAAGTCAATTTAGTAATGGTCTATGGACTTTTCGTTTAGGAAGCCATCCAGACCCTTTTTAAACCCCGCTAAGCTAACTGCCTTTACCACATTCTCTGGCAACGAATTCCAGAGTTTAATTACACATTGAGTGAAGTGACATTTTCTCTGATTTGTATTAAATTTACTACTTTGTAGCTTCATTGCATGCCCCCTAGTCCTAGTATTTTTGGAAAAAGTAAACAAATGATTCTCGTCTACCCATTCCACTCCATTCATTATTTTGTAGACTTCTATCATATCTCCCCTCAGCCATCTCTTCTCCAAGCTGAAGAGCCCTAGACGCTTCAGGTTTCCTCATAGGGAAGTCGTCCCATCTCCTTTATCATTTTCGTCGCCCTTCTCTGTACCTTTTCTAATTCCACTATATTATTTTTTGAGATGCGGCGACCAGAATTGAACACAATATTTGAAGTGCAGTCGAACCATGGACTGTGCAGATTGTGGCGTGAGCCTGTGCCCTCCCCCATCAGAGTTGCAGTGGAGGTCCGAAGTAAACGTCTGACGATTGAATGCGGCGGAGCGAGGCAGCCGGCTTCAGCAGAACTCTGGGCACTGAAAGAAGCAAGGTGACCCTGTCTGGCAGCAGCTGATGCTGAGGAATGAACTGGTGTTCTGGTGAAGCATCCCTCGAGGTGCAGACACTGATCTGGGATCTGGGGCACATGGCTGGACAGCATCCAGCTTGTACACTGCTGAGAATCTGCTCCATTAGTGTTGGACAAGTTTCATTCTTGAGCCCTCAATGGCATCGGGCTGCCTCTTTGGCTGTCTCTGTATGGACTGTCAGTGGTGCTGAGAAGTGTTTACCCCCACCCCCCTCCTGGAAAAAAATATTGACTGAGGAGTAGCATTGGAGTACTGGAGCTGCACAGGGAGAGCGGTGTATCTGCATGGCTGCCTGTGGGTCCAGGAAAGACACAAAGAAAACTTGCAGAGGTGGAGTGAAGATGGCATAGAAAAGTGCCCCTCCCTCGCCTACAGTAGGATCCGCCTGGGCATCGGAAATAGTTGCAGAGGTCCGCCAGGCTGTGCAACAGGCCAAAGGAATCCAGTTGCAACAAATTATCGATAAACTAGTGGAACAAAGCCCGTTTTGTAAAAAATGAAACGAGCACTAGCAAGGTTATCATGTAATGGCGATTATGTTTTTAAGGGAACCGTTAGGAGACATGTGCTATGATGATAAGGAATAATTGGGAAGGGTGTAGAATGAGTAATATGCTGTGTGGGTATGTGATGTGGATTGTTTTCTCTATGGTGTTGGAAGTGTTTTTTCTTTTTATGTGTGTTTTGTATTTATAGAACTTGTTAAAAGATAAAGAATGCAAAGAATTCCCTGCCCTGCCATCCCATCCATGTGCAGCGATTCTCCTGTGTCCTGCCCTCTGCCCATATCCAGCATTTTGCTTCTTCCCTGCCCTTCCATCCCATCCATCTGCAGCATTTCTCCTGTGCCCTGCCCTCCCATCCCATTAATATCCAGCATTCTTTCCTGAAAGCCGTCCATCTTACCTCAGGCAGGTTGGTCTTGTGTTACCTCCAGCGTTCCATGCAGGCAGGTCAGGCTCGTGTCACCTGCATCATTCCTTTCAGGCAGGTTGCTCTCGTTGCATCCAACATTCCGTTGCTGCCTTCAGTTGAGTTGGTAAAATCCTGACGTCAACTTGCCTCCAGCATTCCCTTCCCTTTCAGTGTCCTGCCCTCTGACATCATATCGTCTTTACGTCTTTACCGGAGGCTTGCTGACGTCAGGATGTTACAAACCCAGACAACCAGCCAGCCAGAGAATGTTGGAGGTACAAATTCAATATATAGATTGGATGGTATGGAACATCGATTTGCTACTTTCACCAAAGACCTTCAGGAGGTTCAACAGTGAGTCAGAGAGGTAGAAACATTGACTCAGGAATCTTCATTGGAAATCAAGCGCCTTCAAGACAAGGTTGTTTCCTTGGAGGAGAAGGTTGAAAACTTTGGAAAATCGCTCTCGTAGGAACAACCTGAGACTGGTTGGCTTGCCGGAATCGGTTCATGAAGCAGAGCTGCGGGGTTTCCTGGAAGCCTGGTTCCCTAGAATTTTGCAACATCAAAGTACATCTGGCCCTTTGTTCATAGAACATGCACATCAATTGGGTCCCAAGCGCTTACCTACGGAACCTCCCAGGATAGTCATTTTTAGACTGCTTCACTCTCATCATAAGATGGAGATATTAAGGGGCATAATCGAACGAAAACGTCTATCTCCATGGGCGTTTATCTCCGAGAACGGGTCTGTGAAGGGGCGGACCTAACCGTATTTTCGAAAAAAATAGACGTCCAAGTTTTATTCGACAATGTGTGAGCTGGGCGTTTTTGTTTTTCAGCGATAATGGAAAATGAAAGCGCCCAGCTCAAAAACGAATAAATCCAAGGCATTTGTTCGTGGGAGGGGCCAGGATTCATAGTACACTGGTCCCCCTCACATGCCAGGACACCAACTGGCCACCCTAGGGGGCACTTTTACAAAAAAAAAAAAAAAAAGGTGAAAGAGCTCCCAGGTGCATAGCACCCTTCCCTTGTGTGTTGAGCCCCCCAAATCTCCCTCAAAACCCACTGCCCACATGTCTACACCATTACTATAGCCCTAAGGGGTGAAGGGGGGCACCTACATGTGGGTACAGTGGGTTTGGGGGGGTTGGACGACTAAGCATTAAGCAGCACAATTGTAACAGGTAGGGGGGGATGGGCCTGGGTCCACCTGCCTGAAGTCCACTGCACCAGGGACCTGCATACTGCTGCCAGGGAGGTGGGTATGACATTTGAGGGTGAAAATAAAAAGTTGTGAAACATCATGTTTTGTGGTGGGAGGGGGTTAGTGACCACTGGGGGAGTCAGGGGAGGTCATCCCCGATTCCCTCTGGTGGTAATCTGGTCATTTAGGACACTTTTTGGGGCCTTATTCGTGAAAAAACAGGGTCCAGGAAAAGTGCCCTAAATTCTAGCTACAAACGCATACTTTTTTTTCATTATCGGCGAAAGGCGCCCATCTCTCCTTGGCCGATAACCACGCCCCAGTTCCACCTTCGCCATGTCTCCGACACGCCCCCGTCAACTTTGTACGCTTCCGCGATGGAGTGCAGTTGAAAATGTCCAAAATCAGCTTTCCATTATACCGATTTATTCGTTTTTGTGAGATAAACGTCTATCTCCCGATTTGGGTCGAAATCTAGGCGTTTTTCTCTTTCAATTATAAGGTGGATAGTAAATTCTATGACCTTAATTAGTTAATTTTAATTTTGATTTATGTTCTTTTCTTTTGGCAAATTAGCTGCCTTAGCATCTGTTTTGTTACCCGCTTTAATTCCTGAGTAGATATAAGTGGGATATAAGCACTAGAATAAAATGTGAACTTGTTGGTGACGTTAGATATATCGGTAGTGCTTGATACTACTGATCGTCAGCTTCTTTTGCAAAGGTTAGCTAAAATTGGAATAGGAGGTTCTATGTTGGCATGATTTTCTTCTTTATCAAATTGCTTACAACAAGTTCACATTGATAATACTAGCTCATCATGGTTTAGATTGAAGACAGGGATTCCAAAAGAATCATCGCTTTCGGCACTACAATTTAATATGTATGCTCAACCAGCATGCTGTTTAATGACTGGTCTGGGACTGTTTTACAAGATATGTGCCAATGACTTACAGTTTTTTATAGCCTAATGGTTACTGCAGTGGGCTGGGTTTGATTCCTACTGAAGCTCCATGTGACCTTGGGCAAGTCCTTTAATCCTCCATTGCCCCAAGAACATCAGAATAGCCATACTGGGTCAGACCAATGGTCCATCTAGCCCAGTATCCTGCTTCCAACAGTGGCCAATCCAGGTCACAAGTAGCAAAATTCCATGCTACCAATCCCGGGGCAAGCAGTGGCTGTACATAATAGGTGAACCACTTTGATAGTAACCACAGAAAGGCAGTATATCAAATCCCATTGCCTTTCCCTTTTTGTTCCTATCCGAACCTCTATCAGTCATGCCATGACTCTTGTATTATTATGCTTGAAATCTATTGAAACATAGATGTTTGCAAATAAGGTGCCAATCTGTAAAAGGGCAATTCTACAAAATTGGCACCTCATTTTGGGTGCCAAAAAGGAGTACGCCTAGCACCAGTTTTATATTGGCATAAGGGTGTGCCAAAGCCATTATAAAATACTAGCACAAAGTGCCAGGTCAATGGCTGGTGTAAGCGGGTGCACCTAAGTGTGCTATGCAATGCACAGAACTGATATTAATTCTGTAAGTTGTGTGCGTTATTTGGTTATATGCCCATGCACTACCCATGTGTATGCCCCCCACACACCCTAAGTGATGTAGAGGGGCATTTTCAAAAGAAACACCTATGTTTGGATTTGGACATCTTTGTAAAACGTCCAACTCTGGGGGCGGGGAAAACCGTATTTTCGAAACAAGATGGACGTCCATCTTTCGTTTCAAAAATACCGTCAAAGACATCCAAATCCAAGAATGTCCTTGGATTTGGACGTCTTTGACTTTCGGCAGTTTTTGAAAGCAAAGACATCCAAGTCAAAAACGTCCAAATGCAAGCCATTTGGACGTGGAAGGAGCCAGCATTTCTAGTGCACTGGTCCCCCTGATATGCTAGGACACCAACCGGGCACCCTAGGGGGCACTGCAGTGGACTTGATAAAATGCTCCCAGGAACATAGCTCACTTACCTTGTGTGTTGAGCCCCCCAAAACCCACTACCCCCAACTGTACACCACTACCATAGCCCTTATGGGTGAAGGGGGGCACCTATATATGGGTACAGTGGGTTTGTGGTGGGTTTTGGAGAGCTCACTGTTTCCTTCACAAATGTAACAGGTAGGGGGTATGGGCCTGGGTCCGCCTGTCTGAAGTGCACTGCAGTACCCACTAAAACTGCTCCTGGGACCTTCTTGCGCTGTCATGGACCCGAGTATGACATCTGAGGCTGGCACGAAATATTTTTAAAGATTTTTTTGAGGGTGGGAGGGGGTTAGTGACCACTGGGAGAGTAACGGGAGGTCATCCTCGATTTCCTCTGGTGGTCATCTGGTCATTTCAGGCACCTTTTTGTGCCTTATTCGTAAAAAAAACCACGTCCAGGTGAAAATGTTCAAGTGTTCGTCATGGACGTCCTTGGTTTTTTCAATTATGGGTCAAAGACATCCAAGTGTTAGGCACGCCCAAGTCCCGCCTTCGCTACGCCTCCGACACTCCCCCTTGAAATTTGGACATCCTTGCAATGGACTGCAGTTGGAGATGTCCAAAATCGGGTTTTGATTTTACCAATTTGGACGTCTCTTGGAGATGGACGTCCATCTTCTGATTTATGTCAAAAGATGGACGTCTTTCTCTTTCGAAAATGAACCTGTTACGCACACAGCAGCCAATATTCAGTGCTATTTTACCAGCCAGGAACGGTTAAATTGCACTTAACCGGCTATCTGTGAACATTCAGCAGGGGATAGCCAGGTATCTCCCACTGAATATTCGCAGTCAGCACAGAATGGCTAACTAATTATATCATGTGATATAGCCAGCTAGTCATAAATATTCAGCGCATGGCCGGATACGTTTTGCGGCCAAACTGGGCGACCCAAATAGCAAGCTTATCTTTGGCTACTATAATCTTAACCGGTCAGTGCTGAATATTACATAGCCAGTTAAGTTTAAGCTGACTAACCCCCCCCCCCCCCCCCCCAAGATATTCAATACCAGTCACCGGAAACAGCCTGACATTGAATATCCAGGTTTAGTGCCGGCATCGAGCAGACAACACGCTGTCCAGCACAAGCTCAATATCGGTCACACTGTTCATAGAATAGCACCTAACATTTATTTATTTATTTATTTATTTATTGCATTTGTATCCCACATTTTCCCACCTCTTTGCAGGCTCAATGTGGCTTACAATATATCATGAATAGTGGAATAGATCAGAAAATAGTCATTTAGTGTTACAGAAGGATCTTGGTAGCATTATAGTGATAAAACATGATAGTTATATAACAAGCAGATATTATAAGACAATTCTGAATGTATGTGGAGGAGTTGTGTGTATTTACGTTTGTTGATCTTTTTGGTAAGCCATATTAAAGCCTTATTTACATGCTTAATTACCAGTTATTGCCACCAGTCACATGCATAAGCACTACCATTCCACGAACTGGGCGTCTACTGGTGCCTACATTTAGGTGGCAACTTATAGAAAACTGAAATTATATTTTTACAAGGATCATATGTTTTGGAATGTCCCCATTTTCATTGGCGATGGTTGTTCTCTACTTACGGTAAGCACACTTTGAAATCTGGGGGTGGATAGGCACGTCACGGCCCTCCACTGCCACAGGTACAAAGCTTATGTTATGAGCCCACCAGGGATAGAGAAAATACTTACAGTTCCTGTACGTAATATGCAAACATTTTACATCTAACAAGAATCTAACATATAACAATAAAACATAAAACTTTTGTTGTCAGAAAACCATGTTTAAGTTTCAGATGTTATGTAAGTTTAAGCCTTTTTGGAGTCAGATAACTTCCGTACAGTCTTACAAGCCTTGTTACAAAAACCCAAATGTGGAAATCAGCTGCAAAGTTATCCATTCCAGGAAGGAGACCTTTTGGCCAGTCCTGGATTTCTGCCAACCTCATCCTGGTGCATTATGGGTTTCTGCAGCACTGATTTCAATGGATACTACACTGCTTTGGGATGTAAGTTTAAAACTAGAACTGGCAAAAAAGTCTCCCTCCTAGAGTGGATAACTTGGCAGCTCTCTATCAGCAATCTTCTTATTAGGCCTTCCAGAGTCTACCTTAAAGCTACTCCAGGTTGCATTGAATGCATCTGACTGAATACTGATGGGTGCTAATAGATTTGTCTCAGCTACACCACTTTTACAAGTGATATACAGGATACCAGTTGCTAGTTTGTTAACATTATACCATGCTTGAAGATGATTGAGATCTGAAAATCAGAGTCTCTTAGATATTTTGACATATCAACATGTTCTCTTAGGTAAGATCAGAGATCATATTTTTTTTCAGTGGTTGTTTTTATGTGGAACACTGCAACAAAATGATGACTGAAGACCAACAGAATAGAGTTAAAAAAGCAACTTAAGGTCTTCTTGATTTGGCAAGTATTCCCAGCCAATTGATCATTTGTTTGTTACTAATTATAGTATAATCATGATGATGTTAACTACATGGAAGTGGTATGTGTTTATTTTACATTTTTATGATTGCAAATTTTACGTTGTTTTATATTGTTTGTGTTATTATTTTAATGATCTGGAAGGCCTAATAAAAGATTGTTGGTACAGAGCTGCCAAGTTATTCACTCTAGGAGGGAGGCTTTTTTGCCAGTTCTAGTTTTAAACTTACATCCCAAAGCAGTGTAGTATTTCTATCCATTGAAATCAGTGCTACAGAAACCATAATGCACCAGGATGAGGTTGGCAGAAATCCAGGATTGGCCAAAAGGTCTCCTTCCTGGAATGGGTAACTTTGCAGTAGAGACTTGCATGGGATTGGGGATTGCAGGAACGGAAGCAGTTCTGCGGGGCTCCCATGGGGACGGAAGCAGTTCCTGCAGGGTTCCCGTGGAAGTGTATTCTGCACTTGCGCCAGCCTCTCACCTACCGAGTACCAACTTCTTTGAGTTCTGTCTCCTCCTCCTCCTTGCTTTAATAGCACAGATGCGGAAAAGTCTCCATCAAGGAGGTGGTAGAGATACAAATGGTGATGAAATTCAAAAAGGCATGGGATAAACATAGAGGATCTGTAATTAGAAAATGGAAGCTATACAAAAAACTAAACTTAAATGGCTGCATGTGTGTGGATGTGTCGAGTGACACCTAGATGGTGACTCTGGCTGTGATGAACTAGGGCTGATACTGGGAGACCTGTATGCAATCTGGGTTAAGATGGGCTGGAAAGGGCTTAGACAGCAACTTTAGTGGCTGGAACATGAGGACAGTGCTGGACAGACTTTTACAGTCTGTGTCCAGCAAATGAGAAGATGAATAGGCTGGCGTGGGCTTCGAGGGCAACTCCAGCAGTTGGAACATAAGGATAGGGCCAGGCGGACTTCTATGGCCTATGTCCCAGAAACACCACAGAAAGACCATAATCAAGTATATAATATCACATTCATTGTTGATTTAATCATAAATTGATAATGATTATGTCTATTGGGCAGACTGGATGGACCATTACTGTTTTTATCTGCTGTCATTTACTATGTTACTATTCTCTGCTCCCGGCCTGATGCGCAGACCTCAGCTCTGACATAGGCACAAACATCAGATATCTCCTGACCTACTGGCGTATGCATTTTGCGATCTCTTAGCACACAGTGCCAGTGAATCAGAGAAGTCTTACATGTGCGCATCAGAGTGTTCCAACTTCCAATTTCCGTTCCTTCATTGCCTGCAGTGCTGCGGCTCAAACCCAGAGAGCAGTCAGGATTTTTTTTTTTATGTACCATTAAATTCTTGTGGGGACGGGCGGGGACGGGTTAGATTCCTCACGGAGACGGACGGGGACGGGTGTGGATGGGTTAGATTCCAGCGGGGATGGGTGGGGATGGGTTGGATTTCTGTCCTTGTGCAACTCTCTACTTTGCAGCTCATTCCCCATTTGGATTCTTGTAACAAGGCTTGCTGTTTGATAATGTTTGCATTATTATTGTAGTATTCTAATGATTTTGTTTTATTTTGGTATGCTATTTGTGTGTTGAAATGTATGTAGATATTTGTGATAGTGATTGAGATTATTTATGCTTTGTTATTGTTTCTTTGTGATACAGATTATGAATGTGAGTTTTAAGACACCTTGACCTTTGAAAAATGAGAATATAAACCTTTTAAATAATATATCACTTGTACCCGAGTATCACAGTATCTCATTGGTTGTCCTTCTTCCACTAGGTCTCAGAGATGCCTAACACTTTATTTACGCCATATATTCTAACTTTCCTGTCTTTTTTTTCTTTTGGAATCTACATCTAGACAATTTAAAGAATGTTGTTTTATGTGTATTTATATCCTGTGTAGCAGTTGATGAGGGTAATTAGGAATCATTTATTTGTCTGTTCTTTATTTAAATATTCCTGGCCTACTTCAGTTTTATCATAACCTCTCTATCAGGATATTCTAATTTCTTCTTTTGGCCACTCTCTTTTGAAGGTACCATACTCCAAAACATATGCTCCTTAGCAATTTGTTTTGCTTCCACCAGGTTTTAGTTTAAAAGCTGCTCTATGTCCTTTTTCAAATGGTAGCACCAATAGCCTAGTTCCATGCTTGTTAAGGTGAAGCCCATCATTTTGGAATAGGCTCCCCCTTCCCCAGAAACACTGCCCAGCTCCTAACAGACCTAAATCCCTCCTTCTTGCACCACTGGATGGACCATACAGGGTCTTAATCTGCCGTCACCTACTATGTTACTATGTAATATTCAGTAAAGGCGCTCTCCGCTTTCCATGAGGACTTATGCCTGCCAATAGCTGGTATAAATCCTTCTGCCCAACTGATGGCACTTGGGTGTGCAAGTCAAGTACTTCATAACAACATTGTGCCTAATTTCTGGGAATGCCCTTGACCCACCCATGCCCCTCCCATGGCCACACCTCCTTCTGAGTTGTGTGCTATGAAATTTAGGCTCACATGTTATAAAATAGGGTGTACAGCACACGCATGCATAAATCCTAATTAGTGCCAATTAACTCCAATAATTGATTGTTAGCACCTAATTGATTAATTAGTTTACATGTGCATCTGGGATCCGTTCCCAAATTTGGTTGACTATACAGAATCCGGGAGCTAATGATTAAGGGATTATTCTATAAAGTAGACATTAATATTTATGCATCAGTAAATGCAAAAATGCACCTATGCACTACATTGTATATATTAGTGTGTGGTCAGGACTCACACCTATGCACATAACTTATAGAGTACTATAAATTAGACACATCACCAGTATTTAGATGTATTTGGCTGGCATAATTACTCATTCATAAACTATGCATGCATAGGGAGGCAGGGCTGGTGGTTGGGAGGCGGGGATAGTGCTGGGCAGACTTATACGGCCTGTGCCAGAGCCGTTGGTGGGAAGCAGGACTGGTGGTTGGAAGGCAGGGATAGTGCTGGGCAGACTTATACGGTCTGTGCCAGAGCCGGTGGTGGGAGGCAGGGATAGTGCTAGGCAGACTTATACGGTCTGTGCCAGAGCTGGTGGTGGGAGGTGGGGCTGGTGGTTGGGAGGCAGGGATAGTGCTGGGCAGTCTTATACGGTCTGTGCCAGAGCTGGTGGTGGGAGGCGGGGCTGGTGGTTGGGAGGCGGGGATAGTGCTGGGCAGACTTATACGGTCTGTACCCTGAAGAGCACAGGTACAAATCAAAGTAGGGTATACACAAAAAGTAGCACACATGAGTTGTCTTGTTGGGCAGACTGGATGGACCGTGCAGGTCTTTTTCTGCCGTCATCTACTATGTTACTATATATCGCCAATTACGCTATTATTCTATAAAGGAAAGTAGACACCTTTAAAGAATAAGTGCCATGCCCTCTGGACACCTATATATAAGTGGACTGTTATAAAATTGCCCCCTAAATCACCAACTAAAATGGCCATCCCTATCCTAACTCTTCCCTCCAGGGCACAAGCTTCTCAAGAAACATCTTCGGTATGAGAGGATAATGCATCCCCTGGAGGCAGTGGCGTACCAAGGGGGGGGGGGCGGTGGGGGCGGTCCACTCTGGGTGCACGCCACTGGGGGGTGCCGTGGCATGCGCCTGCTGCGAGAGTTCGCTAACTTCTCTCGTTCGCTGCAGTTCCCTCTGCCCTGGAACAGGTTACTTCTTGTTCCGGGGCAGAGGGAGCTGCAGCGAACGATCAAAGTTAGTAAACTCGCAGCAGGCGCGCGCTGCGGCACCCCCCCCCCCAGCGGCATGCACCCGGTGTCCGCCCCCCTAGGAACGCCACTGCCTGGAGGATACTGGTTATAGGCTCGTTTTCTGCCTCACCAAAATACTTTTCTTCCAGGTGACCTTTATCCTTCAGGACATCACATAAGCTGCCAGAATGGAGGTGGGACTTCTCTATTTTGTACTTGTAGGTTTTTTTTATATTTCTGTCTCCCTTGGCTCCACCGTTTGCTACTCTAGCTGCCAGAGATCAGACTTGTTCTCTAAGATCCAGGAGCAATGCACATACAGTGGGGGAAATAAGTATTTGATCCCTTGCTGATTTTGTAAGTTTGCCCACTGACAAAGACATGAGCAGCCCATAATTGAAGGGTAGGTTATTGGTAACAGTGAGAGATAGCACATCACAAATTAAATCCGGAAAATCACATTGTGGAAAGTATATGAATTTATTTGCATTCTGCAGAGGGAAATAAGTATTTGATCCCCCACCAACCAGTAAGAGATCTGGCCCCTACAGACCAGGTAGATGCTCCAAATCAACTCGTTACCTGCATGACAGACAGCTGTCGGCAATGGTCACCTGTATGAAAGACACCTGTCCACAGACTCAGTGAATCAGTCAGACTCTAACCTCTACAAAATGGCCAAGAGCAAGGAGCTGTCTAAGGATGTCAGGGACAAGATCATACACCTGCACAAGGCTGGAATGGGCTACAAAACCATCAGTAAGACGCTGGGCGAGAAGGAGACAACTGTTGGTGCCATAGTAAGAAAATGGAAGAAGTACAAAATGACTGTCAATCGACAAAGATCTGGGGCTCCACGCAAAATCTCACCTCGTGGGGTATCCTTGATCATGAGGAAGGTTAGAAATCAGCCTACAACTACAAGGGGGGAACTTGTCAATGATCTCAAGGCAGCTGGGACCACTGTCACCACGAAAACCATTGGTAACACATTACGACATAACGGATTGCAATCCTGCAGTGCCCGCAAGGTCCCCCTGCTCCGGAAGGCACATGTGACGGCCCGTCTGAAGTTTGCCAGTGAACACCTGGATGATGCCGAGAGTGATTGGGAGAAGGTGCTGTGGTCAGATGAGACAAAAATTGAGCTCTTTGGCATGAACTCAACTCGCCGTGTTTGGAGGAAGAGAAATGCTGCCTATGACCCAAAGAACACCGTCCCCACTGTCAAGCATGGAGGTGGAAATGTTATGTTTTGGGGGTGTTTCTCTGCTAAGGGCACAGGACTACTTCACCGCATCAATGGGAGAATGGATGGGGCCATGTACCGTACAATTCTGAGTGACAACCTCCTTCCCTCCGCCAGGGCCTTAAAAATGGGTTGTGGCTGGGTCTTCCAGCACGACAATGACCCAAAACATACAGCCAAGGCAACAAAGGAGTGGCTCAGGAAGAAGCACATTAGGGTCATGGAGTGGCCTAGCCAGTCACCAGACCTTAATCCCATTGAAAACTTATGGAGGGAGCTGAAGCTGCGAGTTGCCAAGCGACAGCCCAGAACTCTTAATGATTTAGAGATGATCTGCAAAGAGGAGTGGACCAAAATTCCTCCTGACATGTGTGCAAACCTCATCATCAACTACAGAAGACGTCTGACCGCTGTGCTTGCCAACAAGGGTTTTGCCACCAAGTATTAGGTCTTGTTTGCCAGAGGGATTAAATACTTATTTCCCTCTGCAGAATGCAAATAAATTCATATACTTTCCACAATGTGATTTTCCGGATTTAATTTGTGATGTGCTATCTCTCACTGTTACCAATAACCTACCCTTCAATTATGGGCTGCTCATGTCTTTGTCAGTGGGCAAACTTACAAAATCAGCAAGGGATCAAATACTTATTTCCCCCACTGTATACAACCGCTCACCAACTGGGAGACAATTATACCTATGGCACTAAATGCAAAATACTGGATAGCCCCACTCACTGCTAGACTACTGTCTGCATCTTAATATTGGAGGGTTGTTTATTTAAAGTTGCTAAGGAGGTAGGGAAACTAAATCACTTGAAATAGCACTTTTCTTATCACTACAGTGAAGCAGTTTACAAACAAAATAGATAAAAAGCAAGAGAAAAGATTTCCCATGTGTTATAGGGCAAAGAAGCAGAGACGGATGAACTGGGGAGAAAAGGATGAGATTAGGGAAGGGGAGAGGGAAGGACAGGGAGTGTAGGCACAAACAGAGGGACAGTACATCATGGCAGCTATTCAATACAGAAGGGGCTTGCCAAAAGCCTGTCTGAAGAAGTAAGTTTTGACAGCAGCCCTAAATTTAGGAAGGGAGAGTTCAGTTCAGAGTAAGGTTGGTAATGTATTCCAGAGCAGTAGCACTGCACAG
Source organism: Microcaecilia unicolor (assembly GCF_901765095.1). Lineage (NCBI taxonomy): Eukaryota > Metazoa > Chordata > Amphibia > Gymnophiona > Siphonopidae > Microcaecilia > Microcaecilia unicolor. The sequence goes on along the minus strand of NC_044032.1, from coordinate 237,041,207 downwards.
TAAAAAGAAAATGTGACATGATAGAGGTATATAAAATAATGAGTGGAGTGGAACAGGTGGATGTGAAGCGTCTGTTCACGCTTTCCAAAAATACTAGGACTAGGGGGCATGCGATGAAACTACAGTGTAGTAAATTTAAAACAAATCGGAGAACATGTTTCTTCACCCAACGCGTAATTAAACTCTGGAATTCGTTGCCGGAGAACGTGGTGAAGGTGGTTAGCTTGGCAGAGTTTAAAAAGGGGTTAGACGGTTTCCTAAAGGACAAGTCCATAAATCGCTACTAAATGGACTTGGGAAAAATCCACAATTCTGGGAATAACATGTATAGAATGTTTGTATGTTTGGGAAGCTTGCCAGGTGCCCTGGGCCTGGATTGGCCGCTGTCGTGGACAGGATGCTGGGCTCGATGGACCCTTAGGGGCTCATTTTCAAAGCACTTAGCCTCCCAAAGTTCCATAGAAACCTATGGAACTTAGCCTCCCAAAGTGCTTTGAAAATATGCCTCTTAGTCTTTTCCCAGTGTGGCATTACTTACGTACTTATGTACTTAAAACACTCTGCCGATTGGAGTCAATTGATTATAAATTAAAGGATTTGCCTGGTGGTGGGAGTTGGGGAGCAGGGGTGAGAAAATCAACTACATAAAACCTAGGACAAATTAATTTTCCATCAAATAAGCAAGATCAATTCAGGAACACGAGTGGTTGACTCCAAAGTTCAGGGCCACTCAGTGTAACATAACATAACTTCTTATATTCTGTTGTTCCTCAGCAAATTTGGTTCAATGCGGATAACAATCTAAGATGTTAGAGCAGGACTTAAGGAAAGTACAATAACACAAACATTTCAGACATCAGCAAGCTTCTCATAGCTACTAACATCATTGTGTTAAAATACATTTCTGAAACAGATACGTTTCCAGTTTCTTTTGAAACCTCATATTTTCAGGGTCTAATCTCAGTTTATGTGGGAGAGAATTCCAAATTGAGGCTGTTTGATAAGGACCTAAGGCTGAAAATATTCTTTTTGATTTAATTTCCTGAATTGACAGGAAATGAAGTACTAAGTTTCCGTGGTTCCATAATGATTTAAACTTCAGGGGAAGTAATATATTTTCCTTATAAGGTGGAGCTAATCCATGAAAAATTCAATAGATAAAAATACACAACTTACACATTATTTGAGCTTTCACTGGCAGCCAATGTACTGTAATCAGCAAAGGAGTTATTTGATCAAACTTACCCACTTTACAAATCAACCGAGCTACAGCGTTCTGCAAGGTTTGAAGTATTTGATTATAGTTACATTTCCTCCTGCATATAAAATGTTACAGTAATCCATTTGCATCAAGAGTATAAAAGAAAAACCTACAGACCCTTTGGAGCCATTTCAATTTGTAAAAAATCTTTGTTAATGCCATAGTTTGAGCTTCCATCATAAGATCTTGATCCAATTGCATCCCTAATATTTTCAGAGATGTATCTAATGGGAAACTTACATCATGGATAATCAAGTAAGAGGTGGGTGGTTGTGCTCCTAACCAAAGGAATTTAGTTATATTTTTATTCAATTTTAGTTTATTTGTTCCAGACCATTGTTCGATATTAGTAAGATGGGTTGTAACCAAAGTTGTGGCTTTTTCTGTTTTTGAGGGAAGGATTACTAATAGCCACAACTTTGATTACAACCCATCTTACTAATATCGAACAATGGTCTGGAACAAATAAACATTCTTTTCAACATTCTGATGAATACATTGGGAAACCAGCTTAATAATTATCAGCTACATAAACAAAAATTTTAGATTTTAAAGTATTAAGCTGGTTTCCCAATGCGGAGGACTAGCCTAGTGGTTAGTGCAGTGGACTTTGATCCTGGGGAACTGAGTTCAATTCCCACTGCAGCTCCTTGTGATTCTGGGCAAGTCACTTAATACTCCATTGCCCCTGGTACAAAAATAAGTACCTGAATATATGTAAACCGCTTTGAATGTAGTTGCAAAAACCTCAGAAAGGTGGTAGGTATATCAAGTCCCATTTCCCTTCCCTCCCCCACATTCATCAGAATGTTGAAAAGAATGGGAGACGGGGTGATCCTTGAGGGACCCCACATGATGTCTTCCAGATTTTTGATTCTTTTCCCTTAAGAAAATAAGAACATTATTCTATTATTATTATTATTATATAAGAACAAATTCTTAAGAATCTGGCAAACCATCTTAAAACATTCTTTGTGTTCCTCAGTTACTCAGTAATTGAAGTCGTATGTTGTCTACCAGATTAAAGGCCGATGAAAGACTGAATTGCATTCTTTGACTTTTGGATATCGGAGACCAAACCTATCCAATACGACTCCGTTTTAACAGTTAAAAATTCCTGTGACCCTATATGATAATAAAAACAATCTCCTTCCTTTCCTCCCTAATCCACTTCCTCTCCCCCACTTATCCAAAGCATGAAGGTAAAGGGTTAAAAGAGTTGTGGATTTGATATACCACCTTTCTGTGGTACTACATATACTTTTTCTTTCCCTAGTGGGGCAAGAGGGCTGGCATTAGGGGGCAGCAAAGAGGCAGATGCCCTGGATCCCACAGCTACAAGGAGCCCCCTGATACTGTTCCTTCTAGGCTCTATGCGGGTATACCTGTTTTAAGTACTGTGAGGCAAACTGCACCTGATTGACTAGATGCATGCACCCCTCCCCCCATTGACCAGCCCCTCTCCTTTTCTCTCCCCTACATCATGATCCAGCATCCCACCTCTCTCTCACACCAAATTCAATTTACATATAAACTTCTCTTTCCTTTGAATGCCAGCAATGGCAGTGATTCCCTGATGCAACTTCCTGTATCCAGCAGGGTGGGATGCATCAGAGAGAAGATTCTGGGGCTGAAAGCAGACAGCAAGTGTGAATCACTGCCTCTATCTGTGACTGCTTAAAATAAAGACAAGTTTATAGGTAGACCGGAGGGAAATACTGGCTTGTGAGCAGGTGGGAGAGGGGGAAGAGAGGGAGACATGCCAGACCTGGGGTGAAGGGGAGGAATAGAGAGATGCTGGACAACAGGACACAGGGAGAGATATTGAACCTTGGTGAGTGTGGGGGGATGGGGTAAGATAGCAGCAAAGAAAGATACTGGGACCACATAGTGAGGGGAGAAGAGATGCTGAACAGAATGGAGAGAGGAAAATAGAGATGAGGGAAATGAAGTGGGAAAGACTGGGGTGATATTGACTAAGGGGAGATAAGGGGACTATGGGGGGATGAGGGGAAGGGGAGAGAGGAGACTATGACTATGAAGTAGAGAAGGGGAGAAGCTACACTGATGTGAAGGGGGAGAAACTCATTGTTGGGGAGGAAGAGAAGGGAAAGGATGGAGGTAATCTAGGACACAAGAGCCAAACATGTTCCTTCTTTCCCACTGTTCTGCCCTTCTACAGGAGATGCATCCTGTGAAACTGCGAGCTAGGGTTGAGGGCAGGGCTTTAAAATAACACAGCTGGACAAGGTTGTAAAATAAGGCAAGCACTTTATTACTTAGTCCTGAAGTCTGTTCCTTCACAGGGTCAGGTAAAGTCCCGTTAATTCTATGAAAAGTCTCAACATGGGCCTGTGGCTGACAGGGCCTAAACCATGGTCTGTGGCTTGTGACTGCCATGCTCCAAACACAGTCTGTAAGGTTCTCTCTCTAGGTTTCCAGATCTGGCTCCAGCCAGACCTCATAACAAGGCTTCCAAATCTTCAAATTAAAAAGACTGGCTTACCTCAAACAGGACATAGTAGCTAAATGTATATCATAAAGGTGTATGATGGGCTTCAGTTCTTCTTTCCCTGGGCCTCCTTAACTGCACTCTGGCCCTGCCTTTTATGCTTCCTGGTTCTTGTCCTTTTGGCTTCACCCCTCCCATCTCACTTCCTCCATGGGCGGGATGAGTAGTTTTAAGGTATCTGAGACTACCTGAGGGACTATTTCTTAAGGGTGAGATGTAGTATTCTATAAACCCCCTCATACTACCACTGGCATCATAGCAGTGTTGAAACATAAAACTGCCTGGCACTGGCTGGGTTTTGGGAGTGTATATAGGGATTCAGTTCTTGAGTAAGATTGTGAGTGGGGATTTGGGATTAGAAAGGTAATGGAGACTAGGTGATTATGTGAGGGGTATGCATAGGGCTGTGAGTTTGTGCAGAAATATGGGGAGAGGAGATGATTTGAAGGGCTTGGAAAGTTTGGGAAAGAGAAGATAGTTCAAAGGAACAAAAGGTTATGGCAATGGAGGACCAAGGAAGAGGATAGGTATCTGAAGGAGATAAGAGAGAGTGCAGATTGAAAAAGGACAATGGGACCCTGGATTGAGGTGAGAGAGGATAAGTGGCAGTGAGACATAGAAATTGGGGGATGAGAAAGTAATGAAACTGAGGTGAGGAATAGGAAGACTAGGGTAGGAAATGGAAAGCTGGAAAGTAGGAGAAAGTAGGAATGAAAATTAGTTATAGCTAACTAAAAGGCAGAAGAGAGAAATGAGGAAAAAATGAAATAGAAAGATCAACATCAGAGACAGATGTAGGGGAGGAAGGGAAGACAACAGGGTCAGTGAAAGAAACAGAAAATGGAAATGAAATCCTGGAAGAAGACTTACATAACTAACAAGAGAAAGTGATAAAGAGACCAGGGCAAACCCAATTTGAAATGGGTTTTTTTTTTTAGAGAATACAAAAATGTGCATTCCTTTGTAGTTCAATTCTTTTCCTTTCTTCATCGTTTCACAGTTCAGAGTCTGGTTCCTTGGGTTTTCCAATTTCATTTTCTCTGCTTGTCTATAACTTGTAGTTTTTATTCTTTACTAGGTGATGATATGATCTGTGTTTTGCATGCATATCTGAAGTGAGGGATTCTGTTAACATGTAGGTTCTGTGTAGGAATCTATAGCAGTACAGATTGTTCTCTTTTCTCTGCTGGAGATGTACTGGTGTTCTAGAATATTTGCAGTGCTGATTTATCATAACTAGAGGTGATGCACTTTTGAGTTCATGGATTTGGTGCTGGAATGAGATGGTAAATTTTTAGGTGTTTGCAAGGATTTGTATTACTTACATAGAGGGTAATATAACAGGCAGTGCGTTTTTTTCTAGCAAAAAAGGTGCCAGTACTCAAATGCTAGGCCACCCTTCAGGGGTGGGGTGATCACTGAGGTACTCATCCCACAATAGCCAGGCCCCCTGCAACCAGTCACAAAATCTATGACAAGGCAGAATTGGTGTGTAGAGCCTGAGCTCTTTCATTAAAATTTGGGGTCCATGGGTCAATTTTTGCAGACAATGGAAAAGATGCCGGTACTCAGTACCCCCTCAAAAAAAGCCCTGATAACAGGTCACCAATAAACTCCTACTTCAGAGGAAGTTTAAAACTGTTGAGCTGATATTGTGAAGGATCCCTCCGCTCCTCTCAGGAAAACTGTGGCCTAAGTTTTCTATATGATATTCCACTTAGGTACAAACTCTCTGTAATCCTCCAGGTGTACCCTCCATCCTGAGGTACGTCAGCAGTACTATTCCAGCACAGCTTCCGAAATATCCACCAGCAAAATTATCCCAGCAGTTCAAGAATGCAATCCCAAAAACAAACAGTTTAGAAAAAGTAGTTTTTAATAATGCAATTCCAAAAGCAAAGCAGTTCAGAAATCTCCACAGCTTCAAAAATGCAGTTCATAAACCAACAGGACATGAATCTCAGCAGTCTCAATGATGCAATTCAACATAAGTAATCCCCAAAGCAAAAAACATTCCACAAAGAAAACAAGCACTTCCAAACAGGCAGTTCAAACAAGCATCAGTTCAAACAACCATCAGCAGTTCAGAGGCAGAGAGCTCCCAGGGGTCCCCTCCCTCCTCTGGCCAGCTCTATCTCCTGGCTTCCGCCCACTTGACCCCGTCTCTCCCTGGCTCCTCCACGATAGCCAATGCCTTCCCTTGTTTACCAAGACCCTGCACCAAGCGGTTACCTGCTGTCTGAACCTTTTACTTGTGGATCTTGCCAGAGCTGCAATCTCCATTGGCTCCTTTTGCCTCACTTCTTCCTCCTTTTCTTCCCCTTACCATTCCATGGGCTCCTCGCCCCACCCATTCCCCAGCTGATCCTCCTCCCCCTGATTAGCTCTGCTTAGAGGCTTCCCCTCCATTCCTGGCCTCCTCTCCGTGTCTTCGGTTTCACCTTTACCTGCCTTTCCCTTGGGCTCCACTGGGGGCTGCTGGGATAGAAAGTCTTTGATTCTGTTGTAAAACTTCCTCAAGGGCTGCTGGGAATCATAGTTTTTACCCTGCCTCCAGCCCTCTGGGGAAAATGATCTATGCTTTCTCCTGACACGTGGAACTCCCTGAGCTAAGAATCTGGGTTGTCCCCTCCTCTGGGCCTTATCTGCCGGTACCCCCCCTCTCTGTTCCCTTATCCCCTTTTTCACAATATGTAATGGATTTATGCTGTGGCTATTGTGTGGTCAATGTATAAATCACTTTTCCATGTATTTTCAGCAAATATAAAGATAATAAGGAGCCATTTAAATTACTAAGCAGTCTAATATAGGACTCCCCATCCTTTGCACTGTTGGGCAGGGGATGGGGAGTCCTATACAATGATTAGTATGCATCCTGCACTAGAGGTTTTTTATGCCGATCGGGTTATTAAGTCACTCAATGCAGTAGTAAAAAAAAAAAATTAGATGGAACATTGCTCTCTGAGTGTGTGAGCATGAACATTTATTTTCACCAGTTCACACTGCTTCTTGCCCTCATCTCGCCTGGCCATGATTGGCCATGATAATGAGTTGATTAGCATTTACTGGAAAAGCTAACAATAGACCAGCTCTTACTGGAAGACTAAGTCATCTTCCTAAGGAGTAGTTGCTAACTGTCATATTTCTAAACCCCTGTGGTCAGCGATTTTGCATCTGCACTCTCCCTCATATAGCTTGTGACATTGTGTCTTAACACATCATGAGATGTTGACTCAGACCTTGGTTCAACTGAAAGTCACTTAGAAATGGGCCTCTCACTGTCATCTCATAGCCTGAACCAAAGTATGATTTCAGGCCTGAAAAATACTCCAGAAAATACACAGCCTTGGAACTAGAGTATGCCAGTGGGAGCACTGAGCACTAACAATGGTGTAGCCAGAGGGCAGGATGGATGGAAACAATTCCCCCCCCCCCCTCCAAGACGGTCCAGCATCTCTCTCTTTACTCCTTCCCTCCATTGGTCCAGCATCTCTTCCCCCCACTCATCTCTCTCACCCCTCTGCTTCTCTGGTCCTTTCCCTTCCCTTATGGGTCTGGCATCTCTCCCTTCTTTCCCTCTACTCCTGCCATGGTCCTCTGAATTTGCTGTGGGGCACCGGTAGTAGCAGTGATTAATGCAGACTGTCTCTGGATGACCCCAGAGCCTTCCTTCTGCCACATCCCACTTCCTTGGTGTAGGCAGGACATGGCAGAGGGAGGCCACATGGTCGACTGGCGGCACTTTACATTCATTGCTGCCAGTGCCCTACGGCAAGATCGGAGAACTGCAGAGGGGAGAAAGGGAGATGCCAAACCTGAGAGGTGAGCGGAAGGAAATGAAAGACAGGGAGAGAGATGAAAATACTGGATTGTAGGGAGAAGGAGGCAAGGGAAGAAAAATGAGAGTGAAAGAGATACTGGATCATTGGTGGGGGGAGGGAGGGAGGGAGGGAGGGAGGGGAGAGTGAGAGAAATACTGGACTGTGGGTGTGGGGAAAGGGAAGGCAAAAGAGAGAAAGATTGGGACCATGGGGGCAGGGAAGAGGAAGGAAGGACAAGGAAAGAGAAAGAGAGGTACTGGATTTCAGGGGTAGGGAGTGCAGGGAGGAGAGGGGAGCCTCTTCCCTCTCCTTAATTTCTATCCTGGGCTCTAGAATGTCTAAACCAGCCCTGAAGAAGACAGTAGCAGCAGCAGCAGTGGTGGCATCAGTAACAGAGTCAGCACAGAGCCATGTGTGTCAGTGTGTACTCTCAGATCCTAGTACTCTCATAGATTTCCTGTCTAACCGGAAGCCCACAAAGGGCAAACAGACAAAACCTGTGAACATTCACAGTTTCACAGGCCCCATTTTGACTGCTAATACTGGATATAGATCACAGTGGAGGTCCAGAAGGAGGGGGTGGGGGGGTGGGCAACCCTGTTTATGTGAACCCATCCACTGATGAACTGAGACTATTTGGAGTCCCAGTCCACAGTTTGGGGTCTCAACCCACTGTTATGGGTAGTTTGCTCATTGTCCAGGAGTCAAACATTCACAGATAACAATGTTACAGAAGTTACAAAGACAGGTTGGACAGAGCATGTCAATCAAAAGCACTGCCCCTGATTGAAGGCTGGTCAAAGGAGTAGTGAGAAGTGAAAGTGTGACCATGTAGCTGATTTGCATACACTAACCAATGATTCAGACTTCAAGAAAGTTATGGTAGCTTGAGTTGCTCAGAGGTTTGATTTTACTAGTTAGAGGAGTACCAGTCTGTTCATAACATAAATGCAAGATCTTAGCCAATTGGCTAGGGTCTGTTTAGCCACTAGAATATCGTGTATGTTGGGGTTGAAGGAGACAAACAACTGGGTAGACTTTTCTGACAGACTACATTTATTATAGGTAGTGAGACCCCTTTTACAATCCAATGTGTGAAGGGACTTTTCACATGGGTGCTTGTCCAGACTATAATGCTAATAAATAGCTTTTTGAAACATTTATCTTCCTGTTTCTTGCTTCTGCAACCCTTAGCTAGGGAATCACCAAGTATGTGACTGTTTGGATACTAGCTGTCCATGGAGAGAACAAGGCTGCATACCTGTAATGGATGTTCTCCATGGACAGCAGGATCCAACAGACACACATCCTTGCCCATTCCTCCCAAAATTGAGGCTAGCTTGGCACTGGTCTGAGCAGTAACGGATGGGACGAGTGGGTTGAGGGCAGGTTAGAATTCCAGAGTGTATTTTTATGTTTAAATATTTTTTATTCAGTCATCAACAACCTTTTCAACATACAAATCCAGAGTGTATTTTTAAATGTTAAAGTTCTGATAGAGACATCTAACATTAGTGCCATCAGTGGTGATTTCACCAAATGTGTGTCTGTTGGATCCTGTTATTTATTAGCATTATAGACTGTCAACTCAAGGCATTGTGGAGGGGCATAGCTGAAGCACTTTTCAAAAATTAAACAACTATGCAATAAATCAAACAATTACATGCATACACCTTATTAAGATTATATTTAAACATATATTGTGAAAATAATTCTATTTTTTGTAACTACATATAAATTAACCATACAAATTCTCAATAACCTCAACATAATATGCATATTCCACACACACCCGTTACAGTATGGAACCTTGTTTTATCTCCCAGGAAGGTTGTACAGTGGGGGAAATAAGTATTTGATCCCTTGCTGATTTTGTAAGTTTGCCCACTGACAAAGACATGAGCAGCCCATAATTGAAGGGTAGGTTATTGGTAACAGTGAGAGGTAGCACATCACAAATTAAATCCGGAAAATCACATTGTGGAAAGTATATGAATTTATTTGCATTCTGCAGAGGGAAATAAGTATTTAATCCCTCTGGCAAACAAGACCTAATACTTGGTGGCAAAACCCTTGTTGGCAAGCACAGCGGTCAGACGTCTTCTGTAGTTGATGATGAGGTTTGCACACATGTCAGGAGGAATTTTGGTCCACTCCTCTTTGCAGATCATCTCTAAATCATTAAGAGTTCTGGGCTGTCGCTTGGCAACTCGCATCTTCAGCTCCCTCCATAAGTTTTCAATGGGATTAAGGTCTGGTGACTGGCTAGGCCACTCCATGACCCTAATGTGCTTCTTCCTGAGCCACTCCTTTGTTGCCTTGGCTGTATGTTTTGGGTCATTGTCGTGCTGGAAGACCCAGCCACGACCCATTTTTAAGGCCCTGGCGGAGGGAAGGAGGTTGTCACTCAGAATTGTACGGTACATGGCCCCATCCATTCTCCCATTGATGCGGTGAAGTAGTCCTGTGCCCTTAGCAGAGAAACACCCCCAAAACATAACATTTCCACCTCCATGCTTGACAGTGGGGAACGGTGTTCTTTGGGTCATAGGCAGCATTTCTCTTCCTCCAAACACGGCGAGTTGAGTTCATGCCAAAGAGCTCAATTTTTGTCTCATCTGACCAGAGCACCTTCTCCCAATCACTCTCGGCATCATCCAGGTGTTCACTGGCAAACTTCAGACGGGCCGTCACATGTGCCTTCCGGAGCAGGGGGACCTTGCGGGCACTGCAGGATTGCAATCCATTATGTCGTAATGTGTTACCAATGGTTTTCGTGGTGACAGTGGTCCCAGCTGCCTTGAGATCATTGACAAGTTCCCCCCTTGTAGTTGTAGGCTGATTTCTAACCTTCCTCATGATCAAGGATACCCCACGAGGTGAGATTTTGCGTGGAGCCCCAGATCTTTGTCGATTGACAGTCATTTTGTACTTCTTCCATTTTCTTACTATGGCACCAACAGTTGTCTCCTTCTCGCCCAGCGTCTTACTGATGGTTTTGTAGCCCATTCCAGCCTTGTGCAGGTGTATGATCTTGTCCCTGACATCCTTAGACAGCTCCTTGCTCTTGGCCATTTTGTAGAGGTTAGAGTCTGACTGATTCACTGAGTCTGTGGACAGGTGTCTTTCATACAGGTGACCATTGCCGACAGCTGTCTGTCATGCAGGTAACGAGTTGATTTGGAGCATCTACCTGGTCTGTAGGGGCCAGATCTCTTACTGGTTGGTGGGGGATCAAATACTTATTTCCCTCTGCAGAATGCAAATAAATTCATATACTTTCCACAATGTGATTTTCCGGATTTAATTTGTGATGTGCTATCTCTCACTGTTACCAATAACCTACCCTTCAATTATGGGCTGCTCATGTCTTTGTCAATGGGCAAACTTACAAAATCAGCAAGGGATCAAATACTTATTTCCCCCACTGTATGTATGCACTCAGTGCAAAGAGCTCCTGTCTCTCAGAGAACAATTTCAATCTCAGGAGGCTAGAGTATCAGACTTGGAGTAGCCTGATTCTCTAGCCTCCTGAGATTGAGATTGTTCTCTGAGAGACAGGAGCTCTTTGCACTGAGTGCATACATACAACCTTCCTGGGAGATAAAACAAGGTTCTATACTGTAACAGGTGTGTGTGGTGTATGCATATTATGTTGAGATTATTTTGAAATTTTTTATGGTTAAATTTATATGTAGCTACAAAAAATACATACAATCTCCAACTAAACAAATATCTTAACCCTGATAATCTGACTTGGAGGAGCTGAGGCAGACAGACAGATATATAGAGGAGAACTGTAGGGAAATAGAAGAAAAGTCCCACTTCCAGTTTGACAACCTCTGTGCTGCTTTGGAGGTCACTTGAAAGGAAAGTATTATCTTTGTGAGAACCTGCCCTTCAGGGAATACAATATCCTCTCACAGCAGAGACTTCTGCCCAGAGGGTTAAGATATTTTTTTATTTGGAGATTTGATTATTAGGAATGTAGATAGTTTGGTGTCTTGTAGGTGTGAGGATCGCTTTAATCTCATGCATCTACTAGATATGATTATAGACCATGCTGGGGAGGAGCCAGATGGCTTGGTCACTTGGGTATCAATGCATAGGAAAAAGTGGAGGAAGGCTCAGAAAGCTAAATTTAGGTTTTTAGGCAGAGCTGGTGTAAATGTAGGTGCCTAAATGCAGCAGGAATGCACATAACTTACCCGCATAAGTGGAAGACATGCTTATGTCTTGCTCATGTTTCTGCCCCTGTGTAAACCCCCCTTGAAAATATTCACTAAGTGGGTATTTGCAGAATAGCTCTTAGCCACCCTACCACATATGTGGACATGTGTGCTTATACACATATGCTAGTATTCTAAACATTTGCGCATGTGCCTAGGATATAGAATTACCCTTCATATGAGTGTCGCTAAAAAATATGCACCTAATATATGTATTACTCATATGTCTGATCTAGAAGTATAGCCACAGATATTGGGCTCCTATTAGTCTAGCATATAGGTTTGGCTCATAGTAGTAGTAGTAGGGTTAAACCTGGTTTTGGCACATTCAGCCCAAATATATATAATAGACTAGTGGTTCTCAACCAGTCCTTGGGGCACACCTAGTCAGTTGGGTTTTCAGGACAGTCACAATGAATATGTATGAGATGGGTTTTCAGGATATCCGCAATGATTATGCATGAGATAGATTTGTATACCAAGAAAGCAAATCTATCTCATACATACACCTAGTTTTATATGTGCACCTCCACTGAGAATGAAACACAAGTGGTACTTAGACATCTGGCACAGCACCAAACATCTGAGTGCTGTGTGAAAATTGACTTCAAAGAGAATAATTTACATTGTTCCATTTATTTACAGTTACTATTTCCTATTAAGGCTATTACTACTCCTTTTATTAATCAGAGAATAGATGTGTTAATGACACAGAATTTGCATCATAGGAGAGTCAAGGGAGTCATTCTGAATCTTTACTTTTCCTGACCTAGCATTTTTTGGGGTTCCTTTGAACCTCCAGATCAATGGAAGCCAGGGCTTGAATCCTGGCATCATAACCTTTCATTTGTAATTACCCCAAATTTTTTTGACTATATTTCATATCCCCCCCCCCCAATCTACCTAAATCTTGTTATTGATGTAACGGACCTGCAATCTTGGGTCTTGAATCTGGTCACTAGGGGTTCCTTTTACTAAGCTGTGGTAGGCTCTACGCACGTGCACCAAAATGAGACTACCACCAGGTCAGCGTGCCCTCCTGGTGGTAATTTCAGATTTCATGTGCACCCATAATGAATGGATGAATAATTTATTTCCTCCTAGTGCGCCAGTTCTGGTGCTAATGGGCACTTGGCGCATATCAACCGGTGAGCCATTACTGCTAGATCAATAGGTGGCGTGAAGAGCTCAGGCTGGTTTTGGGTGCGCACTGGTTTCACTTTTACCGCAGTCCCTTTTCCCGTCCCATTAAAAACCCCCATTTTTTTGTAGATGTGGTAAAAACTGGCCCGGCATGCGCCCAATACGCGCACCTACACTACTACAGGACACTTTTTATTGCATCTTAGTAAAAGGACCCCTAGGTATCACCCTTGTTAGATTACCATGACCCACTTTCCCTTGGGGGCTATGAAATCTGACTATGCAGCATCTCCTGCTGACCCGCTCAACGCAAGACCTAATTTTGGTATTGAACTGGGGTTCATCATTCTAGATCTTAAATTGAGTTATTGTAAACAGAACACATTAGGATATAGTGTCAAAGACCTACTCCTTTACTGTAGAAACATGTCTTTGACAACTGCTGATCTGGTTACAGAAGTAGACTAGTTTAAGGAGAAAAGTAACTTTCAGGGTAATTCTATATAGTGGGCACCAACATTTACGCACCTGTTCTGCATATAAATGTTTAGAATACTAGCATGCACATATGCACACATGGAGGAGGAGGAATTCTGTAAATGGTGCCCATAGGCACATGGAAGACCCATGCTAAACTAGTATTCTGCAAAGGGCGCTCAGTCTGGAATGCCCTTTATAGAATACCAGTTTAGTGTGGATCTTGCACCTAACTTTGGGTGTGGCACTTATGCCTGCTGAAACCTGGTGTAAATGCTGGCACACAACTAATGGCAGTTACGCTGTTTTATAACATTGTGCCTAATTTCTGGGAACACCCTGATCCACCTATACCCTTCCCATGGCCATGCCCCCTTTGGAGTTGCGCTATAAAATTTAGGTGCACATTTTATAGAATAGGGCACAGTGCAGATCCACATGAAACCTAAATAACTGCCAATTAATACCAATTATTGATTGATGGCTCATCAACTAATTAGTTTATATGTGGATCTGGGATCCACATCCAAATTTGCACACCCAACTTTGAGCAACCTATATAGAATCCGGTGGATGTGTTTATGCCAGCTACTTGTGATAGTGCATATTTTATATAATAGAATATTATGAGTTATGAATATTATTACCAGAAATTAGGTGCACGCACTTAATACAGCTGTATGGTTGGTATTAGTGCTCGCTCTCAAGCTCCTAAATACCTGATTATGCTAGCAATCTATAAAGGAAAGTAGATGCCTACTTTCCATTATAGAATATGTGCCTATAATTACCTGCTTTGTGCTAGATTCTCTATATAGTGCCAAGCAAAGTACTATTCTATATGCCCGCTCTTTAAGTTAGGCATAATTTATTGAATAGCGTTTATGCCCGTGAATCACACCTAATTTTAGGCGTGGATATTTGCACCAACTGATGCATATATACAGGCGTGTATCCCCGTTATTCTATAACATACGCTGATCTTAGGAACGTTCCCGTTGCACCTACGACCCTCCTATTTCCACGTCCCCTTTTTCAAAAGGCACATAAACTTTAGGCGTGGATCCCATGCCTAAATTTATTCCTCAAAACATAGTGTCAGCAGCAATGGCAGTGCCATTCATTTTAGTGAAAGTCCCAGTTAGCTGATGGGGTGATGTGCCTCAAGGCCCCTGTATGCTATCAACTTGCAAATAAAGCAAGTTACAAATGGTACTGTTGAGTGCTCTTGTGCAAGATTGCAAGCTTGAGTTCGTAAGTATACCAACAGCTACCATGAGAAAGTGCAGTAGGTTAAAATATTATGGGGGGGCATTTACTAATGGTTATTGCATTCTATCTGCTGCAGGGTATATAGAAGTAAATGGGCTCTGTGGTTGATAATTAACAGTGCATGCTAATGTCACTACTGCTCACGAGCAACCTCCTATGACAACAGTGGTTTCTGGTCTTCGAATAGACCAACAAATCCTGTTCATTAATTCACAGTAGTGCTAATCAGTATTTTGAATTGATTTTATTCTACAAATTTTGCCAGTATATGATGATCAACTGTCACATCATGGTTAGTCATTATAATGCTGCTGGACAAAAATTAGGCTTGGTACACTTTTAAGAATGATTAGCACCTTCTACATATGGAGTTAAAAGGGCTCAATGTACTATAACAGAACAAAGAAAGCCTGGCAAACAAGAAAACAAATTTATTGATTTTTAAAGACAAGACACAATTTTGTTTTGAAAAACAACACAAGAAAGCTAGCCTGAGTTCAAGTCTGAAATATTCAGAAAAATCCTACTAATATCTTTAGTATGTTCCAGTCATTTTTAAACAACACACTAAAAGTTAATATATATATTTTTATAATTATAAAAGTTCCTCAGTTATTGTACAGTACACAATACAAATTGCTCACAAACTATTATTTAGCTCCTGCCAATTTTGAAAGAACATGATATACTAAAAGATTTAGCATTTCTCACAAAAATCACATCAGGAAATACGTATTTACAAAATCAAATACATTATACAAAAAATCATCATCACATGGTATCCCGTAAAGATGTTTTTAAATAATTAAAAATCATATTCAACTGTAATCCAAAAACTGGAAAAGAACATTACATTATCTCACACATACAATCTCTACAAAAGTTGCTTACCTCATTTACATAATATATTCAGTCTGTTTGAAAATAAAACCAAGTTCAAATATTTCCTATCATTATGTTTCTGTGCTTATGGGACTGAATAACGTAATCTGCCACTTACTAAGTGAAATGTAAATGATGGCACTTAAAAAAAAAAGAACACGATATAAAAAGCTAAACAAAAGCAGTACTGTAAAGCGTAGGGTAAGAAAGCCCTGAGTGATAGCAGAATTATGAGTTGGTATGTATTAACAATCGAATTAAAAAGTGTATCACCTCAGGCACAAATTTTTCTTTTTTTTTTTTTAAAGGCACTCAAAGTATTTTTTTTTTCTTTTTGACAGCCTTGCTGGTTGCTATCGTTCATTCCAATTTTTGATACAAGGGAACTAAAGAGAAGAAAACTTATTCTAGCTTTGGTACAGAAAGATACTTTACTCTCGCAATAGCTGTTCCATAATTCTAATTGGGGAGGGGCCTGGCCTTTCACTAGTTGTTTAATATGTCAAAGCAAAGTAAACACATTGCTAAATGATGTTATTTCAAGGGTATTAACTATGGGGCCCATTTACTAAGCCACAACATGTGTCAATTTGGAGTTACCGCCCTGCTACCGTGTGGCCCGTGCAGTAATTTCATTTTTGACGCGTGTCCACTACGTGATATTCGGGCAGTAACTCCGACTTGACGTGTGTAGATGATTACCGCACGGTTAGCGTGAGAGACCCTACCGGTAAGTCAATGGCTGGCGGTAAGGTGTCAGACCCAAAATGGACGCACGTCAATTTTGATTTTGCCGCACGTCCATTTTTGGCAAAAATTTTAAAAAGACCTTTTTTACAGGCGTGCTGAAAAATGGATCTGCACGTGCCCAAAACACGCACCTACACTAGTGCAGCCCATTCTTTAGCGCACCTTAGTAAAAGGACCCCTATGTAAATATTTGAAGTTTTGATTTCTTCAGTTATTTAACAGCATCCCTTCTTCCCTCCCCCAAATAACTGAGCACATTATTATCAATTAAATGCTGAAGAAATGGCATAAAAAAGATGGGTCTACCTTTTACCTTGTTAATAGTTGCATACAGCAACATTATATGGTGAAAATTTGATATTATTCTCTGGGAATGATCTTGAACTTTCCAAAAATTAATTTAAATTGCTTGAAAAACTATGAATTTCTAAAAAAAAAAAAAAAATCAATATGAATTTTGCCACCTTTTAAGTACATATCAGATAGAGTGAATATTAAGCATGTAATCAGAGTGACTGTCACAAAATCTAGGCATTGCTGAACTATTCACACAGCCAAATGCAACATCTTCACCTAAGATGTTTCTCCCTGTTCACAGAAATTTTGAATATCATTTTTCTACCTACACCAATAATTCTTACCAAAAGTTTCATTACTCAGGGCTTCCAACCCCAGTAATATTCATTACTTTTGACTTAAAAATAAGGCATATCATTTGTTACTTGAAACAGAAAAACGGCAGTCACTTCGTAAGTGGCTTTTACTATCTTTTTAGCTAAAATTGGTAAACTCAGGTCCACTGGCACATAAAATCACTAGCAGCAATGATCAAGGCATGCAAACTGAGAAGCATTTACAGTAAATCATTGTGATCAACAAAAGATAATTAATTTGCAACCCTTTGAGTATTGTATGTCTTTAAGCAAACATAGGATAAGCACATCACCTTACCTGACCTTCTTTCATATGGTAAAAGAATGCATATTTACTAGACTATTGATGCCGCACTATCACGTAGAATAGCTAGATATAACATCTTCTAAGGTGCACTCGGCTAGTTCAAAGTGCAAGTAGGCATATCTGCAAAGGATGCTGCTTATATGCTTTCTCTGACAAATGTGTCAGCAATAATGCGTTAAGGACTCGATTCATCCAAAAATTGTTTTATCCCCTGGGAATGGAATCGTAAGAAATATAATCGTTTCACCAAATGGTAGGCTTAGTACATAGAGAGATTCAGCAGATATTCAACAAAAAAGAAAGGTATTCTGCACTATCTGCAAAATGATACTCAGAGTGCACAGGAGGTGCTGTCACTATTTTATGCCTTTTTCACAACTTTTATTCATCTCTGGCGGGCCACTGACATACATTTTCTCAAGCTGATGCAAATCCATGTTGGAGTGCTGTTGCTACATTACTTCTTATAGGCGAGATTCTGATTCTTTTTTTTTCTAAAATATTTTTCCAAAATATATATATTTTTTAAGATATGGGGACATTTTGGAAATCTATCTGCAACAAACCCTCTTCTTTTATGCTTTCATGTAACACCTACATATTGTAAATTTTCCCTATTTAAACATTAGCAAAGGTTTCCCATGCAGAAAACACTTTAGCATGCCATAATGCCTAGAAGCTCATGCACAACATGCACACGTCATAATACCTAAATCTGCTTTTCCTTACGTTCACATCTTTATTCCTTCTGTCTCATGTATGCTCGGTTCCACCTCACATACTCATGCTTGTACGTAACACAATTTCTATATAGATGCAAACTCATTACTATAACATACCGAGGGGCCCTTTCACTAAGCAGTGATAGGGTTAACACGTGGATAGCGCACGCCAAATTGGTACTACCACAGGGGCAGCGCAGGTGCCCTGACATAGTTTTGAAGTTAGAGCACACTGTTTCCTGCAGTAGAAAATTATTTTTTATTTTCTACCACGGAGGGCGTTCCCGGCGGTAAACGGCAGCACCTCCTGAGTAGCATGTGAGCCTTTACCGCTAGGTCAATGGGTGGTGGTAAGGGGTCAGGCAGTAAATAGTCACATGCTACTTTTAATTTTAGCTCATGGCCATTTATTAAAAATGCCTTTTTTCCCCAGCTGTGGTAAAAAATGGCCCAGTGCGTACCAAAAACATACACCCATACTTCTGCAGGCCACTTTTTACCACAGTTCAGTAAAAGGACCTCTGAATGATACCTGTGAATGTACATGATATATGCATCTTCAAAACCTTTGCTGACACAGACTCTACTATCTATACTTACAGAACTCGAATACAATCCCACAAAAGACTTTCTCATGTACTTCATACATTATAGCATAGGTAGTATTATAACATACATACCAAGGTGCCCTTTTACAGAGGTGGTAAACCCAAAGCAGACTTACCGCTCTTTCTTTCGGGACTACTGCCGACTCAATGTGGCCACCGGGATAGTCCCGCCCCGAGCGCGTACCATTTCCAGGGGTAAAAACCCCAGGAAATAGCTTGCGTGGTGTTAACCCAGTGGTAATCAGAAATCACCACGCGTTGTTCTCTTACCGCATGGCCATGTGTGCCTGAGGTCTTTTTATACGCTGCAGTAAAAAGGGCCCTGGCACGCAGGATAAACGGCCCCCGCCACCAGCGCAGGGCCTTTTTTCCCCGCAACTTAGTAAAAGGACCCCCAAGTTCAGTAAGTTTTATTTTTCAACATACTTCTCTGTCACCTATCCTGAACACTACAAACTTATTAAATTATAAGCAGAGATGTGTGAACAGTCTGAGTTTGAATGAGAACTGGGCAAAATTCAGCTTTACTTGAGTACATCAAATTTTTTTTGCAGTTTCTCCAAGTTCACAGGGAGAAATCTGTTAAATATAGTGCATCAGTGTTTTTCACAGCTTGAATGAATTTCAACATAAAGGGTTCAATATTCAAAAAGCTGAGCAACTAAATTTAGGCACTTAAGTTAGCCTCCTAAATTTGTCACATATTTTCAGTCAAAATTAGGTTCTAAATTTTCAACTAAAAATGTGCATAATTTAGGAACCTAAAAGTTGTGCTCTTAACTTGAGACCACCATTCATTTGCCTAGATTTAGGAGCTTAATTTAGTGCCTAGTGCTAAAAATCAGGACTAAGCTGTTTTTCTCATTACCCTAAATTCACACCTGTTGTCACCTATTTTGTAGGCTCCCGAGTTTAGCAGCCTAATGAAACTAGATGCACATATTTAGGATCCTAGCTCTAGTAAATTTCAGATATCAATTCAGAAGCTTAAATCATCAGGAGCATAAATCTTTTGAATATTGGGCCCAATATTGAAACCATGGGTTTGTATCAAGAGGTAGATTTATAATTGCCTGAGTTGCTGAAAGTATATGTATACTATTCAATAGGTGGACTTTGCTGAATTTTGAAAACAATGTTCACTTTGAAAATTATCTGATGAAAACTATGCATGCACATTTATATTTGGTAGTTTTGGGGTGTTTTTTTTACTAGAGTGTGCTAAGTTTTTGCACTTAGGGCTGGATTCAGTAAATGGAGCTCAAAATTTGGTGCTGAAACAAAATCGGTGCTGAATGATATTCTATAACAGGAGATCAAAATAGCGTGTAGTACTGGAATCTGTGACCAACTTTGGGTGTGAGGATTTACACCAACTGAAGCCTGGTAGAAATACTGGCATGTAAGTTAGGCGTAGCTCTCCAGTATTCAGTAATGCTGCACACATCTTGAGTGAATGCCCCTGACCTGCCTATGCCCCCTTTACAGTTATGTGCTATAAGATTTGCACCCAGATATCTATAGAATAGCACTTATCAAGATGAGTGCAAATCAAAATGTTGCAATTAATGCCAATAATTGGTTGTTAGCCACCAATTATCTACGTCAATTGGCACATGGAAATTAAGAGACCCTTTTACAAAGGTAAGGACCTACGCATGTGCAGTGTGTGTCAAACTGGCGTTACTGCTCGGCTAGCATGTGCGCCTGGCGGTAATTCCAAGCTTGGAGCACGCTGAAAACACATGGTAGAAAATAATTTTCTATTTTCTACAGTGGTGCGTTCCTGGTGGTAATCAGCAGTTGGTGCGTGCTGGACGGTTACCGTGCTGGTAATGCGTGAGCCCTTATCACTATGTCAATGGGTGGCATTAAGGGCTTAGGCCATAAATAGATGTGTGCTGGTTTTCATTTTGCTGCATGTCCATTTTCCGGCCCATAAAAAAACCCCCTTTTTCCAGATGTGCTGGAGAAATGGTCCAGCATGCGTCCAATGCATGTGCCCACACTACCACAGGCCACGTTTTGGCGCACCTTTGTAAAAGGGTCCCTTGTGCGCCTTTATAGAATCCAGCCTTTAGTGTGCTTTAACAACAAAATTTAAAATGCATTCTGCAAAGGCTGTGCGATAATCAGGGCGTGCCCAGCATGTCCTCTGCTATTACTGCACTGAAAACGCCATTCATGCACCTAAACTTGATTGCAATGAGCACAGATGCACTAAGGAAACCCGCGCTGAAAGCAGAAATTACAGTTTGTGGAAAGTAGTATGCACTAACTGTAATATGCAGTGCCTGCCCGTTCTCCCTCTAGTTCCTGCTCTCTGTAACATGCAGTTCACATGTGAATTTGCCCACACTAACTGGCATAACACTGTTGATGCGCTTGTAAATTAGAAGTTAATGTATGCTAATTTGCGTGTTAATGGCTTCACCTTAGTAAAAGGGGCCCCTCGGAGTGCATATTTTTTTCAGGAGAAAAACATGTGCATAGTTTTGAAACTCCAAAAGTATGTGTGTAAGTGAAAGTTCTTGTTGTAGGAATGACTTGCAGCTGAAAGTATTTATTTATTTAGTGCATTTTTACCCCACCTTTTCCCACAGAATGCAGGCTCAAAGTGGCTTACATTAGACTGGAATGGCAATCGCCAGACCAGCAGTATACAAATACAATATTTAAACAAATAAGTAATCAGAAAGTAGGCGGAGAGAAGAGAGCAAAAAGAATAAAAATTAGAGTCCCAAATTAGTATGTGCATAGATGCCCTTTTGCACACAGTTTTATCCTCAGATATTTTATTGGGGGAGAGGGGGTTTTCTAAAAGCCCATCCCCACAAATGAAGCACCGATTTGCCCATGGAAATGGCTTTGAAAATTATCCTACTAGTGTCTCATATACAGTAAATCATTCAATGACCACATAATCACTCTCTGCCCACGTTGAATCTAAGTAGCCTCTGCCTGGGTAGCATCAGTGAATGAGCTGACTCCTAAGTGACACATACATATTTGATTCCACAAGGATTTGAACTCATCCTCCAATTAGTAGGAATATAAACTCCTAAAGTTAAACACCTAACAAAATCCCTAGACAGAGCATGCTTGACGGCAGGAATGCCACATCCAGCAGCTGGTGTGGTTTGTACAGATATATGTTAGAAATATACTGCACAAAGAGCTCTGCTTGTGCTGTGCCAGTGCTACTCTATTGTGAAACGTGAAACAGATATTGTACAGTAACACTGCACTATGACAGAGAAAGCATGCACGATGCTAGTGGTACTAGATTAAACTAGAGATGGTGTAATACAGCTAAGTTACATCTGTGTAGTGCTACCAAGGTATGTGCTGACAGATGTTATCACTAATACAAGGCATTATAAGCAGTGTTTGCTTACTTGCCTGCCTGATGTTACCACTGGTTATGTTGTTGAACTTTGCAATTTCATACTGACAAGAGAATGTAAATCAAAAATTTCCAAATCAAGAACATTTGGTTATATGTGTGTCAGCATCATAAGCAGCATGTTAAAAGTCAAAACAGATGATCAAATTTAATATCAACATTTATATCCCACTAAACCCTCAATTTCAAAGCGGGTTACATCAACATTAACCATAAAATTAATATAAATAACCAAGGTTGTCAAATACATGAATTAAAAAATATCATAAAACAGCAAATCATTAAAAGGATAATGTCATGGAAATATGGGTATAAAGGAAGGGACATTTTAAGGGGCCTATTTACTAAGCTGTGTTAGCACAATTGAAGTCCACGGGGTTCATTTTCAAAGCACTTAGCCTTCCAAATTTCCATAGATTTCTATGGAACTTTGGAAGGCTAAGTGCTTTGAAAATATGCCTCGTAACATGGGGTCCTTTTATAATGGAATATATGGACGTCTTTAACATTTAGTGCAGGCATTTTTAACGCACGTGCTAAATGTTAGCGCACCTTTGTAAAAGGACCCCTAACAGCACAGGCCCATGTTAAAATGCAAACAAGGAAAACACCATTCTGGGACAGGAATAGGTGGGGACTGCGCCTTACCATTAATGCAGAGGCCGTTAATCCAAAGAAACCGTGAAGATGGCAGATAACACCACCTACGAGTGCATCATGCATTATCTGCTATGGAATTAATGCACATTTGTGACTTTTTCTCTGTGTTGACTGCACAAGCAACCCTCCCAAAAATCCTTGGAATGTCCCTAACACTTAACAGTTACCGTTGGTAACAGTAAAACCTTATCAGACCTTAGTAAATAGGGGCTTAGGAGTGATATGTACATGAAGACATGAGCTTTGAGATCTTAATATTTATAAAAGAGCACTGTTTTACAAATTATAATTATTTGTAAAGCTGGAATATACACTAAATGGTGATGACATGGAATAGATAGGGTTGTGCAGTGAAACTCTCAACACAATATTTATGATTCTGACGCACATATGAACGCATTTTCTTGATTTGGAGAATCAAATGTTGTACGATCCACTTATTATCACGATTTTAAAAATCTAATATGGTGATCCTATTCTAATGTATTATTTTTGGAACTATTCAGTTCATCAAAACCTGGAAATCCAATGAATTACTGCATAAGTGTGATTAAGTTTGACAGATTTTGTTGGGATTTTTTTTTTAGAATTTTGCAAAATCCATCAAATGTACGTAAAACCATGTTTGAAAAGATCCATGCATCCCTAATACAAACCACATGCAGGTAAACAGAGTTAAACAAAAAACACCTGACACAAAAATAAATGATCATTTGTTTTTATTTCTAGTCCTTTTGTAATTGAAAATGGAAGGGTTCTGGCAGTATAGAACACTTCTGTTGACTGCTACCTTCTTTCCTCCTGAAAGCGAGTACTTCATTGTGGGTGAGAGGAATAAAGCATAGTTACTACAGAGATACAGAGTAAGGGGATACTTTTGTAAAGCTTTTTAAATGTAAAACTGAATTTTGCACGTAGAAAGACACTTGAAAAAATTCACTGCCATATATTCATCTATAGAAGTATATGTAATCTTACACATACTTTCATACGTATTTAAAGTGGGTGTTCTGGGAATGGAGCAGCATAGTTTTGGTTTTACACATATATTTTACAAAACAGTATGCAGGCCCGATACTTAACTGTGGCTAAGTAAAATGCTGGCTGCTGTGAGATATTCAGTACCAGTACCTAGACACCAGCCAGTGCTGAATGTCCGTTTCAGTGCCGACCCAGAAGTGCTTTCCTATTAGTGGCCACATTCAGATGGCTAACCGGATATAGTGAGGAAAGAGTTTTCATTGTCCTAACTTTATTCAGTTTGTTATCTGATTAGTAGTCTGAATAAGACCACTACTGGATAACTTCCAGCTCTGTCCAAGCACTGCCCATGGACCAGCTCAGCACTGTCTGGATAGTGCCAAGGCAGCCAGAGGACATATTTAGTGACACTATTTGGTTAGTGCCACTGAATATCCCTCTTGCTGGCACTCATCCATTATTATTTATGGCATTTATATCCTGCATTAGCCTGAGTAGGTTCAATGTGGCTTACATAACAAATAGAAAAGCATCAACATGTTCAAAATATATTAACAGAAAGTAAAATACATCATATAATGTTAGACCAGTAAAACTTGAGTTAGGAACAAATGTAATTAAACACTTAGAACCTCTTTTAGAAAGCCACACTACTGATTCTCGGAGCAGCAAATGAGAGGAAGCCCATTCAATTCCTATGGGCTTCCTCTCATTTGCCGCATGGGAATCCCTAGTGTAGCTTTGTAAAAGAAGCCCTTAGTGATTTAAGCTACATAATTGAAATACGGAGGAAAAGGTAAAGGGCTAGGATTAGTTGGGATAGACAGGAGTAGCGGGAGATGGGATGAAGTAAATATTAATACCATGAATTTATTTGAGAAAAGTGCTTATTTCCTTAACAGCTAGACTGAAGACGTGAGTTTTCAATAGACTTCAGAGTGCATTTGATGGTTTTAGGTAAGGAGTTCGAAATTTTAGTGCCTTGATATGAAGAGTCAACAGTATGGATGGTTTTGTAGATTGCTTTCCTACAATTTGGGAAATGCAGGATAAGATATTCTCTAGATGATTTAGAGGCATTACGTGAGGGTAATTCAATAAGGTTGTTCATGTACATTGGGGCCGAACCATACAAAAGTTTATGAATGAAGGTACATAGCTTGAATGATAGTCTATTTTTATTGGAAACCAATGCAAATGTACAGAAGGGGGGTTGCTTTGGTGAAGCGTGGTAGTCTGAATATGAGATGTGTGGCAGTGTTTTGAGCGGTTTGTAGTTTTTTGAGGAGATCCCCTTTAACTTCTGTGCAAATAGAGTTGCAGTAATCAAATTTTGTTAGGACTACGGATTGAACTAGGGTACATAAGACTGATTTTGCGAAGAATGGTCTTAGTCTCCTCAATTTTCATAATGAATTGAAGACACTTAATACCACTTTGGAAATGTGGTTATCTAAAATGAGGAACTGGTCAATTGTGACTCCTAAGATTTTCATAGTTGAGTCAAGGGGATTATGTGATGTCCTCAATGGTAAATGATTTAAGATTTATAGTGAGTTTGCAGCACTAAATACGTCCTTTTGAATATCTGCCTGTATGTGTGATAAGTGCCTTTGAATATTGGCCCTGACATTTATAACCAGCACAAGTATATACATTATGCTTTTGCAGCTGGTTGTATATACTAGCAGTGATTTTATAAGGGAAAGTATACATATACTTAACCTATATATAATTGCCGATTTTTCAATATATATTGGCTGTATCTTTTACACTGCTATTAAAAAATTATCTTCTAAACCTTCAGGAAACATTTTGTCTACAGTGAATACAGTAAGGACACTGGACATATGAACCCCTATAATGCAATTAGATAAGGATACAGCAAGGAAGAATGGAATGACATAACATCAGGTATCATGAGAAACTGAAAGCATGGCAACACAGTAGTTTAATATTTTAACATCAAACTGCAGCACCTGAGCTACAAGATTAATGATCTGCATCCCTTCCTACAAAATGCTAACAAAGGGTCAGTTCGAATGGGACAAGAAGAAAAAACAAGACATGAATTATCAGAGTGACACCACCACCTTCCCCCTCTTTCTATAGCTTGGTGCTATTAGGCGCACAGTTTACAGAATTCCAGCACTTACATACATGAGAGGTGCCAAAGGCTGGCATTTATGGGTATTAAGTGCTAGGCACTATTCTATAAAGTCTCTTAGCACATAACTCTGAGAAGGCGTACACATAGGCAGGCCATGGGCATGTCGCCAAATGATGCATGCAACTTATAGAACACCATCAGTTGGGCATGTTGCATGGTGCGCTTAGGCAGGCTAATTTATACCAGCCATTGTTATGTCATAAGTAGGCATGCCTAAATTTTGGTGCATCAATGTGGCTTGTGCCAGTATTCTGCTTAGGCGCACCTAAGTGCCATTATAGAAGTGGTTAGATAGTAGATATCAACTCAAAATTTTTTTAAAAAGCTGCACTTAGCGAGAGGGAGGAAAGAGGAAGCCAGTTGTGCCTACTTATGCCTCAGGACACTCATGTAGTCACCAAGGCACCGTCCCATCTTCCATTTCATTCTCCCTTTGCGGTAGAGGAAGTGGAAATTTGCTGATATCCTGGACCAACACGATGATGCTGTCTTCAACCAGGTCTCCCTGAAAAAAAATGTATAGAAAAATGAAAGCAGTCTTTAATGCATTTATGATATGAAATGCAAAATAAGCTCCAAGCAACATGTTCACTGCCCTCTTTCTAAGAGGACAGAACTATCCACAAACTCTTGCCATTATATAAAATATTGTGTACATATATAAGTAATAAAAGGATGTTACTTACTAATGTGTGTAGGCTAGCCATGAGGGAACCCATTCCATATCAAGGTGCTATTCCAGGTGGATGAGATGGAGGAAGTAGGGAAGGGTTTGTGGTACGGGTGTTGTAGCCTTTGCAATGGCCAGTGAGGTTAGGAGGATGCCTTCTGATACATCAATAACTGTGACTTTACAAACTGCATATCATCTTACACAGCCAACTAGTCATCAGGCAATGAGTAGAAAAAAAAAGCTGTTCATATAAGAATGGCTTCCTTAGCTGTAATTAGTGTCCATACATGTAATTGCAATCAGTATGGTTATGTGTTTCCCTAAGTTGCTAAGTGATTCACTACAGCATTGTGAGCATTCTTATGGGCCCTGCTGCAGATAACTCGAGCTGTATGAGCTATTGGGGTTACTGCCCAAAGAGAGATTTAGCAGGGGAAAAGTTTCATATGTTCGGAATGGTGGGAGTTGGGCTACTATTTAAATGGGGCGGTGTGGTGAACAAAGTGTAGGGAAGAGTTTCTGACTTCAGTTGGGGGGCTGGTACATGATGGAAGCATGTCCTGAGCAGATCCTTTATGCAATTCTAGACATTGGTGATGGCATGAAAGCAACTCCACAAATCTGAAAAGGATCATGCATATAGTAAAGAGTTTGATCATATATTATATAACTGTAGGTGCATGTGTAGGGGGAGGGGAGATTAGTATGTGTGTAAAAAAACAGATAAATGAGATTTATCAAATTTTCCTAAAATTAGACATAGGAGAGTAGTTAACAACGTCGGCTACCATTGAGAAGTGTGATTCTACTACAAACTCATGCTATTTTAGAGCAGATCCCATTTTATGAAATGAGACCTAGTTACCGATAGCTGGGGTTAACAGTAAAATAACATTTCAACAATAGCCCACATCGATAACTTCCTCCCACAGTTTCTGATCTTCATTTTCAAAAAAAAGAGAATGATTAATTTTTTATTTGCCATTTGAGTAGCATCTTCCTAGCATAAATAATTTTAGGTATTTGAATTTGGGTGAATCGAGCCCTATAAGCATTCTTCTATTATAGATTGTACAGCTATTACATCTCATAATACGCAAGATGTACATTTAATTTGACTCATTTTTTGTGGCTTTTCTAAGCCTTTTCTTTTCAAATGGAGCTTTCCTTTGCACAGCCTCATGCACACCCACAATCGTACCTTTCAAGTGCATTTCAGTGTAAGTAATGTTTATGAAGTACACTTCCAAGGTGCACATCCCTCCTCTTCACTAGCAATGAAAGGTATGTGCCACTAAAGGAGTTTATATCCTAGTTAGCTGTGCCTAGTAGACATGAATGGCAGTGAAAACTACTTGAATAAAGTGACAAAGCATGCTTTCTATACAGTCTCAATGTATCAAATCCTCTCCAGTGAAATAAATTGAGTGCACTACACAAGCATTTCATGTGAAAGCTTACACTAAAATATAAGCACACATCTGCACATAAAGGTTATTCTCTATGCAACTAAATAAATGCAATTCATGACTTAGAATGCTCAAAGGGTTAAACACAAGTTTTGTAACCAATGTATCTTCTAATACTAAAACTAAGTCCTAAGGTTAAGATTCTATTCCAGTTTTTTTTAAACCACCAAACTGACTCACATAGACTCTAGGATTTCATTCATAGACTTATTAATACAGCCATATACACAGAGGTGGATTGGCTCTACAGAGCCAAACTCTGAAAAATTGAAACCTTACCACCCCATTATAGGTTTAAGACTTCTGGAATTACTGTGATGGGAAAGTAAAATGTTCTTTTAATATTACAAGGTTGTTCTGTTGAGATATTTTTGGCTGTATTTGAAGGACATTTTGTTCTCCAGAGCATCTGTCTTATTGTATTGTAAATGAAATCTAACTTCGGTTTCAAACCAGCATGCGTTTTCACATACTGTGCTAGCGAGACCTAATGAGGAACAGCATAATTTTCTGGTCGCTTTCACCTCATCTCTCTTGCTGGAAATTATTTAAGCACTATAGTGTTTTCAGATAATTTAAAGAAAATAAAAAAGAGATCAGGAGAAATTAGTTTTCATGGTTGGTTAAACACCTTTCTTCAATTTAACAACTGACCTTAAGTTAAGATGTTTATCGTTGCTTTAAATTTCTAAATCACTCTTTCTGCATGCTAGCACTTTCTGCTTTTTACAAGCCATTTATGAATCTCAGGCAATAATGTTGCATACCAGTAACATTTTGTGTCTGTCTCAGCATTCCAAAACAATATCCTAGCACTGCTTCAAAGGAATATCATTTAAAATGAGATGGATATGTTATTGTATACATTAAAAAAACAAGATAAATAAGATTTCACCTAGACAGATTTGCAATGTATAAAAACAAAAAAGTGTCAAAATGTTCACACCATAGCTAAAACAACAGACATTTTTTGAAATCTCGAGTACTGTGTACATTAAGTAAATGCTTCAACATCCTCACTGCTTATTGCAATTCTCCTGGTCACAATGGGGGGGGGGGGGGGGGGGGGGGGGGGAGAGAATCTTCTTCTGAACCTGACTTTGAGATTTGAGATTTATCGAGGTCTACCTCAAAGTAAACTATGGGGTTTGTTAGCCTTATTGCACCTATCTAAAATCAAGTTGTAATGCTCCCTCTCCCCCCTCCATGAAGAGGCAGAGGGAGAGTGCAACAGGATGGATCTGAAGAGCTAACATACTTGGACATAATAATGAGATCACTATCCCCTTTGTTTACAAAGCCGCGCCAGGGGCTGCCAATGCGGTAATGCCGACACAGCCCATCCACTTTCAATGGGCAGTGTTGGCATTGCTGCGTGGCTTTGTAAACAGGGAGGTATGTTAGTTCACACAAATACGTAGAAGTGAAAATCAGCAAAAAAGTTGCAGCAAGCACAATTGTTATTAAGGTTAAATCCCATTATTCCCATGATGAAGTCTCTGAATTTCTCAGTGGTACTCATTTCAGCAGAAGGTGCTTTCCTTCTTGTATCCTAAACTTATCACACCTTTGTCAGAAACTAGTTGAACCAGTCTCTTCTCAAGCACCATCCAGGCAATGCAGATAGCCCAAGAAGACATTTTTCTGACAGCTGCAGGTTGACCTGAAGGGACAATAATCTTCAAAAGCTAAAGAGCTTTAAATTACCCCAATAGAGCATATATGCTGATTTTCATTTCTGGGATTCATCACATTTTTGTTGATTACACATTACAGCTGCCAACTAGTCACTTAAACCAAGGATATATGAGAGAGATGTTTTGTAAATGGCAGAAAGAACTTTTTGTAACAAACTTCCAAAAAGGTAAAAAAAACAACAACTGAGACTCATTTAACTCTTAAAAGGCAATTCTACAATGTAGGTACGTGCATTAACCTCTGGATTCTACAAATGGCACCTAAATTTCCATGCAATCATGAGATCTGCATGCAAATAAATTAATGAGCCATTAACAATCAGTAACTGGCTGTTAACAATTACTGATGTTAATTGGCTCTAATTTGGATTTGCATGTGGATCTGGCTGCACGCAATTCTAGAAAGATCCATGCCTAAATTCTCTCGTGTGCAACCCAAAAGGGGGCATGGCTACAGGAGGGGAATGGACGGGTCAGTACGTGCAGTGTTACAGAATTTACAGGCTGCGCATCCAAGCTGCGTGCCAGGATTCACTCCAGGTTCAGTTGGTATAAGTCCTTGTGCCCAAGCTGGGTGCTGAAATATGCACTAACTGCCAGATTCTACAGTAGAGAGATGTGGTAGCCGTTAGTCCACTTTTAAAGGTAATCCATAGCAATAGAATACAACAAAACATAGGAAATAAAATAAGATAATACCTTTTTTATTGGACTAACTTAATACATTTTTTGATTAGCTTTCAAAGGTAGCCTTTCTTTGCCATATCAGAAATAAGCAAATGTTGAAAAATAACAGTATATATAAGTGAAACATCAAAGCATTTCAGTGACAGTCTAACAGGATGAGGGTGGGGCAGGTTAGGTGAGACCTTTGAAGTCAGAATGATTAAATATTTTGACACCCACCAGACAGGACTTGACAAAGATTTGGGTTTTCTAGCCCATTATAAACCATAAAATGCTACTGCTTTGTCACCCTCTTATAACCATGCACATCTCCCTGTCCCTCATCCACTGGACCTTCTCTGTCTCTCACCTAAAACGTCCCACCCTCATCCTGTTAGACTGTCACTGAAATGCTTTGATGTTTCACTTATATATACTGTTGTTTATCAACACTTGCTTATTTCTCATCTGACCAAGAAGGGCTAAATTCGAAAGCTAATCAAAAATGTATTGTTAGTCCAATAAAAAAGGTATCATCTTATTTTCTTTCCTATGTTTTGTTTTATTCTATTTGTTTTGATTTCCAGATTCTATATAGCATGCCTAGAGATCTGTGCCAAAATTGATGCAAATTCTATAACAATGCGCGTAACTTAACAAGCAATAATGAGTACTGATTTCTGTAATAATGTGTGCTGAGATTCTAACATGTGCAGGCAAAAGGGGCATGGTTACGGGCGAGGAAATGGGTGTTTCGTGGGCGTCCTGAAATTTACAAGCCTAAATTTACGCATCGGGATTTACACCACATTTTTATTGGTGTAAATGGATGCACGTAGGTACAGGCGCTGAAATATCAACTAAGCATATTCTATAATCAGCACCTAAATTTAGCACAATTTTTTAGGCACCATATATACTCTCCCCCTAAGTGTTCAGCCTGGAGCGCCCTTTATAGAACAGCGCTAAGTGTGAATTTTTCCAGTGACTAACTTTTGGCACCATTTACTGAATCCAATCCTATCTGCATAAATGCCTATAATGCTAGCACTTACGCAGGTATGTGCACACATACCTACGTAAATGCTAGGTGCAAATATCTGCTTCCCCCCGAATTCTATATATCGCGCCTTAATTTCCAAGTGGAAATCAAAGCGTATTCTACAACAATGTGTGTAACTTAATTGGTTAACTAGCTTTATCAGCGCAGTTAATTGGATGTTCACAATTATCATCACTAATTGGCATTAAGATTTACACGCACAACTCGCTAAGTGTATTCTGTAACGTGATGCACGTAAATTCCAAGTTGCATAATTGAAAAGGGGGCTTGGCCATGGGAGTGGAATGGGTGGATTGTAGGTGCTTCAAAAATCTATATGCATTATTATAGAATTCACACGCTGTGCACCTAATTTAGGCATTGGGATTTACGCCAAGTAAAACACGGTTTAAATGGGCATGACCAAATTTGATCGCGTGGAGAGGTGCTTGGCGTATTTTATATACTGCGTGGAAATTTAAGCAGATTTTATAAAATGTAAGCGTACTTTATCATTTTTTAAATTCTATAAAATTTAGGCGTAATTTAGGCCTAGGCATATATTTTTACCACGCAGAATTTTCAGGTGCCATATATAGAATCTATTCCGTAACTTGCATAGTACATATTTGCAAGGGGGTATGCACATGAGGGGGGGGCATGGGTGAAGAATCCACTTATATACATAACTTACAGAATACTGTAAATTATGTGCATCTCTGCTGCATTTAGGCACTCATGCCTGTTACTGCTGGTACCTAATTGTTAGGCATGCCGATACTTTTGTATTCTGTAACAGAAGCTGGGCTCCTACCACAATGCCTCGGGGCACAGAAATTGGGCATCCACTTATAGAATTGCCTCCTCAAGGGAAACTTTTCAAACTGTCTGTACAGGGACAAAGATCATTCATACTTTTCACCCACAAGTTTTGCACCAAGTCCAAAAGGGAAAGGACATGTACACTTGCTTTGAAAGTTGCTGCAGCTAAAAAGTACACATGGACCCTTCCACCTGCTTTTTATGTGGTGGATATTTGCTGGAAAAGTTAAGAGCAAAGATTTGAAAATGCCATCTGTGCATGCATGAATTCTCCCCCCACCTGAACACAGCGATGTGAACGCCCTCAATGCAGCTAAAAGTGTATGAGCTGTGAGAGATGCCAAGACTTTTAGCCATATAGAAGGTAGGTAATTTTCAAGCACCTGATTACACATAGATAAAATGCTTGCTACCCTCATAAACTGCTTTGAAAATTATCATCCAAAATAGATTTGACTCCCTTTCATTCATAGTTTAATTCTGGCCTCTTATGCTCAGAGACTTAGGGGGGAAGTTATCAGTGTGGGCTACTGTTAAGTTGGGTTATTTTAGCACAGAGTCCCATTTCATATAAAGAGACCCTGTGCTAAATTAATCCGACTTAAGAGTAGCCCATGTTGATAACTTCCCCCTTAATGTACACATCCTTTTTATTCACCCTACAGGTATGGATACAATGAATCTGATTTGCAACTAGTTGCATTCCCTCACATTAGGCTTTCACAAAAGTAAGTGTGAACAATAAGGTGGGTCTGAGACAGGAGATACCAGTCTCACATCTCTATCCACTTAAAACTACATTTTAAATAGGAAAGTTAGGTTACCCTTAGTATCCTAAAAAAAGCAAAGCCAAGTCCAACATAGAAGAGTGGTGAGAAAGATAAAAGCAAGTAACTATAGCCAGTATGGAACAGAGAGAAAACTAGGAGACTCCGAAGTTAATATCCTTATCCATTGAAAGAAAAGACTGAACAAGAAGAATTTTTCAAATGTGGATCAATTACAATTCAAAGATTTTGGAATTTCTTCTAAGTACTGTTAGCAATGGCTACAACTGGCTGACTGTACATTTCAGGTGGCAGAGCCATACAGAAAACACAGTTGACACTATGAAGCAATTTAATGTAACCTGTTCCACCAATGAAATGCACACAGAGCGGCTGGCAGGGAAAAGTTTCAATTATCTTTTTTGGATGAGGCATATCCATATCCTGTCTTTACCACACTGAATGTATGGACTTGTAGTTCTGATTTCACAAAACAAAAGCAATGGGGTAAAGAAGGCGCAGATCAGTCTGTCTGGAAAAAAAAATGTAGCTAGCTGGCAACCCTAGAAAGGACTAAAGGAAGCAACACTTAAATAAATCCTCTCTCTTTAAATTGGTTCCATTGAAAGAAGTTCTGATGTTTTATTTCAATGGAAAGAAAAAAATAATCTCAAGGGAGAGATGCATTTTAGTGTCTTTTGATTCTGACCCTTTCTCCCCCTCCTCCTTTCACTTCCAAAACCTTTTTTCCTTTGGGCAAAAGGGTAAACAAACATGGAAGTTGGTTTCACTTTAGCTGAGCAAAAGGAGAGCATGAGAGGCTACATGTGTCTTTGGCAGAAAGAAGGGAAGAGTTTAGTGAATGAATATTTGGGAAAATAAAATATATATATTCTTTGTATACTATGATATCTTTTCTTGGACCACAATAATAATAGTAGTCAATGAGTTTTTCTGAGGCCACATAGATTCATTTTTCAGATGTGTCTAGGACCGGTATATCTAAGAGAACTCTGACCTAAGAGAATAAAAACCCCTCCCTCATTCGGTGAATCCAGTGTTAAGGTAATGTGGCACCAATATGGTTTCTAACAGTACAAAGGGAGGAGGAGGCAGATTTGATTTAAGTTGGTAAAGCTTTGTGCCAAGATCTTTTTCACTCCACTTATATTTATTGTCTTGTTGCATAGCAATATTGTGTGATAATTTCCCTACAAAAGTCTGCCTTCTATCATTTATCAAGATAGTTGTATGTATTTTAGATTTCTTTTGGCTGGGGGTGGGGGGAGGTGGTGGTGGAGATTTACATATTTTAGGAGATAAACCCTTGGAAGGGAAGTAAAGGGATAATAGGCCACTGTTGCTCACCACTTCCTTTAAAGTGGCAGATGCCTGATCCTTAGATCCCATGGATCTTCTTTTCATAAATGAAAATAAAAATGGAAAAGAATATTTCGGATACCACTGTTATACTCCTCCTTTCTGGGGCTATATTTTAGCTATCCAAACGGACTAATCAAGCCTCCTTTAAGGCATGACAGGCTTTATAACTGGCTCAAATATGCAATATTAATCAAAGGTTTTATGACATACCAATTTTTTGATAAAATATATTGCATCTTTATTTAAACAATGGAACACTCCCTGGTACAGAGGATGTGAATTCCTATTTGTGCAGGTACTTCAGGAGCACCAGCACACAAGCATGCAGTCAATCTCCTCTAATGTAGGGGCTATTTCACTGCAAGCCACTGACAGTTCTAGCTTAGTGCTGTAGAAAGCAGAACAATCTACTCTTTATCAATGGATTCCTGATCCAGCCAGAAATATTAGTCAGGGTAGTGGAGTTTACATACATGCAAGGCACACCGCACAGTAAGATATTTCTATCTGGATCAGAGCAAAAACCCTAACACAGAATGAAACGGACCTCAATTCCCACCTATTTTCAAGGGCAAATAAATCTTACAGTAGAGTATCTGTAAAAGAAACATAAAATCATCATACAAGTTAAGCTAATTTTAGTAAATTATCATTCACAGAACAAATGTAGATAGTGTATTTAATTAAGCTATATGTCACACAATTATCTGTACTTTCTTTTGTGCTTTCTTCCTTTTTTTATTTTGCTTCATTTATCATTATGTTTAAATTAAGTAATATACCTGTTAAAAATATAAACTGCATGCTCAAAATAATCCACTTACTAGTACCATGTGTTTTACATTCTTTGAAATAGAATGTGCTTTCTAAGTCTATAGTATTAAGATATTCATCTTAAAAGAAGACCCTGACGTATTTCCACACTTTCTCTTCCTGTTCCTTTCCTATCCCCAACCAAAAAAAACGAACATATCCATGTATTATCAATGTGCACATTAAGCATGATTCAATAACCCCCCCCCCCCCCCAAACAAAGAATGGGATAATCTTAGTAAGTTTAGCTGTGTGCATTCACATTTTGCTTAGTTTCCAACATTGACAAGAGATAAAGGGCTTGGCGGTGGGGGGGGGGGGGGGGGGGAGCAGGTGGTTTCCAAAATATACAGCTACATTAGGAGGTGGAGATGAACTTACTTTATTAATATTACTGCTAGCTGGTATTAAATTAGCGTAGGCTTTCCAAATCATCCCCAAAACAATTCTAACCGGTTGCCAAGTATACCACCCATACAATAAGACAAAATATGCTTAGTTGCAGTACATTAAAATGTCTTTCATTCTCATAATTTGATTTGCAGAACATGTTACCTGCCCAGCCTTTCCAACAAAAGAACTGGAAAATGACAGGCACACCTTGTTGAACCAATATAAACAACAAGAACTAAAAGTACGAAACCTTAGCTTCAGTTCGGTTTAAGGCACCATGTTATAGCCGAGGTACAATGATCCCTGATTTACATTCTTAAAACGGCAATGCTTCATCTAGCCACCTATTCAAACCCTACAGAATTTGGGACTAAGTACAAACGAGGTGTGCCAGTTACACTGCCCTATGCATTTGATTACTGTATTTCTGTATTTAAATCTACTCTTTTTCAGAACTAGGAAATTGTTTTGAAGGAAATACTATGCAGGTTGCTACATTCCTTGCACTCTATAAAAATTTTTTCCCTATATTTCTATACATAATAGCAGCAGATTGAACTACTGTTAGGAAAAGCCCTGGAATAAAAGAAAAACATCCAAGTAGAATGATTTCCTGTAAGTCTAGTTCGGCATAAGTAGTGTGTACACATATAAAAGTCAAGTCACTTTTTTTTTTTTTTTTAGTTTTGCTATCTATTTAAAACAGCTTTTCCACTTTCCAGCAAAAAGCACCTGTGCAATGGTTCTTTGCAGAGAATCAGTAGTCATTATACAGAAGAACTGAGTTTACAAATACTATCTAAACCTGGTGTTTATTTTTTGTAACGGAAGTGTGCATTGGTTTCTTGGTAAGATAATCAGGTACATTTTGTCCTATACTCTGCAATCTTGAGTGCAGATAATTTTTCAGAGAAAGAAAACAGACAGCCCTCTCCCACCCTCCCATGTACTACACTAAAGATGCCAAACATTTTCCCTTAACCAGTGAGAAATATCAAAATAGTGTCATGTACTTTTGTCCATTGAAGAGCACCTTTTTCTTGGTTAGCAAACTGATGCATCTGCTGTCAAATGAGTATGCCTCCAGTGTAAATCATAATGGGTAGTATTTCTTCTGGCATTTCACAGAAGTGCACTGATTCAAGAGCTACGGACATGAATTCATACACCATGACCAACAAAATAAAGAAATACAGAAAACTTCCCTATTAAAAATTTCTTTTGACTTTTTAAGAGGACACATAATACATTAACATTAACCTTTGCAAAAAAAAAATATATCCTTCGAGAAACTAAGAAAACTCTTCTCTTAAAATAATTAGTTTACTGTAAAAAAAAAAAAAAGAATGAAAAAAGATCTGGCAAAGTACATCCACTCGATTCCATTTTACAACTCAGACACATGAAAATAACAAAACAATATTCAGCAAAACTAAATTTGACAACAGGTGACCTTCAGGCATATTCTGTTTCATGTGTCAGGCCCAGCATGAATAGGGTTAACGTGATTTGAAATTAAAAAAAAAAGGGCTTCATATTTGTTAGACTGCAGTGTATGTATTTCCAGTAGTGCTGCACTGTCTGATAGTCTGGGTACTTGTGACAATGTGTTCGCTATGAAGTGGGTTCAGGAGGTTCTGCTGTACTCCGCTCTCAAGCGTAGGCTGTATGCAGCCCACCTGATACACCTGGTTCAGCTCCACTTTCTCCCTCTTGGCTGGTGGCTCTCCAGATTCATACAGCTCTTCATCAATTTCGCTGTCAACTTCACTGCCCTCATCTGCACAAATAAACAACCACAAAGCTAGCACAGATATGAAAGAATAAAATACCTGAGAAAAAATACGTATGTCTTCATGTTGTACAGGGAAATCAAAAAGCATCTTTGACTGCTTAGATTTCACATGAAAAATGCAGACATTTCTCAGTGCCCAACCCATAAGTGAACGTTACAAGAATATGCATACAATGGGAAGTTAGTATCACAAAGATGGCATTACCAAATCTGCACTTCAAATGAAATTGTTACCCTTTTATAGTGGCAAACCACAAGCATTTTCTGGATTCTCATCAACCTATAAACACTTTATTTACAAGGTGGCTTTCATTCAAACAAAATCTCAGCTTGCTTAGATAAGCTAGTAGCACATCTCTGTTTTGTAAGCAAACCAAGTTACTTTACCTATAGCAGGTGTTTTCTGTGGACAGCAGAATATAAGTTCTCACAGCATGTGTGATATCACTGATGGTGCCTGCATGGGAAACCTTCTCCAGCTTAGTAAGTACTAGAAGCTTTTCAGATGCTTCACCACACATGTGTGCCACTTCCTACCTGCAGCTGTCACAAGGGACCAGCTTAGACTACGTACTCAGCTTGAGTAGAATTCAATGTTTGGGGAAGAGGGCAGGTAAGTGAGGACTTCTATCCTGCTGTCCATGGGACTTCCTAGCTACAGGCTGCCTTCAAAAGACAAAAAGGAAAAATAATTAGACACTGCAGCAAGCAAACACCAACATATTCTGTGTGGCAACTAGCCACTTTTATACTTACTTTAGTAAGGCAGCCTGGAAGAGAAAAGAAATGGGCCTAGGGGGGTGGGGTTGGATTGCAATCCCCACAGAGATTCTGGAGAATTGACTGGCCAAACATTGTTGAATCGGGAGTCCTTTCTTAAACAATAGTAGGCTGTGAATATATGAACATATGTCCATGTTGCAGCTCTGAAAATTTCCTCCATGGAGGCTGATCTCAAGTGGGCTACTGATGCCACCAGAATTGACACTGTAAATTGTGGTATGACCCTGAAGAGTCAAGCCTGCCTGGGCATAAGTGAAGAAAATGCAGTCTGCGAGCCAATTATATAGTGTGTATTTGTTGATGGTAGACCCTATCCCATATTGATAAAAAGAAATAAAACTTGTGTGGACTTTCTAAGGCCTTTAGTCCTCTTCAAACAGAAGGCCATAGCTCTCTTGCAATCCAATGTGTGCAATGAGCTTTCTACTTTGTGGGTATGAAGGCCAGGAAAAATGCTTGCAGAATGAGACTGGTGAAGAAGGAAATCCAATACCACTTTAGGAAGGAACATAGGATGAATGCGCAGGACCACTCTGTTATTGGTGTAAAATGGATTAGATACTAGAGCTTTGAGTTCACGCACTCTGTGTGTTGAAGTCACCACCACCCACAACAGGCCTTTCCAGGGCAGGCACTTCAGTTCACAGCTATGGAGTGGCTCAAAGGGAGCTTTTACAGCTGAGTTAATACCACACTGAGGTCCCAAGACACTGCAGGAGGCTTGATGAAAGGCTTCAATAGGACCAAGCTCAACATGAATCGAACAACTAAAGGCTGTACAGAGATAGGCTTTTCTTCTACATGATGGTGATTTGAAGTTATTAAATCAGATGTGTACTATGAGAAGTTGAAAAGGACCATACGAGACTGGAAGATTGAGCATCAAAATGGCAGGTAAAATGAAATGTAGACAAGTACAAAGTGATGCACATTGAGAAAAATAATCCAAGTTATAGGTACATGATGCTAAGTTTCAAATTAGGAATCACCACCCTGGAAAAATATCTAGGTGTCATTGTGGACATTACATTGAAATCTTCTGCTCAATGTGCAGCAGCAGCAAACAAACAACCCCCCCCCCCCCCCCACACAAACAAACAAAAAAACACCATATATTAGAGATTATTAGAAAGGGAATAGTGAACATAAGAACATAAGCGTTGCCATACTGGGATACACGAAGGCCCATCAAGCCCAGTATCTTGTTTCTAACAGTGGCCAATCTAGGGCACGAGTACCTGGTAAGATCCCAGAACAGTGCAACAGATTTTATGATTCTTATCCTAAAAATAAGCAGTGGGTTTTCCAAAGCCCATCTTAATAATGGCCTATGAACTTTTCTTTTAGGAAATTATCCAAACCTTTTATAAATCCGGCTAAGATAACTGCTTTTACCACATTCTCTGGCAACAAATTCCAGAGTTCAATTACATGTTCTGTGAAGAAATATTTTCTCCAATTTGTTTTTAATTTACTACTTAGTAGATTCATTGTGTGCTCTCTAGTCCTTGTATTTTTGGAAACAGTAAACAAGTGATTCACATTTACCCGTTCCACTCCACTCAGTATTTTATACAAATACAAAATGTTCTTATATTCCGCAATAACCATTCAAGTTCCATGTTGATTACAATGTCAGTAGAAAAGAAAGATTCTGAACAATTCCCACAAGAATTACATAAAAGATTCAATAAAAATCAGGAAAATGTAAAAAAGAACCTTAGCTCACCAGAAATTTCTCAAACAATACCGCTTTCAGAAGTTTCCTATATAAGCAATGGTTAGGCATGATTCTAACCTGAATTGGAAGAGCATTCCAAATCTGTGTTGCTAAGAATGGAAGATGAAAATATAGACTTGAGATGGATACCCTTTGGACTCAGCCATCTCTTCTCCAAGCTGAAGAGCCCAAGCCTCTTAGCCTTCACTCAAAGGGAAGTTGTACCATCCCGCTTATCATTTTCATTGCCTTTTTCTGTACATTATCTAATTTTGCGATATCTTTTTTGA
This sequence comes from Microcaecilia unicolor, assembly GCF_901765095.1. Lineage (NCBI taxonomy): Eukaryota > Metazoa > Chordata > Amphibia > Gymnophiona > Siphonopidae > Microcaecilia > Microcaecilia unicolor. Next base: position 237,001,040 of record NC_044032.1, on the reverse strand, counting down.
GATGCGGTGACCAGAATTGTGCACAGTATTCAAAGTGCGGTCGTACCACAGAGCAATACAAAGGCATTATAATATTCTCAGTTTTATATTCCATTTCATTCTTAATAATCCCTAACATTCTATTTGCTTTCTTAGCCACCACTGCACACTGAGCAGAAGGTTTCAACGTATCATTAATGATGACACCTATACTATTTTCTGGGCGGTGACTCCTAACATAGAATTTTGCATCATGTAGCTATAGTTTGGGTTCCTCTTGCAATCTTCCAGTCTCGCAAGGTCCTCTTGCAATTTTTCACAATCTGCTTGTGATTTAAGAAATTTGAATAACTTTGTGTCATCGGCAAATTTAATTATCTCACTAGTTATTCCCTTCTCTAGATCATTTATCAATGTTAAAAAGCAGAAGTCCCAGCACAATCCCCTAGAGAACCCCACTATCTACCCTTCTCAGTTGAGAATACTGTCCATTGAACTCTAATCTGTTTTTTAAATTTTTTAAAATCTTTTAACCAATTCTTAATCCACAGTAGGACAGTACCTCCTATCCCATGACTTTTTAATTTCTTCAGGAGTCGTTCATAAAGTGCTTTGTTAAAAGCCTTTTGAAAATCCAGATACACGATATTGACTGGCTCACCTTAATCCAAATGTTTACTCACCCTTTCAAAAAAAATGTAGTAGATTGGTGAGGCAAGATTTCCCATGTTGGCTTTGTCTCATTAATCCATGCGTATGAGGTGTATTTTCAAAACACTTAGGGCCCTGTTTACTAAGGTGTGCTGCAGGTGTGCAAACGTTTTAGCAAGAACTAACGCTAGAGACACCCACAGGAATATAATGGGCGTCTCTATTGTTAGCACAAGCTAATTTTTATTGTGCGCTAAAAAGTTGGCATGCCTACAGCATGGCTTAGTAAACAAGGCCCTTAGACTTACAGAGTTACGTGGAGGGGCATAATCGAACGGGGCTCCCAAGTTTTCCTGAGGGCGTCCTCGCAGGACGTCCCCGTGAAGGGGCGGGGAAACCCGTATTATCGAAACAAGATGGGCGTCCATCTTTCATTTCGATAATATGGTTGAGGACGCCCAAATCTCAACATTTAGGTCGACCTTAGAGATGGTCATCCCTAGAGATGGTCGTCCCCAGTTTTCGGCAATAATAGAAAGCAAGGACGCCCATCTCAAAAACGACCAAATCCAAATCATTTGGTCGTGGGAGGAGCCAGCATTCGTAGTGCACTGGTCCCCCTGACATGCCAGGACACCAACCGGGCACCCTAGAGGAAACTGCAGTGGACTAACTGATGCACTAACTGAATGGAAAAAGGCATGCAGTGGTCACTAACTACCTCCCACCCCGAAAAAAAAAACTTTAAAAACTTTCGTCTTTTTTTTTTTTTTTAGAGTATGGGTGAAGGACGTCCTTCGCTATGCCTCCGTCCCTACGATGGCAGTTGACGATGTCCTTCACTATTTATTTATTTAGATTTTGCTCACACCTTTTTCAGTAGTAGCTCAAGGTGAGTTACATTCAGGTACACTGGATATTTCTATGCCTCCGTCCCTGCAATGGTAGTTAATGACGTCCTTCGCCATGCCTCCGTCCCTGCGATGGCAGTTGAGGACGTCCAAAATGTGGATGTTTGTGAGAAGGACGTCCATGCCTGTCTGCAGTGTACTGCGCCCACTACTAGACTACTCTAGGGACCTGCATGCTATTCTAATGGACCTGAATATAACATCTGAAGTTGGCATACAGGCTGGCAAGTAATGTTTTCATCACATTGTTTTGGGGTGGGAGGGAGTTAGTGACCACTGGGGGAATAAGGGGAGGTCACTCCTGACTCTCTCCAGTGGTCACCTGGTTATTTAGGGCACCTTTTTGTGCCTTATTTGTTATAAAAACAGGTCTAGCTCAAAACGTCTTAGTTTTAGTCCTGGACATTTTTGTTTTGTTCCATTATGGCTGAAAAACATCTAAGTCTTAGGAACGCCCAAATCCTGCCCTGAATATGCCCCTGACAAGTCCCCTTGAGATTTGGATGGACTTCTGACGGACTTCATAGCAAAACGTCTAAAAATAGGTTTTGAAAATACCGATTTGGACATTTTTGTGAGAAAAATGACCAAATACTGCTTTATGCCACTTTTTAGATGTTTTTTGTTTTGAAATTGAGCCCGATAGTAACCTATGGAACTTTGTAAGTCTAAGTGCTTTGAAAATTAGCTTGTATATATGTATATATATATATATATATATATATATATATATATATATATATATATATATATATATATATATATATATATATATATATGCACACACACTCAGTAATTTTGCTCTTTATAATAGTCTCTACCATTTCACCCAGAACTGACATCAGGGTCGACAGTCTATAATTTCCTGGATCACCTCTGAATCTCTTTTTAAAAATTGGTTTTACAATGGACACCCTCCAATGTTCTAGTACCATGCTTGATTTTAAAGATAAATTACCTATTACTAACAATAGCTCTGCAAATTCATTTTTCAATTCAGTCAGTACTCTGGGATATATACCATCTGGTCCAGGCAATTTGCTACTATTTAATTTATCAAATTGCCCCATTACATCTTCCAGGTTTACAGAGGTTTGTTTCAGTTTTTCTGACCCATAAGCATTGAACACCATTTCTGGCACTGGTATCTCCCCCCTCCCCCTCCCCAATCTTCCTCAGTGAAGACTGAAACAAAGAATTCATTTAGTCTCTCCACTATGGATTTGACATCCCTGAGTGCCCCTTTCAGCCCTCAGTAAAGGATAACATAATGCCTCTGCATTGTTCCATGCTGTTACTACACCTTGAGCACTCTATGAAATTCTGGTCACCACATACCAAAAAATATATAGTAAAATTAGAAAAGATACAGAGAAGTATGACCAAAAAAATCAATGAAATGGAACAACTCTTAAATGAGGAAAGGATAAAGAGGTTAGGGCTCTTCAGCTTGGAGAACAGATGGCTAAGGGGAGATATAGAGGTCTACAAAATCCCATGTGAACCACCTCGATTCATACTCGACACAATAAACACCTGCTACAGGTGACTTACTTCACTTTCTCCAAAGGACAAGCAGGACAGTGAACTCTCACATATGGAAATCCCTAGCTACCAGGCTCACTGAAAACAAAAACCAAGGGGCAACAGGGACTTACAATGGCAAGGCCAACGAGGAACCAATCAGCCTAAGCTTTTATGTGTGAGAGTGCAGCCTGGAATAGAACAAGAATGGGCCTAGGTTTGTGGAGTTGGATTCTAGATTCCAAACAGATTCTGCAGAACTGTCTGATCAAACCGACTGTTTCTTCAGGAATCCTGCTCTAGGCAGTAGAGAGATATGAATATGTGAGCAGAAGACCACATCACAGCTTTCCAAATCTCCTCAATGGAGGCTGATCTCAATTGGGCTACTGAAGCAGCCATAGCTCTAACATGGTGAGCCATGACATGACCCTCCAGAGATAGCCCACCATGGGCATAAATAAAGGAGATACAATCTGCTACCCAATTGGATAAGGTGTTTTTACCAATGGCTTCCCCTATCCTGTTTGGGTCAAAAGAAACAAAAAGCTGGGTGAACTGTCTATGGGATTTAGTCCACTCCAGACAGAAGGCTAAGTCTCACTTGCTGTCCAAGCTGTGCAATGTACTTTCACTAGGATGGGCATGAGGTTTTGGAAAAAAATGGTGGTAGAACAATTGACTGGTTGAGGTGGAAATCTGAAACCACCTTTGGAAGGAACTTAGGAGGCATGCAGAGAATTACTCTATTATGATGCTGAAGTGAGTACGACTAGAAATAAAACCTTCCAAGTCAAAAACTTTAGGTGGCAAGCATTAAGCAGCTCAAAAGGAGCTTTCATCTGCTGGGTGAGGATGACAATGCGGTCCTATGATACTGTAGGAGGTGTGATTAAGGGTTCTGTTAGAAGCAAACCTCTCATGAATCAAACAATTAGAGACTGTACAGAGATGGGTTTAGCTTCCACATGGTCGATGGTAAGTGCTAATTACATTGTGAATCCTTACGGACTTGGCTTAGAGGCCAAATTCGGACAGCTGTAGAAGGTTTTTAAAGCGGTGTTTGTGTAGGGCAGAAAAAAAAAGGGTCTAAGGCCTTGCTCTCACACCAGATGGCAAACCTCTTCCATTTAAAATTATATGACCTTTTTGTGGAACCTTTCCTGGAAACAAACAGGACCCTGGAGACTCCCTCATGCACTTGGAGATGTTTAATTCTATGCTCTCAGCATCCAAGCCTTGAGGGCCAGGGATTGGTGATTTTTATGCACATGAGATACCTCATTTTGAGTGATGAGGGTAGGAAAGCAGACAATGGATCTTCGGAGGCTAACTGCAGTAGAGGAATCCATATCTTCCTCGGCCAGTAAGGCATGAAGAGGATCATGGCTCCCTGGTCCTGTTTGAGTTTCAGAAAAGTCTTCCACACAAGAGATATTAGAGGATATGCATACAGATGACCCTTCCCTCAATGGAGAAGGAAGGCGTCTGATGCTAGCCTACCGTATGATCTGAGACTGGAGCAGAACTGAGGGACCTTGTTGTTGAGACAACTGGTGAAATATCTACTAAGGGGGTGCTTCATACTTAGAACAGCTGTGGCAATGCCCATATTCAGAGACCACTTGTGAGATTGTATTATCTTGTTTAGTCTCATCAACACAACCTGACACCCTTCTGACACAAGAGGTACAAACCCGTGCCTCCCTGCTTGTTGAGGTAAAACATTGCAACCAGACTGTCTGAACAAGAACTATCTGATTGAACAGACTCTCTGAAAGCCTTTAGACATTTCAAATGGCTTGTAACTCCAGGAGATTCATATGAAAGGGGGTCTCTTAAGTGGACCAGACACCCTGAATGTGAAGCCCATCTATATGGGCTCCCCAGCCCAGGTTGGATGTATCCATTGTCAACCTCTTGTGTGAAGGAGGAATTTGGAATGGAAGTCCCTAGGTCAGATTGGACCAAATCATCCACAACAAGAGCAACTCCTGGACAGCAGGAATGACCAATATGAGATCTGCTAGATTCCCATAAACCTGATACTATTGGGAAGCTAGGGTCCACTGAGATTTTCTCAAATGGAGATTTGTCATGGGTGTTACATGCACTTTTGAGGCCATAAGCCTAACAATTTCAACGTCTGCTGAGCTGAAACCTGCTGGATCTGCTGAACTTGTAGCGCAATGGACTCTAAAGCCTGGGTTCTGGGAGAAAGGCACTGGCTTTAACCGTGTTTAGTGTTGAGTGGGAAGAAGATAAGACTTTGGGTAGTTTATGACAAACCCTAGTAGCTCTAACACCTCAATATTTTTGTGCATGGAATCCTGAGCTCCTTCTTTGGATGTGCTCTTGGCCAGCCAATTGACCAGATAGGGAAACACATGCACCCCCAAGTCTGTGACTATGGCAAGATACTTGGTAAAGATTCAGGGAGCAGATAGGAGGCCAAAGGACAGGATGCAATGCTAATAATGATGCTTCCCTATTCAAAATCTGAAGTACTTTCTGTGACTGAGAAGTATCTGGATGTGGGTGTAAGCATCCTTCAAGTCCAGAGAGCATAGCCAATCATTTGCCTAAATCATTGGAAGTAGTGTGCCTAGGAAAATCATTCTCAACTTTTCTCTCACCAGATATTTGTTCAGTACTCTTAGGTCTAGGATGGACAAAATCTTCCAATTTTCTTGAGCACTAGAAAGTACTTGGCACTGAATCCCATTTCTTCTTCCCCTGGTGTTACGGGCTCAACCACATGGGCCTGTAGAAGGGAGGAGAGTTCCTCTGCTATTATGGCCAGGTGCTGCAAGCTGAAATTTGATGCTTTTGATGGGCAATTTGGAGGAACTTGATGCCAAGTTAGGGCATAACCCCCCAGACTATTTGGAGAATCCACTGGTCAGAGGTTAAAAGGGACCATCTTGTTTGGAAAAAATGTAGCCTCCCCCCCCCCCACTGGAAGGTCACTTTTATTGTGGCTATGCTCTCCTGGAGCCAGTCAAAAGCTTGTCCTTTGCTTCGACTGGGGAGCTGGCTGGGCCTTCTGCTGCCTATGTCTGAAGCAGGTCCCTTGGGACTGCTGAGGATAGGCCAGAGGAGCATACCTATGCCTTTGAGAATAGTAGGATCTCCTTTGGTTCCACTTGAAAACCTCCAAGAAGTGAAGGCCACAGAAGGAGTGGGCCAAGATAGGGACTTCATGGTATCGGTTCTTTTCTTGATGAGGTCCGCGACCTTTTCCTCTTTGTCTGCAAGGGACATCTGCAAGTTTTTCTTGAACTGCAGGATCTAAGTCTCAGACATGGAGCCAGGCAAGTACCGTATTTTTCGGATAATAAGACGCACTTTTTTCCTCCCAAATTTGGGAGGAAAATGTTGGTGCGTCTTATAGTCCGAATGTAGCCCCCCCTCCTCCCCGTTACAGGCATCTCCCTCCGTTGCAGGCTCCCTCCCTCCCTCCGTTACAGGCTCCCTCCCTCCCTCCGTTACAGGCTCCCTCTCTCCCTCCGTTGGAATTTTAAAACTCCTCACCTCGTCGGTGTGACTCGCGGTAGCAGCAGTGCTTCAGCGTGCACGTCGCTCTTCACTCAGCCTTCTCTCTCTAAGCTCTCTGGTCCCGCCCTTGTTTAAGAGTGAATTAAAGGCCTGGCTCTTTAGTCAAGAACTATGGTGATGGACTGACGAAAAAGTGGCAAATAAATTTTGGCGCTGGGCCTTTCTACTTTTCTACATTCTCTTCTGTATCTTAGAACAGAGGTGACAACTAGAGGCTGTGTGGTCAAGTCCTAGGCACGGGAAACACCAATTGTGTCAATCACAGAGGTGGTTTTGCCACACCTGGTACACTTCTTAAAACCACTGGGAGTTTTAAGGGACATTGGGGCAAAAGCAGCCGAAGTCAAAGGTGTCAAGATTTTTCTTGAATGCCGGGCAGGTTCTGTCACCCATATGTGAAAATTCACTGTCCTAGAATAAAATATTTGTTCATTCAATGCATAGTTAAGCTCCTGAACTCATTGTCAGTGATGTGGTAAAAGCAGCAAACATAGCTAAGTTTAAAAAATGGTTTGGACAAATTCTAGGAGATAAAGTCCATAAACTGTTATTAAGAGAGACCTGGGGAAAGCCACTGCTTATCCCTGTGGGGGTAGGTATCATGGAGTCTTACTATCTTTTGGGATTCTGCCAGATATTTGTGACATGGCCAGTGTTAAAAGCAGAATACTGGGCTAGATAGACTTTTGGTGTGATCCAATACAGTTATCTTATGTCTTATGTAACAAGCACTTCACTCATTTTTAAGACGAGGCCACTTTGAATCCAAAGGGGCTGCAGGATAGCCAACAAATATTCTCCCATGCTGGGATACAACCTGCTGATCAACCTGCCAATGAAATCTATTCCCACTAGTCTGGTCTCTCTCAAATGCTACCCTTACTTATGGATACAATAGTATTTTAGATGTTTTAGTTCACTCTTAAAGGTAATACACAGAAATAAAACAAAACAAAAAAGGAAGATAAAATGATAGCTTTACTGCTCAGATGTACTTTGTGTGATACGTCCACATCTTAACAACTAAAAATGCATGCAGTGTATTCCATATTTACCTTTATCCATGTTTCCAGGAGACACATCATTCAAGTCACCAAACTGGAGGGAGAGCACATAAAATATTCATTGTACAGAAGAATGCACAAAAAAATAAAACAATTTTTCTTATGTAGCTTAAAAACTGAAAAGCTCATCATAACAACTCTTTGTATTTACTGGCAATTCAGTTGATCAACTAAATTCTCCCATTTGGCATCAACAGTAACAGTATTATATTTTCCTAAGATTAAGAGAGTAATTTTATAAAAACAGGGTAACTTGTGCAGCACATTATCTTTTTCCCCATTATTTTTCTGTTCAGTGCACAAAGAATGATGATTGAAGTTAAATTATCCATCCGTGAGAGATATGTAACAAATCATTTTTAGAGTCTTCATATTTATATCAAGGAATGAAAATCTGGAATAAGTTACCACTGGGTATTAGGGAAATACAGACATATGTTGTATTTAGAAAGGCTCTAAAGACTTATTTGTTTATTGAGAAGACTTGAGGATTCCTATCTAGATGATTAAGATATGATATAATTATTATCTAGATGATTAAGATATAATTCTCCTAATATGAAGGACCTCTAATTGATGTAATCCACTCAGTATAAGAATTATATAGCGTAGCACAGCAGAACAACATGCCTAGTTCATACAGGAAATGTATGTGCATATCTGCCTCCATAAAACTGCCCTCAGGAAGTTATCACAACAAGCTACACTTGCTCTGAGGCACACAGAAGTTTCATGTTTTATTTTACATGTTTATACATGTATTTAATAAAATCTATCTATATAAAACGCACCTCCAACGTTCTATTGAAGCCTCACCTGCAAGCCGGAAATGCCTCCCTTTGTGGTGGTGTAGATATCCGGTTTGCCCATGACTGTCTGCCCAGCCCTCGCATCAAACGTGATGACGTCAAGAGCGGAGCACTGACACTCAACGAATCAAGGAAGCCCATTGGTTAATCTGTTTCCACTCCACAATGCAGCCGTCATTCCCATACACTCAAAACCAAACAAAATCGCTGCTGCACCCTGTCTCCCCACCCAGAGTGCCCCTCACCCACCCTCCCGCAGCCGCTCGCTCACCATTCCGCCGCACCCCCCTCCTCTCCGACTCTGGTCATGCAGCAGGACGATTACTACACATGAGTGGAAGTGACCCAATCAACTACAATGTAAGCAAGGAAGCCCATTGGTTAATCTCTGTTTCCACTCCCCAACACAGCCGTCATTCCTATATACTCAAAACCAAGCACACCTAGGAGCTGCTGATCCACAATGTTGTTTTTTTTTCCTTCTTCCATCTGAAACACGTCTAAAGCTGTTTCTACTGGATAAACTGTGCCTTAACAGGTAAAAGACAAAAGGTTTTTGTTTTTGGTTTCTTACTGCACACCTTTTTAATTTATTTGAAAGCTACCATTTGTACATATGAATATCATGAAATCTAAATTAAATATCACCAAAACAGCTTTAAAAATTATTCTACCTGGTAGAAACAGCAATTTTAAACTCTGCATTTTCAGATAATTTGTCATCAATACAAAGTTTATCCAGGTAAGTGCCCGAGGCTGCGTCAGCCCCGCCATTGCCTGTTAATGTGTGTCACTGAAAGAGTATGAGGGAGCTCCAGCTGCTTGTGGGTCAGGACAGGACTTAGCTGCTGGATGCCAGAAGCAGTGTCTCCTTAGGTTGACAGCAAATAGCAACCCCCCCACCAAGCAGGGAGGGGACAGGACCGTGGAACTGGGAGGGAGGGGGAGGGACCCTTGAACTGGTAGGGGAACCCTGGAACTGGGAGGTGGACTATAGAACTGGGAGGGAGAGGACCCTGAAACTCTGAGGGAGGATGGGGGGGACCCTGAAACTGGAAAGGACCCTGGAACTCGGAGGCGGGGGGGGGGGATGACCCTGGAACTCGGAGGGAGGGAGGGAGGGGGGATGACCCTGGAACTCGGAGGGATGGAGGGGGGACCCTGGAACTGGGAGGTAGGAGGGAGGACACACTCGCACCCAGTCTCACTCGCTCTCTCACACACACACACACTCGCACATTCACTCTCTCTCACACAGTCAATCTCACAAACACTCTCTCAAACATACACACTCCGAGGAAAACCTTGCTAGCGCCCGTTTCATTTCTGTCAGAAACGGCCTTTTTCACTAGTACATCCATAAATTCCAATTTTGCCCTCAGGAATGTCTGAGTTTAGGTTAAAGAAGATTATGTGCCTACAGCATGTATATGCATATAAAACAGCTGCTACTTTTAATTTAATTTATAGTTTTATTAAAATTGCTATACCGCTCTGACGAGCAGAGCACAGCATGTACAGACTAAGTAAAAAAATAATAAAAGGAAAAGGAACAAAAATATCAATAGGAGAGCACACTAGTCATACAGAAAAGGAACAGGGGTGGGAAAGTCAGACAGTATAAAGGAGGAGAACTGGACTGTTATCGAGACCCTAGAATACCATCACCATAGTCCTTGACTAAAGAGCCAGGCCTTTAATTCACTCTTAAACTTTATAAAAGAGAGGTTACCATGGAGTGAAGGGGGGAGCCTGTTCCAAACAAAAGGTGTTAGAAAAAAGAAAGCTGAGCATCTGGTAGATTCGAGCTGAGCCAATCTGGGACGGGGAGAACCAAGTGATAGTCATTCAATGATCGTAGAAGCCTAACCAGCGAATATGGGATGGTGAGGCAAGGTAAGTAATCGGGGGTGCCTAGCCGAAATGCTTTAAATGTGAGGGTTGCTATTTTGTGGGTTATTCAAAGTTCAACCGGTAACCAATTATGGGTTTTCAAAAGGGGAGTAATGTGATCGTTACGACGAGCGTGACAGAGGCAAATGGCCGTGTTCTGTAAGGATTGAAGTTTTTTTAGTGAAGAACGTGGAAGGCCAATGTAGATAATATTGCAATAATCGAGATGTGTCACAAACAGAGAAAAGATCAGAGCATGGAAGGTATTGTGGTTAAAATAATGACGAATTGCCATAGCTGGCGAAAGACAAAAAAAAAACCTAACTTTGGTCAGGTGTGAATTCTGAGGTAAAAATGTCAAAGTGGAATCAAGAGTAATGTCTAAGTACCAGAAGTGTGTTACAGGGGTGATTGAGGTACCAAGGAGGGTTACAGGGGCAGATAAAGGAGAACGAGTCCCCGAAAACCAACAAGCAGCATTTTTTTCTTTATTGAATACTAACATGATCAGCTAGTCACACAGAAACCAACTCGAGGCACTGATGAAGTGGGGTAATTGAAGACATATAAAGGGAAGTAGGACAGATAAGGAGAATGTCATTGGCATAAAAATAAGCCAAAATACCAATGGATTGAATAAGGGCAGCTAAGGGACTCAAAAACAAATTAAACAGCGGGGCGAGAGAATTGATCTTTGGGGTGCACTGCAAGTCAGTGTCTGTGTGGCAGAAATAGATGTTAGAGTTACAACCTGGAAAGAATGATGAGACAGAAAAGAGGAAAACCAGGAGTAGACTATACCAGAGATACCAAGGGAGGATAGGTGGGCAAGCAGAAGGGAACGGTCAATAAGGTCAAAAGCGGCCAAGAGATCACTAAGACTGTTTTATGTTGATCAAAATGTGAGTGCAATTCGCTGAGGAGAGCAGTTATGACTGTTTCAGTGCTAAAATGGGGGCGGAACACTGACTGGCGGGGGTGTAAGGTGTTAACTTTTTCAGAAAAAGTAGAAAATTGATGGAACACAGCCTTTTCGAGAATCTTTGACAGAAAATAAAGATGGGAAATGAGATAGTAGTGATTAGGAATTGTGGGATCCAGAGAGTGTTTTTTGAGAAGAGGACAGACTATAGCTAGCTTCCAAAGGTCTGAAAACTGACCGCAAAGGGGAAAGCAGTCCTAATTCTGGGATTTTTAACCATGAGGGGGTCAAGGGGTCACAACAACTATAGGTAGTAGCCATACGTTTCTTCAAAGAAACTAAGGACTGGACGTTCAAGTAGCAGTGCCAACAGGAGGAGGTTGGAGCATTCTTCGGGAATGTAGTGCCAGCAAGAATAGAAATCCAACATATTATATTCACAACATTAAAAATAAAATAATTTTTTGTACCTTTTTGTTGTCTGGTCATTTTATTTTTCAAATCATATTGGTCCCAGTGTCCGATTTCTGCTTCCCTCTGTCTTCTCTTAACTCACTTGCCAGAGTCTCCTGTCCATTTGACATTTCTTCTTTAGCCATGTCCATCATCCATCTCTCATCTCTGTTTTCCTATATTTCCTTGTCCAGTATCTCCCCTGTGTTCATATCCCCTCATCCATCATCATTCCTCTGTGCACCTATGCACCCCATGCCCAGCATATCCCTTCTGTGTTCCTATTCTCCCCCTTGTCTGGTATCTCTCCCCCCTCTCGGTGTCCGTATACCCCCCTCTCCAGTGTCCAGCATTGTATTCTATTCCATATCCCCCTCCCCCCTTGTCAGGTATTGCCATCCCCATACAGTATCTCACATTTGTGTGCATTTCCCCATGCTCCCACCTAATGCCCATCATCTCCCTTCTGTATCTGTATACCTCCCTATGTCTCCTTTCTCCTGCCTCCACACCAATGTGTCCCTCTCTTCTCTGATTCCACCCCAACCAGCATCTCTTCTTCTTTCTTTCCTTCCCCTTATGCATCTGGCTCTTTCTCCCACTGTGGGTTCAGAATTTGACTCCCTTTTCCTTTATCCCCTTGTCCAGCATCACTCTCCCTTTCCTCTAACCCCTCCCATAGGTCTAGCACCTTTCTCTCGTTGCTCCAGCCCTCCTTGCAGGTCCACATCTCTCTCCTTTCCCTTCAGCCATCCCCTGCATATCCAGCACCTCTCTTCCAGCCCCCCCTACATGTCCAGCACCTCTCTCCCTTTCATCCAGCCCCCCACTACATGCTCAGCACCTCTCTCTCTTTCATCCAGCCCCCCCTACATGTCCAGCACCTCTCCCCTTCATTTCAACTCTGTGCATATCCAGCACATCTCCCCTTTCCCTCCAACCCCCCCCCCCCGCATATCCAGCTCCTCTCCCCTTCACTCCAACCCCCCTGCAAATCCAGCACCTCTCCCCTTCCCTCCAACCTTCCCCCTGCAAATCCAGCACCTCTCCCCTTCCCTCCAACCTCCCCCTGCAAGTCCAGTACCTATCTCCCTTCCGTTCTCTCCAACCCCCTGCCCCTCACAAGTCTAGCACCTCTCCCTTCTCTTCAGCCCACTCCCCTTGCAGGGCCAGAACCCCCCCTACAAGTCCAGCACCCTCCCCTTCAGCCCACTCCCCTTGCAGGGCCAGCACCCCCACACACAAGTCCAGCACCCTTCTCTTCAGCCCACTCCCCTTGCAGGGCCAGCACCCCATTGTCTTCCTCACTCCCCCAACACACATCCAGAACCTCTCCCTTCCCTTCAGCCCCCTCTCCTTGCAAAGCCAGCAGAGACCACTGTCTTCTGCACTGTCTCCCACCCCGCCGCAGCGCTTGTATTCAACGCTATCGGTGCTACCTCCCCCTGCATCTCACAGTCTACCACCCCCGTGGCAGCGCTTGCAATTTGCTACCGGCGCTGCCTGATGAACTCACAGATGAGGCGCCGACGACCTGCTCTGGGACCTTCCCTCTGCCGCGTGCGTTCCGCCCTGCGTAAACAGGAAGTTGAATCAGAGTGGCAGAGGGAAGGCCCCGGAGCAGGACGTCGCACCGCCTCTGTCAGCTGTCAGGCAGCGCCGAGCAAATTACAACTGCTGCCGCAGGGGTGGGAGGTGGAGACTGAGAAGTACAGGAGGAGGCAGCGCCGATGGCATTAAATGCAGGCGCTATGGCGGGGGTGGGAGAGGGCGAGCCGGCGAGGAGACACGGCGAGGGACTCTGGATGAGCCTGAGACAAAACTACGCCCATGCTCTTGATGTGTCTTGAAGTGTCTTCAGCAGCAGACTGGCCAATCTACTGAAGAGGGCTTTAAAGTATAATCATTGAGGCAGGGTGATCAAAGCCCTCAAGGAAGTGAATCATTAAATACCTCTATTCAAAAGGGAAAAAGAGGCAATGTCTAGAAAGCAGTATATACTAATGCCTGAAGTATGAGAAGTAAGATTTTAGATCTTGAGGCTGTGATGGAAGAGGCGATCACAGAGACATGGTTCACAGAGAACCATGACTAGGATATAGTTATACCGGGCTAGTAGCTGTTCAAGAAAGACAGAGTTAAAAGAAAGGGAGGGGGAGTGGCATTATACGTTAAAGAAAATATTAAAGCCACACAATTGCAGGACCTACAGGGTAAGAAAGAGACACTGTGGGCCAATATGGAAAGAGGGAATGGCAAATGTATTTACATTGGTGTGATATACAGACTTCCTTCACAGACAGAAGAAATGGACAGAGATTTAATTGAAGACATTCAAAATACAGCTTTGAAAGGGGAAGTACTACTGATAGGTGATTTTAATATGCCAGATGTTGATTGGGATATTCCTATTGCAGGGTCTTTTAGAAGCAGGGCAATCCTTGATTCTCTACAGGGGAAACCATTTGAGCAGTTGGTAATGAAACTCATGCGGGATGGGGCCACACTGGACTAGGTACATACTAATGGGGAGAGTTTTTCTGATGTTAAAGTAGGTGATCATTTGGCACCAAGTGAACACCAGAAGGTGTGGGTTTAATATTAAGATAGGTATGGAGAGGGTTTGTTCAAAAGTGAAGTTTCTAGTCTTCAAAAAAACTAACTTTGTTCAGATGGGGGATTACCTCAAGGAATTGTTTTCTGGATGGGAACATTGGAGGGGCAACAAACCTTTTTGCAAAGAAAGTAAATACAAGGAAAAGGAGGCCGCATTGGTTCTTAAAAGTAGTAGCTGAAAAGGTAAGGAAAAAGAGGAAGAAAGGTAGTCAGGAAAGCAAAGATGCAAATGGAGGAAAAAATATCCAACATGGTAAAATGGGGGGAAAAGACATTTTTTTTAGATAAGTTAGTGATAGGAGGAAGTGCCAAAGTGGGATTGTGAGACTCAAATGTGAAGGGGAGGAATATGCAGAAGCTGATAAAGATAAGGGGAAATTGCTTAACAAATATTTCTGTTTTGTGTTTATAGCTGAAGGGCTGGGAGCAGGACTGCAGAAGACAAACAAAATAGGAATGGAGGGGTGGTAGTTCCTGAATGATTTTCAGAGGGTTGTGTTGTTGAGGAGCTGGCTAAACTAAAGGTGGACAAAGTAAAGGGGTCATATGGCATACATCCAAGGGTACTGAAGGAACTTAGGGAAGTTCTAGTGGTTCCACTGGCTGACCTTTCCATTGTTTCACTAGAATCAGAAATGGTCCTGTAGGACTGGAGAAGAGCAGATGAGGTCCCTCTCCACAAAAAAATGGAAGTAAGGAAGAGGTTGGGAACTACAGAAGTCTGACTTCTGTGGTAAGTAAATTAATGGAAACACTTTTAAAACAGAAAATAGTAAAGTCTTTGGAACCCAGTGGATTGCAGGACCCGGAGCAACATGGTATCACTACAGGCAGGTCTTGTCAGACAAATCTGATTAATTCCTTTGACTGGGTGAGCAGAGAGTAGGATCGAGGGAGAGCACTAGGTGTGGTGTATTTAGATTTTACAATACACATTAAGGAATCTAATAAGTAATACTTCCTCAGTTTTAAATCCAAACAATTATAAAGAAGATTTCTACAGTACTAATAACATCGTTATAAGTTTAGTACAAATTTATTCATATCAAAAAATCTTTTCAATGATAATAAAGCACAATAATCATATCAATCACATAACAAACATTCCCCACATATATAACATTGTTAAAAAAACATTTCCAGTCCTTAAGAGTAAGTCCATGGTGAAAATGCTGAGGTAGACCAACCAGCACACTAAAAATGTCCAAATCGGTCAGTTTCTTTTCATCAGTTTGAAACAAACAATCTTCACACATGGATTTCTTTCAGAACTCCTCAGCCCATTAGTTTACCATAAAATATAAACAATTTATGGCATATTCTCATATTTCCACTCTTACAATAATCTTCAGCTCTCTTATATTTCCGCTCTTACAATAGTCTTCCAGCCCGATAGAAAATTTGTGTTTCACTCCTTAGACGTCATAAGGATCTGTCAGCCAAGTATCGAACAATTCACATTCTTAGCGCGACATAGCTGAGAATCTCAACCCGTCTATTGCTCTATAGCTACATGCAACACAACTGTGCGCTTCACAACAAATCTTATCTCTAGGATCATCTCCATTGTCTTACTGGCCTGATGCTCCTGCCAAAATGGGACATAATATCTCTAATCTTATTCTTTTCTAATTCCCTCTCTCCCCCTCTCCCTCAAATTGTCTTCTTCCAGCTACACTCTGTGAAAATGTTTCCTGATTCTAGTAAGTCTGCTGCAATTCTGGACTTCTTCCTGGATAAAATAAAAAGAAAGCTTAACTAACAAAAATGTAAGGTGATACATTTTTATTGAACTAATTAGCTTTTGGAAGCCGATGCTCAGGTCTGAACAGAATGAACAAAAAATGGCATTACCAGAAAATATACTGTAAGCAAATCATAAGGGGAGGAAGGATTGATGGATGATCAGAAGGTGATAGGCAGTGGGATATTATGGCTCAAAAAAGATACCAGCCAGCTTATTTTCGAAACAGAAAGATGCCCATATTTCGACCCAAATTGGGAGATGGGCGCCTTTCTTCCGTGGGCGCCCAAATCGGTATAATCGAAAGCCGATTTTGGGCGCCTCCAACTGCAGCCTGTTGCGGGAACGAACAAAGTTGATGGGGGCATGTCAGAGGCATGGTGAAGGCGGGACTGGGGCGTGTTTATTGGCCGAGGAGAGATGGGTGCGCTTTGCCGATAATGGAAAAAAGAAGGGCGCCAGAAGCGAGAATTTGGGTCACTTTTTCTGGACCTTTTTTTTCACGAACAAGTCCCCAAAAACTGCCCCAACTGCCCAGATGACCACCGGAGGAAATCGGGGATGGCCTCCCCTGACTCCCCCAGTGGTCACTAACCCCCTCCCACCAAAAAAAAAGAACTTTAACAACTTTTTTTCCCAGCCTGTATGCCAGCCTCAAATGTCATACCCAGCTCCATGACAGCAGTATGCAGGTCCCTGGAGCAGTTGTTAGTGGGTGGATTTGGAGGAGGATTTGGGGGGGACACCGGTGCCGGAAAGAATATTTGAAGCGGGGGAGTCGGAGAAACTAAACAAATTCTCTGTAACCTTGGAGGATGTAATGGGTCAGTTCAGCAAGCTGAAGAGTAGTAAATCACCGGGACCTGATGGTATTCATCCCAGAGTATTAATAGAACTAAAAAATGAACTTGCGGAGCTACTGTTAGAAATATGCAATCTGTCCCTAAAATCGAGTGTAATACCGGAAGACTGGAGGGTAGCCAATGTTACTCCGATTTTTAAGAAGGGTTCCAGAGGAGATCCGGGAAATTATAGACCGGTGAGTCTGACGTCGGTGCCGGGCAAGATGGTGGAGGCTATTATTAAGAATAAAATTGCAGAGCATATACAAAAACATGGACTGATGAGACAAAGTCAGCACGGATTTAGTGAAGGGAAGTCTTGCCTCACCAATCTAATGCATTTTTTTGAGGGGGTAAGCAAACATGTGGACAATGGGGAGCCGGTTGATATTGTATATCTGGATTTTCAGAAGGCGTTTGACAAAGTGCCGCACGAAAGACTCCTGAAGAAATTGCAGAGTCATGGAATCGGAGGTAGGGTACTATTATGGATTAAGAACTGGTTGAAAGATAGGAAGCAGAGAGTAGGATTGCGTGGCCAGTATTCTCAGTGGAGGAGGGTAGTTAGTGGGGTCCCGCAGGGGTCTGTGCTGGGTCCGTTGCTTTTTAATGTATTTATAAATGACCTAGAGATGGGAATAACTAGTGAGGTAATTAAATTCGCCGATGACACAAAATTATTCAGGGTCGTCAAGTCGCAGGAGGAATGTGAACGATTACAGGAGGACCTTGCGAGACTGGGAGAATGGGCGTGCAAGTGGCAGATGAAGTTCAATGTTGACAAGTGCAAAGTGATGCATGTGGGTAAGAGGAACCCGAATTATAGCTACGTCTTGCAAGGTTCCACGTTAGGAGTTACGGATCAAGAAAGGGATCTGGGTGTCGTCGTCGATGATACGCTGAAACCTTCTGCTCAGTGTGCTGCTGCGGCTAGGAAAGCGAATAGAATGTTGGGTGTTATTAGGAAGGGTATGGAGTCCAGGTGTGCGGATGTTATAATGCCGTTGTATCGCTCCATGGTGCGACCGCACCTGGAGTATTGTGTTCAGTACTGGTCTCCGTATCTCAAAAAAGATATAGTAGAATTGGAAAAGGTACAGCGAAGGGCGACGAAAATGATAGTGGGGATGGGACGACTTTCCTATGAAGAGAGGCTGAGAAGGCTAGGGCTTTTCAGCTTGGAGAAGAGACGGCTGAGGGGAGATATGATAGAAGTGTATAAAATAATGAGTGGAATGGATCGGGTGGATGTGAAGCGACTGTTCACGCTATCCAAAAATACTAGGACTAGAGGGCATGAGTTGAAGCTACAGTGTGGTAAATTTAAAACGAATCGGAGAAAATTTTTCTTCACCCAACGTGTAATTAGACTCTGGAATTCGTTGCCGGAGAACGTGGTACGGGCGGTTAGCTTGACGGAGTTTAAAAAGGGGTTAGATAGATTCCTAAAGGACAAGTCCATAGACCGCTATTAAATGGACTTGGAAAAATTCCGCATTTTTAGGTATAACTTGTCTGGAATGTTTTTACGTTTAGGGAGCGTGCCAGGTGCCCTTGACCTGGATTGGCCACTGTCGGTGACAGGATGCTGGGCTAGATGGACCTTTGGTCTTTCCCAGTATGGCACTACTTATGTACTTATGTACTTATGCAGTGGACTTCAGGCAGGTGGACCCAGGCCCATCCCCTCCACCTGTTACACTTGTGCTGGTAAATGGGAGCCCTCCAAACCGCCCCCAAAACCCACTGTACCCACATCTAGGTGCCCCCCCTTCAGCCATAAGTGCTATGGTAATGGTGTAGAGTTCTGGGGAGTGGGTTTTGGGGGGCTCAGCACCCAAGGTAAGGGAGCTATGGACTTGGGAGGTATTTTAAATTTTGTTTTTGTTACAAGTGCCCCCTAGGGTGCCCGGTTGGTGTCCTGGCATGTGAGAGGGACCAGTGCACTACGAATCCTGGTCCCTCCCACGACCAAATGCCTTGGAGTAGTTCGTTTTTGAGCTGGCACCTTCGGTTTCCATTATCACTGAAAACCGATACCGCCCAGCTCAAATCCGCCCAAATCCGATGCATTTGCCCGGCACAAACCGTATTATCGAAACAAAAGATGGACACCCATCTTTTTCGAAAATATGGTCTGTCCCACCCCTTCGCGTATCTGTCCTCGGAGATAGGCGCCCATGGAGATGGGCGTTCGCGTTCGATTATGCCCCTCCAGGTCTCTAATGAGTTCTTTCTTGCCCATTCTGAAGTATTGGTTATTTAACTTCATAAACTATGATTCTAGATTGTTTTGAAGGCCATTGGTGTAGTACTAGGGTCTTGAAAAGTAGTTCCCTGTAGACATGTTCTTTAGTCTTCTCTGTGATAGTTGATCTTGTCTGTGTAAGGTCATTCTTTTTTGAACTTTTGGATTGTTTTACCAACTCAGCTTCTCTCATTTTATTTTCTGCTTTGAATTATATATACTACATTAGAGAATGTTGAATGTTATTTCCATGTGAGTAACTGTGGGGATATCTGATAAGCACTGGCATAGGGCTCTATTTATTAAGCTGCATAATGTCAATAACGAATATTAACAGCAAATAATGTGTGCTATTTGTCGATTATGCAGCTTAACATAAAAACACAGAAACCAACGTGTGTGAAATACTAACGAGTTCTGAAGAATACAAATGCATACAAAGCAACTCATTATGTTGCAAATGGAACAACACATCTTTTGTTAAACTTTGCATACTCTTTATACCAGTAAAATTAACACCATAAAATGTGTTTTTAACTTCCCTCTCAGAAGCAGTAAAGGGGCCCATGAATACTAATATTACCTCCAACCCCAATCCATTTCAGTACAGTTGCTTAGGCTACGCAGCTCACATACAAACCCTTTTTAAAATGAAGAGCCTATCTCTAAGGACCAAACTTCCTGACAAACATTGCATATCTTTGGGATCCTATAGAGGGCAGCAGCAAGCCTTAGTCACTCCTGCCCTGGTGGCTCCCTTTTCCAAAGTGGCCACCTGAGCACCTAGTGGTAATCTTGTGATACTACTGCTAGGAGTCAAGTTGGAGGGGAGGTGGGGCCAGTTGCTGTAGCAACTTTACTGAAAGGGACCAGGTGGTATGGGGTGGGCAGAGCAACTTTTCTGAATAGGCCTTTGGGCTGCAGCAACTGCCCTGAAAGGGATTGAGGGTAGGGAGACTATATTTGGTACATCCAGTGGACCCTTTAAAAGTGGCCTGAATTGGAGCTTGTTATCTTTTGGTTGCTTCGACTGGGAATGCATGATGTTCCTGGATGCAGCAATGCAAAAACCTATAGAACTAAAGTACCCTGGGGTTGTGAATCCCACATTAAATTTTTCTGCAGTAACAGAACACAAACATGCTTTTGACTGCAGGATAGAAAATAGGAGCCATAGCTTGCAGTGTGGTATATTGAAGAGATAAGCCATTCTCCTTTTCCTGAGTTTATCCTAGGGATTCTTCCTAGACATGTACTGAACAAGTCTCAGGCAAGAGATACCTTGACAGGGAAATGATCTCTTTGCGGTTCACAGTCTAAAGCAGAAACCAGGGAAACTATCAGAACTTAGGATAACCAAGCATCTTTCTGTGCAGGAATAACACCCAGGGATTGGGATGAAGCTATACTTGGCCAATGATATTGCAAAAATGGCAAGTCTTGACAGAAACCCTTTGAAAATTCATTAAATAACTTCAACAGGAAAGAATGTGACCACTCCAGCAGAGGACTGGAGAGGATGCCAGCAGAGGCTTGACTGTGGACCACTGTGCAGGAGATGTGTGTGCTCCAACAGAAAATCAATGGTGAAAAGTCACCTAGACTACTGCAATGCAATCTATGCCGGATGTAAAGAACAAATTATGAAGAAACTTCAAACTGCCCAAAACACTGCAGCCAGACTCATATTTGGAAAAACGAGATACGAAAGCGCCAAACCCCTACGTGAAAAACTGCATTGGCTCCCAATCAAAGAACGAATCGCGTTCAAAATCTGCACCCTGGTTCACAAAATTATTCACGGCGAGGCCCCGATCTACATGGCAGACCTCAGACTTACCAACCAGAAACACAAACAGGTCAGCACGCACATTCTTAAATCTCCACTACCCAAGCTGCAAAGGACTAAAATACAAATCAAAATATGCATCCAGCTTCTCCTATATAAACACACAAATATGGAATGCACTACCAAACATCACGAAAGCAATGCATGACCTAACAACCTTCCGGAAATCATTAAAGACCAATCTGTTCAAGAAGGCCTACCACAACGATCCAACCTAAACACCCGAACCCTGCAACACAATGAAACTTGTACCAGAAAAGGACACTTAATTTTTCCTCCTCAACTACCTAAGACTCTCTGTTACTCATGAACTTTAACGCAATTACCACTATGTATTTCTGATACCGGAATTGGCGTTTGCCATCATGGTACTATGTAAGCCACATTGAGCCTGCAAATAGGTGGGACAATGTGGGATACAAATGCAATAAATAAATAAATAAATAAAAGTATGAGGATGCGTGCACTGTTCCACGCTGTCACTGCACCGTAATTCTTAAGCTGGGGTAGCCAGTTCATGATCTGCGATGGAGTGGAGTATTGTTCTATCTGCATTTAGAGGCCAATGTCATATCTGAACTCATGTAGCAAGAAAAAAATTAGCTTTGCTGTCTCACTTGAGCGTTTTGTTAGTGCAGATAGCAAAGAAGATGGCTCTGCAGGCAAGCACTTGGGGCAGAAACCTGAGTAACATCTGTGTCGAGATGCCTGAGCTTCTCCAGCGCTTAGACTGAATCTTCAAGGTTGTCTTGGCATCAGGCTTGTGTATATGTTTGAAGATGTCTGTGCTTTAAGTCTGGAAGCCTTCCAGAGACTTATGCCTGCTGGATTCAAACAGCACACAGGGATGTAGAAGCCATATCCACAGGGGAAGATCTACTGAAGTAAGCAGACTCAGTTTATCTCTTTGCAGATGATGTTGTTCTCCTCTTTATAGGCCAGCAGGAGTTCCTTCTTCTTGTAGTGATTATGGAGGCAGTTCAGGCAGTTTCTTCAGGCTCACAAAGACATCCTGCCACAAAGCTTGCAGGTCCCTTAGTTATATTCTGAAGTCAGACGAATCAGGCATTTCAAACTGGTGTCAGTTCTGGATTTTACTTCCATATTGAGGGCATTGCCAGAACCCCAATTTTATCTGCAACATTTTCCGTAGAAACACAGAAAAGACTAATCTTCCATTTTAGAAACAACAACAGCTACAACAAAACAATACTGGAAACAATCCGAAATAACAAAACCTCTTTGAACACAGGAGAACTTCGTTTTTTTGCATCCTTTTGGCATTGTGGAAGAAACAAAACTAAGGGGACTAAGGAAAATGTTGTACCTGGGAAGGGCCACACAAGTTTTACACTTTGGGAGAGCTGTTCTATCCTGGTGCCATTGAATGATGGCACCTACTTGTGTGCTCAATACAGTTTTGCATGCTGACAAAAAAAATAATTGACTGAAAGCTCTTTTTATCACCCTTGATATCCAAGAATCAAGAGATAAAGACCCAGCCACAAAAATCATTAAATTCATCTCTCAAAAGAATGGGGTATCATCCAAAAGAAACTATGGCATTTCAACACACTCTCTATATTTTGGAAGTTTAAAATAAAAAGTTTAAAGAAAGAAAAATAATAAAGACTTTAGACTTCTGTGGGTTTCTTAAGCAATAGTAGACTGATAATTATTAAACATGTCAACTTTTCATACCAATGTACTCAACTGTATCCCCGTAGGAAACCATAGCTCTGTCATCTGCAAACATATGAAAATCCAAACTATCCTTTCTAATTAATCACACAGCAGTTTAATATACATTAAAAAGTACTAGGGAGAGGATCTCTGTGTAAACCTTCAGCCTTATGCCACTCCCCCCATCCCCTCTGCTAAGACAAATTGATTTAATTTTGAAATAGTTCTAGGTGGAGTACAATAAGAAAACAGAATATATGTAGACATCATTTATCAACACAGTAACAATCACAGTGTACAAAAATAAAATAAAAATGTGATTAATATATAAAATACAAAGAACATCAGAGATTCAGTGGGTTCCAGCAGTATACCAAAGAATGTCTGAAAAAGAATAACCAGTCCAACATACCCTTTCAAAGGCATAATTCAACAACATAAAGCTTTTGATCTGTATGTATGATGGCTTTTTGATTTTTTTCTGGTTGTCAGGATCTATTATTTTGCTTTGACTGCTGTTGGTCTTTGCTACCCCAGGTGACAACCTAGTTTGCTTATGGTTGGACCGGCCCCATGTACGTTGTAACAGTGGTGTAGCCACATGTGGGCCTGGGTGGGTACAGGTCCACCTACTTTGGGCTCAGGTCCTGCCATAAGTTGCGCATCTCTGATGTAGCTGGTGGGGCTTCCCAAACCCCACCAACTGAAGACTCCCAGCAGCTCTCTCCCCTTACTCACAAGCATCCTGGCATCTCTCAACTCCTAACCCACAGTACCTTTTCACCTTTCACTGCTTCACTGGCAGTGAGCGTCGACTCATACTGACTGATAATGCCGGCCCAGAGTATTCTTCCCTCTGATGCACTTTCCTGTTTCCACATAGGCAGGACCAGGTCAGAAGGAAGGCTCTAGAGTGACCCAAGCAGTGGGTATGAGTTGCTGCTCACTCTCGGTGAAGCACTTAAGGACTGGAAAGGTGTGGAGGGCTGGGGGATGGAGTCACCTGGAGGAAGTAGAGGGAGAGATGCCAGGTGGGGGGGGGGGGGGGGGCAGGGTTTTCATGTCAACCCACTTTGGATTCAGGCCCACCCAAAATTGGGTCTCTGGCTATGCTCCTGCTTCCTAACATAAAGATCAAGGTTTAGAGAAGTGCTGACCTAGAAAAACCTGTTGCATTCTCTGTAGAAGAAAGGATTTAAATCAAGCAGGGGCAGATCCTTGAAGGACTAGGCCCACTAAATGATTTGGCAGCAACAAATGATTCAGTGTCAAAAGCTGCAGTCATGTTGAACAAAATTAGTCCCCCTGCAGTTCCAGCATCAAGTTTACCAAGCACACTGTGGGGTAAGGAACCAGAGGGCAGACCACAGCCAATGCTCTGCAGGCTTAACACCAACAAAAAGAGCTATCTTAACAGACAGACCCTGATAGCCTGATCTCCTTTAAGAAGAGGGAAATTGCAAAAGGGGAGTAGATTGGTGGGTGGCACCAGAAGTTGACAGCAGGTACTCCTTAAGAGCAACGGCTCCAAGCTCCCTGAGCAAAAGACTGGCATTTGTACTAGAGGAGGTTTACTCACATGGGAGACAGTTCAGAGCCTGCAGTCCCCAGAGAGAGAGGTTTTCACTACCTAATGAGGAAGACTTTGCCTGCACCTTGAAGAAGAAAGCATGAAGACTGAGAGGTCAAAGAAAACCACTGTTTGTGGGGACAAGGAATGTACAGGTCTGTAAAGTTTGCTTGCTCTGCTTATGTAAGAAATAAGGAACTTCTTTATTTATTTTAATTTCAGTGAGAAGTTAGCAGCCTTTTTATCTGTTGAGCTGCTAAGGGTGGTGGCATAGCTAGTCTTTCCTCATATAGTCAACAGGAGAAAGGCTTTGATAGAGGTTGGTTTAAAGGGAACACCTGTCCTAGATTATTTGGACTAGAAATGTCTGTGTCGCTCTTGTTTGAAACTGAACCTTGTCCGGCAAGGTGCTGGGCTTGAAGGCTGTCTGGCATAAAAAGTAAGATTGTGCTTGTGGAAGTGAGGCTGCCCCAGAGTTTCAGCATGAAAAAACTGTTGGGAACATGTACATTTCTGCCTTGCTAATGTTGCTATAAGGGTTTGATACCCTATCATGAGTACACTTGAGGAGCTAGGACTAACAAAGTTCAACAGAGTGAGGTGTTCTGCTGGGATTCCACCACAATACCATCAAGCACCAACATTAACATGGCCTTACTACCTCTCCCTATCCAAACTCCTGCCTGGCAGTTATCTAAATACTGTATGTCCCCTAAATAAACAATAGATTATATAGACTTCTTTTTTAATCAATCAGTTTACCCACATGAGGATATTTTCATAACAGAAACCTGTGTCAAAAAATGTGCACATTCTGCGGTCTTCCTTCTCCACATTTTATAAAGGCAATGAGTAAAAAAAAAACAGGTCAAATGCTTACATTATTATGCAAAAATTTTGGGACCACTTACTTCCTCCTGTATTTATAGGGAAAGAAAGAAAATGTAATCATCGGTCCAATCTAGAAGAGTCTATCACCTCAAACAATTTCAAAGTGCTTGTGGTTGGGTGGCAACAGAGATTACCAGGTAGACTATTGTGAACAATTTTGGATATATATAGTGAATACTCTACACCCTGTGGGTTTAAATGAAGAGCTTGAATGTCTGTCCCTATGCTGTTTGTTTATTGGTCTTCACTCTTCCATGTTTTGATTGATTATATGATTTTTGAATTTGCTATTGTAGTCAGTTGCCACTTTTGAATAGGTGAACCATTGTGTGAAGACAGATAGACCAGAGCTCAAAAGAGCGTATTATAACAATTGTTAATTTATATTTATATACTAGTAAAAGAGGCCCGTTTCTGATAGAAATGAAACGGGCGCTAGCAAGGTTCCATGCCCCCCCCTCCCCTCCGAGTTCCATGACCCCGCTACCTCCTTCCCTCTCTCTCCTCCAACCCGCCTCCCCTCCGAGTTCCATGACCCCCCTCCCTCCCTGTCCTCTGAGTTCCAGTACCCCCCCCTTGAGTTCCAGGGCCCCCTCTACCCTCCCCTTTGATTTCCAGGACCCCTCCCCTTCAAGTTCCAGGACCCCCCTCCCTCCTCGTTCTATACCCCCCTCTCGTCCAAGTTCCAGACCCCCGTGCCTCCCTTCCCCCCTCTCTCTCTCCTCCGAGTGCAAGCATGACCTGTCCGCCTGCCCCTCGCATTCCTAAGTGCCGGCTGTAATTTAAAACTTGTTACCTTGTGGTCCGGCGGCAACAGTGAAGTGGAGAAGGCAGGGCGCTTCAGACTGCCTTCATTTCTGTCTCAGCTCTGCCTCTGGTCCCGCCCTCATTTCCTGTTTCTGGAAGGGCAGGACCAGAGGCAGAGCTGAGACAGAAGGGAACGCAGGCTGAAGTGCCGCTCGCCTTCACTGCTGATGCCGGACCCTGAATTTTTAAATTCTGGCCAGCACGCAGGAAGGCGAGGGGCAGGCGGAGGACAGGTTGTGCTTGCGCTCGGAGGGGAGAGAGAGAGAGGGAGGCGCGGAGGTCTGGAACTCGGAGGAGAGCATGGAACTCGGAGAGGAGGAGAGGGAGGGAGGGAGGGGGTGGGTGGTCCTGGAACTCAGAGGAGAGGGAGGGAGGGAGGTAGGTGGGCATGGAACTCGGAGGGAGGACAGGGGGGGAGGGAGAGGGTCAATTCTCCCTCGATTCTCTACTCACCTCCAACGTTCTTTGGCTGGCTGGTGCTGGCTTCCCTTCCCTTTCACTGATCCGCCCTCTGATGTCATCGCGAGGGAGGACCAATGGGAAGTGTGTTACGAACCCAGGCATTCAGACGTAGAACGTTGGAGGTGCAAATTATTATATAGGATATTCTTTCTGATGATGGATTGAGTAACATGAGAAATATTTTTTCAAGATATGCGCCTTGACTGCTTGAAACACCATCGTGTTGGCTCTGCTGTAAGCCTTTTTGGCGTTTTCACTGTCCTAAGACATTGCAATTGTTTGACGTGATAATTAGACTTTGACCAATGATCATATTTTCTTGCTTTCCCTATAAGTACAGGAGGAAGTAAGCTGTATGATGGTCCCCTAGGTTTTTTTGTTCATTACTATTGTGGCTACTATATCACAGCATTTGATCTTCTTTTGGTTTGTGATACCATTTGAGAAAGGCAACACAGGTGCCTAAGTACCTTTATAAAATAGGCTTGTACAGTGATCTCTAGTAGCACAAAAGTTCTCTTGCACAAATTTAGACCTGTTTTCAAGGTGTAAGTGTGTGTATATACTCAGGATAATTTTATAACAGGTTGTCTATATTGAGAGAGCAAGAAGGCATCTATTTGTAGCCCACAGATGTATATTGGGCTCATTTTCGAAAGAGAAGGACGTCCATCTTTCAACATAAATCGGAAGATGGATGTCCTTCTCCCAGGGACGTCCAAATCGGTATAATCAAAACCCGATTTAGGACGTCTCCAACTGCAGTCTGTCGCAAGGATGGCCAAAGTTTAAGGGGTGTGTCGGAGGCGTAGCGATGGCGGGACTTGGGCGTGCCTAACACTTGGACATCTTTGACCCATAATCGAAAAAAACAAGGACGACCCTGACGAACACTTGGACGTTTTCACCCGGACGTGTTTTTATTATGACTAAGGCACAAAAAGGTGCCCGTTACTCTCCCAGTCACTAACCACCTCCCACCCTCAAAAAACATCTTTAAAAATATGTCTTGCCAGCCTCAGATGTCATATTCACAGGGCTTTTTTTGAGGGGGTACTTGGGGGTACTGAGTACCGGTACCTTTTCCATTGTCTGCTAAAATTGACCCATGGTCTCCAAGTTTTAATGAAAGAGCTCAGGCTCTAGACAACAATTCTGCCTTATCATAGGTTCTGTTACTGGTTGCAGGGGGCCTGGCTATTGTGGGATGAGTACCTCAGTGATCACCCCACCCCTGAAGGGTGGCCTAGCATTTGAGTACTGGCACCTTTTTTGCTAGAAAAAATGCACTGCATACTCAAGTCCATGACAGCGCATGCAGGTCCCAGGAACAGTTTTAGTGGGTACTGCAGTGCACTTCAGACAGGCGGACCCAGACCCATACCCCCCCTACCTGTTACATTTGTGGAGGAAACAGCGAGCCCTCCAAATCCCACCAGAAATCCACTGTACCCACATCTAGGTGCCCCTCTTTACCCGTAAGGGCTATGGTAGTGGTGTACAGTTGTGGGTACTGGGTTTTGGGGGGATTTGGGGGGGCTCAGCACACAAGGTAAGGGAGCTAAATACCTGGGAGCAATTTATGAAGTCCACTGCAGTGCCCCCTAGGGTGCCCGGCTGGTGTCCTGGCATGTCAGGGGGACCAGTGCACTACGAATGCTGGCTCCTCCCACGCCCAAATGGCTTGCATTAGGACGTTTTTGACACGGATATCTTTGGTTTCGAAAATCCCCGAAAGTCAGAAACGTCCATTTCTAGGGACATCAAAATTTAAGGACGTCCTTGGATTTGCACGTCTTTGATGGTATTTACGAAACAAAAGATGGACGTCCATCTTGTTTCAAAAATACGGGTTTCCCCACCCCTGGATTTTGCTGTTGTGCAAGGACGTCCAAATCGCAACTTGGACATCCCTTTCGAAAATGCCCCTCCATGTGTCCTTATAAAACATTAGCAGAACTCTAGCAGGACCTGCACCTAAAATGAATGGAAGCAGGTATAAATGTTCACATGTATTTTATAAAGTATGAATATCAATTAGAACTCCACCCAAACTCTGTCCCAACTCCACTCCAGAATGTCCCTACACTAAAGCTGCATATAAATCCACAAGTTCTGGTCAGTGTGCACATTTGTACATGTGGAGTATTTCTATAAGAGGTATTTTTGTACACTTAAAAGGCCAGATTCTATATAAGGCGCTTAAAAAAATCTGTGCGGAATCCATGTGTGTAGATTTACACAGACTGGGCCATATTCTATAACAATGCGTGTAAATTTGGGAATGCCCATGACATGCCCATTTCCTCGTCCATGGCCACACTCCTTTTGAACTACAAGTTTTAGAATTTAGGCACAGTTTGTTACAGAATATGCGCGTAAATTCTAATTATTGCAATTAGTGCTCATTATTGCTTGTTAAGTGCTGTTAAAAATGCTGATTGGCTTGGTAATCAATCAAGTTAAATGTGTTGTCATGGAATATGCTTAGATTTCAGTACGGAAAGCTAGACACGATATATAGAATCCATCAAAAAATGCTTTCATAAAATTACCTTCTATGAGCTGTATGTACATGCATATTTATAAAATACACATGTATTTCTCAACTCCACCCCAGTTCCATCCAAACTATACCCCAAGAATGCCTATGCAGAGATCAGATAAAAGTAGCAATAGTCTTGTGGTTCATCTAATTTTTATGAATATATACCCATGTATAATTTCATAGCAGCCATTTTCATCATGTAAAACATGCTCTGCACAATAGTTTTATAAAAGCATTCCAAATGCATGGACTAAGTTAGGGTCTACAGGCCAGTTCACCGACAAAGGGGTAAACTTGTAAATTTGCAAGATAGTAAAAACAATCCAATCTATCAGTTGGGAGATGCTACTGAGAATACATCCTGAACAGAATCTAATATTGATAGGCTGTAATTCTATTTTCTCCTCATTCTTTTCTTGACATCATGCTAAACTCTAAATTTACCGCTTCTTCTAATTCCACCCCTATGACTAGTCTTATGAAGAGCATTCAAAGCATTTTTTTTTCACTTTCTCTAGTCCTCTTCAAATCCTTTCTTACTTTTTGGTCATTATGAAGGAGGCTGCAATAAGTGTTATTTTCAAAAAGCCTTTACTTAACCCTTATTCTCCAATGTCCCATTTCCTTTTCCCTCTTTCACTTTAAAATCCTGGAAGATGCTGTTTACTGTTACATCCTGGGCAATATTAGGCCCTTGTGACTCTTCTCAGGCCTAGGTCTAATTCCAACCCGGTAGCAGTGGGGAGGGAGAAAGCCTTTGGCCAGGATTTCTCCAGCAGTGAAAAAAAAAGCCCCTTCTGGGCTCTTCTTACCAATGGACAAGGAGAAAGGCCCATATTATGTCTTTTGCAGCCAAGAGGGAGAGCTAAAATAACTATATTTACTTTTGATTTTAATCCAAAGCAAAACTCTATTTCAAAGATTCATTTTTAAGGCAACTGTTCATATCCACTGCTTGCTAACTTACCTCGCCCATGACTGCTATTGGTGTCTCTCCTGTTGCCTGAGCAACTCGATGTTCTACTAAGTAAAACATATACTCATCATAGAGCAGGCGGATTAGATGAAATGAACCAAAGCTAGCAGCACTACGCAGGGTTAAGTCTCGAATAACCATTGAACTGTTAAAGAAGAAATACAGATTTAATTAATATCCTGTAACATGTTCTGCTGAAGTAACATTTTAATCAAATTGTCCTTTTTTGTCTTAGAGGAAGTGTGATGACCTTTGATCTTGACATGTTTGATGACACAGTACAACTACTCTATTTCCTACCTTCGTCTGGGTGAAGAAAATGGAGAAGTGTTTTAACCCTTGGTATATGAAAGATCACCTTAAGATTCAAGGATTAAAAAAAAAAAAGTTCTTTGCTTCTTTGGACTTCCAACTCAACTGGAACAAGCCTCATAGGGGCTACTGTTTCATAAATTTTTTATGTATTACCTAAGCTTTTCCTTATTTTCTCTGCGCCCCTAAGACGTTCAAAAAAATGTCTTCAAGCCAGGAGCCACAGATAATAGCTTCCACAGAAATTTGGCATGCATGTTTCCTGGGTCTGCTTATTAAGCAAACATAGAGAAAAACGCTTTTAATCTGTATCCTTCCACACCCTTCCTATCCCATTTCCCTCTACCACCTCCATAACTCTTTGTTACTCTCTCTTTCTCTCTCTGCCTTAGGCTTTCTACTCCACTCCTATGCTATTCCTTCCTTTCTTTGTCATATAAGTACATAAGTACATATAAGTACATAAGTATTGCCATAATGGAACAGACTGAAGGTCCATCAAGCTCAGTATCCTGTTTCCAACAGTGGCCAATCCAAGTCACAAGTACATAGCAAGATCCCCAAACAGTACAATATATCTTTTGCTGCTTATCCTAGAAATAAGCAGTGGAGTTTCTCCAAGTTCATCTTAATGATGGCTTATGAACTTTTCTTTTAGGAAGTAATTCAAACCTTTTAAAAACCCTGCTAAGCTAACTGGTTTTACCACATTCTCTGGCAACAAATTCCAGAGTTTAATTACATGTTGAGAGAAGAAATACTTTTTCCGATTCGTTTTAAATTTACTACTCTCTAGCTTCATTGCGTGCCCCCTAGTGCTAGTATTTTTGGAAAGGGTAAACAAGCAATTCACGTTTACCCATTCCATTCCACTCATTATTTTATAGATCTCTATCATATCTCCCCTCGGCCATCAATTCTCCAAGCTGAAGAGCCCGAGCCACTTTAGCCTTTCCTCATAGGGAAGTCATCCCATCCGCTTCATCATTTTCGTTGCCCTTCTCTGCACCTTTTCTAATTCCACTATATTTTTTGAGATGTGGTGACCAGAATTGCAAACAATAATTGAGGTGTGGTCACACCATGGAGCAATACAAAGGCATTATAATGTCCTCATTTTTGTTTTCCATTCCTTTCCTAATAATATCTAACATTCTACTTGTTTTCTTAGACACCGCCGCACACTGAGCAGAGGGTTTCAACGTATCATTAACGATGGCACCTAGATCCTTTTCCTAGCTGGTGACTCCTAATGTGGAACCTTGCTATAGTTCAAGTTCCTCTTTGCTCACATTAAATGTCATCTGCCATTTGGATGCCCAGTCTCCCAGTCTTGTAAGGTCCTCTTATAATTTGTCATAACTCTCTTGTGATTTAACAACTTAGAATAACTTTGTGTCATCAGCAAATGTAATTACCTTACTAGTTATTCCTATCTCTAGATCATTTATAAATATGTTAAAAAGAAGGGGTGGGTTCCAGCATAGACCCCTGCGGAATCCCACTATCTACGCTTCTCTATTGAGAATACTGACCAGTTAACCCTACTATCTGTTTTCTCTTTTAACCAGTTTTTAATCCACAATAGTACACTACCTCCTATCCCATGACTCTCTAATTTTCTCTGGAGTTTTTCATGAGTTACTTTGTCAAATGCCTTTTGAAAATCCAGACGTGTATCGACCATCTCACCTTTATCTACATGTTTGTTCAGCCCTTCAAAGAAATGTAATAGATTGGTGAGGTAAGACTTCCTTTCACTAAATCCATGTTGGCTTTGCCTCATTAATTCATGCTTTTGAATATGCTCTGTAATTTTGTTCTTTATAATAGTCTCTATCATTTTTCCTGTCATTGACATCGGCCTCACCGGTCTATAATTTCCCAGATCACCTCTGGAACCTTTTTAAAAACTGGCGTTACATTACATTGGCCACCCTCCAATCTTCCGGTACCATGCTTGATTTTAAAGATAAATTGCATATTACTAACATTAGTTCTGCAAGTTCATTTTTCAATTCTATCAGTACTCTGGGAAGAATACCATCTGGTCCAATTTGCTACTCTTCAATTTGTCAGATTGCACCACTACATCTTCCAGGTTTATAGAGATTTCATTCAGTTTCTCTGACTCGTCAGCTTTGAATATCTTTTCTGGCACCGGTATCTCTCTCAAATCTTCCTCGGTATTCTTCCCATTAAATTTACCTTGCTCCCCTATGAAATGGACATCATGTGTTCCTTATTATGCCACACAGACATGTTTCCCAAAAGGTTCCCAATATGCTACACAGTTCCTTACCTTTGTGTATCTTCTTGTATAGTGTCTGCCATAGCTAGTATTTACCAAATACCACTGTGGAGTTCCTTGCAGGGCCGGTCAAACCCGGTAAGCGGGGTAAGCACCGCAGGGGGGCGCCTGCCTTCAAGGGCGCCGCCCTTGGTGCTTTAAATCTTTGATTTACCTCAGTTCCAGCAGCTACATCATTTGAAAGCCCTGCCGTCTCTAGCCTTCCCTCCCTTTGTTAGTTCGTTCCGCACTCCCGCCTTCTGACGTCATTTCCTCGAGGGCGGGACTCTAAGGGAACGAACTCACGAGGGAAGGAAGGCTAGAGACAGGGCAGGGCTTTCAAATGACGTGGCTGCTGGAACTGAGGTAAATTAAAGATTTAAAGTACCAAGGACGGCGCGGTATGGGGCGAAGGAGAATCGCTGGACAGGGGCAGGGTGGGAGAAGAGAAAAAGGAGATGGGGGGGGGGGGGCACCAACTCATAGTCTGCTGGGGGGTGCCAAAGACCCTAGGACCGGCCCTGGTTCCTTGCTTAATCTGGTTATACAATTCTCTATTATTATGCAGTTGGCTCACCCCCTGTTTCATGTGTATATATTTACATTTGTGGACCAACATAGGAAAATAAATCTAAAAAAGATCTTTAGATGTTACACAGTACCTGTAAAAAGACCACTTTAACAAAAATTGCCGAGCTGCTTTAGGAAAGCTTGGTCTTCCTTCATACGGTTTCAATGCTTGTGTTACCACATTGTCAAGCCAGGCAGCCCACTGCTCCAGGGTGCTCTGCTGCTGAAGAGTCATCTTAAAATCTGTTTCTAGTCTCTGAACCATGTTGTCATCACACTGGCATACCCAGGAAGCCTGCTCCTGTCAATCCACAAAAAATAAAATAAATACAAATGAGTATCATAATGAAAAACTTAAAAACCCCATACATACTTCAAACTGTCAACTCAGTAAGTGTAGCTAAAATTACTGAACTATAATTGGTCTTAGAAAGCAGCATTTTGATGGAAACATAATTGTAGATCAAGTGCTTCTAGTACACGACTGTGGGAAAAAAACGTCCAGAAATAGAATTTCTGCTGAAGTACCTTCCATATCATCCATAGCTAGAGTTTCATTATCCATCTACTTTAGATCTTTTTGTGCCATATACCAGGTTACACATAGAAAAGCAAAAAAAAAAAATTAGCTTAATAGATTGAATGACATCATTAAAATGTTGCTTTAGAGAATCTCTCTCAAACTTTGGTATATGTACAGCATCTCATTTGTGTATACCAACAAAATCAGGTGTGCATGAAAATCTATTTGCTGCATTCCTGGCATCCTCTACACTTGTCCTGGTGGGGCCGGCTTGAAACTATTAAAATGATGATATCTCCAAAAATTAATTATATCCTCAGTATGCTTCCGATCGTCTTCCCCCTTCCATTCTACTCACAAGTTGACAAATTATTATCTTCCTTTCTATGGTCAAATAAGCCTCCAAAGATTGCTTTGAGGAAACTTAAATGCACCAGGGAAAAAGGCGGAGTTTTATTTCCCGACTTCCTCACTTATCATAAATCTTACATTTCACAGCAGGGGTGCAGATGGTTCTTCCGCGCTTCTGAATACAAGCCCATGTGGCTGCAATTGGAGGAGGCCATGGTAGCTCCTCTCACTTTACCGCTTCTTCTTACTGCTTCTTCATTTCCATCACATAGAGTTAATCAGATTATAGTCTCCACGGTCAAATGTTTATTGGACCTCGACAAATTTCAAGCAATACCTCTCAGTAAGTCATCACATCAGTCACTTTGGTATAATCCGCATATCTTAATAAATAAGGCTCCATTCTTTTGGAAAGAGTGGATAGATAAGGGAGTCTTCTATCTGTCTGATATTGTTAATGCTGATAATAGTTTTTGGTCCTTTTCTGAGGTGGTATCCAAATTTTCTCTACCTCCTACTATGTTCTTTCAATGGATGCAACTTACTCATAGTGTGAAGGCATCTGTTGAGCTGGCATCATTGTCATCTCAGCTGCCTTCTTTATTTGCCAACGCCCAGACACTAGTATTAGCTGGGCACACAGCTTCATCTATTTATAAAATTTTTATTAACGCAACACACAACTTCAATACTGCCCTTCAACATAATTGGCAGCTTGATACAGAGTCTGTGGTAGATGAAAATATGTGGTTCTGTTTCTGGTCTAAAGTTATGAAACCTCTTTCCTCTGCAGCGGTTTTGCAGTCTATGTTTTTTTTATATCATAAAACCAATTGGACTCCTCGAAAACTTGCTACTGCTGGCCTGAGCTCATCAGACAAATGTTGGCATTGTTTGCTGCAAGTGGGTACTTTCTCTCATATGCTATATGAGTGTCCTCTGATCTTTCAATTCTGGAAGGCTGTTTGGAATATTATACAAAAACTTTTGCCCATAACTGATGACCTGACTTATTCAATTGTAATTTTTAAGTCCGTTCATGCAACTTTTGATTTGACCTCCCCGCAATCAAAACTATTGGACATTCTCCTCACTATTGCTCAACGGCATATTTTGCAAAACTGGAAAAACGCACAGTTGCTGAATATTCATTTCTGGTGGAATACAGTCCTGCAGCATCAGAAGTTTGAGCTCGCCATGGCTGCGAAAAGTCGGATGATAGTATCTAAGAAAAAAATTTGGTCTATTTTGGACAACTACCTCCAAACTATTCAGGCCACACCTTAAACCAGTACAAAGGACTTATTTGTTAAACACCTGGATGCTTTCCCCTCATTTTTTCTCTTCTTTCCTTTCCCACCTGTTGTGTTTCTTGCTTCCTAGGTTTTTCCATCATTGTTTTCCTGTTATTTGTATTCTTTGAAAATTAATAAAATATTTGGAAAAAAAAAAAAAAAGAAAATCTATTCATGATTATTCATTACGGATAGATCTGAAAACGCAATCCATTGGGGGCCCTTTAGAACCAGAACTGAATATCAATGTCCTATGGGGGATCTGGCTCTTTGGGTAGAAAGTTCTCTGAGATAATTTTCCAAGTTCAAGTTTATTCATAGACTTACTACCCCACCCATCAAGGGGATGTCTGGGCGGCTTACAGACTACACAGTCTAAAGTAAGAGGAGGAAAAAGAAAAGCAGAAATTAGAAGAAGGGTGGGGGGTGGAACTACAATATCTTATAGGAAAGAAGAGTGTGTGATACAGAAAGAAGGCTAAGGCTGGTTTGGAGGATATCACAGGGCCCATCTCTGTGTTAGTCCAAAATAGGTTTATGAAAAAGCATTTTGAAAGAGGAATGTTTTAAGACTGTTTGAAAATATCTGTTGCCATGAATTATTTGGGACTGAAAAAATTTGAAGAATAACTTCTGTGTCAAATGTGATTGCTAACAGAGTGACTGTGAGGTTATTGGTGTCAAGAATACAAGACTTAGATTTGTTTGGACTTGTCTCATGCAGTGACATGAGGTTCACAATACAAATTCTACTTGCTACTTCCTTTTCTCTCCAAATTACTTGAGCGTGCTGTTCACCGCCGCTGCCTTGATTTTCTCTCCTCACATGCTATTCTTGACCCATTACAATCTGGTTTTCGCCCTCTCCACTCAACCAAAACTGCGCTTACTAAAGTCTCCAATGACCTATTACTGGCTAAATCCAGAGGTCAATATTCCATCCTCATTCTTCTTGATCTTTCCGCTGCTTTTGACACTGTCGATCACAGCATACTTCTCGATACCCTGTCCTCACTTGGATTCCAGGGCTCTGTCCTTTCCTGGTTCTCTTCCTACCTCTCCCTCCGCACCTTTAGTGTTCACTCTGGTGGATCCTCTTCTACTTCTATCCCTCTGCCTGTCGGCGTACCTCAGGGTTCTGTTCTTGGTCCCCTCCTCTTTTCTATCTACACTTCTTCCCTTGGTTCATTAATCTCATCCCATGGCTTTTCCTACCATCTCTATGCTGATGACTCCCAAATCTACCTTTCTACCCCTGATATCTCACCTTGCATCCAAACCAAAGTTTCAGCGTGCTTGTCTGACATTGCTGCCTGGATGTCTCAACGCCACCTGAAATTAAATATGATCAAAACCGAGCTTCTCATTTTCCCCCCCAAACCCACCTCCCCGCTCCCCCCGTTTTCTATTTCTGTTGATGGCTCTCTCATTCTCCCTGTCTCCTCAGCTCGAAACCTTGGGGTCATCTTTGACTCTTCTCTCTCCTTCTCTGCTCATATCCAGCAGACCGCCAAGACCTGTCGTTTCTTTCTTTACAACATCCGTAAAATCCGCCCCTTTCTTTCCGAGCACTCTACCAAAACCCTCATCCACACCCTTGTCACCTCTCGTTTAGACTACTGCAATCTGCTTATTGCTGGCCTCCCACTTAGTCACCTCTCCCCTCTCCAGTCGGTTCAAAACTCTGCTGCCCGTCTCATCTTCCGCCAGGGTCGCTTTACTCATACTACCCCTCTCCTCAAGACCCTTCACTGGCTCCCTATCCGTTTTCG
The DNA here is from genome assembly GCF_901765095.1 of Microcaecilia unicolor. Taxonomy (NCBI): domain Eukaryota; kingdom Metazoa; phylum Chordata; class Amphibia; order Gymnophiona; family Siphonopidae; genus Microcaecilia; species Microcaecilia unicolor. The sequence continues at coordinate 236,963,927 of NC_044032.1, read as the reverse complement.
CATCCTGTTCAAACTTCTTCTACTAACCTATAAATGTATTCACTCTGCTGCTCCCCAGTATCTCTCCACACTCGTCCTTCCCTACACCCCTTCCCGTGCACTCCGCTCCATGGATAAATCCTTCTTATCTGTTCCCTTCTCCACTACTGCCAACTCCAGACTTCGCGCCTTCTGTCTCGCTGCACCCTACGCCTGGAATAAACTTCCTGAGCCCCTACGTCTTGCCCCATCCTTGGCCACCTTTAAATCTAGACTGAAAGCCCACCTCTTTAACATTGCCTTTGACTCGTAACCACTTGTAACCACTCGCCTCCACCTACCCTCCTCTCTTCCTTCCCGTTCACATTAATTGATTTGATTTGCTTATTTTTTTTTTGTCTATTAGATTGTAAGCTCTTTGAGCAGGGACTGTCTTTCTTCTATGTTTGTGCAGCGCTGCGTATGCCTTGTAGCACTATAGAAATGCTAAATAGTAGTAGTAGTAGTAGGGTTTCAAAGAAGGTGGTGAAAAGTTAATAAAGAACCCAGCAAGGAAACAGGTTCCTGCTGTTTTCTTTTTAGGAAGATATGGCACATGAGTAACATACTTTCGAGCTCATTTTCAAAAGAGAACATCCAAAAAGTGGCATAAATCTGCATTTGTACGTTTTTCTCACAAAAACATCCGAATTGGTATTTTCAAAACCAATTTTTACACATTTTTCTATGAAGTCTGTCAGAAGTGCGTTAAAATCACAAGGGGGTGTGTCAGGGGCATGTTTAAGGCAGGATCTGGGTGTTGCTAGCACTTGGAGGTTTTTCAGCCATAATGGAACAAAACAAAACTTTCCAGGACTAAAACTAAGATGTTTTGAGCTACACCTGTTTTATAATGAATAAGGAACAAAAGGGTGCCCTAAATGACCAGATTACCACTGGAGGGAATCAGGGGTGATCTCCCAATACCCCCCAGTGGTCACTGACCCCTTACCACCCCCCACAAATGTGAATACAAATATGATTTAGCAACCTCTATGACAGCTTCAGATGTTAGAGCCAGGTCTATTAGAGAAGCATGCAGGTCCCTGCAGTAGTGTAGTGGTCAGTGCACTGCACCTTGGCATAGGGGACTCTGGTCCCTATCTCCTTCTACCTGTCACATTTGTGGTGGAAACTGTGAGCCCTCCAAAACTCACCAGAAACCCACTGTACTCACATATAGGTGCCCCCTTTCACCCTTTAGGGCTATTGTGCACAGCTGTGGGCAGTGGGCTTTGGGGGGCTCAGCAGACAAGATAAGGGAGCAATGGTGAGATATGTACCTGGGAGCATGTTTGAAGTCCACTGCAGTGCCCCCTAGGGTGCCTCATTTATCTTCTGGGATGTCTGGGAGGCCAGTCTACTAAAAATGCTGGCCCCACCTAAATCCCAATGGCTTGATTTTCTACATTTTTCACTTGGACGTTTTTGTTTTGAAAATGAACCAAAAAACAAAACGTCCAAAGCACAAAACCTTGTTAGAAGCAGTATTTTCTAAAACAAAATAACAGACGTTTTTCTTTTTGGAAAATGAACTTCTTTCTTATTCAGATTGTGGACATTTTTTGCAAAACGTCTAAAGTCTGCTGCACTCCGAAGATGAGAACTGGTGCTATCACGCGCCTTCATTTTTCAATCAATGAGTACTACTCCTCCCCATCATTTTGCCAATCACAGACATCCATCAACCCATACGTCATCATTTTGAATTATCCAGTCAAGTTCGCCACTGTCACACACCTCATCCTCGTGAGTCAAAAAAGTGCTGCCCACTCAACCCTAATGTTCAATCCTTCTGGTTCAGTTGTCTTAAAGTAGAAGATCCATTTTTGCTCTAATTGTCGCAATCAACGTCTCTGGTCTCCCCTTCTTTGCGTGGGTCGTAAATGCTCCAAAACTGTACATCTTAAGTTATCAAACACATGGCCCGCTGTCTCACAATGAGTTACCATAGGGGCTTCCCTTTTTGAAAGCTTTAAACAAGAACGGTGTTCCATCAGTCGTGTCTTTAATGATCTTGTGGTTTGACCTATATACATAAGGTTGCAGGGGCATATAATTAAATACACCACCCCTGTGGTGTCACATGAGGTGATGGATCGGAAAGTGCATTTCTTTCCTGTCTTTGGATGTATAAAAACATCTCCCTCTGCCATTATATGGCATATGGAACAATGGCCACATTTTTTGTGGAACCCTTTACTGTTGTTGTCCTTCTTCTGGCTCCAGACATCATTGAAGCTTAGCCTATCTCCTAAGTTACTACCTCTTTGGTAAGAAAATAGAATATTTGCATTAGCTAGAACTGGGTGTGTTTTTAATAGTTCAAAATGTTTCCTTATAGTCTGGCTCAACCTGGTAGTGTGTGTATTGTATTTTATGACGAAAGATAAAATATCCTCTTGCTGTTGGATCACTTTGTATTGCAAGAGTGATTCTCTTGGGTTGTACCATGCTCTTTTTGCTGCCTTTTTTACAATATGATTTAATGCTTTGTTTAAATTCCTGATCAGATGAACAAATTCTACTGTGTCTTAGAAACTGTGCAAACGGGATGTTCTGTTTCATATGTGGAGGATGCATGCTGGAAAAATGCAACAAAAAGTTCCTATCGGTGGATTTTGAAAACACCGTGGTCTTAAAACCATCGGTTTGCTTTTCGATCCATACATCCAAAAATGAGATGTGCTGTTTGTCACAAACCATTTCAAACTTTATCTTAGGGTGACATTGATTCAGGAAACCTACAAATTGCTGTAATGTCCCCATCGAGACATTGTGGAGTTTTTTTGGCGAGATGATGGTGCGCCGGGCCAACGCCTTATAGTCGGATAATCTCTGGCTGGGTGGCGATACTGAAGCCTTTTTTCTCCACTTAAATTTACATAAATTGACATTAATTGAAGTAAGAGCTTCTTCTTGTATCCATTGTGTTACACAGTGAGTGTGAAGCTGTGGTTTCAAACTACCGCTAGAACTGCCAGATTGCTGCTAGAGGTCCCAGCAACCACTTTGATACAGGAACCACAATGGGTAGGAACAAGTGAGAATTGTGCTTGCCCTTTATCCCCTAGACTACCCGGGATTTTAATGATAGGCCGGGGGAACCTAAAGGGGGTTGGGGCAGGGAGTAGAGGGATCCTAGTTGGGTGGAGGTATGCTCTTGAGGAAGGGGCCCAATGCTCTTCTGGGGGGAAGGAAGTGAGACCTGAATGGGGGAGCCTAATGCTTTTCAGGTAAGTGGGATTAGGAGGAGGAGGGGATGACAATACTTTTCGTGGGGGGGGGGGGGGGGGGGGGGGGGAGAACACAGGACTTCAGGCCACTGTCTGGAAGTTATCCAGGCACCGGCCAGTATTCTGTGCCAGTGCCCCAATAGCTAAACCAGGCAAAGGTAGGAGTGCTTTTTATGTGGTTCTGCTTGCCCAGTTATTTATCTGGGCACTGGAACTGAATTTCGCTGGTGCCCGGATAAGTGCTGCCTCCACTCAGACCCTGCCCCTGGACCACTCTGGCACAGAGGCAGTCAGTGCTGATATATGTTGCTGAATATCAGCAGATAGCCAGCAACAGGTAATTTCGGCAGATTCATTTCTAAAAAACTAGGCCAACTGATATGAGTCAAAATACAACTACTGAAAAGTTCATTTGAAAAAGGGGTAAAAAGCAAAAACTTAATAGCTGAGAAAGAATGCTGGTTGTTCGGAATTCCCCTGGAACAATATTCTCAACATGCAAGAAATAAACCAGAAATATAATAAGCAGCTGATATATTAACACCAGCACTCTTCATTGTATGGATGCTTATGGATCTGGGGAGTCTGTATTTAGTCATGACAAGGTAAAGCATCTACAGCCCTTTTCTACTGTGCTGGAATCAATTGTTAAAGACTTGATTAAAGATGATTGGGTACTCATTGGAGAACATCCAGGTTATCATAGACTGATTTGTCCCAGAAGGTAGATTCTTTGGGGTTAATTTTACAACAGGGAACCTAGGTTAAACATGCAGAAAGATGCCTATTTTGGTGCTATTTTATAAAGACATATAGAGGGGCATAATCGAAAGGGGCACCCAATTTTGCTGAGGATGTCCTCGCAGGACGTCCCGGCGAAGGGGCGGGGAAACCCGTATTATCAAAACAAGATGGGCGCCCACCTTTCGTTTCAATAATACGGTCGGGGACGCCCAAATCGTGAAATTTAGGTCGACCTTAGAGATGGACGTCCTTAGAGATGGTCATCCCTGATTTTCGGCGATAATGGAAACCGAGGACGCCCATCTCAGAAATGACCAAATCCAAGCCATTTGGTCGTGGGAGGAGCCAGCATTCATAGTGCACTGGTCCCCCTCACATGCCAGGACACCAACCGGGCACCCTAGGGGGCACTGCAGTGGACATCAGAAATTGCTCCCAGGTGCATAGCTCCCTTACCTTGGGTGCTGAGCCCCCCAACCCCCCCCCCAAAAAAAAAACCCCATTCTCCACAACTGTACACCACTACCATAGCCCTAAGGGGTGAAGGGGGGCACCCACATGTGGGTACAGTGGGTTTCTGGTGGGTTTTGAATGGCTCACATTTACCACTACAAATGTAACAGGTGGGGGGGGGGGGGGATGGGCCTGGGTTCGCCTGCCTGAAGTGCACTGCACCCACTAAAACTGCTCCAGGGATCTGCATACTGCTGTCATGGAGCTGGGTATGACATTTGAGGCTGGCAAAAAATATTTATAATGTTTTTTTTTTTAGGGTGGGAGGAGGTTGGTGACCACTGGGGGAGTAAGGGGAGGTCATCCCCAATTCCCTTCGGTGGTGATCTGGTCGTTTAGGGCACATTTTTGTGGCTTGGTCGGAAAAAAAAAGGACCAAGTAAAGTCGTCCAAGTGTTCATCAGGGACACCCTTCTTTTTTCCATTATCGGTCGAGGATGCCCATGTGTTAGGCACGCCCCAGTCCCGCCTTCGCTACGCTTCTGACACGCCCCAATGAACTTTGGTAGTCCTCGCAACGGAAAGCAGTTGAGGACGCCCAAAATCGGCTTTCGATTATGCCAATTTGGGCGACCCTGGGAGAAGGACGCCCATCTCCTGATTTGTGTCGACAGATGGGTGCCCTTCTCTTTCGAAAATAAGCCTGATAGGCACCTTTGTGACTTTATAAAAATACTAGTGCAAATACAGCCGTAATAGTACCTAGATTGAAGGCACAGACAGTATGCACATATTTGCACATGTAAATCACAATTCCATCTATGTTCTATCCTAACTCTTAACTGAACATTCATACTATATGTGCAGGTTTGTACCATGTCTACATTTACAAGTGACCTAATTTTATAACAGCCCATTACATGCCTACAGCAGTTTAGATATGGAAGTGGTTTATAAAATTACCCTCCATGGGCTCACCATCAACCTGAAAAAGAAGGTCATGTACCAGCCAGCTTCATTCTGAACTTTATGTCAAGCCTATGGTTATCTTCAAGGCATGTTACCCATGTACTTGTTATGAAGAATTGTTTAGTAAGAATTTGGTGTTTGTTATCTTTTAAGAATGCTTGTCTTAGTTTGCTTTCCTATCAATTTGATGGAGTTCCTTTATGTTTGTTTTTATTATGATTTTTATATTAATATGTAAACCGTTTTTGTTTTGTAACCGCAATTTGAAACGGTATAGTAAAATGAATAAACGATAAAACGATTTGACTGAATGAAACTAACAAATTCTGTTATGTAGGGTGAATTCTTTCTAACTCTGCTGACATTGACTGTGAGATTATACAATACATTGCCAAAGCACTTCTCTCTTTTGTCAGACTTTATTTATTTATTTGTTACATTTTTACCCCACATTTTCCCACCTATTTGCAGGCTCAATGTGGCTTACATAGTACCATAAAGGCATACACCAGTCGGTTTATAACAAATACAGGTTATATTGTGGTCAAAATGAGGTAGGTGTGTATCAGGCACCATGAGGATGGAAGGGATGAAGATTGTATATTGTCCAGTATGATCATTGGTTATGTTGTGTTGCTGTGTGTGGGGATTTACGTTGAATCGGTGGGGTAAGCCTTTTTGAAGAGGTGGTTTTTAGTGATTTCCTGAAGTTTAGATGGTCATGGATTATTTTCACTGCTTTTGGGAGTCCGTTCCATAGTTGTGCGCTTAAGTAGGAGAAGCTGGATGCATACGTTGTTTTGTAATTCAGTCCTTTGCAATTTGGGTAATGTAGGTTTAGGTATGATCGTGATGATCCGATTCTGTTTCTGGTTGGTAGATCTATGAGGTCTGTCATGTATCCTGGGACTACACCGTAGATAATTTTGTGGAGCATGGTGCAGATTTTGAAGATGATCTGTTCTTTGATTGGGAGCCAGTGTAGCTTTTCTTGGAGGGGTTTAGCGCTTTCGAAGTATGTTTTACCAAATATCAGCCTGGCAGCTGTGTTTTGGGTGGTCTGGAGTTTTTTTGCGAGTTGTTCTTTACATCCCACACAGATTCCATTGCAGTAGTCTGTATGGCTTTGGACCATTGATTGTATTAGGTTTCGAAAAATTTCCCTTGGGAAGAACGGTTTTATTCGTTTGAGTCTCCACATTGAGTAAAACATTTTCTTTATTACAGAGTTTACTTGGCTCTCAAGGGTCAGATTACGGTCGATTATGACACCGAGTATTTTTAGGCTGTCTGAGGTAGGGAGGGTGTGTTCTGGGGTATTTATGGATGTGGGTTTGTACTTGTTATGTTGAGATGAGAGGATGAGGCAGTGTGTTTTTTCAGTATTCAGTTGGAATGAGTTTGCCCAGGAGTCCATGATGTGCAGGCCTTGGCTACGCCTGACACGCCCCCATGAACTTTGGTTGTCCTCGTGACGGAAAGTAGTTGGGGACGCCCAAAATCGGCTTTCGATTATACTGATTTGGGCAACCCTGTGAGAAGGGCACCCATCTTCCGATTTGTGTCGAAAGATGGGCATCCTTCTCTTTCAAAAATGAGCCTGAAAGTGTACCAAGCAATAGCAGTATACACATTGCTATGTGGAGGTGAATCTTGGACATTTATAGTGTAAACATCTCAGGTAATTTGAGCAATTCCTCCAGTGTACCTCAAGAACTATATGCAACAGAAGTAGGCAAAAGAGGATCTCCACCAGAGAAGCCCTCAAAAGATGCTAGTGCAGCTCTGGTAGACAGGCTATCCCATAAGAATGGAGGGCACAAATTTGTGCTTTCTGGTCAACTTTACAAATTGGGCATAGATCACAGGGAAGATCATGCTTCAGATTTAAAATGTGCAAGGTGGATGCAAACAGTTCAGATGACATAGTTTTGGACAAGATCAAAATGTAGCTGCTTTATCACTTGGCCATCCAAAGTCTGGAAGCTAAGTGAACACAAACATAAAAGGAAAAGAATGATTTCACAAAAGTGCTGAGATTAAAAAAAAAACATGAAATATGTAAAGCTCTTGCCATCCTAACTAGGAACTGAGCATGAAAGGCTAATGAATCTTGTGGAAAAAAAATAAAGAAATAAAGTGGAAGCTCTGTAGTTCAAAGAAAGTAAGTTGAAAGGAAAAACATATAGAAGAGGGAAGAATAGCAAAGAGTAAGAAGCATATAAAGGGGATAATAAAATATTTCCTGTGGGTAAAGTATATTTTACATGATGAAAAAGCAATGTTGCTTATCTATAATAAATATTTTCTAAAGAGAGGATTGACAAGGCACACAAGTGGAGGACATCATCCAATGGCGCCAGAACAGAATTTCTTCTAGGGCTCAGAACATACTGTAAAGTAGTCTCCTCCATTAGTTCTAAAGCTCAAAAAATTTGGGCAACTCTGAGAGAGTGGGAGAGATTATGTGCTTTATCAATCCTGCTGTCAATGGAAAACACCTTACAGATAAACAGCACTGCTTTTTCTGTTGACAAGCTGCACTGAATCAGGCACACAAGTGGGTAACTCCCAAGCTTAGGGCTGCTTAGTCAAACTGTATTAGTGTTTTAAGCAGCCATTATAGTTAATTGTTAGACTTATTAGATTATAAAGACAGAGTGGCTAGCCATGCATAATCAAAGGCACTGTGCTGGGTTGGGCTACAGGCTGGTTTAAGCAATAATGAAAAGAGGACCAGGTAGATGTTTTGCAGGTCATACGCAGTGAAGCAAAATCCAAGATGCCCAAAGTAGCAGCAGTAGGCCTAATTTGATGAGATGTAAGTTTAGAGCTAAAAGGAATATCTGCTCATTCATGCATAACTGTATAGAAGAATCTAGCTCATTCGCTAGAGCTGTTTTGCAACCAGTATACTAGTTGTATTAGGATTAAAGGATATGAAAAGATCAATCATTTTCCCCCAGTGGTTGAGAACTTTTATCGGGGGTTGGAGTGGGGGTGCGAGAGCCCATTTATACTCTCAGGTATAGAGGGCTATCTCAAGAGGATTTGAATGTGGCTGTCGACAAAAGGAAGGCAGAAGATTAGAATGCAGGGAGTATGCATGAGGATGAAGCAATCAGCTAAGTTTATCCAGGAACTGATTCTGTAGCCTGGGTATAATCTGTGGCCTACATATGGATGCGGTGGCTATAGCAAAGTCCTATATTCTAGGGGTTTCCCAGCAAAGGGGCAGAGGTCATTTGTCCCTCCTCCATGCTTGGTTCTCTAAGCATATTAATACTTCAATGTTCATCCAAATAACTGCAGAAGAACTCTGAAGGTTGTTGAAAAATCTGCCACAGAGAACACTGATCCAAGTTGTCGATGTCAAAGGTTCTCTCATGTCTAGAACATATTCCCTTTGAATGCTGATTATCAAGATGAGCTCCTCACCCTAGGGTTGAGGCCCCTGTAGAAAGGAAAACTAATGCTGCTTTGTGTCTACCACTGTAAGATGAGGCGAAGCAGAGAAGGTGGGGAAAGTATGGAGGAAATAGACTGGTAGTGTGATGCTTTTGGGACTTGAGATCCCACTTAGAATGCTGCACTTTCAAGTGGGTAAAGGGATGACATTCACAGCCATGTACTTTGGCATCTTTATGTATGCTCTGGCTGTGACCTTGGGCATTGACTGTATGGTACAAACATTTGCTATGAGTATTTTGATTCAATCCTCTGGATGAAGTGCTTTGGATTGGATAATATTCATGGCTACTCATAGAAATGACATTTATATTAGTATTTAGCTGACACCATTCCAGTAGTAGATCAAGGCAAGTTATATTTAGGTACAGCTGTTATTTTGCTGTTCTAACTCAATGTTCTAAACATTAGGCTACTCCTATGACTTCTCATTCTTATTGGTGTTTTAAGTCACATGTAAGTTTCAAGGGGGTAGCTACTGTACTTTACAAGATATGTGATCATATCTAGAAAAACCAAAGCGGTCAAATTGACCCCTTTGATGTTTCAGCCATCTTACTGTGGCTTTGTTTAGAGTGAAGTAGTGGAATCTGTGGGTGGGACTATTTTTTGTAATGGTTCTCAATCTGGATTGTTTGATGTGGGAAAAGTCACAGATCTTTGTCTAATAAATTTAGCACAGTACAGAAGGCATATGGTAGTGCCTTATTGAAACTATCCTCTGTCGTATAAAAAGGTAAAACTGAGGCAAGGGGAAAGTTTCAAGATGAATACTGGACAATTTCTTTCAAGGAACTCAATGTTTTCATTGCAATTTTATATACCTGTGGAACCTACAATGCAAATGGCCAGTCCATGGAAAGTCTTAGACTAACTGTATGGAGATTCAGATTTTTTTGTTGACACTATGCCATGAAACAGATTCCAGGAAATTTTATAATGAGTGTGGTTTGACAAAGTTGACAAGATCAGTTTGGTTGAAGAAAGATGTATTTGGATTAGTTTTACATGCCTGGAGTGACTTCACTGAGAATTGCATTGCTTGCTAAAAGCCAGGAGAAACCATGGTTGGCTAGCAGCTTTTTCCTACTAAAGCAAGGTGTACAAACACCTGATAAACTTTGGAATCAAATTCTAGTTTGCAGCAAATGCTGAAATTAAGCACCTTTTCTTGAACAAAGGAACAAATGTTACTACCACATTTTTTTTCTTTACTTCAGTGAAACTAGCTGAGATGTTGAAGACCAAGAGGCCGATATTCAGCCCACGGAAGGCAGCTGGCATAAGTGCTATGATCGGCGCTGACCCCAGATATTCAATGCAGGACCATTTCTGGTGACCAGCACTGAATATCCAGAGATTTCTTGGCTTTGTCTTATTAATCCATGCTTTTGAATATTCTCTGTAATTTTGTTCTTTATAATACTCTCTTACCATTTTGCCCGGCACCGACGTCAGGCTCACTGGTCTATAATTTCCCGGATCTCCTCTGGAACCTTTTTTAAAAATCGGCATTACATTGGCCACCCTCCAATCTTCCAGAACTATGCTTGATTTTAAAGACAGTTGAGAACTGGATGGATGGGGGAGAGTATGGGTGCTATGCACTGGCCAAGCTGAACTGAGGGAAGATGGGGGAGAAGAGTAGTGAGGTGGGAGTAAACTGGTGGGGATATGCTGGGGTTTGAGAAGGAAGAGAGACTACTGGGATTTTCAGTACTAGCTCTACTTCTGGCCATGAGTTCTTCTTATGGGTGCACCACTTGCTGTGCCCTGAATTTACATAAGGCCTGGCCAATTGTATCCAAGACCCACCATGGTTTAAATTTTTTTTTTAATGAACAAGTTTATATGTACTTAGTTGAGCACCCTCAATCAGCAGTAGCCACTATGTGGGCAATGGAAGTAAATACCACTTATTTTTTGACTGCATGCAGGTAGCATTTCAAAAGAAATGCTGATGTGGTGACTTAATATTGACCCATACTTCGGCATCAAACTACAAACACAGAACATATATTTCTCTATTTTGTAACAGTTGTTTCTTTAGATAAGGACACAAGTCACTCTCAAGAAGGAGAGTATTACAAGAAATTATGTGTGCTTATTCAATGAATAATAAATTACATTGTGGGCTCATTTTCAAAACAGAAAAATATCCAAAACGTGGCACAAAGAAGATGGACATTTTTTTGGTTTTTGCCAAAACTTCCAATCACTATTTTTGAAACCCATTTTAAAGATGTTTTTCTATGTAGTTTATAAGTAGTGTATCCAAATCACGTGGGGGTGGGGGGCATGTTGGGAGTGAGATTTGAACATGGACTTTTTGTGCCATAATGGAACAAAGCAAAAATGTCCAGGGCTAAAAGTTATATGTGTTGGTTGAGACCTGTTTAAATCACAACTAAATCACAAAAAGGTGCCCTGAATCACCACTGGAGAGATTATGGCAAGATCCCTCCCTTACTCCTCCAGTGGTCACTGACCCCCTCCCACTCCCAAAAAATGTGAAAAGAAAGACTATATGCAAAACAAAGTGAACAATTAAAATCCACTAATAACCCACACATTGTGTAGGGAGAGGGAAAGGGGACTTGATACACTGCCTTTCTGAGGTTTTTTTGCAACTATATTCAAAGTGGTTTACATATATTCAGGTACTTATTTTGTACCAGGGGCAATGGAGGGTTAGGTGACTTACTCAGAGAGTCACAGGGAGCTGCAGTGGGAATTGAGCTCAGTTCCCCAGGATCAAGGTCCACTGCACTAACCACTAGGCTACTCCTCCTCCTTCTTTTTCCCCAACCCATGAATTAGGTGGGTGGAAATTTATTGTGATGTTTTGAGGTCTTTTCCTCCCACACAATGTGTGATTATTAGTGGATTTTAGTTGTTCACTTTGTTTTGCATGTGTGACACCATTTTGTAGACAATATTCTACATTTTGTAGACAAATTTCATCTGCATATGTTTGCGACTGCTACCCATCTAAAACTATATAGGCGACTACTGCGCGAGAACATGTATGTTACTATAATGTAAGACTATGTATATGACTATTGTTTACAACTATGTATGTGACTACTGGTTAACACTATGTACGTGACTATTGTTACCCGCCTTGAATAAAGGCTGGTTATAAATGTAATTAATATAGCCATTTTTTGCTTTTAAATAAAGAGTACATACCAGTCTCTATGACAGCTTCAGATGTTATGGCCAATCCTATTAGAGCAGCAAGCTGGTCCCTGGAGTAGTCTAGGGGTCAGTGCAGTGCACTGTAGAGAAGAGGATCCAGGCCCATATCCCACTCTAACTGCTACACTTGTGGTGTGTGAGCCCTCCAAAACTCACCAAAAACCTACTGTAACCACATATAAGTAACACCTGCAAACATAAAGGCTATTGTAGTGGTGTACAGTTGGGTACAATAGGTTTTTAGTGGGTTTTGGAGGGCTCCCTATACAATATAATGGGGTAATGGTGATATGTGTACCTGGGACTTTTTTTGTGAAGTCTACTGCAGTGCCCTCTAGAGTACCCCACTGCTTTGCTGGGATGTCTATGTGGCTAGTCTACTAAGAATGCTGCCCCCCCCTCTCTATATATATCCTAATGGCTTGTTTTGTGCATTCTTCCCTTGGACTTTTTTTTTTTAATGGTCCAAAAATATAGACTCATTGAGCACAAAACATCTAGCAAATGGCCATTTTTGATACAAAAAGTTAAGATGTTTTTTCTGGTTTGAAAATGGCCATGTTCACTACTGAATTTTTGGACTTTTTTCACAAAACGTCCAAAATCGGATTTAGATGTCATATCGAAAATGCCCCTCTGTGTATATTAAAGCTTTATATATTTAGGGGCTGATGTAGTATTAGTGTTACCACAAGTGTTCACTAACACACATGTTTTAACAGCCATAAATGTGTTTTATTTGCACTGAGTTAGCTTTAGAGCCAATTTTGTATATGCTAAACAAACCCCTTTAGACACAATAAGAGAAATATTTACGTTACTTACTGCAAAAATTAATTAGTTAAAAGTAATTAGATCTTTTATTACTGATCAAACTACTGGATATTTGCTCACTGAAAGGCTTCTCATCAGAAAGGGTAGCAGCTATACAACTTTTATATAGCTTTATTTTACCTGGACATTGGCAAAGTCAACACGGTTGAGGTCACTGAGCATCTGGTTGATTTGGGATGTATTCTGGAGCACAGCTCGAGCTGCCTGAGCCAGGTGATTAAGAGATGTGTATCTTCGCAGAGTCTGAGCAAAGGCACTTACAGCAGCAACCTATCAAGAAATACATTTTAGTATATTTCCTTTAGCAAATACCTCCATGGTTTCCTAATTCAGTCACTCACTGTCAGTTCTGAGAACCTATATCCCCAGATTCTATATATGGTGACAAGTTGCAAGTGCAGATCAGTAACTTAACTGATTAATGAGCCAATCAACACCAATAATTGGCTGCTAACAACCAATTATTGGTATTAAACGGGAGTTACACACACATGGTATTCTATAACGCTGTGTTGAAACTCCTACAGTGTGTAATATCAAGGAGGCATGGAATGGGGTGTATTGAGAGGGCGTTCTCAGAATTTACGTGCATTGTTACAGAATGGACTCAATTAGCGACTAAAGTTATGTGTCGTTTATGCGCTTAGCGCTATATTATAAAGGACGCAGCTCCTTAATAGAATAGCGCTCAGCACTGTAATTTTTCAGCACCGATTTGTTTGGCGCCATTTATAGAATCTAGTTCAAAATGTGTAACTCTATTTATGGCTTTCATTTCTTAGGGGTGCAGTTATCAGTGTGGGCTACCATTAAGATGTGTTATTTTACTGTTAACCTCAGGTCTTATTACATAAAATGGGGCCTGTATTAAAATAGTACGAGTTAGCAGTAAAATAATGTTTTAACAGTAGCCCAAATTGATAACTAAGCTTTTTAATGAACATCCATATCAATAAACATGTTTTAAGGAAATGCAGATTCAGATTTTCAGACTTGTTATTTTAAGTTCTAGTAGTGCACCTGTGCAAGGAATTTGCACTGCCACATCTGTGGAAATTGGAAGTAGACTGAGCGCACAAGTTTCAACCTGCCTCTTGTTTTATGTGCAATGTATTAAGATAGTGATTTATAGCAACTGATATAAACAATTCTGCTATTAAATCAGGTGTGCAGCAGGTGCTGTATACTAAATATGTGTATATTAATATTCCTAGCCTATTATATGAGGAAAGGGGGCACCATCAATACTTAGTGCATACAAAGCATTCCAAATTTACCTCAATGTAATTATTTCATTTATTTAGTTAAGGCTGCACCAACATGAGATAAAATATTCTTCGGTTTGTTCAATGACCATAAGTGCTGATGTACTAACCCATGGGATTCTCTGCATATCTGTGGCACATTTTTGTAAATGCAAATGCGTTCTGTACCAAACGTACACCAGAAATGTATCTTTTAAGTCCTAAATGAAAAACACAACTACAATTCACTGAGATATGAAAATATTGCTTTTGTGAAAACCCAATTGTGTGGATGTCATCGTGGGCTGTTTTTTTGTGGGAACTGTGAACTTATGAACTGCTTTGCATGATATAATCTCACTAATTCAGAACTCTAGTTAAATTTTGTGTGTAAAGCATTACATGCAAAATGTTACTGTTTGCTAAGGGCAAAATTTGCACAATTCTATATAAATGGGCTTGTGTGCAAAAAATACATAAATTCACAAAGGGGCCGTTTTACTAAGCCGCGGTAAGCATTAACATGTGCTTACTGCAGGTTAACAACCACTACTGTAGACTTGGTCCTTAGTGGAGCGCATGATCTGGTGAGGGACGTTATGGTACTGGGGCCGCTTGATAACAGTGACCATAATATGATCAGTTTTGATATTGACCTTGAAGTAACTGTACACAGAAAGTCAAATACGTTAGTGTTTAACTTTAAAAAAGGAGACTATGATAAAATGAGAAGAACGGTAAAAAAAAACTTAGGGGGGCAACTGAGAGAGTAAAAACTGTACAACAGGCGTGGACGCTGTTCAAAAATACCATCCTGGAGGCCCAGGCCATACATATTCCGCAAATTAGAAAAGAAAGACGGAACTCCAAAAGACAGCCAGCCTGGTTGAAAAGTGAGGTGAAGGAAGCTATTAGGGTAAAAGAAACGCCTTCAGAAAATGGAAGAAGGAACCGTCTGAAAATAACAAGAAGCAGCATAAGGTGTGTAAAAGCAAATGCAAGGCGCAGATAAAGAAGGCCAAGAGGGATTACGAAAAAAAGATAGCATTAGAGGCAAAAAAACATAGTAAAATTTTTTTTCGGTATATTAAAAGCAGGAAGCCAGCAAAAGAATCGGTTGGGCCGCTGGATGACCGAGGGGTAAAAGGGGCGATCAAGGAAGACAAAGACGTAGCGGAGAGACTGAATGAATTCTTTGCTTCGGTCTTCACCGAGGAAGATTTGGGTGGGATACCGGTGTCGGAAATGGTATTTCAAGCGGACGAGTTGGAGAAACTTATTGACTTCACGGTAAACCTGGAGGACGTAATGGGGCAGTTCGGCAAACTGAAGAGTAGCAAATCTCCGGGACCGGATGGTATTCATACTGGTACTGATAGAACTGAAAAATGAGCTTGCGGAGCTACTGCTAGTGATGTGCAACTTATCCTTAAAATCGAGCGTGGTACCGGAAGATTGGAGGGTGGCCAATGTAACGCCCATTTTTAAAAAAGGCTCCAGGGGAGATCCGGGAAATTATAGACCGGTGAGTCTGACGTCGGTGCTGGGGAAAATGGTAGAGGCTATTATTAAAAACAAAATTATAGAGCACATCCGAGGACATGGATTACTAAGACCGAGTCAGCACGGCTTTTGTGTGGGGAAATCTTGCCTGACCAATTTACTTCAATTCTTTGAAGGAGTAAACAAACATGTGGACAAAGGGGAGCCGGTTGATATTGTGTATCTGGATTTTCAAAAGGCGTTTGACAAAGTACCTCATGAAAGGCTACAGAGGAAATTGGAGGGTCATGGGATAGGAGGAAATGTCCTATTGTGGATTAAAAACTGGTTGAAGGATAGGAAACAGAGAGTGGGGTTAAATGGGCAGTATTCACAATGGAGAAGGGTAGTTAGTGTTGAGTTATGAGTATGGAGTCAGTACCCAAGAAAATGATCTTCAGCTCAATATGAGTAAATTTTGAGTCCAGTGTGTTGAGGTTGCTAAAAAAGCACATAAGATGTTAGAAATTAATCAAAAAGAGATGGAGAACGAAACTGAAAATATAATTGGGGTAAATATTCAGCCGGCGGTGATGAGTGTTTTGTTGACTACCACCAACATTATTCCTGGATATTCAATGTCAGGCTATGTCCGGGCTTCGGCACTGAGTATCCAGTTTATGCAAACCCAGCTAACACAAAGTTGATATTCAGAGCTTAAGCAGTATGTGTTACCGCATAAAGATAGGACTGTGCTTTATGTGGTTACCCTTGCTGGTTAAATGCTGGATATTGGCACTTAACCAGCCAACTGCTGACTCCACCCCTGAAACACCCTCAAAATAGCCAGTTTTCAATTAGGCACTAACCGCTAACTTTCAGTGGCGATAACCGGTTAAGTGCTGCTGAAAATTAGTGGATAGCCCAGAACAAGAGATTTAACAGATCAGTAGCTATTTCTGGCTGGTTAAATCATTTTGAATATCGACCAGATTATGTCCCTGCATAGATCCCTGGTGCAACCACACCTTGAGTACTGTATTTAGTTCTGTTCTACTCATATAAAAAAAGGATATAGTAGAATTAGAAAAGGCTCCTGTATAAAGAAAGGCTAAGCAGGTTAAAATTATGAGCGGGGTGAATGTTTAAATAGGGAACAGTTGTTTAACCTTTCCAATAACATACCTCTGTCTAGCCTTATCTGCTGCCTGGGTATTCCTGCTTTGCCTTCGCTCCCATTATCTACTCCCCTTTGAATGCATCAAGAAGAAAGCGACAGAGGCGAGGAATGCTTGGGATATGGACATGGTTGCACCTTTATTAGCCTACAACTTTCCATCTTTTCTGGGCTAGGGGCTCAGCCAAGATCTGATCTGGCAAGTCTGACATTGGTGATGAGCAAAATGGTAGAGACTATTATAAAGAACAAAATTACAGAGCATATTCAAAAGTATTGATTAATGAGACAAAGTCAACATGGATTTAGTGAAGGGAAATCTTGCCTCACCAATCTACTACATTTCTTTGAAGGGATGAACAAACATGTGGATAAAGGTGAGCCGGTTGATATTGTGTATCTGGATTTTCAGAAGGCGTTTGACAAAGTACCTGATGAAAGACTCCAGAGGAAATTGGAGAATCATGGGATAGGAGGTAGTTTTTAATTGTGGATTAACAACTGGTTTAAAAGATGGAAAACAGAGAGTAGGGTTAAATGGTCACTATTCTCAATGGAGAAGGGTAGTTAGTGGGGTTCCCCAGGGGTCTGTGCTGGGACCGCTGCTTTTTAACATATTTATAAATGACCTAGAGATGGGAGTAACTAGTGAGGTAATTAAATTTGCTGCTGACACAAAGTTATTCAAAGTCATTAAATCGCGGGACGATTGTGAAAAATTACAAGAGGACCTTACGAGACTGGGAGACTGGGCGTCTAAATGGCAGATGCCGTTTAATGTGAGCAAGTGCAAAGTGATGCATGTGGGAAAGAGGAACCTGAATTATAGCTACGTCATGCAAGGTTCCACGTTAGGAGTCACAGACCAAGAAAGGGATCTAGGTGTCGTCGTTGATGATACGTTGAAACATTCTGCTCAGTGTGCTGCTGCGGCTAAGAAAGCAAATAGAATGTTAGGTATTATGAGGAAAGGAATGGAAAACAAAAATGAGGATGTTATAATGCCTTTCTTTCACTTCATGGTGCAACCGCACTTCGAATATTGTGTTCACTTCTGGTCGCCGCATCTCAAAAAAGATATAATGGAATTAGAAAAGGTACAGAGAAGGGCGACGAAAATGATAAAGGGGATGGGACGACTTCCCTATCAGCAAAGGCTAAAGCGGCTAGGGCTCTTCATCTTGAAGAAAAAGCAGCCGAGAGGAGATATGATAGAGGTCTATAAAATAAATGAGTGAACAGGTAGATGTGAAGTGTCTGTTTATGCTTTCCAAAAATACTAGGACTAGGGGGCATGTGATGAAGCTACAATGTAGTAAATTTAAAAAGAATCGGAAAAAATTTTCTTCACTCAACGTGTAATTAAACTCTGGAATTCGTTGCCAGAGAATGTGGTAAAGGCAGTTAGCTTAGTGGAGTTTAAAAAAGGTTTGGACGGCTTCCTAAAGGAAAAGTCCATAGACCATTATTAAATGGACTTGGGGAAAATCCACTATTTCTGGGATAAGCAGTATAGAATGTTTTGTACTTTTTTGGGATCTTGCCAGGTGTTTGTGACCTGGATTGGCCACTGTTGGAAACAGGATGCTGGGCTTGATGGACCTTTGGTCTTTCCCAGTATGGCAATACTTATGTACTTATGTAAATGCTGAATTATGCTCGCTTATGCTCTATAACAGAATCTGGGTGATGCATCTTGGTGCCTAACATTTGGTGACCTTTACAGAATTGCCCCCATCCCCCTAATTCTATAAACTTATGTGCACAATTGTACCCTTAACATGCAGAGTTGCATGCTCAACTTATACAATAGTGTCAGAATAGAGGGGCATAATCGAACGGCGCCGGCCATATAGATGGCCGGCACCACAAAAAGCGGTCCTGAACCGTATTATCGAAAAAGATGGCCGGCCATCTTTCGTTTCGATAATACAGTTGGGGCCGGCCAAATGTCAATGATGACTGGGTTTGAGATGGCTGGCATCGTTTTTCGCCCATAATGGAAACTAATGCCGGCGATCTCAAACCCGGCCAAATTCAAGGCATTTGGTCATGGGAGGAGCCAGCATTTGTAGTGCACTAGTCCCCCTGACATGCCAGGACACCAACCGATCACCCAAGGAGGCACTTCTAAAGAAAATAAAATAAAATAGCTCCCAGGTGCATAGCTCCCTTACTTTGGGTGCTGAGCCCCCCAAATCCCCCCCAAAACCCACTCCCTATAACTCTACACCATTACACTGCAGTAGACTTCAGAAAAAGCTACCAGGTGCGTAGCTCCCTTACCTTGTGTGCTGAGCCCCCCAAACCCCCTCCAAAACCCACTCCCCACAACTCTACACCATTACTATAGCCCCTATGGGTGAAGGGGGGCACCTAGATGTGGGTACAGTGAGTTTTTGGGGGGGTTTGGAGGGCTCCCATTTACCACCACAAGTGTAACAGGTAGGGGGGGGATGGGTTGGGTCCATTTGCCTGAAGTGCACTGCACCCACTAAAAACTGCTCCAGGGACTTGCATACTGCTGTCAGGGAGCTGGGTATGACATTTCAGGCTGGCAGAGGCTGGCAAAAAAGTGTTTTTTTTTTTGGGTGGGAGGGGGTGGTGACCGCTGGGGGAGTAAGGGGAGGTGATCCCCGATTCCCTCTGGTGGTCATCTGGTCAATTGGGGCACTTTTTTGAGGCTTGGCCGTAAAAATAAATGGACCAAGTGAAGCCGGCGAAATGCTCGTCAGAGCCGGCCGTCTTTTTTCAATCTCATAACCACGCCCCCGTCCCACCTTCCATACCCTTCCGAAACGTCCCCTTGAACTTTCACCGGCTCTGCGACGGAAAGCAGTTGGAGCCGCCCAAAATCGGCTTTCCATTATACCGATTTGGTCGGCTTCAGGAGATGGCCGGCCATCTCCCGATTTGTGTCGGAAGATGGACGGCGATCGCTTTCGAAAATAAGCTGGATAATTACCTACCAATTATTGGCTATAATTGATATTAATTGGTGTTAGTTGGCACTAATTATTAGTTATATGAGTAACTGCTCTTAGGCCCAGATGATCAAAAGCAAACGCAGAAGCTAGATACCATTAGCGCTGGACAAGCGCCCATATTTGCCTACGTCCCAGGATCGGACATGGCGAGCATGTGTAACAACGTGCTTGCCAGCTTTGAATGCTTATATTAACTTGTCTGAATCTTGATCATGCTACTTTCCATGTAACACTAACTGTTATCTCCTAATCTACTATCTACTAATAACAATACATTGTAAGCCACATTGAGCCTGCAAAGAGGTGGGAAAATGTGGGATACAAATGCAATAAATAAATAAAATAAATAATAGCATGCAAATGCATGATACATAGAGACATTAGTATTCCTCCCCAATGCTCAGTGGGCAGCACACCAAACTAGTGTGTTACTGCTGTAATCCCTACACCAGCTCCAAGCTGGCATTAGAGTTTACAGAGCGTTGGGGAGGAAAGAAGAGCCCTGTTCAGCATGAATCTGCATGCTAGCAAGACCCCCATCCCCCCAACAGAAGAGCTGCAGCCCTCCTGGCAGGAGACCTGACCTCCACTACAGGAGCCCTGACTCCTGACCCCCCCACCCCCGACAGGGCTGGAGGTCCAGAACCCCTCTACCTGACAGTCTAGAGGCCCCGAACCTCCCCCCGTACCTTTACACGATGGAGAAGGGAGTAGCACTCCCTTCTTATTCTTTATATGGTAGTGAAGCCACGCTCAGTGCATCCAAGGATGCACTGGGCAGGATGCCGCTATCTTGAAGGTGGTGCTGGAAGGAGGAGGGCATGCTACTCCCTTCTCCATTGTGTAAAGGTACAGGGGGGTTCGGGGCCTCTAGACTACCAGGTTGGGGGGGGAGAGCTAGGCCACCAGGTGGGGGCTGGAGGTCCCCCTCTGTTCTGTCAGGGGATCGGGTTTCTTGCGGGGGGGGGGGGGGGGGGGGGGTCATAGGGACTCTAGGCAAGCAGGGCCTCTGTCTGGGGGGGGGGGGGGGGGTTGGGTTGGGTGGGCTGGAGGTCCACTGGACCTTCAGACTGCATTGCTGTTTGACAGGTCCAGGCTTTTTTTGATAGCCCAGACCTGTCAAACAACTTCTGCAGGAGAATTGTGCCTTGGGTCATGCCCACAGAAAAAAACAGGATAAATGCTACAAAATGAATGCAATTTAAATGTGAAGAAGAGTGCCCTCAGAGATATCCACTTCCTTTCAGCGGTTAATGATAACCTCTGTCAGGTGGTATAGCACTTTATCCATCGGGCTGCTCTTCATTTAATACCATGCTATGTGCAATTTGTATCACTTGTGTAGTCAAACATAATAAACTTAATAAACCTTCACCAATGATGGCCAGCTGCCACTTAACCAACGTTACAATATCAGCAATAGAAATAAACTTATCTTTGGAGCCCCGTGTCCTCACTATATGGACACCTAGGGCTCCTAAAGTGCAATAGCAAAGGACTGCTCTCCCCTGTAATCGCCCAGGCACAATCCTCCCACAGAATTACCCCCCTATGATCAGAGCTAATAGTGTGCCTAAATTTACATGCTATTAGCTCTGATGATAGGGGCATTATTGCCCCGTGCTATTCTGGTATTAATTTTAGAGTGCTGTTTGGGATAGTGTGGAACTTCTGATCATCAGGGCCTTAGTTTAGATTCTGTAAACTGCCCAAACAAAATCTATAGTCACAACTGCAAGGGTTGTGTGAACCTTAGAAGGATATGGGTAGGGTCAGGGGCGTGCCTAGCACTTATGTATATGAGTTATACAATACTACCAGTTACGCACCTGCCTACAATTAGGGGTGAGCATTTACACCAGCCATTGAGCTGGTGTAAATGCTCATGTCTCAAGTTAGGTGCACAACTGTGGACTTAAGTTAGTATTCTAAAATGGCAGTTATGTGTGTAACTACTGTTAAAGAAGTCACGATTAGTGCACATCATCCCAACAGAACTTTATGGAACCTTTTGAAAATTACCCCCTACATCTACAAAGCTACAATAAAGGAGGCCTAATCCACCCCCTCGATCTGTTTGTCCTTGGCAAGGGGGCCACTCTTCAACACCCTGGGTAAAATGGGAGAGGAACACAAGTGGTGGGCAAGCCAAAGGGTGGCTTAGAGCCACCTAACCATCTTTAAGGCCTGTCAGTGGCTCCTTCCTCCTCTAGCACATATTGGTTCCCACTACCACTGCTTTGAATTGTTCCCACCCAATCCCCTGTCCATCCTTCCTCCTCTCTGCTTGACCAGGGAGGCCCAGAAACCATATGGAAGATGAAGAAGCAGACACAGTGGAAGATGAAGTTACAAGCCTTTATTGTAGAGAGCGAATAAAAGTACATGCAATACAGCCTTGATTCGCCCAGTGGGTCTGCTTCAGGGGCAATATAATACCTGAAGGAGTCATCCTGTCCCTTTCCCCAAGGTAAGAGAACTAAAGTGTGGTATAAACAATACCCAGAAAACACAGAGCATCCTGTGTGTTGAATGCTCTGTGTTTCCTGGGTATTATTTATACCACACCTTAGTTCTCTTACCTTGGGGAAAGTGACAGGATAATGCCTTCAGGTATTATATCGCACCTGAAGCAGCCCCACAGGATGAAACACGGCTGTGTTGGGTGTCCTTTTACCCACTCTCTACAATAAAGGCATGTAAATTCATCTTCCACCACATCTGCTTCTTCATATTCCATTTTACTGGTACTAGCGGACCACTTGCCCATATGCATTTTAGGTTTTCCAGAAATTGTATAGCCCTTAACAATGTTGTGCCCTCATCCACAGAGGAGAACAGCCTTGGAAGCTCAAAAGCAAGAGCTAATGACCAGAAGATTGAAAACAACTTGAAGGAAGATTTTTTTCCATGCAGCATCTAATTAAAACTGTGGGATAAGTTGTCAGAGGATATGGTCAAGGCAACTAACATAGTAGGGTTCAAGAGAGGTTTGAATAAGTGTGTGGAGGAAAAGTCCAAAAAAGATTATTAGCCAGGTGGACCTGGGAGAGCCATTGCTCATCCCTAGAAATGAGCTATGAGAAAGACATTTCGGTTTTGGAATCTGATGGGTATTTTTGACCAGGACTGGCCACTGTTGGAGACAGGATGTTGGATTTGATAGACCTTGGTCTGACTCAGAATGACTGTTCTTAATTTTCAGGCTATCAGAGCTACAGAGATGGTAACTTGATGTTGCATACTGCTTTTGCTATTTTGGGTATAAACGAAGGAGAACCAAGAAAATGTACCTTTACCTTGGTCTGTATCATTCTTTGTGGAATATTGTTCATGGCATTAGTTAGCCAACCTTCAAGGCTTTTTGCAAAATTGCGAATGGCTTGGGTCAAGGCACCTAAACATTAAAAGAATAATAAAAAAAAAAGGGGGTTAGTAAGATAAAGCACTTTCCTCATTGTTAACAAACTTTCTCTACCTGAATATTATATAGCTTAGTGGAAAGACATCATCCTACCAAATTCAGCCTTCTTTGAAATGCTTGTTTAAGAAATTGTTCATGTGCATTCATCAGAAGACAAAAACTTAAGTTTCAAGTTTGCTTTTCATTAGGTTAATACAATCAGTGATTCTGACGTGTGAAGGTCTTCCAATTACACCACAGATATAAAGTCTTGATTCAGAGAGCACTATGTTATCAGTCATAATAAACAGAGTATTACTTTGAAATAAAAATTAGCACCTGATATGGAAATGCATGTAACCCTGGCCTCACCATAAACAGTTCGGGCACCAGCTAGCTCTTCTCGGGTCAGCACCCAAGACTGGAGCCACAAAACAAAGTTTTAAAGTTTCTTATTCACTGAGCTGGGTGCAAGTCAGGGCTGGACTTACTCCATTAGGCCATAGGGTGTTAAGCTAGGTATTTATTTATTTATTCTTTATCTTTCTTCATTAGTCCGGGAGTAAATAAACTTCGCTCTCACACAAAGAACTACTCCAGTCCAGGTTTTGTAAGCCAAACACAAACTTTACTGAAAACTCTGCAATAAGCAGTTCATCCAGCTTTTTTGTATTCTGGAGGCAAACAATCCTTCTTGGTATCAACAGTCAATTTATATTTCAAGCAGTTAACTTGTTCAAATTGAGGTTAAGTGCCAGTTTTAAGACTTCAGTGTCAGTTCAACAGTCCATTTGTAAATCCTATGGTCAGACCTCCCTATCTGCCCACTCACTCCCAAAGGGGTACCTCTCAGGGCTACTACCTTTGGCTCCGAACAGGCTCCTTCCGTACCAAGGGCGGGGCAGTGGGGTGTTCTGCCTCTGTTGCACGGAGCAGTCGCACAGCTGTCCCCTTTCCCCTCTGATGTTACTTCCTGTTCCGGGTCAGGGGACTGGTAGAGCTGACAGCCGTGCAACTGCTCCATGCACCCCCTTGCTAGGAGGAAGGAGATAATGCACCCCAGGGGGGTGTAACGAGCTTCGGGAGGCAGGGTGTGTCGCGCCTTGGGCAGGGAGGCTCCAGTGGCGACCTACCCCTGGTGGAAAGCAAGCTAGGCACGCCACTACTTCCCTGTTCCTTCTCTCAGGCTGGGTGCCACTGCTTCCCACCTAGAGCACTCCTCCACTTCACGGTTAATGCTTGTACTGGCAGAAACCTCCAATTAATTCAGCTTTAGTTTTTTGACCCCATCCAGGACACCCCCTCCCCACAAGGGTCCCAATGGGGATAGAGACAACCAAAGACCTCATGCTGTCCCCCGAACTCCATCCCTATTGTTATTCAATAACCAGAAACATTTCCCTCAGCACTTTCCCATAAACGCTCTCCTTGGGGCTGGGCTTCACCCTCTCCCTTTCCAACCCACTTGCCTCCCCATAGTGACTCTAGGGAAGGGTTTCTCATCTGTTTAGTAATCCCCATTATAATGGAGGATTACATGCAGTTATCCAAATAGTACCACCTGCTGTCTGGGTAAATGCCACTAACTGGACCACCCATTCATTTTCAGTGGCTCTATCCATAAAGTACCACTGAAAATCATTACAGAACTCTCTGGCACGATTTGAACACTGCAAAGCAGTACAGGGTAGAGTAAAGGTAGAGCCAGAAGTTATCCAATTAGAGGCGATATCAGTGTGCTAACCAGGTAACTCTGTGGATAAAGTTAGAACAGCAAAAACTATTTCCTAACTTTACTGGATTAGCTATCTGGATAGCGGGCTTGATTTTACTGCTAACTGAATAGCAGTGCCAGTCACCGCTCTGTCAAAATACTCTGCACCAGCCACTGTCTGGATAATGGTGCTGAATATCTGTAACCTCTTTTTTTAAACTGCTGCAGCACTTTATAGTGACTTTAAATCTGGTTTTCTGCTGAAAAAGTTGTTTGTAACTGTCGCGTTCCCGAGGACCTTGGCATACTGTCAGGCTTCTTCCCTGGGAGCACTGGATTCGTGAGTCCTTGGGCCACTACCATGGAGCGGCAGTGGCAGGCAAGATCACCTTCAAGGTAGAGACGAGACAAGACTGGACTGGAACCCCGGACTGGAGTTCTACACAGGACTGGAACGCACCGGACGGGTGCGCACTGGAGTGGAGCCCACTGGACTGGAACGCACTGGAGTGGAGCCCGCTGGACTGGAACACACTGGAGTGGACCCACTGGACTGGAACATACAGGAGTGAAGCCCGCTGGACTGGAACACACTGGAGCGGAACCCACTGGACTGGAACCCACGGGACCGGAACCCGCTGGAGAGGAACACTGGACCTAGGCTTCACCTATGCTTAGCCACCGTTCCCCGAGGGTTGAGCCCTCAGGTTCGGGCAGCCGGCAGGGCTTACAGGAAAAACCGGAACTGGAACTTGCAAGCAGGAACAGCAGGAATCAGGATACAGAAGTGCCCCCAGGCACCTAGGCGAAAGCAAGGCAGACAGGCAGGGAATGTCCGGGTTCCGGCAGTAGGCAGGTTCAAAGCAATGGTCAGGTCAAGGAGCAAGACTATGGCTGGAGCTCCAGTATCAAGGAGTACTGGCAACAGACAGAACAAGGGCTGAAGCTCCAGAAGCAAAAGAAAACACACATGGGAAAACCAGAAGGCTAAACACAAGAAGACTAGGAAACTGAACACAAGCTAACAAGAAAGCTATGCCCAAGCTAACCAGTCATACACTAGAAACATACACTAAGCAAACACAGGAGATCTAGTAAAGCTGTACACAGGCTAACATGCAAAGCTGTGCCCAAGCTAACAAGTCATACACTAGAAACATACACTAAGCAAACACAGGAGATCTAGTAAAGCTGTACACAGGCTAACAAGCAAGGCTGTGCCCAAGCTAACAAGTCATACACTAGGAACTCACACTAGGCAAACACAGGAGATCTAGTAAAGCTATACACAGGCTAAAAAGCAAGGCTGTGCCCAAGCTAACAAGTCATACACTAGGAACTCACACTGAGCTGGACAATGTAGCAGTGCACAGCGCACTCTACATACCAGGGCCCTTAGATGATGCAAAGGCAAGGGCTGCAGCAATCTCCTTGCCTCCAAACAGAGGCTTGACACTCAGAGAAGTCAGCCCACAGGAAGGATAAGTGGGAGCCATCTTGGATACTGGCATAGAGGAGTCAGCAGCCATCTTGGAAGAGGCATAGCCCACACAAGTGAGGTCCAGCAAGGCAATCAGCACACAGAGCCAGAGAGAAACTAAGACAGAGACAGACACAGAGACAAGCAGAAGCCAGCACAGCCACTGACTCCCAGAAACAGGGTAAGTATGAGGGTGGTCACGGCCACAGACATGACAGTAACATAATACGGCAGAATAAAGTTATTTTCAACATATGGAATCAGTCAAAGGGGTATGTGGTACTCGCGTAAACCAAAACTAAAACTAGTTTAGCATTTTAAGGGTTAAAAAGTGTGTGCTGTCAGGAGATGCAGTGCATACCACTGTGGTAATCAGGGATTGGCTCAAGCCCTGACAGGAAGAAAGACAGAAAAAGAAACAACAACAACAAAACCAATAGGACCTCATGACTCCTGTTCCCTAACCCCAGCCCCCCCAAAATGCCTTAGCTGCCCAGCAGGGCCCAAAGTCAATCATCACCAGCTCACTGATCCCAACCTGCCTGCTGTTCTAACCACTCCTCCCCCCTGATGCTCCCAACACCTCCTTCCCCCTAACTATGTGGACTACCCTTCAATCTCATAAATAACCCTGGTGGCCTATGGCCTTTGGACTTCTCAATCCTCACCTCCACCCTGAAGATTTCCTTGGTGGTCTATTGCTCCTGTCACCTCCTCCCCAACAACAAAATAGGCTGGGGCTTATGGGATCCCCAAAGTTACTGCAATAATTAAACTTTCCTCTACTCTGAAGTCATCTTAAATATTATTAATATGTACCCCTTCAGAATATTTTAACAGCAGCAGATTACAAACCCATTGCAATCAGATCACCTGCAGGGACTGAGAGCAGCTACAGAAACAACACAGCCTCCTTCAACACTCAGAAAGTTGACATTTCTTGGATCTTCCTCTCCAATAAATCTGGATCAGACTTCAGGGAGCCATTCATTATAGTTGACAACCTTAAAGACCTCTAGCTATCATCTGCTGGCAGGTGAACAGCTAGGAATAATATGCTTAGGCTCCAGGCAAGGCAGATACATGCCATGAGTATTTGTGTGAAATATGATGCAGCATTTTTTAAGCCACTGGCCTTCTTCATTCTATGATCCATTAAATGGAAAACAGCAGCAATAAAAACAGAAGACTTGATGTTCAAAAAAGGGGATGTCCTCTTATACAGAAGTTGGCAGTTATATGGCTACACATGTAGGATGGCACATATATGGTGGCAATGTCCAAAAGTTAATGCCTTTCGGAAAACACTACAATATAGAATAAAGCGTGCAATTGGAATAGTGGTCCTCTGGGATCCAGGTATTTATACACCTAATTTGCCTATGTCAAAGGCAGTCCTGGCTTACCCTGAGCCAATTTTTGTCATCACATCCCCAGCTTGGGGCCAATCTTGTGGAATGAACCGCACAAATATTAGGGTTTATACTATGAGAATGGACCCCCAAGTTTTGGACTTAAAATATTCCACAAACTTAGATCCCATAGCTCCCCTCCCTCCTACTTCTGATGTTGCTGCCATGATCTGTCTCCCTGTTTATGTGCATATGCAAACTTGGCATTCCCTCCCAAGCTTCCTGACTGTTCCAGTGAGCTCAGTAGCAGACTCAGTGATCTTCAGACAGTCAACTGGAAGAGGGCAAGCAGCAAAAGGCATTAGGTCTTGAAATGAAAATGCAGACCCAGCTCTGTTAACCACTGAGCTTTCTCTTTTGATTATATTGCAGTCCCAGTCAGTTTCAGCCATCTACTAAACTTTCTAATTTAAATTAATGTCACTCAACATACATTTTTAATGTGAATAATATAGAAAATAATTATTTATTCATATAAAACATTCTCAGATAATCCAATAAAACTCCCCCCAACAACAGGTTCAAAGCAGAAGTAGGATGTTTTACTTTACAATTCAACACATAAAAAATATTATATTCAAATTCTGGTGTCATGTCACTGACAGCAACACAAACTTCCTCCACGGCCAGACACTGCGATGACAATTCTATAAAAGTTAGGTGTCATTTGCATGCCCAAAATCAACATCAAAAGCTGGGAACACACTCAGCACTATTCTACAATAAAACAAGTGCACACACATACAGCATGTCGCATACATGTATGCGCTCTGAAAGGGGGCATGTTTGGAGCGAAGAGCATGCATGCACTTGGTGGAACCAGCAACCAAGTGCACAGGACATATTCCACAAACATCAGGAACATGGATGGCACATATAAAAGATGTGCCCAAATGTACACAAGCTACAAATAGCAACTAAAAGCCAGAGAACATGTTTTTTTTTACCTGGAGTGTTATTTGGTGCATTGTGCTGTTGGTTGGTGTCTCGGTGTGAAACAGTCCTCTCTCAGCTACTAACTAGCAACCTCTCTGTCCTCACCTAACCCTCACTATCCCCAGTAATATCAACTCAGCACCATTTTGTATCTTTCTACCAAGCACCCTCTTCAATCCTCTAAATACCTGACCCCTTCCACTCTCATCCGTCTTTGTGCAGCATCCTGTGTGTGTGATGTGTCTATTTACCACTGTCTGTATGTGTATTTGGCTGTGTCTATTTAAACCTGTGTGTCTGTGTGTGAAGTCCTGTATCACAGTTGGTGGTGGGTAGTAGGTGTATGTGTGAGTGTGTGTGTGTGTGTGTGGGGGGGGGGGGGGGGGGTACAAGAATGCAAACAGCTAGAGAAACGCCTAGAGCCCACAGGGTTGCCAGTTCCCGCCCAATTGGATGGCTTTCCATGACCCGTTGCGGGCAATTTTCGCTGGCTGCAGGCTGCGGGAAATTGGGCGGTTTTTAAAAAGCCACATTGCGGATTTGGGCGGTTTTCTTGGGCTTCTATTGGTCCAATAGAAGCCCCGCAGAGGCTGGGTTAACGACGTCGGGGGTGGGGTTAGTGACGTTGGTGGATACATCAGGGGCGGGGCTAAAGACGTCGGAGGAGAGGTTGATGACATCAAGGGTACGTCGGGGGCGGGGTTTAACTTTGTGCGGGTTTTGGGCGGGGAAAGTTTTTTCAACCTGGCAACCCTGCCCACAATGTAGAGGTGACAAGCACTTCCAGTTCACCTGAACAACCCTTCAGGCCACAGCTAGCATCAGCTATCAGGCTGACTCATGTTGCATTGCTCAGTTTCTACAGGCCTTTCCCTAAAGAGCTAAACTATTCACTTTTCTCCAGGGCTTTTTTTGAGGGGGTTCTTGGGGGTACTGAGTACCGGCACCTTTTCCATTGTTTGCTAAAATTGACCCATGGACCTCAAGTTTAAAATTATTTATTATTTTATTATTTATTGCATTTGTATCCCACATTTTCCCACCTATTTGCGGGCTCAGTGTGGCTTACAATACATTGTGAATGATCGAAATACAATTGGTCACAGTACGATTATGGGGTACGTTGTGGAGAGTTATGGGAAGACAAAGTCAAAGTCAAGTATCATCTGGGAATAGAACAATGGAATGTAGCAATGGGGAAATGATAGGGCGATAGAACAATAGCAGGAGAACATTAGGGTATAACAATTTTATCTGTGGGTGGAGTTTTAAGTGTAGTGAAAGTAAGGGGAAGAGAATTCAGAAGAGAGTGTATTGGTGTTTTTCTATTAGCATGTATGGATTCATGTGTTTTGGTCTTTGCAGTAAATCTTCTCAAAGAGATGAGTCTTCAATAGTCTGCGGAAGTCGGTTAATTTGTGGATCGTTTTCAGGTTGCGTGGTAGTGTATTCCAGAATTGTGTGCTCATATAAGAGAAGGTTGATGCATGCAGTACTTTGTATTTCACAGCAGTGACTTTACTTTTATTCCAGTTCTCTCTAACAGAAGAATAGTTCTGGTGTAGGCCCAGAACAGTCAGGTTCCTTTATAATATCTAACCCCTGGACAGAGCTAGGAAGTTGGTTTAGCCAGACTTCTGTAAACGGAACCTGGGAATTACTCATTGGGTAGCTTTGCCCAGAAGAGTTATTCATCTATAAATGCTTACATATGAAAGAGTTCAGGCTCTACACACTAATTCTGCCTAGTCATAGATTCTGTGACTGGTTGCAGGGGTCTGGCTATTATTGTGGGATGAGTCCCTCAGTAATCACCCCACCCTTGAAGAGTGCCCTAGCATTTGAGTACCGGCACCTTTTTTGCTAGAAAAATGCACTGCTTTTCTCACACCATGAAAAACTTCTGTAAGATGACATGCTTCCCCCCTGTTCTCAGAGCACCTGCCCCCTCTCCTCTAAACTTCTATCCAGCATCTGGCCCCTGCTGCCCTCTGCCTCTACTGCTTTCTCAAATCAGAAGCAGCAGCAGCAAAACAAAAGAGAGTCACTGCGGGACTTTACTGTACCATAACTGTGGTTGCAGGCTCTGACCCGGAACAAGAAATGACATTGGAGGGAGCGGACCGGCAGCTGCAGGTATGTACAAGTAAGGCCCGGCAATGGCTCTTCTGTTTTGCTGCTGCTGGTTTGGGAAAGCAGCTTGTGAAGTACAAAGTCATTACAGTGATAGCTGCTGAATTTCTCTCAGTCAGATTAAATGGCTGTTTGCCATGAAAGATTACATCTATTGTGTTTACTTTGGGGGCAATTTCTCCAAGTGGGTTAATTTTGCATACATATGACGTATGTTCAGTGAGCTGGGGCATCCATCCCATGAATTGATAGGGATGTGATGTGCAGGCTGATTATACATTACGCAGTCCAATTATTAATTTCATGAGACCCAGATTATGTAGCTATGCCATTGTTATAGATGGGGGTCTGAGTGGGGTGGACACTTTCATGTGCTTATTGTAATATCTGTTTACTAAAGTGAAGCTAGTTATTCTGTATGTCATGGAAATAACCATGTAATGGGTTCTGCCTCTGTATTAGCCAGTAGTCTGGTGTATCCATAGATCTAAAGGGAATGGGAAGGGGTGTGTCCTCAGTGGCAATAAGGCTTCCACATGATTTACATGGCTTGTACAAGAGCAATCTTGGTGATCAGAAGATACAGTAAGAATAATCCGAATCATAGTTACCTGATGCTAGGGTCCACTTTGGGGGTCAGCGCTGAAGAAAAAGATCTGGGTGTTGTTGTAGATAATATGCTGAAATTTTCTGCTCAGTGTGTGGTGGCGACCAAAAAAGCAAACAGGATGCTACGAATTATTTTAAAAAATACTATACTGCCTTTGTATCGGTCTATTGTGCGTCCGCACCTTGATTATTTTATTCAGTTCTGGTCGCCGTATCTCAAAATAGATATAGCGGAATTACAAAAAGTTCAAAAAAGAGTGACCAAAATGATAAAGGGGATGGAACTCCTCTCGTATGAGGAAAGGCTAAAGAGGTTAGGGCTCTTCAGCTTGGAAAAGAGACAGATGAGGGGAGATATGATTGAGGTCTACAAAATCCTGAGTGGTATAGAACAAATAGAAGTAAATCGATTTTTTACTCGTTCCAAAAGTACAAAGACTAGGGGACACTCGAGGAAGTTACATGGAAATACTTTTAAAACAAATAGGAGGAAATATTTTTTCACTCAATGAACTCTTTGCCGGAGGATGTGGTAACAGTGGTTAGCGTATCTGGGTTTAAAAAAGGTTTGGACAAGTTCCTGGAGGAAAAGTCCATAGTCTGCTTTTGAGACAGAATGGGACGCAACTGATTGCCCAGGGATTTGTAATATGAAGTGTTGCCACAATTTGGGTTTCTGCCAGGAACTTGTGACCTGGCTTGGCTACTGTTGGAAAACAGGATACTGGGCTAGATGGACCATTGGTCTGATCCAGTATGCCTACTCTTATGTGAGTGCTGGGATGACAGTGGTATAAAAATTAGGCTGAGTGTTAGCTATGTGAAGTACAAAGTCATTACAGTGATAGCTGCTGAATTTCTCTCAGTCAGATTAAATGGCTGTTTGCCATGAAAGATTACAGCACAACCCAGTACATTGACCATGTCTCTATTATGTTTACCTTGGGGGCAATTTCTCCAAATGGATTAATTTTGCATACACCATGACAGGAATGAATCTCACTCCTAAGCCAGAGTACGTGGAATATGATCTCAGTCTCTCAAATTTACTGCTATCACTTGCTGTAGTACTTGCATTGTGCCAAAAAGAGCTTCTTTCTGGAGTTCATAAGATGTAGCACATATAGGGAACTTATCCAGGTGCACTTGGAAGTTCTTTTTGATCAAACCTGTGGTACACAAAATGATTGGAAATATTTCTGTATCTTTCTGCCACATTTTCTTGATACCCTAAGGATCTTCCCTCTCTACATGCGATTCACTGAGTAATCGGTTGGGACCAACACCTCTATAATCAATGCTGTTCTGGTGTTTTTCTTTTTTATTATTTAATGCAGATATGCATGTGACCCTAGTAAAAAGGAGTGGCATCTGTAGTCTGTGCAACCACACTTTAAAGGACAGGCCTACAGTACACTTGGGTTGCTTCATGTCCCAAGGCTCTCTTACCATCAATAATGTATTGGGATTGGGACTGTGTGCCAATGTGAGTACATGTTGCCAGATCAGAGAGGGTGAAGAACCATTTGCATGCATGAAATACACTTAACTCTGATGCTTTAACAATGAAATTTTTTTTATTACAAAATTTTAAGAACAATTTTATTTTAAAAAGGGGTACTGTTCATAGGTATGGAAGGAGACCACCTCTGGGAGAAGAGGAGGACAGATATCAGGAGGTGGCTAAGCTAAGGGGCATAAGATGATGGACATCCGGATGATGTCAGCATGCTCTAAGGCATATGTTAAGTCCCCAAACGTATGCTGCATGTGCCCTAGAACACACTCCATCCTTAGTGCACTCTTCTATAAGCCTTAGCCTCTGGTCTAGAGCCTCCTGCACCAATGCATCTAGTGCCTTATCTTCTGCACCACCTGGGTTTGCAGACTGAGCTGTACCCCTAGATGCCCACAGCGGATGATGCATTGGCTGCATGAGTGGCAGGAGATGGGGATCGCTGAGGACCTGAACCTTCTCAATGTTAGAGACAAGAACTACTTCCTGATCATCATCCTCTTCCAGGAGTAGCACACCAGGATGGCCAGGGATGGAGGGAGTTGTGAGGGATGCTTGGCAGAGAGGTTGGAGGGGCTCCAACAGGCTCTGCTGTTCGTCTTCCAGCTCTGTCTCTTCCACTGTTTCTGAGGGCAGGGGCCAGGCATGCACCTCTTCTCCAGAGGGTCTGGCAGCTTGATGACAGCTGTAGAAATGAACAAGAATGGCAGCCATCAGACCCTTGAACTGGGTGGGAAATGCAATAAGAATGACATCATTTTTTCACTGTTTAAGGGTTGCTGTAAGGTGGCAGCAGCCTAGCAGGGGATGTATGTATTTCATGGACAGAAACCTGTGTTAAAAGCACTCACTGAACAGATATCCCCAGGACTGAACAGAGATGTTCCAGGAGAGGCCTTAAGGTATGAGGATTAGAGATGATAAATGAGTATGGTACAACTATACAATACTAACAGCTGCTGTGGAGCCTACAGCAGAGACATGGTGAGCCACATGGATCAGCATATGGCCTTTCTACAATATTTGTTGGGTGGTGGCACTAATGATCTGAAAATGAGGACTGGCTTGGAATGGAATTGGGCACAGGGACTATTGGTCTCTCAGAATAGTGGCAAATACACCTTCAGAGACAACAGTGCATTGGGGTAAAGCAGGACATAGGATATGAGGCTCCTCAAAAACATCAGCAGTTTCCCTACCCTGAGAAGGATGGGGGCAACAGTGTTGAAGGAATCCTAGAGGGGCTCTTTTGAGTTAGATGTTGTGCCAGCTGTGCATGTGTACTTCCAAATGGCATATACTGGATGTGGGCTCTCATGGTGGCAGGTCACTGATCAATGTAGCTGTAGCAGTGGTGCTAAGACTGGGTCTGATGTAATGACAGCAGTCATGTGTGGATGCCCTCAATGTGCCAGCATATGAGTGCTTGGTACTGACCTGTTCCCTCCAGCATCTGGGCATGGACCCTCTGGAGCTATTCAGGTCTCCTGTGGTACAGGTACTTGGCCTCTTTTTCATGTCTTCAATCTATATGGAAAGGAGAGAAGTGAACAGAGAGGTTGAATCAGTATCCAGGGCAGGATTTTGCTATTCGCCGTATGTATGTCCTGCAGGTTGGTGATCTTTTCCCACTCCCACTTTGTAACCCTCCAGTTCTCTGTCACTCCTGTTTGGTACTGGACCTGTGCAGTGTTTCCTAGAACTTATTCATTTGGAATGATATCTGAGCATAGTGGACCAAGTGGATGGCAGACATCTGAGCAGTGCTTTCTAGGTCCTTGCTCTCCCTCCTTGCATAGGGCTACATGTGCTGTCAGACTGCAGCACACATATACAGTGACAGCACATGGGAACTTGTGTTTGGGCAGGTGAAGTGGGATGTGCTCGTGTGAGTGCTCATGGCATGTTACATCCACTTTCTATCTTTTCATAGTCCCTATCTAATCCAGTTGACATTAAGTGCTGGTGATACATTTGTGGCCCATCTGCCACTCTAACCCATGTGTACCTATGTTATGCATGGATACAGCTTCAGACACACCTATTTCCCTTGCATATCTATTCTAGTACTCTCTCCTCAGTTCTAACCCTCTCTGTTGGCACTTGCCTCTCTTGGGAATGCAGCATTCCTGTTAAATTGCCTTTGCAGTCTGTCCCAGGCTCTTCCCTTCTTTAGATGGACACTTCTCTTGCCAGGCACAGGGAAAAATCCTTTCCCAGGGACATTCTGGCCAGGAGGAGGGTGTCCCCAAGTCCTAACGCCAGCATCAGCACCTTACCATCTTCTCACTTCCAGTACTACAATTCTCCCCTCCCCTTCCAGTGCTACAATTACTTCTTTTGCCCCTGGTACAAAAATAAGTACCTGAATATATGTAAACCGCTTTGAATGTAGTTGCAAAAACCTCAGAAAGGCGGTATATCAAGTCCCATTCCCTTCCCCCCTTCTTTACACAGCAGCGAGAGTTCCATTCTTTGCTACTGCTGCTGTGCACATCTTAAGCCCATACTTGTGCCTGGCTGCCTGCACTACTGCAGGTTTTAAATGCAAGGAACAGGCAATTCCTGTTTCTCATGGGAACATAGGAAGTGCCTATTTCTCACTTTATTTATTTTATTTTTATTAATGATCTGGAGGAGTGGCCTAGTGGTTGGAGCACCGGTCTTGCAATCCAGAGGTGGCTGGTTCAAATCCTGCTGCTGCTCCTTGTGATCTTGGGCAAGTCACTTAACCCTCCATTGCCTCAGGTACAAACTTAGATCGTGAGCCCTCCTGGGACAGAGAAATATCCAGTGTACCTGAATGTAACTCACCTTGAGCTACTACTGAAAAAGGTGTGAACAAAATCTAAAATAATAATAAACCAGGAACAGCCTGAATAAAAGAACAAACCAACAAAGGTGAGAGAAATACCATGTACAATATACAATTACTGCCAATTAAGTGCTTGTTAATGCCAATAATTGATTGTTCAATTCTTAAGACCATCAACAGATTTCTCGTGTGGGGACTGTATATCACCTAAATTCTGAGCAGCTGAGCAGTTGGACAGTTGTTAAACTATACGGAGCAACACTGGATTTTTCAGTTACAGACACTTCATCCCTCAGGATTGAACTCCGTGACTGACCGGTGGTCTTTGATCTGATTGATTAAAATTATATAGACGGTATCCAATCAGAATGTGTGGTTTGACGATCAGCTGAAAGCTACTTAAAAGTTATTACCGTGCTTTGACGCCACGGCCATTTATTTTCTCATGCAGGAAATCATGTGCGGTATGAATTTGTTAGTGTTTCTCTGTTGACTAAGAATGTTTACACCATCTTTTACTCTCCAGTGAACCTCTTACCTGAAGAAGAATCCGAAACCTGGCCATGTTGGCGGAGGTTCTTTTCTGGTGAAAGTTGCTGCCAGCTAAG
The DNA here is from genome assembly GCF_901765095.1 of Microcaecilia unicolor. NCBI lineage: Eukaryota > Metazoa > Chordata > Amphibia > Gymnophiona > Siphonopidae > Microcaecilia > Microcaecilia unicolor. The sequence goes on along the minus strand of NC_044032.1, from coordinate 236,927,488 downwards.
TGTTACATTATGCACCTTATCACAGTTTTATTTAAAGAAATTTCTGAATATTAATATGTTTTTTGAGAGTGAAAAATCAAGTATATAAAAGAAAGCTAAAACTTGTGGATCAATGACGATTTGTGCCACACCACTATTGAAACGAAACAAAGATTTCTAATGGAGTGAGCTGCAGAATATTCTGACGATCCTCTTCACAAAAAAATGTATATGTTTAAGTAGTTTGACATTGAAGAGCAGTGTTGACATGATGATAAAGATCATTTGTGGACATGCAAACATTTAAGACGTGAGCTCCATTATTCAATTCTATATAGTGTCTTGGACATTAAGACAGAATAATTGATTGTTAACACTTAACTGACTAATTATTTTTCATGCAGATCTGGGATCCATGCCCAAATTTGGGTGACCTATAGAGAATCTGGAGGTAAATGTCTATGTCCTAAAATGTCAACGTTGAAAAGTTATACCTGCTACCAAACACATTTAGGATTTGGTAATCAGCTGCTACTGAGCAGCACTTGACTGGAGGGATTGGGGGGGGGTTCCTTAAAACCTACAGCAGTGCCAGTGGCCAGGCACAAGTGTGGGCTTAAGAAGCGCTGAGTGGCAGAAGCAAAAAAAGGGAGCTCCTGCTGTTGTGAAGGGTGGAGATGATGAGGCTGGGTTTTGCCCTTAAGCTTCGGCAACCTGAGGCAGTGCCTGAATGGTTTACCCCTTAAGCTGTCCCTGACAACACTGTGTTTCATGGATATGAGTGTGCAGAGAATTTTGCTGATTGGTAATCCTACAATAACTCTACTAAATTTGAGGCCTTACTGATAAGCTATGATGAAATATTTCTCTACCAACACATCCTTTCTGTCTGATGTTTGTTTGCCTACAACAGTGTTCATTTGTAAGGCCGGGGGACTAAGGGCAGCTCCACTAATCCTAAGTGTGGTTGCCTAACTCTCAATAATACATACTTCTTCCCACCTTGTTCATAGGCTTTCTGCTGGCACTATCTCCAGAACAACTGCTCTGTTTTCCTGTGCAGCTTTTGGTGAGTTTTGGAGTAATTCATCTATTTCTTTGACGGTACAGGCTACCAGGAATAGTTGCAGTCCCACACTGGATGCTGTATTGCATGTGTTCTGCACATGCACAGCTGCAGTTCTAAAAGCATTCAGATTGTTTTTTTCCACTGACTCACTGGATCATAGTATTTATTTATTTAAAATATTTATGAACTGCTCTATCCAATTGCCCTAGGCAGTGTACAACACAGGAATTTACACAATCATTCAATTATCACTAAGACCCCTGACGCAGTCAGATTGCCGAAACACAGACTATGTCAGGTTTTTTAATAAAGCCACATCATGGCGCTAACCTGTTCTTGAAGGCGCTTTGTGCTTTTTTTTTAACCTGTTGGAGTTTGAGTTATATAACATAAACACTCCAATACTATTCTTACAAGACTAAGCAAACAGTGAAGAAGTTCAGACACCATGCACATCAAGCTTATCAATAGCCACCTGATGCAGGAATAAAACATAACAGTTGTTCCAGTGGCAGTGTCTGAGACAAGACTCTGGGAAAGTCAGGGGGCATTAACAAACCCGGCAGAGACACAGCTTGGAAGGATTGGGGACAGGATCATGTTGGCTGACTGGGAGAAACACTATCCCAATTGGTAAGCACCAGGTGGCCTCATCCTGCATGGGTTCAATTACCAACTGCTGGAACAATTCTCCCTAGCAGCTGTTACCCAAATCCTAAACACGCTTGGTAGCAAGTGTAACTTCCGGAGTCAATCTTTTAGAACATATATAGTCCCCACGCTCTTGTCCTACCCAAAACACTTTAAGACCACACCCTCTTGCAATTTGCACATACTTGGGTTTCATATGTGTTTATTCTGGCTTTGTAACATGGGGACTTAGAAATTTATGCAAGATAAAGGTTTAAGTGCCAGTTTATTTATGTATCAAATGTGAATAGGGCTTGTAAAATAAGGGCCATTTTGTACAATGTTCCACCGTTACATCTACAATTATGTGGAAAATTGCATACTGAAGCTTCAAAACATTAAGAGTTGCTTATTCCAGAATTTGCACACCACTGTACATGTGGAAACTGCTTGGAAATTGGCCCCTGTATAAATGCAGGAGCACTGGGATGTGTTAAATTATTTCAACAATTATACTTCCTGTGTGCTGCAGACAGTGAAACTATGGCCTTTGGCTTTGTGCCTTACAATGTGGCCGAAATCATTTATCATACAGTCTCTTATACGTTATTAGCTAAACGTTGAATGGATATACCTAATAAAACAATCAGAAAACTGTTTTAGTTGAGAGATGTTAGAAGTTTATTAGGGATGGAAAATTTTGACCTGAATTTTCTCTTTGAATTTTCTACTAGATTTTTGCAATTCTATCAATAATAGAACAGCTATATCATCTTGTGGCTGCTATGGTTTGATTTTATAACAAGACACCATAGGTGAAAAATGCAAAAGAGCAAAGCACCTATTTTATAAGGACAACATGGGCACCTATATGCCTTTAGAAAATAGGCTACCAAAACCAATCCCCAGTAGTGGGAAAATGCTGATGCACAAATTTGTACCTGCTTCGAGAAAGGTGTAAATTTATATTCAATTCTTTTTTATTAACTCACCAAGTAACAATCAAAGTATTGAAACAATGACACTTTTTACATAGGTAGATAAGAGAAACACCCCTCCCCTCTTCCCTTCCCTACACATTCATCCCTCCCTCTCCCTTCCCCTCTTACTAACAAATTTCAGTCTCATGCATGAATCCTTGTCAAATTTATTTATTTATTGGGATTTATTAACCGTCTTTATCAAGAGATTCACCCAAGGCAGTGTACAGCAGGTACAGTTTAACATAAAAATTACAATTTTGTTAACAACATAATAGTAAAATAACCAAGAATAAACATAAATACAATAAATGAGTTAAACTTGAAAAAAGTAAATTGAAACCTAATAACAGAACTACCGTGAAACAGTATCAAAATATACATATTTAACAGCAGCGGAATTTAAATACCAGAGATATAATACAATGTTAACATAATACTAATGATATATCTAATAAGCATGCATTAGAGCATTCAACTAACATAGATATGATGCTAAATAGTTTCTACAATATTAAGTTCAGTAACTGTCCTCTAGCGGCAGGAGTGAGCGTCTCCCAAAACGGGGACCATCTGTATTGAAACCTTAGGATTTCCTCAGGGGTTGCATTATTCACTTCCAATCTCTCCAGTCGTAATAAGAGTATCATCTGAGCACGCCATTGTTGTATGGAAGGCGTCTGGTTAGTAATCCACTGTGTAAGAATCACTTTCTTAGCAATAATAGTAGCCCGTAACACGAAGTCTTTAAATCCATGAGGCACTGGCGGGGGTGTAAATTTGTGTCCTCTACAAGTGTACCTACATATTTTATAAAATTTATTCCAACAGGGCTCTTAAAACTTTTATGAACAAAATAAAGAAACGTATATACCTTTTAACAACTGGTTAGACTATCTCAATTGAAATCTCACTGAGGTAACGGAATATGATGATGGTCACAAGATACTATTTGAAAAATAACAACATTTATCGTTTATTTATTTACTATACCGTTACTTATTGCATTGGCAAAGCAAAACGGTTTACATTGTAAAAATATACATTTAGAACCCAAACATACAAACTAAGAAATCTATTAGTCGATAGGAAAGCACAGCAAAACCAGAAACATCCATACTAAGAGGTGAGTGAACAAAAATACAGTACCATTCATACAAAAACCAAGATTTGATTTTCTTTAGTAATTATACATAAGAACATATTCTAAACTAGATATATGTTCTATTTTTGTTGAAGAGTGAATGCTGCTGTATATGGATAGACAGTTGTGTTATCATTGAGCCAATTACAGCAACCCGCATCTTATATAACAGAAAGCCTATAAATCCACTTTTAAAAACCCCAACAATCATTCTTAAAAGTATGCAACATATGATGTATACTTCAGTGTATCCAAATATGTAAATTATGATAACTTTTCAATTATAATCTTTAAGTGGCAATTTTCAAAAAACATTTATTCACCTGATAAATACTAATTTTCCTGGGTAAAGGGCTGTCTGAAAATTGTTGATTCTTAATCTGGGTAAAACTACCTGTGGGGTTCCAAAGTGCGTACTGTTAGTTGAATCAAGAAAAGAAGTTCCTGGATGATTGTTTTGGGTGGATTAGGCAACAGCATGCATAGATTGTGCTGTCAAATGCATATATTCAATTTTCAAGTCAAATTTGGACCTCATAAAAAGTAGATGCAAAGTCTGCAGGCCAGTGGACTTTCCCTTAGTACAAAGCCATGGTTGCAAGTTAGCCATTGACTTTGAGCTTAGGCAAGCTATTTTGAAAATTGCTCTCAAAGTATCAATTATTAAAGATGAGAAAAATATGAGACCAAAATGGCAGCTGAGAGGCAAGAGGAGGTGTTCAAAGTGGTCTACTTTTCCATCTGCTTTTCTCATGAGGAAATGCAAGGAAAGGGTAAAGGGAACTCATCTAGCAACTCTTATTAGTTCTAATAGGGGAAAAGAGAAACATCTGGAAAGCTGTTATTTTATACCACTGGAGCCACAAACATCTAGACAGGCCACTGTTCACGGTTCTTTGCATATACTGTGCCCTCTAAGCTGAGCAGGAGTCCTCCAACTGCATTGCTGCCAGTAGGGGGAGGTGCTTCAATATTATGTTTTCAATTGCTATGGACAGGCAGGTTCTCTAAAGTCCTGCAGAGCTTGCCTGTCCTTCACTATTGAAAATGTGATAGTGAAACAGTGCCCCATCCCACTGGCAGGACTGTAAGTGGAGGACTCCCACTCAGAGGGAACACTGCTCGTATGCCAGGAGCAAATAAGTCTCACTCGGGAACCTCAGGCTACTAGGATACTTATCTTTTTATTAGCAGCAAACAGGAATCACAGCAAACAAGTAGATACTCAGATGCAGCTAATTATTCATCAGCAGACAATCAGCTAAGTAGGCCTTCTTTTGCTCCTACCCTGGGGATGCAAAGTGTGAAGAGTACGAGGACATGGAGTGGGAAATGGCCAGGGAAGGGGAGAGAAGGGCTCCTTCGGGGTGGCCTGAGTCCACTCGTAGGGGTGGTCGCCATAGATTCCGGTCTCCAAGGATCCAGCATGTTAGGGAAAGCAGTTGGTCACTTTCCTCAGAGGAAACAGTGAGAGCCAAAGACTACAATTCCCAGCAGCCCCTGAGGGAGACAGTAGAGCAAGTAAGAATTATTCACACTACCAGTCCCAGAGGGCTAAGGGGAAGGAGGAGACTCTGAGTAAGTTCAATCAGGGGAATGAAGAGCAGCTAGGAGGGGACAGGGTAGAAGAACCCATGGATTGGCAATCAGGGACGGTGGGGAGAAAGAGAGAGAGGAGAACCTGGAAGAGGAAGCCATGGATATCTCAGCTCTTGCCAAAGCAAAAGGTAGAGAGTTAAGAGGGCAGATGGCAGCCTGGTTCTCTGGCTTGATGCAGGGAGGCAAAAGGTGGCTGCATCAGAGGTGGGATTAAGGAACGAATGTTTCAACCTGGGTCAAGTGGGAGGTTGTCAGGAGTTGGTGCTGACAGTGAAAGAGTGGGACCCTTACATTCCCCTGGACTGACTGGTAATATGTGAACAGGGGGAAAAATGATGAAGCGGAAATGTGAACTGTTTAAATTGGGTTTTGTGCTGTGATAAAAGTGAACTGTGTAAATTGGGGTTTGTGCTGCAACACTGACTCTCTCCCTAATCAGGAAAGTTGAAGGAACCTGAGAGAAAAAGGTGGGGGGGGGGGGGGGGGGGGGGGAGAAGGGCGCGCACAGAGACTCTCCTTCCCTTCCGTAGGAAAGGGGAAGGGAGAGAGACAGGGATTGTTTCAGAGGGAGTTTGGAGCTGAGTGGGGGAAGTGGTGGTGGAATCCGGGACAAACTGAGGGGCCACACCCACCTAGGAGTCTTAGTCCCCAGCAGGGGACAGCTAAGAGGTAAAACCTCCAGACTGTAAAAGCGAAGAGGTTGAGCGAGATAGCCCTGACTGTGGATTACAATATAGCTCTCCCTGTGGTCCAGTGGATTGCAAAGGATCTTATGGAATTCCAAACCCCAGAACGCATCAATACATTCTCTTCTGTACTATTATCCCCCGTAACTTTAACACATTTAAACCTTAATTTTACAGGTAAAAAATATTAAGCCCGATTGTTCTCTTGCTAATGTTCTGTTGCCCTATCAGTATCCGTTGTTCTTCTATTGTTCAGTCGTTCTTCTCCATTGTTCTATTCCCCTTAACGATATCCAGACCTTGTTTTAACTTAACTCCTCACAATGTAACCATAATTGTGTTGTAATAAATTGTACTTCCATCACTACAATGTATTGTAAGCCACACTGAGCCCGCAAATAGGTGGGAAAATGTGGGATACAAATGCAATAAAATAAATAAATAAATAAAAAGAAAACTTCCAAACTGTAAAAGTACAGAGATCGAAGAAGGCAGGACACAGGCTGTGAGGGGGCCCTATCACACTCCTCCGTGGCTGGGAGCATTTACAGAAGGCAGTAACAGACTATAGACACCAGCTCTGCTTCACAAGGTAGGCCTTGCACAGACCTTGGCACTGATGTCAACACAAAATATATTTCAGAGTCCCTGCAGGTGTTGTTGCAGGCAACTTAAGATGGAATCAGCAAGAATGTCCCAAGTAAATATCCTAATGAAAGTCCTGATATACAAAATTTTACAATAGAGATGATACTCTCTGCACCCAAGAGGTAGGCAGTTCCTCTAGCCAATCAGAAAAATGCAGAAATATAGAAAAACTATGTTTATGCCAAATAGCCAGGTACAGTGAGAACCAGAGATGTTCCCATCTCGCTGTACCTTGCTGTGTCTTTTGGCTCCAGGCACAGCCCTGATAACAAAAGGGTCCATGCTGGAAAACTATGTAGGGAAGGAAAAAACATGCCTTGGCAGAAATCTCTTAGCTAGAGCAGAAAAATATGCAGTTTTATATGTGGTATAAAGAGACAGTCCGGCCGATATTCAAATTGATTTAACCGGCCGGAAATGGCCACCGACCAATTAAATCACTTGTTTATGGATATCGGTCATTTTCAGCAGCACTTAACCGGTTATCTCCACTGAAAATAACTGGTTAGTGCCGAATTCAATAGCAGATAACTTGTGGGTGTTCCATGGGCAGAGTCGGGTTAAGTGCCAGTATTCAGTCCCTGCATGCATAAACCACTTAAATCGGACCAAATAAATAGAAGTCTTATCTTTAAGAGGTTTGGTTTATGTGGTGAGGGGCTGAATACTGATGTAACCGGCTATGTGTTAGCTGGCTCAAAAGAAAACAAAACAAAAAAAGGATACTCAAGGGGGGCGTGGCAAGATGGCGACCTGAAGCTCGTGCGCTAAACGGTCTTGCTGTCCTCTAGCGTTTTCCACTTACTTTTCCTTTTGCCGATGCCTCATACGAAGAGGAAGGGGATGGCACAAGGCCAACCGCTGATGGCCAGAACTTCGTCCCCTGTCCAGCAAATATTAGACCACTATGCGACGAGTCGCCCACAGACAGCCGGTTTGGCGAGTCCCGCGCAGAGCGTCGATGAAGGAGCGTTGACTCTCCAGGGCATAGAAACAACTCTATCGCCTCCGGAACTTAACCCACCACCTTGCCCTGCGATGTATAGGAGCGAGATAGGAGCCCTAGCTGAAACGGAGTTTGTTAACAGCAGGATCCAGATCGGCGGTGCAGCTCCTAAACCAGCAGTGAATACCAACTTGGAGTTTGAATCTCCCGTGGAGGCTACATTGAAATCCGGAAGGCAATTCAGGATTTAGCGGTTGCAGTTACTAAATTGGCCCAAGACACGACTCTACTTGTGAGTAAAATGGACAACTTAACCGAATCTCTGGAGAATGTTAAAATTGAAACTGCAAATCAAGTTCTACAGACAGAGACAGAGGTTAAAAATATAAAATTCACAATGGACGCTTTGTTAAAAGATAAGCTGATTTCAATTTGGTTGCGGTCAAGGACATGTGTTTCACAGAGAACCATGACAGGGATATAGTGAAACTGGGCTATAATTTGTTCAGGAAAGACAGGTAGGAAGAAAAGGAGGGGGAGTGGCATTATATGTTGAAAGATAACACTAAAGCTACAAAATTCCAGGAGTTATGGGGTAAGGATGAGCCACTGTGGGTCAATCTGGAAAGAAGGAATGACAAATGGTGTGATGTACAGGCCTCTTTCAAAGACAGAAGTGGACAGAGATTTAATTGACAACATTCAAAATATAGCTGTGAAAGAGGTATTACTACTAATAGGTGATTTTAATATGCCAGATGTTGATTGAAGTATCCCTTTTGTGTGGTCTTCTAGAAGTAGGGAGATCCTGGATTCTCTACAGGGAGAACTGTTCCAGCAGTTGGTAATGAAACCCATGTGGGATGGGGCCATTCTGGACCTAGTGCTAATGAATGGGGAGAGCATTTCTGATGTTATAAGTAGGTGATCATCTGCCATCCAGTGATCACCAGATGGTTTGGCTCAACATTAAGACAGGTGTGGAGAGGATTCATTCAAAAGTGAAGGTTCTAGTCTTCAAAACAACTAACTTTGTTGAGATGGGGGATTACCTCAAGGGGTTGTTAGATAGATGGGAACATCTGGAAGAAGTAGGAAAACAGTGAGCAAAACTAAAAGTAGATATTTTTATGGCAACAAACCTGTTTCTAAGGAAAGTAAATAAAGTAAGAGGAAAAGGTGGCTGGTCTATCCTGCAAAATTCATTAGTCTCCTGTGGATACCACAACACTACTTGTCTCATGTCCAAACATCGCAGGGCCACAAAGTCCCATGGATAGTCCTCCGCTGCGAAAGACGGCAGAAACAGTGGCTGGTTCAGGTGAAAAGCCGACACCACCTTTGGCAAGAAGGATAGAACTGTCCTAAATGGGACCCCCGAGTCCATAAAACAGAGGAAGGGATCATGACACAAGGAGGCCTGTAGTCCTGACACTCACCGTGCCAAGGACATGGCCACCATAAATACAGTCTTCAGGGTCACGTCCTTCAAAGATGACCACCTCAGAGGCTCAAAGGGAGCCTGTTGATGGCTCTCAGAACCAGACTAAGGTTCCATTCCTGACAAGGAGGCAGCAGTGAAGGCTTAAGCCAAGCAACCCCCTTCAAAAAACGCATCACATCTGGATGCACAATCAGAGGAGCATTCTCAATGCGTCCTCTGTAGTAAGCCAGAGCTGCCACCTGGACCCACAGTGAATTACACACCAGGCTTTTCTGAAATCTCTTCTGCAAAACGCCCAGGATCCTTAACAAAGAGGCCATTCGAGGGTCAACCCCTGTGTGGCACACCAGGAATTGAACGTGCGCCAGAATCGCGCTTACACTAATGTAGTAGACCGCTTGCAAGCCTGCAGAAGGGGCCATGTCGTAAGACCAAATTGGAAGGGCTCCTCTATGGGGACGGGGCCTTGACACAGTAGATCCGGCACAAGAAGCAACAGAAACAGCTCATCTACAAGCAGATGAACTAAATCCGTGTATCACGGGTCTTGGGCCAGTCCGAGGCCATCAAAATCACAAGTCCCCGGTAGCAGAGGATGTGATGCAGAGCCCTCCTGATCAATGGCCATGGGGAAAGACATAGAGGAGATACTCCGGTGGCCAAGATTGCAGCAGAGTATCTGGGCCTTTTTGGACCCAGCCTCCTGCGCTCTGCTGAAGAACCATGTCACTTTGGTATTGTTCCGATTCGCCATGAGATCCATGGATGGTATGCCCCATTGTTCCATGATGGTGCAAAACACCATCCCAAGTAGTTCTCATTCTGCAGGATCCAAGGAGGTTCTGCTGAGAAAATCCACCTACACATCGAGCTGGCCCGCAATGAGTGCCATGGACAGGAGCTGAAGATGGTACTCTGCCCACAGGCAGAGGCAACGAGCCTCTGCCACCAATGTGACATTGTGCATGCCCCCCCCCCGGCAAATAATGTACAACACTGCCGTCGTGTTGTCGGATAGCAGCTGAACCAGCTTGCCCTGAACCAGTGCCTGGAACGCCTCCAAAGAATGGGCCACAGCTCGGAGCTCCAAGTGTTTGAGTGGCCACTGCTCCTCCGCCTCGGTCCACTGGCCCTGAGCACTACTCTGCAGACAACGGGCACACTAGCCCTCCAGGCTGGCATCTGTCACCACCAGAACCCACTGCAGAGATGCCAAAGGTATGTCCTTCTGCAAGTTGTTGCCCCAGAGCCACCAGCTCATACTAAACCTGGCCCACTGGGTCCAACGATAGTCCTGCGAAATCAGAGAATACAGACTCAACAGAGAGTGCTGAAGTGGATGTAAATGTGCTCTTGCACAGGGGACCACTCCCATGACTGCCATCATGGAGCCCAGCACTTGCAAATAATCCCACGTGTGAGGACACGGGTCCTGAAGAAGAATCCAGATCTTCCCTGCAGATTGTTCAGCCAAAGTTCCATCAGGAACACTCTGCCCTGGGTCATATCAAATTGAACCCTCAGATACTCCAGAGTCTGAGAAGGCACTAGGTGACTCTTGGCCAAACTGATCACCCAGCCGAAGGACTGTAAAAGATCCACCACTCTGGCGGTGGCTTCCTGACTCTCGCACTCTGAAGATGCCCAAATCAACCAAACATCAAGGTAAGGGTGCACTTACACCCCCTCCTTCCGGAGGAACACTGCCGCCGCCACCGCTACCATGAGCTTGGAAAACATGCAAGGTGCTGTAGCGAGGCCGAAGGAAAAAGCCTGGACCTGGTAGTGGTGACCTAGCACCACAAAATGAAGGAAACGTTGATGTGGTGGCCAAATGAGGGTATACAAATAAGCCTCCTTGAGGTCCAGGGCAGTCAAAAATTCCCCCGGCTGAACCGTCATCTGTACTAAGTGCAGTGTCTCCATGCAGTAAATGCTGAACTTTGATGAACTGGTCCACACACTTGAGATTCAACACCAGCCTGTGGAACCCACCCTTTCTCAGCACCATAAAGTAAATCGAACAGCAACCCCATCCTCATTTCTCTGGCAGACCGGGTACTAAAGGTCTCTTAGGGTGGATAGGATGGCCTTATGCTTGGCTGCCACCCTGCACAGGGATTTCAAGAAAAAATATCCGATGAGCAAGGAAGACTCTAATTTGTACCCTATTTGGACAATGTTGAGGATCCACTGGTCCAATGTTATTGTGGCCCACTGCTCAGAAAACTGAGTCAGCCAATCCCCAATGCACAGCTGTCGAGCTGCGGGCATAGCATGGACCCAGGAACTCGTTCCCCACTTGTCTGTTCAAAAGGACAACTGCTGCTGAAATCTGGGATGCTGAACTGGCCCCAAACAAGCCACCAAAGCAGACCCCTGGCCAGGCCAATATTTCCTGGCCTCCCAAAACCAAGGCCACAATGTGTTCACCCCAGCTACAGCCTTGTGGAAGTCCTCAGGTAAACGCTGCATCTTGGAGTCCCCGAAGTCCTTAACTAACTGCTCAAGGTCATCACCAAAAACAGCTTCCCCCTAAAAGGGAGTTTGGTGAGCCTATGCTTAGAGGCCACTTCCACTGCCCAACGCATAACACTTGGCTGCTCTGCACTGGCTACCCCTCCTTAGGAAGGAAATCGTGTGCAAATCAGCTAACAGCGAGCAGCTCATTTGCATGCGATTTCCTTCATGCATGCCCATTCCTTTCTGAATCGCTAAGGGATCGGTAAGGGAAGGGCTTTTTCCGTTCAGTTAGTGCATCAGTTAGTCCACTGCAGTGCCCCCTAGGGTGCTCGGTTGGTGTCCTGGCATGGCAGGGGGACCAGTGCACTATGAATGCTGGCTCCTCCCATGACCAAATGAGTTGGATTTGGTCGTTTTTGAGATGGGAGTCCTCGGTTTCCATTATCGCCGAAAGCCGGGGACGACCATCTCTAAGGTCAACCATCTAAACATTTACAGTGGTGGAAATAAGTATTTGATCCCTTGCTGATTTTGTAAGTTTGCCCACTGACAAAGACATGAGCAGCCCATAATTGAAGGGTAGGTTATTGGTAACAGTGAGAGATAGCACATCACAAATTAAATCCGGAAAATCACATTGTGGAAAGTATATGAATTTATTTGCATTCTGCAGAGGGAAATAAGTATTTGATCCCTCTGGCAAACAAGACCTAATACTTGGTGGCAAAACCCTTGTTGGCAAGCACAGCGGTCAGACGTCTTCTGTAGTTGATGATGAGGTTTGCACACATGTCAGGAGGAATTTTGGTCCACTCCTCTTTGCAGATCATCTCTAAATCATTAAGAGTTCTGGGCTGTCGCTTGGCAACTCGCAGCTTCAGCTCCCTCCATAAGTTTTCAATGGGATTAAGGTCTGGTGACTGGCTAGGCCACTCCATGACCCTAATGTGCTTCTTCCTGAGCCACTCCTTTGTTGCCTTGGCTGTATGTTTTGGGTCATTGTCGTGCTGGAAGACCCAGCCACGACCCATTTTTAAGGCCCTGGCGGAGGGAAGGAGGTTGTCACTCAGAATTGTACGGTACATGGCCCCATCCATTCTCCCATTGATGCGGTGAAGTAGTCCTGTGCCCTTAGCAGAGAAACACCCCCAAAACATAACATTTCCACCTCCATGCTTGACAGTGGGGACGGTGTTCTTTGGGTCATAGGCAGCATTTCTCTTTCTCCAAACACGGCGAGTTGAGTTCATGCCAAAGAGCTCAATTTTTGTCTCATCTGACCACAGCACCTTCTCCCAATCACTCTCGGCATCATCCAGGTGTTCACTGGCAAACTTCAGACGGGCCGTCACATGTGCCTTCCGGAGCAGGGGGACCTTGCGGGCACTGCAGGATTGCAATCCGTTATGTCGTAATGTGTTACCAATGGTTTTCGTGGTGACAGTGGTCCCAGCTGCCTTGAGATCATTGACAAGTTCCCCCCTTGTAGTTGTAGGCTGATTTCTAACCTTCCTCATGATCAAGGATACCCCACGAGGTGAGATTTTGCGTGGAGCCCCAGATCTTTGTCGATTGACAGTCATTTTGTACTTCTTCCATTTTCTTACTATGGCACCAACAGTTGTCTCCTTCTCGCCCAGCGTCTTACTGATGGTTTTGTAGCCCATTCCAGCCTTGTGCAGGTGTATGATCTTGTCCCTGACATCCTTAGACAGCTCCTTGCTCTTGGCCATTTTGTAGAGGTTAGAGTCTGACTGATTCACTGAGTCTGTGGACAGGTGTCTTTCATACAGGTGACCATTGCCGACAGCTGTCTGTCATGCAGGTAACGAGTTGATTTGGAGCATCTACCTGGTCTGTAGGGGCCAGATCTCTTACTGGTTGGTGGGGGATCAAATACTTATTTCCCTCTGCAGAATGCAAATAAATTCATATACTTTCCACAATGTGATTTTCCGGATTTAATTTGTGATGTGCTATCTCTCACTGTTACCAATAACCTACCCTTCAATTATGGGCTGCTCATGTCTTTGTCAGTGGGCAAACTTACAAAATCAGCAAGGGATCAAATACTTATTTCCACCACTGTATGTCGACCAACTCTAAGGTCAACCTAAATGTTGAGATTTATTTATTTATTTAGATCATTTATAACCCGCTTTTTGCCACATAAAGCAGCCCCAGAGCGGCTTACAATGAACTAATGAAAACAATTACAATGACAGTAGAGAGGGCAGAAGGGAAGGGAAGGGAATATAAAAACACTATTTAAACAAATAAGCAGGCAGGGAAAAGAAAGCAAAAAGATGAGAAAGTAAAGTGTAAAAAGTCCAGAATCAGATCTTGACTCGCTGAGACACATTAAGGCAGGTAATCAGATCCTGCGAACAGGACAGGGATGCAGGCAGTAGCCAACGACTGGAATCGGCGATCCAAGAGGAAGCAGGTCCCCTTCAACGTGTAGCACTCTCCAAGCACAAAGCAGCCGCAGATGACCAGCAGCCAACATCACCGAGGACGACCACCAACATCGCCGAGAATGACCACCCCAGTCCAGCAGCCGAGGAGGTGTTGACTCGTAGTGACAGATGCCAGGAACAAGCAGCATAGATGACGACCTGGAGGCTGAGCAGAGCGAAAATCGTCACTGGCGGAGCACACCGAAAGAGGACCCAGTGACCCTTTGAAAGGCTGGTGAAAAATCGGGGCATATGGGCACCAGAGGAGTGCGGATAAACAGTCAAACAGGCTCCCTGCATTGCGCCAAACCGGACCCCGCTCCCCGGCACCTACAACCACACTGTCAATGCAATCGGGCCCCCAGCTAGCTCACAGACACGCTGGCGATGAAGCAACGACGGACAGCCGCTCTACCGGAGAGCTCGGACCGGAACAAAGTTAACAAGAAGAGAGTCTGATCACCGCGGTAGTCAAGGAAGCCGGCACGAGCAAAATAAGGCCAAACCACAGCCCAAAAATGGGTTTACTCTGTGATGGTAGCTGGAGCCAACGGCTTCTGCAGTCCGTTAATCAGTGGCCATTTTAGAATTGTTTCGATAATACAGGTTTCCCCGCTCCTTCGCGGGGACGTCCTGCGAGGACGCCCTCAGGAAAACTTGGGCGCCCCTTTCGATTATGTCCCTCTATGTGCTTTGAAAATAAGCCTCTTAGAGACTTGTACGCTACTTTCTTACGAGTGACTGTTGCTCCTGCTGGATTGGGGGCCAAGGATGGAGGAGAGGATGTAAGCCCACTCACCACTATCTGTTCTTGGTCCTGGCAATATCACTTCCTACCTCCTTTATACTTAGCATACTAACAATAAGAACTCCCCGACCCTCATCAGCTATGAAACTTTCAGTATCTGATGCTTCTGATGGAAGTAAGTCACATGAGGATTCATTATATTCTGTAGCTAACCAAACCAGTTCTATACACTTCTCAGCAGGGAATATAGTGGTCCTGCTACAGTACTCTATTGGCTTTACCTATTGCAGGTCTCCTATCCCCTACCCCATGCACTGTCCTGGCCTTCCTTTACCTTTCTGTGGAGAGAAGAGCTGAGAACGACTCTTTCATAGATGCACCGGAAACTGCAAATGTTTGTACTTTTCTTAAATAAATCTCTCTTTAACTTTAGTGGACTACAGGGAGTCACAATCCTAGGATGTCCTCTCCTCCCTTATACTGCTGCTATTCCTAGATGTCTTCAACTGCCTTCACTCCTCTATTTCCATCACCATTTCCATGCCTACCCTTCCCAAGTATTATGATTAATTTACACTACACTGTAAGTTCCATACTACAGAGCTGATTTCACTTTTATCTGTTTTTATAACACTAAATAACTCATAGGATTTAGAAATGATAAGCAGTAGTACTATATTTCCCTTTTCTGTGAAGGCAGAGAGTAACAGATATTTACAAATTATTTCTCTTTGTGAGACAGATACACTGATGGCTGCCTAAAACAAACATTGAGCTCTCTGTACAATGTATGCCAGTCTGATTTAGTTAGTGACTACTAGGCAGACAAAGAGTGTTGCCTTGAGCGAGTTACCAACTAAACACCCTGCAAAAGTTGTATAACACACCTTTCGATTCTGATACAAATTTGTCTCAGTAACAGAACTGTCTGCTCTTTGGATTAGTTTTTTGTTTGATCTTTTCACAAAGGAAATTGTTTACAGAAGCAAGTACAGGATCATTTCTCTCTCCAAAAGCCTGAGATAAAATGGCATTACCCGATCTTCTGATGCCCCTTCCTACCCAGCTGCTGACATCCTCACAAACAGAATCTAGGTAAATCAAGGAGAGACAGGCTTGATTGGCTGCTTGTCAAAGAGTTTCAATATGATTAGCTTTTCTGTCTTGTGTTTCTGGCTCGTCCCCACCCAGAGTGGCTCCAATGTGTCTGTACCTGCAGTTGTGCCTTTGCCAAAATGAATGAAACAAAAGGTAATTCATCTACAATTAGAGTCCCACCTGGATAAACTAACCAAAAATTACTTAATTGTCATGTTTCTTCATTCATCTCTACCCAACTCAGGGATTAAACTGGGGACTTTTTAAATGGAAGTATATAAAACTACAAATGAGCCACCAGGGTATACCTAATAGAAATACGTTATATTTTTTTAAACAGTAGACTAAAGCAGGAACTGTGACTAAAACATGGTTATGTTAATTGCATTTATTGAAGTAAGTAGTTAAGATATTTTCTATTATGAATAAGCTGCTTTCTGGGCTGTTCCCTCTAGTACTACTGAAATACAAAAGGAGGTATGGAGATTATGGTTAAACAGTGTCTGAAGTATGGTGTTCTGTATTTTGTTTTTTTTTAACTAACATATGCCACTCTGAACTTTTGTGTGCTGAAGATCTGCCTCCACTATTCTCCTTTGGAGCTCTACTTAAACTTGAATTCAGTTCTTGAGGAGTCCCAAAGACCTGACGCTGGACCTCTGGAGATCATTAGGCAAATACCCTGAACTTGAGGTAGGTCTAACTTCCAGGTACAACCAACACAATTCATAACTCCTCAGCTTTCAAAGCCTTTCATCAATGAAGATAACGTGTCAATGCTTCTTCACCTTTGATGGACTATCCGCATAGCTTCTTCTTAACTCTATGATGTAACACTCAGAGCCCATGCTTGGCCCAAGCTGAGGAAACAAAATTGTGTCTCATATACTTTGGCCCTTTCCTTGGCTAAGGAAATGAAACAATGGATATTTCCTTCAGCACTTATATACAATCAGCAGCTGGTATGGCTCCATGGTCTTTTGCTTTCACCTTTGGCACCAAATCAGTTGGCCTGTCCTTTTCATGTCAATAAGATGGGTTTCGGGCCTAATCTTGTACTACTTAACTGCCTCTGGTGACAACCTACAGCAGATAAAAAGAACTGCACCTTACCCAAGCATTTGAAGATTTGATGAAAAATTGTTGATGGACATTTTTTGTCTATACTTGGGACAAAACTTGAAGTGGTTCGTCACCTTTCCAGAAAAACCATGAAAAATCATCAACATAATATTGAAAGAAGACATTTTGTCTCAATTAGAATGGATCCAAAGAACAAAACATTTGGTCAGATGGTCTGCCATATGGACCCATTGTTTAGATATGGCGAGTTCACGGACAGAGGCCAATGAAAAATGCAAAACTTTCTAGAGACACTAGAAGGGTCATAAACCTTTAGAGATGTACTACAGCCCAATAAGCTGAAAATATAATTAAAAGTGCTTTCAAGTTTTGCAGGGCACCCCTGTTCTTTGGAAAAGCCTGTTCAGGCTGGCAGAAAAAAAAAAAAACCCACAGTGGGGCACACTGCAACACAACGGATGTCCAGGAACTACTATGAATGCTCAGTAATATTTAGTCAACTTTGAAGAATACACTGGAAAGAAAGGTATATAATCAAGTTAACATCTTTGTCTAACTCCTGGGCTGTTTAATCTACCTTTTCCTTCCTTAGTCATTGACAAAAATTCTAAGTATGGCATTGAAAGAGGACAAGTTTGAGGCCTAAAGAGATTTAATGGTGTTACGGAATGGGAGAAGACCATATGAGAAGGTACTAGTACTTGCAGACATAGGTAAGGTCACTAATTTTCTAGGTGACTTACAACAACAAAATGCATAAGATCAACAAACAAGTATTCATTCAAGAAGCCATCTTTACTGAACTTACTAGGAATAGGTCTGAGGACATCAGGGATGAGAATCTCCACCAAAACCTGGTACATCACATGGTCACAGTTGCACATCCATTTCAGGATAGATTCATTTTTGCACAAAGTTATCAGTTTTGCTGTTGGCAGTCGACTTTCTATTTCACTCAGATTGCTGCAAATATATGAAAGAAACAAATAGATACAGCAATATAGAAATACCTACACAAATATAAAGGAATAAAAACAAATAGAGGTCAAAATTCAAAGGGATCTAGCTAAGTAAAGACTTAGCTGGTTATATCAGTCTATGAAAATTGACAAACTAAATCACCGCTTCTAAATGTCACTAGGAAGACGAGTTTAACCAGAAAAATTCTGGGTAAATCTGGATTGAGGGCGAGGGGGGAGTTAGGTGGCTAACACCAAGAATCATCATGCATCACATAAGTGAAGAATATTTTCTTAGAAGCTCAGGAAATGCACACAGTGCAGTACTGTTAAAGCACTCTATGTATGACAAGAACTGATTTTCTTGATTCAGTGTGTTTTTATAATATATTGGGCAATGTTTTGAAGACATTTGCCCAAGGAAATTGGCTGTCTTTGAACTATCCACATTATTTTAGACAGACAAAAACTAGCGCCTATGTTTACTAAGGTGCGCTATGGGCGCGTTAGCGTTTTTAACGCGCATAAATGGATTATGCGCACTAAACACTAATGCGCCCATAGAAATGTATACTTAATACCAAACACAGGGTAAGTTCTCAATAATTAGTCACAATATGTCAAAATATCAATACTTGTTGACTAATACAATATATTTTTTTATTTTTCCTAGAAAAACTCAAAACTCATTACTATGTGTATTAAAATTTACAATCTTTATTATGAAAACAATCTAGTCTAACAATAAAGCACTCTCTATCAGATACTCTCACAATATCCTACCCTCTCCACACAGTGCATTCTACAAATGCCCTTCTCCAGGGATAATAGTTGAAATCAGAACAGCTGTAGCACAATCATCAAGAGTTCCAAAATGATGACCCGTTTCACAATATTGTTCCCAATGTTCTCATTCCCACAAATCAGGAACACTATCAGGCTTATTTTTGAAAGAGATGGGCGCCCATTTTCGACACAAATTGGAAGATGGGCGTCCTTCTCACAGGGTTGCCCAAAATGGCATAATCGAAAGCCGATTTTGGGCATCCTCAACTGCTTTCCGTTGCGGAGACGACCAAAGTTCACGGGGGCTTGTCGGAAGCATAGTGAAGGAGGGACTGGGGCGTGCTTAACAAATGGGTATCCTCGGCCAATAATGGAAAAAAGAAGGGCGTCCATGACAGACACTTGGACGACTTTACTTGGTCCTTTTTTTTACGACCAAGCCACAAAAATGTGCCCTAAATGACCAGATGACCACCGGAGGGAATTGGGGATGACCTCCCCTTACTCCCCAGTGGTCACTAACCTCCTCCCACCCTAAAAAAAATTAAATATTTTTTCCAGCCTCTATGTCAACCTCAAATATCATACCCAGCTCTATGACAGCAGTATGCAGGTCCCTGGAGCAGTTTTAGTGGGTACTGCAGTGCACTTCAGGCAGGCAGACCCAGGCCCATCCCCCCCCCCCCACCTGTTACACTTGTGGTAGTAAATGTCAGCCCTCCAAAACCCATCACAAACCCAATGTACCCACATGTAGGTGCCCCCCTTCATCCCTAAGGGCTATGGTAGTGGTGTACAGTTGTGGGGAGTGGGTTTTGGGGGGGCTCAGCACACAAGATAAGGGAGCTATGCACCTGGGAGCTTTTTCTGAAGTCCACTGCAGTGCCCCATAGGGTGCCCAGTTGGTGTCCTGGCATGTGAGGTGGACCAGTGCACTACGAATGCTGGCTCCTCCCATGACCAGATGGCTTGGATTTGGTCGTTTCTGAGATGGGCGTTCTCGGTTTCCATTATCGCCGAAAATTGGGGATGGTTATCTCTAAGGACGACCTAAATATTGAGATTTGGGCATCCCTGACCGTATTATCAAAACGAAAGATGGCCACCCATCTTGTTTCAATAATACAGGTTTCCCTGTCCCTTCGCGGGGACGTCTTGCGAGGATGTCCTCAGGAAAACTTGGGCGCCCCGTTCGATTATGCCCCTCTAAGCATTGTTGAACAATATGTTTCTTTTAAGTTTCTGATAGCTTCTGAAGAGCACCCGCTGATCCCTGAGGGAAAAACTGTAGGATATTTGGCATCAATTCATTTTTAAAAATCTTCTGGTCCCATAAATCTTTTTGGTCCCAACACTGGCCGTGTTTCCCTTATAAGTTCTTCAGGAGACCTTATTCAACACATAATACACACTGTTACAACCATACCTACACCTTATGTGATATAACATAGTAACATAACATAGTAAGAGACGGCAGATAAAGACCTGTACAGTCCATCCAGTCTGCCCAACAAGATAAACTCATTTTACTTGATATGTGATACTTTATATGTATACCCGAGTTTGATTTGTCCTTGCCATTCTCAGACCATGTAAGTGTGCCCAGCACTCTTCTTGTACTAAAAGTTTTGAAGCTAACATCGAAGCCCCTTAAAATTTACACTCGAGCCCATCCCCATCTATTCAGTCACGATCAGGGCGTAGACCGTAGAAGTCTGCCCAGCACCGGTTTTGCTTCCCAATTACCAGCGTCGCCACCCAAGCTCCGCTAAGATTCTTTGGATCCATTTCTTCTAAACAGGATTCCTTTGTGTTTATCCCATGCATGTTTGAATTCCATTACCGTTTTCATCTCCACCACCTCCCGTGGGAGGGCATTCCACCTATCCACCACCCTCTCCGTGAAAAAATACTTCCTGACATTAGTCCTGAGTCTGCCCCCCTTCAACCTCAATTCATGTCCTCTAGTTTTAACACCTTCCCATCTCCAGAAAAGGTTTGTTTGCGGATTAATACTTTTCAAATATTTGAACATCTGTATCATGTCACCCCTGTTTCTCCTTTCCTCCAAAGTACACATGTTCAGGTCAGCAAGACCCTGGAGACGCCCTTTGGAAGATGCTAGGAAGCAAATTCTAAGCTCTCAACATCCAGGCTGTGAGGCAGTGGCGTTCCTAGGGTGACTGACACCCGGGGCGGATCGCCGATGCGACCCCCCCCCGGGAGCAAGGAGTGGGCGGAGCCGACAAGCGCGCAGCATCCCGCCAGCGGCGTGCACCCGGGGCGGACCGCACCCACTGCCCCCCCCCCCCCTTGGTACACCACTGCTGTGAGGGCCAGAGACTGGAGGTTGGGATATAAAAGAGATCCCTCATTCTGCATGATGAGGTTTGGGAAACACTCCAATCTCCATGGTTCTTCAGAGGATAACAAGAGTCAAGGGGGTCCACACCTTCCACAAAACACAAGCAAACCAAAACAAGGGTGGAAAAGGACAAAATCCAAATGACCAACCAAACAGCTGAGCAGGAGCTTCAAAATAAGGTTTATTAGGACCTGACACAGTCCGTGTTTCAGCAAAAATGCCTTCTTCAGGGGTCTAAAAACATAAAATTGATTTGCAAGTTTTATAATTTAAAAGCACAATAAAATAATATTTAAAACATGAAATCATAAAATGACACTACAGAAATTTAAGTAATAATCATAAAAACGATAATAATAAAAAAATATTTAGAGATAATAATAGACACATAATAATGACACACAAAACGTTAAAAAATAAATATCAGTTTTTACATGAATAGGAATATCCTCAATAATGTAAATTTGTAAATACTAGTACCATGTAGTAATAAGAAATAAATATAGTGACAACACAATTAAATAATGTTAGTGAAACTAAATGGTACAGCTGCATAATAGGCTATAGTTTAATAAATAATAATGCCATAATATGATTGTCTCATACTGGGTAATATGAAACTTCAGTACAACTCAGTTGGAAAGTAGAGGTGCTAAATCAAGCACAGATGGAAATACCGCTGAAAAAACAAACAGCGCTGAAAAAACAAACCAACAAAAAGATGCTGAAAAAACAAAATCGGTCCGTCAGGATGGGTAAACATCAAAGGCACAGATGCGCTTACAAGAAACAAAATATGGCAACATAGGAAGCCAACATTAAAGAAAAACCGCTAGAACAGAGGCATAAAAATTTCCGTGAGAAGAAACAAGCAGAACTAAGAGGGAGCAGTCAAGGCAAAGAGCCAGCATCTCGCCAGGATGCCGCCACAGAAATAGTACTAAAAGGCACAACCCCGTAGAGGGAAAGAAACAAAAAGGGGAAGAAGGGAAAAAAGGGATAAAACTATCATACCTGTCTCCACAGAAAGACTGTCTCGGTGACACAGCCAAACCGGACTGCTAAAAAACCACACCAAATAAAAAGGGGAGGGTAAAGTGACGTAGGACAACGTCATAAAAAATGAAAATAACCTAAAAAGAAATACACGAGAAGTCTACTAAAAAATGCTAAAAAGTGAGGAAAAAAGACAGTCAAAATGGGCACTAAGTATGCAATATAATCCAGAAATGGAAAAACAAATAAAATCAACACAAAAAAATAAAAATAAACGGAAATAAAGGATATGGGAGCAAGAACCTGTCAAATTAATTCCATGCAGGAATGGCATAATTATAATAATTAAAGTATAACATTAAGAATGTAACATTAATAATTGAAAGCTCTATATCAGAGAAGTTTACAAATATATAATTGTGAGCCAGAGAAACCAATATTAAAAATGGTCATTTAAAGGAATATTATATACAGATAGCCACATTGCGCCTGCATGAGTGGGAAAATGTGGGATATAAGTAATAAATAAATAAATAAATAAATAGTAATGCAATTTTTCACTCTTAAAAACTAAACTAGTGATAATGAAACCATTAAATAATGTGTTAGACCCGATGACCCTTCTTTATAAAGAATTAAATATTCACAAACAATAAATCATCATGAATACTCAATTCATATTGTTCTTTCGGTGACTGAAATGAAATGACTAATCATGGTTTATATAAATGTACCAATAATGGGCCAAAAAAACAAATACAAAAGCAGGTGGACTAAAGATTCATCTATAAGCAGATGTAAGAGGATCATGAAAAGGTACAGATAGTACCTTTAAAAGCTGAGATGCAGTCACTAATCATGGCTCATAAAAAGCTGATTTTTTGACACCATCGCCGCTTTCCCGTCGCCAAGCCGGCGAAAGTTCAAGGGGGCTTGTTGGCGACGAAGTGAAGGCGGGACATGGGTGGGCATGGGCGTGGCTACCAGATAGCAGGTTTTGCGGATAATGGGGAAAAAAAGCGGCGTTAATCAGTATTTCGCCGGTTTTGCTTGGTCCTTTTATTTTCACGACCAAGCCTCAAAAAGGTGCCCGAACTGACCAGATGACCACCGGAGGGAATGGGGGATGACCTCCCCGTACTCCCCCAGTGGTCACCAACCCCCTCCCACATTTCGATCTCTTTATTGAGCCCCTTAGGTGACAGAGAGGGGCATAATTGAACGTCGCCGGCGAAATAGATCACCGGCGATCTATTTTGGCGGCGGCGCTACAGCTGGCCGGAACCGTATTATCGAAAAAGATGGCCGGCCATCTTTTTTTTTCGATAATACGGTTTAGCCCGGCCAAATGCCAGGGTTCGCCGGGTTTGAGATGGCCGGTTTTGTTTTTCAGCGATAATGGAAAAAAATGCCAGCGATCTCCAACCCGGCGACATCCAAGGCATATGGTCGTGGGAGGAGCCAGCATTTGTAGTGCACTGGTCCACCTGACATGCCAGGACACCAACCGGGCACCCTAGGGGGCACTTCTAAAAATTTATAAAAAATATACAAATACCTCCCAGGTGCATAGCTCCCTTACCATGGGTGCTGAGCCCCCCAATCCCCCCCAAAACCCACTCCCCACAACTCTACACAGTCCTTATGGGTGAAGGGGGACACCTACATGTGGGTACAGTGGGTTTTGGGGGGGTTTGGAGGGCTCAACACTTACCACCACAAGTGTAACAGGTAGGGGGGGATGGGCATGGGTCCACCTGCCTGAAGTCCACTGCAACCAACATAAACTGTTCAAGAGACCTGCATACTGCTGTCAGGGAGCTGGGTATGACATCTGAGGCTGGCATACAGGCTGGCAAAAAAGGTTTTTAGTTTTATTTTTTTAGTGTGGGAGGGGGTTGGTGACCACTGGGGGAGTACGGGGAGGTCATCCCCCATTCCCTCCGGTGGTCATCTGGTCAGTTCGGGCACCTTTTTGAGGCTTGGTCGTGAAAATAAAAGGACCAAGCAAAACCGGCGAAATACTGATTAACGCCGCTTTTTTTTCCCCATTATCCGCAAAAGCCGGCTATCTGGTAGCCACGCCCATGCCCACCCATGTCCCGCCTTCACTTCGTCGCCAACAAGCCCCCTTGAACTTTCGCCGGCTTGGCGACGGGAAAGCGGCGATGGTGTCAAAAAAATCAGCTTTCGATTATACCGATTTCGCCGCTTTTGCGAGATCGCTGGCCATCTCCCGATTTATGTCGAAACATCGCCGGCGATCACTTTCGAAAATAAGCCTGACATTCTCCAATTGGTAAAAAGCACGCTGTTCAGCTCTCAGTAACTTCAAATCAATATCACCTCCATGCCAACTACTTTTGATCATTTTAAAAACAAAATATCTCATATCTTCAATGTTATGTCCTGTATGAATCCAATGGTCAACTAATGGTGCTATTTTGACTTGTCTTTTGATACAACTGCGATGTTCAATGATCCTGATCCTAATTTTCCTATTTGTTTTTCCAACATATAACAATTTGCATGGGCATATTATTATGTACACTACATGATTGGTGTTACAATCATTAGAGAAATTAAGTCTATTATGTTTACCAGAAATCGGATGGGCAAATGACTCAAGCTGGAGTGAGTGGGCACAGACTGAGCATGAATTACAAGGTCTGTGACCAACAAAATTTTGGGTCATATTTTTAGGTAGTGTTGGAAGTGCAGAAGGTACCAAATAGTTCTTATGGTCTGGATTCCGGGAAAGGGCAAAAATGGGGGGTAACATCTTTGAAACATGCAATATGCCAGTGCTTAAGAATGATCTTTTTGAAAATATGACTCATGGAGGAAAAACGAAATGTACATACAATTTCAGGGTTTTTCTTGGATTTGGTTCCAGTTACCAATAATTCTTCTCTTGTCCGAGATTTGACTTTATTAAAACCTCGTGAGATACAATTATTAGGATACCCTCGTTGTTTAAATCTCCTAGATAGTGCTTCTGATTGAGTGTAAAAATCGTCTGTATCAGCACAAAGTCTTCTAAGTCTAAGAAATTGGCAGAAGGGCAGGTTATCCTTAAGAGCTCGATTATGATAGCTGGAACAGTGTAAGTAACAATTTTTGTCCGTTGGCTTCCTATACAGAGATGTTGAAAACCAATACTTATCCTTCTTCACCATAATATCTAGGAAAGGAATATTTTCCTCATCATACTGCATCTTAAATTTAAGATTAATGTCGCGGGTGTTGATCCATTCAAATAACAACTGTAATGAATGAGTGTCACCCTTCCATAGGATGAAAATATCATCGATGTACCTTTTGTACATCTGAATTTGTTGTTTATATGGATGATCGGATAGATGTATTTTTTTCACACTTGGCCATATAAAGATTCGCTATATCAGGGGCCATAGACGCCCCCCCCCCCCCCCCCCCCCCCCCATAGCTGTGCCTTTAGTTTGTAAGTAGAAATGTCCATCAAAATAGAAATAGTTTTTGGTCGACATCTGCGGTGGCCCAGGAAACCGGCAACACTTTGCAAGCAAAACAAAAAACCTTCAAGAACGCGGGCAGAGCACACCGCGCATGCGCGAATGGCTTCCCGCCCGCGGCGCGAGCGTACCCTCCCCAGTTTAATAAAAAGCAAAAGAGAGAACTAGAACAACTCCAAAGGGGAGGAGGGTGGGTTTGTGAGAACAATCAGCCTGCTGTCCTTGGAGAATACCTGCTACAGGTATGTATCTTCACTTTCTCTGAGGACAAACAGGCTGCTTGTTCTCACGATTGGGGTATCCCTAGCACCCAGGCTCACTCAAAACAATGAACATTGGTCAACTGGGCCTCGCAATGGCAAGGACATAATATAGATTGACCTAAAAAGAAACAGAACTAAGTGAGAGTGCAGCCTGGAACAGAAGAGAAATGGGTCTAGGAGGGTGGAATTGAATTCTAAACCCCAAACAGATTCTGCAGCACCGACTGCCCAAACCGACTGTCGCGTCGGGTATCCTGCTGAAGGCAGTATTGAGATGTGAATGTGTGGCTTGATGACCACGTTGCAGCCTTGCAAATCTCTTCAATAGAAGCTGACTTCAAGTGAGCCACTGACGCAGCCATTATGAGCCGTGGCATGGCCCTCTAGAGTCAGCCCAGCTTGGGCATAAAGTATATGCAATCCGCTAGCCAATTAGAGATTGTGCGTTTTCCAATGGCTACTCCCCTCCTGTTGGGGTCAAAAGAAACAAATAACTGGGCGGACTGTCTGTAGGGCTTTGTCCACTCCACGTAAAAGGCCAATGCTCTCTTACAGTCCAAGGTGTGCAACTTGTCTTCACCAGGGCAGGTATGAGGACGGAGAAAAATGTTGGCAAGTCAATTGACTGGTTCAGATGGAATTCCGACACCACCTTCGGCAAGAACTTAGGGTGAGTGCGGAGGACTACTCTGTTATGATGAAATTTGATATAAGGTGCGTGCACTACCAGGGCTTGGAGCTCACTGACTCTACGAGCTGAAGTAACAGCCACCAAGAATATGACCTTCCAGGTCAAGTACTTCAGATGGTAGAATTCAGTGGCTCAAAAGGAGCTTTCATCAGCTGGGTGAGAACGACGATGAGATCCCATGACACTGGTGGAGGTTTGACAGGGGGCTTTGACAAAAGCAAACCTTTCATGAAGCGAACAACTAAAGGCTGTCCAGAGATAGGCTTACCCTCTACACATTGATAATAAGCGCTAATTGCACTAAGGTGAACCCTTATGGAGTTGGTTTTAAGACCAGACTCTGATAAGTGTAGATGATATTCAAGCAGGGTCTGTGTAGGACAAGAAAAAGGATCTAGGGCCTTGCTGTCACACCAGACAGCAAACCTCCTCCATTTGAAAGAATAACACCTTTTCGTGGAATCTTTTCCGGAAGCAAGCAAGACTCAGGAGACACCCTCTGAAAGACCTAAAGAGACCACCTCTAAGCTCTCAACATCCAGGCCGTGAGAGCCAGAGACTGGAGGTTGGGATGTAGAAGCGACCCCTGGCTCTGGGGATGAGGGTCGGAAAACACTCCAATCTCCACGGTTCTTCGGAGGACAACTCCAGAAGAAGAGGGAACCAGATCTGACAAGGCCAAAAAGGTGCAATCAGGATCATAGTTCCCTGGTCTTGCTTGAGTTTCAGCAGTCTTCCCTACTAGAAGTATGGGAGGACACGCATACAGAAGGCCTGTCCCCCAATGAAGGAGAAAGGCATCTGATGCTAGTCTGTCGTGGGCCTGAAGTCTGGAACAGAATTGAGGGACTTTGTGATTGATCGGAGTGGCAAAAAGATCCACCGAGGGGGATCTTGTGGACAACGCCCATGTTTAGCGACCACTCATGAGGTTGCATTATCCTTCTCAACCTGTCGGTCAGACTGTTGTTTACGCCTGCCAGGTACGTGGCTTGGAGAAACATGCCGTGTCGGTGCGCCCAAAGCCACATCCGGACGGCTTCCTGATACAGAGGGCAAGATCCGGTGCACCCCTGCTTGTTGGTGTAATACATAGCAACCTGATTGTCTGTCTGAATTAGAATGATTCAGATCGCTCGTAATTCCAGGAGGTTGATCTTAAGACCCTTTTCCTGAAAGTACCAAGCTCCTTGAGTGTAAAGTCCATCTACATGAGCTCCCCACCCCAGCAGGGATGCATCCGTCATCAGCACTTTTTGTGGGTGAAGAATTTGGAATGGACATCCCAAGATCAAATTGGATTGAATGGTCCACCACTGAAGGGAACTGCAAAAGTCGGTGGAGAGATGGATGACATCTGCTAGATCCCCTGTAGCCTGGCACCACTGGGAAGCTAGGGTCCATTGAGCTGATCTCATATGTAGACGCGCCATGGGAGTAACATGAACTGTGGAGGCCATGTGTCCTAAGAGTGTCAACATCTGCCGAGTTGTGATCTGTTGAGACGCTCGAGCCATGGACACGAGGGCCAGGAGATTGTCTGCCCTTGCCCGGGGAAGATAAGCTCGAGATGTCCGTGTGTCCAACAGAGCTCCAATGAACTCTAATTTTTGAACTGGAACAAGATGGGACTTGGGATAACTGATCACGAACCCCAGTACCTCTAGCACTCGAATAGTCGTCCGCATGGACAGTAGAGTGCCTGCCTCCGAGGTGCTCTTCACCAGCCAATCATTGAGATAAGGGAACACGTGCACTCCCAGTCTGCGTAGTGATGCTGCGACAACAGCCAGGCACTTTGTAAAAACCCTGGGCGCAGACGCGAGGCCAAAAGGTAGCACACAGTACTGAAAGTGGCGAGTTCCCAACCGAAATCGAAGATACTTCCTGTGAGCTGGGAGTATCGAGATGTGGGTATAGGCATCCTTTAAGTCCAGAGAGCACAGCCAATCGTTTTCCTGAATCATGGGAAGAAGGGTGCCCAGGGAAACCATCCTGAACTTTTCTCGGACTAGGAGTTTGTTCAGGGCCCTTAGGTCTAGGATGGGACGCATCCCCCCTGTTTTCTTTTGCACAAGGAAGTACCTGGAATAGAATCCCAGCCCTTCTTCCCCTGGTGGAACGGGTTTGACCACACTGGCCTTTAGAAGGGCAGAGAGTTCCTCTGCAAGTACCTGCCTTTGCTGGAAGCTGTAAGAATGAGCTCCTGGTGAGCAATTTGGAGGTTTGGATTCCAGACTGAGGGTGTATCTTAACCGGACTACTTGAAGAACATACTGGTCGGAGGTTATAAGAGGCCACCTTTGGTGAAAAAATATTAACCTCCCTCCAACCGGTAAGTTGTCCGGAACGGACACTTGCACAGTGTCTATGCTGCACTGGAGCCAGTCAAAAGCCCATCCCTTGCTTTTGCTGGGGAGCCGCATGGGCCTTAGGTGCATGCTGTTGACGAGAACGAGCACGCTGGGACTGAGCCTGGGTAGGCTGCTGAGAAGCAGGAGTGTACCTATGCCTATTGTAGGAATAAGGAGCACTCCTCCTCCCTCCCAAAAAAAAAAATCCTAGATGAGTAAGTGGTAGCAGAAGACGCCCGGCGGGAGAGAGAATCCATAGCATCATGGTGCTTTTTGATCTGATAGACCACATCCTCTACTTTTTCGGCAAAAAGGTTATCCCCCCGGCAAGGAACATCCGCCATTCGCTACTAGACCTTATGATCGAGGTCAGAGACACACAGCCATGAGAGTCTGCGCATCGCTATACCTTGAGCAGCTATTCTGGATGTCAGATCAAAAATGTCGTAAGTACCCCTGGCCAGGAATTTTCGACATGCCTTCTGCTGCCTGACCACCTGGTGAAAAGGTTCGGTGAGTTCCGGAGGAAGCACTTCGACCAAACTGGACAGCTGCCTCAACGAGTTCCGCAAGTGGATGCTCGTGTAGAGCTGGTATGTCTGTGTCTTGGCTGCGAGCATAGCGGCCTAATACGTCTTCCTCCCAAAAGAATCCAAGGTCCTAGACTCTCTGCCTGGGGGCGCCAAGGCATAGTCTCTAGTACTCTTGGCTCTCTTGGGAGCAGAATCCGCCACCATAGAATCATGAGGTAGCCGAGACTTCACCATCACTGGCTCTCCGTGGACTCTGTACTGGGACTCAGCTTTTTTGGGGACCACTGGATTAGAGGGAATGACCAGTTTCACATAAGAACTTCCCTGAGTGTGTTATACAACGGAGCTGTTGCAACATCTGTAGGTGGAGAAGGATAATCCAAGACCTCGGGCATCTCGGCCATGGGGAAGGGAATATCCTTAGACATTTCCCGAACAAAGGAGGAAAAAGAAAGACTCTCAGGCGGAGACATCCTTCTTTCAATGGCGGAGTAGGATCAGAGGGGACCCCATAGGACTCTTCTTCAGAAAAGTATCTGGGATCTTCCTCTTCCTCCCACGAGCGCTCATCATCGGTATCGGACAAGAGCTCTCTAAGAGCAGCCCGAACTCGAGCCTGTGTTGACGTCGAGGAATGACGACCTCGAAGGGGATGTCGAGAAGTCGACCCCTACCTGGACTGCGGTGAAGCTTCCCCCTCTGACGCCAAAGAGGAGTCGACCCGGGTGGCAGCTGATGTCGATGCCGCAAGTGGCACAGAGGATGGGGACCTCACCACAGGCGAAGGAGCAGATGCTGCTTCAAGAGTCGGTGCAGAAGGCACAAGCACCCCTGGCACAGAAGTAGGCTGGCACAGCAATCCCTCCAGAAGCTCTGGAAGAAGGGCCCTGATGTACTCATCGAGAGCCTCCATCGGAAAAGGTTGTGGGGCCGGTGCAGGAGTTGGTGGCAGAATCTGTGGGGGCTCAAGAGCTGGTACGAGGCTGCCAGAAGACCGAAGCTTCGGCACCTCCTGTATAGAGGGGTGAGCGGTCCTCTCGGCGCTGACGCTTCTCGGGTGCCGAATCCCTCGGTTCCCCGGCGCTCTTGGTACAGTGCATAGGAGGAGATCGACAACGGTGCTTCTTAGCCTTTGCTCGATGCCCATCATTGAGAGTCCTCGGTACCAAAGAAGAGGACGTGGAATCCTCACACCTCCTCAGGGCAGAGTCCAAAGGTCGGTCCAGGGGGCCTACATAGCAGTAGGCCTCGAGACAGGTGGAGACCCACTCGATGCCTCGCTGCTCCCAGCATGATGTGGTAGTTCAGCAGCCATTACCTGTGCTCTCAAAGTCGATGCTTCCCTCGACGTTGACGCCGCCGACCTCAGTACCGATGCTGACGTCGAAGGACCAGACCGATCAGCAAAAAGTTTTTCCCATAGAGCCTCCCGAGACACTTGGGTCTGTTTTTTCATTAAAGGACACAGCTTACAAGCAGCTGGAAGATGATCGGGCCCAAGGCACTGCAGACACCACGAGTGGGGGTCAGTACCTGAGATGGTCCAGTTGCACCGAGTACAACGCTTGAAGCCGCTGGGTGTCCTTGATGACATGGACGGAAAAACTGCGGCTGCGAAATTAAAAGACTCGATGATGCCAATAAAAAAGGCACAAAAAAGGAAACAAAAACCGTCCGAGTGGCCTAAAAGCTGGCTGCTGCGAAAAAGGAAGGAAACTTAAACTTAGTGAGAAAAACTAAGGAAATAAAGGAAAAAACTTCTTATTTTTTTTAATATAAATTTTGTTGAAAACAAAAAAAGAGAAGAAGAACAACAACAAGGAAGCGGTAACACGCAAAAAGTCTCCTGGGCCAAAAGGAACACAGCTGAGAACCGTGTCACCTCAGACGTGGATAAAACGAAACTGAGGAGGGCACGCTCGCGTCACGGGCTGGAAGCCATTCTCGCATGTGCAGTGTGCTTTGCCCGCACGACGGAGTGTTCTCGAAGGTTTTTTCTTTTGCTTGCAAAGTGTTGCCGGTTTCCTGGGCTGCCGCGGACGTCAACCCAATCGTGAGAACAAGCAGCCTGCTTGTCCTCGGAGAAACAACATTACAATAATTCAAACAGGGTTGTATAAAACTCATCCTCAGATTAAAATGTTTGTTACTTTCGAACTACTCTCATTTTATGAAAGACCATCTTCACCACCTTACTAATGTGAGGATTGCATTCAAAACCATCCCCATATATAAAAATGCATCACATAGTTCAGTTGAAGCTGTAAAGTGAGGATCATGACAAACAATAAGAACTTCCATTTTAGCATAATTACTAGGACAGATCAAAGGTCCAACAACCCCAGTATCCTGCTTTCAACAGTGGCCAATCCAGGTCTCAAGTACCTGTCAAGATCCCAGAACAGTAAAACAGATTTTATGCTGCTTATCCTAGAAATAAGAAGTGAATTTTCCCAAGTCCATCTTAATAATGGCTTATGGACTTTATTTTTTTCAGAAAATTATCCAAACCTTTTTTAAACCCTGCTAAGCTAACTGCTTTTACCACATTTTCTGGCAATGAATTTGAGAGATTAATTACACATTGAGTGAAAAAATATCGAAGATTGAACCAATTCCTGGACCACAGACGTTATCTTAAAAACCTAAGGATAGTCATTCTGGGTCAGACCAGTGGTCCATCTAGTCCAGTTTCCTGTTTCTAACAGTGCCCAATCCAGGTCACAAGTACCTGGCAGAAACCCACATATTAGCAGTATCTTGATTGATTGTATTCACTACAACAAGTAGTCATGAGCCACAGAATTAAATGTAGTAGACACATCTAAGAACAGCAGCAAAACCCCTGGATTAGCTTTTTGAATAATCACGTCATGAGTCTCAGCTCTGTGCTGCTTCCAAAACCCATGCTGCTTTGCATCAAGAAGATAATTCTGGTCGATATGGGTTTCCAGCTGGGCCAACAGTATCCAACTAAGCAATTTTGCTAAAAAAAGTAAACTGGAAATAGGTCTAAACGAATTGGAAGAGGAGACATCCAACTTGGGTACTTTAAAAACTAAGCAAACACTTGTCTTCTTAAGGGACAAGGATACCATGCCCGTTCTAAGTGATGATGTACAATTTGTGAAAGGACATCTATAACCTCATTCCTAACCATCTTGATCTAGCTTGTAGGGCAGGGGTCCAGCGGAGATGCAGCAGTATTTAGTATTCCAAATACCCTACAGATTTCCTCTGCAATTAGAAAATCAAATATATCCCATGTACTGTAGGGGATCAACCCCTGGGTATACGAACCACAACTGGAGGAACAGAATTCAATGCCTGCATTTTGAATTGAAACTAAGTAAGACCCTGTACAGAGTCCCTGGGGGGAGTGACTGGGAGTAGCTTGAAATAAAATGCAGAGAGAAAGTGCCCTAGTCTTGAAAAATGACAGAGGGAGAGGAGATTGAGAGGACAGAAAAATGACAGTTTGCTCTTTAGAGGGTTCTTTGGTTGCCTGCAATCCCCTGCAAAGTGACCCAAAGAAGGAGAAGGGGGATCCTGAAGCATCACCTCAAGGCTGGGCTAGAAAAGAGGAGCAGTTATTGACCCACTCACAATAACTGGTGAAGGGGTCAGAGCTTTGGGCAGATTGGGGAGTCCGACCCGTAAGCAGGGTTAGGGGCAGGACATAGCCTATTGAAGGCCGGGGTGCCATTCTCTGAGGTACACCCGGAAGGAAAACAACCCTAAGGGACTGTGCTTGGTGGTAACAGTGAGTTGGTGGAAGAGAAAACAGCCCTGGGATTATATCTGGTGGACAGAGGTGCTTGTGAATATGTGAATAACCCTGATAAAAAGAAAAGAATCTCCTGCATATACGCCCTGGAAGGAAGTGGTATAGATGTTACCCATGGAACGGCAGAAGTAGGTTGATTTAAATAAGAGTTTATATAAGTGACTGAAGTGAAGAATCATTGAAGTAGCAAACTGCTTGTTGTGGAAGTTACAATAAAGTTGAGTTTGTTAGTAAATCCTTTGGAATGCAGTGTGGTTCCTGGACTGGAGAGCTGAGTGGAACCCGGAACTGGAAAATGTGTCTCTCAAATACCTGGCTCACTATTCTGGACCACGAGAGACTCCTGAGACAATTAAGGAGTCATGGGATAGAAGGCAATGTCCCTTCTGTAGATTAGGAATTGGTTACTGGACAGAAAACAGAGGATAGGTTTAAATGGCCATTTTTCTCAATGGAGGGTGAATAGTGGAGTGCCGCAGGGATCAGTACTAGGACCGGTACTATTTACAGTGGGGGAAATAAGTATTTGATCCCTTGCTGATTTTGTAAGTTTGCCCACTGACAAAGACATGAGCAGCCCATAATTGAAGGGTAGGTTATTGGTAACAGTGAGAGATAGCACATCACAAATTAAATCCGGAAAATCACATTGTGGAAAGTATATGAATTTATTTGCATTCTGCAGAGGGAAATAAGTATTTGATCCCTCTGGCAAACAAGACCTAATACTTGGTGGCAAAACCCTTGTTGGCAAGCACAGCGGTCAGACGTCTTCTGTAGTTGATGATGAGGTTTGCACACATGTCAGGAGGAATTTTGGTCCACTCCTCTTTGCAGATCATCTCTAAATCATTAAGAGTTCTGGGCTGTCGCTTGGCAACTCGCAGCTTCAGCTCCCTCCATAAGTTTTCAATGGGATTAAGGTCTGGTGACTGGCTAGGCCACTCCATGACCCTAATGTGCTTCTTCCTGAGCCACTCCTTTGTTGCCTTGGCTGTATGTTTTGGGTCATTGTCGTGCTGGAAGACCCAGCCACGACCCATTTTTAAGGCCCTGGCGGAGGGAAGGAGGTTGTCACTCAGAATTGTACGGTACATGGCCCCATCCATTCTCCCATTGATGCGGTGAAGTAGTCCTGTGCCCTTAGCAGAGAAACACCCCCAAAACATAACATTTCCACCTCCATGCTTGACAGTGGGGACGGTGTTCTTTGGGTCATAGGCAGCATTTCTCTTCCTCCAAACACGGCGAGTTGAGTTCATGCCAAAGAGCTCAATTTTTGTCTCATCTGACCACAGCACCTTCTCCCAATCACTCTCGGCATCATCCAGGTGTTCACTGGCAAACTTCAGACGGGCCGTCACATGTGCCTTCCGGAGCAGGGGGACCTTGCGGGCACTGCAGGATTGCAATCCGTTATGTCGTAATGTGTTACCAATGGTTTTCGTGGTGACAGTGGTCCCAGCTGCCTTGAGATCATTGACAAGTTCCCCCCTTGTAGTTGTAGGCTGATTTCTAACCTTCCTCATGATCAAGGATACCCCACGAGGTGAGATTTTGCGTGGAGCCCCAGATCTTTGTCGATTGACAGTCATTTTGTACTTCTTCCATTTTCTTACTATGGCACCAACAGTTGTCTCCTTCTCGCCCAGCGTCTTACTGATGGTTTTGTAGCCCATTCCAGCCTTGTGCAGGTGTATGATCTTGTCCCTGACATCCTTAGACAGCTCCTTGCTCTTGGCCATTTTGTAGAGGTTAGAGTCTGACTGATTCACTGAGTCTGTGGACAGGTGTCTTTCATACAGGTGACCATTGCCGACAGCTGTCTGTCATGCAGGTAACGAGTTGATTTGGAGCATCTACCTGGTCTGTAGGGGCCAGATCTCTTACTGGTTGGTGGGGGATCAAATACTTATTTCCCTCTGCAGAATGCAAATAAATTCATATACTTTCCACAATGTGATTTTCCGGATTTAATTTGTGATGTGCTATCTCTCACTGTTACCAATAACCTACCCTTCAATTATGGGCTGCTCATGTCTTTGTCAGTGGGCAAACTTACAAAATCAGCAAGGGATCAAATACTTATTTCCCCCACTGTAACATATTTATAAATGATCTGAGAAACCGAACAACTAGTGAGATGATTAAATTTGCAGGTGAGACAAAACTATTCAAGCTGTTAAAACACATGCAGATTGTGAAAAATTGCAGGAAGACAGGGCATCCAAATAGATTAAATTTAATGTGGAGAAATGCAAGAGATGCACATTGGGAAGAATAATCTGAATCATAATTACTGATGCTAGGGTCCACCTTAGGAGTCAGCAGTCAAGAAAAAGATCTAGGTGTCATAGTAGACAATACGCTGAAATCTTCTGCCCAGTGTGTGGTGGCGGCCAAAAAAAAGGAAACCGAATACTAGTAATTATTAGGAAAGAGATTCAAAATAAGACAAAGAATTATTATAATGCCTCTGTATCAGTCCATGGTGCAACCTTGCCTCGAGTACTGCATTCAACTGTGGTTGCTGTATCTCAAAAAAAGATATAGCGGAATTAGAAAAGGTTCAACTGACCCACCCCAGCTTGACTGTAAGTGGACTAGAAATGAGGTGTATGGTGAGAGCAGCCTGAGAGTGAGCGAAGACTGTGAAGTTTGTGTAAGGCTTTTTCTGTGGACCAGAGCTGGAGGTTGTCCACGTGTGAGACATGAGTTACACATGCACAGGACTTTTTTTTTTGAGGGGGTACCGAGTACCGGCACCTTTTCCATTGTCTGCTAAAATTGACCCATGGTCCCCAAATTTTAATGATGAGCTTAGGCTCTACACACCAATTCTGCCTCATCATAGATTCTGTGACTGGTTGCAGGGGGCCTGGCTATTGTGGGGTGGGTCCCTCAGTGATTATCCCACCCCTGAAAGGTGGCCTGACATTTGAGTACCGGCATCTGTTTTGCTACATAACATGTGTATAATGGTGTGTATTTTACAGAATTGCTCCATAAGGAGGTAATTCTATAAAGTAGGTGCTAACATTTGTGTGTCAATTATGTGTATAAATGATTAGAATACCAGCATACATGTGCACATGTAAATGTCAGATATGTGCCATTCTGTAACTACGTGCATATCTTTGATAGCACATAATTTGCAGGTGGACATAGAGCTGGCTCTAGACACATACCTCCCACAATTAGGTGCACATACTTACATCAGCTCTATGGCAGGAAAAAGAAGGTGGTAATGCCTTTGTATAAGTCTTTGGTTAAGACCTCATTTAGAGTATTAGTGGAGGATTGGATGGTAACATACAAATTGAAACTCAATTTGGAAAAAACTAAATTCATTTTTGCATTTAATTCTCAGCAAACTGCTTTTTGTCACTCTTTACTTATAAATGGTCCTTATTTTCCAGTTGAATCAGAACTAAAGATATTGGGGGTAGTTTTGGATGCCAAGCTATCTTTTGATAACTATGTGGCGCTGTTAACCATAAAGCTTTTATTCATTTAAGAAGACTCAGACACTGTTTTGAACTAGTGCAATTTAGACTGATTGTTCAGGCTATGTTTCTGAGTCAGCTTGATTACTTAACATACTTTTTGTGGGCTGTACTCAAACACTCTTCAAAAGGTTACACACATTGTAGAATATGGTGATTAGAGTAGTTTATTCAGTGGGCAAGTTTGAAAGAGTGACTCCATTACTAATTAAAGCACACTGGCTGTCGATTCATGCTAGAGTCTACTTCAGCTTGTACGACTATTTTTAAGATATTGCATGGTATAGCACCACAGTACATGTCTTTGATAGCTTTTCCAATCTTAATAAAGTTAGGCGACTAAGAGATATTTTGATGTTACATTTACCATCCTCTTAGTCTATTAGATATAAGAAGGTTTTTCAGTCTTCCTTTTCTTTTTTAGGTACCAACTTATGGAATGAGCTTCCTTTTGTGATTAGGCATTTTAATAGCCTTATTTTATTTTGAAAATCATTAAAAACATGGCTATTTGAGAAGTTTTTAAAGTAAGGATTATGATGATTTAGTTTTACATTTATATTATGTTATTGGATGTTCTCTGTATTTTCCCAGGTTTTTAATGTGTGTGAGCACGTAGGCACATTTGGGGGCCAAATATGAGAAAGTAACCAGACAAAGGGAAAAGAACAATTTGACCAATAAAAGGAGGATTTTGTTAGGGAATGTATGACCATGTGATAGAAGGAAAGTAAAAGAATATAAAAATAATAGAGTGAGATAAGCAAACTTAGGAATTGCAAACACTGACTTGCATCTTGCCGTCATCTGCTTGTAACTTCCTCTCACCGGAAAAAAAGAGACCTGTATTTCTGCTTTAAACATTTTTTGTTTGGAGAAATTACTGCTCTTCCTGTGTTACACCCTATTGATTAATAAATGTGGCTGTTGTCTTGCAGAATACATTGGTGGTGTTCTATTTTTAAATTTATTATTAAATTATTTTCTTTCTAAAAGAGATCTAAAAATAGTTAATCTTTTCCTGTGATCAGTAGGAAAGGTAAAGGTAATCCGGGGGAGAAGCACCCAAAGGTTTAGCTTTCATTGGCCTTCTGAATATTGCACCCTCCTAGTAAGGTGAGGAGGAGGGGGGGGAGGTAAACAGGGAATAAAAGTCAGAAGATAACCAGACTCACCAATACAGTAAAGGAACAGAGACCCCCCCCCCTTTTTTTTTTTACTTTGTTGTCTGAAGACACATTTAGGAAACTCTCTGGAAACTCTCTAAAAGCAATATATCGCTATTGTGTGCTAACATAACGTACATTGGAATGTGACAATATTGCTTTTTCAGGTGGCACAATCCCCTTATATATCATGCAACCCTAGTTCTGTTCCCTGAGCATAAGATTTAAAGAAAAGCCTTAAAGATGATTATAGGATCCACTGATATTATGTACTAAATTAAAATCCACCCTCCCCCTTTGTTTTATAAAGCACACATTGGAAAATATATTTGCATTTCTCATATTTGATTAGTAACCATTTTATATATTTAATCTTCTAATATTTATACAACTTTTGGAGGAACAAAATTTAAAACTATAGTACAATCTTAACACCCAGAAAAACCAAGACATTTGAAAGCATAAAAAGAATGCAACTGTTTACCAACCTTGATTCAGTAATGCTGCTACCATCTGCGGAAGCTGAAGGAGAATAGCGCCAGAAGGTTTGCCACAGCTTTTCAATCAAACTAAATTGAAGATTCACTACCACATCCAATATTGCCTGCAAAACAGAAACAGAATTCTTGGCACTTATACTGCTGAATGTCTATTCAACAATGTGCTGAAGATATCTGCAAGAAAGTGGAGAACTGCTATTTCATTTTCTTTTCATTTAATTAATTTGGTCTTATATCCCACATATCCAAATCAGGTTTGGTTCTATGTGGCTTACAGTGTAGCATATCTTGAGTCATTATAACTAAGTTTTTGACTGGACATCTGAATACGCATGCTTTGCTTAGGGCAAGTTCTAATCCACAAGGTGGTGGAAGAGGTAAAGAAAGGGAAGGATCTAATATAAATTAGCAAACTCATGCATTATGAGAAATAACTACTCAAAAAAGTGGTATTCCACAATTTCCTGTGTGAGCCCAGATGAAGATTCTGTAGCAAATGTCACAGTAATTTTGTAGAATAGATGAATAAATTTGCATGTTAATTAAAGTTAATATAGTTTTATAACAAGTCCCTTACTGAAAACTATTAATGTTCCCAGATTACTTGAAGGATTGCAGGGTGCAGTATGCTCAGGAGTGGCAATTTCAAACAGTTGTATGTTAGGAAAAAGCTCAGAATCATCAATGCAAAAAAAAAAAAAAAATCACTGCAGGAGTTTGCAGGTTTGCAGAAGGAAAAATCTTCCAAGATAACCAGTTGGCTATAGGAACTTTCCCCATGTGTTAGCACTCTTTCACAAAGTTAAAGAGAAAATTATCTGCTGATTCTTATTATTGGAAGAATGAGCTAAATGCCCAGTGGCACAATTTATACTGAAAAACATTAGATCCAAATCTATACACTGACAGGAGAGAAAGACTAAATAACTTGGACAAAAAGGATATAATTTGATTATTTCCTCAACAAAGCAATTCAACAATAAATATCAGAAATAGATCTACATTTTGGGATCCACTTGTGACCCAGAGTGGCCACTGTCAGAGATAGAAAGCTAGGTTGATGGATCGCAGTATGACTTGGCCTCACTTTTCTTATAATCTAATCTCTGTGTGAAAATGTGTGTGGACATTTCATTCGCTAACCAGTGGCAGTGCCCTGAACTTGCAATAAATTTAGTTAAATATTTCCTGTATTGTTACTCAGTTTCTATCACCATCTTTGAAAATGTTGGCCCTTTTTCCCATCTAGAACTGCTTCAGTTCTGTTTACATTTGAAGGCTTCCTTACATGACCAGTTTATTTCAGGTCTGATCGAAAAAGAGGAAGGAAGGGAGGATTGGAGGAGAAGGAGAGAGAAGAGGTTAGGGAGTTATGGGATCCAGACCCAGGAAAGAGGAACTCTTTTCATACACAGCTGTATCCCCCCTATTCCACCTACACATACTGCCCTAGCTTAGATCAGTGTTTCCGAAGTCTAGTCCTGGAGTACCCCTTTGCCAGTCAGCTTTCCAGGATATCCAAGAACTTGATTTCCATACATTGCATCAATTATATGCAAATCTCTTTCATGCATTTTCATTGTGGATATCCTGAAAACCTGACTGGCAAGGGGTACTCCAGGACTGGACTTGGGAAACACTGGCATAGATCACCTTTATTCATTTATCTCTAATATACCCCTGGCACCAATCCCTTCTCCTCTCCAATATTTCATAGCAACGAACAGCTCTTACAACTATATCCCTGGCATCAATCCATTTATTTATTGGTTGCATTTGTATCCCACATTTTCCCACCTTTTTGCAGGCTCAACGTGGCTTACATATTGCCGTTAACGGTGTTAGCCGATTCCGATCTGAACAAATACATGGTAAAAATGAATGCAAGGTGATGTTGTGGTAGATAAGGTACATATAAGGTAGGTGTAGTTGGGGGAACTTAGAAAAGGGGTGAGGGGAGGCAGGTATCTTTTTTTACGGTGAGAGGAAATTGCAAGCAGATTTACTCAAACATACACACTCATATACATTCCTGCTTGTCCATTCACCCTTTGTCTCCTTCCTATAGAATCACCCCTCTCTCTCATCTCCTAGCACTCTACCTTCTAACTCAGTTATTTTCACTATCATCCCTTGCCAATCTTCCTCATCTCCCCACACCAGCTGATCCCACGACCTATATGCTTTAGCCAGTCTCTTCTCTCAACTCCCCCCACTCAGCTGATTCACTCTAGCACAAAGCCAGTTGGCAGAAGGAGAACAACAGCATCTTGAGTCATCTCATCAACTTCTGCTGCCCAGGACCAAACTTACAGTTTGAAGCATGACAGAAAGATTAGCACCATACAGTTCAAACTGTGTCTCAGACTCCAGGCAGCAGGAGGAGAAGAAGAAGGAGGAGGAAGTAGCTCTGGCTCACTGGAGAGGATTTAGCCTGGGGACAGAGGATAGATTTAGGCAGATCTTGGGGACTGGAGAGGTCTCCTGCACTTATACTCAGGTGCCTCTCTCTAGTTTTGCACATTTCTACAAAAAAAAAAAAAAAGGCAAATTAAAAGAAAGCAGAGGATACTGGGCTTCATCCTTTGGTCTTACCCAGTGCAGTAGTTCTTATGTTCTTATGGATCTGCAATAGGCATGGCAGAAGCTAAAGGCAGGAAGATAGGTGGGGATGATGTGCTAATAAGCACATAAGTAATGCCACACTGGGAAAAGACCAAGGGTCCATCGAGCCCAGCATCCTGTCCACGACAGTGGCCAATCCAGGCCAAGGGCACCTGGCAAGCTTGCCAAACGTACAAACATTGTATATATGTTATTCCTGGAATTGTGGATTTTTGGTCAGGATAGGAATGGAGCAGACTCTGAGTGAAGTTGGCAACATCAATATTAGGAGGAAGAGTTGTTCTGTATGTGAGAAGGGAGGAAAGGGAAAGGATTGTGAACAGTATATGGTAGTGGTTCCCAAACCTAATCCTGGAGGCACCCCAGCCAGCCAGATAGATTTACATGCAGTGGAGGCAGTGAATGCAAATCTCTCTTGTGAATATTCATTGTGGATATCCTGAAAACCTGACTGGCTGGGGTGGCCTCCAGGATTAGGTTTGGGAACCATTGGTATATGGAGAGGAGCAGGGAAAAGAGACAACAGGTGTTATGGGACGGTAGAGCACAGGGTGAGAGCTGTTATAATAAACAGAAGAAAAGGAAAATAGACGAATAAGGGACAGAGGAGTGGAAAAAATTAAAAGCTAGAGAAAGAATTGCAATGTTTCCTGAGGTTGCATGTGACCACATGAGCACCATGAAAATTTTGATGAAGACAACCACAAAGTTTGGAGAGACAAAAGAACTTCACTCTAGTGAAGAAAGTCACTTTACCAGGCAGCCCATACTACAATGGGCTGCTGATCCTGAGGTTACATGGATCTCCCACACTGCCTGCCAGACACTAGCGGAAGAATTGACAGGATGCCTGAATAAACTCAGCAACAAGGGCTTAGATCAGAACACACCCTCTCAAACCCTGAGGCTGGGGCAAAACAATCCCATTAGTGGTTGTCAATTGTCCTCTTGGGGGAGCCACACCATATTTGAAACATACGAGTTTACTTTTCTCAGAACCTGAAATCCAGGCCCTAGAGCCAGGGGTAATGCCTGGTTGTGGCATTGGATCAAC
Source organism: Microcaecilia unicolor (assembly GCF_901765095.1). Classification (NCBI taxonomy): domain Eukaryota; kingdom Metazoa; phylum Chordata; class Amphibia; order Gymnophiona; family Siphonopidae; genus Microcaecilia; species Microcaecilia unicolor. Next base: position 236,885,433 of record NC_044032.1, on the reverse strand, counting down.
TCTCCTGGTCAGGCAGGCAGGGACAGTACCATTAACAATACCTGCAGGGATAGCGCTACACAACACTAGTGTTTACACTCTCCCCATAGGGAGAGATGCCTAGACAAATACATATCACATAACCGAGGTGGTAGTACAGGATACTCTAGGATAGGCACACACAAGTCTTTATTTTAAGGCAGGATAGGCATAGGAAGAAGGAAAGTTTATGTGTGAATGTAGAGAGAAATTCTGAACCTAGGAAAGGACGGTTATATGATATGATAAGAGCCTGGTATGGTCCAGATACTGCTGTCAATAAACATTAACCTCTGTGGGGAAATTTACTTTAAACCAGAGTACAATTACTCCATATATCCACTAAATACTCACTGTTTCTAAATTAAACATTCAATCTTATCAATAACATTTATCAAATCATTAGACACAAACCCTCTAACAATACAATATAACACAAAGTGCCCCCAGAATTCCAAACCACCCTCTCCTTCAATCACACACACACACATGCACTGCCGATATTTGCATTATTGATTAGGCTACCATCCCTTTCCTTGAAATGTCCTCTAAACCCTATACATCAGTTGAGCTCAATCATCAGCTTGCGGGATTCCCCCGTTGACGTATACTTCAAATGAGTCTCAAATGTTCATGGAAAGTTATCACAAATCCAAAAACAAGTCCAAAACCAAGTGTGGTAGCCTGATAAATCCAACGTGAGTTGTATATATCAACTAATCAGACCAATTATGGGCCATAACGTGTTGAGCGTCATTCCAGGTTGGGTCTTGGCTACTGAAGACACCACTGATGCGTCCTCATGCAATCGATCACCATAGTTCCTGGTTCTCTATGCGAGACCGCATTTCATTTCAAACTTCCTCAGGACAACCACATAACACAACCCATGGGGCTGTTTTACCAAGTCCACGCAGTCAGGAACTGCTGTCCCTGTTCTTGCCTACAGGATGTCAAATCACATGTGAACAATGAAACCTGTCCTGCAAGCATGCTTACTGCAGGGCTGATGCTGATGATAACCTGAAATAGCTACCTCATCTACCTCATGCTGCTGCAGAAGAAAACTGAACTAACCACTGAACATGCAGCAAGACAGAAGTTTCCACATGAGATAAGAACCATGAGAGTAACTCTCTACACAAGACCATCGTGAACTGAGCTTGACTAAATTGTTGCATTTCACACAACAAGTGTGTAACTACCAAGAATGGCAAAAGAAGTTCTGAATAATTACTCATTTTAGCATTACTGTAATTTTCTAATTTTGGTTTGCTTTATTCCCATAAGTAAATGTAGGAATGAATTATATAATATGATAATCAATTCAATTAGAAATACTTTAGGTGTTTTCTAGGAGAAGGCCTATGATATGTCCGACAGGCACTTTGCAATATATAGCCTTAGTTCTGACTATCCTACTTATGATATATCTGCTTATGACCAGATGTACAACCTGCTGCATGGGGCATATCTGTGAGGTAGAATGATTCAGAATGGAACAAACCTGCTTTTGTCAGTGGAAATTGGGCCCAGATAGTTGTGAATTGGACTTTCTGAGGCCTCTCTCCATGTATCCAAGGTTTTACCTTGGGCCTCATTATCTGCACTGCTTTGTCTCTGAATCTCCCTGCCACATCCAAATCCCCCTGCCATATCCAGAGATCTTCAACCTCCCTTTTCAGTTAGTAAATGAGAGAGAAAAATATTCCTTTTTTTCGGTGGAGGTGCATGTTACCGTGGCCAGGCTCTGTATACGTGTGCATGTTCCAATTGGTCATCCTGGTCAGGTCCTGTCCCACCTGGGCTAGGCAGAGCAGGAGTATAACTGCAATATGCATTGGTAGTTTTTAGGGGAACTTGTTTGGATCTTTTTTTTTCTTTGGCTTGTTGCTTTGATATTCTATCTCTGTGCACAGTGTGTTGAAATAGCAAGTTTCTGCAGGCTGGACCCTTCAATGCCCCCTCCCTGTGCACCATGAACACTGTTCATCTGTAACCAGAAGCTGTGTGAGCTGATTATCCTGCTGGCATCATATTAAAGGTATCTATTGCATCCTATTTCCTGGGTGAATGTGTGAGTTTGTAGTCTATGCACATTTTGCATCTGAAAATAAAAAAGAACTCACAAGGTACAATCTAGATCAGCCGCTTAGCTATGCAGGCACTGAATATGGTCTGGACCTGCATAACTGCTAGTTCCTCCAAGACTCCACCTCCAGATTGCCAACGCTCTGCCTGGATGACATCAGAGTTCTCTGGAAATATTCAGCAGTATTACCTTTCTTAAATGCCACTGAATATCTGCAGATAGCCAACTGAGGCTCCTGCCTGCTTAAATTGTTTTGATTATCAGACCCACAGTTTTAAGTCCTTTACTGCATATAAATAGATTTTCAGGTGATTAATAGTTATAAAATTAACATAATTATGCATAACAATATAAAAATGTTATCAATGTATATATGTGCCAAAGAACTTAAAAAATGATAGTATATGGTTTTTTTTTTTAAATCCCTTACTAAAGAATCTATTCATGAGTTTCTGCAATAAACCAGACAGTACCACTCATTATATACCAATCAAAGGGGCACCTTTCTGACACTTACAGTTTAGGGGGCAAGTTTGATACTCTCTGAAATGTTTGAAGGTATTGGAGGAGGTGCAAAGTATGTGCCTAAAAGCATGTAGGGAGCAGGGACAATTTTTAACCACATTTACCCATATTAAAATGTTTAAATATTGTCCTTGTGGTGGGTAATTTCATAACAGGAGCCATAAGTGAAATTTCCAATTGCCTATTTTATAAAGACAAATCCAAAACTCCACCACAAAGTGAGAAAAATCAAATCTTCAACCAATAATGCTTACCACAAAACCAAAATGATGGACCATCAGAAGAGTGAAGGAACTACGCTAGCCTTATTACAAGGCAAACTATTTGTTATTGTCACTCAAAATTCATTCATCAGTCCAATTTTTAAACTTCTTCCAACAAAGCACTGTAGTTTAATCTTCACTTTGTGTGAAGAGATCATCAACCAAGCCTAGTGCTGCAGCTTTTCACCTCATTCAACAGCAAATATGGCATAAGTGCATTCTTATAAACACAAACATGATTCAGAAATATTGGCATGCTCTCTTGCAATTACATATTTACCAGGAGTTACCTGTGACTGCATTTCAACAGGGACAGAATGTGGTGGTTAAGCTATCATCAACTCAGGGGCAATTCTTACACAAAGCCTGTGGAAAGTACAACTGGTGCACTTCCATGATTGAGAGACCAAGTTGGAGCACACTAATCATCAATTATGAAATTATTGCTCAAATTAATACTGATTGCACTTCCTTTATGTGATGTATGTGATAATATGCCCTTGTGCGCTTTTGTATGTGGGCCTTACTAAGTGTACATAAGTACATAAGTAATGCCATACTGGGAAAAGACCAAGGGTCCATCGAGCCCAGCATCTTGTCCACGACAGCGGCCAATCCAGGCCAAGGGCACCTGGCAAGCTTCCCAAATGTACAAACATTCTATACATGTTATTCCTGGGATTTTGGATTTTTCCAAGTCCGTTTAGTAGCGGTTTATGGACTTGTCCTTTAGGAAACCGTCCAACCCCTTTTTAAACTCTGCTAAGCTAACCGCCTTCACCACATTTTCCGGCAATGAATTCCAGAGTTTAATTACACGTTGGGTGAAGAAAAATTTTCTCTGATTTGTTTTAAATTTACTACACTGTAGTTTAATCACATGCCCCCTAGTCCTAGTATTTTTGGAAAGTGTGAACAGACGCTTCACATCTACCTGTTCCACTCCACTCATTATTTTATATACCTCTATCATGTCTCCCCTCAGCCGTCTCTTCTCCAAGCTGAATAGCCCTAGCCTCCTTAGTCTTTCTTCATAGGGAAGTTGTCCCATCCCCGCTATCATTTTAGCCGCCCTTCGCTGCACCTTTTCCAATTGTACCATATCTTTCTTGAGATGTGGCGACCAGAATTGAACACAATACTCAAGGTGCGGTCGCACCATGGAGCGATACAATGGCATTATAACATCCTCACACCTGTTTTCCATTCCTTTCCTAATAATACCCAACATTCTATTCGCTTTCCTAGCCGCAGCAGCACACTGAGCAGAAGGTTTCAGTGTGTTATCGACGACAACACCCAGATCCCTTTCTTGGTCCGTAACTCCTAACGTGGAACCTTGCATGACGTAGCTATAATTCGGGTTCTTTTTTCCCACATGCATCACCTTGCACTTGCTCACATTAAACGTCATCTGCCATTTAGCCGCCCAGTCTCCCAGTCTCGTAAGGTCCTCTTGTAATTTTTCACAATCCTGTCGCGAGTTAACGACTTTGAATAACTTTGTGTCATCAGCAAATTTAATTACCTCGCTAGTTACTCCCATCTCTAAATCATTTATAAATATATTAAAAAGCAGCGGTCCTAGCACAGACCCCTGAGGAGCCCCACTAACTACCCTTCTCCATTGTGAATACTGCCCATTTAACCCTACTCTGTTTCCTATCCTTCAACCAGTTTTTAATCCACAATAGGACATTTCCTCCTATCCCATGACCCTCCAATTTCCTCTGTTGCCTTTCATGAGGTACCTTGTCAAACGCCTTTTGAAAATCCAGATACACAATATCAACCGGCTCCCCTTTGTCCACATGTTTGTTTACTCCTTCAAAGAATTGAAGTAAATTAATTGGTCAGGCAAGATTTCCCCACACAAAAGCCGTGCTGACTCGGTCTCAGTAATCCATGTCCTCGGATGTGCTCTGTAATTTTGTTTTTAATAATAGCCTCTACCATTTTCCCCGGCACCGACGTCAGACTCACCTGTCTATAATTTCCCGGATCTCCCCTGGAGCCTTTTTTAAAAATGGGCGTTACATTGGCCACCCTCCAATCTTCCGGTACCACGCTCGATTTTAAGGATAAGTTGCATATCACTAGCAGTAGCTCCGCAAGCTCATTTTTCAGTTCTATCAGTACTCTAGGATGAATACCATCCGGTCCAGGAGATTTGCTATTCTTCAGTTTGCCGAACTGCCCCATTACGTCCTCCAGGTTTACCGTGAAGTCAGTAAGTTTCTCCGACTCGTCCGCTTGAAATACCATTTCCGACACCGGTATCCCACCCAAATCTTCCTCGGTGAAGATCGAAGCAAAGAATTCATTCAGTCTCTCCGCTACGTCTTTGTCTTCCTTGATCGCCCCTTTTACCCTTCGGTCATCCAGCGGCCCAACCGATTCTTTTGCCAGCTTCCTGCTTTTAATATACCGAAAAAATTTTTTTACTATGTTTTTTTGCCTCTAATGCTATCTTTTTTTCGTAATCCCTCTTGGCCTTCTTTATCTGTGCCTTGCATTTGCTTTGACACTCCTTATGCTGCTTCTTGTTATTTTCCGACGGTTCCTTCTTCCATTTTCTGAAGGCATTTCTTTTAGCCCTAATAGCTTCCTTCACTTCAACCAGTCCGGCTATCTTTTGGAGTTCCGTCTTTCTTTTCTAATTCGCGGAATATGTATGGCCTGGGTCTCCGGAATGGTATTTTTGAACAGCGTCCACGCCTGTTGTACAGTTTTTATTCTCTCAGTTGCCCCCCTAAGTTTTTTTTTTACCGTTCTTCTCATTTTATCATAGTCTCCTTTTTTAAAGTTAAACACTAACGTATTTGACTTTCTGTGTACAGTTACTTCAAGGTCGATATCAAAACTGATCATATTATGGTCACTGTTATCAAGCGGCCCCAGTACCATAACATCCCTCCACTAAGGACCAAGTCTAGAATTTTTCCTTCTCTCGTCGGCTCCTGCACCAGTTGCTCCATAAAGCTGTCCTTGATTTCATCAAGGAATTGTATCTCTGTAGCGTGCCCCGATGTTACATCTACCCAGTCTATATTTGGATAATTGAAGTCACCCATTATTATCACATTGCCCATTTTGTTCGCGTCTCTGATTTCTTTTATCATTTCTGCGTCTACCTGCTCATCCTGGTGAGGCGGACGGTAGTACACTCCTATCAACGTTTTTTTTCCCTTTTATACATGGAATTTCAACCCACAATGATTCAAAGGTGTGATTTGTGTCCTGCTGAATTTGTAATCTATCTGAGTCAAGGCTCTCATTAATATACAATGCAACCCCTCCACCAGTCCGGTCCACCCTATCACTACGATATACTTTGTACCCTGGTATGACAGTGTCCCACTGGTTAACCTCCTTCCACTAGGTCTCAGTAATGCCTATTATATCCAATTTTTCGTTTAGTGCAATATATTCCAACTCTCCCATCTTATTTCTTAGACTCCTAGCATTTGCATATAGACATTTCAGAGGTATTCATTTCTGCTTAAATGAACATAAGAGTAGACTCCATGTTAGAATGTTGACAGCTCCATTAGTAGTTCATGGGCCAAGAAAAAAAAATCATAAATGAAGGATTTATGTAGGAGAATTATAGATCATGACCCTTTGAATGTTCTTGGTGGTGACTCTAATTTTCAATTAAACTCCAGAAAACATTTTTGATCTACACACTACAACTGGTGAAGCTGGGACGACTAAATAAGTAATCAGACTGGATGACATTGATTTAGTATACTGTAATTGACTTTCAATCTGTGATCACATGATGTATTTATAAGAATGTGTTGACGCCATCTTTGTTTTACAGTAAACTTCAGTTAAGAATTGTGGTCTAGTGGAAAACTTATGAAGAGAGAAGCTACAACAATACATTTGATTGATTACTCTCTAATGCAGAGCAGTCTCAAAATGTAGTGTCGTTGTGGAAGAGGTTTAAAAATTTGGACTGATGAACTGACTAATATATTTCCTTCTCTCTTTTGATGGTGCTTGACATCAGTCGAGTTTTAAGTGAGCATGATTAGATTGGGATTTTATAAAAACAATATAGATACCTATATGTCTTTATCAAATAGGCTACTACCATGATTTCCAGTAGTGCACAAATCCTCTTGTATAAATTTACACCTGCATATGTGACAAGAACGGAACTGTGACCCAGCTCTGTCCAAATTACGTCCATGAGAACACCACTGGGCACATTTATTTTATTAGAATTTATAGTCTGCATAGGAAGAAATGATCAAGGTAGATGACAACCAAACATTTATAAAATAACATTAACCTATAGAAAATATAACTCGCCCCTGAATTAGTAGACATTCTCTCCCTTAATACATCATTCAGAAGTCTCACTAAACAGATGAGCCTTCAGAAGTCATTGGGTGTAGTTCTGTTCCACATACAAGAAACCAGAACATGCATGTGGAAAGTAATGGGCAAGGAACTGAGGAACATAGCGACATAGTCCCTCACCATCCTCACAAAATACAGTCTTGGCACCACCAACGGATGAGCCCCCTTAGGCCACAGGAATTGCCCTGGTTCTGATCAGTCCAGCAGTCCCCTCATGCAACACTGTATATTTCAGGATGCAAACTTTAAATTGGATCTGCTGCCATACTGGCAGCCAATGTAGGGCTTTTAATTTAGTCAATTTGACAATCTTTCCTCTTACTCCTGTCAACAGGTGCACTGGTGTGTTTTGGACAAACTGAAGTCACAAATGACCCCACCTGAAGACCAAGAAAAGCCCACTGCTGTAGTCCATCCTTCCTATTACAAATGCCTGTAATGCAAGACAGAAATTGAATAAAGGTGCAACACCTCACGTGTTTTAGAACAGGCTGCAAAAATCCAGCACCTTGACCTGCTCACTTTCACATAACTTAGAATCACTTTATGTATGGATATGTAGATTCCTCCCCCAACGCTGGCGGCAAGAGACCTACTGCAGACAGAACTTTCAACATCTGAAGGGGTTGTTGGTAGTTTTGGAGCAGGGCCTGCACAGCTGGAAAAGATGCCAGCGGTGACAGTAAGGGTCCCTATTGCGTAGGATCTCGGTGGTATGGGATCAAGAGAAATGCAGGTGGAAGCTGTAGTCATGCAGGAGGGTATCTCCCGACTACAGGTGGCCTTAATGAAGACTTCTTTTCTGTGGAAAACTGCAGTGATTACCCTGGAGTACTTATGGGATGCTATGGCTGGAATGGAAGTCTCTTTCTGCCAGAAACTGGTAAATACTGTTAAATAATTGAATGAATTTTTTCTTTGTGTGGATTTATTTGAGCAGTAAAGTTCTCATATGTCGAAAAATATTGATGCAGTGGACAAAAACGTTAAAGAAGTTTTGGATGGACAATATGCTCTGGTTAAACACAATATGCAGTCAAATCACAAGACTGAGAATTTGGATAATGATAGACAAAAAAACCTTATGTTTTATAAATTTTGCTAAAGTTCCATCAGTTGCACCATTGATACATTTAAGAAATAATTAGCTGAAATCTTAAAGATTCCAGAGCAATTTTATCCACCAGTTGCTCAGATTTAGTATATGTACTACTTTTTGTGAAGAAAGAACCAGGTCAGTCTGCACGTGGCTCTACTAATTTGGATATTTCATTGAATGTTTTAAATTTAATCCAAACTTTAGAAGAAGATACACTGGGGGTGAAACCAGCTACTTTGATAGTGAAATTTATTCTTGATCCAGATCTTGATTTAGTATTAAGAAATTCTTGTTGGCCTCAAAACTCCCTTTTCTTAAACTGCAAGATTAGAGTACTTCCTGATGTGGCTAAGGTCATACAAAGGTGACGTCCATTACTTCTGGAATTAAGGCCGCAGGTACAGCAGTTAGGAGGTTTATTTTGGTCAAACTTTCCCTGAAAATGTGTAATAAAATATAAATCCAACAAATATATTTTCTTAACCTGATCATCTTAAGGGTTTTTTGAATTCTAAACAGTGACTTCGCCTAGACCAGTTTCTCATTTGTCAACTTCAACCCATAGATATAAGATAGGAGTATAGCTTCTTTTCTTATTTCCTATTTATTATTGGTTCTTCCTTAGGACTGTGAATTGCTTCCTGCCTCATTAGTGGACTTGAATTACAGAGCTTTGATACTGAGGTGTATTTTCAAAGCACTTAGACTTACAAAGTTGCATAATAAGCAATGGAACTTTGTAAGTCTAAGTGCTTTGAAAATGAGCACCAAAGTGTATTAGTTTTGTATATTTTTAATTTTCCTTCAATGTTTTTCTGTATAATAGCTCTGTATTTGCTGTGACAAGAAATTGCTTTCTCTCTTGAAATTGCATGTTAAAATTTCTTATAAATAAAAATGTTTTAAAAAGTATCACACACAACAAGAAACCCTGAGAAGCACTGGATTACACGTTTACCCACTCACATTCATGCTCCCTCAAGAAATGACTAAAACCAATTTAAAAGCACACGGACAGTTCTCTTCGTCCTAAGGTGATACAGCTAGGTGTCTTGTCTAACCATTCAAAAGCCGAGGCAAAATCAAGTAATATCAGCAACAATTCTTGCTTCTTCTCCAGCTGAACTAATAAACTATGTTAAGTGGTAACACCAGAAATTGCTCAGCCCCCTATTTAAGCCATCAGAGTGATGCAGAAACTCATTCAATTGGATCAACACAAACTTCTCAAGCAGTTTGTGACAACTGGCAAATTTAGACACTAATTGGGATGCCTCTTTGAAAGCCAAAGAGGCATCCAAGCCCTTCTTTTCAAGCAGCAGTCTCTTAATCTTCCAAGAACAATGCCAGCAGAGAGTGATGAATTTTATTACATAGTAACATACTACTGTTGGCAGATAAAGACCTGTACGGTCCATCCAGTCTGCGCAGCAAGCATCTAAGAACAGGAGTCATGGAGGTTACATTTTCTTCCATACCCCTCATCTGGATGGCTTTCTTCCATACTCCTCATCTGGATGGCCGCAGAGGTGGTGGGCTACTACTCTCACATTCTTGTAGATTTCAACCTCTTCTTCCACCTCAGTCTCACTGCTTGTCTTCCTTCAAAGTCCACTCCATCGGTCTATTCACTCCTTTACCTCTCTGAGTAGCAGCCATTTATCAACCCCCTGATAAGTCCATTTCTTCCTGTCTCACTGACTGACTCCTGGAATTCCTTCTTTCTTGAACCTTCATCTCCTTCTTTCATTCTTGGGGATTTTAATATTGATGGCTAATGATCCCTCTGACTTTTATGCTTCTCAGTTTGTCACTTTAACATCCTCTTTCAATCTTCACCTGTGCTCTACTACCCCTACTCACCAGAATGGCCACTGTTTTGATCTTATCTTCTTCTCCAAATGCTCACTTTCCAATTTCTGCGACTCAATTCTTCCCCTCTCTGACCATCATCTGATAACTTTCACACTTAAACACCCTCCCCCCTCAGTCCGTCCAATCTCTACTAATACATTTAGGAATCTTCAGGCTATTGACTCTTCTACTCTGTCCTCCAGTGTTTCAAAACTCTTGTCAACCACTATGTTATCCAAGTCTGTCAATGAGGCTACCTCTTCTTATCTCCTCTACTCTGGATACTCTCGCTCCTCCCATTCCACATTCTGTAAGGCGTACCAAACCCCAGCCATGGTTGACCTTTAGAATCTGCTACCTACATTCCTGTGCCTGACCTGCCGAATCCCGTGCACATGCTGACTTCATACATTTCAAATTCTTGCTGACTTCCTTCCAGTCTGCTCTTTCACTTGCCAAACAGGACTACTACATCCAGTTGACAAACTCTCTTGGCTCAAACCCTCAACATCTCTTTGCCACACTGAACTCTCTCCTCAAAGTGCCTTCACCTCCAATTACCCCTTCACTTTCTCCCCAGACTCTGGCTGAGTACTTTCATAATAAGGTTCACAAGATTAACCTTGAATTCTCAACCAAGTCACCTCTACGTCACCTTCCCTCAGTCCATTCTCTCAACCCTCCTTCAGCCCCTGCCTCCTTTTCTTCCTTTTCTGAAATCACTGAACAGAAAACTGCACATTTTCTTTCCTCTTCCAAACTGACTGCTTGTTCCTCTGATCCTATTTCCACCCATCTACTTAGCACTATCTCTCCTACTGTCATCCCTTGTATCTGCCATCCTCAATCTTTCACTTTCCACTGCAACTGTTCCTGATGTCTTCCAACATGCCATAGTTACACCACTCCACAAAAAAACCTTCATTGTACTTAACCTGTCCTTCCAACTATCGCCCCATGTCCCTCCTCTCTTTCCTATCCAAGATACTTGAATGTGCTGTTCATCGCCATTGTCTTGACTTTCTTTCATCTCAAGATATTCTTGATCCACTTCAATGTAGCTTTCACCATCTTCATTCAACTGAAACAGCCCTTGTTAAAGTCTCCAATAATCTGTTCATGCCAGATCCAAAGGTCTCTATTCTATCCTCATCCTTCTCGATCTGCTGCTTTTGACACTGTTGATCACCACCTACTCCTTGATATGCCGTCCTCACTTGGAATTCAGGCCTCTGTTCTTTCCTGGTTTTCTTTTATCTCTCCCATCACACTTCTGGTGTATACTCTGGTTGATCCTCCTCCACTTCTATCCCACTATCAGTTGGTGTATCTCAGGGATCTGTCCTGGGACCTCTTCTTTTCTCCATCTATACTTCTTCCCTTGGTGCTTTGATCTCATCCCATGGTTTTCAGTATCACCTTTATGCTGATGACTCCCATACCTACCTCTCCACACCAGAAATTTCAGCAGGAATCCAGGCCCAAGTATCAGTCTGCCTGGCTGACATTGCTGCCTGGATGTCCCACCACCATCTGAAACTAAATATGACCAAGACTGAGCGTCTTCTCTTTCCCCCTAAACCCACCTCTCCTCTTCCACCCATTCTCTATCTCTGTGAATAACACTCTCATCCTCCCTGTCTCATCAGCTCATAACCTTGGGGTTATCTTTGACTCTTCTCTCTTTCTCTGCACATATCCAATAGACTGCTAAAACCTGTCATTTCTTTCTCTATAATATCACCAAAATTCGTCCTTTCCTTTCTGAACACAGAACCAAAATCATTATCCACACTCTTATCACCTCTCGCTTAGACTACTGCAACTTGCTTCTCACAGGTCTCCGACTAACCCATCTTTCTCTCCTTCAATCTGTTCAAAATTCTGCTGCATGACTTTTATTCCGCCAGAGTCACTATGCTCATAATAGCCCTTTCCTCAAGTCACTTCATTGGCTCCCTATCAGGGCCGGACTTAGGCAGGCACGACAGGGGTGGTCAACACAGTGCCTCACTCTCCCAGGGGCCTTGCAGCATCCTTAGCATCTCCCTCCCACTCCCTGCTTCAGCTGTCATTGCTGTCTCCTGTTCTCAATCTAACTGCCTTAGTCAGCTCTCTTCTACTCCCTTTCAGCTCCCTGCAGTTCTGCCTTCTTCACTCTGGGTCACCAGTAGCATCAGTGAGATAAGCACACTGCCTTTGGCAGCCTGGAAGCTTTCTCTCTGCTGCAATTTCCTGTTCCACATAGGCTGGATGCTGCAACAGAGTGAGAGTTTCTGGGACTGCCGAAGGCAGTGTGCTTACTTCACTCATGCTGCTGGTGGCCCGGAAAATTGAAGAACGCAGTGGTGCTGCGAGCTGTAACTAAAGGAGTGGATAGGAGAGAGCTGAAGGTGGTTAGATTGAGATGGTCACTGGAGCCCGTGAGGTTGGTCTCCCTTTCCCTCTCCTCTGTGCACCCCTCATCCCCTTACCCAAACAAAGTAAGCAAATCTATGAACTGCTCCATCCTACTACTACTACTACTATTTAGCATTTCTATAGCGCTACAAGGCGTACGCAGCGCTGTACAAACATAGAAGAAAGACAATCCCTGCTCAAAGAGCTTACAATCTAATAGCCACGTTGTTGTTCGTTATTGTTGGTAGCATTTTTATTGGACCTCACTTATATTTTCAAAGATGCCAGCTTGTGTAGCGTACAGATGTACGCAGAGCAAATATTGGTTGCATCTAATTAGTTCTAAATCATAATCATTGTGTCATTTGGAGGGGGTTGGTTTATATTGTGTCATTTGGAGGGGCTGGTTTATAGGGACTCAATCTATTCTGATGTTTTCACCTAGTAAAGGGCCACCAAAACAGACATTATGAGTATCAGGTGCTTAACAATAAGACTTAATATTTATAAGTACAGTTTAGAAAAATCATTAATTAGGTTGAGACCTGAGAGCATTTAACATCTTTTTTTCTATGCCTACATCAAAAGAAAAAGAAGACTTGGGAATTTGTTCCTTTTGCTTTGTGGAATGCAGTCGTATATTACAAAAATGCACTTTCCTTTTTTTTTTAATGCTACTATTTTACAGAGAAGGTATTGAATAATGAGGGAAGGGTTTCCTTCCTGCAGAACAGTCCAGAGCCAGTCCAAATGTGCCAGTTCAGCACACTATTAGCCGCCAAGTTCATACAACGTTAATTATGTTCAGTGGAAAATAAATATATTAGCTCAGGCAGCTTGCTATGTGAATATTCAATCACAGTTTCATTATTACTACCAAGTATTACATATTAAGGGCATTTGTTTTAATTCATTTATGTAGTCCTTAAATTCACATGGTTTTACTTTTTAAACCCAAAGGTTTCCTATGATAGCAAGTTTTGCTTGATTTGTCTTTAATTGAAATAAAAAAATTTAAAACATATCTTGTCAACAAGGGTTGGGGCTAGGTGGGAGCAGGGGTGGGGTGGAGCTAGGTGGGGGCAGGGGCAGGGCTATGGGGGGGGGCAGGGGGCCCCAGCAAACTGGTCTGTAGAGGGCCCCGCAACTGCTAAGACCAGCCCTGCACCCTATCTGTTTCCGCATACAGTTCAAACTCCTCTTATTGACTTAAACGTGCATTCACTCTGAGGTTCCTCAGTACCTTTCCACTCTTATCTCTCCCTATACTCCTACCCGGGAACTCCGTTCATTGGGTAAATCTCTCTTATCTGTACCCTTCTCCTCCACTGCCAATTCCAGACTCTGTTCCTTTTATCTTGCTGCACCATATGCCTGGAATAGACTTTCTGAGCCAATATGTTAAGCTCCATCTCTGGACATCTTCAAATCTAGGCTAAAAGCCCACCTTTTTGATGCTGCTTTTAACTCCTAACCCCTATTCACTTGTACAGTACTCATGTTTGTTTTATCATTCCCACCTTAATAATTCCCTTATCCCTTATTTGTCTGTCCTGATTAGATTGTAAGCTCTTTTTAGCAGGGACTGCGTACATCTAGTAGAGCTATACAAATGATAAATAGTAGTAGGAGTCAATTCTACCTCACATGACCTAATCATCCAAGAGGGGCATCTAGCTAACCTGCCTAAATACTTAAAGATCTCCTCATCTACCATGTCAACAAAAGAAACCCACCCACTGTCCTCTAGATGAAAGTCACCAGAACCCCCCCCCCCCCATTTTTGATGGTATTATGCAGAAGATCAACTTTATCTTCTAAAAAAAATCTTGTAAAAGTAGGTGCAATCAAGCTGTGTTCCTACTTTTTTACAGATGTATATTCACATATCTATATATATAAAACTCACCCTCAACGTTCTATTTGCACTGACGTCACTGAAGCCAGGTTTGTAAGTTCGAAGCTCTGAAGCCACACAAAATCAGTCTGTGGGCCCCGCCCTCGCGTCAAACGTTGTGACTTTGAGGGCAGAGCACATTCTCAGCTCCAACATTGTACTGCACTGTAGCTGTGCTCCGCCCTTACGTCAAAACGCGATGACGTCAAGGGCGGGGCACACGTTACTCTATCGGTTCCTTTCGCCAGGTCAGTGGGGTGGGGGGGCCTTCGGAGAGGGGGGAGCGCCAGCAGCGACAACATCAATGGGGGTGGAAGGGGGTGCACTGGCAACACACACATCGGGGGGAAGGGAACGGTCACGAACGCTGGGGGGGCGTGCCAAAAGGGCCAGGGTGACAGCACATTCACACGGAGGCTGCAGGGGGGCCGGCGACACAAGGAGACACAAAGGGACGGAGGGGAGCCTTGCTAGCGCCCGTTTCATTGCGATTTTGAAACGGGCCTTCGTTACTAGTAGTTATATAACAGTCACTTTCTGCAGGCAAAACATGTTGAAAATGCTTCACAAAATTATCCCTTTTTATGTCCTTAGTATTAATATTAACAAAAAAGTCAAAATATCATTCTTTTCTTCACCTGACCAGGGGATAGGATCTGGTGCCACGAGTCTTAAATTGCAGCTAGGTAGTGATTTTCTCTTATTTAAATTCAAAAATACTTCATTTGCTTTACAAACAAGAAAACAATAACAGTAACAATATGCATCAAACAAATCAGATTATAACGAGTAAGAAGCTAGCTGTTGATCCACAAAAGCATCAATAAAAGACCACACATTATTGAACTTACATAGGAAGTACCCTCACTTTGCTATGGCACTCTCATACTTATAAATTTGACAAACATAGTTCCGCCATAATTGTACAGAGAATGCAGCAATGTTCCTGCAATTGTTGACAATCAATTTCAAAGCTAAAATAAGTAGGATTTTTAACAATTTAGATTGACTTTTATGTTGAACACAAGGAACCTTAAAAGATCGGCAAATCACAAGTCAAATGTTAACGGTATGTTCAACTGGAAGATATTTTGAATACATTTCCAAATCTCAGCCCAATATGATGTAAAGTTATCACAGTAAAAATAACATATGAGAAAACATTCCTTTCTAACAATTATATGACCAACAACTGGGACTAACCCAGATCCCTTAATCAAAGTCCAAAAAGCTCTCTGCATTAACACCCCCCCCCCAAAAAAAAAAATCAAGTGATCTTATTCCAACTAACTTTAAATCAGTCATTGCAGTGACAGTCCTCTGCCAGAAGTCATGCACCAGGGCCCCTTCCTCCACAGCATTCCCACCCCTAGCGGGGAGTAGAAGACCTGAGCCATGGTGGGGAGATGTTAGGTGCTGATTTGACTTGGTATGATCTGGATTTGAGAAAACCAGTGAACCATCTGAGTACAGGGCCTCCGAGGCCAATATAGTCCAGTAGGTAGAGAAGTATATTGTGGTCAACTACATCAAAAGCGCTCAACATATCAAACTGGAATATCAGTACATTCTTTCCTTTGCTTGTCTCAGCTTTGATGTTGTTGACCAGTGATAGGAGAACAGATTCTGCGCTATGATGTGGTCTGAATCCTGACTGGGTGGGGTGGAGGATGGAGTGCAGAGAGAGGTCCCTTCCATGACCTTGACTAGGAGTGGGATGGACGCCACCGGTCTATAGTTTGTTGTGTTGGTTTTTTTTGGCTGTGATGTTTTTTAGGATCGGGGTGAGAATTATTTTTCCTTTGGCAGCAGGGAATCAACCTTCTCGTAGTGAGTAGGAGATGTGTTCAGTTAGTAAGTCTATGAACTAGGAGGGGGCATCTCTCATTAATGGGGTTGGGCAGGCATCCAGTACGCAGTGAAGGTTTGCCTATTTTTTGAGGGAAGTTTGGATTTCAGAGGCAGATAATAAGTGAAGGTGGTCCAGGTTCTGTTGGCCTGTATTTCTTCAGTTTGTGGTGTAAAATGAACTAGGTAGTGCTCTAGTTGGAGAGTTGTCATTGGGAGGCCTGATCTAATGTTATCAACTTTCAGTTTGAAATATTGGTCAAGGTCCACCACACTTGGGGGAACTTCATTTGTAGTTGCCAGTGTTTGGGTGTCAAAGAAGTTGTTTATTAAGCCGTAGAGCTTCTTGATGTTGGGGTGTCATGTCCCTATGTATTTGTTGTAAAACTTTGATTTCGCTTGTTTGATGAGGTGTTTGTAGGACTTTTCTGCTTGTCTCCATGTGGTTTTGTTCTCTTTGATCCATTTTCACTCAAGTCATCTGCAGAGTCTTTTGGTGGTCAGTAGCTCTTTGTCGAACCAAGGGGAGGCTCAATGATTTTGTTTGTTTTTCAGTTGGACAGGGGTGATTTTGTCTAGTGTCACCTGATTTCGGAGGTTCCAGTTTATGAGGAAGTCTGCTTTTCTGGGTTCTAATGGTGGGTAGGTTGAGGACTTATCCCAGAAGTCAGTTGCTTTTATCTTTCCTCTTGTGTCTTTGTGGGTCGTGTTTTTGTTTTTTTACTAGACGTTACTTCCTTCCAGATTAGGTTGCAAGTCAGTTTGTAGTGGTCTGACCATTCAGGTGATGTCTGATATGAAAATGTCCTTGTGGATCGATAATTTGTGCATGAAGAAATTTACTAGGTGGCCCTTGCAGTGTGTTGTGGTTATGATTGGTTTGGGGATATCCCAGGACTCTAGGAAGTCAAAAGACTTCCTGGGTATGAAGGTTCTTAACCAATCCTCATATATCCATTAATTATTTTCATGATCTATACAGCAAATATGTATGAGATAGATCTGTTCACAATGGAGGCAATGCATGCAAATCTATATTATGTTTATACACTATGGAGATTATGAAAACCAGACTGGCTGGGGTGGGTACTTCAAAGACCAGGCTGAACCACTGTGCTATATCATATGTTCTTTTTATCATATATTGTACAATCAATAGTGCCCCTTTTCATACAAAACATAATAGATTCACCAATAAATACAATCAAAAACAGCATAATTAAACTATCCCCGTCTCTATTTAACCTCTACCACACATTGAAAGAAAAGATGCTAAAACACATTATAATAATAATATTTATTTAGCAACAATTTATGGACTGCCGACCAAGGAAACAGATTCTTCTCTCGGAAGGTTTATTTATTTTCCGCCTTTTTGAAGGAATTCACTCAAGGTGGTGTTATTAGATAATGTTTACTTAAGTATGCAGAATCCTATGGATATAAAGGAATAATAATCAACCAATATATCTAGGTAGAAGCTAATAATATTTATTGAAGACTACATGCACAGATTCCAGGTTCTAGAAAGTTTCTTGTATTTTTGTATCACCTTCAACTTTTGAATGAACCATCAACAAAATATCTCAAACTAGACTAGTGGTTCCCAAACCTAGTCCTGAAGGCACTCCAGCCAGTCATGTTTTCAGAATGTTTACAATGAATATTCATGAGAAAGATTTGCATGTAGCGGAGGTAGTGCATGCAAATCTCTTTCATGAATATTCATTGTAAACATACTGAAAACCTGACTGACAGGAGTGCCTCTAGGACCAGGTTTGGGAACCATTGAATTAGACAAAGAAGTTAATGCCTGCAAACTTAGGGGTCCTTTTACCAAGTGGCGGTAAAAGGACCTCTGCGGTAGTGTCAGTGCACCAAAGCTTCATTTTACCACCGCCAGTAAAAGGACTTTTTTAAAAAAATGGAAATGGCAGAATGGTAAGTGCAACACTTGCTACAGTGCAACACTTGCTGCACGGCCATTTCCAGGGGGGAGGGGTCTTTACTGCTTTATATTTAGGAGGCAGTAAGGGCTCCAGTGCTAACTCGGTGCAAAAAATTTAAAAGAAATTTTTTGGTGCCAGAAATGCCAAGTGGTGGGAGTCGGCACTATTGCCGGGCTCCCGCAGTAGCCCGGTGGTAGGGCCAAATCATGACAAGCCAAGCAAACGGTAGTCCTACCGTGGCTTGGTAAAAGGGCACCTCAAGCATTAATCTTTTGATATTGGGAATTTGTTATTTAGCTCATTATGTCCCACTTTTAGAATGTAGATTCCACAGGCATTCAAGTTTTACTATAAAATGTGTACCCCATGACACTCTAATACAAAATGGCAACTTTGCATTTCAAGTTACACTATTTCTAAATGTGAACTATATCAATGCCCAATTACTGCCTATTGCAGAAGTGGGGACTGCTAAGGTGTCAAGAAAGAGTTAATGGTAATTTGGTACCTTATAATATTTAATGTAGTTTACCTTACCTCACAGTGTTCCCGATAAAGACTTTGTAGTGACTTGATATCCTCAAAGGTAGTACCATCTGGCACAGAGGAGATTTCAACTTCTGCAAACTCTGGAAGTGCTCGAGATGCATCTGTTACCATGGCAACATAAAGCAAGAAATATAGTGTGGATAGTGTCAATTACAGCTTCATTAGAAAAACATTAAAGAATTGTACAAAGAAAGAAACTCTACAAGGTCATATTTCTTAATGAGCAAGGGACTTTAATGATTTTTTTCTTCTTATAAATAAGCTACAATAAAAAGATCCATATTCTGCATTCATAAACATTATCATGTGACATTTTATCTTGACAAAAATATCAAATAAAAAGGTAGCAGAAAGCAAACATGCTATTGAAAACAAATTACTACAGTATACCAGAATCAGAATAACAAATAAAGTTATAGTTAATACTTAAGCCAGTTCCCTAACTGTGGGTTGTGATCCATGTGGGGCCACAAAATCCTCATCTTGGGCCATGACTACAGCTTAATCTCCCCTCCCCCAACCCCCAGACACCAATGCCATTGGCCTGCGCAGACTGATGGGATATTATAACTTGATCTGATCAGGCTCAATAGGATTTTAAATGCAGAAAACTTTGATGTTAGTACAGGCTCAACAGAAGGCAGGAATTGCAGTAGCATCCTCGGTCAATACTATAAATTGGTCTGGAGCAGAGGCATTGAAAGAAAAGCAGGGATGAGGCTGCAAGATTTTGGAGCTGCTAAAATAGGACTGTGGCTGGCATTAGTTTGGGAGGCACTGCTTTAAGCACTTTCAAGGAACAAGTTGAAATCTGCTTATCCAAAGTTTTATAGCACAAACAGAACATTTGCCACCCGGTTACACACAAGAGCGTTCACAGGTAAGCAGATTCAATAGTCCACTATGGTACACATTGAGTCTATAGCCCTTGATATCAAATAGTTTCCAGTGACATTAAATGAACAAGAGACTGCTGGAAAATAAACTTATGATGCACAGCAGAGAACCTGAATTATACTTTTTTGTAAAGGATATAGGGGTTATTCTGTACAACAGTTGCTAACATTTACATGCCAATTACGCACATACATTTTTTAGAAAAATGGCATATGGGCATGAATGCATGCATATGTACGTGCAACTGTCAAAACCCACCTAATCACTATTCTGTAAATATGAATGTATCTTACACAGCATGTATTTTACAGTAGAGAGACACCTAGGCGGGACTCACAATTACACACAAAACTTATAGAATACTATACGTTACAAATGTATCTCTTTCATTTAGGTACAAGCACTTAAACCAGCTCTATGGCTGACATAAGAGCTCACACCTAAATTATAGGCATGTACATACCCATATATGCACCTGTTTTCCTTTATAAAATACCGATATATACACGTGTATGTGGTTAGGCACAATCACTTACACTAGCCACAGAGCTGGTGTAAGTGCTTAAGCTTTCTGGCGTCCCACCCAGCCTCCATCCATGTGTATGCCTACCAGTCAAATACACATTATGTAAGATATTTGCTTATTAACAAACTAGCACTTAGGTGGATTTTTGCCATTTATGTGCATATAAGCCATATTCTACACATTTAAATGTATAATCAACACATACACGTTAGCAGCTACTTTGCAGATTTACCCCCATCCCCCAGATTCTATATAGCGCTCAGACATTTGGCCGTAATCTGGATTTACGCATGCAATTTAATTATTTAACAAGACAATCAGCGCTGATAATTGCCACTTAACAAGCAATTATTGACACTAATTGGCATTATTTAGAACTTAAACGCACAACTTGCTGGGTGTATTCTGTAAAGTGGTGCGCGTAAATTCTAGGGCATCTTTTACTAAGGCTTGCTCGTGGTTATAGCGCATGCTAAAATTCTGGGCGCGCTAAACGTTAGAGACGCCCATAGGAATGCATTGGAGTCTCTAACGTATAATAGCCCACAATTTTAGTTTTTTTTTTTTTCTTTGTAAGAAATTCTGATACCCATCTAACTTTTCCAGTCAAATAAAGGCAATGCAATAGCAAAACTTAAATCTGACTGGCTGGATAAAGTTCAGATACCTCCTGGTGACTGAAAACACTTTTTAAAAAATCCTGCCCTAACCTGATGATTCCTCTATTAGGCACAATTAAAAAAAAAAAAAAAAATTGGAGCTCGGATTCCCTCTGCTTCTCTCTCTCCTGACACTCCATCAGCATAAACAAAAACACCTCAAGCACAGATCACTCCTGTCCCCTCCCTCTGGCACTCTGTAAGCATACAAAAATAAAATACACAGGTATACACACACAAAAGCCAGAGACTCCAATCATTAATGCCTTCCAGTCCCAATATGTACTCCACAACACCATGCTACCCCCTCTATTTATATGCCATCACAGGTTGTCAATACAATACAGAATACAGCACAAGATTCTGACTCTCACCCATAAAGTTCTTCACATAGCATCCCCAGCATACTTGTCCTCTTTAATCTCCCCTTACACTCCATTCCGAACATTGCGCTCTTCTACTGGATACTGACTCACCATTCCTACCGTCTTTTGTTCTCAACTAGAATCAACTAGACACACTGCATTTTTCTACATTGTCCTCCATTCGTGAGACTCACTCCACATCTCCCTCCGGTCTGAACAATCCCATAAGAGATTTAAATCCCAAATGAAAGCCCACCTGTTCAGCATGGCACTCTCTGGATCATTAGTCTGCTGGTTCCTCTCCTGGACAGCAAATCTCAACTTTTTTTTCTCCTGTACAGAACTAACCTACTTCCATGATTGATCCTTTCTTTTCAGTGATCCCTATTTTCCCAGCCCCCTTCTATGTTCTGTATCTGTCTAGGTTTTCCTATCATATATGGAGTTATGTTCTTAATTTGATCAATATTGTTTGTAAACAGCTTTGAATTTATTGTGAAAGGCAGTATTATCAATAAATCAATAAAAATAAACATACACCACACATAGACTTCCCCCTGTCAGCCCCTACCCCTCTGACCCTTCCATACTCACTCACAGTGCCCACAGCTGAGCTGGCAAGACTCCCCACTCTTCCATCCTGCTGGATCTGCATCCTGTTTTGCTCTGACACTACCACTAGTAGGGGAACTACAAGTGTTGTCAGAATAATACTGGAAAGCTAGCTGGCAGAGAGGAACCATAAACCCCCCTTGCTAGCTTCAACTGGGGTTAGTGTGGGTGAATTCTTCAGGAAGGGAGGAAGATTCGGAGAGGTGGAGGAACAGGTTAGAAGGGAAATATCATGGGAATGGGGCCTCTTGGGCAATGCAGCTCAGGTACCTTTTACTATGTTTGATGAGTACCGGTGAGAGAGGGGGGATGGGGACTTTTTCTTAAGGACTTAGCCAGTTAACACTAATATTTTGCACTAACAGCTAGATTTACTAAGGTGTGCTACTTTCTTATCTCATACTCCATTTTATGCAGTGGCATCTGTTTACTAATAATGTATGTTAATGGTAAGTACATAAGTATTGCCATACTGGGACAGACGAAAGATCCATCAAGCCCAGCATCCTGTTTCCAACAGTGGCCAATCCAGGTTACAAATACCTGGCAAGATCCCAAAAAAGTACAAAACATTTTATACTGCTTATCCCAAAAATAGTGGATTTTCCCCAAGTCCAATTTAATAATAGTCTATGGACTTTTCCTTTAGGAAGCCGTCCAAACCTTTTTTAAACTCTGCTAAGCTAACCACCTTTACCATATTCTCTGGCAACGAATTCCAGAGTTTAATTACACGTTGTTAGTTAACACAGACATACATTTTTGTAAATCCATCTCTAGCTCAGAACAGGGAACCTGGCTTCATAGAATTCTGCAAACTCTAGTTGGTCAACGGGCTACATTTACAGCCAAAAACTAGTCAATTAATTTCAGTTGAAAGTTTATCTAAATTAAAACTTATTATCTTGTTTGCTCTGCGGCTGTTTGAAAACTGATCTTTATACACTGCAGTGCTCTCACATACCTAAAAACTGTTGGTGATGTTGGCTCTGGGCAATTACAGTTTGCTCAACAGATGTGCCTGTCTGTTGACCACTCCCTGTGAAACCATCTCCAACACCATCTACTTTCTGCACAGGCTTATACCTGGGGGGAAAAAAATGTAAAGAACAGATGTGAAATACAATTGTTCTAGTAGAAATTTAACAATTTAAAACTGGTGTTCTAAGTTCTTGGATGAAATCCCAAAATGAAAAATTATCATAAATCGACACTGCAATCCTTGCATATTTTGATCTTAGGCTGGATAATGTATACATATACTTCTCTTCTAGTAAAATAAAACAAAAATATATATTTGTATTCTGCATATAGCCGTCTTTATATAATTAATTCTAGAATCATCCCCACATATAAATTAAAGAATTTAAAAGTATGGAGAGGACCAGTCTTTTAAATGCCTTTTCAAAACAGGGATCATTCACATGTGGGGAAGCTCAGTATGTGTACATGCCAAGAGGGCATAGGATGAACGAGAGGGAGTGGTTTGGGCGGGCCTACAATACAGATATACATAAGGAATCCACGACTCTATTGAGAAACTTAGCTGAGGCACATCTAAGTGCCTGCAGTAGAGGCAGCAGTAAATACCAACATCTGGGGTTCCCTACAATGGTAGCACTCCCCCACAATCAAATCATCCTTAGAAGCCCCCCTGTACACCCCCCCCCCCCAATAGCACACATCCCACAACTACCGGCTTCCTTCCAGGTGTCCGATACCACACAGAAATCCTTCAAGCAGTCCTCCTGGCGGATGAGGCCCTTATGTGCGGGTAAGAGCCCAACATGTGACAGCCTCTAGCAGCACCATTGTGGTATTACAGCTAGGGGTCAGGCTTCTATATAGTACCACTAGAGATCTCGGTGGCCATCTTAAATAGTCAATCAGGGATCCCCGGTAAGTCCAGGGAGGAGGTTGGTGCCAGCGGGCCTACTGGGGGGTTTATTTGAGGGCCCTGGGCCTGGGGGATGGTTTTACTCTTGCCTATAAAAGGGGGTCTCCCCCACTAGGGAGCAGGCTGCTTGGAGAGGGTTCTGTGCTATGAAGGAGGGTGGCAGCTTGGGTGCATCTGTGCCATAAATGGGTACTCTTTGTAGGGAAGTTCTATGCCATTAAATGATGGCTCCTTGGAGGGCTAGTAGCTGTGGGGTGTGTGCCATGGGGGGTGGGAGTCTGTGTGGCTCTTCGAGGGTTACTTGGGGGGGGGGGGGAAGGTCACAGGGGGTTTGCCTTGGGGGTGCCTGTAAGGTGGAAGGAGTGCTGGCATTCCTCATGTCTTCACTTGGGCAAGTGAATCCCACCCCCTCACATTCGATCTAAAATCTGCCTCTTAACTTTTTGTTTCCCTGATCCCAGTTCATTCAGAATCATTCTTTGATGGGATAAAGCACCATTCCTCTAATTCTATAACAGAGCGCCTAAATTTAAGAGCCATTTGTGCAGTTAAAATTACGGAATATTAGCACTCGCACAGATGAATCAACAATTATACATGCTAAGTACTAGCAGAGCACTCAGCTATATTCTATAATGTAGACATGCAAATGCATTAGTGCACAAATGCAAGGGAGGTGTTCACTGGGGAGGAAAATGGGCGATGAATAGACATGGCTGACATTCACATGTGTAATTTACAGAATACTCTTAAGTTACGTGACTTAAGTACTACATTTAGTCATAGAACTGGCATAAATGGACACACCTAAATGTAGCTACGTTGATGCTGACTTATGCTAGTATTCTGCAGGTACACTTTCGCTTTTAAGTGTTCTTATAGACCAGGCTCACTAACTGCATTAGTTGAGTGCCTAAATTGTGGTGCCCAGTTATAGAATTGCCTCCCATGAGCCTTCATTCAAATCCAGTCAAAGAGATTCAAGATTATTTAATCTTTTTCTCTCTTTCATCTACTTCAAACATTTCAGCAATAGTCCTTGGTCAATTAGCACAGACTGCTGCTTCCTCTTAAAATTAGTATGCATGCAGTCTGGCCGGTAGGTCTTCCGGTTGTACAACAGATGAAACTCTTGTAAGCACAACATCTGCAGTGCCCTTAGCCTTCTGTAACCCAAGAGGAGGAGGCTGGCTTTGCTACTGAACAAGATTACCCACATAGTAGTGCAAAGTAATTTCAGAGCTATCAGGCCAGCCAACATTTGCCCTCATTATATAGTTTTCTTTAAATGTGAATAAAATGGAAATTCCAAGTACAGTGATCATCACACAAGTTTTTGTTTGCAGATAATTATCAGAATAGTAAAGATGCTTACCTGTAGCAAGTGTTAATTTTGATTTATTAATTTCATATACTATCTTCCACAGAAAGCATTAAAGCATTTGCACAGAAACAACATTTTAAACAAACAGCACTGAGTCCTAACTATAAAACACTAAACCAAGTTCCAATCACCTAGTTCACTGTTCAAAAATATTATGCTGGAAGCCCACACCAGGTGTACTTCACATATTAAGAGAGATTAGAAAGATGGCCAACAGCTTGTTAAAAGGTGAGATGAAAGAGGCTAATGCAGCCAAAAGAACATCTTTCAAGAAATGGATCCATTAATTCTGCGTTGGAACTCACTCCCTTTTTCTCTTCCCTTTTTCTCTTCCCTTTCAGACATCACTTGATGAATTTAAACTGACCTTAAAACACATCTTTTTAAAGATGCATATAAATGAGTTTCTCTGTATCTCCAGCAGACATACCAGGAAGTACAATTCTATAATCTAAGCGCATGCATTTGTGCTCCTCCCCCCTCCCTCCGTTGCACGCATAGCTAAGATTGTGAGCCCTCTAGGGACAGAGATAGTACCATGGGGTACAGACATTGTTGGCCTCTACAGTGGCTATATTGAGGAGAGGAATGAATACCAGTAAGAGTTTCTGTATGGTGTTCTTAGATGTATTCTGTTAACCTAGAGTTCTTGATGTTGAGATTAAGGGGTTTGGGAGTAAGTGGTAGTATACATTGATGCTTCTCTTCTTCTGGGAAGGACTTTGTGAGGGTTCTGTTTGTTGGTGCTGCTGCTTAACATTTATCTGGATCCGTTAGGGAGGGTGTTTGAATCATTAAATGTGTCACGTCATATGCATGCAGACGATGTCCAGTTTTTTCCTGATTCATGGGAATGTGTTAGAGAATCAGTTGAAATTGTTATGAAGAGTGTTCAGGAATGGATGTTGGCACATGGTCTGATGTTGAATGTTGACAAAACAGAACTTATGACTGTAGGTAGATCTGGGGTAGATCTCTGGCTTGAGTATCTGGTGTGTGGATGAGGTGCAGCTGAGGGTTCAGAAAAAAATGAAGTTATTGGAAGTATTAGTTGACTATAAGTTGGCAATGTGGAATCAGGTTATGAAGGTTATTCAAGATTCTTTTAAACAGCTTCATATGTTGTTTAGACTGAAACCTATGGTTGATTTTCCAGATGTGTTACAGAGTATGGTTCTATCTAGATTTGATTACTGCAATGCTCTGTATCTCAGGCTGGCTGGCATGAGGTGCAGAGCATTGCAGTTGGTCCAGAATGCAGCAGCTAGATTAGTGGCTGGGATTGAAGTGGTTACGTTGGCTGCTAGTGTTGTTTCGAATTTGTTATAAAATTTTGGTTTTAATTCATCAAACCTTGTATGCAGTGGCTCCACAGTACTTTACTCAAACTGTTTGTGCTTACTGGTTGCAGCACTCAGAAAGTGTGATGCGCCTATTTTTGGGCATAGTTGGAAAAGTTTGGTATGTTGAAACGAGCCAAACTGCTTTTTTTCTGTTACTGGGACTCGGCTCTGGAATGCCCTTCCAGGTCTCACTTCATTTATGCAGGGTGGTTCAATTTAAGAGACTGCTAAAAACACAGATGTTTGTTGAAGCTTTTATGTAGGAGCAGCTGGTATTATGATTCTTGAACAGCAGTATTTGCAGTGACTGATATTTAGTTGGTTGTATTTGTTATCAAAGCTGTTTTTATTATGTATGTTTGACTTGTAAATCGCCTAGGTTATAGGAGATGTATGCATTTTTAAAATAAATATATCAGAATTGTGAATCCGTACAACTTCTCAATTACTAATCCTTTGATCTACAACATCTTGTGACAAAGCTGCCCTTCTTGTATAAATCCTTAAAACACTTATGTTATCAGGATTGATTTTTTTCTAAATGCTGAGACATCCAGTTAAATATTTCTTAAAAAAACCAACATTCATCAATAACTTCACAGTGTTAAAATCTGACAAAATGGTAAGAGTCAACACAGTATCATCCACATGGAGAAAGAAAGGAGCCTTCATTTTATGAAGAAATGCCACAAAAGCTAGGCATTCCATAAAAACTCATAAAGCTGAATATGAGGCTAAAAAGGCAATATGCATGATGGAAAGCAAAGATACCTGCCTGTAGAAGGTGTTCTCTGAGGACAGCAGGCATATATTTTCACATGTGGATGACATCAAACACTGAGTCCGGTGCGAATATTGCCAAGTGCATTGTCACTTTGAATCTTGGAGGCATGCCCCCACTGTGCATGTGTGGGTGCCTTCCTGCCCAATGCTTGAGCACGAGACCAGCAATACATTACTAAAGCTAAAACAACAACTCCAAGGGAAGGTGGGAGGGATATGAGAATATATGCCTGCTGTCCTCGGAGAACACTTGTTACAGGTAAGTATCTTAGCTTTCTCCGAGGACAAACAGACATAATATTCTCACATGTGGGACTCACTAGCTACCAGGCTCACAATAAACATCAATTTTTAAACTAAGCAAATAGTGAGCCTGGTGGGGAAAAAAAGGGTCTGGAGGGAGAAGTTGGCTTTTAAGTAGGGAAAAGATTCTGCAGGACTGCTTGTCCAAACCAGCAATCCTGCCTAGCGTGTTGCTCCAGAGAGCAGTGAGCAGTGAAGGTGTGGACAGAAAGCCACGTTTACACCTTGCAAATGTCTTCAGTGCAGGGAGAGCAGAAATAGGCTACTGAAGCCAACATGGTTCTTATATTGAAAGCAGTGACCCAGCCAAAAAGGATCAGCCTAGCCTGAGTATATGTGTAAGAGATACAATCTCCAATTGGTTTTAACAATCTTTCAGGAGAAAATATATTTTGCCTCATAACTGTGCCTATTTTAAACTTGGCTTTAACATAAATAAATCTGAAAGAAATAGCTGTCTGCAAAACCTCTCTTAAAAAGGGTTCTGAGTTAAATGGGGCTGTCTCTTTTTGGGTGTCTGTATTATCTTTAATAGATGGGTGCTCTACTGAAACACATGACCGTCTTGATGAAGAGAGTAATATTCCCCGTAAGATGCGATTCTCATAGCTCAATGTGCTTCTCAGGAGTCTAATGGGGTTAAATAAACATTTAAGAATGGTTCCTTTCTTATTTAGATAATCCCTACATTTCTCAATTATTTTTTCAACAATAAAAGGTAGTTCAAAAAATAAAAAAAGAATATTTCTGATTCCTTATGGGACTTCTTAAATTAGTTCTGGTTTTTTTTTTGGTCTTTCTGAGGTTCCTTAACCTTTAAATGTAATGCTAAAGTGACATGCACTGTTAAAATGCTTATGTCAGAGTAATTAAATGTTAGGTTGATCATGAGCCCTTGGTCCTAGGCCGAGCTTAGGACAGACCTAGGCCTAGGGCAGACCAAGCTCATGCTATACAGTAACAACGGGCTACAAAGCCCAGCATACTCAGGGAAACCAGCAAGCACCACCAGAAAGGGAAATAGACTACTCATACAGGCCGTAGGGCCAAACTGGAGCCCACATGTAAAGAGTCCAAGCGTACGGGCCGCAAGGCTGAACTGGAACCCAGTCACACACAAGGGAAGAGAAAAGAACAGAGAGAAGTCCCAGAAGGGACTGGCACTCAGGCCGCGCACATAGCGCCACACACAGACACTAATGACAGGTCACCAGACCAAACACACAAATACAGGCAATAACCAGAATAGGGGAACTCATGCAGAGAGGCAACCCAAGCTGTGCCACACAGCTAAACGAAAGAGTGACCTACACAGGATCCAAACAAGAGCTATGGCAAGAGTAGGGGAAAAAGAAAACCACACAAAAGACAACGAAAGCAACACAGCTAGATAAGGAGCAATCCGCAAACAGCAGGTAAAGGGTAAGACAGACTACAGAGAGAGACTGATTCTAGTTATACAGCTCAGATGAGGAGCAGTTCTTACAAGAACCAAGCAACAGATACAGCAGGTAAAGGATTAAAGCAGACTACAGAAATAGACTGGTTCTAGGTACACAGCTCAGGAGCAGTGCTCACAAGAACCAAGGAACAGATACAGCAGGTAAAGGATTAAAGCAGACGAGAGAGAGAGAGAGAGAGAGAGAGAGAGAGAGAGAGAGAGAGAGACTGCTTCTGGGTACACAGGTCAGACAAGGAGCAGTGCTCACAAGAACCAAACAACAGATACAGCAGGTAAGGGGTTAATAGGGAAATCCAAACAAAGGAAGTAAGCTCTTACCACAGACTCATCCAGAACACACAGCAGGGAAGGGAAAGGCAAGGCACACAGTAAAGCAACAGACACAGAGAAGCTGAACACAGCTGCACAGCAGCTAAGTAATCAGAGAAGAAGCTGGCTTCTACAGACTCACAGAACAAACACAAAGGGAATAATGGCAACCAAACAACAGAGAATTCACCCTGTGCCACATGCACAGACTAAGCGGAAAGAAGGTATGCTCACAGCTGAAGGAGATAACGCTAGAGCATCCTATGCAGGCACAGGTATGTTTAAATAGGGTCTGGCAGCTGACGTCAGCTGCCTCAGATGTCAGCCCAATCCCTGACATGGCCAATCAGGAGCTACCCTGCCTGTCCCAGTAGGATCATAACATTAAATAGCCCAGGTCTCACAGACTACTCTACTTCTTCCTCAGAACTAGAGAACAACTCCTGGAATGATACCACTTCTGGAAAGAATTAGAAATTTGCTAAATCCTGAGAACACCTCAGAGCCCTTGGTCTGCTTTATGTTTCTTTTCTAGAAAAAGATCAACGGGTTCTTGCAGAACAAATCAAAGTTATCCCAAAAATCATAAAAATGTTTATTTAACTAGACCAGAACCATCTGAGTTTCTGTCTAAAATGTCCTCCATGTGCACATCCCCACCATGCAGAGCATGCAGAGAAGCAGACTTTAAGGTGTGCATGCAGGCCTCACAGTGAAGATACCAGCCTGCTTTCCCTTACTAGTTATCAGGCTATCTGAGGCACAGTTAAACACTCACATTCATCTTCCTAATGCCTCAGACAGACCATTTCCTCAGCGAGAGTAACCCAGGATTTCTATGGGCTAAATCAAGTCAACAGGACCTACCACCATAACCACTAAATTCAATACTCCAATAATGATCAGGTCTTTTGGTGATTGCTGAGACTGGTTGGTGCTAGCATAGGAATAAGGTCTTCTATTTTATGATGAAGATTCATATTTACTATGCATAACAAAATCTCGGTTCCATAATAGGGAAAGACATTAATCTTACTCAGCTATTACTAGCAGGCTGTAATAATGATAGGGAAGTGGGGGATGTGAATTGCTATTGTAGTTAAGTGATTCTGGGATGCTGAGAAACAACAAACTTTAATGTCGAAAGCTCAGAAGTATTGTTAACTGACCAGCTGAATTTAAGTATTTTGTTGGCTTACCCCCTTGATGGATCTCATGATTGTTGACTTATTACCCCCTTGATGGATCTCATGATTCTATCAGCTAGCTGACTCATTTAATAACTGAGTTTCTGCTGATGTATAAGAGAATATTGATTCTGGGAGATTTTAATGCATATTGGGAGAGATATACCCCCAAATTCTATTAACTTGAACACATAATTTTATGCTTAGTGTGTGTAAATTATAGAGATGAGGCTGCTAGACCCATTAAATTAGTCCTAGTCCCTCAATGGTCCTTTGAAACACGCTTTGATGTAGTGGAGGAGTGGCCTAGTGGTTAGGGTGGTGGACTTTGGTCCTGGGGAACTGAGGAACTGAGTTCGATTCCCACTTCAGGCACAGGCAGCTCCTTATGACTCTGGGCAAGTCACTTAACCCTCCATTGGCCCATGTAAGCCGCACTGAGCCTGCCGTGAGTGGGAAAGCACAGGGTACAAATGTAACAAAAAATAAATAAATAAATAAATAATTCTTTAGTTGACAATACCTTACATTCTGAAGTTACTTGTACAAAGTTTTTTCCTGTTCTGTGGCTTATTAAGAAAGACCAGGACCTTTAGACATTAGTATTGGTACAGCTAGCAGTACAGTAACTGATTTTTTTTCTAAGCCTTGACTATTGCTATAATCTCCTTGTAGGGATTTCTAAGAATATTTATGAGTCCTTCAGTTGATTCAGAATTCAGCCACCCAAATTATAGCAAGGTTGAAATATGAAGGACACATTACTCCCATTCTGTTTTCATGTGCCCAGAGAATAACATTTAAGATTGCCTGTTTATTCTTAAAAGCTTGCAACAGGGTGTTTAACAGAAAGAATTCTGCAGTATGTTCCCATTATGCCTTTATCAGGCTTAGTTTTGAAAGAGAAAGGCACCCATCTTTCGACACAAATTGGGAGATGGGCGTCCTTCTCTCAGGGTCGCCCAAATCGGCATAATCAAAAGCCGATTTTGGGCGTACCAACTATTTCCCGTCGCGGGGGCGACCAAAGTTCCCGGGGGCGTGTCGGAGGCGTAGCGAAGGCGGGGCTGGGGCGTGCCTAACAGATGGGCATCCTTGAGCAATAATAGAAAAAAGAAGAGCATCCCTGACGAGCACTTGGATGACTTTACTTGGTCCATTTTTTCTTACGACCAAGCCTCAAAAAGGTGCCCGAACTGACCAGATGACCACCGGAGGGAATCGGGGATGACCTCACCTGACTCTCCTAGTGGTGACTAACCCCCTCCCACCCTCAAAAAAACAATTTTAAAAACTTTTTTTGCCAGCCTGAAATGTCATACTTGGGTCCATCGCAGCAGTATGAATGCCCCTGGGAGGGGAGGTATATGTTTGTCAGCGGAGGCATAGCGAAGGCGTGGACGTCCTTCTTTCAAACATTTTGGACGTCCTGAACTGCTCCCCCCCCCCCCCCACAGGGATGGCCAAATTTCAAGGGAGTGGAGTGGAGGCGTGGCCTAGTGGTTAGAGCACTGGTCTTGCAATCCGGAGGTGGCCGGTTCAAATCCCACTGCTGCTACTTGTGATCCAAAATCCAAATAAATAAATACAGGGGGTGTCGGAAGCATAGCAGGCATGGATGTCCTCCTCACAGAAATATCCACATTTTGGATGTCCTCAACTGCCATTGCAGAGACAGAGGCAAAGCAAAGGACGTCCTCAAATGCCGTTGCAGAGACGGGGACTTAGATATAACTGAGATAAACAGAGTGTCCCAATCATTAATATTGCAGCAGGAAAAACAACTACAGAATCTACAACAATAGTACATTTTTATAAATATGTTTTTTGGGGATCATCATTTTGTTTCTATGCAGGAGTACATGAGACATATATTTTGAGAACCTCTTCCCTGATGAAGTTTTTTTATGAAACCTGGCCATGTCGGTGGAGGTTCTCCTGCTACTAAACACTGTCACCAGTTTATTAAAAGTGCTATGCTGTGCTATGTTACATTTTTTGTGAATAATTATGAAACATTCCATAAATTATATGCTATAAACTTTAAAAATCAGGGTGATCTAATGACGATTTGCACCGCAACCTTTTTCCTCAATATGAAGAAAGAACAAGATGTTCTAATGGTGTGAGTTGCATTAAGATCTGATGATCCCAAAAAACATATTTATAAAAATGTACTATTGTTGTAGATTCTGTAGTTGTTTTTCCTGCTGCAATATTAATGTCTGGGACACTCTATTTATCTCAGTTATATCTAAGTCCCCACATTTATTAAAAAAGTTTTGGTCAATTAATTGGATGTTGCAGAGACAGAGGCATAGCGAAGGATGTCCTTCACCCATACTCTAAAAAAAAAAAAAAAAGACGTCCCTGACGAGCACTTGGACGTTTTCACCTAGACTTGTATTTTTCTAAGGTTGTAGATGGCAATTTATTTAAGGTTGTAGACAGCTATTATACACGCAGTTTGTCTGCATGTATGAAGCCGTCTTTGGCATGTGCAGAGCAGCCATGCATAATGCTTGGCTGCTCTGCACTGGCTTCCCCTCCTTAGGAAGGAAATCGTGTGCAAATGAGCTAACAGTGAGCAGCTCATTTGCATGCGATTTCCTTCATGCATGCCCGTTCCTTTCCGAATCACTAAGGGATCAGTAAGGGAAGGGCTTTTTCTGTTCAGTTAGTGCATCAATTAGTCCACTGCAGTGTCCCCTAGGGTGCCCGGTTGGTGTCCTGGCATGTCAGGGGGACCAGTGCACTATGAATGGTGGCTCCTCCCATGACCAAATGAGTTGGATTTGGTCGTTTTTGAGATGGGCGTCCTCGGTTTCCATTATCGCCGAAAACCAGGGACGACTATCTCTAAGGTTGACCTAAATGTTGAGATTTCAAGAAAACTTGGGCACCCAGTTCGATTATGCCCCTCTATGTTTTTTTTTTCAGTCCAACAGACTGTCAAATAAACTCGCTTAGTGAAAATTCACAGTTGTGCTTTCAGATGCAAGGATTCTTCTATTTGAAATTTGCATCCTTTGGACGTCTATCTTTATAGTGACTCTCTCACAGGGTCACTCAAATTGGCATAATCAAAAGTTGATTTTGGGCAAAACTGCTTTCCGTCGCGGGGATGACCAGAGTTCCTGGGGGCGTGTCGGAGGCGTAGTGAAGGTGGGACTTGGGCGTGCCTAACACATGGGCATCCTCGATCCATAATCGAAAAAAAAGGGCGTCCCTGACAAGCAGTTGGATGACTTTACTTGGTCCTTTTTTTTGTTACGACCAAACCACGAAAAGGTGCCCGAACTGACCAAATGACCACCGGAGGGAATTGGGGATGACCTCCCCTTACTCCCCCAGTGGTCACTAACCCCCTCCCACCTTCAAAAAATTAGTTTAAAAATCTTTTGTGCCAGCCTCTATGCCAGGTTCAAATGTCATACTCAGGTCCATCACAGCAGTATGCAGGTCCCTGGAGCAGTTTTAGTGGGTACTGCAGTGCACTTCAGGCAGGTGGACCCAGGCCCATCCCCCCCCCACCTGTTACACTTGTGGTGGTAAATAGGAGCCCTCCAAAGCCCACCACAAACCCACTGTACCCACATATAGGTGCCCCTTCACCTGTAAGGGCTATGGTAGTGGTGTACAGTTGTGGGTAGTGGGTTTTGGGGGGCTCAGCACACAAGGTAAGGGAGCTATGTACTTGGGAGCTTTTTCTGAAGTCCACTGCAGTGCCCCTTTGGGTGCCTGGTTGGTGTCCTGGCATGTCAGGGGGACCACTGCACTACAAATGCTGGCTCCTCCCACGACCAAAGGGCTTGCATTTGTTTGTTTCTGAGATGGGCGTCCTTAGTTTCCGTTACCGCCGAAGACCAGAAACGATCAAGTCTAAGGACGACCATCTCTAGGGATGACCTAAATGTCAAGATTTGGGCGTCCCTGACTGTATTATCAAAACGAAAGATGGACGTCCATATTGTTTCGATAATACGGGTTTCCCTGCCCCTTCGCCGGGACATCCTGTGAGGATGTCCTCAGGAAAACTTGGGCACCCCTTTCGATTATGCCTCTCCTATTTCAAGGGAAAAGGATCCTCCCAATGTTGCCGGACTGAAACCATGGTAGGCAAAACCAGTGATTTATCCAAATTCAGCTTAAAACCAGAAAAATCACCATATTTAGCAAAACTGTCCATTAATGCCAACAAGGAAAGGTAAGGGTTACCAGACGGACCAAAGGTCATCCACAAAACCAGAAATCTTGATTTCTGAGTACCAATCCACACCCCCTGGATATCCAGAACAAATAATAGGGGGGAGAGCGGACAGTCCTGCCGGGTGCCTCTCTGAATCTCAAAAGATGCAGAAGACAGCCCATTCACCCAAATAACCGTCTTTGACGATGGATGAAGATGGATGAAGAGTCTGTATGGCATCCAAAAAACCTCCGTCTATACCATACTTAGTAAACAAGAAACCCTAGTTTATGTGATCAAATGCCTTCTCTGTGTCAAAACTGATCAACAGAGAAGATGTCGCTAATCTCTTCACCTGTTCCATGCAAGCAAGAAGCATGCGCATATTCTTTGCAATTGTACGGCCTTGTCCAAATCTCACCTGTGACTCAACCACTAAGGATGGTAGTACCCATGCCAAACGATTAGCCAGAATTTTAGCAAATAATTTGGCTTCAACATTCAAAAGAGAACTTGGCCAGTAAGAAGCGACCTGATTTGGATCTTTTTCAGATTTCAAGAGTACGACTATCTGCGCAAGTCATAAGGATTTTGGCAATTCACCCATCACCACAAATTACACAAACAAAGATTGTACAGTGGACACAACTGAAGGACTTAGAATCTTATAAAATTCTAAATGGAAGCCATCAAGGCCCAGAGTCTTATAAAACGCACTCTGCTGAATAGCCAGAGCAACCTCATCCTCTCTAAAGAGTACTGAGTTTAGTTTGAGAATCAGCAGTAAGCACCAGTAATGTCAGACCACCCAAATAAACGTCGCTCTCCAAATTGCCCCCAGAGGGACAAGCATAAATGTGTTCATAATATATTCTAAATAGCTCTGCTATTTCTCCTGTATGTACTAAGTGCCCTCCCCCTTTAGCCACCTGAGAGATAATGTGTGGTCCTTTAGCCTACCAAATATGATTGGCTATAATTTCCCATGTTTGCTCCCATGCAAATATAGCTGATATTTATAATATTGCAGGGACTTTGATAGCACAGGCATGGAGAGGCTCATTAAGAGCAGCTTGAGAAGCCAACAGAGAGCTTTTCTTCTGAGGGGTAGGGCAATTACCATACAGAATATGCACTGTGTGGACCTTACATTCGAGGCACAAAATCTCACTATCATGGGCCTTCTTTTTAAAACTAGCATAAGCTATTATGGCAGCCCTGAGAATTGCCTTAGCAGCCTCCCAGTAAAGCACCATATTATCTCCATGAATAGCATTATGAAACTGGTAATCAGACCACTGATGCAAAAGATATCCTCGCAACTCCATATGACAGTATAACTGACAAGGAAATCACCACTAATAGGACTTGTCCACTTGCGAACCGAGTGCCAAAGAACATATCAAGGCATGATCCGAGACACTGTAGGGGTCTATTCCAGCATCCTGCACTTGAGCAAAAAATGTATGGGAGAGTGAGAGAAGTAAGCCCTGGACAAATGGGTATAATCCCTGTCTCTAGGATGAAATGTATACCAGATATTTAAAAGATCTAACGTAGAACAGAGCAAGGGAATGCCCAGAGTGGGGTTCTGGCTTTCTTGATCCGATCCAGTAGATCTACCTAAAACTGGATACTGAACCATGTTGAAATTTCCCCCAGGGACATCTGGGCAACGTAACAGAGCGTGGATCAATGTGGTTTAGAACTAGTCCAAAACTTATTCAGTGAATGAGAGGATTGTCCCAGCCTGCAATCCTCCTGTATCATCCTGAAAATTAGAATGGTAATGGTAGGAAAATCCCAACTTACAACATGTACCACAAGCCCAGCCTTCCCCAAAAACAAAAGAATATAAAACATTGAACCCCACCAACAACCCCCCCCCAAAAAAAAATCATAGAGAGAACCCCCCCAACTAAATCCCCCAACCAATTTAGAACAATCTAGTAGCCCACAAAAGCCCCCCCCCCCCCCCATCCATTATGGAAAAGGCTAGGTCCTAAATAGAAAATAGGTCACAACTACCCCCCCAACCCCCCACCAGACACTCTGGATAGAAAAAAAAATGCTGTCTGGTGCTAATATATCTGTGCTCCAAGAGAACAGCAATGGGGTCCTTCCCCCACCCTTCCTGATGCAAATCTGGGCACCAAGGACCGATCAAACCCCCTGTTCAGGAGAAAACAGTAAAAAGTAACAAAGATCTGGCGGAGTATAAAATGCTCCAATATGAACTGTAAAAACAACAGAAGTAATACAGCAGATCTAACAAATCAAGTACTAAACATCAACATATGAATTCATTATAGGGAAACAGATAACCCAAACCTAGAAAAATATCAGCCTAAGAAAGCATTTGTAGACTGGTAATCTGCCCAAATGGGACAAGAGGAAAAAAAAATCCACATATAGAACCCACTCCTCCACACAACACACTCACACTCCTCTACACACCATTCGTGGCAACTGAAGTCAGAAAAACAAAAGAGAGAAAAGAAAGAAGAAGAAAAAAAAGGAGAAAAAGGCAGCGGAGCATGCATGTGTATTTGGAAAATATGACAATCTCAAAAATCTCCGATGAAGTCGAATACCCCTCCAGCCAGTCATTTGAGGAGTCTTTAGCCCACAGTATCTGAGGAAATAAGGTCAAACAAGTAAAAGAAAAGGAACAATCAGGCCATTGATGACAAAACTGATCTGCAAGAAACATTCAGTGAAGATGCAGTACCTTCTGTATGAAAAAGATCCTGCAAAAATATCAAGACAACTGTATCCTGGAGCAGATCAATATCTCTGAAGAGCTGATGATAGACAGAAAGAAAAGGGTTCAAATCTCCACCGAAACAGAGCATGAAGCCAAGCCATGGCGGAGGAAGACAGCAGCTGGCACAGAAAGTCTCTAGCGTTCTCCGTGGTATCAAAGAAATGTGGCTTGCCCTCATTGAAAACTTTCAACTTTTAAAGGGGCTGGATACAGCAAGAAAAACTGAATGTGTTGCTGATGGATGTCAGCACAAATGGGTGCATAGGCTTTCTGCATGGAGGAGACTCTGGAAGAAAAATCCTGAAAGGACAGCACAGTCTTACTGTCATAAGTAAGGGGACAATGAGATCTAATGGCCCACAAGATTTCTGTTTTGTGCACATAGTTCAATAGTTTAAATATTACCACTCTAGGACAGGCATCCTGCTGTCTTCGGGGCCTCAAGCGTTATTTTATCCTCCAGGACAGACAGCTTTGACTGCAACTCCACATTCATGGTTGTAAGTTGCTGCACGCAGTCCTCCAGGTCTGAAACTTGTTGGCTCTGCACTGCAAACTCCCCCCGTAGCTCTTCTAGCCAGCCATCCATAATATTTAATTTATCAGTGACATATTGCAGCTTTAAACCTAGAGAAGAGTCAGTTGCCTGGGTCACCTAAGAAACAATCTGCGTCCCCATCTGCCATCTTGACATTGTGCTGCCATGCCTTCTCCTGTGCTCATCTCTGGGGCTTAGAAGCCATAACGTTTCACAAAATGAGTTTGCGCCAAAGCAAAAAGAGGACTACCTGGTACCAGCCAATGTAATTTAGAGACACCAAAACTAAATATAGCCATATAGGGGGAGAGGTTAGGGATCAGGGCCAAGGAGTTCACCTCTCTTATGCCTGCTCACAAGCACAAAAATCACAGGACCTGTCCTTGTATTAGTACATTTTATATGCTGTTTTACTTGTTTGTAATGAATAATTACTGTTGTAATTGTTTTACCCAGCTGCAAGGACCTTTGGTTGTCAGTGGGTGATTAGATATAACTAAATAAATAAAGCACTAGTAGATGTATGCAGCACTGTGCATACACAATCCTTTCTCTACAGAATGTACAGTCTAGTCAAGACAACATACCAGATGTGGAGGCGTATTTTCAAACAACTTAAGACTTAGAAAGTTACATAGTAACCTATGGAACTTTGTAAGTCTAAATGCTTTGAAAATGCGCCCCAAAGACTCTTTAGGAATTTTGTTTAATAAGAAAATGGTTAAAGCCAACATACCTATGATCAGGAGAAACAAGGGGATAACCTTTAAAGGCAGCTTCAATTAGGTGTGTACTGTAAAGAAAAACAAGATCTGACAAAACAAAAGTGGTACCCCAAAGTTGTCCAGAGGCAGCTTGGTGACAAGAGTGGAAAGTCCACTGAAACAAGCTGTGATAAGGGGGTAGCATACTGGAGAAATAACAATAATTGAGGGTCTGGAATCTTTTTGCTGTATTGCCATACTGATTAAACAATTTACAGAACTGAATTTCTTTCCTTACACATGTTTTAAAAATTTATTTTTAAAAATAACTCTAAAATGAAGTTATTTGAAACCACCATGCTTATTATAGAGGGAAGAAAGTATCTTAATGTCCGTTGCATTCTAAAACAGAATTCTTATATCTACCACCACACAACCAGAACTCCGGTTGAGCACAGCTAGAGGGTGTCAAAAAACTGTTCAAGCTACTGGGGTCAATTTTAAATGCCTTTGACACTTTTTATATAGGTAACATAGGGTTAGCCATATAAGTTAGCTATATGCAGGTAAGTATATTTTCAGACACCTGAAAATATTCATGTGGTTTCACAAAGCACACAAACTTGGGCCCATAAAAGAAGCACAATGTAAAGGAGTAGGGGTGTACCAAAAAAAGTGGCCTTCCAGCACACAACAGTAGTAAAAGCATCTTTATTAAGCATCTCATATGTAAAAGACCCATCAGGGGGGCCGTGTTTTAGTGGAAGGAGCCGCCTGTTTCAGGGGTCACAAAAGAAGGTGTACGGCCAATGGAGGTCCGAGTAGAAAGACAAATCCATGGTACAAGTGCTGCTGGCAAATCAACTCAGGGAATTCACATGGAGTATAGTACTCTTTAGCTTTTACTACTATTGCGTGCAGGAAGACTGTTTTTTGGTCCCCCCTTACTCCTTTACATTGTGGTTGTGTTCTGCGTGCAGGTTGTCTTCCTTCGTTTTGGTTTCATATAAAAGAAGCAACATTTGATGGAGGGGGCTGTTTGTATTAGATTCCAGAATATATACTGCATTTTCCCAAAGCCATACACATAAATGGTATATTACTGACCTTAATGGACACCCCTGTTTTGCATCATGGAAATGCATACACTTATATTTAGATATCTAACTTGATTTTCAAATTCAGGGGCATAGGTAATAAATTAATAAAGACAGAACAGGGCAGGTGATGGTTCTGTGCCAAGGGCAGTTACAAGTGCACAAAAGCCTGTATCGGCACATGCTGGACTGCAATTTTGTACAAAGAAACAGAGAAAAATGTAGGCAGATAAAGACCATATGGCCCATCCATACCATCTACTCTCCCTATCACTCTCTTAGAGATCCTATGTAATTGTCCCAAGCTCTCTTGAATTCAAATACTGTTTTCATCTCCACCACTTCCACCGGGAGGCCGTTCCACGAATTCACTACCCTTTCCATGAAGGAAGTATTTCCTCAGGTTGGTGGAGGAGTGGCCTAATGGTTAGTGTAGAGGACTTTGATCCTGGCAACCTGAGTTCAATTCCCACTGCAGCTCCCTGTGACCTTGAGCAAGTCACTTAACCCTCCACTGCCCCAGGTACAAAAACTTAGATTGTGAGCCCCCTAGAGACAGAGAAAGTACCTGCATATAATGTGTACAGCACTGCATACATCTAGTAGCACTATAGAAATGATTAGTAGTAGTAGGTTACGTCTGAGTCTATTCCCCTTCATCTACATTCTATGCCCCCTCATTCCAGAGCTTCCATTCTACTGAAAGAGACTCACCTCTTGTGAAGTTAAACATAAATACTGACATCGCAAACAGTTTATGCACAGAATAGCAGTCTAGCACATAAGCAGATATGTGCTGATGTGTTTCTGCTCTGATATGTGCACAGCCTGCCACAGCACAGAACCCTGTGTGCATGTGTGCTCTCCCTGATCAGCACAGAAATTTTGTGCTGGTCCTATTTGCATATAACTTGTTTGCTGCATCAGCAAGCAAAAACTGGGCATTGTGCTTGCGTTAGCAGCCATGCACTATACCACCAGCACACAGCTCTAATACAAGCTTTCTGCCATCAACCTCTCAGTTTAGCCAGGTATATTGTTCTTGAAAAACAGCTTGTTGGTTGAAGTTTCAAAAATACAAATATAACTTTGCATTTGGCATGTTACTGAAAATTTACTCCTAAGTTACTGTATCCAGCACTACTGCAGAAACTGGAAACCAGTCAAAGTATGTATATATTTCTTTAAGTATGTTCTAGGGCTCATCAGCAAAGTATAGCTAATTTGAAAAGTGTTAATTTATTATTTAGACCTCAAAATGATTCAGTAGGTATAAGTGAGGGAAAACCATCTGTACACATTTCAGTTTACTCCTGTCTGGAATCTAAAGGAAAGATCTGTATACGATAATGTCCCCGAAGGTATATTTCTTTATAAATATATTTTATAATGTTCGCTACATACCTTTGTTTCTGTTGCATGGGTTGTTGCCTCATAGCCATATATTGCATATCCTCCTGTAGTCGATTTAGAGGGGAGTCTGGCTTCACCCGGATTCCATAGTAATGGTATTTGGAATTCCCCCTTTGTACAGGAACATGAGAAATTAGAAGAGTGCACTCTGTTAGGAATACAAAATTACTATTGTGCTATGTTGATTTCACTGCAACATTATTTTTAATATAAAATATATGTGAAGGAATGAATCCAGCAATTCAATACTGACCTGGTGCCCAATCTTCTTGTTCTGAGTCCCATGAAAATTGATCGTATGAGCTTCCCAAAGGAGGCAGCGTTGACGGGATCTAGTTTGTGCTCCTGACAATGCCGTAGGTAATGGTTGTAAAGGGTACTTCGGGGAAGGCTCACTCCTTCTGCTGTTTCATAGTTATCCAGCAGCCACTGAAGCTACAAGAATTTTGAACGATAAAGATAAATAAACCAACCTTATTAAAGTTTCAACAGCTAACCATAATGCTGTGATTATGAGCTATTACCTACAGTAAAAGACCTTTATTTTAATTCTGAGGGAGATCTGGGCTTTCAGGCTTTATTTTAAAGAAAACCTTTAAACTAGCTGAACTCATAACACTTGTGACCATCCTGTTTCTCAAAGTGATCTGGTGTTTTGTATTTTGTTCACCAGTTTACAAAAATGAAAATCTGCAAAAATGTATAAATAGGTTTTAGAGAGTTGCGATGAGAAGTATTTTTTAAATAAATTCCTGTTTTCAAGACAAACTGATTTGTTTCAAGATTTTTGTGG
Organism: Microcaecilia unicolor; assembly: GCF_901765095.1. Taxonomy (NCBI): domain Eukaryota; kingdom Metazoa; phylum Chordata; class Amphibia; order Gymnophiona; family Siphonopidae; genus Microcaecilia; species Microcaecilia unicolor. The sequence goes on along the minus strand of NC_044032.1, from coordinate 236,843,337 downwards.
AGAGTAGCAGATTAAATACTGTTGTTTTAGTGGCTGTGAAATGTTCTGGGGGTAGTTATTTTCACATCATGTTCTTTGACAGCAGCATAAGATATCAACAGTTGTAGGGACCAATGACTGCAACTCCCTCCATTTCTGCTGTGTACTGGAGGAGGCAGCGAAAGCAAATTTTTTCTTTTCTCTGCTGCACTGAGTGCTACAGGAGATGGCCACTATGGTTCTCTCCTCCACATCCACTATGTGCTGCAAGGATCAGCCATACCAGTTCCCTCCTCTTTCCATGTGTTTCCAGTCATTCTAAATTACCAACTCCACTTCCAAAAGCTGAGCTTGGCAGTGATGTGTGTTGTGTGCAGTGAATGATCAGAGACAAAGCTGATAGGACTGGTTTTGTTCTGAAAAATGAGTCACTGACTTCTTCAGTGAGTGTTGTGGACCATAAGTGATTAAATAGTGTGATCTTGAGGGTCTGTTAAATGTTGTCTGGAGACTATCTAGGTCTTTCATGGCATTTGGGCTTGAGTACTGCGAATGATGGAAGCAAAAAGGGTGAATATACAGGTTAATGTACAAAGGGTGGAGGTTAGGTTTCACCCTAACAAAGGTAGGGATGCATTACACTGTTATGGTTAAAAACATACTTACCCTGGGTTAACTATACAGAGTAATATTATAACCCTAATAGCAGCAGTAGAATTGCATCAAGTATCCGTTTAAGGTAACCTGCACACATTGGCAGTCAAAATCCAAACGGTAGTATAGCTGTATCGGGTTTCCCAGAAGAAAGGACTAATCTGCGAGGAGGGACCATGGTTAAAATGCAAATATCAATGAGGAGGAAGCAACTGGATATTTTTGGAGACTAGTCTAGGTAGCTTTGCTGGCTATATGGATGAGACAAAACTTACTGGTAGGAAATGGAAGAAGGTCTGAGTGCTGAATTACGTAGGGGACTATAAAAATCAAAAAGGTAGGTAAGAAATCATAGAAAGCCCTACCAACAGAGGTAGTGGAAGCCAGCATTTGTAATAAAATCTGGACATGCTTGCATTGGTAATGAAAAGGTGTGGTAGAACAAGATAGAAAGTTGAGCAAATCAGGGGACAAGGCATGCCTTGAGATGGTAGATTGGTAGAGGGACTTAAGTGATCAGATATTTGGGCAGTGGCATCACTGAATTTTATGGCTGCTTTGATTATCAAATCTAAGCTAACTTGTCAGATGACTTCTATATTAAGAAATACACAGTAACTACAGGACATTAAACATTTGGAAAGTTCAAAATACCATATCTATTGATAAATGGGAGACTGGCTGATTTGGCTTTTCATAGCAGGGGAGTTATAGGAGTGGGAGAGGCTGAAGGACGTTAAACTGGAAGTGGCCAGATTTCTGTGGCTAGCAGCTAGCACTCGTAATCTTGGCAATATAGACCAGAATAATTGGTTGTGTGAGTCAACTGGCCTTTTTTTCTGCTGTCATCTATCATTTCACTATGGAACTACTTATGAGTGTGTGCATCTTGACAAACTTTGCACATGCTTTCTACCCATAAGCTCTGCATCAGTTTTGAAAGGGAAAGTACATGCATAATTTCACTTTGAAACTTGCTTTTGTTGTGAGTCTTTCTTATAAAGTATGCATATAGGGGCCGGATTCAGTAATTGGTGCTGAAAATTAGGCACCAGGGGTGCTCAGCGCTATTCTATAAAGAGCGCTCCAGGATGAGGGCTCTCTACAGAATAGCATGTAGTGCGGATTCCCATGACCAACTTTGGGCTCAAGGACTTACACCAGCTGAACCCTGCAAGCGCCCGTTTCATTGGTTTCGGAAACGGGCCTTTTTTACTAGTCTGTATATAATATGTAGATTTTGACTTCCAATGATAATTGTTTAGATGTGCATGTGGGAAGCAATTCTATAACATAGTTCCTAACACATTTATGCATCATTACACATGTAAATGCTTAGAATAAAGTGAAGTTACTCACCTGTAGCAAGTGTTCTCCAAGGAGAACAGGACACGCATTACCACATGTGGGTGGCATCCTATGGATGCTACCCAACATTCTAGAAAAAAAACACTGAAGCCTTTGGTAGCTTTGTACTAAATATGCACAGGTGCCTTCCCACCTGACTCACTTGCGTGGGACCAGCAGATGAATAAAAAAGCTTAGAGAATATAGCTCCTAGGGTAAGTGGGAGGGTATGTGGTAATAGGTGTCTTGCTGGCCTTGGAGAACACCCGCTACAGGTGAGTAACTTCACTTTCTCTGAGGACAAACAGGACATCACTTACCATATGTGGGAATCCCTAGCTACTAGGCTCACTGAAAACAATAAACGGACAACAGGGACTTGCAACAGACAAGGCCAACCAGTAACCAATTAAATTAAAATTTATGTGCATACCTAATGTGTAGATGCAGCCTGGAACAGAATAAAAATGGGCCAAGGAAGACAGAGTTAGATTCTAGACTCCAAACAAATTCTGCAAAACTGTCTGACCGAACTGTCACGTTGGGAATTCTGCCCAAGGCAGTAGTGAGATGTAAATGTGTGGAGAAGACCACATTGCAGCTGATCTCAAGTGGGCTTTTGCTGCAGCTACGGCTCTGACATTGAGAGCTGTGACATTACCCTGCAGAGTCAGCCCAGCCTGGGCACAAGTAAAGGCGATGCAATCTGCCAGCCAATTGGATAGAGTGTGTTTACCGATGGCTGCGTCTATTCTGTTTGAATCAAAAGAAACAAAATACTGGGTAGAACGTCTATGGGCTTTAGTCCGATTCAGATATAAGGCTAAGGTTTGCTTGCAGTTTCAAGGTGTGCAGAGCACTTTCACCAGGACTGGAATCAGGTTTGGGGAAAAACGTTGGTAGAACAACTGACTGATTATGATGGAACTTCGGAACCATCTTTGGAAGGAACTTAGGATGCATGTGGAGATCCACTCTGTTGTGATGAAATACTGTGTAAGGTGGATCTGCTACTAGGGCCCGAAGTTCACTGACCCTGTGTGCTGAAGTGACCATTACCAGAAATGCAGATTTTCAAGCCAAGAACTTCAGATGGCAAGTGTCAAGTGGCTCAAAAGGAGCTTTCATCAGCTGGGTGAGGACAACTTTGAGGGCCCGTGACACTGTGGGAGGTTTGATTGGGGGATTAATCAATAGAAACCTCTCATAAAATGGACAACTAGAGGCTGAACAGAGATAGGCTTACCTTCCACATGTTAATGGGATTTCTTCTGAGAGTGGGGCACCCTCTCAGTAGACCTCTTTGCCACTCACCTCAACAACAAAGTTCAGCTCCAGGTTCAGGTTGAATGGCAAACTAGCATTGGATGCCATTCTCCTCGATTGGGGGAAAGGACTCCTGTACCTACCATACGCTTTATTGAAACTCAAGCAGGACCAAGGAGCCATGATCCTCACTGCACCTTACTGGCTAGAGGTAGATTTGGTTCCGTCTACTTCTGGAGTTATCCTCTGAAGATCCGTGGAGACCAAAATGCTTTCCAACCTTCATCACCCAGAACAAGAGATCTCTTCAGCACCAAAACTCTAATCTATGGCCCTCACAGCTTGGATGTTGAGAGCTAGAATTCACATTCCTCTAACTGCATGAGGGTGTTTCTCGGCTCCTGCTACCTTCCAGAAAAATATTCTACTAAGAGGTCATTAACGAAATAACTAACTTTCGCAAATCTCTGAAAACTTCTCTCTTCAATAAGACCTACCACGAGAATCCATAGCTAACTATAACACATCACCACTCTACCCTCATTCTGAACGTCTTCTTTCTATAAATGTTTGCATAGCTCTTTTTGTCATCTTTAATCTCTTTGTAACACTGATTGTATCTTTCTACCCTGGAATGGCGATGCCATAACAGGTCTTTGTAAGCCACATTGACCCTGCAAATAGGTGGGATACAAGTGCAACAAATAAATAAATAAATAAATACAAATTTTAAATGGAAGAGGTTTTCCATCTGGTGTGAGGGCAAGGCCTTTCTTAGGGTGAATTTGACCATCACAAAATGGTTAGGAAGCTGCTGCTTCTCAAACTGGAGAGCCTTCTGGACTTGTATAGAGTTTGCCTTCTTAAGAACTGGCTGCACAAAGGAGTGGTCTCCCAATTCCTCATCTGGGTTGTCTGAAGAATGCTGTGCACAGGCACTGTCACAGCTTCCTTGGGATGGGCATCATAGCCAAGGACATCCAACTTCTCAGCTCTGGGCTTGTCCTCGAATTCCAAATGAAACGGAACAGTCTTCACCATCTCCGTCAAAAAAGAGAAAAAGGACAGCTTCTTTTCTGAGGTGGGGATGGGTCAGAAGGTTTACCAATGGAACCTTCCTCAGAGAGATTCTCTGGTTTCACATCAGACACCCAAACATGGTCCGTATCAGACTCAGTGATATACTCTTCATGAAAGGGCTGAATCCATGCTCACCTTGGTCCACTGGACTCATGCCCAGGCTCTGAATGAGAATGCCAAGGTACATGACCCCTGATGGACTCCAGGGGAGCTTCCTCACCTGATAGGCTGGAGAAGAGCACTGCTTTTTCAGACACTGACACCAGCACCCAGCAAGACACTGGTGTCGATGAAAAAGGCGAAGGGCAGAGCATGGGCCTCCAGAAGAGGCTGGGGCAGCACTATGGGCAACACCAATGCCCTTGATGCCACAATGTTGCACCAAGCCAGGATGCGCTCCCCACTCCTCTTGTAGTGAGGCCCAGAGCCACTTTTCAGGGGCAGACATCAGTAAAGGTGAGGCCAATGATGACATGGGGACAGCCTGCAAAGATGATAGAGCTGAATCAAAAGGCTGGTCCCGATTTCTAGGAGACTGATGCAACATCATTGACTCTACAGAAGGGAAATGGTCCTCCTGGCCCCAATACTTCTCAGGTACTGGTGATGCTGGTGCCCCAGAGCTCCTGGCACTGTGCTTTGAAGAGGTCTGATGGCAGTGCTTCTTCGTTTTGCTTGATGCATGATATCGGGGTCCTTCGGAGCTGATAAAGATGAAGTTAAATCCTTGTGTGTCCTTGGTGTCGAGTCCAATGATGCCCGGCCCGACAGTGCCCTATCAACACTTGATGCTGAGGCAGGCAAAGACCTCCTCGGTGCCAGCATGTCCCTAGTGTCCAATGTAGCTCTGCCAGTCATGAGGAACGATGTCCGCAATGCCGATGTCAAGTCTCTCGCAAGTGATCTCTTGACTCTTTAGGGTTCTTTTCTGCATGTTAAAAGACAGAATTTACAATTAGAGGTATTATGGTCTGGTCCAAGGCATGGCAAGCACCAGCTGTGATGGTAAGTCACAGACATGACTTGCTGCACCAAGAACATTTCTTAAAATCACTGGGAGTGTTAAGGAATATCAGGGCATAAATAACTACAACAAAATCAAACAACTCAATTCTTTTTTTTTAACAAAACAAAGTCTCAACCATGAGTTAAAGCATAAGAAGGCCAGAGAAGACATGCCTAAAAGAAATAAAACTTAAAAGGCTGGCAAAACTAGGGAACTAAAAATGGTTGAGGAAGAAGAAAATAGAAGAAAGGTCCCACATACCTACAGGAAAACCCACAAACACACACACACACACACACACACACACACAAGGGAAGGCACAAGGGAAAAACTAGGCTGAGCTGAAGAAAGCCAAAAAATGCACAACTGCTCTGAAGAAAACAAAGGATTGCTGGTTCCAGGTGAATGAGTCAGGCAGGAAAGAACCCATGCATGAATGGTATGGAGCTGCCAAAGACTTCTGTTTTTTCTAGAACACTGGAGCATCTGTGTCGGGCTCCGTTGGAGGATGTCACCCACATGTGATGGGATGTCCTTGTTCTCAGAGAATTGCATTCACACATGTATGTGCATATAAAATGCCAAGTTACACCTAAATGCTATTTTGCAAAACTCAACTTACAATGAATGTATTTGTGAGGGATGAGTACACAGGTATGGAGCTTGGGTGGGGTTCACTCTTATGTACATCATACATCAACCATAGAATACTATAATTTACATGTGAATTTCCAGCTTCTAGGCATGAGAATTTATATCAGCTCTATGGCTGGCAAAAATGTTCATACCTAATTTTCAAGGGGGCAATTCTACAAAGTGGCGACTAAATGTAGGCGGAACAAAGAAGAACACTTAGCACTAATTATATCTGGGATGTCTACTCAATTACAGATTTTGTATCATCCAAAAAGAAACAATCCTTACCAGACAGCCCTTCTAAAATATCGCTTACATAAATGTTAAAAGAACTGGAATAGATCCTTGCGGCATACCACTAGTAACATCCCTTTACTACTACCCTTTGTTACCTTCCACTCAACCAGTTTCTAACCCAGTTATTAACATGCCTATATGGAACTGTGTCAAAAGCTTTTCTAAAATCTAAATACTCCCAGACAAAGAAATGAATCATATTTGTCTGACAAGACTTAACACTAGTAAAACCTTGCTGCTTTGAGTCCTACAATCTACTGAATTCCAGAAACCTCAATATCATCTATCCTAGAAGTGTTTCCATTAATTTATTCACCACAGAGGTCAGAGTAACAGACCTGCAGTTTCCATCTTCTCCTTATTTCCATTTTTGTGAAGAGGGATGGAACATATCTACTGTTTCTCAGTCATCTGGGACCACTCCTGACTCTAAAGAAGCAATGAAAAGTTTAGACAGCGAAGCCACCAGAATTTCCCTAAGTTCTGTCAATACCCCCAGAGGTATCACATCTAGCCTTATTGTTTTGTCTTCCTTTAGTTTAACTAGCTCCTCATGAATACTGTCTTCTGAAAATTGTTCAAGGTCTACCACACTTTCATTCCTCTTTGTGTGGTCCTAAACCTGGGCCATCATCTGTGAATACAGAACATAAATATTTGTTAAGCAATTCCATCTTGTCATTTATAGGACACAGACTGTAAAAGTCTGCCCAGCATTGTCCATGTTTCAGCTAATAAAATTGCTAAGCCCTCTCCAGTCTGTCCTAAACCAGTTTGCCATATACAGGTCACAGACTAAACAAGTCTTCCTGGCACCGGCCTTATTCTTCACAGCTGGAGCTGCCATCTAAGGGCCTCTCGACACATCAACACACATGCAGACATTTAAGTTTTGTTTTTTATACCGTTCATTTTCTAATTAGAGATCCTCTGTGTTCATCCCACGCCTTTTAAAATTCTGTCACCTTTTTTCTCTCTACCTCCTCCCTCGGGAGGGCATTCCAGGCATTGATCACCCTCTCTGTGAAAAAGAATCTCCTGACATTACTCCTAAGTGTACAACCCCTCAACCCCTGTGTATGCCACCACCACCTATGGTTAAGAATTGCGACCTCGCTGAGGTAAGCTGCTTTTTGCTTCTTGTTTGAGACTGACAAGCCTTGCCATGAAGTCTGGCTGGAGCCAGACCCTAGTACTCAGAGAAGAACTGAGAAAGACTCACAGGCTATGCTTGGGGTGGGGTCGCCCTACCAGCCACAGATTGTGTTCAGGCTTTGCCAGTCTGATGGGCTACATTGCATTGCATAAGACTGCTTATTGAATTACAGAGGCAATCTATCTTTTGTTCCTGGTCCTGTCACATAACAGGCCTCAGGATTCAATTAAATAAACACTTGTATTCATTTATATCCCTTTGTACAGTTGTGTTATTTCAAAGGCCCACCCTCAACCCTCACTCAGGGTGTCACAGGCATCCACAATCTCTCTACTTTTGTCCAGTTCCGCAGATTGAAATTTCCAATCCACATCCGGCAGGATGAAATCTCCCAGCACCTCCCCTTTCTTTGCCAACTTTTGGATATCTGTAACCAGATCTTTATCAAGCTGCTCCGATTGTGTCAGAGAGGTCTGAAGACAACAGCCATACGGATAAATGTTTCATCTTCTCTTTTCAAGGTGATCCATTTTGCTTCTTCCTTTCCACAGGCCCCCTGCATTTCAGTTGCTTTGATACTGTTTCTCACATATAGCACTACTCCACCTTTTCGACCATCTCTATCCTTCCTAAATAGATTATAGCCCAGTATGTTTGCGTCCCATTCATGGGAGTCACTGAACCATGTCTCTGCGATAACGATATCTAAATCTGCTTCTAACATCAGGGCTTGCGGATCATGAACTTTGTTGTTTAGACTACAAGCATTTGTGGTCATTGCTTTCTTTTGGCTACATTTCAGTGGTAGTTGCATCTTCTTTATAGTTTTTTGTTTAGTCTCACCTTCTACTGTGTTGCTAAGTAAAAGTGCTAAGATTGTTGTTTACATTGCTTTCTTTACTACTGTCACATGTTGTCTTTTACTTGGGGTGACCACCAGAGATGACCTGCTTCCATATGCCATCCTCACCTTCTAGTTTACATGCCTAGAAACATATTGCCTGAATTTCTCACAAAGGATTCTTTTTCCTGCCACAGTAAGATGTAGCCCATTATTACTATTACAATATAGTGTTTTGTTTTTCCATGTATTGCCCTATCCTCTTTGTATCTAATACTTCTAGTGACACCAGGCTTTGAACCACCTATTGAATTTTCAGTATTTTTTAAATCTTTTTGCTCCCTTTCCTTAAATAGGAGGTACTTCACAAAAAGCTACAGTCTGTACCAGAGGTTTTCACCCCTCCCCCAGCTCCTGGAAAGTCTTCTGCGCTACCACTGGGATATTATTGGCTAGGTCATTTGTTCATCAGTGTTAGAATCCTTGCAGGCTTATTTTCGAAAGAGAAGGACGCCCATCTTTTGACACAAGAACATAAGTGTTTGCCATACTGGGACAGACCGAAGGTCCATCAAGCCCAGTATCCTGTTTCCAACGGTAGCCAACCGAGGTCACAAGTACCTGGCAAGATCCCAAAACAGTAGAACACATTTTATGCTGCTTATCTTAGAAATAAGAAGTGGATTTTCCACAAGGCCATTGAAATAATGGCTTAAGGACTTTTCTTTTAGGAAGTTATCCAAACCTTTTTTAAATCCTGCTAAGCTAAATGCTTTTACAACATTCTCTGGCAACAAATTGCACGTAGAGTGAAAAAATATTTTCTCTGATTTATTTTAAAATTACTACTTTGTAACTTCATTGCGTGCCCCCTAGTCCTAGCATTTTTGGAAAGCGTAAACAAGCGATTCACGTCTACCCGTTCCACTCCACTCCACTTTTTATTTTACAGATCTCTATCATATCTCCCCTCAGCCATCTTTTCTCCAAGCTGAACAGCCATAGCTGCTTTGACCTTTCCTCATAGGGAAGTTTTCACATCCCCTTTATCATTTTTGTCACCCTTCTCTGTAGCTTTTCTAATTGCCTTGTTTTACAACACAGGTATATATAAAAGTAGAGGTATTCTGGATTCAGCTTGAATTAACTCTCTTGGTTTCCCTCCACAAATGCTAAAGACACATAAAAAAAACTCTGTGTTCTGAATTAGCTGCTGAAGACTAACAATCTGAAGGGTCTGAGGGAATTTATAAACACATTTGGAGTATGTGTGTAGTTTGTGGCCCAAAGGTCACACGTGTCATACATTGTGCTTGGTAATTCAAACCCTAAGAGTATTCTAATTGGCATGCCTGGCACTCACAATAAAATTCAGCTTTGGTATAAGAGTGCAAATAGCCCTTATCTACCCTAAACTGAGAAAATCAATGTATTCTCCCCTTCCTTTCCATTACGTTAAGAATCACCAATTAGGTGCTACTAATTGCCAAATATTTTACAAAAGCACTTGCTGTTGCACAACAATTTTATTTACAATGGTAAACTAAACTGCCAATAGTCAATCTATGGAAAATCAGGTATAACTTTGATAACCCAAATTACTTCAAAAGGGCTGCTAAAAAACATCGGGATTAATAATTAGAAAAAAGAGACCATCGGGCCAAAAAGCTGACTCTTCATATCACACTGAGGAGCTATTCATTCAGTTTTGAATTATGATGTCATTTGATCCCCACAATAACATAGAAGGAACAATTTCTTTTTAAAATTGTAAAGTACAATTTAAGTTAACTAAATTCATATACATATTTTTCTCAAGCAGAAAGCTACTATAACAAATACTGTTTATCTTGATTCAAACGTTATATCTTTCAATGTTCCTAACTCTAGTTTAAAAAAAAGGTCCCACATATTACAGATAGTGTCAATCCTTTCACAGGAGCCAGCTCTGTGGGTGCCAGTGACAGCTGAGAATCCCCAGTATTGAGCAAGTTCCATCACTGTGTCCAGGAAGGTGTCATTTGTATTATGTTTAGCACCCTGAATGATTTTGAAATGTTGGTGGCCATGAATCTTTCCCTCCAGCATAGTCAACAGTCAATGTTTCAAACACAGCTGTACCAAATAGCATATTTTACTATTTGGCTGAATACGGGCACTGAGTATAAATAATAGGCATTGAGCTTTTAACATAACAAATAATAAAAGAAACAAACACTTGACCTCTGATTTCATGTTATTTCAGTAGGATTTAGGACAATAGAGCCTAGGATTATCTGTATTTGAATTAAAATCACTATTCGGCCGAATACAAATAATGTATTTGGGGCCGAATCGAATCAAATAAGACTATTCGGTACAGCCCTAGTTTCAAATATATTTCTGCTTCACTGCAAATTCAAAAAGACAAAGTAATTTAACAATTATCTTCTAACTGGAGGAGTAGCCTAATAGTTAATGCAGCGGGTTTTGAGCCTGGCAACCTGGGTTCAATTCCCACTGCAGCTCCTTGTGACCTTGGGCAAACCTCTTAACCCTCCATTGCCCCAGGTACAAAAACTTAGATCGTGAGCCCTCTAGGGACAGAGAAAGTACCTGCATAGAATGTGTACAGATCTGCGTACATCTAGTGGTACTACATAAATGATTAGTAGTTAGTTAACTTTTGTGTCTGGCTTTTTGTTTTTTTTCTTTGAGTCTCACCTTTAGCTTCTCTTTTTTTGGCAGTGTATTTTGCCTTTTTATTAATTATTTTCTCTTCTGTGCTCATCTGCAGGCCATGGTCCAGGTTTCCTGGGCCTCTGTTATTTCCTCTGTTTTCCAGCAAGTCCAGTTTCTCTCCAGGACCATATTGCTTGCCTTTTCTCTTTGGCTGACCTTTTCAGTTCCATGCTGTCATTGTCTCTTTGCTTCTGCTTGGAGGGCTGAACTCCAAAGATTCATGTCACTGTGTCCTCCTACCTATTTTCTGTGAGCCAAAGAGAGGACATTCTAGGATCCAAGCCCTAGCAGTTCTGCCTTCAATGAAATCTACTGGCACAAGGCCTATACTGCTCTGAAATAAGTAATTTTCAGGGCAATACTCTCTTACTGAGAGTAGATGACACTACTAGCAATTGTTCCAATACCAAACCAAATACGGTATCACAAAAATCATGATTGTTACCTCATTCTTTGTAATGTAATACCAGGAAACGTGTTCCCTCAGTACTGAAGTGATTTCCAGTTGGTAGGCCCCGGTATAACAAAAATAACAGACAGGGACCACAAGCCAGAGAGCCATTTCCATTATCCTATATAATAAAACGCACCTCCAACATTCTGAAGCTGACTGCATGGCTGAGGCATTCCTGCTCTCTGTATCCATTTCCTGAATTGAGATCACGTACTTACGGGTTCGTCACAAACAGAAGTGACCAGCCACACAAGGTTTCTCGGCTTCAGAATGTTGGAGGTGCATTCTATTAAATAGGATTGGTCAGTTCCTTGAAGCACAACTAGAGCTCAGCGTCCTGCACAGTAACTCTCACACACCAGAGAGGGGGGGGGGGCTGACACCAGAGAGGGGGGGTGGTATCTCTGTCACACACACACTCTCTCTCTCACAGTCAATGTCTTTCTCTCTCTCACGCTCACACACTGTCTCTCACACACTCTGTGTCTCACACTGTATCACATTCACTCTCTATGTGTCACACAGTCACTCACACACTCTCTTGGTCTCATATACTCAGTCTCACAGAGAGTCTGTGTCTCACACACACTCTCTCGCACACACTGTATCTATGTGAAACACACTCTCTCTCACACTTTGTCTCACATACGCACTTGCACACACTCTCATTCTCACACTCTCTCTCTCACAGACACACTCACACCCAGACTCACTATCTCTCTCACACACACACACACACACACACACACACACACTTACACATTCACTCTCTCTCTCACACACAGTCACTCTCACATACACTCTCTCAAACATACACACTCCGAGGAAAACCTTGCTAGCGCCCGTTTCATTTGTGTCAGAAACGGGCCTTTTTTACTAGTAGTTAATAATTTAACAAGAACCTTAGTGTTTCATGAACTGTTCCAGCAGTTTTTCTTCACTCTGGTGCTGCTATTGCTTTAGAGAGTCATTTTATAACAGACTTCCTATCTTGCAAAGCAAGTATATCCTAAGTTACACCATCTTTCACAGGAAAAGTAGATTAATATATATTTTCTCTTTGTAAATTTGCCTATAGCAAGTACATGTACACACTTCTACCTACTATTTCATATGCCCAAATTTTATCTTACATACAGTGGGGGAAATAAGTATTTGATCCCTTGCTGATTTTGTAAGTTTGCCCACTGACAAAGACATGAGCAGCCCATAATTGAAGGGTAGGTTATTGGTAACAGTGAGAGATAGCACATCACAAATTAAATCCGGAAAATCACATTGTGGAAAGTATATGAATTTATTTGCATTCTGCAGAGGGAAATAAGTATTTGATCCCCCACCAACCAGTAAGAGATCTGGCCCCTACAGACCAGGTAGATGCTCCAAATCAACTCGTTACCTGCATGACAGACAGCTGTCGGCAATGGTCACCTGTATGAAAGACACCTGTCCACAGACTCAGTGAATCAGTCAGACTCTAACCTCTACAAAATGGCCAAGAGCAAGGAGCTGTCTAAGGATGTCAGGGACAAGATCATACACCTGCACAAGGCTGGAATGGGCTACAAAACCATCAGTAAGACGCTGGGCGAGAAGGAGACAACTGTTGGTGCCATAGTAAGAAAATGGAAGAAGTACAAAATGACTGTCAATCGACAAAGATCTGGGGCTCCACGCAAAATCTCACCTCGTGGGGTATCCTTGATCATGAGGAAGGTTAGAAATCAGCCTACAACTACAAGGGGGGAACTTGTCAATGATCTCAAGGCAGCTGGGACCACTGTCACCACGAAAACCATTGGTAACACATTACGACATAACGGATTGCAATCCTGCAGTGCCCGCAAGGTCCCCCTGCTCCGGAAGGCACATGTGACGGCCCGTCTGAAGTTTGCCAGTGAACACCTGGATGATGCCGAGAGTGATTGGGAGAAGGTGCTGTGGTCAGATGAGACAAAAATTGAGCTCTTTGGCATGAACTCAACTCGCCGTGTTTGGAGGAAGAGAAATGCTGCCTATGACCCAAAAAACACCGTCCCCACTGTCAAGCATGGAGGTGGAAATGTTATGTTTTGGGGGTGTTTCTCTGCTAAGGGCACAGGACTACTTCACCGCATCAATGGGAGAATGGATGGGGCCATGTACCGTACAATTCTGAGTGACAACCTCCTTCCCTCCGCCAGGGCCTTAAAAATGGGTCGTGGCTGGGTCTTCCAGCACGACAATGACCCAAAACATACAGCCAAGGCAACAAAGGAGTGGCTCAGGAAGAAGCACATTAGGGTCATGGAGTGGCCTAGCCAGTCACCAGACCTTAATCCCATTGAAAACTTATGGAGGGAGCTGAAGCTGCGAGTTGCCAAGCGACAGCCCAGAACTCTTAATGATTTAGAGATGATCTGCAAAGAGGAGTGGACCAAAATTCCTCCTGACATGTGTGCAAACCTCATCATCAACTACAGAAGACGTCTGACCGCTGTGCTTGCCAACAAGGGTTTTGCCACCAAGTATTAGGTCTTGTTTGCCAGAGGGATTAAATACTTATTTCCCTCTGCAGAATGCAAATAAATTCATATACTTTCCACAATGTGATTTTCCGGATTTAATTTGTGATGTGCTATCTCTCACTGTTACCAATAACCTACCCTTCAATTATGGGCTGCTCATGTCTTTGTCAGTGGGCAAACTTACAAAATCAGCAAGGGATCAAATACTTATTTCCCCCACTGTATATATGCACACATTTTTTAAACATGCTAATTTCAGAAGCACTATTCAGGTTTTAGACGTGCATAAACTGGCATTTAAACATGTATATTGCATAAATGTCTACATCCTGATTTTACAAAGGCAAAATGTACAAGTCTAAAACTGAAAAACATGCATCTGGCAAGGGGGCTTGATGTGGACATGTTCTCAATGAAATCAGGGAATTTCAGAAGAAGAATGCACAGGCCTGGTTTTAGGTGGCCTAAATGGGTGCGCCTAAATTTTAAATTGCAAGAATGGCATGTATGCATATTCTATAAACTATGCCTAACTTTTGGCGTAATTTATAGAACCACACTAATCGCATGGTTTTTTGGCAACGATTTTTAAGGTGCCATTTATAGAATTTGACCCAAAGTATATTACTTAGAAAGGAAGAGAAAACTAAAACTATATCTTAAAATTAGTCTGCTGACAAACATAGGGGCCCTTTTACTAACGTGTGTAGGCGTCTATGCATGTCTAACGCACATCAAAATGGCAGTAACACCCAGCTACTGAGTGCCCCAGGCCATAATTCCATTTTTGACACACCCAAAACATGTGGTAGAAAATATTTTCTACCACATGGCATTTACCCGGCGGTAATCGACAGTTTACACGCACTAGCCGCTTACCGCACAGTTAGCTCATGAGATCTTACCGCTAAGTCAATGGGTGGCGGTAAGATCTGAGCCCGAAAATGGACGTGCGCTGGCTTTAATTTTGCTGTATGGCCATTTTCCAGCACAAAACAAAATGCCTTTTTTCCAGGCGCGTTGAGCAAATGGACCTGCGCACATCCAAAACATGCACCTATACCAGCGCAGGCCACTTTTAGGCACACATTAGTAAAAGGGCCCCATAATAAATATGTATTCCTTATATTATGGTGTACACATCTATAGGAACTCTATTATAATCCATTAACCAATTTGAAGGATTAGACTGTAACCCTTGTTTCAAAAAACAAGACATTAGTATATGTGGAGGGGCATTTTCAGTATGACATCTAAGCCTGACTTTGGACGTTTTGCACAAAATGTCCAAACTCCAATAAGTCATTTTTTCCCCCAAAATACTGTTTTGCACAAGGTTTTGTGATTTGGATGTTTTTGGTCTATTTAAAAAAAAAAAAAAAACCCAAAACAAAACCAAAAAAACATTCAAGTGCAAAATGCACAAAATCAAGCCATTTCAGTATATAGTTGTACTTCTTAAAACCCCACCCTCACAAATAGCTATAAAACAATGTAATTGCCCTTTTGACTTCTTAAAAAAAAAGAAGGCATAAGCCTTTTAGTGTTTCCCGTTCTGTCAACTCTTCTCCTTTCAGATCCTTTGAGTGCATATAGTGTTGGAAGGACTGGGTAGAATGAAAAGGAAGAGGAGTGGTGTTATATGTTGAAGATGACATGAAGGCAACAGAATTGCAGGACTTATAGGGTAAGGAGGATGCACTGGGGGTTAATCCGGAAAGGGTATGAAACATATATTTATACTGGTATGATGTACAAACCTCATTCACAAGCAAAAGATGTGCACAGAGATTTAATTGAAGATATTTATAGCCATGAAATGAGAAGTACTACTAATAGGTGATTTCAATATCCCAGATGTTGATTGGGACATCCTGTAGCAGCGTACTCTAGAAGTAGGAAGATCCTGGATTCTCAACAGGAAAAACTGTTCTAATACTTGGCAACAGAATCCCACATAGGATGGGGCCATAATGGACCTAGTGCTTAAGAACTGGGAGAGTGTTCATGATGTTATATTGAGTGATCATCTGGCATAGTGCAGTTCAATATTAAGACATATATGGAGAAGGTCCATTCAAAAGTGTTTAGAATGTAGGGGTGCAATGCCTGAACAGAAACCGGATCAATACCTGATATTGTTGGATTCACCTTGCCCAAAATGTTTATCATTATAAAAAGAGGATGCAGGGTTAAATCTTGACCAAAAGGATGAGGCCAACTGGATATGCTTGTGTGACCCAGAAGAATCAATAGATCCAGAATATTGTCTAATTGAAGGTAAGTTGGGTTTTCAGTGATCATAAGTTGATTGTCAGTGTATGGAGAAAGGATACTGACCACTTCCAAGGATTCCAAGGTGGTAGTAAGAGACTCAGCCATTGACTGGTAAGAGGCAGAAAATTAAAGGCAATATAAAGGAAGAACAGTGGTCTAAGATTTTGAAATATGATGCCAAGGCCTCTGCTATAGGCACTAAACTAGGATCAAGGGAGCTGTGTGACAGCGTCAATAGTTCTTGGACAATAGAGAAAGGTTCCTTAGCATAACAATGGCTAGTACTAACCCTCACCCTCTGGGAAAAATATGCCTTTTTTGCATTTTTCACCAAAGCACAATAAAGAGCTAGTTTTTTCTCAATAAAGCTGTTGATCTACTAAAGTTCCTGACTTCCTCCAAAGGTAATCCGCTCTGGACGTCTGTGGTCATAGGCACTGTTTTGAAACATTTCTCCTTAATAATCCCAAATTGGAATTGTGTACTGGAATCTGCCCACAACTGTTCATCTATTCCTTGTCTTTGAGGTCTTCCAGTGTAAAGGGAAGAGAAATAGTGGGACCTTAGATTTGAAAAACGACCTCCTATATTACAGTCCTTTCAGCATGAAGCCAAGTGATTTCCATCATTAGCTCAGAGGAGTGTACACCGTAGCTTCCAGGACATCTCTTTGAAGAGAGTTACGTCACAACAATTCATCAGAAAGAGCAATTTTCAAACCCATTTACATAGGTAAATATTAACATGAATGAACTATCTGAAAACTGCCCTCCTTCAATATTGCCAATAAGTGTTGTTTACAATGCACATATTTTTAACTGTATTAGAGTATATGTTTTGGGTGGAATTGAAGGACAAAATATTTATGTTGAATTTTTAAGTCTATGGACATTATTTTCCATAGAAAATCTACATGCACAAAAATTAGATGTTAAAGTTCATGGGTACTTGAAACTTAATGCAAAGTCCATTAGCAAAAAGCAGCCAAGGCCTTAGCGTAAACATCAATAGCCTGAAGATCAACTCTTACATAACTCCATACATTTCTTTTGTTTTCTTCTGTGCTTAAGAAAAAGAAGGAATTGCTTTATAAATGTTCCTTCCAGTGTCTTCTTTGTAACTCCTCTTACTGTATTTCTGTGAATACTGTTCTTCTGAGAAATCAGATCAATTATAAATATTTCTCTTTTATCATTTAAACTGGGAACTTTTAGTAGCTCTGTAAAAACCCTAGCAAAGCTTGCTTAGTTTGATCATCAAAGGAACAAGACAAAGATGAGTTGTACAGTGCTTGCTAATTGTTTAATACTGTACTTACACAATTTTAGTTAAAAACAGAAGTTCAACAAGTTCCATTTATTTTATGTCAGATTTTGTGAGCAGTGGAAGCTAAAAAAAAATAATGGACTTTAAGAAGGCAAATGATAAGCACAGAGATTTAGTTTCAAAAAACAAAAAGATAGCAGAAGCATAACCAAACAGCGTGTGTTTAAAGTACCATAGTTGAATGGTTCATTGAAGCGTGTTGGAGCTGCCAGAATGAATAGCAAAATGGATAATACAAAATATTAGAAGACTCAGAAGAAATGCAAGCAATCATGTAGCTGAGAGTCTATCTATCTGACAAGCTGTGATGATAGAATTAACTAGCAACTGGGTCTGTCTTAGAGGCTGCGAGTGCAGAAATAACTACTTGTTTGTGCTCAGGGAGAGATGTCTACCCTACAGGTTGTGCAGGGAACTAAAGAGGCCAGATATCTGAGTAATAGACACAATAGTATTAGCAACTATTTAGATTATGGTTAAACTTGGGACAGGAGAGGTACTGGGTATGAACTAAGTCAGAGATATTGTATGCTTATTTGCCACAGATGGCAAGAGTACAAACAAGGGGTGACAAGTTACAATTGTTCTTCTAACTATAGGGAAATCATAAAGTGTTATGGATTACAGTTTTATGTGTTTCATTCAATAACATATACCAGTCAACAGAGAACAGCATCAGAAAATCTCTTCCAGCAAGAATATTCATAATTTTCAAGATTACTCCATGAGATGATATAAAGCCAGAAGTTATTACGCTTGTATTTTAGTTTGTGGCTGACTGGAAAACATAAATGATATAGCTGTACTTCTTTGTAACAACATTTTCTTGATCAAACCACTACTTACAATAATCTGCAGATAATTAGGTCAGGGTGAATCTTTGATTATTCCTGAAACAGAGCTAGATCACAACAATACAGTACACTAGTGAAACAACAATAGAATACACAAAGGTATTCAACTGTTAAAGGTTACCACAAGCACCCTTCTTCAAATTCAATCCAGCTCCTTTGCTCTAATGGAAACAGCAAATAACTGTAGTTGAACATAACTGAAATTTATCTTTTTTCCTAGGAACAGGCAAAAACGGGTTGAATTAGCTTGAATTAGAATTTTGTAACTAATACCACCAATCATTAGGGCCTCACTCCTAGGTACTCTCTTCCTGAGCATCTTTCAAATACATTCATTCAATTATTTAAAAAAAACAGAAAATCTCTCTCTAAAATTAGAGCAAATTCACTCACTTTACACTTGGCTCTGAAAGAAAAAGCATTTTGGCTAAAAAAATTAGGGGAGGTTCACATTTTATCTGGTTATTGAATTTTGGATTTAGTGCATGCCTTTTTGTCATTTGTAGCTCAAGGCAAGTTACACTAAGGTATGAAGGGCAATTCAATAAACTAAGTGCAAACATTTATCTGCTCATTGCATTCACAAATTTAGCTGAACATCGCCTTGCGTGAATTTCTTCAAAAAGTTGGTAAATACTACTAAACACGTGTGCACACAGACACATATATGCCAGTATGCCGCCTAAGCGCTATTCTGTAAATATGCAACTCTCTTGCACAGTGCATATTTGCAAGGGAGCATATATATAGGCGGGGTATGGAGGGCAAACAGGCAGGGCTCCCACTTACAAGCATAGCTTACAAAATACTAAACGTTTTTTTCTGAGAAGTTCCGAGAGAAGAGGACATTTCTCTCGTAAGTGAACGTTATTTTGCTTAGTGCTTTGGGAACTGAAAGATTGGGGTTTAAAGGAGGAATTGTAGGTTACTGTTAGGCAAAATAAAAATATAAAAAGCAAATTTTATCAACTAATCTCCATAGTCCAGTGGCGTAGCCACAGGTGGGCCTGGGTGGGCTGGGGATTATCCACTTAGGGCTCAGGCCCACCCAACAGCAGCACATATTTAGTGCTAGCTAGTGGGGATCCCAAGCTTCGCCAGCTGAAGACCTCCCCCTGATGGTGCTGAAAACACTGCTTTCCACTTCAGCAGTCTAAGCTTCCTAAGCTGCTGATACTGGCCTCATTGCATTGGGGGGGGGGGGGGAGGAGAATACTTGGTGCCCACCCACTTCTTGACTAGGCCCACCCAAAATCTGCTGTCTGGCTACACCCCTGCCATAATCTTTTCCACTTAGTTTTAAAAACTTTGTACCACAGCATTAACAGATAGAATCTAGCAGGCACTGCAGGATCTAGTTTAGTCTTCCCACCCACCCTCCCCAACACCCGCACACTCCTAGGATGACTCTTCATTTATAGTCAATTATTGTTATTAGGGTAACAAGCAAGGAGTGCTCTTACAGAGTTTTAAATACATTTCATTACCATCTAAGAAGGAAACACTAAACAAATTATACAATATAAATTAAAAGACACTTTTATATTAGGTTAATATCCTTAATACTGTAGCAAGTTTTAAATTATTGAAAAACTCAAAAACACTAAGATGGAGTCAGCAGTCCAGCAGCGAGAGGGGTGCTATCCAGTCTTTTGCATTGAGTGTCACATGTATGATTATCTCCCAGTTGGTGAGATGTCATATGTATGTGCCCGATGCAAAGAGCTCCTAGCTCTCAGAGAACGTGTCCGTTCTCTTGAGACTAGAGTAGCAGACTTGGTGGAGCTGGGGAAGACAGAGAGGTACATACAGGAGACCTACAGGGATGTTGTAGAGAAGTCCCACCTCCAGTCTGGTAGCCCCTGTGCTACCTTGCAGGAGGGAGGTCTCCTAGAAGGAGAGCATCACCCTGGTGATGTAGGAAGTACTCCTGTAGCCAGGACCTGCCCACCAGGGGATGTACTATCCTCTCGCACCGAGGGTATGTCTCCAAGTGCTGACCGGGAGGGAAAAGTTAGGACAGCTGTTGTAGTTGGTGATTCGATCATTAGGCATAAAGATAGCTGGATGGCTGTTGGACGCGAGGATCGCCTGGTGACTTGCCTGCCTGGTGTGAAGGTGGTGGACCTCACGCATCACCTAGATAGGATTTTAGATAGTGCTGGGGAGGAGCCAGCTGTCTCGGTACATGTGGATACCAATGACATAGGAAAATGTGGGAGAGATGTTCTCGAAGCCAAAATTAGGTAGAAAGCTCAAATCCAGATCCTCTAGGGTAGCATTTTCTGAAATGCTATCTGTTCCACGTGCAGGGCTCAAGAGACAGACAGAGCTCCAGAGTCTCAATGCGTGGATGAGACGATAGTGCAGGGAGGAGGGTTTTAGATTTGTTAGGAACTGGGCAACATTCTGGGGAAGGGGGAGCTTATTCCGAAAGGATTGACTCCACCTTAACCAGGGTCGGACCAGGCTACTGGCATCGGCATTTAAAAAGGAGATAGAGTAGCTTTTAAACTAGAAACGGGGGGGGGGGGGGGGGGGGGGGAAGGCTGACAGTCGCTCAAAAGTGCATGGTTCGGGATAAGGTACCTTTCAAAGATATCACCAAAACAGGGAAGATAGGGAATCCGGATAGTGAGGATGCAAAAGAGACCATAGTAGATAAGTGTCCTTAAATAAAAATAAAAATCAGACAAAAGATTGCAAATTAATACTGTCAAGTACTAAGCATGATGTAAATAGGAACAACAAACATAGTTTGAAATGTCTATATGCGAATGCCAGGAGCCTAAGAAATAAAATGGGAGAGTTAGAATATATTGCACTAAATGAAAAATTACATATAATAGGCATCTCTGAGACCTGGTGGAAGGAGGATAACCAGTGGGACACTGACATACTGGGGTACAAATTATATCGTAGTGATAGGGTGAATCGAATTGGTGGAGGGGTAGCATTGTATATTAAGGAGAGCCTTGAATCAAATAGATTGAAAATTCTGCAGAAAACAAAACACTTCTTGGAATTACTGTGGATTGAAATTCCATGTGTAAAGGGGAAAAGGATAGTGATAGTCGTGTACTACCATCCGCCTGGCCAGGATGAACAGATGGATGCAGAAATGTTAAAGGAAATTAGGGACGCAAACAAACTGGGTAACACAATAATAATGGGTGATTTCAATTACCCCAATATTGACTGGGTAAATGTAACATCGGGGCACGCTAGGGAGGTAAAATTCCTTGATGAAATCAAGGACAGCTTTATGGAGCAGCTGGTACTGGAGCCGATGAGAGAAGGAAAAATTCTAGACCTAGTCCTTAGTGGAGCGCATGATTTGGTGCGGGAGGTAATGGCGCTGGGGCCGCTTGATAACAGTGATCTTAATATGATCGGATTTGATATTAACTTTGAAGTATACATAGGAAATCAAATATGTTAGCGTTTAACTTTACAAAAGAAAACTATGATAAAATGAGAAGAACGGTGAAAAAAAACTTAGAGAAATGACTGCGAGGGTCAAAAATTTACATCAGGCATGGATGCTGTTCAAAAACACCATCCTGGAAGCCCAGGCCAAATATATTCCACGTATAAAAAAAGGAGGACGGAAGACCAAATGACAGCCAGCATGGTTAAAAAGTGAGGTGAAGGAAGCTATTAGAGCTAAAAGAAAATCCTTCAGAAAATGGAAGAATTAACCAACTGAAAATAATAAGGATCAGCATAAGGAATGTCAAGTCAAATGCAAAGCGCTGATAAGGAAGGCTAAGAGAGACTTCGAAAAAAAGGATTGCGTTGGAGGCAAAAACACGTGGAGGGGCATATTCGAATGAGGCGCCCAAGTTTTGCTGAGGACGTCCTCGCAGGACGTCCCACGAAGGGGCGGGGAAACCTGTATTATCAAAACAAGATGGGCGTCCATTTTTCATTTCGATTATACGGTTGGGGACGCCCAAATCTCAACATTTAGGTCGTCCATAGAGATGGTCATCCCCGATTTTCGGCGATAATGGAAACCGAGGACATCCATCTCAGAAACGACCAAATCCAAGCCAGTTGGTCGTGGGAGTAGCCAGCATTCGTAGTGCACTGGTCCACCTCACATGCCGTAGCGGAGAGATTAAATGAATTCTTTGCTTCGGTCTTAACCGAGGAAGATTTGGGTGGGATACCGGTGCCGGAAATGGTATTCAAAGCTGACGAGTCGGAGAAACTTAATGAATTCTCTGTAAACCTGGAGGATGTAATGGGGCAGTTCTACAAACTGAAGAGTAGCAAATCTCTTGAATCGGATGGTATTCATCCCAGAGTACTGATAGAACTGAAAAATGAGCTTGCGGAGCTATTGTTAGTAATATGTAATTTATCTTAAAAAAATCAAGCATGGTACCGGAAGATTGGAGGGTGGCCAATGTAACGCCGATTTTTAAAAAAGGTTCCAGAGGAGATCCTGGAAATTATAGACCGGTGAGTCTGACATCGGTGCCGGGCAAAATGGTAGAGACTATTATTAAGAACAAAATTACAGAGCATATTCAAAAGCATGGATTAATGAGACAAAGTCAACATGGATTTAGTGAAGGGAAATCTTGCCTCACCAATCTACTACATTTCTTTGAAGGGGTGAACAAACATGTGGATAAACGTGAGCCGGTTGACGTGGAGGGGTATAATCGAACGCGAACGCCCATCTCCATGGGCGTCTATGTCTGAGAACGGGTACATGAAGGATTGGGACAGACCGTATTTTTGAAAAAAATGGGCGTCCATCTTTTGTTTCGAAAATACGGTTTGTACGGACCAAAATGCCATGGATTTAGTCGTTTGTGAGCTGGGCGTTTTGGTTTTTTTAGTGATAATGGAAAATAAAAACGCCCAGCTCAGAAATGTCCTAATCCAAGCCATTTGTTCATAAGAGGGGCCAGGATTCGTAGTACACTCGCCCCCCCCCCGACATGCCAGGACACCAACTGGACACCCTAGAGGTCAGTGCGGTGGACTTCAGAAAACGCTCCCACATGCATAGCTCCCTTACCACGGGTGCTGAGCCCCCAACCCCCAACCCCCCTCCCCCAAAACCCACTACCCACAAATGTACAACACTACCATAGCTCTTAGGGGTGAATGGGGCACCTACATGTGGGTACAGTGGGTTTTGGAGGCCTCACATTTACCAGCAGAAGTGTTACAGGTAGGGCATCCATCTTTCATTTCGATTATACGGTTGGGGACATCAGGCATGAGGGGATGGGCCTGGGTCTGCCTGCCTGAAGTGCACTGCGGTACCCACTAAAAGTGCTCCAGGGACCTGCTTACACGCAGGCCCCTACGACTTGTTGCTGCTGTATAACCTTGGCACACCAGTTGACACCTGAAGACTAATCTCTTTGAAAAAGTCCTTTATTTGAATAAGCACGTTTACTCACAGTTAACTGCAGATCAGAGGTTGTGCCCCACTGGCAAAGAGAATTCCTGGTATTGAGATTAGCAGTAGGTCAGAGCTGGCAGAATGCTGTACAATGCCCTGTTTCAGCAACATTCAAGGAAAGAACTAAGTTCTGTAACGTGGCTAACACATGAAAGGGATCTAAAACTGGCTGACAAAAATGGCCACTACCTCATGGACTACCGGAAACAAAACAGGGCACACTCTGACCCAGTAAGCAGGGGGAAAAGCACCATGGGAGTAGAGCCTACCAACTACCAACATCGTGAGCATTTAACACAAGCTAGTGGAATCACGGAGCCCAATACCCTACACCCACCACAATGCATTGCTGATGTGCCTCTGCAGTGCGCATAACAGAAAAGGTGTCACACTCACCCGAGAGCCACATCAGAACCAGGGAAAGGCTGTCACAGGATAGAACACATTCTGCTGTCATAGAGGTGGGTACGGCATTTGAGGCTGGCATAGAGGCTGGAAAAAAAAGTTTTTAAAGTGGGTTTTTTTTGGTGGGAGGGGGTTAGTGACCACTGGGGGAGTCAGGGGAGGTGATCCCCGATTACCTCCGGTGGTCATCTGGTCAGTTGGGGCACTTTTTTGGGACTTGGACCTGAAAAAAAAGGGTCCAAAGAAAGCGGACCAAATTCTCGTCCAAAACGCCCTTCTTGTTTCGATTATCAGCTAAAGACGCCCATCTCTCCTCGGCCGATAACCATGCCCCAGTCCCGCCTTCGCCACGCCTCTGACACGCCCCCGTCAACTTTGTCATGGGATAGGAGGTGGTGTTCTATTGTGGATTAAAAACTGGTTAAAAGATAGAAAACAGAGCGTAGGGTTAAATGGTGAGTATTCTCAATGGAGAAGGGTAGTTAGTGGGGATCACCAGGGGTCTGTGTTGGGACCGCTGCTTTTCAACATATTTATAAATGTTTAATGTGAGCAAGTGCAAAGTGATGCATGTGGGAAAGAGGAACCCGAATTATAGCTACGTCATGCAAGATTCCACGTTAGGAGTCACGGACCAAGAAACGGATCTAGGTGTCGTCATTGATGATATGTTGAAACCTTCTGCTCAGTGTGCTGCTGCGGCTAAGAAAGCAAATAGAATGTTAGGTATTAATAGGAAAGGAATGGAAAAAAACATGAGGATGTTATAATGCCTTTGTATCGCTCTATGGTGCGACCACATCTCGAATATTGTGTTCAATTCTGGTCGCCGCATCTAAAAAAAGATGTAGTAGAATTAGAAAAGGTACAGAGCAAGGTGACAAAAATGATAAAGGGAATGGGACGACTTCCCTATGAGGAAAGGCTAAAGCGGCTAGGGCTCTTCAGCTTGGAGAAAAGAGCCATCACACTCCTTGGGTTTTACTCCTACACAGAAACTTTCTGCTCAAATCCTATAGCCTCCTTATTATCTTCTTACAGCATGTGACTGCTCATTTTCTCTCTCCAGATTCATTTCCATCCAATGTAGAGAGTCTATTAGGTCCTTCTGATATTAATCTACCCTCCACAGAATGGAAAACATGGAATCTACAGGAATTCCTTCTGACCCTTCTTCTCCACCTCCATGGAATAAGTTCCTATACAAGGACATCTCATATCCAAAGTCTGTCAGTCAAATGGCTAAGGAGGTACCCTTTCCCATTCAACAAGAAACAGAGCCTAGATCAGTGATGGCGAACCTATGGCACGAGTGCCAGAGAGGGCATGCAGAGCCCTCTCTGTAGGCACGCGCGCCGTCGCTTCAGCCAGAGTCGTACTGCTCCTATGAAGTGCTGGCGTGATCGCGCTAGCAGTTCAAAGTTGTGTCGAAGCGGAGGAGAGACCCACCAGAAGTTTGTTCACCCACCGGAAGTTCATTCCCTCCTCCCTTTGAGTTCCAGGCCCCCTCCTTCCGAATTTTAAAAGTAATCTATTTTACCTCATCGGGGTGAGGCGGCAGCATGCAGGCTTGGCTCAGTGCTTAGTTCAGTTTTCTCAGGAAATGAGAGCGGGACCAGAGCGAAGAGAGAGAAAGAGAAGGGAAAACTGAAAACTGAACTAAGCACCGAGCCTGCATGCTTTTTACTGCTGCTGCCGCCCTAACTCCGACGAGGTAAGATAGATGACTTTTAAAATTTGGAGGGAGGGGGCCTGGAACTCGAAGGGAGGGAGGGAGGGGGGACCCTGGAACTGAGAGGTAGGTTAAATTGACCTGTTGGCACTTTGCGATAAATAATTAGATTTTGGGTTGCTGCTTGGGCACTCGGTCTCTGAAAGGTTCGCCATCACTGGCCTAGATCATTCTTTGCCTTTAAAAATATAGAGAAGCCCCAAACATAGCTACAGTACTGCTGTACATATGTATGGCATGCTCAAGGTCCAGCAATTCTACATGTGACAAATTCTACTCTCTATTCATCTTTTCTCTAAATGGTTGGATATGAACTCCAACCAATTCCAAAATTCAATAAAGTCCAGCTGTCATGCTCTTCAGTAAACAAGGTAGCAACAATGCACAAAGCAACAAAGTGTAGAAATTTCTTTAACACTCCACCTGGTCCTGGAAAAGATCCTATATTGCTGAACCATCCTAGAAAGAAGGTGTTTCAAGGTGCTATGCTCTTTGTGAGGATAGCTACTCACAATGATGCAAGTTTTCTCATCGGTTCTTTCTACACAAGCTCAAAAACAGCTAGCTTCCATACTAGCTGAGGATGATGAATGTGGTACTCACTTTATTAGGAGAGCCTATGATTCCTTTGAAACCTCAGATGAAAACACAGAAGAACAAACCCTCGCAGCTCTACTCCAGTACTAACAACACAGCGAAGGTGACAGAACCACAAACTGGTAACATGCTATGTAATTAAAAGATCTTTATTCTCAACATCCAAGACTTGACATGGGCTGACTCATGCTGAGATAGTACTGCGCTGTTGCTTTATTGAGTGACACGATTACTCTGATAGTGGAGTTCTCTCTGGCTGACAATTTAGAGGTGAAAAACTGTCTCACATATACATTTTGGTCAGACTCTTGATTCAGGCCTAGTGGCCAAAACATGGCCCATGTTGAGTCTTGAATGTTGTGAATCTTAGATGTTGAGAATAAAGATCCTTTAATTACACAGTGTCATCAGTTTGTGGTTCTGTCACCTTCACTGTGTTGTTGGTCCTTTGAAACCTCAACAAGAATCTCTGCTTTATAAGTTGAAGTCCAACACATAGCAAGGTTACACAAAGATGTCTAATCCAAGTTAAAAGATGCTGCTTCTAACAGAAACTCACTCTGGAAAGAAAGTTAAAGATAATGGACATGATTAAAGACCCTTAGTTAACACATCAGCATCTCTTGGTGGTTCAGCCTTTCACACTGACCACCCCAGCTAGGTACACATTTTCAATCGGTTCAGAAAACATTATTAATTAAGGGATTTTAGTGCCTATTTTAGAAGCACTATTTGTGTTTTATATATCCATAAACTGGCATTTAGACATTTATATTGCATACGTCTATTTCCTTTCTTTTACAAAGTTGAAATACACAAGTCTAAAACTTTAAAACATGCAAATGGCAAGGGGGCATGGTTTGGGCAATGTTTTGGGTGGAACTAGGGTGGACCTAAAAAATACATGGGCCCAATGTTCAGCCGGTGGCTGTCAATGCTTTGCTGACCACCATCAGCTTTATTCCCAGATATTCAATGCCAGTCTGTGTCTGGGCACTGGCATTGAATATTAAGCAATAATGAGCATTTAACCAGCTACGATGAACTGCATAAAGAGGACTGTGTTTTATGTGGCCCTATTTATTTATTAATCAGCTCCTGGAATGCCCACAAAGTAGCAGGTTTAGGCTTAGGCACTAATCGGGTATTTTCAGTGGTACTATCCAGTTAAATGCCACTGAATACGCTCAGTTAAAGGTTCAGGGTCATGGATTTAATATATACCACCTTTCCACGGTACGATCAAAGTGGTTTGCAGGTACTTTCTCTGTCCCTAGTAGGCTCACAATCTGAGTTTTTGTACCTGGGGCAATGGAGGGTTAAGTGACTTGCCCAGAGTCACAAGCAGCTTTGAATATCGACCTTTCTGTGTATATTCCCCATTTCAGAAGGGGAATGCACATCTATGTCCATATCTATGGGACTTGACATACTGCTTTTCTGTGGTTTTTGCAACTACATGCAAAGCGGTTTACATAGTATATATACAGGTACTTATTTGTTACGGGGCAATGGAGGGTTAAGTGACTTGCCCAGAGTCACAAACAGCTGCAGTGAGAATCAAACCAAGTTCCCCAGGATCAAAGTCCGCTGCACTAACCACTAGGCTACTCCTCCACAATTATGATTCTAAAATGGCTGACAAACATTTATGTTCCGCTACTTAAATGTGCATATTGGTATTTCAGAACCTACATGTTTATATTGCCGGCACATATTGCCATGCCAAGCCCATTGATATATTAGACATTTATGATTTTAAAATGGATACTTCTGCTGTACATGTCCATTTCTCCATATGTGTTTAGAATACAGTCCATGTCAGAAGATCCTGTTCAAAGATATTTGCAGAACTTGAGATATCCCAATCTGGGGGGGTCAGAAGTCTGAATTAAACATACATAGTAAACATAGTAGATGATGGCAGAAAAAGACCTGCATGGTCCATCCAGTCTGCCCAAGAAGATAAATTCATATGTGCTACTTTTTTATTTGTACTGTCCTCTTCAGTGCACAGACCGTATAAGTCTGGCCAGCCCTATCCCCGCCTCCCAACCACCAGCTCTGGCACAGACCCTATAAGTCTGTCCAGCACTATCCCCGCCTCCCAACTACCAGTCCCGCCTTCCACCACCAGCTCTGGCACAGATCGTATAAGTCTGCCCAGCACTAGTCTCGCCTCCCAACCACCAGTCCCAGAACAGACCATATAAGTCTGCCCAGCACTAGCCCCGCCTTCCAACCACCAGCTCTGCCACCCATTCTAGGCTAAGCTCCTGAGGATCCCTTCCTTCTGCACAGGATTCCTTTATGTTTATCCCACGCATGTTTGAATTCCGTTACCGTTTTCATCTCCACCACCTCCCGCGGGAGGGCATTCCAAGCATCCACCACCCTCTCCGTGAAAAAAATACTTCCTGACATTCTTCTTGAGTCTGCCCCCTTCAATCTCATTTCATGCCCTCTCGTTCTACCGCCTTCCCATCTCCGGAAAAGGTTTGTTTGAGGATTAATACCTTTCAAATATTTGAACGTCTGTATCACATCACCCCTGTTTCTTCTTTCCTCCAGGGTATACATGTTCAGGTCCGCAAGTCTCTCCTCATACGTCTTGTAACGCAAATCCCATACCATCCTCGTAGCTTTTCTTTGCACCGCTTCAATTCTTTTTACATCCTTAGCAAGATACGGCCTCCAAAACTGAACACAATACTCCAGGTGGGGCCTCACCAACGACTTGTACAGGGGCATCAACACCTCTTTTCTTCTGCTGGTCACACCTCTCTCTATACAGCCTAGTAACCTTCTAGCTACGGCCACCGCCTTGTCACACTGTTTCATCGCCTTCAGATCCTCAGATACTATCACCCCAAGATCCCTCTCCCCATCCGTATCTAGCAGACTCTCACCGCCTAACACATACGCCTCTCTTGGATTTCTACTCCCTAAGTGCATCACTTTGCATTTCTTTGCATTGAATTTTAATTGCCAAACCTTAGACCATTCTTCTAGCTTTTTCAGATCCATTTTCATGTTTTCCACTCCCTCCGGGGTGTCCACTGTGTTACAAATCTTAGTATCATCCGCAAATAGGCAAACTTTACCTTCTAACCCTTCGGCAATGTCAATTGTTTGTCCATCCTAAAATCCACCTCCTTATTAGCAAACACAACATCAACAGAAACAACAGACTGCAGCATTTAAAGCTAGGCAAACAGAGAGGGCTCATCCAAAGCTAATGACCCCCACCAACTGAAATATCAGCCTTCCTTCCTTTTGACTATGAACAGTAGATTTTGATTAAAAGAAATTTAACTACAGGAAAATATATGTTCACATACTGAAGTATGCTTTTATAGTGAATAATTTTTTCCAATAGGATTTCTGCCCTATCACGAACATTTTTATTTTGATTCTAAATATAATCTTAAAAAAAAGAGAGATGCATACTTTATGCTCTACATTACTGTAAACATCACTTTCAACTTCTCGCTTTTATTTATTTCTTTTCTACATTTTTTTTTCAGAAACCTTTGTAGATGTCTTTTTTTTTTTTTTTTTAATGAAAGAGACCTCATGAAAACCTACCTGGTTTTCTCGCTATAGAAGATTGTCTTCCATGCAAAATCATTTCTGTTACCTGTTGTAGCAATTATTTGAGCCATTATGTATTTTCTGTTACTAATTTTATAGTAAAAGAATATTTTTTATTTTTGTTACATTTGTACCCTGCGCTTTCCCACTCATGGCAGGCTCAATGCAGCTTACATGGGGCAATGGAGGGTTAAGTGAATTGCCCAGAGTCACAAGGAGCTGCCTGTGCCTGAAGTGGGAATCGAACTCAGTTCCTCAGTTCCCCAGGACCAAAGTCCACCACCCTAACCACTAGGCCACTCCTCCACTTAGTTTGCATTAAGTTGTGTTGACTTTTCTACACCGGAAGCCCAATTAGCAAAGTGTAATTTTTCTATTTTATAACACGTGGAGGGGCATAATCGAAAGGGGTGCCCAAGTTTTCCTGAGGACGTCCTCGCAGGATGTTTCCGGCGAAGGGGCAGGGAAACCCGTATTATCGAAACAAGATGGGCGTCCATCTTTTGTTTCGATAATACGGTCGGGGATACCCAAATCTTGACATTTAGGTCGTCCCTAAAGATGGTCGTCCTTAGACTTGGTCGTTTCTGATTTTCGGCGATAATGGAAACTAAGGACGCCCATCTCAGAAACGACCAAATGTAAGCCCTTTGGTCATGAGAGGAGCCAGCATTCGTAGTGCACTGGTCCCCCTGACATGCCAGGACACCAACTGGGCACCCTAGGGGGAACTGCAGTGGACTTCAGAAATTGCTCCCAGGTACATAGCTCCCTTACCTTGTGTGCTGAGCCCCCCCAAAACCCACTACCCATAACTATACACCACTACCATAGCCCTTACAGGTGAAGGGGTGCACCTACATGTGGGTACAGTGGGTTTCTGGTGGATTTTGAAGGGCTCACATTTACCACCACAAGTGTAACAGGTAGGGGGGGATGGGTCTGGGTCCGCCTGCCTGAACTAAAACTGCTCCAGGGACCCGCATACTTCTGTCATGGAGCTGGGTATGATATTTGAGGCTGGCATAGAGTCTGGCAAAAAATATTTAAAAAAAAATTTTGAGGGTGGGAGGGGGTTAGTGACCACTAGGGAAGTAAGGGGAGGACATCCCTGATTCCCTCCGGTGGTCATCTGGTCAGTTCGGGCACCTTTTCTTCGCTTGGTTGTAAGAAAAAGATGACCAAGTAAAGTCGTCCACGTGCTCGTCAAGAACGCCCTTTTTTTTCCATTATGGGTTGAGGATGCCCATGTGTTAGGCACGCCCAAGACCCACCTTCGCTACGCTTCCGACACCCCCCCCCCCCTGGGAACTTTGGTCGTCCCCGCAACGGAAAGCAGTTGGGGACACCCAAAATCAGCTTTCGATTATGCCGATTTGGGCGACCCTGGGAGAAGGACATCCATTTCCCGATTTGAGTCGAAAGATGGGAGTCCTTCTCTTTCGAAAATAAGCCTGTAAGGTTTTCAACCTCAGGCTTGTAAGGATTAAAAATAAACTCACTCTAAAAAAACTGAAACAATGCAGATTTCAATTTCTCTTTTATAAAACTGGAAGAATTTAATATCTTTTAAAGGCATTCAAAGAAGGGGAGCAAAACAAATAAATGAAAAATGAACAAAAACCATGGAAAAGGAACAATAAGCCGCAAGTCACAATTTAAAATTAACTGATGTTTCTACATTACAGTCCACAGTCAAACGGCTCTAAATACAATATACAAAAATGAAAATCATCATCTAATTGACTTACTGTAATCTTCAACTAGGAGCATTACTGTTGAAATATTTATAGCAACTGAGGGGATGTAGTAATTTGTTCATTTCACTAATAAACCAAATGAGTGGAGTACCCAAGCTCTGGCTTGTACTGATTTAATCCAGGGCAGACAGCAATGACAGTCCTTGAGAGCCACATTTAATTTCAGGCTAAACAAATAGGGCTACATTCTATATATTATGCCTAAAAAATCGGCATGAAAAAAAAAATACGCCTAAGTGTATTCTATAAAATACACCAAAATTTAGGCATGGTTTACAGAATACGCCTAGTGCCTGTCTAAATTTAGTCATGGGCATTTATGCCAAGTAAAACTTGGCGTAAATGCCGACACCTAAGTTAGGCGAAGACCAGGCATATTCTATAACAACGCATATAGGGGGATCTTTTACTAAAGATTAGCTTGAATAATCTGCAGCAGGGCTCATCTTATTCTTATGGTTCCTGATGCAGATAACTCAAGATAATCTTTAGTAAAAGACCCCCATAATTTTTAGAAAAGCCCACGACCCTCCCATTCCACACCCATGGCCATGTCCCCTTTTCAGAATTTACGTGCATTACTTTACAGAATACGCTTAGGGCTCTGTTTACTAAGAGGCACTGGCGTTTTTAGCAATTACCAGCGCTGATTGGTTTGTTAGCTAATTAAGTTGCACGTGCAAATCCAGAATATGATTGGATTTGTTCGTGCAATGTAAGCCGCGCTATATAGAATCTGGGGGATAATGTACATTCATTGGATTCTCAAACAAAAGGTATGCACACATAAAACTCAAACTATAGTGTGGTTCTCAAAAATTAAAGTTTTATCTATCTTATCTAGGTATTTAGACAACTGATCATTATCTTCATGAATGCATACAAGTTTGAACAAATCTTTAAGCCAGTAAAAGCTATGCTGAATAAGTACAGAATGAAGAAGAAAAATAAACCAGATAAATTCTGCTTTATCCCATATCATCACAGTTGCTGCAAAATGACTACAATGGATGTTATAAATGGAGTTGGGAAAGAAGGATTCTTCTGTAAATAGACATACACACAGATATATTTAACAAAATACATAAAGCAAAGATACAAGCAAATCTGAGGCAGGCTAACATGCAGAACAAACAAGAGATTAGGCTTATGTGAAGAGGCAACTTACATGACTGTTGAGAAGAGAGCTCCTGTGAGTGGACAGACCGTCAGACTTTTGCAGCGTCTCAATCGCCATTTCAATCTGATAATAGATGTCATTAAAAAAAGGACTCAAGACAAGATAGTAATAAGAAGCTGAACAGAGAAACTTTGACAGAGCGTTTCAAGTTCAACAAGAATGTTTACCTTTGATGTTTGCGGCTTAGCAAGAGAATTCAATTTCATGTTCCCTCCTCCCTCCCCAAATCCATTCACAATATATTAACACATTTAAATAAACTATAACCACAATATATATAAACATTTCTGAATGTCCAATATGTAGAGTGAAAGAGTCAAAAATATTAAGAACAGTAGGAATCTTAGTGTGTTAAATTCATTGATATAAAATTATTTCTCCGCTCCAGTAAAATATTTTAAAAATTTTAAGTTCCTTTGTTGCACAAACAATAATATTGAATGACCTCTTTTGCATACAAAACAGAGAAGTCTGTGGTCCTGTGTGGCCTGCATGAGTGCTACAAATAACTGGGGCACCCAAGCAGGCAGGCTTACCCAGGCAGCCAACTGTGGCATTCTGGTTCCTTCTCCTGGCACAGTATACATATTCATGGCTGTCATCATTCCAAGCTATACCACAATGAAATGGGAGGGTATCAGTCAAGGAAGAGAGAGCTCCAGGCGACAAATGGCACACAGACAGTCACATTAGAATGATTATGATTTTGACTGGCTGGCTAGTCCAGAAATATGTGTAGACAGAGATAGGAAGATTGAAGGGACCTAGGGTATTATCACAGAACTCTTCTCCTCCCCAACTTCAAGTAGGACAGTCCCTCCTTATCTCCCTCTCATTTATTGGGATTTATTAACCACCAATTGAAAGCTAGTTGCCATATGTGTTATCTATCAAAGATTCGGGTATACAGGTTAGATTCTCTTGTTGGAGTAATAACAATCAAGCTGTACTTTATTTCATTCCACTGAAAGTTAGTGTCCTACAATTCATTTGGGTAATGGAATGGGTGAACATGGGTGGTGATCATAGCTGCTCCAATTAGTCTATATAACAACATCAGCAATCCTCTTATCACAAGTTTGGAAGCTGAAGTTATTTTCAAATGACACCGTTATTCCAGAGAAAAAAATCACAATGCAAGCTTAGTTTTATCTTAAACGATGTGTTAGTGGTGTAATGACAATGAACTGACATTACTGATGACAGAGGAGATATAGTATGTAAAAAGAGAAAACATTTATGAGGAAAAAATTAATACTCCCTTTCTCATTGGAGCTCAATGACAAGACTAGGTAAATAATCACAAGAATGATTCAGAACACAATAGCAATGATCATAAAATGTAGGTACAGTAATATAAATAAGATTTTTCATGGAACACCACAGTTAAAAAAAATAATTGTTTTTTTTTTCCATCAGGGAAGGTGTCCTACAGATCTCCATTACAGTAGTTTAAAGGAGTACTCTCAACACTGTTTCTGATAAAGGGCTAGATTATATATATGGCACCATAAAAATCGGTGCCGAAAAAAAAAATACATCTAAGCATTTACTATAATAAAACTCACCCTCAACATTCTGAGGACACTGACGTCAGTGAAGCCAAGCTCTGACTTCCTTCAAAAAGGTTCGAAGGTTCGTGGTGGTGAAGCCACCAAAATCGCTCCGGGCCCCGCCCTCGAGGGCGGAGCAATGGCAGAACAATGAAGGGGTTGGCAGGGAGGGTGGCAGGGAGGCGGGGGGGGGTGGGAAATCACTCCGGGCCCCGCCCTCGAGGGCGGAGCAATGGCAGAACAACGAAGGGGTTGGCAGGGAGGGAGGCGGGGGGGGGGGGGGGACATCGCTCCAGGCCCCGTCCTCGTGTCAAACGTCATGACGTTGGGGGCGGAGCAATAGCAGAACAAGGAAGGGGTTGGTGACAAAAACCTTGCTAGCGCCCGTTTCATTTGCTTTGAAACGGGCTTCTTTTACTAGTATTCTATAAACCACACTTAACTTTAGGCACAACTTATAGAATATGCTTAGACTAAATCCACTTGACTAAATCTAATCCCCAGAGTTTATGCCAAGAAAAGCATGGGGCAAATGCCAGCAACTAAGTTTTGCTTGAGCTCTATCTTTTTTATTTGCATTCTGCTGAACCATTTTAGGAGCTTCATATAAGTCCTTATGAAGAGATGCTACAAATGAATCATAACACAGCACTGTTACCATCCCACAAACACTCTGGTAAAAGACATCAACTTGTAGCTAGGAACATGTCCAAACATGAGACAAAGGAGCTTTAATTAGGTTTAATCCGCAAACGAAACTTTTCTGGGGACAGGAAGGTGGTAGAACTAGAGGACATGAAATGAGGTTGAAGGGGGGCAGACTGAAGAAAAATGTCAGGAAGTATTTTTTAATGGAGAGAGGATACTTGGAATACCCTCCCGTGAGAGGTGGTGGAGATGAAAATGGTAATGGAATTCAAAAATGCATGGGATAAACAAAGGAATTCTGCTCAGAAGGAATGGATCCTCAAAAGCTTAGCAGAGATTGGGTGGCAACACCGGTTGTTGGGAGGCAGGGCTAGTGCTGGGCAGACTTCTACGGTCAGTGCCCAGAAAATGGCAGATACAAATCAAGGTCAGGTATACATATAAAGTAGCACATATGAGTTTACCTTGTTGGGCAGAATGGATGGATTGTACAGGTCTTTCTCTGCCATCATCTACTATTTTACTATGAGGGGTATTTTCGAAAGGGACCTCCAAGTTGCGATTTGGATGTCCTTGCAAAACATCCAAATCCAGGGGCAGGGAAACCCGTATTTTTGAAACAAGATGGATGTCCATCTTTTGTTTTGAAAATACCGTCAGGGACGTCCAAATCCTTAAATTTTGCCGTCCCTAGATTTGGATGTCCCTAGATATGGACGTTTCTGATTTTCGGCGATTTTCGAAACCAAAGACGTCCATCTCAAAAACAACCAAATGCAAGCCATTCAGTCATGGGAGGAGCCATCATTTGTAGTGCACTGGTCCCCCTGACATGCCAGGACATCAACCGGGCATCCTAGGGGGCACTGCAGTGGACTTCATAAATTGCTCCCAGGAACATAGCTCCCTTACCTTGTGTGCTGAGCCTCCCAAAACCCACTATCCACAACTGTACACCACTACCATAGCCCTTACGGGTGAAGAGGGGCACCTAGGTGTGGGTACAGTGGGTTTGTGGTGGGTTTTGGAGGCCTCGCTGTTTCCTCCACAAATGTAACAGGTAGGGGGATGGGGCTGGGTCCGTCTGTCTGAAGTGCACTGCACCCACTAAAACTGCTCCAGGGACCTGCATACTGCTGTCATGGACCTGAGTATGACATCTGAAGCTGGCTTAGAGGTTGGCACAAAATATTTTGAAAGATGTTTTTTGAGGGTGGGAAGGGGTTGGTGACCACTGGGGGAGTAAGGGGAGGTTATCCCCGATTCCCTCCAGTGGTCATCTGGTCATTTCAGGCACCTTTTTGTGCCTTAGTTGTAAGAAAAACAGGTCTGGATGAAAACGTCTAAGTGCTCGTCAGGGACGTCCTTGTTTTTTTCGATTATGGGTCAAGGACGTCCAAGTGTTAGGCACGCCCAAGTCTTGTCTTCGCTACGTCTCCGACACGCCCCTTGAACTTTGGCCGTCCTTGCAATGGAGTGCAGTTGAAGACGTCCTAAATCGAGCTTCAATTATACAGATTTCGACCCTGGAAGAAGGACGTCCATCTTCCTATTTATGTTGAAAGATGGATGTCCTTCTCTTTCGAAAATGAGCCCATATGTTACTTGACATCAGTTAAATTTCTCAGCCTGACCATTACAAACTGGCGAGAGAATGTTGTGTAAGATTTTTCCACACTGTAAATTCCAACAGTTCAATTTAGACTCAAACCATGCTCCTTGATTACTGTGGATCTTCTTGAGCAATTTATAAATACAACAGAAGCTGTCCCATTTAGTAGCACGAGCATAGCCATGGGGAGGGGGGCTTGGGTTTTGGGCTTCCTAATATAGGTTAGGCTCCTGGGCTGGCGAACCATCCCCAAGCCCCACCAGTGCTCCTCTAGTCACGGCCTACTCTTTCCTTGGGCTTCCCCCTCTCCCATGCAAGCTCAATTTTCACAAAACTGAGCATGCACAAGGGGCAGGCCTCTTTCACAGACACCAAGCATGATTGGGGGGAGTAAAACCCCAGGGGCCGTGCCGACCATGGGTGGAGGAGTGCTTCCACTAGTGGAGCTTGGGGACCCCTGCCAGTTCACGTATGTGGAGGTTGTGGGGGGAAAGGGGCAGCGGCAAGGAACAATTTTGGGCCACCAATTTGTGCTCTGGCTCACCGAGACCTGAGGTCTGCTTACTTTCCTGCTTGGTAGTTTATTTGTATATGGGAAGACATACACCAGCTTGGTGAAATTTTATTTATTTTATTTACTACATTTGTATCCTGCCTTTATCCAAGGTGGGTGACAATAATCACACACATAGTCTTAAACACATAACAACTGCTAAGCATATGAAGCTAAACCATGGGCAACAAAATGGTCTTACCCAAACAAGAAAATAAAAAGAACAAAAAAGAAAAAGAAAACAAGAGTCAATCTGATAAGTCTTTATGTAGCAAAAAAGGCTTTCACAAACAGATGCGTTTTTAGCAGCTGCTTGAATTGTTTAATGTCTTCACATGGTCTCAGGTATCTGGGTAAAGCATTCCACAATGATGGAGAAGTGATAGAGAAGGCCACAGTTTTGTTTCTATGTAAACAGAGCTGATGGGACATTTTTTGTTCTTAGTACTCGTTTTGGTTTATATGATCGCAGGGTACTTAAAAAATAGGCTGGAACACTCCCAAATATACGTTGATGAGTCAGTACAAGAGTCTTGAATTGAACTCTGTATGTTACAGGAAGCCAGTGTAATTTTTTCTTAATGTTGGGGGTAATGTGTTTGGACCCTGAGATTCCAATGATCAGTCATGCAGTTGCATTTTGGATGATCTGCAGAGCTTTGATCAATTACCTCAAGAATATCCACACTATCATTTTTGTGATTCTCTGAGGATCAGTATAAAACAAGTTCTAGTGATGCTCTGTATACTAAAGATGCTCTTGCCTGTGTTTCAGATGTTACTCACTGTCCACTATCTACCCCGAAGAACACAATTAAATGTACCTGGGTTAAATGTACATTTGACAGAATGTGCTACTATCTGCTAACTACAATGTGCAGTCCATGCCCAATCTTGCCTATACCCCCCTCCTAGTCCCTACCATGGTTGTTGTAATGTTCAGTAGCCATTAGCCTCCAGGGTGTCTACTCTGTTACAAATCTTGGTATCATCCACAAAAAGGCAAACCTTACCTTCTAACCCTTCAGCAATGTCACTCACAAATATATTGAACAGAATTGGCCCCAGCACCCATCCTTGAGGCACTCTACTGCTCACAATTCCTTCCTCCCAGTGAATTCCATTAACCACCATCCTCTGGCACCTGTCTGTAAGCCAGTTCTTAATCCAGTTCACCACTTTGGATTCTAACTTCAGCCTCTCAAGTTTATTCAAGAGCCTCCTATGAGGAACCGTGTCAAAGCCTGTGCTGAAATCTACGTAGATTACATCTAGAGCACATCCTCGACCCAATTCTCTGGTCACCCAGTTAAAGAATTCAATCAGATTCATTTGGCACAATTTACCTTTGGTAAAACCATGTTGTCTCAGATCTTGTAACCTATTGGATTCCAGGAAATTCATTATTCTTTCCTTCAGCATCACTTCCATTACTTTTCCATTAACTGAAGCGAGGCTTACCGGCCTGTAGGTTCCAGCTTCTTCTCTGTACACCACTTTTGTGAAGAGCAACCACATCCGCTCTTCTCCAATCCCATGGAACCACCCCCATCTCTAAGGATTTATTAAACAAATCTTTAAGAGGACCCATCAGAACCTCTCTGAGCTCTCTCAATATCCTGGGATGGATCCAGTCCAGTCCCATGGTTTTGTCCTCATTCAAATGTTTAAATTGTTTATAAACACTTTCTTCCGTGAACGATGCTATATATGCTCCATTCTCATTAAGTAACTTTGCCAATCAATTGTGGTCCTTCTCCAGGATTTTCTTCTTTGAATACAGTGCAGAAGTATCCCTGGTTTCAACAAATTGCAGTTCCACATATATTTCCATATTCCATATTCAATCAGTCACAAATCTTATACAAATTCAATCATTGATGTGCTCAGCAGTAAAAAGCTTTGTATATTGGCAAAGGAAGAACATGGTGACTGACTGAATTTGTGCAAGATATGATATGAACATGGAATATGGAAATATATGTGGAACTGTAATTTATTGAAACCAGGGACATTCACAGAAAAAAGTAACATATGATCAAGTATTGAAGACCAGTTAAGAGTGGTTGTATCCACAATTTTTGATTGACACATATTGGGAAACAATGAGAAGGGTGTTCATTTAAAGAAGAACCTTTCTTGGAAGTGACATCAATATATGTCCATAATAGAAATAATGGAAATTTTGTGTGTTAAGGGTATAAGATATGAAGAATTGTGAAGTAAAGTAGGCAGTTCTTGTGTGGTTGAGAGAGGTATGAGTGGTATGAGTAGTGTGCATACAATAATGGTAAGGATAAAAGTTGGATTAAACTGATAATATAAAAATAATTTTAACTAACATTGTTTTCAATAAAACTATTATAAACTTATTGATAGAGAGTAGTAGTTACTCTGGATTTGAATGAATATTTATTAGGGATATCCTGAAAACCTGACTGGTTTGTGGCCTTCCATCTTTGCAATTTAATACTCATGCTGTAGACCTTGTTTCAAGGAAGGAATGGATTAGAAAGGTCTTACTGGCAGAACATAAGTAGTGTGTTGGCTTATACTTGACCAAGACATTTTTAAAAAGAGAAGGGCCATTTAATTCAAAGTTCCGTAGACTAGCTTAATTACCTTAAACTTAATTTACCAATTAATCAGAAGCTAATGAAGGCCATAAATAGTTGGGGCTATGTGTCCATGCTGAAGCTGTCCAACAAAATGCCATGCAAGTGGTTCATGTAAGTCCACTATCTTGCATTGGTGTTAATGTAAAATCTATGCTGTGGCAATGAGAAACAAAAGTATGCTAAACAGCTCATTACTATTAATGCAAAAAAGTGCTAAAATATGCAAATAAAACAGCCACATTAATCTACGAACCTTAACTACAACTCAGAGGCATAGTT
Organism: Microcaecilia unicolor; assembly: GCF_901765095.1. Taxonomy (NCBI): domain Eukaryota; kingdom Metazoa; phylum Chordata; class Amphibia; order Gymnophiona; family Siphonopidae; genus Microcaecilia; species Microcaecilia unicolor. The sequence goes on along the minus strand of NC_044032.1, from coordinate 236,802,974 downwards.
ACATTTCTGTGTTATTTTCAGCATTAACGTGTACTTTACCACCTGTGTTCACACATCTCATTATCATCATCCATTAAGATGCACAATGAGAGCCTCAATGGCTGGCTGATGTTAACCCAGTTTAGGTCACTGGTCTCCAAGTTTGTTACTTTAATATTGTATCACTAAAAATAAATTATGAAATTTTGTGCTGTTAAAAGTATAAAGATAATTGGGTCAATATTCAAAAGGAATATAACTGGGTAGCAAGGCTCCTACCTGGTTAAATCCTGATGGCCAGTTCCCAAGCTGATATCAGTGGCACTTAACCAGTTAGTGCCAGGGTAATTACTCCAAGGGCAGAGTTAGGGAGGCACCAGGACTCACCCAGTTAATGGTGATATTTAGCTTGTTAACCAGGTAAGTGACCAGATAAGCTGTCCTAATTTTATCTAGGCATTTATCCAGGAACTGGGCTGAATATGTCTTGGTGGCTAGACATGCCTGGATATTCAGCACCAGAATCCAGGTAAGGATCAACACTGAATATCCAGGTATAAAATCCTGCAAGTGTTTTCAAAACATGCCGACTGTCATAGGTTATATATTAACCCAAACCTTTCTACTACACATAATTTTATTTGCCACAGCTTAAAAAAAACATCATCATTCAGGTGCGTCCTGAACAGGAGACATTCTTTGAATAAATTTTAAACTTACAAATTCTTTATTTTAAAATAATTAATTAATGTATTGGGATTGATTAACCAGCTTTATAAAGAAATTCAACCAAGGAGGGGGTACAGCAGGTACAGCTTGACCTAAAGCTTACAATTTGGTTAACAGCAAAACAATAGTAATGTGACCAAATATAAGCATAAGTACGTAACCGTTGCTATACTGGGACAGACTGAAGGTCCATCAAGCCCAGCATCCTGTTCCAGCACGGGCCTAAATACATTGTGAGGTAAACTTGGAGCTGGCAAATGTAATCCTGGTAATAGGATTAACATGATACAATCTCAGAAATATAAACATTTAACAGCACTGTAAAACAATCATAAAACAGAAATACAATGTCAGCAGAATACGATTGATATGATGCACACAATGTCAGCACAATACAAATGAAACACCTTAATACACATGCATTAGAACATTCAATAACATAGATATGATGCTAACACTGTTCGTACAATACAATGAAACACCTTTGTAGGTAGCTGAGGTAACAAGTGCAGTTGAGATATATAGATGGGACAAGATGGCTAGTACAAAGTCATAGGGATAAATAGATGGATGGCTAAACTGAAGACAAAGTATATGTTCAGTCGAGTAAGATATAAGTTCTATAATAAGAACAACTTCATCACACATTTTATTTACCTTTTCCTTAAATATGATTCTTTCCCTGCTTTTGCTAAGATTCTTTCCATTTCTTTTTTCTTGTCCTCTTTTTAATACTTTGACAGCTTTTTCAAATTGCACTGTGTGATTATAGACCTCCACTCTCATTCCTCTGACCCTTAAGCTTATACTATGCTGGTCTTGTAATAAACAGTCTAAAACTACAGTGTTTCTCATTAAAAAGAGATATGAAGCTAATCTGCGCCTCTCTTACTTCATTCAGAATTAAAGTCTGGTTTTCAAACAAGTGTGCAAAGAATGGTGCATGGAATTCTTTTCATTCCGTCCACATGTAAATGCATTGGGGGGGGGGGGGAGGGGAAGGTGGTAGGTGTATATGTGTACATGTTTGTGTCTGTACATATGTGGTATGTGTGCATGCCTTATGTGTTTACCTTTGCTTTCTATGTGTGTCTGTGATTAAGAGAGATAAAGGAGAGAGAATCCAAAAGCACAAACATCAAAGCAGACAAGCAAAACGTACAAGGAGCCTTCAAAAATGGGGACATCTCAATTGCACTTTATTCAACAGACCCGGCACGCTCGGCAACTTTAGCCTGCATCAGGGGTCTAATGATGGTATCTAGTTCCCAAATAAACGAGATTCAAAACCATCAAATGGCTGAAAACAGCTTCATCTTGAAAAAGACACATCTGCTAAGAAAACTGGAGAAAATATCGTCAACCGAAAAAAGTGTTGACAAAGCAGAACTTGAAAAGTGCTTCCCGCACTCAAAACACTCAGAGTCCCGCCAAAGGAAAACATGGAAACGGCCCCAGCATTCAATACCTGGGCTGACTGCAGACCACAAGAGTTAGCTAGGCTCCCTCCCGCGGTCTGAATATCGGCCCCAATATAAATTGCCCCTCTTTGAACAAGATGAAGGAACTTGTTCATTATTGGGGGAACTTGGCACCCACTGGCACCTACAGAGCTGCCTCCTATGGATAAGAGGAAAAGGTCGGGCTTGCTCAATGATAGCTATGCCCCTGAACCACAAAGAAAACTGTCAAAGCAGTTCTCGCAGTAGAATTAAACAAAGAAATTAAATTAAATGATAGGGAATTATTTACATTGTTTGTGTGTGTTTGCTCTCACATATGCACACTGTTGCCTACTCTGTGCTTTGTGTATAGAATCACTTGCAAGACCAAAAGTTTTTGTTTTGGGAGGAGGGGCATTTTGGAGCATGTAAGGGTAGTTGTGGGGGACTAATTTTTTCTGGGCAGGGGTCAATTTGCAAGATAGGTGTTAGAGTAGTTGCATTTGGGGTGGAGCAGTTTGTGGGCTGGTGAGGTAATTGTGGGAGTAGTTTTAGGAGTGGGGCAGTTTACAGGTGGTGGGGCACGAGGCTAGATTTCTGGAGAGTAGTTTGCAGAGGTTACTTATAGGAGATAGGGCAGTTTCGGGATGGTGTGACAGTTGAAGAGGATATTTTTTGGGTATGGGAGCAGTATGTAGGGTGGGGTGGCAATTACAGGGGTAGTGTTTGGGAATAGGGCAATCTGCAGTCTGATAGGAAAATTGTGGGGGGGGGGGGGGTAGGGGCAGTTGAATCAATCTATAATTGAATTTCTTTCCACTTTCTTGGAATGCATCACCTCTAAACTCCCATTCTTCTTCTCACTGATCCTCACCCCAATATAAGATGGTGACATAGTGCTGATCCTGCAAGTATTAATATAATGGGGTCTGTAACATGCCTTGTCTATTGGAGAGTTGTTCAAAAGAGATCAAACATGCCAGTTCTGGATCATATAGATTTCCTAGAACCTGAAGTCTAGTCCCCGGTTTTGTTCATGCTGAAGATTCAGGGCATTCTGACTATTCAGGGCATGAAAGAAGAGTCTAGAACTTCAGAGTGATGTTTCAGCCCTATGGGCCTAGCAGATCCCTCAGAACGGCAAGTAAGTGCTGCTGTTGAGTCTGCATCTTTAATGACTGTAGCGCTACAGACTGGATCGGGCAAGACACAGCAGTTTCCCCTCTCTCTCTGGCGGGAGTAACCAGAGTGGCAAATATTGAGCATTTGTCTATTCTTGGGGACATGGAAGGAAATCTTCAGCATGAGATAGTGTCGTCTGTGCTTTTCCTGATAAAACCAGCAGAAATTATACTCAAAGCAATCTGGATAGCTTTGGGAGCTCTCTGTAAGGTTTGCATGGGACTGTTTTTGTTGGTGCAATCAAACTGCAAAGTTTAGAAGAAGAGCACCAACAGAGTGACATTAAGCAAGAAAATATGACTGCTCAAGTTCATGTCATGTAATATAATACAGCTCTTGAATCCTGCTAACTCCCACAGAAAGTGGTTGAAAATGGGTAACAATTAAAAAAAATAATATTAACAAAATTAACCCCCAAATTTCTTTAAAAAAATGTTTTCAGGTAAAGCAACTCAAACAACTTTAATATAAGATAGGATGATTTTACATAGATAAGCAGAGATAAGAGTTTCAAATTCAGATGCCTGGCATAATTACAAATTTTCTTCAATTGTTGTTATACCTAAAGATTTATTCCAGAGGTTTTGCATTACTCTATAATGGACTTCCTCCTCTTCAAAAGGTACACTTTTTGCCTGTTTCAACTCAAAATCAGCCAGTGGGAAGTGAAGAATACCCTTTGACAGATACTTTAAATGTGAATGAAATTGTAGAGAGTTACACTGAAGAGGTGACTTCAAGAGTGACTCTATTGGAGTCATTTGTATTCTTACAAGATAAAGAAGCATTAATTTGTTTATTTTTTTCACTTATCCAATTTCAGTCTTTCCTGATGTATCAAGATATACTCAAATCAGACAAAAAAATTCCTTCTTATCGTCAAAAGTATTGGATTTAGCTGCTAAATTTCAGTTACAGTATCCTTGCAAATGTACTGTAGTTTTGGATGGCCACTCCTGTGTCTTTTATGAGCCCTCCCAACTGCAATTTTATTTAGAGTAGGGGCCTTCCAGAAGTGCAAATTGTTAATTTTTCTGCTGTAGCTGGGTAGTGATTTAATGTAACCGGCTCCACTACTTGATTCTTATTGCATCTTTTTCCTTTGAATACCAGCTTCCTCTGGTGATATCAATTCTTTTCTCCTCCTTATGTGGTCTATTTTGTGAATTAAATAGTTGTATCATTTTCTTATTGTTGTTCCTATAAAATCATCATTTTATGTAACCACAACTTTCAAAGATTTTGTTCTTTGATGCATCATTTGAAATAGTAATAAAAAAAAGAACAGGAGTGACAAAGGGCACCCCTGCCTGGTTCCCGCATGCAGCACAAAATCTACTGACACTTCCCCACTGACTAACAAATGCACAATCACTTGGAAGTATAATAATCTAATCCAGCCCAACAGCATCTCTCCAATTCTCAACCTCTCTAGAATCCAAAACATATAACTCCAATTCAGCCTATCAAAGGTTTTCTCAGCTTTCAAACTCAGCACCACCTTCTCTTTCTGAGTCAGGACCATCAGCAAACACCAACTATACTGTCCCACCCCCTAACAAAGCCAGTTTGATCATCACCCACCAAATCTGGTACCACTGCCCTCAACTAAGATACTAACACTGAAGCTAAAATCTTTATGTCTACATTTAGAAGGGAAATTAGCCAGTAGGTGCCTACCTGTTAAGGGTCTTTTCCCTGATTATGAAGTAGAGAATCAAAGTCTGTGCCATGTTTGAAGCTCCACCCATGTTGAAACACATACCAATATATCTCTCAAAGGGGGTGCACTGTTGAGAAACCCAACGACTGTTAAAATTCTCAGCCCAGGACATCTAACCCTGCTGCTTTTCCAATCTCATAGTCTTTATTGCTGCAAATAACTCCACCATTGGCAAGCGGGCATTCAATTGTCTAATCTGTTCCTCCTGCAGTTTTAGCCATATCAGTTTTTGACAAAAATCAGTTCATCCTTCCATACCCTCTTCTCCACTACCATGAAGAATAGTTTAAAAATCCATAAACTGATAACGTTCACTGTAAGTGTATAACATTTTCCCTGTAGGTCTCTGGCTCTGGTGATCTATATATGATGCTTTGATTCTTACATTAATCTTCCCTAAATCTTACCTGTGTTATGACCATATTTGTAAAGCTGATATTGAAACTGAACAAGAGACTTAGTTGCTCTTTGGTGGAATAGCACTGTTAGTGCTTCCTGCGCTTTATGCAACTCTTCCTTGTTGTCCCCAGCCAGATCTCCTGAGTGCTTCCACTTCCTTTCCTGCAGTAAATGGATCACTCTCAAATCTCTGTCTCTCTCTGCTTTTGTTGGTTCTCTACATAAGCTACAATATGCCCCTGAATTACTTACTTCCTAGTGTGGTAGGGGTCACTGCGGGCCCTCAATTGAGCTCCAAATAATCTGCCCACTTATTGTGCAAAAACTACACAAGTGTAAATTTATGGAATAAACCTGGGTTCATGGGCTAGCTAAAAGCTTTTCATCTCTCCCCATCTCAGTTCAAACACAGGAAACCAGTGCATGATCTGAAATAGCAGCCACTTATATACTGGCTGACTGCACAGCCGGGAACAAAGCTTCTGAAATCAACAAATAACCCAGTCTAGAGAAGCTTTGATGGGGCTGTTAGTAAAATGTAAAAATCACTCTTTTTCAGGTTGCAATAGTCTCCAACTATCTATCAGCCACAGGAGGTGCACAAGTAGCTGTATGTCTAATCGTGCTCCTTCTAAGTGCTACTTTGAAGGGTTCACAGTCTTTACTATTGTCTGCCACAGTATCAAAGTCACCCTCCAAGAGCAAAGAGTACCAAGGAAATTGTAGGACCACCACAATTATTCTTTGGAAGAAGTCTTCCGAGTGGACACTGTGGGTATAGACATAACCTAGAACTACCTTTTTCCCATACATGAAGCTGACAAACACATGTTGTCCTTCATCCCCCACTGGACTTCCAGTGCAAAAGTTAGCTGCTTATGAATTAGGGATATCCTGAAAACCTGAAGCACTGGCAGTTCTCAAGGACTAGGAATAAAGAGCAAGGCTATAGAGAATACAAATGTGGCTTTGGAAATGTTTTCTGAAGATGATGCTCTAGTTATGCAAAGTAATTTTTGGAAGCAACTTTTTTTCTTTTAATCAGGGTTTTTGCTGATGAAAATACCAACTCAGGACCAAAATTTCCTGTAAAATATTTCAGATACAAAGACATTTTTCTTACCATACATCTTAGTTGTTGAATCCATTTTTCACCAGTAAGTTGGAGTACAGTTGCAAAAGCAACCAGAACGGTACAAAGGAAGGATCATGAGTATGAGTTAGTATATTCATGGTTATGAGAGTTTATACTTTGTTTTCTGATTGGACAATTTTTGTAATGGGACTATCATTTAAAATCAATGTACTTCCCACAGCAATTATAAGATGATAAAACTTTTGGGAGCTGAATATTTCATTAGAAAAACCAAATATACCTCCCATTTTACAAAGCTGCGCTAACGGCTGTCGGTGGGGTAATACCGACACAGCCCATTCACTTTGAATGGGCTGTGTTGGCATTACCATGTGGATTTGTAAAACGGGGGGGATAGATACATATATGAGTCCATACCACAAGCATGTTCCCAATATCCTTAAATGTTCAGAAACTGCACAGAATACATACTGTAAATTTAATATTCCAAAAAGACAGACATTCCACAATAAAACAAATCAAGAAGAACTCAAAGCCACAGCCATATCACTTTTGACAGTTCAGATAAATTAGATGTATTTAGAAAGAAAAGAAAGGTACTAAATTCATGAATCACGTTACAGATGATGTAAATGTAAATGTTTTAGTAGTACAGTGCACATAAAACTGAAGACAAGATCAAGTTTACTAAATTGTATCACTATTATGAATGTGTAGATGCTATACTTTAATAAATATCTTCACCTTAATCCCCATTATGAATGTTTTATTTCAATTTTTAAAAAAGTCCATTATTTGAAAGGAAATATTTACCAGTGATCAGAATACTAGTTTAAGCTCACCAACAAATTCATGAAAATGTTGAAAAGTTATGATGATGTAGACATGGGTAGGGTCACAAGTGAAATGAATTCTAGCTAGATGAAGGTTGGTTTGCAGTATGCAACTTATGAGAACAGTGATATACATAATCTGTCAAAGAATTTCCTCTTACCTGCTAATACCCTCTCTAATCCATTTGACCATGTAGGTATAGCACAGTTTGCTGCCTTGACAGATGCACATCTGCTTTTAGGAAAGGAGCTCCTATCATGCTTCTTTCCTTCCAAGATCTATCTTGCTGTATTTCCTTGCTCAATTAGAGTACTTTCATAGCAATACTGGAAAACAAGAGGCTTGGATGGAAAATCAACCTGGCAAGTTAAAATTTGATCATAAAATCATATCAAACAAATACCAACCTCAAATATCCTCAGCATTACATTCCAGGGAGGGTTGGTCCACACTGAATGAAGACTAACAGAAAGGAAATTAGCAGTTAAGAGTAATTCCTCTTATGTTATGTCTCCACCAGCCTGTACCATGTAGAGGATTTTTCAAAACCTTACTAAAATGGGTTAATCTGTAAAATTCATCTACCACAAGCTACATATGCTGATGCCCTCCTGTCAGTATGACAATATTCTGTATTGATACTGGCTTTACAAATCTCAGCCAAAGACATAACTCAATTGGAGAGGCCACCACAGTTGTTATCCAGACACCTTTCAGAAAATTTGCAAATAAGAAGCCTCATGTTCAAAGAAGCCATTCTTCACATCCATCCAGAAATCAATGGTTTAAATGCCAGCTTAGCCTTCTTGAAGACCCAAGATCAGATAAGCAAATGTTGCCAATTTCAAAATGATCTGGATTAATCCAAACAAATTTTTTACTGTTCAGAGTGCAAAGCATTCTTCAACTAAGAATCATAATAATCCTTTTAGGCACTAAATTAGAACAGTTCTTAAAATTATCTGCAAAAAAAATAAATACAATGCCTGACATTTTCTGATTCTTCTTGTCAAACTGTTAACTGAAAAACCATTTTAATTGAAAATGATAAAAAGAGATCAATGTTTGACCATTTTAAGAAGGCTTCACTTGGGTGTTCTAAACTAAAAAAAAACCTCGTTAGGCAAAGAATAAAGAAAGAGATAACTAGATAACTTTGCTGCTTTCAAAACCAAGAAATAGTCAAATGTGGTGATAATGCTTCTTCCCCAATGCTCTTCTTATTTTCAATGAAGTTGCAACTTGTACTACTAACTTAGCAATCTCTGAGCCTTGTTCAACTCAATCAAGCAAAAAGTTCCAAAACCAGACTTTATGGAGGTCCTGTAGATGGAATATTTAATTTTCAATGGCATGAAGAAAATCTCCTCCAATTATAGAACCCTTGTTCTTGGAAGCTAATTACAGCAAAACTTCCATTGCTCTATCCAAAAGTCTTACCAAGGCTAGTTCTTGATTTATTATGTCTTTCATCAGAGACACAACATCTGTGGAAGGCACATCTCTACCCAACCTGAAAACCGAGGCCTACTTATTAAATATGCTATGAAGAATCATCTTCAGTAGGCAAAACTGTATCTTGTCTACTAGGCTTCTCATCACACACTATATTAGGAACAAGTACATACAAAAATGTTCCAGTTTCTGAGACATTGGTTGGTGGATACCATCCCAGATCCTTAAAGCTGCTGAAAAAGTGACGTTACCACTCTATAAACAATGTTCTCTGAAGTCATCAGTTCACCAGTCACACTAATATGACATTGTGCATCAGGACTGATGGGGAAGAAACTTTCAGAGCTCTCTGGTAAGGCAAAAGTCTTTCTCTGCCCAAGTGCAATAGTTTTAGCCCTACTGCTCCCCTCAGTTCTACCCAAGACTGGTAAACTGCTGTTTTCAGAGAACATCTATTATAGGTTAAGCAACTTCACTTTCTCTGAAGATAAGCAAGTTGATCAAGTTGCATATGGGAGATTCCACATCTAAGGGTTATCTTCAACTCAGAGTGATAACTATCAACAAACGTTAATATGAACAAAAATGTTTTTGTGGGTAAACCCCTTTTTATACTGTCATTTTTCATTTTAGACAAAAATGAAGCCAACCTGAAATTGCAAATATGGGAATGGAGTTGAGTCCTGTACCTGAACGAGACCATGGTGGACACATAACTCAAACCTACCATGCCACTAGAAAGCTATGACCACGGAATAATGGGATGGGAATATGTAGAAAGAACTCCATATTATATACTTGCATATATCCTTGATGAGGATAACTCAGGAAGGGGCTCAAGGAGTCATCAAGTCAGGCTGAATTCTATCACCTACTGGACACTGATGAGGTGTACGACATATGTAGTTCACACATCCAATGACATTTTTAAAATGCCATCAAGAGTTTCTGCTATGGCTATCAATGTCTGTAGACTTTCATGGATGTGGGTTACATGCCAACCACCATCCTACACTTCAAATACTAATCACTGCTACCTCTGAACCACCTTTAACAGTTCAGAAGTTTCATAGTGGGTCAACTGGAAAGCCTTTTACAGCAACAGAGACTGAGGCTTTGCCACTGAGGAACATAGGAGTTCAAACTCTTCATACAGCCTCTAAGATAAACAAGGGACTGGAGTTTTAACTGGACCAAGAGGAGTTAGTCAGATTCTTGGTCTCTGTTTAAGATCTTTCATTAGGAGGAAGGTTGAGGTAAGTCATAAGCCACAGGCCCACTGTAACCTTGGACAGCTGGGTCCTCCATATTCTGATAGGTAATTTAATTCAACATAATTTAGTTAGACTACTTCTATATAAAAACTGTCTAAATCACCCTCCCTCACAAGCTCGTTCAACACCTTTCCTTCATAAACTTTGCATAGGATGGTCAAGGCCATCTCCTTTGATTTGCAGGCTGAGGATGAGCCCAGGACACCTCTTCTTGGCCTACATGCCTGAATGTCCCTAAAAAGTTGGTAGCCATGTCTATTCAATCTCTTTTGTATAATGCAGGGAAGAAGATTTGGTAGACTCATTCACCATACTTCCTATGTGTAAAAAGGGAAACATACCTTTTCCAGACTACTAAAGGATTCTTCAGGCTCTGTTTTCCACATATCAATATGATGATCATATCCACTGAGATATCTCTCAGTGCCCATGGACAAAAGTCCCAGATTCTAGACTTTCTTTTGCAGAAGTAAAGCTTCTTACCAAATATATATATTAAAATAAAACTTTATTGATAAAAAAATGTTAAATAGCCATCACTTATACAGTACTGGATACATTGCAATCACTAAAGGTCAGAAATATAACTGCTATAACTAGCAAATTCCATACATCCTTTATAATGTTTTTACCAAAACACTAAGAAGGCATTTAACACCATTCTCATTTCTAGAGCCTCCATGCATAACTTGTTTATTGCCTTACACTAAATTTCTTTGAAGTGAATCCCAACAAAATAGCACCCTATGAGAGGATACTTGCATCAGTAGCTTACATATTTATCTATTTTCACAACTCCTTTTACTTTGCAAGATAGACTCTTTGGTCCCTCAAGTGAGAAACTGAATAACCACTTGTTGAGTCCATTCTTTACAGCTTTCACTGTTTCAGTTACCAATGACAAAATGCACTCGTGTACTCTGGTCTGAGACCTAATCCATCAGGTGATCCACCTTGTTTCTAGTAGTCTCATCATACTCACATGAATAACAAACCTTGATTCCAAGTGGCACAAGTCCTGAGACCGGTGGTAAACAAGTCTTCTCCCAGATAACTACTGCATAGCCTTGACTAACAAAAACAAAGGTACTTCCAATTATAGCATACTATTGGAATATGTAGATTTACATCTTTAAAATCTAGGGACAACAAAAAATTACTGGTTCTGTTTGGCTGAACGATGCATGACAGACCTGTACCACAGTTTCTTTGAGGATAATTTATAACAAGTCATTCAAGGCCCTGTTTACTAAGCCGTGCTGTAGGTGTGCAAACGTTTTTAGTGTGCGTTAACACTAGAGACACCTATAGGAATATATGGGTGTCTCTAGCGTTAATGCGTGCTAATTTTTAGCACACACTAAAAATGCTAGCGTGCCTTAGTAAACAGGGCACTTAACTTGTATTACTGGTATGTACCTAAGGTAAATGTACATATTTTACAAAAAATGTACATAAGTCCATACTTGCACCAGCACCACCCCCAAAAAGGCTTAAAAATCAAGTTGAATAAGCATATGCACATACTGGGTGTATATACATAAGTTCAAGTGTATATACTCCAGGCTATTTTAGAAAAGTCCATTTCTGCAGGTAAAAGGCTGCTTTACTCTCAGAAATACATTTCAAAATTACAAGTTCAGTACTAGCCAAAATCCATCAGTTTCTTTGGCACTAAGAAATAGTTATGGGATACAAACAGGTACCCTCTGTGCCCCTAGGATCCTCCAATGTGTTCAGTAACCACCCTGTCTTTATATCACTACCAGTTCAATAGGACTTAAATATATTGCAGGAAGATAGCCATCCATGTGCAGAAACAGAAGCTTGAAGCATATAGTTTGCATATTTGCCTACCAGAAGACCAATACAGAACTGATGTGGAAGTGCAGAAAAGAAGATCCTGGAATGAACCAAGCAGGAAGGGAGTTGTCTGTTAAAAGGAGGCATTGGTCTGTCAAGCCAGCAGGTGGTGCCATATCTACATGTTAAAGACTGATGGAGATAGAATTTTGGCTTTTAACCAGGTTGTGCTGATAAAAAAAACAAAAACAAAAAAAAAACAAAAGCCAGACAAAACTCTGTTCCTATTACCACCATCTATAACAGTACTGGAAATATCCTAAAGGGCTCATTTATCAAAGTATAGGTAGGCTTGCCTATATGCATATCAATCTGTTAGTGTTCAAGTGCATAATGTAATGATGATTGAGAGAAATAAATGCAAAATTAAATTATTTTATGTCAAGTGCAATTTTTATGAAAATTATATTGAGTATTATCTTTCTGAACTGATCCATTATTGCCAGTATTTTACTTGACTGTACATTTGGAAGCAGGTCACCATATATAAATTACAGGAATAAAAAGAAGCATCTAGCTATAGCTTTCCAATACTAAACATAAATATGACAATTTTAACAACCTAGCTGGAAAAAACAGAATATAACAAACACTTCTTAAACCAATGGTTTTTGACATTGCAAACAGCTACTGAAATATGTAACCTCACCTGCTTTTCTTATTATGAACTGGAAACAAGGAAACAAAACTGTACATCAAAGCCTTGCTTTAATTATAAAACATTGGCCGTTACTGAGTCATTAAATACAAAAGAACTTTTTCATTACATAGAATGTTCACACCATACTGTATTGATATTCAAAGATCAGAGAAGAAAAATATCTTTACATTTAATAAACAGTTCCTTGAATTATTTGCAACACAGAGCTAATAATTTTGCTTCAAATTTTAATTTTTACTATTCCCATCTCTGCTGTATATGAGTGTGTATATCTATCTATATATACATATAAACATATAATATATATAACATGCATATAAACATGTACATAACTTTTTAAGGGCCCCTTTTACTAAGCCACGTAGGTGCCTATGCGTGCCCAATGCGTGCCAAAATGGACTTACTGCCCGACTACCACGTGGCTCTTGCAATAATTTCATTTTTGGCGCGCATCCACTACACACGTCTGAAGAATATGTTTTATTTTCTTGCGCGAGTAGCAGACGCGCACCAAGTGGCATCTGACACACATAGGTCGTTACCGCCCAAATTCTTTACCGCTAGGTCTCTGGCTGGCGGCAAGGTCTCAGACCCAAAATGGATGCGCGGTAATTTTGATTTTGCCGCACATCCATTTTAGGCAAAAAAAAGGCCTATTTTACAGGTGCGCTGAAAAATGATTCTGCGCGTGCCCAAAACCCGCGCCTACACTACCGCAGGCCATTTTTCAGCGCGCCTTTGTAAAAGGACCCCTAAATTATTTATAAAGCAACCCAGAAAATCTCCAAAAATGGCAATGTTACTGGCGAACAAGGCCTACAGCCTGTTTCAAGATGCCTAAATTCATTTCCTTACTATTCTGAATGCAGTTCTCTTCACATATTAATGTGAAATAGTATTTTTCACATTATTAAAAAGTGAGAATGAACTTAGACTAAAATTAGGGCCCTGTTTACTAAGCTGCGGTGTAGGCGCGCTAACTTTTAGCATATGCCCTAACCATAGAGACACGCATTATATTCCTATGGGTGTCTCTATGGTTAGTGCGTGCTAAAATGTTTGCGTGCCTACAGCGCAGCTTAGTAAACAGGGCCCTTAGCAAGCAAGAATTTGTTGTTTCCATTATAATTGCTGGATAAAACTGCCTGGTTTTCTGCTACTGTAAGTAACACATACAACTCAAAATCTAGCCACAGTATGCAATACTACAACTCTATTTAACAAAAAAAAAAAAAAAAAAAAAGAGAGAGAGTGTCATGCACATCATACGAAGGTAAGAAACATAAAAACTGAAGTGAGCTCCTGGACCAAGGAGGTGCAAGCCTAATCCACTTATTTTCTACACAATTTGCTTCCTTTGGAGAAGAGTAAAGAATAGTGGTGAAGCCTTCGGTAAATGCTACATGGCAACCTAGGAACTAATTCTGTTCTCAGTTTCATTTCTTAAAAAATGCACTTACCGTAGCAGGGGATGCTCGAGTTGTGTGAGTCACTGAGTGACCAGAATTTTCCATTGTACTGCCAATCAGGTAGGTCCCTCCAGAGCTGCTGATAAGCTGGCCTCCTGTGACACCCATCTGAATTCCTCCTGTACCCACCATACTGTGAGATGAGACCACCGTAGTTACTTGTGCAGAACCTCCTTGGGTGTCAAAGTAATTTCCACCAGTGTTTTGGCTGTACATCTGGGTTTCTGTGTATGGATAAGTTGTTGTTCGTCTTTGGGAGGAAAAACAGAGAAGACATATGTTTAGATTTTTTTTTTTTTTACTCAGATACCTTGGGGCTCATTTTCAAAGCACTTAGACTTACAAAGAGCCATAGGTTATTATGAGGAGCATTTTTGATATGACGTCTAGGTCGGACTTTGGACGTTTTACACTAAACGTTCCAAATCAGAATAGCAAATGTAACATTTTGGAAAGAAGAAAAACTCTGTTTTTTTTTAAATACCAATACCATTGTTTTGTGCATTTATCTTTTTAGGCCATAAAAAAAACTCACAGAAGCTAAGAGTGCACAAAATCAAGCCATTGGGACATAGGCGGGGCCAGCATTTTTAGCAGACTGGTCCCCCAGACATCGCAGGAGAGCAATGGGACACCATAGGGGCACTACTGTAGACTTCAAAGAAATGCTCCCAGGTACACATCTCACCATTGCTCCCTTATCTTGTCTGCTGAGCCCTCCAAAGCCCACACAAAACTAATAGCGCTTATGGGTGAAGGGGGCACCTATTTGTGGGTACAGTGGGTTTTTAGTGAGTTTTGGAGGGCTCTCAGTTTCCACCATAAGTGTAACAGGTATGGACCTGTGTCCACCTGTCTACAGTGCATTGCACCCACCACTAGACTACTCCAGGGACCTGCATGCTTCTCTGATGGATCTGGCTATAACATCTGAGACTGTCATAGATGCTGGTGAGTACTATATTTATTCACATTTTTTAGAGGGTGGGAGAGGGGGTCAGTGACCACTGGGGGAGTAAGGGGGGGTCATCCCTGAATCCCTCCAGTGGTTATCTAGTCATTTAGGGCACCCTTTTGTGTCTTATTCATTAGAAAAACAAGTCTAGACCAAAACATTGAAGTTTTCACCCTAGATGTTTTGGTTTTGTTCCATTGTGGTTGTAAAATGTCCAAATGTATGGCACACCCTAGTCCTGCCTTTGAAAAGCCAAACATGCCCCCTTGTGATCTGGATGCTCTGCAGACAAACTGCATACATATATGTCTTCAAAACAGGTTTTGAAAATACCGATTTCGACGTTTTGAGAAGAAATTTGTCCAAATGAGCCCATATGTAACTTTGTAAGTCTAGTATTTGAAAATACACCTCCATATGTATAGACATTACATGCATACATACATTACCATTCTTTCACTTTTGACATGTGAGTTGCAGCTTAGAAAGGATTACAGTTCAGTCTTTTGAGAATTAGCCTGAAAGGATTATGGAGGAAAGCAGGAGAAATAAAAAGGTTCATAATTATCCCAACCAAATGAAAATATGCTCACTGCTTCGCACGAGTTCAAATTAGTGCTAATTCAACCTCTTTTTCACATCAACCAAAGGAGAATTTCAAAATTAGCTTTCAATCTGAGAAGATCCAATACCAAATGACTTGAAACTCAGAATTACAGTGGTTTAAACAATCTATTCTGCCCTCTCCCTTTCTATGCATTTCTGTACAGAACATACAATTTAATGAAAAGTTTCATGCTTAGAAAATATTACAGATACTTCAACATATAATAGTCTTCAATTTTGCCAAATTTCAAATTTTTTTCGATGATTGTGGGAAGCACACACACAAAAATCATGAACCATATGTTTTAATTAGCTTACAGTTTTATGTTTTATGGATAACTGCACATAAATACTGAGTGAACTGAATTTGTCTCTGGATACTTGTTATACGTTTATCCAACAACATGTACCACAACCTGAAAATAATCACATTTTATTTCAATTCAATTTAAATTAGGATTTATATACCGCTAAAATCCCCTTATTAGGGCTCAGTGCGGTTTACAATAATTAGATTAATTCCATATAATACATTGTATGGGATGCATTTCAGAAACAATTCAGCTACTAAGAGGCTGCTTTTAAACATACTTGCTACAGAGTATGGAACATATTAGTGTTCATGCATTTTCATTGAATTCCAGAAGGAATTTCTATATATATATGATTGAATCATAGCAACACTAACCCATCTAGGTGGATCCTACCACCATATTATGATACACTGTTTCTATACAACATCATTTTAGTATCAGCAAGTAAGATTTTAAACTATTTTGCAATTTTTGCAGCTGAATCTTCCCACAACTGTAAAATTACTGTAGGACAAACATTTGACCCGATGAGATGAACTCAGGCAACCTGCAAGAGGAAATCTCCTGTTCAACCCTTTCTGCCCTTATCCTTTATTTTCCTTGAAAGTCCTTACTTCCTTCCAGCAGGACTAAAAAGAGAGATCTAATACTATACATGAAAACAGTCCTTAAGGAACTAATTACCTCCTATTTCACTTCCAAACATCAACCTTCTGATCTACCATCTCACTTACTCCAGAAGAGTTTCTGCAATTTTCCTTCCCTCCCTGTAAAGTTTAATCTTTTCCTTTGATCAAATTCACTAATTTTAATTAGCATACTATGGCCATTATTTTAGAAATATATTCACATGTAAATAGTGGCACATGTAAATATTATTCTCTGAAGACAAGCAGGCCCTAGACTTCTCAGAAGTGGATCAGGGCTGGTGCTAGGATTTCTGCCCCCCCCCCCCCCGCAAAGTATCCCTCCCAACCGCCCTCATCTATCATTCCCCTTCTCTCTACCATCCTCTCCTCAGGGGTAGCAGCACCCTTTTGTTTGGGGGAACCTAAGCTCCACCCTAGCTCCATCTCCAGTTCCCACATCGATTTATGTTTAGTCAACTTTATATAAATCATATACCCCATAACAGGGCTCCTAAAGTTAGGTGACATTTCTGCACATATGTTAATCGAATACTAGCACTTGTTTTATGTGCATATAATACACACATAAGTGCCAGAGTGCTGTTGTATAACTTACTGCAAGTTACACACTAAAGTAGCGCATTTAGGCATGACATCTGGCGTAAGTGTTCATGCCTATATTTAGGCACATCAACACCAACTTAGGGGCTCTTTTACTAAGACGCCTAGGCACCTACATACGTCCAACATGCGTCAATTTGGAACTACAGCCTGGATACCGCGAACCCCTGGCTGTAATTCCATTTTTTACACAAACTCGATACACGCAGCAGAAAATATTTTTTATTTTCTACCATGTGGCGCTAACCAGGCAGTAATTGGCAGTGTACAAGCGCTGACAATTACCGCCTGGTTAACGCGTGAGACCTTACCGCTAAGTCAATGGGTAGCGGTAAAGTCTCAGGCCCAAAATGGGCGTGCATCCATTTTTATTTTGCTGCATGTCCATTTTCAGCAAAAAAAAAAAAAAAGGCCTTTTTTGCGGGTGCGCAGAAAAATGGTCCTGTGTACATCCAATACATGCGTCTACACCAGCGCAGGCCATTTTTCAGTGCACCTTAGTAAAAGGACCCCTTACTCTAGTATTCTATAATGGCATTTTGTCACATAGATGCTGTTATAGAATTGGTGCCTCAGTGCACGGTATTGGCATGCCTCAATTGTGACACCTCGTTATATAACAGTCCCCCTAGAATATAATTATTCAACCACATTGGATATTCCCAAATCAACCGATCAAACTCTAAGCAACAGATACAGAAGAGAAATTATAAAAACATTCCATTCAAACTCTGGTGTTACATCAACAAGAGCAATAGAAACTCCCTCCACTACCAGACACTGAGAAGTAATGCAAAACACTGCAAATACACTTTCAAACTACACTAACTCTAAGTAAGAAAAGTTGGCACTGAAAAAATTCTAGAACACCAGAACACCTCCAGCTGGAAAAAGAGAGCAACCGAACACAGAATCTATATATTACAAGAATCCTTCTCTGTAATTACAAAGGAAAACACAGACTGTCACCTAGCTATAAAAAAAAAAAAAAGAGACTACAGATTAGAAAAATGACAAGGCAAAAAATGAAATTGAAAACCCAAGAAACCAGAGCAGCAGAACACTGAAAAAGAGAACTAGAAAGACATTTCCTCCTGTTCAGAACAAAATACAAGAAATCCACATTTTCACATCTCACATCTTATTCTCTAAGTATTCAAAATCAAGTTTGTTCCTTTTGTTGTCTGAGCATTTTATTTTTCCATATGGGTTGGCCCTGGTCTCTCTCTTTATTATTTCCTCTTAGGTTTTCTCCTAAGTCCTTTTCCAGGATCTAATTTCTATTTACTACTTCTTCTCTGCCCATCTCCATTTGATCTGCATATGCCTTTGCTTCTACCTCTCCCCCACACAATATCTGTCCTTCTCTTCCTTCTTCCAGCCCCTGCATCAGCTCCCAACCCCCATCTCTCCCTTGTCAGACCCCAGCCCCTTTTCTCAGGCCTAGCAGTAGATACCTTCTCCCATTCCATCCCAATCTCCAGTCTGATAGCTCTGAGACCCCTTTTCTCTGCCCTAGCCCTAACATTAGCCCCCTTCTGGCATCTGCCCCCAGTGTCACACCATTGCTATCCCCAGCTTTATACCAATCCTCAGCCACCTTCTCCTAGTCCTTAAATCAAGGTCATTTCCAAAACCCCAGCTCCCTTCTTCTATTTGTCCCCTTCTTCAATTTACCTCCTTTATCACCCCCCTCCCTTTCTGGCATCTGGCCATGCTCAGCCCCCAGCTCTACCTCCCATTCTCTGACCTGCCCCCCCCCCCATAACTGCTCCCAGCTCCAGTCCTCCCTTCTAAATACCCAAGCGGTCGAACCCATTCCACCAGGGGATGAAGGGAAGTAATTCTATACCAAGTACTTTCTAGTGCCCAGAAAGACAGGGGGAGTTTGTCCCATCCTAGACCTAACGGGTCTGAACAAATATCTGGTCAAAGAAAAGTTCAGGATGATTTCCATGATTCAGGAAAATGGATGGCTATGCTCTCTGGATTAAGGGATGCTTATACCCATATTTAAATACATCCCAGTCACTGGAAGTATCTCAGATTTCAAAAGGGGAAACACTACTACCGGTATCGCATCCTGCCATTTAGCCTTGCATCCATTCCCAGCGTTTTTACCAAATGCCTAGCCATAGTCGCAGCATTGCTTTTACATACTGGAAGTTCATGTGTTTCCCTACTTGGACAATTGGCTGGTGACTAGCACATAAAAGAAGGTGTTGAAGAATCAATGCAGAAGACTATTTGACTGTTGAAATTATTAGGGTTCATTATAAACTATCTCAAGTCCCACCTGCTTCCACTCCAAGAATTGGAGTGCCTGCTAGACATGGTGCAAGCTTGGGGGTTACCTGACTCAGGCACAGGTGGATGTTCTAATTGCCATCACCACTCAGGTTCTGCGCAGTCAGCAGGTCATAGCTCGGCAGATGCTGAGGTTAACTTATTTATTTATTTGTACATTTATACCCCACGTTTTTCCCCACAGTTTGTGATCTCAAAGTGGCTTACAATGCACTGAATGGCTATTTCCAAATCAGAGGTGATATGGTTACAATCAAATTAGATAGAATAGAAGATACAGGGAAAGTAGATAGTAGGGAAAGGTTAAAAGAGACTAAAATGGACCGTAGATATGTAGGTAGAAAGAACTGCAGGTTAAAAGTTGAATCCGTGGAATAGGCTGAACCTCTTATGGCTGGAAGAGACGTAGATCAACTGAACACACCAAGATGACCCTGCAAGATTGAAAAGGAGTCGAAATCCGCTCTAATAACCGACCACTCCTGCTCCCATGGCAACTGGCGCAGCGACCCACACACTCTCCGACATCTGCCACGATAAACAGCTGAGAGATAAGTGGAAGCTGATAAGCATTCAAATCATGCCGTCTTCGCAGCTGGCATCTGCAGGGCAGCACTATCCAAGAAGTCCCAATGGTGGCGCCGCCGCCGCAACATCCAACAGCCAGCAACCAACCAACCAAGATGGGCCAGATGGTCTTCTCTGTACATGTCACTCCCATGGCTTGCCTCCAGGGCCGTGCCTAGGGTCTCTGGTGCCCCCCTGCAGACTATCAGTTGGCGCCCCCCCCCCCCCCCCGTGTGGCATCTCCTTTCTCTCTTCTCCCTCTTCTCCCACCCTGCCCCCTTTTTCAGCCCATTACCATAAAAGGTGAATGACAAGTTGAAGAACAGCAGGCAGAGGGAGCACAAGATGCAAAGGAAATAGGAGCTGAAAGATGGAGTGCATCTTTGTGGGATTGCTGAACAAATAGAGGGTTCACAACCACTTAGCTTTTCGTGCTTTCATGTTCACGAAATTAGTAATTAAATCTTTGATATCTAACTGGGCACATATATCATTCTCAATAGCAATCATGGCAAGGCTTACAAGCCTTTCTTGCGAAAAGGAGGGGAAGAAAAGATCAGAGGATTCTGGAAGAAAAAGACACCTCAGGATTGGTGACAGGAGACAAGGAATGTTCCAGTAGAAGAATGGAAAGAGCAGTGGGGATTTAGGGGATGACCCACTGGGATGGAGGAGCAGAATAAGGAGCCAGTTAATCATTTAATTTATTAGTGGAACATAACCACAGAGGCATAGTATGGTTGCATTTTCAATATGGTAATACTAGGGCCCAGCTAAGAAATAGGTTATTTTGAGTTAGGCTTCACCCAACTGGATAGGCAGTTTCTTAAAAGGTGGAGGATAAAGAAATTTTTTAAAACATTTATATACCAAGCAAACTCTGGTTCAATGTGCCTTACATCTGAAAATACAGTGAGACAAAACAATAGAATTCAATTATATGATGGGAGCAAGTAGATGAATATGTCTGAAACATTTAACAAAGTTGAGATTAGCATATATAGAGGCATATTTTCAAAGCACTTTGGGAGGCTAAGTTCCATAGGTTTCTATGGAACTTTGGGAGGCTAAGTGCTTTGAAAATGAGCCCCATAGCCAACTAGGCATTTAAAAGTCTGTCTTTTAATGATCCGCATGTTCAGAAATCATAGCCATAAGTATAGGCAATTATTAAAACATTATCACATGCACACACCAGAACAGGTATCTATACACACACTGCAAAAGTAAACAACCTCTATAGAGTACATCCAAAACTTAGGGCCCTGTTTACTAAGCCGCGCTGTAGGTGCGCTAAAATTTAGTGTGCGCTAATGATAGAGATACCTTTATATTCCTTTGGGTGTCTCTATCATTAACGTGCGCTAATTTTTAGCACGCCCTAAAAAGTTAGCATGCCTACAGCACGGCTTAGTAAACAGGGCCCTTTTAGACATCAGATGTATAAATCAGTAGGAGCCAAAGCAGGCCAAAACAAGTAAAGTCTGAAACAACACAATTTATACCTAACCATCCACCCTTAAGATTCACCTATGGGTTTTAAAAAGCAAAAAAATGTGCATGTAAAGACTGGCTAAACAAATTAAAACAAAATTTAAACAAATGCCCTGAGCTGCGACACCTATGCAGGGCGTTTGTTGATGCTTGTTGGACTGAGAGATCCCCCCTCAGTGAGGAGCGGTTACTGGGCTGCAAGGTGAGGAAACAGAACTGTGCTTTGCTCTCTCTGTATAGCATGGTCTCCAATGAAATGAAGGAGAAGCTGCTGGGACAAAGGACATCAGAGAAAGGTTTGAGTACTTTATTGCTTTAGACACAGCTTACAGGGGCACCATTTGCTGAAACAGTTTGCAGAGTTGGTTAAGTAGAAGTGTTACTTGGGGATGACTAGTTCTAGAACAGACCTTGACAAATTGTGTTTAGATTTAAGAACCAACCCAAAGAGGCCAGTGACAATTCATCCACCTTCTCCACTGCTTAATTCTGCGCCAAAAAAAAATAAAATTCTGCTCACAAAATTTTCAGATTTTTTTTGCAGCCACCTCCTTCCCACCCACAGCACCCCTTTTTTATAGCCCCCTCCCATCCATAGCATCCTTTTTTTTTAACCAGCCGCTCTCTCCCTCCATGCCCTCCACAAAACACCGCACTCACCTGAGGTAGGAGAAGTAGGAGCTGCAGCGGGAGTAATCTTCTGGGGGCAGGAAAGAACCCCACTCTTTCCTGCCCTGCTGCCGCCGCCGCTGCTCTCTTGCTGAGACAAAGTGGGCGGTGCCAAAGAGCCGAGCACTGCGTGCGGGAAGGCAGCAGCAGCGCATGCGCATAGGCGCCGATGCGCCAAAGCGGTAAGGTTTATTATTATTTTTTTTAAGTACAACTGGATGGTAGCGCCGCAGTGGCGCCCTTGAAGGCAGGCGCCCCCCTGCGGTGCTTACCCCGCTTACCGGGTTGGCATGGTCCTGCTTGCCTCCATTTGCGAGTCACTCAGTGGAACCTTGTTTCTCAGTGGTGTCAGTCTATAGGGAACCTTGCGGATGTCATCACGGTTTCACTGGAGATGGCCCTGTCCCTCTTCAAGTTGGATGATTTCGACCAATTTGTCCCTGGGACTTTCATTCCAATTTTTTCTGCCCCAGAAAATTCAAATCATGGATGCATCCAATCTGGGGTGGAGGGCCCATGTACTCAGGCTTCACACCCAGGCATTCATGTTTGCTTAGGAGACTAGTCCTCAGATCAACCACCTAGAGCTACAGGCAGTGTGGAACGCACTAAAGTCTTTCAGAGATTGGCTGCTGAATCAAATTTTGCCAGTTCAGACAATCAAATTGCAATGTACTATGTCAACAAGAAGGGGGTATGAGATCCTACCCCTTATGTCAGGAGGAGGTCAGGATGTGGAACTGGACTACCAGTCACGGCACGGTACTCAAGGCCCCATACCTAACAAGGAAGGACAACTGTATGGTGGACAGGCTGATGCAATTGTATGAGTGGTCTTTCAACATGGGCATTGCCCGCAAGATTCCAAGAGTGAGGCACCCCCCCTCAGTGAATCTTTTGCCACTCACCTGAACAACAAGGTCCCTCAGTTCTACTCCAGACTCAGGTTCCACAGCAGTCTAGTGTCAGATGCCTTCCTTCTTTAATAGGGGAAAGGTGTCCTGCATGCATATCTTCCAATATCCCTCTTAGGGAAGACTCTTCTGAAACTCAAGCAGGAGTGGGGAAAAATGATCTTCATCGTGTCTTTCTGGCAGAGGCAGATATGATACCCTCCCCACTTCTGGAGTTGTCCTCCGAAGAACTGTGGAGACTGGACTGTTTTCTGACCCTCATCATGTAGAACGAGAGATCTTTTTTGCATTCCAACCTTCAGTCCCTGGCTTTCAAAGGCTTGGATGTTGAGAGTGTAGAATTTGTTTCTCTTCGACTACCTGAAAGTGCTTCCAGAATTCTGCTGGCTTCCAGGAAAGATTCTACTATGAGGTGTTACACTTTAAAGTGTAGAGGTTTTTGCCATCTGGCATGAGGGCAAGGCCCTAGACCCACTTTCTTGCTCTACATAAAAAACCTGCTTGAATCCCTTCTTACCACTCTGAGGGACCCTTTTAGAGTGGCGGTAAGCCCAATGCAGGCTTACCGCTCGCTCTTTCAGGACTGTCGCAGGCTCAACGTGGCCGCTGGCGGTAGTCCCATCTTGAGCGCACACCATTTCCAGAGGAAAAAGAAAACCCCTGGAAATGGCTTACATGGCAGTAACCCAGCAGTAATCGGGCACTGCCAGGTTAGCGCAGGAGCCCTTATTGCCACCTCAATGGTTGGCGGTAAGGGCTCCCCACTGCATGGCCACGCGGTAAGTGTTCTCTGGGGGCTTTTTGCCCGCTGCAGTAAAAATGGCCCTGGCGTATGGGGAAAACGGCCCCTGCCACTAGTGCAGGACCTTTTTTCCCGTAGCTTGGTAAAAGGGCCCCTGAGTTTGGTCTGAAGATCAACTCTGTAAGGGTTCACCTTAGTGCAATTAGTGTTTACCATTACCATGTAGAGGGTAAGCCTATCTCCGTACAGTGTCTACAGTTGTTCAATTAATACTAGGTTTGCATTTGATAAAGCACCCCCATCAAACTTCCTCCTGTGTCATGCAACCTCAATGTCATCCTCACCCAGCTAATGAAAGCTCCTTTTGAGCCACTCGGCTCTTGCCATCTAAGTACCTTACTTGGAAGGCCATATTTTTGATGGTGATCACTTCAGCTCACAGAGTGAGCGAGCTGAAGGCCCTAGTAGCTGATTTACCTCACACAAAGATTCATTATAGCAGAGTAGTCCTCCGCACTCATCCTTCCTAAGGTAAAGTCAGAGTTTTACCTTAACCAGTCTATTGTCCTGCCAACATTTTCCCCAAAACCTCATAACCACCTTGGCTAAAGTGCATTGAACACCTTAGTTTGCAAGCGAGCTTTGGCCTTCTATCTGGAGTGGATTAAAGCCCACTGATAGTCCACCCAGCTTTTTGTTTCTTTTCACCCAAACAGGATGGGGGCAGCCATCATTAACACACTTTATCCAACTGGCTAGCAGACTGCATTTATTTCACTTACGCCCAGGCTGGGCTGACTCTTCAGAGTCATGTCATGGCTCACAATATCAGATCCATGGCTGCGCCGATAGCCCACAAGGTCAGCCTCCATTGAAGAGATTTGCAGAAATGTGATCTTCAATTTATACATTCACATCTCACTACTGCCTGGAGAAAATTCCTGATGTGATGACCAGTTAGGACAGACAGTACTGCAGAATTTGTTCCTGGTCTAGAATCCAACTCCTCTCTCCTAGGCCCATTCTTTTCCGTTCTAGGCTGTATCTCCACAACAGAACTGTTTTTTGTTGTTATTGGTTTGAGTTGGCCATGCCATTGCAAGTCCCCATTAAATGTTTGTTGTTTTCGCTGAGCCTGGTAGCTAGGGATTCCCACTTGTGAGAAGCCCATGGTCTACTTGTCCTCAGAGAAAGCAAAGTTACTCACCTATAGCAGGTGTTCTCTGAGAACAGCAGGCCAAGAATTCTCATAATCCTTCTAACCTCCCTTACGAGTTGCATTTTTAATGCTGTTTTATTCAGGTCCAGCACAACTCGGGCAAGCGAGAAGGCACTTGCGCATGTGCGATGTGGCTTACCAAAACTTTCTTTAACATACTGGGAACATCGAGTAGCATCTGCGCCAGGGATTTGTCGTGGACATCACCCTCTTGGGAGAATCTTTGACCTGCTGTCCTCAGAGAACACCTGCTACAGTTAAGTAACTTTGTTATTTCAGAAAGCTGCTATTTACACATGGGAGACTTACAGCATGCAGAGATTTCAAAGGGCATAAACTGGGCATGGCTTGGGCAGGAGTAAAATCTACATATGTTTTCCCCATTTTACAAAGAAAATGCATGTGAATGGGGATTTTATACCAACTCAAAGGCATAACAATTTCTAAGAAAGTACTCATTTCAACCAGGACTTTACATAAGAGATTAATCCCACAGAGTTTATGTCCACCTCCAAAATGAAACCAAGTTAAAATTGTGGCCTCACTACTTAATTAATGGGACTTACCCATGTAGGTTTGTAAATGGGTCAGCTACACGTGGAAGTGACATCTCTTTCACATAGTAATACAAAATAACACTTTCCCATAGAAGTGCCAACACTTTAGCATGGAAGCTGACAGGTTTGTGCTGATATTTTTTCAACCTATATCTTTGTAAAATGGCTGCTTCTGCTGCACATGTCAAGAAAAACACATGTAGCTCTGCAAGTACTTTTGAAAAGATTCTGTGTCACCAGATCCTGTACTAAACTTCCATTGGAAATAAGAAGGTTGATCTTGGTGTTTTATGTAAAACAGGGAGTTCCATACATTTGGCAATAACATATATCATATTTGCACTGTGCTGCTCCTCTCAGAGCACAATATCTTGGTATGTCTCAGTCTCTACCTTATTACATTCAATTTATCCTTATTAAAATTATGCATTTAGAACAGGTCACACATCAGTATTTACACCGGCTCTTTCCATGTACAAGCACTTCAAAACTGTACATTTAGGCCAGCTCTTTACAGGAGGAATTAATGAAAAGTATTCTCCCCAATCCCCCATTATTTATTTTTCTCTCCAGTTCATAATTCTATGGCTATTTTGGGCTGTGTGTCTCATTAGTGGCATTCACCCATGTAAATCTGCTAAATGGTTGACATTTACTTGTTCATGCCGACACTTCCACATATAAGTTGGTATTTCATACCTTACATGTGTAAACAGCCATGTCTCCTCTTGTTAATTTGTTCCACATCTATATTTGTAAAATGGACGCTGCTGACGCACATACCACCACACAAATATGCATTCCTGCATACATTATAGAACAGGGTGTATTGTTGGACCATCTTTTCTAAAATACCACCAGAATTGTACATGTTCTGACTTAGATGTATTGATTCTGATTTCTCTGTTTTATTTAAAATGGGACTGCAAATTTCTGTGGAATTCTCTGATTGTCTCCATTTCCTATGTGTAAAAAAACACTGAGCCTTTACAATGGCTCATCCCATTAAGACTGTCACTTTTAGGTCAATACACAAGCTCTCACAAACCTCATCATACAAAAACATACTCCCAAAGATATTAACATAGTAACAAATAGTAACATAGTAAATGACGGCAGATAAAGACCTAAACGGTCCATCCAGTCTGCCCAACAAGATAAACTCATATTACATGGTATGTAATACTTTATATGTATATCCGAGTTTGATTTGTCCCTGCCTTTCTCAGGACACAGACACACAGAAGTGCACCCTGCACCGGTTTTATTCTTCAAATACCGGCGTCGCCACCCAATGTCCACTAAGGTTCCATAGATCCATTCCTTCTAAACAGGATTCCTTTGTGTTTATCCCATGCATTTTGAATTCCATTACCGTTTTTATCTCCACCACCTCCCGTGGGAGGGCATTCCACGTATCCACCACCCTCTATGCGAAAAAATATTTCCTGACATTAGTCCTGAGTCTGCCCCCCTGCAACCTCAATTCATGTCCTCTAGTTCTACCACCTTCCCATCTCCGGAAAAGGTTCATATGCGGATTAATAGCTTTCAAATATTTGAATGTCTGTATCATGTCACCCCTGTTTCTCCTTTCCTCCAAGGTATACATGTTCAGGTCAGCAAGGCCCTCCTCATACGGTTTGCAACGCAAATCCCATACCATTTTCGTAGCTTTTCTTTGCACCGCTTCCAGTCTTTTTACATCTTTAGCAAGATACAGCCTCCACAACTGAACACAATACTCCAAGTGGGGCCTCACTAATGACTTGTAGAGGGGCATCAACACCTCCTTTCTTCAGCTGGTTATACCCCTCTCTATGCAGCCTAGCATCCTTCTAGCCACGGCCGTCGCCTTGTCACATTGGTGCTTAACCTTCATATCGTCCGACAGTCCTGAGTCTGCCCCCCTGCAACCTCAATTCATGTCCTCTAGTTCTACCACCTTCCCATCTCCGGAAAAGGTTCATATGCGGATTAATAGCTTTCAAATATTTGAATGTCTGTATCATGTCACCCCTGTTTCTCCTTTCCTCCAAGGTATACATGTTCAGGTCAGCAAGTCCCTCCTCATACGGTTTGCAACGCAAATCCCATACCATTTTCGTAGCTTTTCTTTGCACCGCTTCCAGTCTTTTTACATCTTTAGCAAGATACAGCCTCCACAACTGAACACAATACTCCAAGTGGGGCCTCACTAATGACTTGTAGAGGGGCATCAACACCTCCTTTCTTCAGCTGGTTATACCCCTCTCTATGCAGCCTAGCATCCTTCTAGCCACGGCCGTCGCCTTGTCACATTGGTGCTTAACCTTCATATCGTCCGACACCAACACCCCAAGGTCTCTCTCCTGAGTCGAGCTTGCTAATCTCTCCCCTCCTATTCAGTACCTCTCTTTTGGGTTTCTACCCCCAAATGCATCACTCTGCACTTTTTGGCGACCGTCCTCAGGGTGAAGCAGTATATCACCATTGAAATCCAGACAGTTCTCGGTTCTCCTGATGATGCTTATTATAGCAAAACACATGTGTGTTGAGAACGAAGGACATTGTTGAGATTGGAAGATTTATCTAATACAGTCGCATTAAGGATGATAGCATGAGTACAAAACTTTTAACTTCACGTTCACACATCCACTAAGCCCTCAGGCGACTACTGGGCAAGAACTGGTCAACATTGTGATTACAACGGATGGCACCTGCCTGCAGCTAAGTGTCTATTAAGCAATAGCAATGTATATTCAAGTGCACTCTAAGATATAGGTGGTAAGGGAGGGCAGAAGTGCAATGATGCCTAAATAGACATATTACCTTTCCAGTAGACTC
Source organism: Microcaecilia unicolor (assembly GCF_901765095.1). Classification (NCBI taxonomy): domain Eukaryota; kingdom Metazoa; phylum Chordata; class Amphibia; order Gymnophiona; family Siphonopidae; genus Microcaecilia; species Microcaecilia unicolor. The sequence continues at coordinate 236,774,448 of NC_044032.1, read as the reverse complement.
GCCTGAGTAATATGTATTTCACTGAGCACTTCTAATACTATTTAAGCATAGTGTGTTTGGGTTGGGGCTCACAGCATAGTAGAAAAAATAAAAAAATAGATAAGTGAGAAGTGGACAACGGTTTCTATGTAGCATATAGGTATATACTCCGAAACCAGGACGTAGTGGTACCCCAGTGTTATTTCAGTATATTAAATTTTAACTGCCAGACCCTCGACCATTCTTCTAACTTTCGGAGATCCCTTCTCATCGTTTCTACTCCCTTCAGGGTATCCACTCTATTGGTTATCTTTGTATCATCCGCAAAAAGGCAAACCTTTCCTTCCAACCCTTCAGCAATATCTCTCACAAATATATTAAATAAAATGGGCCCCAGCACCGACCCCTGAGGAACCCCACTGCTCACCATCCTTTCTGCTGAGCGGATTCCATTTACCACCACCCTCTGCCACCTGTCGGTCAACCAGTTTTCTATCCAGTTCACCAGTTTCGGTCCTAAGTTCAGCCCTTTCAGCTTATTCATGAGTCTTCTGTGAGGGACCGTATCAAAGGCTTTGCTGAAATCCAAGTAGATTACATCTAGCGAACGGTCTTCATCTATTTCTTTTGTCACCCAGTCAAAGAAGTCAATGAGATTCAATTGGTAGGATTTTCCCTTGGTAAAGCCATGTTGGCACGGGTCCTGTAACCCGTTGTCTTCTAGAAAGTTAACTATCCTTTCTTTCAGCGGTGACTCCATTATTTTTCCTACCACCGACATGAGACTTACCAGTCTGTAGTTTCCCACTTTGTCCCTGTCTCCACTTTTGTGAAGAGGGACCATATCCACTCGTCTCCAATCTCGCGGAACCTCTCCCATCTCTAAAGATCTATTAAATAAATCTTTAAGAGGTCCCGCCAGGACCTCCCTGAGCTCCCTTAGTATCCTGGGATGTATTCCATCCGGCCCCATAGCTTTCTCCACCTTCAGATTCTCCAGCTGTTTATAAACTCTTTGTTCCGTAAACGGCACAGTGTCCACTTCATTCCCAAATATTCCTTCAGCAGCCAACCGCAGACCTTCACCAGGATTTTCCTCCGTGAACACTGAAGAGGTAACCTCAGTTACCAATCAAACCAATTCTGAAAAAGCCCAGCGTAGCTCACAGCTCCCAAGGTAAAGTGAAGTTCTGGGTTTTTTTTTCTCTAACTACACAGTTGTACACAAATTGTCCCGCCTCCCAATGTATGAGTCACTAGGTGCTATGTAACCAAACTGATTTAATTAGGTCTCTGGCACTGAAGATTCAAAATCCAATTCTAATGAACACAACTTTAAGACAGATACCAGAACCACAGTCACCAAATCTTGTGTAACCAAGTTAATTGTATTAAGTCTCTTGGCACAGGTACAAAACACAGTTCTAGAGAGCACCTTTAAGACAATTGCAGCATAAAAATATGAAATCAGTGGCACTGAAGTGCAACACAGTTCAAATAAGAAACTACCAGTATAAAATTATGAAATCACAATGCAACAACAATTGTAAGTTATAGGCAACAGGATAGAAAGGTTTAGAGAGGACAGACCCGCATCAAGTGAAAGGACAGGTTTTTGTTTTTTTTTAGGGGCTCTTTTACAAAGGTGTGGGAGAGCTAACGAGCAGGTAGTGCATGCCCAATCTATACTACCGCCAATGTAGCACATGCGCCCGGTGGTAATTCCAATTTTGGCATGCATGGAATCCCATGGTAGAAAATAATTTTCTATTTTCTACCATAGGGTACATTTCTGGCAGTAACCGGCAGCAAGCCCATGTTGGCATGCACTGCATTGTTACTATGTGGGTAGGCATGAGCCCTTACTGCTAGGTCAATGGGTGGCAGTAAGGGATCTGGCCGTAAATAGGAGCACACTAGTTTTAATATTAGTGCAGGCCTATTTCCTGGCCCATTAAAAAATAGTCTCTTCCCCAGCCATGGTAAAAAATGGCCCAGCACACACCTATAAGACAAGCCCACACTACCGCGGCTTTGTAAAAGGACCCCTTAACTGGCCAGGATCGACACCTAGCCAGTTAAATGCTCCATAGCCTGCTATCCGCAAATTTTCAGCAGGACATGGCTGGCCAAGACTGCTGAAAATTAACAGCTAGTGGATAGCTGGATATATCACGTGATATAACAGACAATCTGCTGATTTTCAGAGCATCACTGGCTACGTTTGGTGGCCATATCTGGTTGCGTGAATACCAGGCCTATCTTTGGCCAGTTCAAACTTAACCAGCCAGTACTGAATATCAACTTGGACAGTTAAAGGGCCCTTTTACTAAGCCACGTAGGTGCGTCCTATGCGTGTCAAATTTGAATTACCGCCCAGCTACCGCATGGCCCGGGCGGTAACTTCAATTTTTACATGCATCCACTAAGCGTACTGGAAAATTTTCTGTTGCACTGTGCTAACCGGGTGGTAATTGGCATTGAGGGGAATAATCGAACGGCGCCGGCGAAATACATGGCCGGCGATGTATTTTGGCGGCGCCGCAAACAGCTGGCCAGACCCGTATTTTTGAAAAAGATGGCCAGCCATCTTTTGTTTCGATAATACAGTTCCGGTCAGCCAAATGCCTTGGATTTGGCCGGGGTTTGAGATGGCCGGCGTCGTTTTTTAGCAATAATGGAAAGTTATGTCGGCCATCTCAAACCCCGGCCAAATTCAAGACATTTGGCCGTGGGAGGAGCCAGCATTTTTAGTGCACTGGCCCCCCTTACATGCCAGGACACCAACCGGGCTCCCTAGGGGTCACTGCGGTGGACTTCAGAAAAGCTCCCATGTGCATAGCTCCCTTACTTTGGAAACTGAGCCCCCCAACCCCCCCCCCCCCAAAACCTACTACCCACAAATGTACTGCACCCACTAAAACTGCTCCAGGGACCTGCATACAGCCTCTAGGACTTATTGCTGCTGTATAACTTTGGCACACCAGTTGACACTTGAAGACTAATCTCTTTGAAAAAGTCCTTTATTTGAATAAGCATGTTTACTCACAGTTAACTGCAGATCAGAGGTTGTGCCCCACTTGCAAAGAGTCCCCTGGTACTAAGATGAGCAGTAGGTCAGAGCTGGCACAATGGTGTACAATGCCCTCTTTCAGCACCATTCAAGGTAAGAACTACGTTCTCTAACGTGGGTATCACAGGAAAGGGAACTAAAACTGGCTTACAAAAATGGCCACTATCGCATGGACTACAACAGGAAACAAAACAGGACACACTCTGACCCAGTAAGCAGGGGGAAAGCACCAGGGGAGTAGAGCCTACCAACTACCAATACCTACACCCACGACAAGCATTGCTGATGTGACTCTGCAATGCAAATAACAGAAAAGGTGTCATACTCACCCCAGAGCCATCTCATAAGCAGGAAAAGGCTGTCGGAGGACAGAACACATTCTACTGTCATGGAGGTGGGTATGGCATTTGAGGCTGGCATACAGGCTGGAAAAAAAGTGTTTAACGTGGGTTTTTTTGGTGGGAGGGGGTTAGTGACCACTGGGGGAGTACGAGAAGGTCATCTCCGCTTCCTTCCAGTGGTCATCTGGTGAGTTGGGGCACCTTTTTGAGGCTTGGTCGTGAAAATAAAAGGACCAAGTAAACCCAGCGAAATACTGCTTAACGCTGTTTTTTTTTCCATTATCGGCGAAAGCCGACTATCTGGTAGCCACGCCCATACCCGCCCATGTCCCGCCTTCGCTTCGCCGCCGACACACCCCTTTGAACTTTCGCCGGTAAGGCAACGGGAAAGCGTCGATGCTGTCAAAAAAAGCAGCTTTCGATTATACCGATTTCGCCGCTTTTCCGCGATCGCCAGCCACGCACCAATTCGGCACTACTGCTGGGTACTGCAGGAGCCCGGTGGTAGTTCCAGCCCACCCCCCTGCACACCATTTCCAGCATGCCAGATTTATTTTTTACTGCAGCAGTAAAAAATAAATCTGGCATGCTGGAAATGGTGTGCAGGGGGGTGGGCTGGAACTACCACCTGGCTCCTGCAGTACCCAGCAGTAGTGCCGAATTGGTGCGTGGCTGCCATTTTGTAAAAGGGCCCCATACTTATTTTCACTATGCAGTAACAGTGTATATGATGCTTATCAACAGCAGAACTTGAATCCAAGATGTCAGGTTCACAGACAGCTATTCTCACCATAAGACCACATCTCTCAATTCCACAATAGTCAAAATTGTCTTTCCTTAACACAGTATAAGAACCTATTCCTAAATCCTTGTCAGGATTTCCAATAGATAAGAATATCTCAAGAGATGAATCACCATTGGTTTAGGGTATCTTTCTTTTATTGTAACTCATATTGGGCTCCTTTTACCAAGCTGCAGCAAAAGGGGGCCTGAGCTGGCGATCGCTCATGATTTTCACATGCACCGAGGGCCCCTTTTACCGCAGCAAGGAAAGTCTCTCTTTTCTGCAGGAAAAGGCCATACAGAAAGTAAAGCACTTGCCACGTGGCCATTTCTGGGGCAGCCCTTACCGCCACCCATTGAGGTGGCAGTAGGGGCTCCTGCGCTAACCTAGCGGTAACTGGGCAACATGCGGCACTGCATTACAGCCAGGTACACTCTGGCGCTACAAAAATAAATATAGATCAGCAGTACTTCCTGTTTAGTAAGCAGTGCCCGCGTTGGGCTTACCACCGCTTAGTAAAAGGGGCCCATTATTAATAGTTGAAAGATCTAATCATGTTATTGTTTTTCAGGGATCATAGATGCTCTGCAAAAACTAGTTAACAGTAAATGCATTTCTGTCTAAATAGCATCAGAATTACAGGGGCAAAATTAACGTACTATACATCATTGCTAGTTTGTTTCAGGTTAAGAGGGTTTAGAGAATGAATTAGAGGAAAGCAATTTTTTGTTGTAAGATACTTTGACACTGCTGTAAGGCAAAGTCAAAATCATTACTAAACTGTAATGGAACTTAGGACAAATAATGAGGACAATTTTTCAAAGCCATTTATCCAAGTAAATGGTGATTTACACAGTTAAACTGCATTCATCTACTTGGCTGAAAGTTACATGGCATATTTTTAGCTTGTTTAAAAAGATGTGTTCCTTGCAATATGCTTAAGTTGACAATGAAAAGTAAGCACATAATATAAAACGTTCATCTATCCAAAATCCTGAAAAAGTCTAGGTATGGGGATCTTATACTGAAGAAAGTTTTGACCATCATGGATCTAAAGAACAGCACAGCACAAAATAGGGATAAGTTTAAGAAATACGACAGCATGGTAACACTAGAGATAAGCTAATGGTGCCCGTACAACGGTGATCATTTAGGGGATAATTTTACAAAAGCACACATACAGATTTCTAAAAACATGCCTCTTTTATATCTATTTTATAAGGGTAAACTAGGTAAACCTCAAATCCAGTTTGTCATAAAAGAAGTGGTGGAAAAGGTGTGTTTATGAAAAAGTTTACCATACACCTCCTCCTCTAGGCTTTTATATATTTTATCCAGAAGACGGAACGCTACAAACATAAGAATAGCCATACTGGATCAGACCAATAGCCCATCTAGCCCAGTATCCTGTTTCAAACAGTGGCCAATCCAGGTCATAAGTACCAGGTACAAAACCAATTAGTGGTATCATTCCATGATACCAATGCCAGGGCAAACAGTGGTTTCTTCCATGTCCATCTTAATAACAGACTATGGACATTTCCTCCAGGAACTTGTCCAAACATTTTTTAAGTCCACATACGCTAACTGCTGTTACCACATTTTCTGGCAGCAAGTTCCAGAGCTTAACTATTCTCTGAGTGAAAAAATATTTCCTCCTACTTGTTTTAAAAGTATTTCCATGTAATCTCATTGAATGTCCCCTGGCCTTTGTACTTTTTGAAAGCAGGAAAAATCAATTCACTTCTACTCATTCTACACCACTCAGGATTTTATAGACCTCAACCATATCCCCCCTCAGTTGTCTCTTTTCCAAACTAAAGAGCCCTAATCTCTTTAGCCATTCCTCATATGAGAGGAGTTCCACCCCCTTTATAATTTTGGTTGCTCTTTTTTGAATCTTTTTTAATTCCACTATATCTTTTTTAAGATACAGTAACCAGAATTGAACACAATACTCAAGGTGAGGTCGCACTGTGGAGCAATACTGAGGCATTATAATATTTGTGGTCTTATTTTGCATCTCTTTCCTAATAATTTCTAGCATCTCATTTACTATTTTGGCTGCTGCCGCACACTGGGCAGAAGATGTCAGCGTATTGTCTACAATGACACCTAGATCGTTTTCTTGAGTGCGGACTCCTAAGGTGGACCCCAGCATCAGGTAACTATGATACAGATTATTCTTCCCAATGTGCATCACTTTGCATTTTCTACATTAATTTTCATCTGCAATTTGAATGCCCAATCTTCCAGCTTCCTAAGGTCTTCCTAAAATTTTTCACAATCCATATGTGTTTTTACAACTTTGAATAGTTTTGTGCCATCTTCAAATTTAATCATCTCACTTGTCTTTCCATTTTCCAGATCATTTATAAATATGTTAAATAGTACCAATCCCAATACAGATCCCTGTGGCACCACTATTTTACTCTCCTCCATTGAGAAAAATGGCAATTTAATCCTACCCTCTGTTTTCTGTCCAATAACCAATTCCTAATCCACAGAACGACACTGCCTCCTATCCCATGACTTTTTAATTTTCTCAGAAGTCTCATGAGAAACTTTGTCAAAAGCTTTCTGAAAATCTAGATACACTACATCAACTGGCTCACCTTTATCCAGATGTTTATTTACACCTTCAAACAAATGAAGCAAATCAGTGAGGCAAAACTTCCCTTGGCTGTACTCATGCTGACTCTGTCCCATTAAGTGACATTTGTCTATGTGTTCTATAATTTTATTCTTTATAAAGTTTCCACTAGTTTCTCCGGCACTGAAGTCAGGCTTAGTGGATCACCCCCTAGAACCCATTTTAAAAATCAGCATTATGTTGGCCACCCTCCATTCTTCAGGTAACAACAGATTACAGATCACTAACAGATTACTAATTTCATGTTTGAGTTCTTTCAATACCCTTGGGTATATGCCATCTGGTCCAGGTGATTTATCATTCTTTAACTTGTCAATTTGGCTCAGTACATCTTCTAGGTTCACTGAGATTTATTTCAGTTCCTCCACATCATCACACTTGAAAACCATTTCTGGTACAGGTAGATCTCTTACATCTTCTTCTGTAAAGACCAAAGCACAGAATTCATTCAATCTCTCTGCTATGGCCTTGTTCTCCCTGAGTGCTCCTTTTGCTTCTTCATGATCTAATGGTCCCACAGATTCCCTCACGGGCTTTCTGCTTCTGATGTACCTGAAAAAGGTGTTGCTATGAGGTTTTGTCTCCACAACAAGTTTTTCTTCATGTTCTCTTTTAGCCTGCTGGAGGAAAACTAGATCTGATTCCGAATGGGTAATATTTAAATCCAAACTTAGAGCATTCAATTTTTACCTTAGGAAAGCCAAAGCTCAGCATTTTTATTACCAAATTCTACAGGCCCTGAACTCAGCAAAATAATTTTTTTCTATCTTCCGTCGCCTCACTTCCTCTCCTTCTTTCCATTATTTGGGCCCCCCTACTGAAGGTCTCTCATTGTATTCTTAGACAAAGATTGCTGATCTAGTTGCTTCCTTTCTGGGATCAATAACCGCCCTTCTTCCCATCCCCTTAGAGTTTAAGATTCAACATTATGCACTTTATCTTTCCTATTCCCCTTCACAAAACCAGTCCCCTACACCACCTCTTGCCACCTCTTCTTGGTCTTCTTTTCAAACTCAGTCCTTAGTATCTCTTTCAAGGTTCTCTCTACCGTCAGTTTTACCTCTTGCAAACTTAATCCTTTTCCAGCATCCTGGTTGCAGTTCTCTGAACTACAACTCTTGCCAAATCTTCTGTCACTTATAAACAATAACTTAACCTCAGGTCAAGTTCCAAGCTCCTGGAAATCTGCAGTTATTCAGCCAATCTTGAAAAGCGTTTTTATATCTTCAGACTCAATCTCATTACCGTCAAGTGTCTAATTTGTACTTACATAAGAACATATGAGTAGCTATACTGGATCAGACCAATTGTCTACCCAGCCCAGTATCCTGTTTTCCAGCCAGCCAGGTCACAAGTACATGGCAGAAACCCAAATCGTGGAAACATTCCATACTTCAAATCCCAGGGCAAACAGTTGCTTCCTATGTCTGTCTCAATAGCAGACTATGGACTTTTCCTCCAGGAATTTGTCCAAACCTTTTTTATGCCCAGATACACTAACTGCTGTTACAGTTCCAGAGCTTAACTATTTGTTGAGTGAAAAAAATATTTCCTCCAATTTGTTTTAAAAGTATTTCCATGCAACTTCCTTGAGTGTTCCCTAGTCTTTGTACTTTTGGAACGAGTAAAAAAAATCGATTTACTTCTACTCGTTCTACACCACTCAGGATTTTGTAGACCTCAATCATGTGTCTCCCCTCATCCATCCCTTTTCCAAGCTTAAGAGCCTTAACTTCTTTATCCTTTTCTCATACGAGAGGAGAACCATCCCCTTTATCATTTTGGTCATTCTTCTTTGAACCTTTTCTAATTCTGCTATATCTTTTTTGAGATACGACAACCAGAACTGAATATAATATTCATGGTGCGGATGCACCATTGAGCAATACAAAGGTATTATAGTATTTTCGGTCTTATTCACCATCCCTTTCCTAATAATTCCTAGCATCCCTTTTGCTTTTTTGGCTGCCGCCGCACACTAAGCAGAAGATTTCAACATATTATCTGCAATGACACCTAGATCTTTTTCTTGAGTGCTGACCCCCAAGGTGGATCCTAGCATCAGGTAACTATGATTTGGATTATTCTTTCCAATGTACATCACCTTGCATTTGTCCACATTAAATTTCATCAGCCATTTGGATGCCCAGACTTCTAATTTCATAAGGTCTTCCTGAAATAGTTCACAGTCCGCATGTGTTTTAAAACCTTGGAATACTTTTGGATCATCTGCAAATTTAATCACCTCACTCATCGTTCCGATTTCCATATCATTTATAAATATATTAAATAACACCAGTCCCAATATAGATCCTTGCGGCACTCCACTGTTCACCCTCCTCTATTGAGAGAAATGGCCATTTAACCCTATCCTCTGTTTTCTGTCCAATAACCAATTCCTAAGCCACACTTCCTCTCTAAATTTTTAAAGAAAGTTGTGCATACCCAATTTCTATCTTTTATTGAGGAAACATTTGCTCTCCACCCTAAACAATCAGGTTTTCATTCACATTTCAGCAGTGAGACAGTTCTGACTGTCAGCCTCAGTATGGTCCACTCACATCTAGACAGAAACAATATAGTTCTTGCCCTTTCTTTATACTTCTCTGCGACTTCTGACTTAGTCAACCATTCACTTCTCTTATCCCAGTTCGCTTCTATGGGATTATCTGGTACCATATTCAATTAGTTTGCTTCTTTCTTTCAGGTTGCTCTTTCCAGGTATGTATACCATCAGCAACCTCTTCCTCCTGTCCTTTATCCTGTGGTGTTATCCACTCTTTTTCAACCTATTTCTGTCACCTCTTGCTGAAGTTACCAATCGACTGGAATCTCATTCCAGTTTTATGCAGACAACATTTTACTACTATTCCCTACAAATCCTTATACTCCATCACTTGGACTTTACAAAACTGTTTACATTGGATATCAACCTGGCACACTGACAATAAATTAATTTTCAACAAGCATAAAACTGTGGCTTATTGGCTTACTAGCAGTCTCCCCGTCCCGACATCTCTATTCACACAGTTCGACCAATCAATGCTATCCCCCCTTCAATCTGTCCAAAATTCCGCCACATGTCTTATCTACTGCGTGAACCGATACTCTCATATCACACCTCTCCTCAAGTCGCTTCACTGGCTCCCGATCCGCTACCATATACAGTTCAAGCTTCTCCTATTGACCTTCAAGTGCACTCAATCTGCAGCCCCCCATTACCTCTCTACCCTCCTCTCCCCGTATGTTCCCACCCGTAACCTCCGCTCCCAGGACAAATCATTCCTATCTGTACCCTTCTCCACCACCGCTAACTCCAGACTCCGCCCCTTCTGCCTCGCATCACCTTATGCCTGGAACAGATTTCCCAAGCCCATAAGCCATGCGCCCTCCCTGCCCATTTTCAAGTCCTTACTCAAAGCCCATTTCTTCTCCCTTGCTTTTGGCGCCTAACCACCTTCCCCATTCATGATACCTACACTGACTACATAGTTTGTAACCTTTAGATTGTAAGCTCTCTTGAGCAGGGACTGTCCTTCCCCATGTTTAAACTTGTACAGCGCTGCGTAACCCTGGCAGCGCTACAGAAATGCTAAGTAGTAGTAGTAGTATATTCCACGTATTAGAAAAAAGGGAAAAAAGACTAAACGTCAGCCGGCGTGGCTAAACAGTAAGATAAAGGAAATCATTAGAGCCAAAAAACAATCCTTCAGAAAGTGGAGAAGAGAACCAACTGAAAGTAACAGGATAGATCATAAGGAATGCCAAGCCAAATGCAAAGCGGAGATAAGGAGGGCAAAAAAGGACTTTGAGAAGAAATTAGCGTTGGAAGCAAAAATACATAGTAAAAATTTTTTTAGATACATTAAAAGCAGGAAACCGGCCAAAGAGTCGGTTGGGCCGCTGGACGAAAATGGTGTTAAAGGGGCGATCAAGGAGGACAAAGCCGTAGCGGAGAAATTAAATGAATTCTTTGCTTCGGTCTTCACCGAGGAGGATTTGGGGGGGACACCGGTGCCGGAAAGAATATTTGAAGCCGGGGAGTCGGAGAAACTAAACAAATTCTCTGTAACCTTGGAGGATGTAATGGGTCAGTTCAGCAAGCTGAAGAGTAGTAAATCACCGGGACCTGATGGTATTCATCCCAGAGTATTAATAGAACTAAAAAATGAACTTGCGGAGCTACTGTTAGAAATATGCAATCTGTCCCTAAAATCGAGTGTAGTACCGGAAGACTGGAGGGTAGCCAATGTTACTCCGATTTTTAAGAAGGGTTCCAGAGGAGATCCGGGAAATTATAGACCGGTGAGTCTGACGTCGGTGCCGGGCAAGATGGTGGAGGCTATTATTAAGAATAAAATTGCAGAGCATATACAAAAACATGGACTGATGAGACAAAGTCAGCACGGATTTAGTGAAGGGAAGTCTTGCCTCACCAATCTAATGCATTTTTTTGAGGGGGTAAGCAAACATGTGGACAATGGGGAGCCGGTTGACATTGTATATCTGGATTTTCAGAAGGCGTTTGACAAAGTGCCGCACGAAAGACTCCTGAAGAAATTGCAGAGTCATGGAATCGGAGGTAGGGTATTATTATGGATTAAGAACTGGTTGAAAGATAGGAAGCAGAGAGTAGGATTGCGTGGCCAGTATTCTCAGTGGAGGAGGGTAGTTAGTGGGGTCCCGCAGGGGTCTGTGCTGGGTCCGTTGCTTTTTAATGTATTTATAAATGACCTAGAGATGGGAATAACTAGTGAGGTAATTAAATTCGCCGATGACACAAAATTATTCAGGGTCGTCAAGTCGCAGGAGGAATGTGAACGATTACAGGAGGACCTTGCGAGACTGGGAGAATGGGCGTGCAAGTGGCAGATGAAGTTCAATGTTGACAAGTGCAAAGTGATGCATGTGGGTAAGAGGAACCCGAATTATAGCTACGTCTTGCAAGGTTCCGCGTTAGGAGTTACGGATCAAGAAAGGGATCTGGGTGTCGTCGTCGATGATACGCTGAAACCTTCTACTCAGTGTGCTGCTGCGGCTAGGAAAGCGAATAGAATGTTGGGTGTTATTAGGAAGGGTATGGAGTCCAGGTGTGCGGATGTTATAATGCCGTTGTATCGCTCCATGGTGCGACCGCACCTGGAGTATTGTGTTCAGTACTGGTCTCCGTATCTCAAAAAAGATATAGTAGAATTGGAAAAGGTACAGCGAAGGGCGACGAAAATGATAGTGGGGATGGGACAACTTTCCTATGAAGAGAGGCTGAGAAGGCTAGGGCTTTTCAGCTTGGAGAAGAGACGGCTGAGGGGAGATATGATAGAAGTGTATAAAATAATGAGTGGAATGGATCGGGTGGATGTGAAGCGACTGTTCACACTATCCAAAAATACTAGGACTAGAGGGCATGAGTTGAAGCTACAGTGTGGTAAATTTAAAACGAATCGGAGAAAATTTTTCTTCACCCAACGTGTAATTAGACTCTGGAATTCGTTGCCGGAGAACGTGGTACGGGCGGTTAGCTTGACGGAGTTTAAAAAGGGGTTAGATAGATTCCTAAAGGACAAGTCCATAGACCGCTATTAAATGGACTTGGAAAAATTCCGCATTTTTAGGTATAACTTGTCTGGAATGTTTTTACGTTTGGGGAGCGTGCCAGGTGCCCTTGACCTGGATTGGTCACTGTCGGTGACAGGATGCTGGGCTAGATGGACCTTTGGTCTTTCCCAGTATGGCACTACTTATGTACTTATGTACTTATGTAGTATTTAACATATTTACTATTGATATGGAAATGGAAACGACGAATGAGGTGAATAAATTTGCAAATACAAAACTATTCAAAATTGTTAAAATGCATGCAGATTGTGAAAAATTACAGGAAGACCTTAAGAAAATTGGAAGACTGGGCATCCCAAATGGTAGATGAAATTTAGGGCCTCTTTTACCAAACTGTGCTAGTGATTCCCATGTGGCAATGCCGATGAAGCTCATTCAGAGTGAATGGACTTTGTTGTCATTGCCGCACCGGGAATCGCTAGCGTGGATTATTAAAAGAGAACCTTAATGTGGACAAATGCAAAGTGATGAACATTGGGAAGGAAAATCTAATTCATAGATACCTGATGCTAGGGTCCACCTTAGGAGTCAGAACTCAAGAAAAAGATCTAGGTGTCATTGTAGACAATATGCTGAAGTCTTCTGCTTAGTGTGTGGTGGCAGCCAAAAAAGCAAACAGGATGCTAGGAATTATTAGGAAAGGGATGCGAAATAAGACCAAGAATATTATAATGTCTCTGTCTCTGGATCGCTACATAGTGTGCCCTCACCTTGAGTACTGTGTTCAATTCTGGTCAGTGTAGCTCAAAAAAGATATAGTGGAATTAGAAAAGGTTCAAAGAAGAGCGACCAAAATGATAAAGGGGATGGAACTCCTCTTATATAAGGAAAGGCTAAAGAGTGTAAAGTTGCCTCAGTTTGAAAAAGAGATGGCTGAGGGGTGTTATTATGATTGAGGTCTACAAAATCCTGAGTGGTGTACAACGGGTAGAAGTGAATCGATTTTTCACTCTTTCAAAAAGTACAAAGACTAGGTGACACTCAATGAAATTACATGGAAATACTTTGAAAACTAACAGGAGGAAATATTTTTTCACTCAGTGAATAGTTAAGCTCTGGAACTTGTTGCCAACAGCGATTAGTTTAGCTGGGTTTAAAAAAGGTTTGCACAAGTTCTTGAAGGAAAAGACCATAGTCTGTTATTGAGATGGACATGGGGGAAGCCACTGGTTGCCCTGAGATTGGTAGCATGGAATGTTGCTACTAATTGGGTTTCTGTCAGGTACCTGTGACCTGGATTGGCCACTGTTGGAAGCAGGATACTGAGCTAGGTGGACCACTAGTGTAAACCAGTATGGTTATTCAAATGTTCTTAAGATCCCTAAGAGCACTTTGAACTCAGTATATGATAGAAGCTTTTAAAGTGCCCCTAAAAATACGTCTCCTATTACTCAAGTATATTTTATATCAAAAGTGAAGAAAAGAAAAGAATACTGAAAGATTATCCGCCTTTACCTGATTTGGCTACACCAGCTACATTAATTGTTATATTTTCTTTAAAGTCAGATAGAGACTTGGACCTTCGTCTCTTCTTTAAATATAGAAATGTCTTATTTCTTAATACAAAAATTAGAATATTCCCAGATGTGAAATGGAAGACCTAAATACTGAGAAGAGTGTTTCTTTTACTTCATCCAGGGCCCCTTTTTTTTTTAAATTTCTGTGTAAGGGTATAGTGAAATTTAGGTCAATTAATAGGTTTTCTTTCAACCAACATAATTAACAGCATTTTTAGCTGCAAACAGACCAGTGAGTACAAATGTGTTGGTACCCTCTATTAGTAATGGCTAAAATATTTTGAGCAAGAACATACTGAGGGTTATTTGCGCGCAATCTGTTTCCTTGTTTCTTTTTATTTTGTTCTGTTTTTCTTGTATTGCTAGTGAAGGCTCCATTCTTCAATTGTTGTGGACATGTGTACATGATTTATTAAATTTCTTTGGGGGTGTTTTACTAAGGCGTGCTGGTGTTTTTAGCATGCATTAAAAATAAGCGCACACTAAACACTAAAGACGCCTACTCATTCCTATGGGCATCTTTAGCAGGCGCCTATTTTTAACGCGTGCTAAAAACGCCAGCATGCCTAAGTAAAATATCCCCTTTATTTCTTCATATTTCCTTTAAATTGTTGTTTTATTATCATAATCACATGTATCTTTGCTGTACAAGCGGTTAGCTTGATTTTTGGTATTTAATAATTTTCCATAATAAATTAAAAAAAAAAAAAACACTGATCATGGCGGAAGAATATTAGTCCAACTATCTCTGATTCTTTTTAAATGAGTCACCTATTAGCTTCATAGAGGGTCCCCTAGGAGTAGTCCTACTGGAAAAGGATAAACCATAATTTCTTATTGCCCTTTCCACCTCAATCATGATCCCACAGACCTCTATCATATCTCCACTCTGCAGTCTCTTCTCTTTTCTTCGTAAGAAAGCCATTTCATCCACTTTACAATTTTGGTTACCCTTCCCTGTTATCTTTTCTAGTTCTAGCTTTTTTCAAATGGGGCAATCAGACTTGCACAAAGTAATCAAGATGCAATTGCACTGTGGATTTTTGTCTCCATTCCATAGATATTGAGGAATCCAACAGAACTCTTATAATAGGTTCTAAATTCATGTCCAGGACAGAGGGCTAACTCAGAACTAGCCTGTCAATCTGGATACTCACATCATCTCTAATTTGGTGAATGCAACTCCAACTATTATCCTGTGGCCATCAAGCATGAATTAATCTGGCAATAACCAGTAAATGATATGCATCAATCCTTGGGAAGAGCACCACAGAATTTCTAATTCTTTGCTACTTCTGTCAGATCTTAGATATTTCTTTTAAGAGAAATGCATTTCAGAATCATAAATACACATCAAGAAAAAGAGAGGATAAATCTTTTTATTTCATTTCCACAATTCCAGCACCCACAGTCACTTTATTGCTAACTGACTCTATTATTAGGTTCTATGCAAATGTCAAGACTGATCTGCTACTCTTGGCAAATTAATGTTCATGCCATCCCATCATGCCTCAGCATGTACCTGAGCTTAATATGACCTCAAATCTGTTACAGCATCTTGACTCACTTTAATAGTTTTACTTATTCAGTTTTTAGAGCTCATTTAGAAAGAACATTTTTCTTAAATAAAATATACCATCAAGAAAAGTTCCCTTCCTCCGCAGGAGTTTTCTTTTTATCACTGAAGGAATAATACCCTGTTTTGACAAACATGACTCCTTCCCCTTGTGAAATGATTTAAGATTACATATTGTTTTAAAGTTAATGAAACCTGAGTCTTTATCCATATCTTACTGATGTAGTAAAAGAACTTTCCATTTATTTTCATAATCAATCGTATTTAGATACAAAATATACAAATCCATTTGCCAATAAATTGCTACTTCCAATCATTATTGTAATGTCTCAACTCAAATATCTATGTTGAAGTGCCAAGTTTTCTGATTCAGTAATGTTTATTTTAAATTCTATACTGTCGCAAACACCTAAAATGTACTGTTCTTTGTGGGCAAATTTCAAAAACAGTGTGCATAAAGATGATGTCTCATATATTCTAATACTGTCCTCATCTCTACCACCTCCAATATGAGAATGGTCCATTTTTCCACCACCTATTTCATAAAGAAATATTGCCTTAGATACTCCAAAACTCTATTCCCTTTCAACATCAAAATCTTATTGAATTACCCCTTTGTAATGCTGTTTCGTCATCTAGAGAATACCTTGTTTTACATTTCCCTATCTGTAAGAATATGATATATAAAACAATTCACTGCTAATTTCTCTGATCAAGGAACCAAAATTTGGAATTTTCTTCCTAAATCAATCAAGTTTTCAGATGATTACCTAACTTTTAGAAGTCTTCTAAAAACACATTTTTTTAGTCTGGCCTTTCTGAATACAAAGAACTCTATTTGAATTTTACCCACATCCTTTTCTTAATCTCGTTTCCCATCTAGTTCTGCCTAACCATGCTCTCACCTATCCGATCCACCCTTAATTATTTGTTTGTCCTTGAGACAGTCTAAATCCCTGGTTACTTACTGCACATGTATTAATTTACTTCTTGAACTTATAATTTGTGTTATATTCTGTACATTATATTTTATTCACTTTATTGTTTGTTTGTAAGCCACATTGAACTTGAGTCTATTTTAGGCTAATGTGGGGTATAAATGTCATGAATAAATCAAAATAAATCATTCCGTGATGTTCTAGAACTCCTTTCTATTGAAAGAGGCCTTCTTCAAGTGCATTTATTCTTTGGACATGATTTAATGTCTCCATCATATTTCCCCTTCGCTTCCTTTCCTCCAGCATACATGTTTAGATTTTTTGATCTGCTCCAATATGCTTTATAATGAAGACCATCAACCATTTCATTAGTTATCCTCTTGAAAGACTCCATCCAGTTTGCATTCTTTTGAAGGTGTGATCTTCCAAACTACACACAGTGCTCCAAATGAAATCTCACCGGGAACATATTTATAGGTAATGTGGAGGGGAGTAATCGAACGCAAACGCCCATGTGTAAGAACGTCCATCTCCGAGAACGGGTCCGTGAAGGGGTGGGCCAAATCGTATTTTCGAAAAAGATGGAAGTTTATCTTTAGTTTCGCAAATACGGTTTGTGCCAGGCAAATGCATTGGATGTGGGCGATTTTGAGATGTGGGCGTTTGTTTGAGATGGGCGTTTTCGTTTTTCAGCGATAATCGAAACCGAAGTGTCCCAGCTAAAAAAGGACCAAATCCAAGGCTTTGGGTCGTGGGAGGGGCCAGGATTCATAGTGCACTGGTCCCCCTCACATGCCAGGACACCAACTGGGCACCCTAGGGGGCACTTTTAAAAAATAGGAAAAAACATTAAATTACCTCCCAGGTACATAGCTCCTTTACCTTGGGTGCTGAGACCCCCCAACCCCCCCCCCCCAAAACCCACTCCACACAATTCTACACCATTACCATAGCATTTAATGGTGAAGGGGGGCACCTACATGTGGGTACAGTGGGTTTTGGGGGAGGGGGGCTATAGGGCTCCCATTTACCACCACAAATGGTACAGGTAGGGGGGATGGGCCTGGGTCCGCCTACCTGAAGTGCACTGCATTACCCACTAAAAGTGCTCCAGGGACAGGACTTGTTGCTGCTGTATAACCTTGGCACAGCAGTTCACACCGTAAGACTAATCTCGCTGAAAACGTCCTTTATTTCAATAACCGCGTTTACTCACAGTTAACTGCAGATCAGAGGTTGTGCCCCACTGGCAACGAGTCTCCCTGGTACTAAGATTAGCAGTAGCTCAGAGCTGGCAGAATGGTGTACAATGCCCTCTTTCAGCAACATTCAAGATAAGAACTAAGTTCTGTAACGTGGCTAACACACGAAAGGGATCTAAAACGGACTTACAAAAATGGCCACTACCTTGTGGACTACTGGAAACAAAACAGGGCACACTCTGACCCAGTAAGCAGAGGGAAAAGCACCATGGGAGAAGAGCCTACCAGCTACCAACACAAGCTAGTGAAATCACGGAGCCCAATACCCTACACCCACCACAATGCAATGCTGATGTGACCCTGCAGTGCACCCGAGAGCCACATCTGACCCAGGGAAAGGCTGTGAGAGGATCGAACACATTCTGCTGTCATGGAGGTGGGTACGGAATTTGAGGGTGGCATAGAGGCTGGGAAATAAGGTTTCTGCAAGTGATTTTTTTTTGGTAGGAGGGGGTTAGTGACCAATGGGGGAGTCAGGGAAGGTGATTCCCGATTCCCTCCGGTGGTCATATGGTCATTTAGGGCACTTTTTTGGGGACCTGTTCGTGAGAAAAAAGTGTCCAAAAAAAGTGTCCTAAATTCTCGCTAACAACGCCTTTTTTTTCCATTAACGGCCGAGCGCGCCCATCTCTGCTTGGCCGATAACCATGCCCCAGTCCAGCCTTCACCACGCTCCAACACGCCCCCGACAACTTTATTCGTTCCCGTGACGGAGTGCAGTTGAAAACGACCAAAATCGGCTTTCGATTATACGGATTTGGCCGCCCACGTGAAACGGACGCCCATCTCCCGAACATGGGCATTTTTCTCCTTTCGAAAATAAGCAGGATAGTCTCCTTTTTCTTGTTTGAAGTTCCTCTCCCTATATATTCAAGGATTCTTCTGGTTCTTGTTGTCAACTTATCAACCTGATTGGTACCTAAGATCATCAGATTTAATCACTTGCCGATCCTGCTTTTACTTAATGCACAGCTCTCCCTTTGCAGTGAAAATTTAATCATTAAGGAATATTTAAACAACTCAAGCTGACTGCACAGATTGCCAATGTATCTGTAACAAGGCTTCATAAGTGTTTCTGGCTTAGATTAAATGATAAATATTGCTCACCATCACAAATATTGTTCTTATTTTTCTATTTGCCTCGTCTACTAGCTTCCTCCTGCTCCTTTTCTAAGTTTTAGATAAATTCGAAGATGTCCTATTTTTTTTTTGGCCTACAACATTCACCTATCCACAGGGGACACAGCAAATCATTTTCCTCCAACAGAATTTTATTAACTGTTTTTATAGCTGTGGGGAGAGAAAAATTTGCAGAAAGGCTCAGGTAATGATCCACAGAGCTAACTTTATTTAAGACCTTGCAGAGTGGTACATGACTGAAAGCATCTGACAAACCAATCTGGCAGAGACATGAACTTCTACTACTACTATTTAGCATTTCTATAGCGCTACAAGGCGTATGCAGCGCTGCACAAACATAGAAGAAAGTAGTCCCTGCTCAAAGGTTGCTCAAAAGAGGCCCCTTAGATTCAAAAGTATATAAAGAGGGAAGGTCCCACTGAACTTTCTTTCTGAGAAGTTCTGAGAGAAGAGGACATTTCTCTGGTAAGTGAACGCTACTTTGCTTGTGCTTTGGGAACTTAAAGATTGGGGTTTAAAGGAGGAATTGTAGGTTAGTTTTAGGCAAACTTAAAAAGCAAATTTCAACAGCTAATCTCCATAGTCTTTTCCACTTAGTTTTAAAAAGCCTTGTACCACAGCATTAACAGATAGAATCTAACAGCCACTGCAGGATCTAATTTAGTATTCCCCCCCACCCCTAGGACAACTCCTCATTTATAGTCAGTTATTGTAATTAGGGTAACAAGTAAGGAGTGCTCTTATAGAGTTTTAAATACATTTCATTACCATCTAAGAAGGAAATACTATATAAATCATACAATACACTATATAAAGTAAAAGACACTTTTATATTAGGCTAATATCCTTAATACTGTAGCAAGTTCTAAAATATTGGAAAACTCAAAAACACTAAGATGGAGTCAGCAGTCCAGCAGCGAGAGGGGTGCTATCCAGTCTTTTGCATTGAGTGTCACATGTATGATTATCTCCCAGTTGGTGAGATGTCATATGTTTGCGCCCGATGCAAAGAGCTCCTAGCTCTTAGAGAACGTGTCCGTTCTCTTGAGGCTAGAGTAGCAGACTTGGTGGAGCTGAGGGAGACAGAGAGGTACATAGAGGAGACCTACAGGGATGTTGTAGAGAGGTCCCACCTCCAGTCTAGTAGCCCTTGTGCTACCTTGGAGGAGGGAGGTCTCCTAGAAGGAGAGCATCACCCTGGTGAAGTAGGAAGTACTCCTGTAGCCAGGACCTGCCCACCAGGGGATGTACTATCCTCTCGCACTGAGGATATGTCTCCAAGTGCTGCCCGGGAGAGAAAAGTTAGGACAGCTGTTGTAGTTGGTGATTCGATCATTAGGCATATAGATAGCTGGGTGGCTGGTGGACGTGAGGATCGCCTGGTGACTTGCCTGCCTGGTGTGAAGGTGGCGGACCTCACGCGTCACCTAGATAGGATTTTAGATAGTGCTGGGGAGGAGTCCGCTGTCTTGGTACATGTGGGTACCAATGACATAGGAAAATTTGGGAGAGAGGTTCTGGAAGCCAAATTTAGGCTCTTAGGTAGAAAGCTCAAATCCAGATCCTCTAGGGTAGCATTTTCTGAAATGCTACCTGTTCCACGTGCAGGGCCCAAGAGACAGACAGAGCTCCAGAGTCTCAATGCGTGGATGAGACGATGGTGCAGGGAGGAGGGTTTTAGATTTGTTAGGAACTGGTAACATTCTGGGGAAGGGGGAGCCTATTCCGAAAGGATGGGCTCCACCTTAACCAGGGTGGGACCAGGCTGCTGGCGTTGGCATTTAAAAAGGAGATAGAGCAGCTTTTAAACTAGAAATGGGGGAAAGGCCGACAGTCGCTCAAAAGCGCATGGTTCGGGAAAAGGTATCTTGCAAAGATACCTCACAAACAGGGAAGATAGGGTTTCTGGATAGTGAGGTTGCACAACAGACTGTGGTAGGCCAGGTGCCCTTAAATACAACTAAAGATCAGACAAAAGATGTCAAATCAATAGTGTCAGGTACTAAGCATCATGCAAATAAGAACAACAAACATACTCTGAAATGTCTATATGCAAATGCTAGGAGTCTAAGAAATAAGATGGGAGAGTTGGAATATATTGCACTAAATGAAAAATTGGATATAATAGGCATTACTGAGACCTGGTGGAAGGAGGATAACCAGTGGGACACTGTCATACCGGGGTACAAAGTATATCGTAATGATAGGGTGGACTGGACTGGGGTAGCATTGTATATTAACGAGAGCCTTGACTCAGATAGATTACAAATTCAGCAGGACACAAATCACACCTTTGAATCACTGTGGGTTGAAATTCCATGTATAAAAGGGAAAAAAATGGTGATAAGAGTGTACTACCGTCCGCCTCGCCAGGATGAGCAGGTAGACACAGAAATGATAAAAGAAATCAGAGACGCGAACAAAATGGGCAATGTGATAATAATGGGTGACTTCAATTATCCAAATATAGACTGGGTAAATGTAACATCGGGACACGCTACAGAGATACAATTCCTTGATGAAATCAAGGACAGCTTTATGGAGCAACTGGTTCAGGAGCCGATGAGAGAAGAAAAAATTCTAGACTTGGTCCTTAGTGGAGCGCCTGATCTGGTGAGGGACGTTATGGTACTGGGGCCGCTTGATAACAGTGACCATAATATGATCAGTTTTGACATCGACCTTGAAGTAACTGTACACAGAAAGTCAAATACGTTAGCGTTTAACTTTAAAAAAGGAGACTATGATAAAATGAGAAGAACGGTAAAAAAAAAAACTTAGGGGGGCAACTGAGAGAGTAAAAACTGTACAACAGGCGTGGACGCTGTTCAAAAATACCATCCTGGAGGCCCAGGCCATACATATTCCACGAATTAGAAAAGAAAGACGGAAGTCCAAAAGACACCCGGCCTGGTTGAAAAGTGAGGTGAAGGAAGCTATTAGGGCTAAAAGAAACGCCTTCAGAAAATGGAAGAAGGAACAGTCTGAAAATAACAAGAAACAGCATAAGGAGTGTCAAAGCAAATGCAAGGCGCAGATTAAGAAGGCCAAGAGGGAGTATGAAAAAAAGATAGCATTAGAGGCAAAAAAACATAGTAAAAATTTTTTTCGGTATATTAAAAGCAGGAAGCCGGCAAAAGAATCGGTTGGGCCGCTGGATGACCGAGGGGTAAAAGGGGCGATCAAGGAAGACAAAGACGTAGCGGAGAGACTGAATGAATGCTTTGCTTCGGTCTTCACCGAGGAAGATTTGGGTGGGATACCGGTGTCGGAAATGGTATTTCAAGCGGACAAGTCGGAGAAACTTACTGACTTCACGGTAAACCTGGAGGATGTAATGGGGCAGTTCGGCAAACTGAAGAGTAGCAAATCTCCTGGACCGGATGGTATTCATCCTAGAGTACTGATAGAACTGAAAAACGAGCTTGCGGAGCTACTGCTAGTGATATGCAACTTATCCTTAAAATCGAGCGTGGTACCGGAAGATTGGAAGGTGGCCAATGTAACGCCCATTTTTAAAAAAGGCTCCAGGGGAGATCCGGAAAATTATAGACCGGTGAGTCTGACGTCGGTGCCGGGGAAAATGGTAGAGGCTATTATTAAAAACAAAATTACAGAGCACATCCGAGGACATGGATTACTGAGACCAAGTCAGCATGGCTTTTGTGTGGGGAAATCTTGCCTGACCAATTTACTTCAATTCTTTGAAGGAGTGAACAAACATGTGGTCAAAGGGGAGTCAGTTGATATTGTGTATCTGGATTTTCAAAAGGCGTTTGACAAGGTACCTCATGAAAGGCTACAGAGGAAATTGGAGGGTCATGGGATAGGAGGAAATGTCCTATTGTGGATTAAAAACTGGTTGAAGGATAGGAAACAGAGAGTGGGGTTAAATGGGCAGTATTCACAATGGAGAAGGGTAGTTAGTGGGGTTCCTCAGGGGTCCGTGCTAGGACCGCTGCTTTTTAATATATTTATAAATGATTTAGAGATGGGAGTAACTAGTGAGGTAATTAAATTTGCTGATGACACAAAGTTATTCAAAGTCGTTAAATCGCGACAGGATTGTGAAAAATTACAAGAAGACCTTACGAGACTGGGAGACTGGGCGGCTAAATGGCAGATGATGTTTAATGTGAGCAAGTGCAAGGTGATGCATGTGGGAAAAAAGAACCCAAATTATAGCTACGTCATGCAAGGTTCCATGTTAGGAGTTACGGACCAAGAAAGGGATCTGGGTGTCGTCGTCGATAACACACTGAAACCTTCTGCTCAGTGTGCTGCTGCGGCTAAGAAAGCAAATAGAATGTTGGGTATTATTAGGAAAGGTATGGAAAACAGGTGTGAGGATGTTATAATGCCGTTGTATCGCTCCATGGTGCGACCGCACCTTGAGTATTGTGTTCAATTCTGGTCGCCGCATCTCAAGAAAGATATAGTAGAACTGGAAAAGGTGCAGCGAAGGGCGACTAAAATGATAGCGGGGATGGGACGACTTCCCTATGAAGAAAGACTAAGGAGGCTAGGGCTATACAGCTTGGAGAAGAGACGGCTGAGGGGAGACATGATAGAGGTATATAAAATAATGAGTGGAGTAGAACAGGTGGATGTGAAGCGTCTGTTCACGCTTTCCAAAAATACTAGGACTAGGGGGCATGCGATGAAACTACAGTGTAGTAAATTTAAAACAAATCGGAGAAAATTTTTCTTCACCCAACGTGTAATTAAACTCTGGAATTCGTTGCCGGAGAAAGTGGTGAAGGCGGTTAGCTTAGCAGAGTTTAAAAAGGGGTTGGACGGATTCCTAAAGGACAAGTCCATAAACCGCTACTAAACGGACTTGGAAAAATCCAAAATTCCAGGAATAACATGTATAGAATGTTTGTACGTTTGGGAAGCTTGCCAGGTGCCCTTGGCCTGGATTGGCCGCTGTCGTGGACAGGATGCTGGGCTCGATGGACCCTTGGTCTTTTCCCAGTATGGCATTACTTATGTACTTATGTACTTATGTAAAGAGCTTACAATCTAATAGACAAAAAATAAAGTAAGCAAATCAAATCAATTAATGTGTACAGGAAGGAGGAGAGGAGGGTAGGTGGAGGTGAGTGGTTACAAGTGGTTACGAGTCAAAAGCAATGTTAAAGAGGTGGGCTTTCAGTCCAGATTTAAAGGTGGCCAAGGATGGGGCAAGACGTAGGGGCTCAGGAAGTTTATTCCAGGCGTAGGGTGCAGCGAGACAGAAGGCGCGAAGTCTGGAGTTCGCAGTAGTGGAGAAGGGAACAGATAAGGATTTATCCATGGAGCGGAGTGCACGGGAAGGGGTGTAGGGAAGGACGAGTGTGGAGAGATACTGGGGAGCAGCAGAGTGAATACATTTATAGGTTAGTAGAAGAAGTTTGAACAGGATGTGAAAATGGATAGGGAGCCAGTGAAGCGACTTGAGGAGAGGGGTAGTATGAGTAAAGCGACCCTGGCGGAAGACGAGACGGGCAGCAGAGTTTTGAACCGATAGGAGAGGGGAGAGGTGACTAAGTGGGAGGCCAGCAAGAAGCAGATTGCAGTAGTCTAAACGCGAGGTGACAAGAGTGTGGATGAGGGTTTTGGTAGAGTGCTCGGAAAGAAAGGGGCAGATTTTACAGATGTTGTAAAGAAAGAAACTACAGGTCTTGGCGATCTGCTGGATATGAGCAGAGAAGGAGAGAGAAGAGAAGAGAACAACTGTTTCTATAAAACTAATCTATATAACAGAGCCCCATACCCAGGAGGGCTGAGCTTCACCTCAGACTTACCAAAATGTACCAGGGCTACAGTAATCATTGCTTCTAGGACCATAGGATGCACTCCTGGTCATGGGGCTCCCCCAATTATGTATGTAAGAGAGGAGTATGAATTTGTGCTACTAAACAAAGTTAGTAAATCTTTTCATTAGTTATACTTGCATTTTCTATATGTTTCTCGGAGGTAGTTGCCTGGGATGTTTATCTTGGTATCTGCTGAGTGTTATTTGCATACCTGGAATTACTGCACGATTCCTTTGTTCATTTTTTAATCTTGCTTACAGTAGCTATTTCTGATTGTAATTTTTGTATATCTCTCAGTCACAAGCACCACAAAAACCAAACCCAGAACTGAGCCCTTTAAACACAAATCCCTACCCCAGAACTCTCCCAGCAGGCCTCTTGCTGGCACAGAAGATGATTACGCGGTGATACAAAGCAAGGCATTGTGTGATTGGAGCTTTCATTTCTCCAAATACAAGTGTGCTTTTAACCAGTCAGTAGATATGTCATCATTTACAATATTACTATGTTGGAAGTTTCTGTTGTGCAATGACTAAAATTCATAATGTTCAAGCATGTTAGACACTCTGTCCCCAGAGAGAACCAATTTAGGTGATACATAATTATTAAATGTGTTCACACTAATGTGGATGTTCAATGTGACAGAATATGCCTATAGATACTAATTCTGATTGTTGCTATTTATAGCCATATGGTGGTGTCATATAGAGTGAAGTTGATATTAATGATGATGTTGCTAATCCCAGAATGAGAATGTTTCAAGCCTGAGAAAACTACAAATTCTAGCTTAGGCAACTTAATCTAACTAAAACCTTGCCTTTTTTTGTTGTTGTTGTTACACTGGTACCCCACGCTTTCCCACTCATGGCAGGCTCAATGCGGCTTACATGGGGCAATGGAGGGTTAAGTGATTTGCCCAGAGTCACAAGGAGCTGCCTGTGCTTGAAGTTGGAATCAAACTCGGTTCCTCAGTTCCCCAGGACCAAAGTCCACCACCCTAACCACTAGGCCACTCCTCCATGATTAGCTGGAATTCCAAATCAGTGCCAATGTTTACAGTGATGTGGTGTTGCCTAAAAGACAGTGTACAGAGCTCAGAAAGTTTGTGTGCCAAGAGAATTTACAAGTTTTTATGATGCCCTCTGAGGCAGATATTCACAAGAACTAATGCATAAGTGCTTTTACATATAATTTGTAAAATAGCCAAAGAGGTATGGTTTGAAACAGAGTGAAGGCAGATAAAAAAGTTATATGCTCAGCAGCTAAATATAGCAGGTGAATGTATAATTTATACGCCCAAGTGGGGCCCTAAATAATAGGACTACTTTAAAACTATCAGTTTAAAGTTACAGATGTATTTTTAATGCCAGCACTTATTGGGATAGTACCAGTGAAAATATATAAATTATATGTTATGGACCCAATAAGGAGCCTATACACTGCCAATGGCATTTATCTTATTATGTATATTCAGCACCACAATCCATACAGTGACCATGCTGTCACTATACATTTAGTTTAGGCATGCTATACAGTCTGCCTAAACTAAACATATAAAAGTTATTCAAATAACAGATTAATATTGCCATAATCTAGATAATTTGGGGGGGGGGGGTTCCCCGCTCTGCTCCAAACAGAGCCCCTTCTTATATGGATAGTATTGGGCCATTCAATTAGATTTTGGCCTAATATTATCCATAAAAGTTTTGAAAATCTACAGACAGAAGTTTTATATTCACCAGCTGCTGATGAACATTTAACTTCTTTTTGAATATCAACGTGTATATATTTAAACAGCAACCATAATGCAGAATATTGACATCAACAATGTACAAAGTATGAATAATGGCGTCAATGTTTCACCAGCATACTCACTTTATTTATATATATATATATATATATATATATATATATATATATATATATATATATATATATATATATATATATAAAGTGACTATGCTGGTGAAACATTATATATATATTCAGTGCTGCTATCCTTATAAGTAGTATATTCAGATTCAGACCTGGTATTTAGGAGACATAAATTAAACACATAACTTATCCATTTAGTCATTATTAAACAGATGATTTCTGGTGCCTCCTCTGCCCCTCCCCTAACTTGGACCCTTATTCTTTGAATAACATCTGTTTGCTAATATAAATGGACCAATTTTAACAAATACTTGGATAGCGAATGATGGGTTCATCATCTACCAGCTAATGTATAACACTTTCAGTGTCGATCAGTATGCAAAATAGTAAGTGAACCCCTAGTCTCCTTAGCAAAATTAATTGGTTAATTAGAATCAAGAGCTAAAAAAATGGGAAACAAGTGACCCACCCTGCAAAGTGAATCTGCATGATTGAGTTTAACAATCTTCCCCAAAAAGGCGATATAAACACCTGTGTCTCTTTATAAAATATTCACCCAGGACTAGATCCAATAGGATGCAAAGCTGATGCATGCATTTATACAAGCTCCAAAGCATCGATGCGTGAGTGCATACTCTATGAATGTATTTATGTATATTATGAAATACATATATACATCATAATTCTACCCTTGCTCTGCCCAAATCATGGCCTCAGGAACACTTATACCCACTATAAAGGTACCGTATATACTCAAATATAAACCAAGATTGTTTGGTCAAAAAAGGCATAAAAAATTTTATCTTGGTTTATATTTGAGACCTACCTCCCTCTCACCCCCATGATGTCCGACATTCCTACTATTCCCTCCCTGTAGTGTCCATCCTTCTCCACCGCTGCTGCTGCTGCTGCAACCACCACCAGCCCCCCCCCCCCCCCCAGAACAAGTAGAGTTCTCACGGACTCCCTCCTCCCTTACTCTGAACAGGAATTTGGAGGACCTCAGGGGTGAAAACAACTTTTCACCAACTGGGGAATCTGAAGACTGGCCTCGGAGGAGTGCACAGGAGCCAAGGGTCTGGTGGAAAAATGGCCACCATTCATGTCACAATTAGTTCCCAGGTTAACTCTCCTGATAAGGACTCCGGCAGTGAAAAATCTATGGCTTCCTCTCCTTGGCTCTTGTGATTTGCTGTAGCCGCACACCACAGAAACCGCCTTGTCTACATCACACTGAAGACAGTAGGAACCGGCCACAATGCTAACATGCCAAATCCCACAACCCACACACTTGTGACCCACCAGCGTAATGGCTGAGGATGAACCAAATTGAAACCCTTCCCTGGGAATCCTGCCACATCTGCTGTGCCACAGAGCCTGCTTACCCTGACTGACTGTGTGTGGCCTGCCTCCGCTTGATTGCTCTTTTTTTATTAAATTAAGAAACCACAGCCTAAATTGTGGGGTTTGTTGTTTGTTTTGTTTTTCTTTTTACTGTAGGCTGGGTGAGAAATTCCCCATGGGGGAGGAGTAGTCCAGAAAAAAACCCCAATAAACTGATTCAGCCTGCCAGCTGGGGCCACTAAAAGCCCCAGCATCTAATGAGAGTCCACAGGCAAAGTCATGCCAAACTCAACTAGGGGAAGTCCTTGGACAGATCCCTAGGAGCTGGGAAGTGAGCCTATCCTCCAGTCATGCTCTACCAAGCAAACTGTACCATCTGCTGGAGGCAGAGAAATACTAGACTGTTCCAGGCTGTACCATTCCTTGTATCAGTGATGTCATTGAAACATTCAAATCCCTCTGCCTCCCAGCTGCTGGTACAGGGACACAGCCCATTGATCTGGACTGGTCTAAGCTGATGATAAGGAAGTGTGATTTTATAAAATTATTCTGCGATTGCATTAGCAATAGTCTTGTATTACAAAGAGCCACACAAACATTTTTCCTGTTGCCTATAATTAAAAGCCTTCAGCTTTTCTTACAAAACCATTTTGCATGTTATGAATGCTCTACTTGGACTTAGCTTTTGCAAATATATTTTTCTGTACAACAAACAGGAAGATCTGCATTTACATGGGTTACTTTATTAAATTACTGTTTATGTAGATAGGGCCACTACAATTATATCAGTGTTCATGTTTTCAAAGATTTGAATAGAAAATTATATATATTTTCTATTCTTTTTCTAGCTTTGCTCATAATGTCACTGGTCACAACAGGATAAAACTGCAAAATGTAGCATGGTTGGTAGATGTATTCATGACTGCTCTCTCCTTGCCAAACTGATACAAAGTTTCAATTTAGCAATTCAACTTACATCGCTCCATTTGTGTAGACTGTATCACTTCCTTCCACATATTGCACCTGTGCTGGGTAGACATGCTGTACCTGCTGTACGGTTTGTACCTGCTGTACCTGAACAACAAAGAAAAAGGAATTTGTGGAGGTGTTATCCTGCAGAGACATTATTATGCTTCTGTCAACTTCCATAATATGTACAAGATAAGTGCAGCAGAAATGAGCAGAATCATTTGGGAAACAATACACATACTACTAAAATTAGCTAGAAAACTATCACATAAAAATAGAGTTGATATTCATCATGATTTAAGCAAGTAGGAGAGCTCCTATCCAGTTAAATTATGCTGACCAAGTCTAGTTCAGATTTTCAGTGGCACTTATCTAGAAAGCTTCCCTGAAAGTTTGGGAAACGCCTGGCCAGCCTGGAGGTGGAGGCTGGGTAAAACTGGGAGTTATCTGGGCACTGTCAATATTCAGCAGTGGTACCCAGACAGCTGCCTGGTTAACATAAGACAGAAAACAGGCTGACCTAAGTTAATCAGATAGGTATCCGGGTACCGTTGCTGATTATCAGCAGTACCCGGGTAACTCCCAGCAGCCACCTAGTATCCAGATATTCAGCATCTGGTATGGCCTGGTACTGAATATCTAGATATAGAAAAGACTGCAGTGGCCAGGATTTAAAAAGCCACTGACCACCGAGGGCTGAATACTATCTTCACTGAAGATGCTAGCAGTTAAGGATAACTTGGTCTACTCAGTCTGTCCACTCTGCTAACATAGATCTTATTGGTCTGCAGTAGTCTCCTTCTCTTGCACTAAAGTGCCTTACTGTATGTCCCAAACATGCTTGAATTCTTCCACTATTTTGGCTCATACCACCTCTACTTAAAAATCTCTTCCATATGGCCCCACCCTCTGACTGAGAAGATATTTTCTTGCATTCCCCTCCAGCTTCTTGAATTTCTCCTGCTATGGAAAATGCTACCAGTTAGATGTTTGAATGTTTTAGATATCTGAATGTATATCTTTCAAATCTCATTTTCCCCTTCTTTCTTGTAAAAACTGCATCTTTAATTACTTAAATATTTATATGTATGGTTTATAATCAATGGTCTTTTAAAGATATCTTCAGAACTGCACCTAGTATTCGACTGAATCTCACCAGAAGCCTCTACATAGGTTTAACATGTGCGTTTGGTAATGCTACTCCATTAAGGACTGTGGGGTCAATATTCAGCTGCGACAGTAAGTGACTAGCAAGTCGCTTCCAGTGGTAAGCTGAATTAACCCCAGATATACAATGATGGGGCAGGTGCAGCTCGAAGTATTGAATATCCAGGTATGCCCACCAATCAATATACACACTGGTGTCTCTTAACGTGCTGCATAAAGTTAGGACAAGTTGTTTTGCTGTCCTAACTTTATGCAATTGTTCAGCTCTGCAAATCTTCTGAATGAAGGCTGACCTCAAGTGGGCTACTGATGAAGCCATAGCTCTGACATTGAGAGCCATGTCATGACCCTGCAAAGTCAGCCCAGTCTGGGTATAAGTGATGTAGTCTGCTAAAGAATTGGATAAAGTGCCCCATCCTGTTTAGGTCAAAAGAAATGAAAAATGGAATGGACCATCTATGGGCTTTATTCCACTCCACATAGAAGACTAAGGCTTGCCTGAAGTCCAAGGTGTGCAGTGCACTTTCGACAGGATGAGCATGAGGCTTTGGGAAGAATACTGGCAGAACCACTGACTAATTAAGATGTAACAACAATTTAGGATGCATGCAGAGAACTATTCTATTAGTATGAAACCTTGTGGATCCACTACTAGGGCAAGGAGCTCACTGACCCTGTGAGCTGAAGTGACCACCACCAGAAACAAGACTTTCCAGGTCAGGTACTTCAGATGACAGGAATCAAGTGGCTCAAAAGGAGCTTTCATCAGCTAAGTGAGGATGATGTTGAGGTCCCATGACACAATGGGAGGTTTGATAGGGGGCTCTGTCAACAGCAAACCTCTCTTGAAGCAAACAACTTGAAGTTGTACAGAGATGGGCTTACTCCCTACACGGTGATTTATAGGCACCAACAGCACTGAGGTGAACCCTTACAGAGTTGGTCTTCAAACCAGACACAAAGAGGTGTAGGATGTATTCAAGTAGGCAAGCAAGATAAGTATCTAGGACCTTGCTCTCATAGTAGATGACTGACGTGCCACTCAAAAGTATAACACCTCTTGGTGGAATTCTTCCTGGAAGCCATCAGGATACTGGAGACACCCTCAGGCACTTGAAGGGATGCAGATTCCATGCTCTTAACATTCAGAAACTGCAGGTTGGGATGCAAAAAGACTTGTCATTCTGCATGATGAAGGGTCAGAAAACAGTCCGACCTCCACAGTTCTTTGGAGGACTACTCCAGAAGAAAAGGAAACCAGATTTGCCTCAGCCAGTAAGTCAGTATGAGGGTCATGGTCCCTCGATCCTGCTTGAGTTTCAGCAAAGTTTCCCCTATCAGAGGAATGGGAGGGAATGAATACAGGAGACCTTCCCATAAATCGAGGAGGAAAACATCTGACGAAAGTCATGTGACCCGAGTCTAGAGTATTACTGAGGGACCTTGCTGTTATGATGAGAGGCAAAAAGATCTGCCGATGGTGTGCCCCACTTTTGGAAGATCTTGCGGGCAATGCCCACTTGTGCAGTTGCATCACTCTGCTCAGCCTGTCCACCAGACTGTTGTTTTTCCCCACCAGGTATATGGCTTGAAGCACCATGCCATGACTAGTGGCCCACTGCCACATCACAACTGCTTCCTGACACAAGGGGTAGGATCCAGTACCCCCCTGCTTGACAACATAATATGTGGCAACTATGTCCATTTGAATTAGCACATTTTGGTTCAACAGCCAATCTCTGAAAGCCTTTAGAGCATTCCAGATTATCTGTAGTTCTAGGAAGATGATTTGTAACTCGGACTCCTTAGCAGACCAGATCCCCTTGATATGAAGCCAGTCTACATGAGCTCCTCATCCCAGACTGGATGAACCCATAGTCAGAATCTTCTGGGGAGGAGGAATTTGGAATGGGAGTGCAACTGGATCAAACTATCTACTAGAGAAGCGACTGGGACAACTCTGGGGTAACCGTGATTACATCTACAAGGTTCCCCATGGAGGCGAGCCATAGATGTGACATACACTGTGGAGGCCATGTGGCCCAGCAATCTCAGCACCTGCCAAGCTGTGACCTGCTGGCTGCTCTGAACCTGAGCACTGATGGCAATGAAGACATCTGTGTACGCCGGAGGCAGACAGGCTCAAGCTTGATCTGTGTCTAGCAGGGTTCCAGGGATTTGGGGTAGTTAATAATGAACCCTAGTAGCTACAACACCCAAATAGTTCTCTAAATTGATATTTGAGCATCTTCCCTTGATGTACTCTTCACCAGACAATGGAACATGTATGGAAACATGTGAACTCTCAGTCTGCATAGCGATACTGCGACCACAGCTAGACATTTTGTGAACACTCTGGGAGTGGATGCGAGGCCAAATGGCAGGATGCGATACTGGTAGTGGTGTTTCCCCACCCGAAATCCAAGATATTTCCTGTGACTTGGACATATCTGAATGTGATATAAGTATCCTTTAAGTTCAGAGAACATAGCCAATCATTTTTTCTGAATCATGGGGAAAAGGATGTCCAGGGAAATCATCCTGAACTTTGCTTTGATCAGGAATTTGTTCAGGTCCCTTAGGTCTAAAATGGAATGGAATTTCCTCTCCCCCTGTCTTTTGGGGCACGAGGAAATATTTGGAATAAAATACCTTCTCTTCCTCCTTGGTGGAACGGGTTCAACCTCATGCGCCTTTAGAAAGGAAAAAATATTCTTCTGCAAGCACTTCCCTGTGCTTAGAGCAGGAGTTTGCCACTCTCGGTGAGCAATTTGAAAGGGATTGACACCAACTGAGGGTGTAATCCACCTGGACTATTTGTAGAACCCACTGGTCTAAGGTTACAGATGGCCACTTTGCTTGGAAAAAATTCAGTCTCTCTCCTACCAGTAGGTCATCTGAGATGGTTACTTTTAGGGTGGCTATGCTCTCTTGGAGCCAGCCAAGAGCTCATCCCCTGCTTGGACTAGGAAGCTTGCTGGATCTTCTGCGTCTATTGCTGCTGAGGATGGGAGTGCAGAGGCTGGGCCTGCTTTAAGGGTGGAAGGAAGGGGTGAACCTATGCCTTCGAGAGTAGTAGGTAGCATTTTGACTCCCACTGGAAAACCTCTGAGATGTGGAGGCTGCAGAAGGAGTGGGCCAAGACTGAGACTTGATGGTATCCGTTCTCTTCTTGATGAGGTCTGCCACCATCTCCACCTTGTCCTCAAAGAGGTTACTGCCTCGGCAAGTGATGTCTCCCAGTCTTTCTTGAACTGCTGGCTCAAGGTCTGAGACACACAGCCATGAGAGTCTGAGCATGCCAATACCAACAGCAGAAATCCTAGATGCCACATCAAAAGTGTCAAAAGTAGCCCAAGCTAGTTGCTTCCTGCACTCTTTATGCTCAACGGCTACCTGGCAAAGATATGTGGCCTGCTCCAGTGAAAGCGTATTCACAATCTCGAGCACAGTGTGCACCAGGGACTTCAAGTAGATGCTCATGTAGAGCTAGTAAGACTGGATGTGGGAAAAGAGCATCATGCCCTAAAAAAACCTTTCATCCAAAAAAAGACTCCAGAGTATGAGCATCCCTGCCCAGGAATTCAATCACAATGTAGTTGTGTGGCAACTGTGGGTTCTTAAATCCTGGAGTCTTCTAGACCCTATACATGGAGCTCGCTTTCCTAGGGACAACCTCACAGAGAGAGGGATCTCCCAATTCTTGATATTTTTAAAACATGTATTATTTTTTTTTTACTTTTATTTATGCATTTTCATTTTATACAAAACCAGCTTTATACAACATAATTCCTCTCAATACAACAGAACTAATACTATATTCATAATGCAATTTGTTAACTCCTCATTAACGATACATTCCTCTGGTATGCCTTCATTATTCCCTAACCCTCCCCCCCCTCCCCCACCAGTTATTCCTTCATATTACTCCTTTAACAGAGCACATGGTATTAGACATTTATAGTTGATGCCAACCAATGTTCGTATGGCTCCCAGATTTTCTGGTGCTGAGTCAGACATCCTTTTCTCATTGCTGTGAGCTTAGACATCAGTTGAATGTATTTCAGCTTGTCCAGTACCGCTGAAATGTCTGGCAGACTGGGCTGTTTCCAAGATGCTGCCAAGACCAGTTTACTCGCCACAAACACCTGGGAAGCAAACTTATGAATCTGTAATTTCAGCCCCTGGGGTTAAAAATGTAGCAGGCATTGTTTCATTTTCATCTGATATTGCTGGCCTGCTATTAAGTAGACAAAGTTTACAATTTTTACCCAGTATCTTTGTGCATGTGCACAGGTCCACCACATGTGATGCATATCACCATCTACTTCACTCCTCGCCAGCACTGTGCAGGTTGTGATCTGAACATCTTAGCTAGGCGACTGGGGTTGTAATACCAGCCATAAAGGATCTTGTGCCCATTCTCTACCATAGTGCCAGATACCGACACTCATAGCAGGGATTTGAAAGCCTTTGCCCATTGTGTGGGTGTGCATGTGTTCCCCATGACCAACTCCCATTTCTGTGTATAGTGTTCCACTGGGTTCTCCCGTGTCAATAAGGCTTTGTACAGTCTGGAAATGCTCCCTTTGTCCCCACCCCCCGTCATCCACTTCTCTAGTTGTGTTTCAGCTAGCTCAAGTTCTTCCCCAGCTGTCCGCTTAATGTAATTTTGTACTCTGTAGTAATGAAAGGCCTGAAGTGGTGAAAGCCCATGCTCTTTACAAAGTTCATGATAAGTGGGGAGCACTCCTTCCTGGCACATCTGTCCCAACTCATAGAGACCCATCTCTTCCCAATCCCTGTATATGCTTTCTTTATTACCAGAGCCAAAGTGGGGTGCAAATCTAAGGTAAGTATGTTTAAAGAATGAGCACTCTGGGAAAAACTGTTCTCTTATCTTGTACCATGTTGCTAAAGGCCATTGTAGCAAGGGTGGACTTTTCTTAATTAAATGCCTAAGCATGTCTCTAGGGAGCCATGGTACCGCTCTAAGGGGATAGGGTGCCATCCAATGTTGCTCTATAACCGCCCATATTTTTTGTGAGCCCTGGGCCCAAATTGCTAATATTCGCAGATGGGCTGCTCGATAATAAGCGTAGAATGACGGGACTCCCATACCTCCCCGATTCCGGATCTGGTACAATGTTTCCCATCTTACTCTGGGTGGCCGTTTCTTCCAGATAAACGAGAATACTTTGCCTTGCAAGCCCCGGAAGAAAGAGTCTGGTATTTCAATTGGCAATGCCATGAATAAATATAGCAATTTCGGAAGTATTATCATCTTGATAGCATTAATTCTACCCACCCAGGATAGTGTCAGGCCTTCCCATCTCTCTATTTCTCGAAACAATTCTCGTACCTTACTGGGAAAATTATATTCGTATAAGTCCTCTATCCGTCTAGGTATATTTACTCCCAGGTATCTAATTGATTTCTTGGCCCATTTGTATGAGAATTGTTGCCGCAGGCTAGCTAAGATTGGGGGAGGTATATTTATGTCGAGTGCTTCTGATTTGTCAAAGTTAATTTTGAAACCCGACAATGCCCCATACTTTTGTAGTTCCTCGTCTATCGCTGGAAAAGCTCTTACCGGGTCTTTTAAAGTGAACAAGATGTCATCTGCGAAGAGGAGCATCTTGGTCTGTATATCCCCTCCCCTAAGGCCCCCAATCTCCTGATTCGCCCTAATCCTGGCGGCCAGGGGTTCCATCACCATAGCGAATAGCAACGGCGATAGCGCACAACCCTGTCTAGTGCCTCTGTGTAAGGGGAAGGGTCGAGTCAAAGCTCTATTCACCCATACCGCTGCTGTTGGAGTTTTATATATAAGGCGTATCCATTCCGCAAATCTCCCTTTTAAGCCCATTTTCTCAAGTACTGTAAAAAGGAATGGCCAACCGACCCGATCGAAGGCCTTTTCTGCATCCAGCGAGAGGATGCATAGTGGGATATTGAGTATGTGCGCCCCCTGTATTACTTGCAATGTTCTGCGAACATTATCAAAAGTCTGATGTGTGAATAAAGCCAGCCTGGTCTTCATGTATAAGCTGTGGGAGGTATTGTTGCAGTCTCGTAGCCAGTATCTTTGTAAATATTTTATAATCTACGTCCAGCAGTGAGATGGGTCTGTCGGAGCTGCACAGCTGGGGGTCTTTCCCTGGTTTGAGTATAACCGTAATGGTGGCTAAATTCCATGTGGGTGGCAGGTTCGTGGTGTCAGTTAGCGAGTTAAATGCCTGATATAACATAGGGGTCAGCAGCTTATTGAATGTTTTATAGAATTTATTCGTAAACCCGTCTGGGCCAGGGGCCTTATCTGGGGGTAGGTCCCGAATCACCTGCTCTATTTCTTCCAATGTAATATGTCCCCCTAAGGTCTCTACAGCCGTCTCAGACAATTCCGGAAGATTAATGTCTGTCAGATATGTCCTAATAGCTTCATTTCCCTTCCTCGTTTCGTCCCTGTAGAGACGTTCATAATATCCCCTAAACTCCGATTCAAGAAACTCAGGCTCAGAGTGTATCATGCCTCCATTGTCTCTAAGGCCTCCTATCCTATTTCTGTTAGTGTGCTGTGCCAATTTATGAGCTAAGAGTCTGCTAGGTTTATTCCCGAATTCGAAATGCGATTGACGTACCCCGCTGGAGCCTTTCTGCTAGGTCCCCCAACTCCAGCTCCTGTATCTCAGTACGTAGTGTGTAAGCGCGTCCCCTAAGCTGTAGAGGATTTGGGTCTGTCCCCTCTTGAAGTTGTTTTTCTACCTGCGCCGGCTGCTGGCGTAATGTGGTATCTCTGGCACTTCTCTCTTTCCATTTTCGGGACCGTAGGGCAATCAGGTGACCTCTGATCACTGCTTTAAATCCCTCCCATAGCACGTGTGGGGGCACCTCTCCATTGTCGTTGAACTGGACATACTCCCTTATATGCGTTTCTATCTGAGTGATATTTGCTGGGTCTGTTAGTAAAGCATTATCCAGACGCCACTGCCGCCGCGACCCAGAGGGGACCACCCCCTGAGCCGTAATAGCACCGGCGAATGGTCGGACCAGGTGCGGGGGGAAATGGAGTGCTCACCCACAGCTCCCAGTAAGGAGGCATCCCCCAGCCATAGATCTATTCTCGAGGACGACTGATGGACCGCCAAGAAGTAAGTGTATGCTTTCTGGTTAGGGTTATCTCTAAGCCAATAGTCTATAAATTGCCGAGTTAAAAATTCATGGAACTGTCGCCTGTCTCCCTTAGCATAATTAGCACTACGTACAGAGTTGTCCAATTGTGGGTTAAATGTAAGATTAAAGTCCCCTCCCATTAGTAGGGACCCCTCTATATGTTTAGTAAGTAGGAGGTCTAATTCTGCAAGAAACTCCCCCTGTCGAGCGTTAGGGCAATATACATTCACTAGCGTATATATGCGCCCCGACAGTGTGAAAATTATCAGCAAGTACCGCCCACCTTTGTCTTTTATTACCTTTTTTATTTCCCATGCCTGCCTCCCACTAAAAGCTATTAACACACCTTTACTTTTCGTGTTATCCATGTTGGAAGCAAAATAAATATTGGGATATGTTTTATGTCTGCAAAAATATTCGTGTCTTGGTTTTTAAATGGGTTTCCTGG
The DNA here is from genome assembly GCF_901765095.1 of Microcaecilia unicolor. Taxonomy (NCBI): domain Eukaryota; kingdom Metazoa; phylum Chordata; class Amphibia; order Gymnophiona; family Siphonopidae; genus Microcaecilia; species Microcaecilia unicolor. Next base: position 236,736,792 of record NC_044032.1, on the reverse strand, counting down.
ATCATCCCAACATCTGCCCCTTGCCGCAACAATTCCTGGAACATCAACTGACGCTTTCTGGGTATGTTCAATCCCCTAACATTAAGCAATAAACATTTGATCTCACCCATTACATTTTACTAAATAAAACAGTGGCTGCTGTTCACAGTCTCCCATAGTGCTTTCGTGTCCCATACCATGTAGTTCTCTGTCCTCTCCCATCCCTCTTCCCCAAATTAACTCCCCCCTCCCTCCCTCCCTCCAGGTTAACCCTTTGTAATGTGGGCATCACTCAAATCTCCTAGAGATGCCCACTCAAAGAGGAAGGGACATCTGGCCCCCACCCGGCCACCCCGCAGCTACACTCTTACTTATATTACTGCTCACTCACAACTGGAGAGTGGCTAAACATATACAATTCCTAATTCAATGTTACATAGCATTCAATAACTTTACCAATAGCAATGTCCATATCTCTTCATGTGATTTTTGCCGCTGATTGCTGACGTTGTAGTCTCCGTGGGCCGTGTCCCACTCGGTGCCACTTCAATGAGGGGGGGGGGGGGGGGGCAAATGTTGGGCCTTGCTGCAGAACTCGTTTCCGGTCGGCCCTCTGGTACCTTGGCGTCTGGGAAAATACCTTGTGCTTCCGTGATAGTTTTAATTTGGTGCTGTTTCCCGTCTTTATAGAACACCAAGGCAAAGGGGTGTCGCCACCTATACTGAATCTTGAGTTCACGCAGGTGCCTCGTAAAAGGTTTCAGCTCCCCTCTCCGTCGCAACGTCGCCACCGCTAAATCTTGATAGATGTCAATGGTGTATGAGTCCCACTTAAAGTCCATGGTCTGACGAGCTAGACTCAATACATGCTCTTTTAGTTTATAGCTGGTGAAGCAGGCTATTATATCTTTTGGTTTGTTGTTGCCGCACTGCACTCAGCGTGCGATGCGCCCTCTCTATCTGTATTGTATCCAGCTCCACCGTTTCGCCATTCATCTGGAGCAGCTCGCGCACCATTTTCTGGACTACTTGTTCACAATCTTGGTAAGTGGGTACCTCTGGGAGACCCCGGAATCATAAGTTGCTACGTCGGCCCCGATTCTCTAAATCTTCAATTTTGTCCAGCATTTGCTGCTGTTCACTCTGCAGGCCTGCATATTGTTGTTCCAGTGTTCCCAGGGTCTCCCCATGGGCCTCCAGCATTGCCTTGGTTGTTTCTAGGCGCCCCCCCAATTCTCGGATCTCACTCCGCAAGTCCGCTCCCATTGTTGCCACTTCCGTTCTCAGTGCCTTGAGATCCGAGCTAATATTTTGGAGCCAGTGTTGCAGGCTTGCCTGTTCCTCCTCCATGGGCACTGCTGTATTTCGCTGTTCCAGCGAATCTTCTGGTGGGCCCGCTCTCGCCCCGTCTGTTGAGTCCTTCACTTGCCTCGCATCCGCCATTTTGTTTTTCGGCGGCGTCACGCCTCCAACAAAGGCAAACCTCGAAAGGTCTGTTGTGGAGTGCTGCAAACTCACACGCTGGTAGCGGATTGTATTGGCGCAGGGTAGGTATCAAATTCGGCTCTCCAGTCGGGGGCAGATCGCCGATATAATTGCTTTATGCTGCGGGGCTACCGGAGCCAGAGTCTCAGGCATAGGTGTAGACTGGGGGGGGGCGAGGGGGGGCAATGCCCCCCCCAAACGACGATGACGTGGACTGGAGCTAGAATGAAAAAAAAAAAAAAACAAGCAGGCACGCGCTCATCTCCGTCCGCTTCGCTGCTTCCCTGCCCTCTCTGTCTGCGTCCCACCCGAAAGGAAATGACATCAGAGGAAGGCGGGATGCAGACAGAGAGGGCAGGGAAGCAGCGAAGCAGACGGAGACGAGCATGTCTATAATCTACCCCCTCTCTTCCTACCCTCCGGCGCAGGCAGCACCAATCTTCTCTAAGCCTTTCTTGTTCCTGGCAGCGGTAGCGACGTACATGCTGCCTTCAGCTCTGCCCCGAAGCCTTCTCGTCAAGTTCCTGTTCCCGCATAGGTGGGAACAGGAACTTGAAGAGAAGGCTTCCGGGGCAGACCGAAGGCAGCGTGTACGTCGCTACCGCTGCCAGGAACACAGAAAGGCTGAAGAAGACTGCTGCCTGCACCGGAGGGAGGGAGGAAGAGAGGGGGTAAAAGGAGTCACGATCCTGGACCTCGGGGGGGGGGGGGGGGGGGGGAGGGCAGCAGAGGGAAGATGAATGGGACTGGGAGGGTGGAGAGCAGAGGGAAGGAGTAAGAGATGGATGGGACTGGGAGGGGTGGGTGGGGAGCAGAGGGAAGGACCAGGAATTGGATTGGACTGGACTGGGAAAGGAGGTCAGAGGGAAGGAGCAGGAGATGGATGGGACTGGGAGGGGTGGGAAGCAGAGGGAAGGACCAGGAATTGGATTGGACTGGACTGGGAAAGGAGGTCAGAGGGAAGGAGCAAGAGATGGATGGGAGGGGTGGGTGGGGAGCAGAGGGAAGGACCAGGAATTGGATGGGACTGGGAGGGGTGGGAAGCAGAGAGAAGGAGCAAGAGATGGATGGGACTGGGAGGGGTGGGTGGGGAGCAGAGGGAAGGACCAGGAATTGGATTGGACTGGACTGGGAAAGGAGGTCAGAGGGAAGGAGCAGGAGATGGATGGGACTGGGAGGGGTGGGAAGCAGAGGGAAGGAGCAAGAGATGGATGGGACTGGGAGGGGTGGGTGGGTGGGGAGCAGAGGGAAGGAGTAAGAGATGGATGGGACTGGGAGGGGTGGGTGGGGAGCAGAGGGAAGGACCAGGAATTGGATTGGACTGGGAAAGGAGGTGAGCAGAGGGAAGGAGCAAGAGATGGATGGGACTGCGAGGGGTGGGGAGCAGAGGGATGGACCAGGAGATGGATGGGATTTGGAGAGGTCAGGCACAGCAGAGGGAAGGAGCAAGAGATGGATGGGACGGAGGGATGGTGAGCAGAGGGAAGGAACAGAAGATGGATGGGACTGCGAGGGGTGGGGAGCAGAGGGATGGACCAGGAGATGGATGGGATTTGGAGAGGTCAGGCACAGCAGAGGGAAGGAGCAAGAGATGGATGGGACGGAGGGATGGTGAGCAGAGGGAAGGAACAGAAGATGGATGGGACTGGGAGGGGTGGGGAGCAGCGGGAAGGAGCAAGAGATGGTTGGGACTGGGAGGGGTGGGGAGCAGAGGGAAGGAGCAAGAGATGGATGGGACTGGGAGGGTGGGGAGCAGAGGGAAGCCTACTGGAAAGAAGACACTGCATAAAACAGAAGACACTGGGATCAAAGCGAATAGAAAAACTAAATGATCAGACAACAAAGGTAAATAAAAGTTTATTTTATTCATAATTTATTAATTGAAATGTGTCAGCTTTTTGAAATGTGCATCTGTGATATTTTGCCTGTAAATTTCATTTCCTTCCTCCATATTAGCATATTCATTTGCATATGTATATATGCAAATGATATGCTAATATGCTCCGCCCATTCTTTGCCCCCCCAAATGAAACAGTCAAACTACGCCTATGGTCTCAGGCATCCATCTAGTGTGGTGACGGCACTTCTTCCTCCTTAAAACATGTATTATTTATACAATACAATAAGGCCTATACCCTGCAAATTCCCTCCAGAGTTTTATGCAGTTTACAAACTTAAAAGAGCTGGACAATTTCCAGGAATATGCAAATGTAGAAGAAAGTCATTCAACATTGTTCAACAGTTCAAAAAGATGAGTTTTCAAAGCTTTCCTAAAAACTTTATAATTATCTAATTTCCTTATTCTTACTGGCAAAGCATTCCACCACTTGTCGGCTTGATAGGAAAATAGTCCATTAAACACTGTTTTGTAGCACACATTTTTTAGAGCAAGGCTATAAAAATAACAATGGCAGTCTATCAGAGCAATCCCTATTTCTATGAGCTAGATTAACCAAATTGGACAAGTATTTTGGAGATGTGCAAGTCATTATGCATAGCTTGAAAATAGTCTGAGCTCTAACCGGGAGCCAGTGCAAATTCCTCAACAGAAGGCAACCTTCGAAAGCTAATCAAGAAATGTATTAAGTTATGTCCAATAAAAAATGTATCATCTTATTTTCTTTTCCATGTTTTATTTTGTTTGATTTCTATTGATAACCTTAAGAGTGGACTAACACGGCTACCACACTCCTCAACAGAAGGGAAGCCGATTCAAAACTCGAAAAACACCAAAAATCAAGTGACTGACTGTGTTTTGTAAAGTCTTTAAATTTTTTTGCAATCCTGTAGATAGCCCCACTAAAACAGAACTGCAATAATCTATATGAGACAGGAGGAGTGATTAGGTATGCAATAATCCTAAACACGTTAAAATTAAAAGTGGCTCTAATCCAATATCCAATCTTGAATAATATCTGATTTATTTACCAGTGACCTAGCATTCACATAAAAAAACTGGAACTCAGACAGATGAGATGGAAGAAATTTGTGAAGTTTCACTTTAATCAAATTACTGCTAACCCAAGTACAACTAGAATAATTGAAGGGCCCTTTTACTAAGCCGTGTAAGCGTCTACGAGTGCCCAACGTGTGCCAAAATGGAGTTACCGTCCGACTACCACATGGCTCTTGCGGTAATTTCATTTTTGGCACGCGTCCGATATGTGCATTTTTTATTTTTGGTCATGTGTAATGGATGCACGCCAAGTGGCATTTGACGCATGTAGGTCATTACCGCCCAGATTCTTTACCACTAGGTCAATGTCTGGCAGTAAGGTCTCAGAACTAAAAAAAAGAGGCCTTTTTTACAGGTGCACTAAAAAATGGATCGGCGCACACCGAAAACCCACGCCTAAACTACCGTAAGCCATTTTTCAGTGCACCTTAGTAAAAGGACCCCTGAGATTCCTCATATATGGTTTCCTGTGCCTCTGCCTATTTAGCACTTCAATTCTATTTGGCATATACAGTGCACAATTTAAATTGCTCCTCACACTGCGAGACATTAATGAAAACAATTCTGCTGCTTATGTAGTGAGAGAGGGTATGGGGCTATATGCAATTCTCCTAGAAATCAATAAAACCAGAATAAAATACTTCATAAAATTCCCCATTATTAAAGAGCCATTAGCTTAGCTACTAACATAAAAAGTTGACCATACTGGACTACAACCTACCAGTATATAATTTTTTATATCATTCCATACAATTACTTTAAACAAAATCATATAGCCTTAAACTGCCATCCTTAAAACGTTGTCAACCAATGTATCAGAGATTTACAATCCCTTTTATAATATCATAACAAAAAAGGGGTTTATTTCAAAGCACTTACAGTTACAAAGTTCCATGAAGGGGCATTTTCGATATGACATCTAAGTCCGAATTTGGACATTTTGCAAAAAACATCCAAAATCCGAATAGAAAAAAAAGTCATTTTTGAAAAGAAAAAGGTCTATCTTTTGTTTTCAAAAATACTGTTTCTAACAACGTTTTGTGCTTTGCACATTTTTTTGGGTCCATTTAAAAAAAAAAAAAAAAAGCCCATCCAAGTGAAAAATGTAGAACATCAAGCCATTGGGATGTATTAGGGGTCAGCACTTTTAGTAGACTGGTCGCCCAGACATCCCAGGAGATAAATGGGGCACCCTAGGGGACACTGCAGTGGACTTCAAAAACATGCTCCCAGATACACATCTAATCGAGGCTCCCTTATCTTGACTGCGGAGCCCCCAAAACCCACTGCCCACAACTGTATACCACTACAATAGCCCTCATGGGTGAAGGGGGCACCTATATGTGAGTACAGTGGGTTTCTGGTGAATTTCGGAGGGCTCACAGTTTCCACCATATATGTAACAGATAGAGAGAGATAGAGACCTCAGTCCCCCATGCCATGGTGCACTGCACTGACCACTACACTACTCCAGGGACCTGGAGGAGTAGCCTAGTGGTTAGTGCAGTGGATTTTGATCCTGGGGAACTGAGTTGAATTCCCACTGCAGCTCCTTGTGACTCTGGGCAAGTCGCATAACCCTCCATTGTCCCTGGTACAAAATAAGTACCTGAATATATGTAAACCGCTTTGAATGTAGTTGCAAAAACCTCAGAAAGGCGGTATATCAAGTCCCATTTCCCTTTCCCTCTAATAGACCTGCCTCTAACATCTGAGGCTGGTAAGTAATATTTTTATTCACATTTTGGGGGGTGAGGGGTGGGAGGGAGGGTCAGTGACCACTGGGGGAGTATTGGGGGGGTCACCCCTGATTCCCTCCAGTGGTCATCTGGTCATTTAGGGCACCCTTTTGTACCTTATTTCTTATAAAAACAGATCTAGCTCAAAACGTTAATTTTAGTCCAGGATGGTTTTGTTTTGTTCCATTATGACTAAAAAATGTCCAAGTCTTAGGAACACCCAGATTCCGTCCTTAACACACCTCTAACATGCCAAATACTCCTCACAGTCTTTCCCAAAGATTGACTACAGACACAGATTAAATCTCCTAATTTTATACCACCCGGTTTCTTCAGAATAAAAAGGGAGATTGTTGTCAAAATTTCTTGAACTGGACCCTTTTGCACCCAAGAGAGTCCACGGCAAACTTTCCTTCCAGGCTTGTCTCCTTCCTTATTGGCATGCAATACAACTGCTGCAACAGAACAAACAGCCGCACTTCCTTCTTCTGATAGTAACGGCCCACAAATGCTCTCCCCAACTGCTGTGCCCTTCCCAACCTCTAAGGAAAGCACTTGCATTACAGGGCAGGTGAACTAGCAGCTCTCGGTTGCCATGGGGGAGGGGTGTTCTCTGGTCTGGGCTTGCTAACATTAGGCCTACATGATTGGTTCCATCTTCCCATGACAGAACTCAGTCCAAGCAGGCCAACTTCCAGAACTCCTTGTTGCTCATCTGGTTAGACCACAAAATGATTCATAGGGTCTGAAATAGGTATGACAGTGGGCTTAGAAAACCTACCACACTATCTACCTTTACATTTCCCCATAGGTAAGAAATATGGGCAAACAATCAGAGTGGTACTGGCACAGCAATTAGTAAGTAGTTGCCATATTGAGAGTTGACTCCTCCCCTCTCCCCCAATTCTTCATCTGTATGTCTTTCATGAGGTTGTAAACAGGCACTGTCGCAGTTTCTTTAGGAGGAGAATCATAGTTGAGGATGGTCAACATCTCAGCCCTGGGCTCATCCTTGACCTCCAACTTAAATGGAATGGCCTCCACCATTTCCCTCAAAAAACCAACAAGGGAAAGTTCCTCTCTTGTGATGGTGAGGGATCTGAAGGAAAAATAAGGGACCTCTCCTCAGAGAAATCCTTTGGCTCCTCCTCAGAACCCCAAAAATGGTCTGATTAGCACATTAGAAAGTTGTCTAGGCCCAGAGCAGGGGCACCAAGGTGTGGATCCCTTCCAGGACTCTGGGGTAGCCTCCTTCCCTGATGGACTGGAGAGTCACTGCATCAGTCAGTGCCAATGCCAATGCTTGGCAAGGCACCGGCATCGATGACCACCCAACAGACACTGCATGGGTCTTTAATATGTGCTGGAGTGGATGGGGAACAATCCTCCCAGAGCTGACAATTCTCAGATACCCGTGACGGCAATGCCCTGGAGCTCTTGGCGCCGTGCTTTGAAGAGGACCAATACCGGTACTTCTTTGCCTTTGTACAATGCCCAACTTCAGAGTCCTTGATATTGAGAATGAAGTGAAATCCATGCACATCCTTGATGTCAGGCTCAAGGATGCTCAGCCCAGGTGGCCGCAACTGGCGCTCAATATCAAGACGGGGGAGACTACCTCGACGCTGAAGTGTCACCAGTGTCCAGTTCAGCTCCAGAAGCCATAAGGATCAATGCTCTTGATGACGACACCAATGCATTGGATCTCTGCATGCTGAAAAGTTTTTCATGAACAATGTCTCTTCTTTTTTGGGTTCTCTTCTACATTTGAGCAAATAGAGAATAATCAAAGGAGTCATGGTCATGCCCAAGATATTTTAAGCACGTCATGTGGGTCAGTCAACATGCTCCTATTTCAGCCTGTGCATCACTTAAACTCACTGGCAAACTTCTAGGATATCACATGGAAAATAGCAACAGTCTCATTCCTTCTCAAAGATGGAATGAGGGGAAAATGATAACCCTCTCCTTTTTGTTTTTAGTCAAGATCCCAGCCAGGAGCTCAGACCCCAAATGGCCACGAGCAATGGAAAAATGAAAGAAAATGAAAGGGCCAAAAAACTAGGAAAAATGGAAGGGAAGGAAGAGGGGAAAAAATAGAGGAAGTCCCACACTACTCACAAAAAAAAGATGGGGGCAGGAAGGCAAAAAACTGAAAAGGCAAGTTTCACTCACTGCCATAACGGAAGATGTGTCTTCTCAGCTCTGTGGAGAAAGAGAAACTGCAGGTCACGCATGACTCTGGCAGGCAGGAAGGCACATACACACTGCGGACCTACCACAGGCCTTCCGATTACTAGGAAAGCTAGTAGGTAGGGTCCACACTGGGGCACCATCAGAAAGCATCACCCCACTTGTGAGATCCTATGTCCTACTTATCCTCAGAGAATTTTAAATACACCTCAGCTGGTGTACTCAAGTGTTATAATGTCAACCACAATGGGACACTAGCAACTTAGTAGAACTAATCATCAATCCTCCCATCCTATTACAGATCCCTTACCCCAAAAATAACCATACTCATCTCCACAACCATCCATTCTCTCCCTCGCTCCTCCAAAAGCAAGGTGGAAACCCCTAGCACTCCAAGAAATACCCTACATGCTGAGAGAAGAGGACATCCTTTATCTCCCACCACCTTGGACTCCTGCTGCTGAATAATGAAATTCAAACTTTGAATTGTATGCTGCATACATATTAATTTGCTGGTGTTCACATAAGTTAGTAGGTAGGTCCCTTTATGCACCTCAGTATACTAGTAGTTTTCTCACTTGTTCTGCCACAGTGACTAGCTAATAAGTATATGGAGTAATATACTGTAGTTCTAACAAATAATTGATGGTATTCAGCTTTACTGTTTTACTTTGCTTTAATCTTGTTTCCATGTATTAGAGATTTACATTCACTACTTAGTCTGTCAGATGAATGACAAGTTTACAAACTTTTTTTAAAGTCCCATGTTAATGAAGTTCTTACAACTGAAACATTTCACATTACTGTCATTAAAACCAAAGTGCTAGTGTGATAGACGTCAATGAAAAACTGCTTGGAACAGCAGCTAAACACATATATATGAGGTGATCTAGTGGTTAAAACATTTGACCTATCATTCATAGGTGGTAAGTTCAAATCCCACCTTAGCTACAGCTGACCTACTCCAACAATCCTCTATTAATGTTTTGAAACAAATCTTTTCCAGAGAAGGGGAAATGGTAAAACTAAAGGGCATGAACTGAGGTTGCAGGATGGTAGACTTAGGAGTAATGTCAGGAAATTTGTTTTCACAGAAAGGGTGGTCAATGCCTGGAATGCCCTCCCAACGGAGGTGATAGAGACAAAAACAGTGATGAATTCAATAAGGCGTGGGATGATCTCTAATTAGAAAATAGATGGTATTAAAAAAAAAAAAACTTAAATGACTGCATGTGAGTAATGCTTAGATGGCAACTCTGGTTGTGAAGAACTAAGGCCGGTGCCGGGCAGACTTTGTAGGGCTGTGTTCTGTATATGGCAATCCAAGTTATGACTGGAAAGGGATTCAACGGCAACTTCAGTAGCAGGAACCAAGGACAGTGCTGGGCAGACATTTATGGTTTGGGTCCCACAAATGAGAAGACGGATTCAGATAGGCTGGAGTGGGCTTTGATGGTAACTCCAGTAGCTGAAACATAAGGACAGAGCTGGGTGGACTTCTTCGGTCTCAGTTCCAAAACACCAAAGAAAGACTATGATCAAGTATATAATATCATGTTCATTGTTAATTTAATCATGAATTGATAATGAGTGTGACTGATGGGCAGGCTGGATGGAGCATTCAGGTCTTTATCTGCCATTATGTACTGTTACTATGTTAAGAGAATTAGAGGAAGGTCGAAGTAGATGAACATTATCAGGGCAATTTAGTGTTTGTAATGCACACAGACATGATGAGCCCATATACATTACAGCTAATTATTTTGAAAAATGACTCATATTTCCTTTGAATAATTAGCAGCCCCGAGTACATACATTTAAAGTAACCATATACTTTGCATCTCCTATTTGATGTGAGTAGCCATGCAGAAGTAAAACAGTGCATGTACATTTGAAAAAGCTATGTATGCATTTTCTTTCTCTGACTTAAACATTCCAATAGGAATGTCTCTTTTTAGGAAGATTAAGTCTATGGAGCCTGCATCTCGACGTCATTCTAGGCAAGGACTTAGCTCCTCTTTCTCAAGGCAGCCTCGATCTCAGCTTTTCTCAAGGCAGCCTCGATCTCAGCCCTCGTATTAGGAGTTCTTTGCTGACACTGATATAGAGCGCTCATGGGTGTCTGATGAAGGTACTTCTCAGAGGAGGTGTCCTATGGCATTTTATAAGACCTTTCCACACCAGAGGAGAGGCAAAAGTCTCCACCTGAAAGCCTCTCCTTCCCAGCTTGTGTAAAGGAGATGGCGACTGCCAAGCCCAGGGATAAGATGTTTGAGGTCTTGGACTACAAGTCTCCTCCTAGAAGGCCTGTGACTATCCTGCTTCACAAGATCCTGCATGATGTTCAGGTGAAGAACTGGGAGTCCCTTCTGTCAGTCCTTGTCCTCCCCAAAAAGAGTGACACCATGTATCGGATCAAGAGTTCATCTGGGTTTGATAAGCTGCAGTTGCCTCATCATTCCTTGGTGGTGAAATCTGCACTCAAACAGGCCAGAAGTTCCAGAGACTTTGCATCAGCGCCCCCAGGCAGAAACGCTCAAACTCTGGAATCTTCTGGGTGGAAAATGTATCAGGCCTCAATGCTCATATCCCATATATAGTTATACAAACTTTATATGAGCCTTTACTTGCAGAACCTGATATGCACTATGACTGATTTGGTGGATTCTCTCCCTCCAGAGCAAGTCAAATTTCTCTGCCAGCTGGCCAAGCAGAAGGCATGTAGTAAATTCCTGGTCAGGGGCGCTTACGATATATCTGAGGAGGCATCCAGGATATCTGCCCAAAATATAGTGTTGCACAGACTCTCATGGCTGGGTGTCTCTGACTTGGACCCAGCGGTCCAGTAGAGGTTGGTGGATGCCACATGACGTTGGGATAATCTTTTTGGAGAGAAGGTGGAGGAGGTCGTTCACTTCATCAAAACACACACCGATGCCACTGACACTCTCTCCCATCAGACGCCTTCTGCACCCTCATCTAGCACATTTTCAGACAACTCAAAGACGGGTCCCTACTACTCACAGAGAAATAGGCACACTCCTTCTTGCCCTCCTCAGTAAACTCAGTACCAGCATGCTCGTTTTTGTCAACAAAATGAGCCTAAGTCCCAGCCAGCTCCCCAGTCAAAACAGGGGACGAGTTTTTGACTAGCTCCAGCAGAACATAGCCGCTGTGCCAGTGACCATTCTGGATGAACTACAGGTAAGGGGAAGGCCGAGTTTTTTCCAGGAAAGGTGGCCTTGTAACCTTCAACAGGTATGTTCTTCAAATAGGGGTCCTTTTACAAAGGTGCGCTGAAAAATGGCCTGCGGTAGTGTAGACGTGTTTTGGGTGAATGCAGAATCATTTTTTAGCGCACCTGTAAAAAATGCCTTTTTAAAATTTTTGCCGAAAATGGACATGCAGCAAAATGTAAAAATTGCCATATGTCCATTTTGGGTCTAAGACCTTACTGCCAGCCACTGACCTACTGGTAAAGTCTCACGCAGTAACTGGGCGGTAATGACCTACACGCATAGCTGATGCGCGCCAGAAAATAAAAAATATTTTTCAGACGCATGTAGCGGACGCACACCAAAAATGAAATTACCGCAAGGGCCATGCGGTAGCCAGGTGGTAAGTCAGAATTGGTGCACGTTGGGCGCGCACGCGGCTTAGTAAAAGGGCCCCATAGTCCATCTCGGTTACACCCTACATTGGCATCAAAGACCACCAAATTACTCCCCAAGAGCATCTTACTTCAGCTCTCAGCAGAAAGAGGTACCTGCAGAGGAACTCTCCACCCATCCAAAGACCCATGCGGTCGAGCCCGTTCCACCAGAGGAAGAAGGAAAGGAATTCTATTCCAGGTACCTCCTTGTGCCACAGAAAACAGGGGATGCGTCCCATCCTAGACCTCAGGACCCTGAACAAATTTCTGGTCAAAGAGAAGTTCAAGATGCTTTCCCTGGGCACCCTTCTTCCCATGATTCAGGCGCAAGATTGGCTATGCTTTCTGGACTTAAAGGATGCCTACACACATATTCCGACACTTCCAGGCCACAGGAAGTATCTCAGATTTCGGCTGGGAACACATCACTTCCAGTACCAGGTGTTGTCATTTGGCTTCCTGTCAGCTCCCAGGGTTTTCAGCAATTGTTTAGCGGTAGTCGCAGTGATGCTACAAGACTGGGAGTCCATGTATTTCCCTACTTGGACAATTGGCTGGTGAAGAGCATGTCGAGGCACAGTGCTCAGAAGTCCATGTGGAGAACTATTTGGGTGCTAGAGCTACTAGAGTTCATTTTAAACTACCCCAAGTCCCATGTGCTCCCAGTTCAATAATTGGAATTCATTGGAACACTGCTAGATACACAACAGGTGCAAGCCTTTCTCCCTGTGCTCAGGGCGAATGCTCTAATTGAACTAGCCATTTAGGTTCCAGCCAGCCAGTAGGTCACAGCTTGGCAGATGTTGAGGTTGCTAGGCCACATAGAGGGGCATAATCGAACAGGGCGCCCAAGTTTTCCTGAGGATGTCCTCACAGGACGACCCCACAAAGGTGCGGGGAAACCCGTATTATCGAAACAAGATGGGCGTCCATCTTTCGTTTCGATAATACGGCCGAGGACACCCAAATCTTGACATTTAGGTCGACCTTAGAGATGGTCGTCCCCGATTTTCGGCGATAATGGAAACCAAGGACGCCCATCTCAGAAACGACCAAATGCAAGCCCTTTGGTCATGGGAGGAGCCACCTTTCGTAGTGAACTGGTCCGCCTCACATGCCAGAACACCAACTAGACACCCTAGGGGGCACTGCAGTAGACTTCAGAAAAAGCTCCCAGGTGCATAGCTCCCTTACCTTGTGTTATGTGCCCCCCAACACCCCCCCAAAAAAAACTCACTCCCCACAACTGTACACCACTACCACAGCCCTTAGGGATGAAGGGGGGCACCTAGATGTGGGTACAGTGGGTTTCTGGTGGGTTTTGGAGGGCTCATATTTACCACCACAAGTGTAAGAGGTAGGGGGGGTGGGCCTGGGTCCGCCTGCCTGATGTGCACTGTAGTACCCCTAAAACTGCTCCAGGGACCTACATACTGCTGTCATGGAGCTGGGTATGATATCTGAGGCTGGCATAGAGGCTGGAAAAAATATTACATTTTTTTTTTTAGGTGGGAGGGGGTTATTGACCACTGGGGGAGTAAGGGGAGGTCATCCCTTATTCCCTCCAGTGGTCATCTGGTCAGTTCAGGCACCTTTTTGAGGCTTGCTCATAAGAAAAAATGGACCAAGTAAAGTCGCCCAACTGCTCATCAGGGATGCCCTTCTTTTTTCCATATTGGTCAAGGATGCCTATGTGTTAGGCACGCCCCAGTCTCGCCTTCGCTATGCCTCCGACATGCCCCCAGGAACTTTGGTCGTCCCCGCAATGGGAAGCAGTTGGGGACGGCCAAAATCGGCTTTCAATTATGTCAATTTGGGCGACCCTGAGAGAAGGACGCCCATCTCCCAATTTGTGTCGAAAGATGGGCGCCCTTCTCTTTCAAAAATGAGCCTGACAGTCAACATGGATTTAGTGAAGGGAAATCTTACCTCACCAATCTACTACATTTCTTTGAAGGGGTGAACAAACATGTGGATAAAGGTGAGCCGGTTGATATTATGTATCTGGATTTTCAGAAGGCGTTTGACAAAGTACCTCATGAAAGACTCCAGAGGAAACTGGAGAGTCATGGAATAGGAGGTAGTGTTCTATTGTGGATTAAAAACTGGTTAAAAGATAGAAAACAGAGAGTAGGTTTAAATGGTCAGTATTCTCAATGGATAAGGGTAGTTAGTGGGGTTCCCCAGGGGTCTGTGCTGGGACCGCTACTTTTTAACATATTTATAAATGACCTAGAGATGGGAGTAACTAGTGAGGTAATTAAATTTGCTGATGACACAAAGTTATTCAAAGTCGTTAAATTGTGAGAGGATTGTGAAAAATTACAAGAGGACCTTACGAGACTGGGAGACTGGGCGTCTAAATTGCAGATGACGTTTAGTGTGAGCAAATTCAAAGTGATGCATGTGTGAAAGAGGAACCTGAATTATAGCTAAGTCATGCAAGATTCCACGTTAGGAGTCACGGACCAAGAAAGGGATCTAGGTGTCTTTGTTGATGATACGTTGAAACCTTCTGCTCAGTGTGCTGCTGCGGCTAAGAAAGCAAATAGAATGTTAGTATTATTAGGAAAGGAATGGAAAACAAAAATGAGGATGTTATAATGCCTTTGTATCGCTCCATGGTGCGACCGCACCTCGAATATTGTGTTCAGTTCTGGGCCCCGCATCTCAAAAAAGATATAGTGGAATTAGAAAAGGTGCAGAGAAGGGCGACAAAAATGATAAAGGGGATGGGACAACTTCCCTATGAGGAAAGGCTAAAGCGTCTAGGGCTCCAGCTTGGAGAAAAGGCGGCTGAGGGGAGATATGATAGAGGTCTATAAAATAATGAGTGGGGTTGAACGGGTAGATGTGAAGCGTCTGTTTACGCTTTTCAAAAATACTAGGACTAGGGGGCATGCGATGAAGCTACAACGTAGTAAATTTAAAACGAATCTGAGAAAAAAATTTTCTTCACTCAACGTGTAATGAAACTCTGGAATTCGTTGCCAGAGAATGTAGTAATGGTGGTTAGCTTAGCGGAGTTTTAAAAAGGTTTGGGTGGCTTCCTAAAGGAAAAGTCCATACACCATTATTAAATGGATTTGGGAAAATCCACTAGTTCTGTGATAAGCAGTAAAGAATATTTTAGGATCTTGCCAGGTATTTGTGACCGGATTGGCCACTGTTGGAAACAGGATGCTGGGCTTGATGGACCTTTGGTCTTACCCAGTATGGCAATATTTATGTACTTACGGCACTGATTAGAATTTAGGCACACAACTCGCTAAGCGTATTCTGTAACAATGTGCACCAAACTTCTAATGCATGGAGGAAAAAAGGGGCATGGTTATAGGCGGGGAAATGGGCATTTTGTGGGGGTTCCAAAATTTAGGCGCCTAGTTATATAATATGGCCCAGTGTGCCTAAATCTATGTGCTGAGATTTACACCAGGTTTTCATTGGCATAAATGGATGCGCGCAGATATCGGCACCATAATATCAACTAAGCATATTCTATAATCGGCACCTAAATCTAGCTTCCGATTATAGAATACAGTTAGTTGGCACTGATTTCAGTGCCAATTTTTTTAGGCACCATATATACAGTGGGGGAAATAAGTATTTGATCCCTTGCTGATTTTGTAAGTTTGCCCACTGACAAAGACATGAGCAGCCCATAATTGAAGGGTAGGTTATTGGTAACAGTGAGAGATAGCACATCACAAATTAAATCCGGAAAATCACATTGTGGAAAGTATATGAATTTATTTGCATTCTGCAGAGGGAAATAAGTATTTAATCCCTCTGGCAAACAAGACCTAATACTTGGTGGCAAAACCCTTGTTGGCAAGCACAGCGGTCAGACGTCTTCTGTAGTTGATGATGAGGTTTGCACACATGTCAGGAGGAATTTTGGTCCACTCCTCTTTGCAGATCATCTCTAAATCATTAAGAGTTCTGGGCTGTCGCTTGGCAACTCGCAGCTTCAGCTCCCTCCATAAGTTTTCAATGGGATTAAGGTCTGGTGACTGGCTAGGCCACTCCATGACCCTAATGTGCTTCTTCCTGAGCCACTCCTTTGTTGCCTTGGCTGTATGTTTTGGGTCATTGTCGTGCTGGAAGACCCAGCCACGACCCATTTTTAAGGCCCTGGCGGAGGGAAGGAGGTTGTCACTCAGAATTGTACGGTACATGGCCCCATCCATTCTCCCATTGATGCGGTGAAGTAGTCCTGTGCCCTTAGCAGAGAAACACCCCCAAAACATAACATTTCCACCTCCATGCTTGACAGTGGGGACGGTGTTCTTTGGGTCATAGGCAGCATTTCTCTTCCTCCAAACACGGCGAGTTGAGTTCATGCCAAAGAGCTCAATTTTTGTCTCATCTGACCACAGCACCTTCTCCCAATCACTCTCGGCATCATCCAGGTGTTCACTGGCAAACTTCAGACGGGCCGTCACATGTGCCTTCCGGAGCAGGGGGACCTTGCGGGCACTGCAGGATTGCAATCCGTTATGTCGTAATGTGTTACCAATGGTTTTCGTGGTGACAGTGGTCCCAGCTGCCTTGAGATCATTGACAAGTTCCCCCCTTGTAGTTGTAGGCTGATTTCTAACCTTCCTCATGATCAAGGATACCCCACGAGGTGAGATTTTGCGTGGAGCCCCAGATCTTTGTCGATTGACAGTCATTTTGTACTTCTTCCATTTTCTTACTATGGCACCAACAGTTGTCTCCTTCTCGCCCAGCATCTTACTGATGGTTTTGTAGCCCATTCCAGCCTTGTGCAGGTGTATGATCTTGTCCCTGACATCCTTAGACAGCTCCTTGCTCTTGGCCATTTTGTAGAGGTTAGAGTCTGACTGATTCACTGAGTCTGTGGACAAGTGTCTTTCATACAGGTGACCATTGCCGACAGCTGTCTGTCATGCAGGTAACGAGTTGATTTGGAGCATCTACCTGGTCTGTAGGGGCCAGATCTCTTACTGGTTGGTAGGGGATCAAATACTTATTTCCCTCTGCAGAATGCAAATAAATTCATATACTTTCCACAATGTGATTTTCCGGATTTAATTTGTGATGTGCTATCTCTCACTGTTACCAATAAGCTACCCTTCAATTATGGGCTGCTCATGTCTTTGTCAGTGGGCAAACTTACAAAATCAGCAAGGGATCAAATACTTATTTCCCCCACTGTAGAATCTCCTCCCATATGTGTAAAATTATATTTTCAATTTCACAGAATTTACAAAAGTCTTCTAACTGTACTGTCCTCTTCAACTTTTTTTAAATTAGTTAAAAGTAAGACAAAATATAACGATGACTGACAGACAAAGCAGATACCTACATAAGTACATAAGTAATGCCATACTGGGAAAAGACCAAGGGTCCATCGAGCCCAGCATCCTGTCCACCACAGCGGCCAATCCAGGCCAAGGGCACCTGGCAAGCTTCCCAAACGTACAAACATTCTATACATGTTATTCCTGGAATTTTGGAGTTTTCCAAGTCCGTTTAGTAGCGGTTTATGGACTTGTCCTTTAGGAAACCGTCCAACCCCTTTTTAAACTCTGCTAAGCTAACCGCCTTCACCACTTTCTCCGGCAACGAATTCCAGAGTTTAATTACACGTTGGGTGAAGAAAAATTTTCTCCGATTTGTTTTAAATTTACTACACTGTAGTTTCATCGCATGCCCCCTAGTCCTAGTATTTTTGGAAAGCGTGAACAGAAGCTTCACATCCACCTGTTCCACTCCACTCATTATTTTATATACCTCTATCATGTCTCCCCTCAGCCGTCTCTTCTCCAAGCTGTATAGCTCTAGCCTCCTTAGTCTTTCTTCATAGGGAAGTCGTCCCATCCCCGCTATCATTATAGTCGCCCTTCGCTGCACCTATTCCAATTCTACTATATCTTTCTTGAGATGCGGCGACCAGAATTGAACACAATACTCAAGGTGCGGTCGCACCATGGAGCGATACAACGGCATTATAACATCCTCACACCTGTTTTCCATACTTTTCCTAATAATACCCAACATTCTATTCGCTTTCTTAGCTGCAGCAGCACACTGAGCAGAAGGTTTCAGTGTGTTATCGACGACGACACCCAGATCCCTTTCTTGGTCTGTAACTCCTAACGTGGAACCTTGCATGACGTAGCTATAATTCGGGTTCTTTTTTCCCACATGCATCACCTTGCACTTGCTCACATTAAACATCATCTGCCATTTAGCCGCCCAGTCTCCCAGTCTTGTAAGGTCCTCTTGTAATTTTTCACAATCCTGTCGTGATTTAACGACTTTGAATAACTTTGTGTCATCAGCAAATTTAATTACCTCGCTAGTTACTCCCATCTCTAAATCATTTATAAATATATTAAAAAGCAGCGGTCCTAGCACGGACCCTTGAGGAACCCCACTAACTACCCTTCTCCATTGTGAATACTGCCCATTTAACCCCACTCTCTGTTTCCTATCCTTCAACCAGTTTTTAATCCACAATAGGACATTTCCTCCTATCCCATGACCCTGTGGTAACATAAGCAACCTAATGCATTTATATGCTTATTTTGATCAGAAATCAATTTCCTCAGTGAATTATTCTTACCATGTTCTCTCTAGCATTTATCCAGGGACTAACTGACTGCTGGAAACATTTACTGAAGGATGGTTCCCTTCTCCATACCTCTTTCACACTACCCCAGCACTGATTCTCCAGCTCCCTATCTTCAGACCAGCATTCTTACTTTCCTGCTCCATCCAACCAACCACAGTTGCCTAGATCTGTGGATGTGTCCCTCCCTTGGGGCTCATAGAGTCGCCACATGTGCTTGTTCCATATGCGAGTTTGTGTAGCCTGCCATCCATTGCAACAGAGTGCATGTTTGCTGGAGTCCGTGGCAGGATCTGCATATGTGCTACTATGAACATGTACACCAGATCATTTGCCAACAAGTCATCGCATTTGCCTTAAGAATATTATATATGTATAGATAACCCACCATACTTTTCCCAGGGGATTGCTTTCTTTAAGCAAAGGTTGATCACCAGATTAAAAAATACCATTTATAAACCAGCATTTTGAGCATTCCCAGTCTAATCTGTCAAGAAACTAAATCTAATGAAGAGTATAGCTTATCTCCATATAGATCATTGCTTCTAAGTATCATATAAAGGGTGCTGCTTTATGAAGGTCAAGCATAGCATTGATACAACAACTTGCAAGAGCAGTTAATTATAGCTATAGTCTTGCAACCTTCACACACATTTCTTGGCAATGTTAGAATTGCTAAACTGTTAATCTGCTGCTACTATTGGGAAGGTTGTGCTCAATTAAAAATCTTGTGAAAAGCATCTCAGAAATTCTTTACTGATAAATATCATGATTCAAATGCAGAAAATGTAATCAGGTCTGTGATATATCATCCAATATAGTAACT
Organism: Microcaecilia unicolor; assembly: GCF_901765095.1. Taxonomy (NCBI): domain Eukaryota; kingdom Metazoa; phylum Chordata; class Amphibia; order Gymnophiona; family Siphonopidae; genus Microcaecilia; species Microcaecilia unicolor. The sequence goes on along the minus strand of NC_044032.1, from coordinate 236,717,361 downwards.
ATTGCTTTATGTAATGAAACTTCTATATGACCTTTACAATCACCACGGCTCTTGTGCCTAATGGAAATATCTGTGCAACAAACTGAACAAAATGTAAAATCACTTTCATTGCACAATTTTTTATGAACAGATATTCATTAAAATAACTATCCATGTAAGAGTAGCTGTATTTTTTTTCTTTTTGACATCCTGTCTGAATTGTAATTAACCAGTTGCTCAAAGCATGAAGGTCTATTCTTCCCTGTTTCTCTGGCAGCCCAGCTTACTAGATTTCAGAAGAGACATGTACATGAATCATTTACTTGGTCATCAATGTCCTGTGAAACAATCCTGCATAAGAACTATGAGATAAAGATCTAGGGAATCCCTCAAAGGAATAGTTGCCATGTAAAAGCCAGAGGGCTCTATGTTGAATAGTGATGGCAGACGTCAATGCCTCTGCTATACAAGATTTGGCTGCATGGGCTGAGTTCCTGGTACACAGAGGGGTGGGGGGGGGGGCATTTTCAAAAAAAAAACAAACAAAAAAAAAAAAAAAAACCTTGCTCGTAGTGTTCAAAAAAAACCCCAGCCATTTCACAGCCATAATTACAGGAAAAACATCTAGACTTCCTGTTCAATTATTTGGCCATTTTTGCACTGAAAATGTCCAAAATGAATAGCCATTTTTAACGTCCAACTTTTGAACGACAAAAAAACAAGAACATGAATATCTGGTAAATATCTATTTGGTAAGTATTTGCTCAGAAAGATTTCTTTCATATCTGGCCATAGAGTGTGACCACTTGTAACATATAACTCCTTATCCATCACAGGTTTTGCCATTTTCCTCCATTGTACTAGCTCATCCTGTGTAATTGAGCACAAAACATCCCCTTTTCAGATCACAACCAGCATCTCTCTCCCACATTCATCCACAACCACAAAGTCCCTAACAGCCACCATCCCTGGCACAGCTTTGTCCCGAACATCTGGCCTCCCAGGTCCCAAAAGACTTTCCAGATAGTGCTCACCACATCAATCTATTGCATCCACCCACTCAAAATAAGGAATACATTGCCTGCCAGAAAGTCAACTGCTTGTACAACTGAATTTCTGCTAGGATTTCTAGGGCATTTTTAAAAATCCGTACTTGGAGTTTGTGAGGCAAAGCCAGCTGCTAATTAATTCTATCACTCCAACCTCTCAGACAAACCTAGCTACAGGATTGCCTGTTGTTCCTCTAAGATTTCTGTTTCTAGTTATTAATGCCTTTGCAACCTTCCAGACAGACCTGGCTGCTCATTAATTCTTCCACTGTCTCCTTGCTCTTTTGTGACTTAAGGATTCTTTGTGCTTATCCGTTACCCTTATTAGCCTCTACTACCAACTCTGCGAGGGCACATCAGGCACTTTTTTGGTATTTCTATGAAAAAAATTGTTCCTGATATTGTTTTAGAGTCTGTTTCCTCAGCAGCTAGACTCCTTGTTCTAGAACTTTCTTTCATTGCAAAAAGGTTCTGTTCTTGTGCACAATCATTTTTCAGGAACAAACAAAAGTGAAGATGCCAACGTCAGGACTAAATATTTATTGAAACAAAAGTTCAATAATGGTCTAAATTGAAAAGAATGATGCACAAGTTCTCATGTCATGCTACTGGTGGGGGCAAGTATATGCAGTCTAATACTACTTCCTTAGTTGACAGAGACAGGCTAATTTATAGACTAATAAATTTATTGAGGTATGACCTTTCAAAGAGAAGGATCAATAAAGTGAACTATGGTCCTCTAAAGCTCATGCCTCAATGTGCTGCTTAATGCATCGAATCCCAACACATGGTATGTGTACCTAAGTGGTACGTGAGACATCAGCAGAGGGTATGCAGCACCCAGAAAGACAGAAAATCAGCCAATGTAAGTGCAGGTTTCTGCCATTGCTGGTCACTCCCTGTTCCTCCATCCTCCAGTTTGTCATCATAGGTGCCCCATTCCAGTCTAAACTGTGACCTTTCCCTCTCTCCCACTGCCCCTGTTGGTTTTCCAAGTCAGTGGCAGCAGCAGAAACAATATGAAGATGTGCGGGAGCATTTCACTGAATGTGCCGCTTTGTAGTTCTGCTGCTCATCCCCCCCCCCCCCCCCCCTTCGATCTAACTTTCTTTGTCAGAGGAGTTTGACTGACAGAAAAATGGCCCAACATGTCTTCAAGTTGATTTTATCATTGATACTGCTCCTGGTTTGACACAGACCTAGGAAGGCTGCAAGGTGGTCAAGCAGGAGGGAGGTGGGGGAGAGAGGGAAAGGGAAATGGGACTTGATATACCACCTTTCTGTGGTATTTTGCAACTACATTCAAAGCGGTTTACATATATACAAGTACTTATTTTGTACCTGGGACAATGGAGGGTTAAGTGACTTGCCCACAGTCACAAGGAGCCGCAGTGTGAATCAAACCCAGTTCCCCAGGATCAAAGTCCACTGCACTAACCACTAGACTACTCCTCATAGGCCACATAGCAGAGAGAAAGAATGGCAGAGGAACAAGGGAGAGAGACACAGAAAGGAGTTGGCTTCATGGTAGGGGGACAGAGATAGAGAGAAAGGAGATGGCTTCTGGCAGTGGGGGAGAGAGAGACACAGAGATAGAAAGGCTGCATGGTGGGGGGGGAAGAGAGAGGAGGGAGATGGTTTAATGAGAGAAGTGTGGCTGCATGGTGGGTGGGAGAGAGAGAGAGAGAGAGATGCTTAACTTGGGGGTGAGGGGGCGGAAGAGAAGAAAGAGAAACCAGATCAGTGAAGAAGATGCAATCTGCTAGTCAGTTAGAGAGTATACATTTGCCAATAGAAGCCCCCATTCTGTTAGGGTCAAAAGAAACAAAAAGCTGGGTGGACATTCTATGAACTTTAATCTGCTCCAAATAGAAATCTGAGGGTCTCTTGCAGTCCAAAGTATGCAATACACTTTCACCTTTGTGGACATGAACTTTAGAGAAAAGGTTGGCAGGACTATTAGCTGGTTAAGATGGAAATCCAACATTACTTCAGAAGGCACCTTGGATAAGTGCGCGAAACCACTTTGGTTATTGGAAAACTTGTGCAAGGTGGATCAGCTGCCAAAGCTTGGAGCTCACTTACTTTGCAAGCTGAATTGACTGTCTTCAATAATAAGACTTTCCAAGTCAGGCAATTCAGACTGTAGGTTTCCAGTGGCTCAAACGGAGCTTTCAACAGCTGGGTAAGAACAACATTGATGTTTCACGACACTGCGAGTGATGGGAGGCTTCAACAGAAGTAAGCATCACACAAATTGAACAAAGGCTGTACAGTTACCTTCTACTTGATGATAAATTCCAGTAGTACTAAGGTAACTAACAGAGTCTGTCTTGAGACCTCACACAGAGGTCTGCCATCACACCAGATATCTTTCAGTTCCATTTAAAACAACATAGATTTCTACTTCAGTCTCTTCTGGCAGCTAGCAAGAACTGAGAGACTGTCAGGCAATTCAGAGAAGCCACTGTTAACCTCTCAACATCCAAGCAGTGAGGATGCAACAATATTCCCTGCTGTTGCATGATCAGTGTTGGAAAACATTTCAGTTTCACTGGACTTCGGATAGAAACATCCAGGAGAAGTGGGAATCAAACCTGCCTCTGTCAATAGAGAGCTATTAGGATCATGCTTCAGCTTCAGCAATTCATTATGAGGGGAATTGGATGATTATGCAAACAGAAGATCCTGCTCCCAATGGAACCAAAGTCTGGTTTGCCATGCAACTCTTTCCTGGAGTAAAACTGATGAATTGAGTAGCAAAAAAGTTGATCAAGGGGACGCCCCACTCTTGAAAATAATGCAGGAAACTTCACTCTCCAGGGATCACTTGCGATGTAGAAGAACTCATCTTGACTGCCAGATATGTGGTTCTGAGACATAGTCAGTGTGAAATGGCCCATTTTCACATCTTGGTATTATACCAACACAGGAAATATTATCCCATTCCTTCCTGCTGGTTCACATAGTACATTAGTACCCAGCTGGCCATTTAAACCAGGATAACCTTGTTGGACAACCAATCTCTGAAAAACATTACAGCATTCTATACATCCCTTTGATCTGATGAAGTTGCAACTGAGCAATCTATTGCTGCTGGTGTGAAAACCATCTACATGAACTCCCCGACCCAGTTTGGATACATCTGTCACCATAGTTGTTTGAATTTGAAAGGGCACTACTTTTGTCAGATTGGAATGGGTTGTCCACAATGACAGTGACTCCTGCAGAAGACTGGTGATAGATAGCACATTCCAAAGGCTCCCTGTAGACTGAGCTCACTTGGTGAATAAGATTCACTGGACCAGCCTCAAATGAAGGCATGGCAAGGGTGTTAGGTGAACTATGAATGATATGTGGCCCAGCATCCTCAATATTTGTTCAGCTGATACTTGCTGGTTCTGCTGTATTTCTTCCACAATGGACACCAAGGATGTGATCCTTTGTTCTGTAGGAAAGGAAGTTGTTTAAGTCATGTCCAGCACAGCTCCTAATAATGCCAATCAACTTATCAGATATAAACCAGACTTGGGAAAATTCATTAAGAATCCTAGTAACTGCAACTCCTGAATCCTCAGTTGGAGATTTATATCTCTCATGAGGAATGATGGGACATGATGAAAGGCCTGGGAACCCCTCTTCTGAGAAAACTTCTGGCTCTTCTTCACAGTCCCTGGAATGCTCCAAGTCAGACTCATAAAGATACTCCATGAGATATGTTTGAGTCTCTCCCTATCTTGAGCTACTTTCTCCCAAGTCAGATGATGGCCAGGGACTTCAAAACACCAAGGATTCCCAGTGCCTCAGTGAAGCTTTCTCCACTGATGCACTGGAGACTGACACCGGTGAGGCCAACAAATTTAAAGCCACTTCCAGGCCATGGTGTTGAGGTGTCTCCTGCATGGGTCTCTAGAATCGTCTGGACAGCTTCTTACTTTGACATCAATGATATCAAAGCTGCAGCATCGTGTTGAGCAAAGAAGCCAAAGCTCCCCACCCTCTTCTCAAACTTCTTCATGTGATGCTCTTCGAAGAATGCCATCAACAAAAGCATGGGCATTACAGTAGGAGTTATCACAGCCTCCTGAGTCACTTGGGGTGTATCAGAACTGGGATCTTGGGTCTGCGGTGGCTGTCATACCCTCTCCACTGGCAAAGAGGATGAGTGGTTCTCATGTCAAGATGCTTGGAGGACAAGGGTGACCTTGGTGCCTTGGTGTTCTCAGTGCCGTGCCTCAATGAGGAGTGATGTTGAGGTATCCCTTCCTCTGCAGGATAACCAACATCACATTCCCTTGGTACCCAACAAAGATGAGGACAAATCCTTCCTCCTCTTCAGGAGGGAACTGGAGGATGACTGTTCACAATAGCCCTTATTGACACTCAGTGCTGAGAGTCTCCAGTATCTCCAGGACCCATAGAGACCGATGTTCCCAATGCCAATTTCTCTGGACTGGTTTTATCTATGCTGAAAAGCTTCAGCTTCTGCAATTCTCTACCATGAAGCTCTCTTCTTGACATCTAGGAAAACAGAATACAATAAGAGCGATCATGGTTGGGTCCCAGGCATTACAGGCACCAACTATGAGTATCTGTAATGGATATGTTTCTGTTGCACCAAGAACACCTTTTGAAGCCATTTGGAAAAATAGCCACAGGGAAATAAATGATTCTGTGATGAAAAATGTACATGGATGGGAGCCTGAAGCCTAAAAATACCAAGCTTATGAAGCAAAAGAAACAAAGCATTTAAAAAAATAAACTGCTGGCAAACTCTACCTAAGGAATTTACCAGGGGGAAAAAAAGACAGCAAGATAAGTGACAGGATATACTCAACTCAAAAAAGAAAGCTGAGAAAAAAACCATGGTGGCTTCCGTGAGAAGAGCACACAGAAAAAAAACTCTGTTTCACACCAAAGAAAATGAAGACTGAGGTGGATCCTGCACCACAACAGCGGGTAGGAAGAGGCACACATGCTCAGTGAGATAGTTCTCAAAAGTTCTAGAAATGTGATGGGAAATTGTTTCTCAAACAGGCTCCATCAGATGATGTCACCCATACATGAAGATTCATCTATCCTATGTGTCCCTGGAGAAAAGGTTTATCCCCTACTTTCACTGATTAGGCAATATATTTCTCCCTTTGAGCTTCTCTTTCTCTTGGTAATTTTGCCTGCCCCCTCCTCCTCATTCTGTGCCTCTACTTCTTGAATGCTTTGTTTGTCGCTCTTACTTCTTTTCTTTCATTGGAACACTGAGGTCTCTTCATTTTCTTCCACTAACGAGCATACCTGATACAATGATTTGTTGCTATTATACATGTTTTAATGAGTGCTTGTTCAAGATAATGTTGCTGTTCAACAGCAATGTTCATTCATTTATTGTTTTTTGCCTTAACATAAAATGAAAGAGAAAACACAATTTATATAAACATTTTTGTTCTAACACCATTTTTCCACACGTTCCATAGATGTAATAGGAAAAAGTCATTTATCTCAAAAGACTAGATCCACCAGTTTTCTAGGAAATGTTATTTTGTTTTTTGGCTTTTATATGTTTGAATTTCACATTTAGGGCCCTGTTTACTAAGTAAGGCACGTTAGCATTTTTAACACACCTACAATTAGCGCGCGTGCTAACCGTATTGGCGCCTATAGGGATATTGTAGGTGTGTACATGGTTAAAAGCTTGTTAAAACACTAACGCACCTATAAGACGATTTAGTAAACAGGGCCCTTAATTATTTGTCTTTCCAAATCTGAGCTGAAAATGAGTAACAAGTTCAGATATAGTTGTTAGGTCCCTGCTAGGATGGATTACAACCTAAGAGCCCTATTTACTGAATCCCATGGTAAATTTACTTTCCATTCCTGTATCCAAGAATATCACATACTGCCTTGTTCAGCAACACAAAGAAATCAGACCCCAAGTTGGGCCCAGTATCTTTTAAAGGGCTAGACCCGCTACTGAAAAAATAAATACAAATTATTCCTCACCCCTTGATCCATTTTAAAATAGAAGTCCTCTTCCTCAGATCCATGGAACCTACTGGATATCTCACTGGTGGGTAATGAGAGACAGGAATAATCCCTAATTGGTCCTGCCCTAGCAGCTACTCCAGTAAAATTGGAAGACTCAGACCCTCTAGTGGTAGTCTCGTGGTAAATGAAAAATGAACTGGCTGAACTATTGTTAGTAATATGTAATTTATCTTTAAAATCAAGTGTGGTGCTGGAAGATTGGAGGGTAGCCCATGTAAGCCGATATATAAAAAATGTTCCAGAGGGGATATGGGAAATTATGGACCGGTGAGCCTGACGTCGGTGCCAGGAAAAATGGTAGAGACTATTATAAAGAACAAAATTACAGAGCATATTCAAAAGCATGGATTACTGAGACAAAGCCAACATGGATTTAGTGAAGGGAAATCTTGCCTCAACAATCTATTACATTTCTTTGAAGGGGTGAACAAACATGTGGATAAAGGCGAGCCGGTTGATATTGTGTATCTGGATTTTCCAAAGGCGTTTGACAAAGTACCTCATGAAAGACTCCAGAAGAAATAGGAGAGTCATGGGATAGGAGGTAGTGTCCTATTGTGGATTAAAAACTGGTTAAAGGATAGAAAACAGAGAGTAGAGTTAAATAGTCAGTATTCTCAATGGAGACGGGTAGTTAGTGGGGTTCCCCAGGGGTCTGTGCTGGGACCACTGCTTTTTAACATATTTATAAATGATCTAGAGATGGGAGTAACTAGTGAGGTAATTAAATTTGCTGACACAAAGTTATTCAAAGTTGTTAAATCGCAAAAGGATTGTGAAAAATTACAAGAGGACCCTATGAGACTAGGAGACTGGGCATCTAAATGGCAGATGACATTTAATGTGAACAAGTGCAAAGTGATGCATGAGGGAAAGAGGAACCCGAGCTATAGCTACATAATGCAAAGTTCCACAATAGGAGTCACTGACCAAGAAAGGAATCTGCATGAACAGATTTTGATATGCTCCACATCATCTGGTGAAAAATAACTCAGCGCGTTCAGTAAACTCTGTGTGTTCTCTCAAAGTTTAAATGGTCAAACTCTGTTCATATTTCTATTTGGTATAACTCTATGGCTCAAAGCCTCTCCTAGTCTCCGCAAAAAATGCTACTTCTCTAATATTTGGTCACCAATGCATTTATTGTCAGGTGTTAATGTTATTCCTTTTCAGGATTTTGGTGCTTGTCACAACATTTCTCACTCGCATAGAACTTTTTGGGAACATCTGACTCAGATCATTGAATGTCTCTATCCTGCGTCATCAGATCATCAATCCACAGTTTCCAGTTTCAGCAAACTATGTCAATCCCTCATGAGCCCAAAGTCTGCATCTAAATTGTATAAACTCATGCAATTGTCAAAACCTAACATATGTTCTGACCTTACTTCTGCATGGGGAAAATGAACTAAACGTCTCGCTATCCAGGAAGGAGTGGGATCTTTTTTGGACAAAAACTATGCGCTCCTTCTTTTCAGCTGCTCTTCTACAATCTACCTACTATTTTGTCCATAAATCCTACTGGACGTCAGTAAAACTTGCTAAAGTAAAACAAAGTACCTCAAAACTATGTTGGTCATGTCAAGCTGAAATGGGTTCACTAGATCATTTGCTTTTTTCCTGTTGTAATTTGCAATCACACTGGCATTCGGTTTGGGCCACTACTCAGAAGATATTTAAAATTCAAGATACTCTGTCCTTTAAAATACTAATCCTCAAGGCTTCAACTCCTGGCCTGCCAATCCCTCAAAAATATTTTAAATTGTTTAACTTAATGATTTCTCTTGCCCTCCATCTGATTGCACTGCATTGTTTCGTTTCATTAATGGTGGAACATAAGTACATATAAGTACTGCCATACTGGGAAAAGACCAAGAGTCCATCAAGCCCAGCATCCTGTCTCTGATAGCGGCCAATCCAGGCTTCAAGAACCCGGCAACCCCCCCCCCCCCCCCAAAAAAAAAAAATGTAATAATGTTCAATGGACTTTTCCCTCTGGAATCTGTCCAAACCCCCTTTAAATTCCGTAAGGCCAGCTGCTGTCACTACATTCTCCAGCAACGAGTTCCAGAGTCTACACGCTGAGTAAAGAAAAACTTTCTCCTATTTGTTTTAAATCTACCATATTCTAGCTTCATCTTGTGTCCCCTGGTTCTATTATTGTTTGAAAGTGTAAACAAACGCTTCACATCTGTCCGCTCTAATCCGCTCATTATCTTGTAGACTTCTATTATATCACCCCTCAACCGCCTTTTCTCCAAGCTGAAGAGCCCTAACCTTCTCAGCCTTCCTCATAGGGAAGTCGTTCCATTCCCTTTATCATTTTCGTCGCCCTTCTCTGCACCTTCTCTAATTCCTTTATATCTTTTTTGAGATGCGGCGACCAGAATTGGACACAATACTCGAGGTGCGGTCGCACCATGGAGCGATACAACGGCATTATAACATTCACGTGTTTGTTTTCCATCCCTTTCCTAATAATACTCAACATTCTGTGTGCTTTCTTAGCCGCCGCAGCACACTGAGCAGAAGTTTTTAACGTCTTATCAACGATGACTCCCAGATCCCTTTCTAGGTCCGTGACTCCTAACGCAGAACCTTGCATGACATAGCTGTAATTCGGGTTCCTCTTACCCACTTGCATCACTTTGCGCTTGTCAACATTGAACTTCATCTGCCACTTGGACGCACAATCCCACAGTCTCGCTAGGTCCTCCTTTAATCTTTCACACTCCTCCTGCGACTTGATGACCCTGAATAACTTTGTGTCATCTGCGAATTTAATTACCTCACTAGTTAATTCCATCTCTAGGTCATTTCTAAATATGTTAAAAAGCAGCGGTCCCAGCACAGACCCTTGCGGGACCCCACTAACTACCCTTCTCCACTGAGAATACTGACCATTCAACCCTACTCTTTGCTTCCTATCTTTCAACCAGTTCTTAATCCACAGTAATACCCTACCGCCGATCCCATGACTCTCCAGTTTCCTCAGCAGTCTTTCATGAGGCACTTTGTCAAACGACTTTTGAAAATCCAGATACACAATATCCACCGGCTCCCCATTGTCCACGTTTGTTCACCCCCTCAAAATAATGCAGTAGATTGGTGAGGCAAGACTTCCCTTCACTAAATCCGTGCTGACTTTGTCTCATCAGCCCATGTTTTTGTATGTGCTCTGTAATTTTATTCTTAATAATAGCCTCTACCATTTTGCCCGGTACCGCCTTCAGACTCACCGGTGTATAATCTCCCGGATCTCCTCTGAAACCTTTTTTAAAAATCGGCGTAACATTGGCTACCCTCCAGTCTTCTGGTACCACACTCGATTTTAAGGATAGATTGCATATTACTAAAAGTAGCTCTACAAGTTCATTTTTCAGTTCTATTAAAACTCTGGGATGAATACCATCAGGTCCTGGTGATTTATTACTCTTCAGTTTGCAGAACTGATCCAATACATCCTCCAAGTTTACAGAGAATTTGTTTAACTTCTCCGACTCGCCTGCTTCAAATACGCTTTCCGGCACCGGTATCTCTCCCAAATCCTCCTCGGTGAAGAAGGAAGCAAAGAATTCATATAATTTCTCCACTACGGCTTGGTCTTCCCTGATCGCCCCTTTAACACCATTTTCATCCAGCGGCCCAACCGATTCTTTAGCCGGCTTCCTGCTTTTAATCTATCTAAAAACATTTTACTATGTATTTTCGCTTCTAATGCTAACTTTTTATCAAAGTCCTTTTTTGCCCTCCTTATCTCCGCTTTGCATTTGGCTTGGCATTCCTTATGTTTCATCTGTTGTGTTCATACAGGCGATATGAGGAAATAGCTGCCATAAGGTTTGGTCATGTCTCATCCTTTTATAAGGCATGGTCACTGCTAGATAGCTATGTAATCCTATAAAAGGGAATTAACTTCCTAATAGTATGTTTGTATATGCTATTATACTTTATTTTTACCAACCCACTGTCACATTTATTTTTTTATTTTTTTTCTTATTTCAATAGTATATGCAGAGGTATGTTTCTAGAAATATTGTATTGTTTAAAATTAATAAATAAACTTTGAAAAAAAAAAAAGAAAGGGATCTCGGTATCGTTGTTGATGATACTTTGAAACCCTCTGCTCAGTGTGTTGTGGCGGCTAAGAAAGCAAATAGAATGTTGGGTATTATTAGGAAAGGAATGGGAAAAAAAAGTGAGGACGTTATAATGCCTTTGTATCGGTCCATGGTGCAACTGCACCTCGAACATTGTGTTCAATTCTGGTTGCCGCATCTCAAAAAAGATGTGGAAGGGCATAATCGAACGGGGCGCCCAAGTTTTCCTGAGGATGTCCTCGCAGAATTCGTTGCCAGAGAATGTGGTAAAGGCAGTTAGCTTAGCGGGATTTAAAAAAGGTTTGGATGGGTTCCTAAAGGAAAAGTCCATAGACCATTATTAAATTGACTTGGGGAAAATCCACTGCTATTTCTGGGATAAGCAGCATAAAATGTATTGAACTTTTTTGGGATCTTGCCAGGTATTTGTGACCTGGATTGGCCACTGTTAGAAACAGGAAACTGGGCTTGATGGACCTTTGCTCTGTCCCAGTGTGGCAATACTTATGTACTTATGTATTAGTGATAGGAGTCACAATGCCAAATAAGCTCTCTGGGTCTGAGGATACTATTTTTACTGAAGGAGTGACCAGGAATCACTCCTGCCTCATATTATCAACAGAGGCCCTTGGAAGGGGTGCTACAGGGGTGGGTTCAAGAGGCCTCTTATTTTAAAGTGGATTTGCAGTGGGGGGCTGTTTCTTCCTAAGTGCCAGTTCCTTTAAGTTGTTCCTGGGGAAAAAAGGAAACAATACCTTTTTAACCTACACAGTTCAATGAATAATGCAGTTTGCAAAATTTTAGCACAAGTTGCGTTATTCATTTTGCATAATGATAAGCATGTAAACACTATTTACAAAATCACATGTCATACTGAGTTATTGGCAAAATCACACTGAGGGGAATTCTATATATGGCGCTGAACATTGGGTACTACTTCCATGCCCAATATTTGGTACAAACAAGCATTATAACAGATGCAAGGCACCAAAACTAAAGATCTGCGTGAAAAGTGAATGATACATACCTGTAGCAGGTGTTCTCCGAGGACAGCAGGCTGATTGTTCTCACGACTGGGTGACGTCCGCGGCAGCCCCCACCAACCGGAAGAAGCTTCGCGGGCGGTCCGCACGCAGGGCACGCCCACCGCGCATGCGTGGCCGTCTTCCCGCCCGTGCGTGACCGTTCCCGCCAGTTGAATGACAAGCAAGAAACAACATGAAAACGCAACTCCAAAGGGGAGGAGGGAGGGTAGGTGAGAACAATCAGCCTGCTGTCCTCGGAGAACACCTGCTACAGGTATGTATCATTCACTTTCTCCGAGGACAAGCAGGCTGCTTGTTCTCACGACTGGGGTATCCCTAGCTCTCAGGCTCACTCAAAACAAGAACCCAGGTCAATTGAACCTCGCAACGGCGAGGGTATAACAGAAATTGACCTACGAAGAACAACTAACTGAGAGTGCAGCCTGACCAGAATAAATTCGGGTCCTGGAGGGTGGAGTTGGATTTACACCCCAAACAGATTCTGCAGCACCGACTGCCCGAACCGACTGTCGCGTCGGGTATCCTGCTGGAGGCAGTAATGTGATGTGAATGTGTGGACAGATGACCACGTCGCAGCCTTGCAAATCTCTTCAATAGTGGCTGACTTCAAGTGGGCCACTGACGCTGCCATGGCTCTAACACTATGAGCCGTGACATGACCCTCAAGAGCCAGCCCAGCCTGGGCGTAAGTGAAGGAAATGCAATCTGCTAGCCAATTGGAGATGGTGCGTTTCCCGACAGCGACCCCTAGCCTGTTAGGGTCGAAAGAAAACAATTGGGCGGACTGTCTGTGGGGCTGTGTCCGCTCCAAGTAGAAGGCCAATGCTCTCTTGCAGTCCAATGTGTGCAACTGACGTTCAGCAGGGCGGGTATGCGGCCTGGGGAAGAATGTTGGCAAGACAATTGACTGGTTAAGATGGAACTCCGACACCACCTTCGGCAGGAACTTTGGGTGGGTGCGGAGCACTACTCTGTTGTGATGAAATTTGGTATATGGAGCATGAGCTACTAGGGCTTGAAGCTCACTGACCCTACGAGCTGAAGTAACTGCCACCAAGAAAATGACCTTCCAGGTCAAGTACTTCAGATGGCAGGTATTCAGTGGCTCAAAAGGAGGTTTCATCAGCTGGGTGAGGACGACGTTGAGATCCCATGACACAGCAGGAGGCTTGATAGGGGGCTTTGACAAAAGCAAGCCTCTCATGAATCGAACGACTAAAGGCTCTCCAGAGATGGCTTTACCTTCCACACGATAATGGTAAGCACTAATCGCACTAAGGTGATTCCTTACTGAGTTGGTCTTGAGGCCAGACTCCAATAAGTGCAGAAGGTATTCAAGCAGGTTCTGTGCAGGGCAAGAACGAGGTTCTAGGGCCTTGCTCTCACACCAAACGACAAACCTCCTCCACTTGAAAAAGTAACTCTTTTTAGTGGAATCCTTCCTAGAGGCAAGCAAGACACGGGAGACACCCTCAGACAGACCCAACGCAGTGAAGTCTACGCCCTCAACATCCAGGCCGTGAGAGCCAGGGACTGAAGGTTGGGGTGCAGCAACGCTCCATCGTTCTGCGAGATGAGAGTCGGAAAACACTCCAATCTCCACGGTTCTTCTGAGGACAACTCCAGAAGAAGAGGGAACCAGATCTGACGGGGCCAAAAGGGCGCTATCAGAATCATGGTGCCGTGGTCTTGCTTGAGCTTCAGTAAGGTCTTCCCCACCAAAGGTATGGGAGGATAAGCATACAGGAGGCCGGTCCCCCAATGGAGGAGAAAGGCATCCGACGCCAGTCTGCCGTGGGCCTGTAGTCTGGAACAGTACAGAGGCAGCTTGTGGTTCGTCTGAGAGGCGAAAAGGTCCACCGAGGGGGTGCCCCACTCTCGGAAGATCTTGCGTACCACTCTGGAATGAAGCGACCACTCGTGCGGTTGCATGACTCTGCTCAGTCTGTCGGTCAGACTGTTGTTTACACCCGCCAGGTATGTGGCTTGGAGGAGCATGCCGAACTGGCAAGCCCACCGCCACATGCCGACGGCTTCCTAACACAAGGGGCGAGATCCGGTGCCCCCCTGCTTGTTGGTGTAATACATTGCAACCTGATTGTCTGTCCGAATTTGAATAATTTGGTAGGACAGCCGGTCTCTGAAAGCCTTCAGTGCGTTCCAGATCGCTCGGAGCTCCAGGAGGTTGATCTGCAGATCCTTTTCCTGGAGGGACCACAGACCCTGGGTGTGAAGCCCATCGACATGAGCTCCCCACCCCAGGCGAGATGCATCCGTCGTCAGCACTTTCGTGGGCTGCAGAATTTGGAATGGACGTCCCAGGGTCAAATTGGTCCGGATGGTCCACCAGAGCAGTGAAGTGCGGCAACTGGTGGAGAGGCGGATGACATCTTCTAGATTCCCGGTGGCTTGAACCCACTGGGAAGCTAGGGTCCATTGAGCAGATCTCATATGAAGACGAGCCATGGGAGTCACATGGACTGTGGAGGCCATATGACCCAGAAGTCTCAACATCTGCCGAGCTGTGACCTGCTGAGACGCTCTGGTCTGCGAAGCCAGGGACAAGAGGTTGTTGGCCCTCGCTTCGGGAAGGAAGGCCTGAGCCGTCTGGGTATTCAGCAGAGCTCCTATGAATTCCAGAGACTGGGTTGGCTGGAGATGGGACTTTGGGTAATTTATCACAAACCCCAGCAGCTCCAGGAGTTGAGTAGTGCACTGCATGGACCGGAGGGCTCCTGCCTCCGAGGTGTTCTTGACCAGCCAATCGTCGAGATATGGGAACACGTGCACTCCCAGCTTGCGTAGATACGCCGCCACCACCACGAGGCACTTTGTAAACACTCGTGGGGCAGAGGCGAGCCCAAAGGGCAGCACACAATACTGAAAGTGCTGTGCGCCCAGGCGGAATCTGAGATACTGTCTGTGAGCTGGCAGTATCGGGATGTGAGTGTATGCATCCTTTAAATCCAGGGAACATAGCCAATCGTTTTTCTGAATCATTGGCAGAAGGGTGCCCAAGGAAAGCATCCTGAACTTTTCTTTGACCAGGAATTTGTTCAGGCCTCTCAGGTCTAGGATGGGACGCATCCCCCCTGTTTTCTTTTCCACAAGGAAGTACCTGGAATAGAATCCCTGCCCTTCCTGCCCGGGTGGTACGGGCTCGACCGCATTGGCGCTGAGAAGGGCGGAGAGTTCCTCTGCAAGTACCTGCTTGTGATGGGAGCTGAAGGATTGAGCTCCCGGAGGACAATTTGGTGGCAGGGAGGCCAAATTCAGGGCGTATCCGCACCGCACTATTTGGAGAACCCACTGGTCGGAGGTTATGAGAGGCCACCTTTGGTGAAAAAATTTTAACCTCCCTCCGACCGGCAGATCGTCCGGTACGGACACTTTGAGGGCGGCTATGTTCCCGTGGATCCAGTCAAAAGCCCGTCCCCGGCTTTTGCTGTGGAGGCGCAGGGGGCTGCTTAGGCGCACGCTGTTGACGAGAACGAGCGCGCTGGGGCTGTCCCTGTGCCTGGCGAGGCCTTCGGGCCGGCTGGGTGTACCTACGCCTTGCAAAGGAATAGGGCGCAGCCTGCCGGGCCCGGGAAAAACGTCCACCTACTGAGGTGGATGCTGAAGGTGCCCGGTGGGAGAGCTTGTCGAGGGCGGATTCCCGCTGATGCAGTTGGTCCACCAGCTGCTCGACCTTCTCACCAAAAATGTTATCCCCCCGGCAAGGGACGTCGGCCAGTCTCTGCTGGGTGCGGTTGTCCAGGTCAGAGGCACGCAGCCATGAGAGCCTGCGCATCACTATACCTTGGGCCGCAGCACGAGATGCCACGTCACAGGTGTCATAGATACCCCTGGACAGGAACTTTCTGCACGCCTTCAGCTGCCTGACCACCTCCTGATAAGGCCTGGACTGCTCCAGCGGGAGCTTGTCGACCAGGTCCGCCAGTTGCTTCACATTGTTCCGCATGTGGATGCTCGTATAGAGCTGGTATGACTGGATGCGGGTCACGAGCATGGAGGATTGGTAGGCCTTCCTCCCAAACGAGTCCAGAGTGCGAGACTCCCGCCCCGGGGGCGCCGAGGCGGTATCCCTCGAACTCCGTGCCCTCTTGAGAGCAGAATCCACGACCGCCGAGTCATGGGGCAATTGTGGCCGCATTAACTCTGGGTCCGAGTGGATCCTGTACTGGGACTCTGCTTTCTTGGGGATGGTGGGATTAGTTAATGGTCGCATCCAGTTCCGAAGCAGTGTCTCCTTGAGGACATTGTGCAGCGGTACCGTGGTGGACTCTCTAGGTGGTGATGGATAGTTGAGGACCTCGAGCATCTCAGCCCTCGGCTCATCCACAGAGACCACGGGAAAGGGAATGCAAATAGACATATCCCGCACAAAGGAGGCAAAAGAGAGACTCTCAGGGGGCGAGAGCTTTCTCTCTGGTGAAGGCGTGGGGTCCGAGGGGAGACCCGCAGACTCCTCTGAGGAGAAATATCTGGGGTCCTCCTCTTCCCCCCACGAGGCCTCTTCCTCGGTATCGGACATGAGCTCATGTAGCTGAGTCCGGAACCGGGCCCGGCTCGACGTCGAGGCACCAGGGCCTCGGTGTCGTCGAGCGGTGGACTCCCGCGCCGGCGGGGACGAAGCTCCCTCCATCGACGTCGACTCCACCTGCGTGGCGTTCGAGACCGGCGCCGCAAGCGGCGGCGTCGTCGACGGCCTCGGCACCGGGCTAGAGCTCGCCGGCGCCACAGTCATCACAGCCTGGCGCATCAGCCCTTCCAGGATCCCCGGAAGGATGGCTCGGAGGCACTCGTCCAGGCCCGCTGTCGGGAAAGACGTGGGAGCCGGTAGAGGCATCGGTGCCGGAAGCTGCTCGGGTCCAGGAGACTGCACCGAAGTGCTAGGACCCTGACGTGGCGGTACCTCCACCACCGAGGGGGACCTCTCCTCTCGACGCGGACGCTTCGGCGTCGACTCCTCTCCGATACCGAGAGCCGGATGCGTCGAGGGCGACCGGTCACGGTGCTTCTTTGCCTTCTTACGGTGCCCGTCCCCGGTGCCGGGTGGTATGGAGGAGGAGGAGGTCGATCCCCCTCGGTCCCGAGGAACCGGGTCAGACAGGGTTCGGTCCCGAGGGCCACGGGCTGAAGGAGTGACCAGGGCCGACTGCCCACGCGGTCTCTCACCTCTACCCTCACCGGAGGACCGGCGGGCCGACGGGACCTGTTCTCCTGGGGTCGATGCCATTGATGCCGATTTTTCGGGCATCGATACCGGTACCGAAGGACCGGGCGTCGATACCGATGCCGTCGAAGTAGACGTCGAGGGGCCGGCGCAAGTTCCAAAAAGACGGTCCCGCAGAACTTGCCTCGCAACCTGAGTCCGTTTCCGGAGACCGAGACACAGGGAACACGACTTGATATTGTGCTCCGGCCCGAGGCACTGGAGGCACCAAGCGTGGGTGTCGGTCTGCGAGATCGGCCGGCCGCACCGACCACACTTCTTAAATCCACTCGGGACCTTCGAGGACATCGACGGAAAAATCGCGTCGGCGAAGTTAAAGTCGTCGATGGTGGCGGAAATCACACCTCGAAAAAATAAATCGATCGCGCGGCCACAAGGCCGCAACGCGACGCCCTCGCTAGAAATGAGGGAAAAAGGAGCGCGTGCTCTTTTTTTTTTTTTTAAAGAAAAGAAACTGGGGCACGCGGTAACCAAAAAACTAAACAAAACTAAACAAAATCGCGTAAACGCGACGGTCTTTCCGGGGCTGCGAAGGGAGAGTGGCGACGGCACGACTCTCCTCAGGCGCGGAAAAGAAAAGACTGGCGGGAACGGTCACGCACGGGCGGGAAGACGGCCGCGCATGCGCGGTGGGCGTGCCCTGCGTGCGGACAGCCCGCGAAGCTTCTTCCGGTTGGTGGGGGCTGCCGCGGACGTCACCCAGTCGTGAGAACAAGCAGCCTGCTTGTCCTCGGAGAAACACACTTACACTTCCATTTATAGAACAGCAGCTGTTTCAGCGTGGAACTGCAAAGGGGACATAATGATGAGAGGTCTAGGGGTGGGCCAGAGGCATTCCATTAAAATGCGTGCATTGTTATAGAATTGGGGGAATCTGCGCCCAGCTTATGTGTCAGCATTTACACCTGTTTTCAGGTGTTATAACTCCTTGCACCCAATGTTGAGTACAAATCCTAGTGCTACATGCTATTCCATAAAGGGTGCTGATCCCGGAGTGCCCATTATAGAATACTATTCAGCGTTAATTTTTTTTAGACACTGAATTTTGAGCACTATTTATAGAACTTTCCGCATTGGGGGAAATTCTACAACAAGGCATCTATTCTGAAAAGGAAAAATAAGCACCTGCTCTGCTTTATACGACATTAGTATAACGGGCGAAATATGCACCTGCCATTTAGGTACAAGCACTTTTTTGTTAACCAAAGAGCTAGTTTAAGTGCTTGCACCTGAATGTCATTGATCAGGAGTCCTCGTATCCAGTCCTCAACGTCCACAACCCAGCCTTTTTTAAAGATTTCCACAATGATTATGTATGAGATCTATTTCCATGCAGTAGAAGTATTGCTCCATGTGCAACCACACCTTGAATACTATGTCCAATTCTGGTCGCCGCATCTCAAAAAAGATATAAAGGAATTGGAGAAGGTGCAGAGAAGGGCAACAAAAATGATAAAAGGGATGAAACGACTTCCCTATGAGGAAAGGCTGAGAAGGTTAGGGTTCTTCAGCTTGGAGAAAAGGAGGCTGAGGGGTGATATGATTAGAAGTCTACAAAATAATGAGTGGAGTAGAGCGGACAGATGTGAAGCATTTGTTTACACTTTCAAACAACAATAGAACCAGGGGACACAAGATGAAGCTAGAATATGGTAGATTTAAACAAACAGGAGAAAGTTTTTCTTTACTCAGCGTGTAGTTGGACTCTGGAACTCGTTGCCGAAAAATGTAGTGACAGCAGCTGGCCTTACGGAGTTTAAAGGGGGTTTGGACAGATTCCAGAGGGAAAAGTCCATTGAACATTATTAAAAATTAATTTCTTTTTTTTTGGGGGGGGGGAGGGGGTTGCCGGGTTCTTGAAGCCTGGATTGGCCGCTGTCGGAGGCAGGATGCTGGGCTTCTTTTCCCAATATGGTGGTGCTTATGTTCTAATACAAACAGATCTCATACATATTCATTGTGGAAATCCTGAAAACCAGGCTGGGTTGTGGATCTCAATGACTGGATTTGAGGACCTTTGTCAAAAATGCACACGTAACTTGTAGAAGTCTATAAGTTATGCATGGGTGTGTACAGCCAATGCTCCATCCATATTCTATATCTCTATGTCTACCTGTAAAATATATGCTACAGAAGATATGTATGTATTTACAAAACAGAGCTTAGACAGAATTTTGGCATTTACACACATGTATGTACAAATATACGCACATATACCACTATTCTAAACATTATACAACAGAGAGGGTCAAAGTACACAGCACAAGCAGTCCAGAAAAAAAAAGCACAAAGGGCTTTCAAGAATGGAAGTGAGCTTTATTAGTGACCTGACATGGGCCATGTTTTGGCGTAACAAACACCTGCCTCAGGGGTCAATTCTACAATATAAACAAACACGAAATAAAACATTACAAGAAATATAGTAGAAAAACAATGTGAATATATAATGCATAACTGTACTTTGACACTTTGACTTAAAACACATAAATACACTAATTAAAACTGAAAACATAAATACAAAAAACTGAAACAATGAAATAGTACCTCATGTACAATGATGATCCAAACAAGTGCATGATAAACACAACTGTCATGAAATGCCTAACCAGCTGCCTGAGGCTATATGGCCACTTAGAGGGTCTATCCCCAGCACAGCTCAGATCCGCCTGCACCTGCCACTTGTGCTCCACACTAGCACCATCCTCCCACCGACTGGGATTCTTTATCAGTCCAGACAGGCAAGGTGAACAAACAAATATGTTTATTCTCAGAACTTGAACAATGAACAAAATAGAAATGTGCAAACAGTAACAAGTAAATCAAAAATGGATCAATTAGAAAACTAATTAAACATCTGCATATTGTCTAAACAGTACCTGGGAAGATCAGGACATATATCTGTTCACAGAGCCTTAGCGAAGAGATTTGTCTCTCTTTTCTCCTGGGCTAAGACTGAAGCAACAGCCAGTACTACTGGGTAATTTTTCAAACTCCAGGCCAATCAGAGCACAGTTAACAAGATTTAAAAGTATACTGTTGCTTGTTTCCTGCTTGTGTTAAAGGAAAAGAACATTCAGGGCCAGACGCACTAAACTTAACGAGCCAGCAACGTGGTTTTTAAACCAGTTCTAGCCAGTCTAGCGAGCAAGTAGTAAAACAAGACATGCACAAAAGAGTTCTCCGAGCCATTTTCCTGTCACGGTAGCAGCTAACAAAAACGGAATGCAAATGATCTAAAAGTTATTATAATGAGCTAATTAGTATTATAATGTGCATGCAAGGCGGATGCGCAGCCGTTTTCCGACACCATGCACCGTGAAAAACCTAACGGGAGGTCTGCACCTCTCGTTAATGCCTGGCTGGGGCTGCTGTGAGCAGGACCCATGCAAAGATCAAGGAAGACCAGTGGGAAGAGGAGGACGCCCATCGCAAAAATTGGAAGAAAAAAAACGTCCAAAGGGAAGAAAAGGGACGTCCTTTGAAGTGCCTAACACTTGGATGTCCTTCACTCAAAAAAAAAAAAAAAAGGACGTCCCTGACGAGCACTTGGACATTTTTTTTTCTTCAGATTTTGTGATGGGCGTCCTTCTCTTGGACGTGTTTTTCTTACGACTAAGGTGCCCAAAATGACCACCGCTGGAGAAAATCGGGGATCGGGAAGTGCGAGGACATCCAAATCAAAACTATTTGGATGTCCCTTTCGATTATACCCCTCCAGGTCTCTCTCAGCCAATCACAGCGCGTTTAGCTGTCACTGATGTCACATTTGTTGGTCTTTGAGTGGTCGTAGTGTCATAGTAATGCATTAATAAAAAACTCAAGTGAAATAAATAGGTAAAATATGCATTGTAACGCATAAAAAATATGATGGGGGCAGGATGATGATAGTGTCTAAACCAGTGGTACCCAAACCTGGTCCTTGAAGCACCCCAGTGAGACAGGTTTTCAGGATACTCACAATGAATATTCATGAGAGAGATTTGCATGCACTGCCTCCGCTGATGCAAATCTATCTCATGAATATTCATTGTGGGTATCCTGAAAACCTGACTGACTAGGATGCCTCCACGACCAGGTTTGGGAACCACTGAACATAAGAGTTGCTGCGTTTGACTAAAAGGCTAGCGTCAAAGTACTGGATTGAGTGTGATGTAACAACAAAGTGATATGTGAAATCATAAACTCCAGACTGCCCAAAACACAGCAGCCAGGCTGCTATTAAAGAGAACACGCTTCGAAAATGCCAAACCTCTTCGAGAAAAATTGCACTGGCTCCCAATCAAAGAACGGATCACCTTCAAAATCTGCACCTTAGTCCACAAAATCATATACGGCGTAGTCCCAGGATACATGACAGACCTCATAGATCTGCCAATAAGAAACAAAGTCAAATCGTCAAGCTTCTACCTAAACCTACATTACCCAAATTGCAAAGGACTGAAATACAAAACAACTTATGCATCCGGATTCTCATACATAAGCAAAAACTATGGAATGGCCTCTCAAAAACTGTGAAAACAAAGAACGGCCACTTGAACTTCAGAAAATCACTAAAAACCAATCTCTTCAAAATGGCCTACCCCAACGACCCCACGTAAACCTCTTCACCCAGCAACACAGCATGACTATAATCATACTGGACAACACGCAATCTTAATCCCTTGCGACCCTCTACTTATAATTCATACGATCACTATACAACTTTGTATCTGTTATCAACTGACTGGGCAAACGCCTTGACGGTACTATGTAAGCCACATTGAGCCTGCAAATAGGTCGGAAAATGTGGGGTACAAATGCAATAAAAAAATAAACTGTGTATAAGTAAAAATGCTAGCATCAGAGTGCTGAAATAGGCATGCTGTGGTGACAAAAAGTTGGATGTCAAATGGTGCTATAATCACTTTTGTTATGTAGTGGTTGGCTGGTGTATGAGACCTGTGGAACAATCCTATGGTGCATGCAGGGCCGGTCTTAGGGAGAGGCGACCGAGGCGGCCTCATAGGGCCCCGCGCGGCGCGCCTCAACTCTGCCTCTCCCCGCTCGCTGCCTCAGACGTCGCCGTCGGACCACAACAGCCACCAACCAATCGCGCCATCAATCATGATCCGATCCCGCTGCTCGCTCCGGACCGCGATCATCGGTCGCTCCCCCCCCCCCCCCCCCCCCCGCCAGCTCCTGCCTCCCAGTCCCAGCCTGAGACGAGTCCGACGTCGATGCTGACGACAGAGTTGCAACTTGCAGCGGCCCACCCCAATCCAAAGACAGACAGTTGCAGCAGCCACAGGCAGTACGACGGCTTCGCTTACCCAGCTTTTCCCTTCCGCCTTCCCGCTCAATGTCCTGCCTTCGTTCTGATGAGATACTTCCTGTATCCGCGAGGGCGGGCGGGAGTCATTGAGCGGGAAGGAGCTGGAGAGTGTGGTCGTCGGACTGAGCGGAGGTGAGCAGCCTGCAGCCATCGGGAAAAGGAGCTGGAGCCAGGGAGCGTCGTGGTCTGGTCGGAGGTGGAGAGCGGAGGTGAGCAGCAGCATTTTGAACTCGTTTCTGCTGTAGATTATGCTTTCACCTTACAAAATGAGTCCTTTGCAGTGTTTAATTGCCCATTAAGTAAATAAGTGCTGAGCCTGAAACAAGGATCTGTCTGTTGGACTGGGGTTCTATGTTTCAAACAAAAGCCAACTTTGAAGCACTCTGCTCAGCTCTGTGGCTCTTTAAGGGGCTGTACCAATCCAGTGAATCTAAGAAGGGAGAGTAAATTGATAGCTGAGAATTACTGTCCATTTGCCCTCCAATATCCAAGGGAAGATTTTTCATAATAACTTTTGGGTTATCACTATCCATATAAATGCTAGAAAAGAATAAAGTGATAATGTAGCATTAAATTGCTTCTAAATAGCAGAGATGGATGTAAAAACCTCACATGGTTTATTTTCTTTTCATTGTTTTTTCTTACTTTGCTAAGTTTGTAAACATTTCTTTTTCCTGATACTTTGATTCAGACTAGCAATTCCGAGGTGACGAAAGCCATCGTGACTCTCAGACCTATCATATTTGATTAGAGGAGCAGAGAACTACGGAAGCCAGAATCTCTAATGCCACAGACGCTCCTAGTGACTTTGCACAGGTCACTTCAGGAAAAAACATTTCTTATGACCCAGTTGGGGTGTAATTCTGGAAGCAGGCACCTAAATTTAGGTGGTACATGCATAAATGCTGGTATTCTAGTCATTTATATGGGTATGTGGAATCAGATATGTGTAAATGACAATTTGCCACTGCTCTTTAGATCCAGGACAAATAAATCTATCTAGCTAGCTAGCTATTTGTTCTAGATCTAAAGTACTGGTGTATATATAACTTTATTCTGTGCCCCCCCCCCCCCCAAAAAAAAAAAAAAAATCCTCTCCAATGGCCAGAAAATGTGGTAAAAGCAGTTAAAGGTCCATAAGTCATTATTAGGATGGACTTGGGAAAATCCACTGCTTATTCCTAGGATAAACAGCCTAACATCTGTTTTACTCTTTTGGGATCTTGCCAGGTACTTGGAAACAGGAGACTGGGCTTGATGGCCCTTCGATCTATCCCAGTATGGCAACACTTATGTTCTGTACAGAGAATAGTAACGTTTTTGGAATCCAATGGTTTTAGAGACAGGTCTTGACAGACAAATCTGATTAATTTCTGATGAGTTGGATCAAGTAGAATCCTCTGAATAAGCATCAGGTGTCACTTCAGAATACTCCTCCTTAGAATCTGTGCTTGACTCAATCATTCTGCCTGGAATATGCACTAATGAGATTCCAGAGATAAGAGAACACTTTGAATGCATAATTATATGCATCCTCTTGAAGGATCTACATATGGTCGTTAATAAAAGGAACTCATTGTGAACACTATCCACCCTAAAAGGGTGTTTTGTGGCTCTACATGAGAATTGTGATGATATGATCCCTTGTTTCATAATGTTGATGGTCTGCATTTTCCGTATGGGTGGTATATTGGTGTATTAGGTTCTGCCCAGTGTAATATTTATGGTACAGTAAGGTTCTGAGTGTGTTTTTGCACAAAGTTGTGCATAGTGTTTTGCAGTTGAGCAATTGTGGTTAGTATATGCTTTGAGCAACCACTTTATTCTTTGTCATATGATACATATCTAATATCTAAATTTAATTAAAAGTCTGTCTCTAATATAGCTGATTTATGGAAACATTTGGTACTGTAAATGTGTTGTGGTTTTGTCTTTAGTGGGAACCTCTGCACTTACATCTTTTTTGGCTACTTGGGGTTGGGGATCTCTGTGTTGCCTCTCTGGTTTGATGGGTTACAGAGTAATAAGGGAATTTGAAAGTACTGGATCTTTTCTTCTTAATTAATATTTTTCCTTTATTCTCCTTTGTTATGAGAATTGGAACTACTAATTGTAGTGGACTTGAACTGAATAATTTCTGGGGAGGGGGGGGGGTTCAATCAGTTTCTCTGTACAGGTTTAGCTTCATTTGTCTTTATTTGAAATTTCATAAATAAAAAAATTTCTAAAAATTGAATAATCTTATCAATGGGGTGGAGCTAGGGTGGGGGTGGAGCTAGGGCAGGGCTAGGGTGGGGGCGGGGCTAGGATGGGGCCCCACCAAATTGGTCTGCACAGGGCCCCGCACATGCTAAGACCGGCCCTGGGTGCATGACATAAGCAATACAATACTGAACCCTTATGGTATAATGAACTATGTATTACAATACTGAATTTGTCTGTTAGGACTAATATGCATGACAATAGATCTTTAGAGGACATAAAAAGCAAACATAAGATACCAAGAAGGTGATCCTTAAGTGACACAACGTGTTCAAAATAGAATGGAAAACAAATAACATTAAAAAAACAATTAAATGAAAATATACATTCAGTCCAAAAAAATAAGTAAAACATGAATTGATGTCAGTAAATGAAGATAAAAACTTAAAAAGTGTCAAAGTACAGTAAAAGATCACAATCCAATGTAATAAATAAAAACACTAAAAAAATAGAAAGATACAAATATATAACAAGTTAATATTAAAATTAAGGAGACTCCATAAAGGACCTTGCAAATAGGAACAACACATATTCGAACGGACAAAACTTCAGATCGAAGGGACCTACGGATCATCACTGAACGTAAAAAGGACTTGATCTAATCACATTATAAGACTGAATAGTCAATCTCTGCATTTAGACCTGCTGGTTGAACAGTGTGGAGTTCAAAAAAGCTTCACTGTTCTTGTTGCAGTAGTAGCTGATTAATGTCTCCTCCACACAAAGGGTTGCTAATGACCTTGAGAACAAACAATCTAAATTCTTCAAAAGAATGTGAAAATTCTCAACAGTGTTGAAGGAGGGAAGCAGCAAGATTCTCTCTCCATACATTACTTCTGTGTTCAATTATCTTTGTTTTCACTTTCCTCACAGGTTTACCTATATAAATTAGAAAGCAGGAGGAATGGATTACGTAAACAAACCTTTTGGTGTTAGTCAGAGTCATGTTTCAAGTGGTAGGTTTTTCCTGTGCATGGATGTGTGAAAATATCCAAAGTCAGAGAGGAGGTGCAGACAGAGTAAATGCCACAGGGGCAGTGACCAGAGGAGGTAGAAGGTTGCACTCTTGCAACAGGCAGGGCAGTCGGTGCAATGCTCTCCCTAATGTTTCTGCCTCGTGTGTATGCAACTGTCAGATTTTTTATTTCTGAAACATGGGTGTCCTTCCAGTATATGTCAATTTTTTCACAACATTTTCTGTGTATCTTTGGACAAGGATGAAAACTTTAAGCTGCATACAATGTCAGGTGCTATTCTATTGGTCCTTGGGTATAACAGTGTATCTCGATCTGTTGCCCTTGCCTTATTCTAACCTTCAACTATACAATGTGGAGGATATTCTCTTTCCTCAAACCTTTTATTCATTGTAGTGGTTTATTTTTCAAACTCACCGAAAGTGGTGCAAAGCCTTCACAGACTGAGAAACTGTGAAAAGGAAAGGTTCTCTTTCAGATTCCTTTTGTGGAAACTCTTGAAATGCAGAAATTGGATTTGTCTGTAGGCTTTCTGAAGATGGTGACCCATCTGTATCTTTGATGATCAGGAGATCCAAAAAATATATTTCTGTTGTGATGCATGGTGAATCTAAGATGGGGATCCAGAGAATTCAACCAAGCATGGAATTCCTGTAACCTTTCATTACTTCTGCTCCGCAGCATCAGAATATTGTTCATATATCTTTTCCAAAAGCAGTCCTCCTGTAGAAATGGATGTTCAGTCAAAAGCAAAAATTCAAAATGGGTGACATACAAAATAGCAATGTCTGGGGCCATAGTGGCCACCATTGCAGTTCCTTTGATCTGTTTATATAACTTGTCATGGAAACAAAAAAACGTTTTCTTTCAGAGCCAGAAAACTAGCTGGATGATACAAGCTGAAGGTATTCTATGTGGTCTGGGCCTATCATTAAATTTCCACAAGAATCTCAAGAGCTTGCTCTTCAGGAATGTTGGTATAAAAAGCCTCAATATCAAAGGTGACCAAAACTAAATCTTTCAGATTGCCATCAAAATCATTAAGAAGAGTAATGACAGGTGAGGAGTCCCACACATAGGATTGGACTTGGCTGATGAAAGGCCTCAGAAATGCATTTACAAAAATAGATAGTGGTTCCAAAAGAGAACCTTTCGCTGAAACAATCAGTCTACCTGGAGGGTTGACCAATGTTTTATAAATCTTCGACAGAACTACTACTACTACTACTTAGCATTTCTATAGCACTGCTAGGGTTACGCAGCGCTGTACAATTTTAAACAAGGGGAAGGACAGTCCCTACTCAAGAGAGCTTACAAAGAACATATATTATGGGAGTAACTGGATTCTTTACCAGTAAGAAATCTCTTTCTTTATCTCTTTAGTAGGATCCTGGTCTATTGGCAGATAAAAAAAAGGAGTCTGATAGCTGAAGTGATATTTCCACAATATAGACACTTGTGTTCATAATGACGCCACTACCTTTATCAGCCAGTTTGATTCTGATATCTGTATTTTCTCTTCAATTTTTTAATGTACTTTTTTCTTCTTTAGAGAGGTTGCAGAAGGTACATTTCTTACAGTGCTCTAATCTGATCACATTCCTCAATACACACTGGGAGAAGGTGGAGATTACAAAGTCTGATGGAATGGGAGGTGGGGGGGGGGGCCCAACATGATGTTTTCTTAACTACAGATTTGTCCATATTGGGAACAGGATTTTCATTTTTAAAAAGAGGGAGATATGTAACTGTCTCTGAAATCGACACAGGTCGATCCCAGTTTGCTTAGGGTCATACGGTGTAGTGGGAATAAATTTTAGGCCATTTTGTAAAACGTCTGGTCTTGACTGAGGGTTGGAAGGAAAAAATCTTGACTGAGAACATGTCTAGAAAGATTAACTATTGGGATGTCGAAAACCTGTGGGGTTGATTCCAATAATTGTGTGATCTCCAGCCTCTGCCCCTGCATTCTGTCCTGCATTGTGGTCGATAATCTGTGCTGTATAGTGGTTGGTACTCCTGAGTTGATTCCTTCCACTTGATGATCCCATAGTTTGTCTAAAAAAAAATGCTCTGCTCTTGGGTTTCTCTGTTTTTAACTGCATGATCTTCTCTCGGCATGGAACATGGTGAAATAAATGATTAACATTCACTTTATAGAATTACCCATTAGTGCAAATTAACATACATTAATTGGCAAATAGCTTGCATTATTTTCTTAGCACAGCTTAGTAAACAGGGGTCTAAGTTAGAACTGAGATATTAAAGGATAGTGTCACTTAGGGTTACCAACTGGTTGCAAAGGTTCAAGACAGGTTGATCCATTCCTGTTGCTTACATGGACTTTTATTTCTGGTGTCCATATTGATTTCAATAAAAGCAAAACTTCACGTCCATATGGGCGGTAAGATAAATGCAGACTGAATTATCCTGTCTTAGAAATCGGGAGCCAGTTGGTAGCCCTAAACTTGCCCAAACTCACATGGCAAGTTAGTGAGAGAAGAAAAATTTAAACTCTAGCTCTTCTGGTTCTCAACTTACAGCTGTAATCACTAGGTGGTGGGGCTTTGGAGTTGGTACACCAAACCTTCAACTCCAAATCCTCTATATTTCTGCTATCTAACTCAGACTCTTACTATGTAAAGTAAATCTTAGAGACATTTGATTAATTACAGAAACATAGGAAATTTCTTAATGTACGAAATTAGGACCAATAGACTGTAAAATATATTTATATGAAGTCTGAACAAATATCTACATATAAAATGATCATCATATATTATAACGTTGTTATTTTCAAGCTAGAATCAAAGTCAGTACATTTTTATCAACTCCAACTCCACCCAAAATTACTTCCAATTCTGACTTCACAACTCTGACTCCACAGTCTTGTTGTACATTGAGCAGAGAATTCTGATTGCCAGGTTAATTCACTTGTCCCTCTGATTACAAAGTTGTGCTAGCGGCTGCCATGCAGCATTGCCGACACAGCCCATCCAAAATAAATGGGCTGTGTCAGCAGTACCGTACTGCCAGCTGCTAGAATGGCTTTGTAAACAGGGGCCTAGGATATATGGAAATACAGGACAACAAACAAGCTGTAGATGATACCTTTTCATTTGACTAACAATGTTTCTTTGACAAGCTTGCAACATGCTACACTTTCTTCATAGTGAAGAAACAATGTTTGGAATGGTTCAAAATAATATTGCATACGCAGACAAAGACAAAGCAAATGCATGATTATACATCATTTCTGGGCTTGCCTTTTTTTTAATGCTATGGAGAAAGGTTTCTTTAATACCTTATAGAAACATCATCACTTTTTGAATTTGTGAAACTATGTTCTGAACCAATATTCATGGAAGCAGGGTACTTGTTATTCATATATGTACTGTGCTTTTAAGTGGGATAGGACTACAAAGTGATGTAATGGTAGTTCTCTTGTGATAGGCTCTTCTTGAGCATCTGTCCCTGCTCCCTAGGCCTTGTGGGACATTTCCTATTGGCTGGCCTTGTCCCCGTGTATGTGGGCTGGAGCCCGCCCCTTCTTTTTCCTTTTGTGGGTTGAGATAAGCAGGTTTTTACCAGTTTAAAAGTACTGACAGCATTCATTCCCAGCACTGAGCTGGATTTCTCCTAGCCCCTCCATGCATGCTAGAGGACGGGGGTTAGTTGAGGACAGACTCCCAATCTGCACAGCAGAGACTCATGTGCACCACTACAGAACTGTAAGTTATTTTCCTTTGTTTGAATTTGCATTAAAGAAGATTTGGTTCAAGAGTCCTGAGTCTTCACAGTGATGTTCTATACTCTGGTTAATTATAGCTAATCTCCTGAGTAGAGACAGTCTATCAGGAGAAAGTGCAGAACACTCTACAAATATGATTAAATACACCACAGGAAATCCAAAGCACTCACCTGCTGCTGTACTGGTACCTGCTGTACAACCTGTGTGGGTACTGATGCCTGGCCAGCCACTGATGTCTGCAAAGTCACTGTTGAACCTGTGTCCGACCCAGTCTCTGATGTCTGCATGATGGTCTCTGAATAATATAAAGAAGGAAATTAAGTTTAGCGGAACAACAATCTAGAGATTAATAGAATGGCTCTATTTCTTTAAAATTAGAAGCCTAAAGGTTTGATTTTATAGCAGGATGCTTACGTGAGAAATCCAAAAAGGTGGCTATTTATAAAGATAAAATAGGCTCTTATATGCCTTCATAAATAGGCACCCAGACCCTGCCTCAATACACAAATGCTGATGCACAAATTTATACCTGTTCCAAATAAAATGTAAATTTGTGCATGTACTCTAAATGCATGTTTTATAAAATATGTATGTATAATGCAACCCCACCTCTGCTCTTCCTGTTTGCTGATCTGTTGAGTATGTCCATAATACCTGCAGCTGTTAGGCAGCTTGGTATCCACTGTCACTTTCACTTCTTAGAGGGGTGGGTGGAGGTCAGTGACCACTGTGGGATTAAGGAAGGATCATGTCTTAATCCCTCCAATGATCATTTGATCAGACAGAAAATCTTTTTCTTAACTTGGACGCGACTGAAACAGGTCTAGACAAAAACATCCTTTTTTGCCTTGGACATTTCTTCCTGTTCAATTATCACTGAAAGACATCCAAATTTTTGGCTTACCCTGGTCCCGCCTCCAATACACCCCCTTGCTATTTGGATGAACTCAGTGAAAAATATCCCAATTCTGCCTATTTGGAAATCACGATTTAGACATTTTCAGCAGATGGATGTTTTTCTGACCATTTTGAAATGTTTATCTGCTTTGAAAATGCACACCACAGACTCCTATGTGTCTTTCTAAAATACTAGTGGAAATCCTGCAAAAATCACAAGTAACTGAACCATACATCCATTTATGCCAGCCAGATAGCAGGTATAAATGTATATGCTCTGTTTGACCTTGATAACGAATCCCTCAATCTCCCTTTATGGAATTATGTCTGTAATCCCTATTACTATGTAAGGCACATTGAACCTGCTTTGAGTGGGAAAGCGCGGGGTACAAATATAATAATAATAATAATCATACAGAGTAAAGTAGTCAGCTGGGGGTCTGTGTAAAAGTGTGGTATTTGGACGTTAGATCATTTGGTACAGGAAGGGAAACCTAAATTGTTTGACCAGCAAGAATTTAATCTTCCTAACGAGCTCTGTTTTCAATGGGTTCAAAAGTGGAACCCCCATATAACGCAGCCCACAATAATACAAATCCGCATACAACACGATCATGTATTGGCTCTTTTTTTTTTTTTTTTACATACAGCTCCTTTTATAAAAGATCAATTTTTGGTTCGATTGTATTCATGTTCTATTGACCCAGCTTAATATGACCCTGCATTTAACGCAATATTATATGGATCCCAATCATAGCGTTATATGCAGGGCTATTTTTTTTTGGATATGGAGAAGTTTACATAGTAGTGGGTAAGGGGTGATCCTTTCAGTGTGGAGGGCTTAACTGGGGGGGGGGGGGGGGGGGTAACTGGGGGGCTTCGTCTGAAAGTCATGGCAGGGAGTGTTGGACTATAGTTGGTGGTCCAATGCTCCCGAGTAGTTTAAAAAAAAAAGCACAGATAAAACCTGGTGTTATTTTACCAAACTTTTAGGGCCATAATGCTGTCACGTAACACCTTAATACTAATCCTAGTATCCACCTGGAAGGTCTGACCAAGCACTGCTCAGGCCCACTTGAACCTGCGCACGTGCTCCTAAACTGGCATACTCTCCACCCACCACTGGGTCCCGCTTGTCTCTGGGCGAGTTCTCCCACCCACAAGTTATTTCCCTGGTGGTTTCTAGAGATAATGGTGAAATAATCCTAGGGGTCCCACCATTCCCAGAAAACACCCACAGACCGAGAACACAAACTGCCAGGATTCTTAGTCAGTCCAGGACAACAGAGCTAATAACCTAATAGGTTTATTATCATAAAAAACTAGAACAGTGAACGGTAAAAGTGGTAAACAACAAACAGAAACAGGTAAAATAACAAGGACTCTGTATTAAAGCTGACTAAATACTTTTTCACTATCTAAATAGTACATGGGGAGATCAGGAAAACAAACAGCTCACAGGAATTGAACAGGGCCTCAGTGCAGAGGTGGGGCTATTGGTTGGGAGGCGGGGACAGTGCTGGGCAGACTTATACGGTCTGTGCCAGAGCCGGTGGTGGGAGGCGGGGCTGGTGGTTGGGAGGCGGGGATAGTGCCTGCGGTAGCCCAGCGATAGTTTATTTTTAGAGAGCATTAAGCCTGCGTTGGGCTTACCACCGCTCTATAAAAGGGGTCCAAAATGAGGGAGGAATGGAGAAATAGGATGATTAGAATGCAAAAACCTTTTCTGTTTTCAATTATGCATCCATCAGGAGAAAAAAAACAGGGATTCAGGGCAACTGGGGGGAGGGGGTTATTTGAGCTCAAAAAGAGTTGACTAGACAGATTAGTTTTTATATTAAAGTGCCTGGATTTGTGCAGCCAAATTTGACCAGTTAGTACAGAATATTACAATGAATTTTTAATTTGACTTGACCTCACACCTTTCTCAGAAATTTAGGATGAGTTACATTCAAGTACAGTGACTATTTTCCTGTCCCCAGAGGGCTTAGAATCCAAAGAGTCCTTTTACTAAAATATGCTATATAATGGGTTTAGCATGTCTTAATGCAGGACTTTCCACAAGCTAAACCCATTTTTAGTGCATCCATAAAATATGGTATTTTCGACTACTATATTTGTAGGTCATGCACTAATTTGTCATTAGCATGCGGCAACTGCAAATAATTAACTCGGGAGTACTTATCACCCCCTATTTAGGAGGTGCTAAAGCTCCTGTTTTAACCCTGTGCTATTCAGTTAGCATGCGCTAATCTGAGAAGCACTACCTGAAAAGCATTTCTACGCCCATTCTCTGCCACTGACACATCCCCTCCAAAAATAAAATGTAAAAATACCACATGGTTAGCACACACAAGGTAAAATTATGTATCATACCTGATAATTTTCTTTTCATTAATCATAGCTGATCAATCCATAGACTGGTGGGTTGTGTCCATCTACCAGCAGGTGGAGATAGAGAGCAATCTTTTTGCCTCCCTATATGTGGTCATGTGCTGCCGGAAACTCCTCAGTATGTCGATATCCAAGCTCCATCCGCAGGACTCAGCACTTAGAGAATTACACCCACAAAGGGACACTCTGCCCAGCTCACCACCGCCGAAACGGGGGAGGGGAATTAACCCAGCTCATCCCCACACAAGTGGGGGAGGGGAATCCGTCCAGCTCATCCCCGCGGAGCGGGGGAGGGACACCACCCCGCCAATGCGGGGGGGATCTGGCTTATCCTGCAACCGCAACCGCGGGAGGAGCTGACTGACCCTAACACCGCCTAAGCGGGAGGGGTACAAAGCTGCCCTACAGCCGCACGAAGCGGGAGGGAGCGCCGGCAGAATTTATGTCTCAATCCAGCCCCGTAAAACGGAGGGGAGAGGAATGCAGCAGCTCACTGTAACACAAACTCGTCTCAACTCTTGAAGAATCAAATTGAAAATACTTGAACACGAAGTCCTCCTGAACAGGAACTGAAACTAAACTTGAACCTGAAATGCAACCAAAATATAAACAGTACAGATATCTGGGAGGGGCTATGGATTGATCAGCTATGATTAATGGAAAGAAAATTATCAGGTATGATACATAATTTTACCTTCCATATCATCATGCTGATCAATCCATAGAATGGTGGGATGTACCGAAGCAGTACTCACCCAGGGCGGGACATTGAAATCCCTGACCGCAACACTGAAGCTCCAAACCGGGCCTCCGCCCTAGCAGCCACAGTCAAGCGGTAATGCCTGGAGAAGGTATGGGCCGATGCCCAAGTTGCCGCCTTGCAAATCTCTTCCAAGGAGATGGACCCGGCCTCTGCCATCGAGGCCGCCTGAGCTCTAGTGGAGTGAGCCTTGAGCTGGATAGGCGGCACCTTCCCCGCGGCCACATAAGCCGCTGCAATGGCTTCCTTGACCCATCTTGCCACTGTAGGCTTAGCAGCCTGCAGACCCTTACGAGGACCTGCAAACAGGACAAACAGTTGATCCGATTTCCGGAAATCATTGGTCACTTCCAAGTATCTGATGATGACTCGTCTCACATCCAGATATTTGAGAGCAGAGTATTCCTCTGGGTAGTCCTCCCTACGAAAGGAAGGGAGACAGAGCTGCTGACTCACATGGAAGCGAGAAACAATCTTGGGCAGGAAGGAAGGCACTGTGCGAATAGTCACTCCTGCCTCAGTGAACTGCAGAAAAGGCTCTCGACATGAGAGTGCCTGGAGCTCGGAAACTCTTCTGGCTGATGTGATAGCCACCAAAAAGACTGCTTTCAACGTCAGGTCTTTCAGAGATGCCCTCGACAAGGGTTCAAAAGGCGGCTTCTGCAAGGCTCTTAGCACCAGGTTGAGATTCCACGCAGGCACCACTGAGTGCAGAGGTGGGCGCAGGTGATTAACTCCCTTGAGAAAACGTACCACATCTGGCTGTGAAGCCAGGGAAGCACCCTTCAGGCGGCCCCTGAAGCAAGCCAGAGCCGCTACCTGGACTTCAAGGGAACTGAGCGACAGGCCTTTCTCCAGACCTTCTTGCAGGAATGCCAGCACTGAAGAAATTGGAGCAGTGAAGGGAGAAAGTGAGCCTGCTTCACACCACGCTGCAAAGGTACGCCAAACCCTGGCGTAAGCAGTAGAAGTAGAGCGCTTCCTCGCTCTCAGCATAGTGGCGATGACCTTGTCTGAGAAGCCCTTCTTCCTCAGACGCTGCTGCTCAATAGCCAGGCCGTAAGACCAAAGGGGGAGGGATCCTCCATCACCACGGGATCCTGATGCAACAGGCCCTGCTCCACTGGCAGCCGCAGAGGGTCGTCCACTGAGAGCCTGATCAAGTCCGCATACCAGGGACGTCTGAGTCAGTCCGGACCCACCAGGATAATCCGGCCCGGATGCTTTGCCACGCGGTCTAGTACCCTGCCCAACATGGGCCAGGGCGGGAACACATAGAGAAGCTCTTGTGTCGGCCACTGTTGGAGAAGAGCATCTACTCCCAGAGATCGAGGGTCCCGTCCTCTGCTGAAAAAGCGCGGCACTTGGCAATTGGCCGATGACGCCATCAGATCTAGGCTCGGCTGGCCCCAGCGCTTCGTGATGTCCAAGGACGCCTGAGCCGATAACTGCCACTCTCCGGGATCCAAGGTATGGCGACTGAGAAAGTCCGCCTTGACATTCATGATTCCGGCAATGTGGGCAGCTGACAGCTGTTCCAGGTTCGCTTCCGCCCACTGGCATAGATTCATGGCTTCCTTGGCTAGAGGGGCGCTCTTGGTACCTCCCTGGCAGTTGACATAGGCCACAGCCGTGGCATTGTCCGACAGGACCCGTACTGGCTTCAACGCCAGTACCGGGAGGAACTCCAAAAGCGCCAACCGAATGGCTCTGAGTTCCAGGAGGTTGATAGACCACTTTGCCTCTGCAGGAGACCAGAGCCCCTGCGCTGTCCTTCCCAAGCAGTGGGCTCCCCAGCCCGTCAAAGAGGCATCCGTCGTGACGACAATCCACTCCGGGGTCACAAGAGGCATCCCTGCAGACAACTTGTCTGTCTTCAGCCACCAGCTCAGCGCCTTGCGCACTGCTGGGTCCAAGGGAAGGCGCACAGCATAATCCTCCGACACCGGAGTCCAGCGCTGCAGCAGAGAGTGTTGTAGTGGTCTCATATGAGCCCTGGCCCAGGGCACTACTTCCATCGTGGCCGTCATAAAGCCCAACAGCTGCACATAGTCCCAAGCCCGAAGCGGCTACTAGGAACTGGTCCACCTGAGCCTGAAGTTTGACAATCCGATTGTCCGGCAGGAACACTCTGCCCACTTGGGTGTCGAATCGAACTCCCAGATACTCCAGGGACTGAGTCGGGCACAGCTGGCTTTTCTCCCAGTTGATGATCCACCCCAGGGAGCTCAAAAGAGCAATCACCCAGTCCACAGCTTTGCCGCACTCTGCATAAGAGGGGGCTCGGATCAACCAGTCGTCCAGATAAGGATGGACTTGTACTCCTTCCTTTCGAAGGAAGGCCGCGATGACCACCATTACTTTGGAGAAGGTCCGCGGAGCAGTAGCCAACCCGAACGGGAGGGCTCTGAACTGGAAGTGTCGGCCCAGGACTGCAAAACGCAGAAAGCGTTGATGAGGAGGCCAGATGGGAATATGCCAGTACGCTTCCTTGATGTCCAAGGATGCCAGGAACTCCCCTGCCTTCACTGCCGCTATAACAGAGCGGAGAGTCTCCATGCGAAAGTGCCAAACTTTCAAGGCCCGATTGACCCCTTTGAGGTCGAGGATAGGCCGTACAGAACCTCCTTTCTTTGGTACCACAAAGTAAATGGAGTAACGTCCCTTGCCAAGCTGATTTTCTGGCACCAGAACGACCGCACCCAGGCGGATCAGATTGTCCAAGGTCTGCTGCACTGCCACAGCTTTGACCGGAGACTTGCAGGGAGAGAGTACAAACCCGTCTCTTAAGGGTCGGCAGAACTCTAGCTTGTAGCCGTCTCTGATGACTTCCAGCACCCAAGCGTCTGAAGTTACCCTGGTCCACTCGCCCAGAAACGAGGACAGGCGTCCTCCAATCTGCACTGGGCCATGGACCAGGACCCCGTCATTGGGTACGAGACCCTGGGGGAGGACCGGAGGGCGCACCTCCGGGACGGCGGTCTCTGCGAAAGGAATGCTGCTTGGGGGAGAAATTCCTCTTGAAGGAAGAGAGGGCAGAGGAGCCCGACTTGCCCGGGCGGTACCGACGGGCTTCCTGAAACCGTCCTCTGGAGATACCGGGGCGAGCACTGGCCCGAGCCCTGACCTCTGGTAACCTCTTGCCCTTAGACGTGCCGAGATCGGTCACAATTTTGTCCAGCTCGACCCCAAAGAGCAGTTTGCCTTTAAAAGGCAACTTAGCCAGGCGGGACTTAGAGGCGTGGTCAGCAGACCAATGTTTCAGCCAAAGCCACCGCCGTGCAGAGACTGTCTGAGCCATACCTTTAGCCGAGGCTCTCAAAACATCATACAGTAAGTCTGCCAAATAAGCCAAGCCCGATTCCAGGGCCGGCCAATCAGCCCTCAAGGAAGGATCCGAGGGGGAAGCCCGCTGCACAATCGTGAGGCACGCCCTGGCCACATAGGAGCCGCAAACTGAGGTCTGCAAACTTAAGGCAGCCGCCTCGAAGGACGACCTTAAGGCCGCCTCCAATCTTCTGTCTTGGGCGTCCTTTAGGGCCGTGCCACCTTCCACCGGCAACGCCGTTTTCTTAGTCACCGCAGTGATTAAAGAATCCACGGTAGGCCAAAGAAAGGCCTCCCGTTCACTTTCAGGCAAAGGATAGAGGCGGGACATAGCCCTAGCCACTTTGAGGCTCGCTTCCGGGACATCCCATTGAGCCGAAATTAAGGTGTGCATGGCATCATGCACGTGGAAGGTTCTAGGCGGGCGCTTCGTCCCCAGCATAATGGCGGAGCCAACAGGGGCTGAGGGAGAGATGTCCTCTGGAGAGGAAATCTTCAAAATGCTCATGGCCTGCACTAACAGGTTGGGCAAATCCTCTGAGCGAAAGATCCGCGCTGCAGAGGGGTCATCCGCTCCATCCGAGCGGGAATCCGTCTCCTCCAAGGAATCCCCAAAGGACCGTTGGGAGAACTCAGATACGCTGCCCTCATCCACATCAGAGGAAACAGAGTCCTCTAAGGCCTGGGAATCCACCCGAGGGCGTTTACTTCCGGGGGCCTCAACCCCTTTATCGGACAAGGGAGAAGGGGCAGCGTTTTGCATAAGGAAGGCCTGATGCAGCAGCAAAATAAACTCGGGGGAGAAACCCCCCAGTCTGTGCACTTCAGCAGCCTGAGCCACAGCCCTAGACGCACCCTCAACCGGCGCTCGCAAGAGTGGGGGAGAAACATGCTGCGCATCCAAGATGGCGTCCGGCGCGACACTCCGCGAAGGAGCCGCGCGGGAAGAACGGCGCTTAACTTTAGCCGCTTTTTTGCCGTCGCCCAAATCAAGGGCGGCCATGGCATTAACGTCTCCCAGCTCAAGGGCGGCCCAAGAAGAAGCCGTCCGAGCAGAGTGGCCGGCCAAGATGGCGGAGGCGAGCAGCAGGGGATGGGCATTTATGGCGGGAAAAACCGCCGCACCGGAGGAAGACCCGGGACACTGACCGGCCTCCGAACTGACACCCAACAAGGGCGAATCAGACTTTAAGACCCCCGCATCCCCGCTAGAAGCGCACACGCGGTCCGGGGAGTGATTCTTCACGTCCTCGCCCTCCGACGCCATAGGCCACGTGGAGATCGATCGGGGAACCCCCTGCCCGCTATAAAAAGGTAAAAATTACCTGCTTCTCGCTCCGAGCTGTAACGACCTGGTGTCCCAGTGAGTAGCTGCAACAAACGTTTAAATAAACGTCGAAATAAACGCCTTTAAGGACGTCCAAAATTTTTTTTTTTTTTTTTTTTAATGGAGCCAGCGGGAGGGGGGAGAAAAAGAGGGACCTGGCGCCACCAGGTTTGCACTTGCTCATGAAGAGCCCTCAACCCCAGGTACTCAACAAAACCTAAAAATTAGGCTTGGAGACCTAGCCAGAGCTGCTGCTGTGTGTGACCACCACCTGCTGAGATAGAGAACATACTGGGGAGTTTCCGGCAGCACATGACCACATATAGGGAGGCAAAAGGATTGCTCTCTATCTCCACCTGCTGGTAGATGGACACAACCCACCAGTCTATGGATTGATCAGCATGATGATATGGAAAGGACAATTACCTTTAGTGCATCCTGCAGTAAGCCTTTTAGCGCACATTAGTAAAATGAACCCTAAGTTTCTACCTGAGGCTGTTACTTGTTCAAGATCACAAGGAGTGGCAATGGAGTTTGAACCTTTCCCTGGTTCTTAGGCTGCTGCTCTAATCATTTTAGGCTACTTCTCCACTCACACTGACTAAGTAAATATCAGACCCTGCTTGTATCAGACCCTGCTTGGTGCCAAAATGATATATAATAGAATATTTTTTTTGTGTCAGGATTTATTTATTTATTTAGATTATTCTGCTGAATATGGCTTTGAGTTTTTTGTACATTCATTTTATTTTATCATTACTGTGATGACAGTATGAGAGTAGTTTTAACAGTGACTTGATCATGTACAATAACATTTTTATGTGCCTGTGAGACCCCGGCCAAGGGGTATGGGGTGGCTCTGGAATTAACTCAGCCAGACAAGGTAAATAAACATTTCTAGGAGGAGCGGGACAAACTGCTTGTTCTTTTGGCCGCTGTTGGTGACAGGGTGCTGGGCTCGATGGACCCTTGGTCTGTCCCAGCATGGCAATGCTTATATACTTAAATAAATGTTTTATGCATTTACATCTGGGCTTGTTGCTTCACAAACTATGTAAAGTCTCTTATCTTCATAGAAGAAATAGTCTTAGCATGGGCCTGAGGCCAACGGGGCCCAAAGCACAGTCCACGGCCTGTGACTGCCATACCCCCAAAACAGTTTATAACTTTTCTCTCTCTCTCTCTTTTGGAATGAAAACCTCCAGAGGAAATTGGAAAGTCATGGGATAGGAGGTAGTGTTCTATTGTGGAATAAAAACTGGTTAAAGGATAGAAAACAAAGAGTAGGGTTAAATGGTCAGTATTCTCAATAGAGAAGGGTAGATAGTGGAGTTCTGCAGGGGTCTGTGTTGGGGTTGCTGCTTTTTAACATATTTATAAATGAACTAGATATGGGAATAACTAGCAAGGTAATTAAATTTGCTGACGACAAAAAGTTATTCAAAGTTGTTAAATCGCAAGAGGATTGTGAAAAATTGCAAGATGACCTTATGAGACTGGGAGACTGTGCATCCAGATGGCATATGACTTTTAATGTGAGCAAGTGCAAAGCGATACATGTGGAAAAGAGGAAAACAAGCTATAGCTACGTGATGCAAGATTCCACGTTAGCAGTCACTGACCAGGAAAAAGATCTAGGAATCATTGTTGACGATACTTTGAAACCCTCTGCTCAGTGTGCTGCGGAAGCAAAGAAAGCAAATAGAATGTTAGGTATTATTAGGAAAGGAATGGAATATTCAAAAGGAGGATATTATAATGCCTTTGTATCGCTCCATGGTGCGACCGCACCTTGAATACTGTGTGCAATTCTAGTCACCGCATCTCAAAAAAGATATAGTGGAATTAGAAAAGGTACAGAGAAGGGCGATGGAAATGATAAAGCGGATGGGACAACTTCCCTATGAGGAAAGGCTGAAATGGCTTGGGCTCTTCAGCTAGAAGAAAAGACGGCTGAGGGGAGATATGATAGAGGTATATAAAATACTGAGTGGAGTGGAAAGAGCAGACGTGAATCGCTTGTTTACTCTTTCCAAAAATACTAGGACTAGGGAGCATACAATGAAGCTACAAAGTAGTAAATTTAAAATGAATCAGAGAAAATATTTCTTCATTCAGTGTGTAATTGGAATTCGTTGCCAGAGAATATGGTAAAAGCAATTAGCTTAGTGGGGTTTTAAAAAGGTTTGGATAGCTTCCTAAAAGAAAAGTCCATAAGCCATTATTAAAATGGACTTCGGAAAATCCACTGCTTATTTCTGGGATAAGCAGCATAAAATATATTGTACTGTTTTGGGACCTTGCCAGGTACTTGTGACCTGGATTGGCCACTGTTGGAAACAGGATGCTGGGCTTGATGGACCTTCAGTCTGTCCCAGTATGGCAACACTTATGTACTTATAATTCCAGGTCCGGCCCTAGCCAGATCTCAGAACACGGCTCAAAATCCTCAAATAAAATATTGGCTTATCTCAGCCAGGTCACAGGAGCTAGAAACATTCAGTAAAAGGGTGTATGCTGGGGCTTCAGTTCTTCCTTCTTTTGGCCTCTTAATCTTTCTTCTCTGGTCCTCTGTATCAGGGCCTGTCTCCATCTGAGAGCTCTGTATAGGAGCCTGTCTGCTCTGACCCTCAGGAAGCTTTTACCTTTTGCTCCCTGACAAGCCCTGCCCTCCTGGCAAGCCAGCCCAATATCCCTCTGCTCATTTGCCTCTGCAGTTCAGTCTCTGGCATGGCATGAAGCTGCTGAACTGCAATCTCAGTGTTTCTAGGGATGCCTAGCCTTATGTTCCTCACTCTGGGCCAGATGCACTAAACTTAACGAGCCATTAATGAGCAAGTAGTAAACCATGGCATGCACTAAAGGCTTCTCCGAGCCATTTTTCGATCACGGTAGCAGCTAACGAAAACGGAATGCAGATGATCCAAAGGCTATTATAATGAGCTGCACTACCGTTGCAAAGCTATTATAATGAGATGCACTACGGTTTTCCAATCCCCTTACCGTGAAAAACCTAACGGGAGGTCTTGTTGGGGCAAATCGGAAGAAAAGAAAATGTCATCAGGGACGTCGTTTACTGAAAATAAAATCCTCTAAAAAGACATTCTTTTTACAGGCTACAAGCTAATCTACAGTTCAGAGACAAGAGAATAAAAACTAGCCTGATGATACGAAGGAGCCTGACAAGCTGGAGTTACTGGATGCTGTCATGTCTGTCTCTTTCTCACATGAACCTTGGCCCACATATCCCTCTTTTCCAGTATTCCCCTCCTCCCCCTCCCTTGGTCCCCATAGCCCTCTTTTCCAGTCTTGCCCTCCTGCCTTGACCCCATCTTTCTAGCATTGCCTCTCACCCTTGGCCCCCATCTCCCCCTTTTCCAGCATTAACCACTCTTCCCAGGCCAATATCACTCCCCTCTCTTTCTCCCTCCTTGGTCTGGCATTTCTCCTATGATCTCTCCCCCCTTCTGCTCCCCCCCCCCCCCCCCCCGGCAGGTCCTGCATCGCTCCCTCGCCCTCTCCCTTCCTTCCCCCTCCCCACAGTCTTCCCTAACTCTGCAACACTAGTACTGACAGTGGCAGCGATTAGAGCAGGCTGCTTCCAGCTAACGTCGGAGCTTTCTCTATGCAGGGTCCCGCCTATTCTGATGCAACGTCCTGTTCTCGCACAGGTGGGACCTTGTAGAGAGAAAGCTCAAACACCAGTTGGAAGCAGCCTGCTCTAATTGCTGCTGCTGCTGCTGCTGCCAGTACTACAAAAAAGGTAGGAAAGCCTGCCAGGGGTGGGGGAAATGAAGGGAGAGAGAAGGCAGTGATGAAGGACTGGGAGGGTAGGGAAGGAAGCAGAAGAGGGGGGGAAGACATAGAGACAGAACAGACTGGGGGCAAAATTTGCTATTTCTAAAAGTAGCCCTGCACAGAAAAGCCTGTGCACCTGACTGGGAGGTGGGGGCTGAGCCTCCTGTAGCTACACCCCTGGTATCAGTCACTGTTCAAAAGACAGCACCTACAAGTTTCTAAAGCAGGCTTTCCCAATTCTGGTTGGGTTTTCATGCCATCTACAGTGAATACATCTGACATAAATTTGCATATTTTAGAAACCTGGTATATGTAAATTTACCTCATGCATATTCATTACAAATATTCTAAAATCTCAACTGGCTCTGGAGTCCTCAGCGCAGGTTTCAGAAACCCTGGTTTAAGGGGAATTGCAATCTGTTGCTTTCCACCAAAGCCTGTTGCTGTAATGCCTGGCTACGGGAGAAGGATCAGATATGGGAACAGAGCCAAGGAGTCCCGAAGGAAGCTGATGATGGCAGATGGATCTGTGGGCTTTACAAATTTCCTGAATAGCTTGTCCTACTCCCATCAGCCATGGGGAAATGGAAAGAAAAAACAGAGTATTTGCCTTTACACCAGCAACTGCCGAAATGGGCCATATAGATGAATCTGTCATCCCAAATACAGCTGGAAAGAACCTCATGTTGCCAACAGGGATAGAACTGGGGTGGCACCAGACAGTCCTGTTTTCCAGGAAGATTATCTTTTATTAGAGATCACATACCACCACTGCAGCCTCCAACGACATCTCCTGGCTATTGCATGCAGTATAGACTACCACAATGCAGCAGAAATTGTTTGGTGGAAAATTGATAGTGAGGACATGAGAGCTGTACCAGATGTGCAGAAGCATAGCAGGCTTAGTGGAGCAGAAAGAGGACTCTCCCCTGCAGCCATTACCAAAGTTGGTAAAATAGCAGAACCAAGTGCTTGGGCTGAGAAAATATTCTTCCTCATTAACATAGAGGTGAGTATCCTTGCTGTTACGCCACAGACTAGGCTTCAATTCCCCGATGCAGAAACACAAGCCCTTTTCTCTAGGTTTAAAAAAGTTTGAACAAATTCCTGGAAGAAAACTACATCATTTTTTATTAAGGTAAACCTGGAGAAAGCCATTGCTTAACCCTGGTGATAAGTAACATGGAATCTTGCTACTTTTTGGGATCCAACCAGATGTATGTAACCTGGATTGTACACTTTTGGCAACAGAATGCTAGGTTAGATGGGCTTTTGGTTTGACCTAGTAAGGTAATTCTGTGTTTATGTTTTTAAATATTTTTATTTGTAAGTTTAAATAATGACAATAGAAGTTTAACATTTGCTAAAGAAAGAGGGCGAATTACAAGAAAAAGAAATTCTTATGTGTTTAGGTTCCATCTAAAAATAAGGACAAACTACATCCCTTGCTTGATGTCCTCTGCCACCTATTTTCATAGGTTTATTTCTTTTGTGTGTCCCTATCAAGGAAGTAAACTTAGAGGAGAGCTATACTCTGCTTCACTTCACATTTTTCTAATTTGACTGCTTTTCTTATTGATTTATCCCTCAGATACCAAAATTTGAAAGTTGAATCTCAAAAGCCCATGGTGGCTAATTGGCCACTCTGAAATAGAAGACTGAACAGCTTCTAAAGATAAACAATAGAACCACTTAACTGTGCTCTAGGAACAAACAATTTAGAAACCCTGGAGAACTATTTGTGAAAGAGAAACCTGTGATTTTTTTTTAATCTTTCCAAAACCTCCTTTGGTTCTGCTCAGGATAAGTTTTTAAGAGGTATCTAGCTAAAGCTCTTAAAATTTCACTGGAAGTTCTCCTTGCAACATATAAGGTATATTTATCCTTAACTAAGAAGGCCAATAAAAAGCATTAACAGGATCATCAAGTCTCTTAACATATCTGAAATATTGGAGAAATCCAATAGTGGCTTGGTAACCAATGCAAAATAGACATTTATCAATATTTTCTATTTCCTTTTTTTAACTGATTTTCTTTTATTCTGATATTTGCTTAGGGCCCTGTTTACTACGGTGCATTAGTATTTTTAGTGCGTCTACACTTAGCCCGCGTGCTAACCATGTAGGTGCCTATAGGGATATTGTAGGCAAGTATACACAGTAGGAGTGGCCTAGTGGTTAGGGTGGTGGACTTTGGTCCTGGGGAACTGAGGAACTGAGTTCAATTCCCACTTCAGGCACAGGCAGCTCCTTGTGACTCTGGGCAAGTCACTTAACTCTCCATTGCCCCATGTAAGCTGCATTGAGCTTGCCATGAGTGGGAAAGCGTGGGGTACAAATGTAACAAAAAAATGCACGTTAAAAATATTAACACGCCTAAAACGCTGCTGAGTAAATAGGGCCGTTAATTGCTTCACTTTCTGATTGTGATGGTTTGTCTTGAGTTGTTAAATTTAACATTCAATAAATATTATATTAAAAATAGGAACAAATTCTAAGCAGAACTGAATGAAGACCCCTGATTCCTCAGACTCAGTTGAGACTGGTTTTCATTGAACTGGAAACTCTAAAAAGGATCAAGAGGAAGCTGTCAGCCAAAACAAGAAAAAAAAAAAACATAGAAGATGCCTGGCAATGATGAACAATCTTTTTGTGCTTCATTTCAACTAGTAGTAATTTTTTTGTTGTATTGTGTGTGTGTTCTGGAGTATTTTACTTAGTTCAGTTTCTTTACAGTGTT
The DNA here is from genome assembly GCF_901765095.1 of Microcaecilia unicolor. Lineage (NCBI taxonomy): Eukaryota > Metazoa > Chordata > Amphibia > Gymnophiona > Siphonopidae > Microcaecilia > Microcaecilia unicolor. Next base: position 236,672,366 of record NC_044032.1, on the reverse strand, counting down.
CCTTTCAAGTACTATTCATCACTCACAAATACAGTCACACTAATCCATTTTGATAAGCTAAATAAACTCCTGCAGTTTGTCATTAACACAGCCCATATGTAAATGAGCAGTACCTCTACTGTTGGAGAAAATGCAAAGGATTTTTATCTAGTCATCCTTGCCTAATGCGGCTGTCAGGTGCATCAGGAGCAACAGATGCTTGTTTGACAAAGGACCTTTTTATTCTGCCTAATTAAGCAGTTGGACACACCCGCCAGTTAAGGGTTCTGCTTTGTACAGCCAGGGCTGGCTAAATCATGAGAATCTACAGCTAAATAGGCCACGTTTTGAAAGAAGGCTAATTAACCCCTAGGAGAAGGAAAAGAATATTGCACTAACCCAGCTGCTGAACATGACAAGATTAGCATTTCTTCAACTTGACAGGAAAAATCTCAGCAAAGCAACTGTGTTGAGAACAAACAGGGATTGCTGCAGGTTTTGTGTGCTCCAGTTTTCTTTTGTTAAGCTTTCTGAAGATTATTTAATACACTCAAATTCACAGCAGGGATCCCTCTGACATCTACAACTTACATGCCAGACAAAATAACTTAATAGTTTGACCTAATCAATTACCCTACCAAACACAAATGTACAAATGAGTAGAAGAAAAAGAGGAGGAATGTGTTTTAGTTTGCAGAAGTCTTTTATCTCAAACTAATTTGCTCTCTTCTTAATACAAGAGTTTACAAAGTTTGGCTCCCCTACATATGTTTTATTGTGTGTCTTAACATTCTGAAAACGACTACAGGTTTTAATTCAAATTATAGCTTGCAAGTCCTTTTCAAGGGCTCCACAGAAAATTTTCCCCACATTTTGCATCACCAAATAAGCCCAAATAAACTAAATTATTGCATCAATTTATCACAGCAAACTTTTCATTTAGAAGTAGAATAAACACTAATCTTACAATATGAAATGTCAGAATAATGACTAAAACATCATTATAGCTTCCCAAACATAAAAATTCAAAAATATAATTCCCTCTCTGGCCCCCACAGTACTATAGCTAAACATGCTTAAGCACCAGTTATCAGTGTCTGATATTCTGAACAAGGCCATAACCAAATTCATAGGAGGAATTATTAATCACTTCATAATTCTGCTATTACATATACACATAAAGCTATCCTTCAAAGTTTAGAACAAGATATTAATTCAGTAAAATCTAAGTTAATTTCAGAAAGTATAGCCAAACCAAGCAATTATGGGGCGTAGTAATCAACTTGGGCTACCATTAAGGTAAGTTATTTTACCACTAACTTGTGCTATTTTTAAACAAAGGCCCCATTTTATGCAAAGACCTAGTTACTACTAACTGGGGTTAACCGTAAAATAACACACCTTAGTGTTAGCCCATGCTGATGACTCCCCCCCCCCTATATATTTTACTGCAAGCAAACATTAAATAAGCATCTATGAAGCATTATACAAATTCATCTTAAATTCTTTGGTTTTGAACTTTAAAGATCATAGGTAAAAGCATGGATGCATTGGATTTCTTTTTAATTTTGGACTTTCTTCTATTAAAAATATCAGAAAGCTGCAAAATGCACCTTCCCTCATCTACCACATATACCCCCATTTCCAGAAACACACACATCACCACAAATAACCTGTCCCCAGGAAACCTCCCACCCATTCCACACCCAGACACACACATCAAGACCCACTTCCCCACAAGCCCCAAACCCAACCCCCAAGCATAGCCCCCTCTGCTAAGCTTCACCCCTGCCTCAGGTGCATATATGCACAATATCTACCACACACACACACAAAAAATAAATCCTCCACTGAGTTAAAGTTGGTCCACAATAATCCTCCACTGAGTTAAGGTTGATCCACAATAGTCACATATATTAAAGGGCTTCAGTGTGTTTAGCCAACTCTGTATTTTTATAGTCCTTAGACTGATCACCTCACTTTCCAACATCATTCTCCTTTTTAGCTAAAATTCAATACAATAAATTGCAGAGCACTGCATTTGAAGTGCAAAAATCCAAGGGCGGTGAGAAAATAATATCCACCAAAGAGGATAGGAACCTCAGTGTGATTGTGTTTCAAAGCAAATACATGCTGTGAAACGTGATCCTAGAACCAGAATGACAACAGGGTATATCGGGAAAAGCATAACCAGCAGAATCTGTACAAGCTATTGAAACCTCACAACATAACATCCAATTCTGGAGGCACTCCAAAAGGCTATAGACAGACCAAAGGCAGACCAGAGAAAGATTATGAAGTCTGCACCAAAAACTATATGGAGTTGAGTTTTAAGAATCTAAGGAGCCCTTTCATGAAGGCCCGATAGGGCTACCACACAGGTAGAACATGGCAAAGCAGAATTACTGCCGGGTGCACCCAGGCACCCTATGGTATTTCTGCTTTTGCCGCTTGCTGTTTGCCGTGCTAGCACAGAGACGGGGGCAGGAAGTAGGCATGCCCGGTGGTTATCGGGCAGTGCAGGAACTGCCGCATGCTGCCCGATTACCACACGAGTAGTGTGTGAGCCATTACCACCTACTAAATAGGTGGCAGTAAGAACTGATGAAGTAATGGCCACATGCTAATTTGGAAATTAGTGTGTGGCCATTAATGACAGAAATAAAAATTTGGCTATTTTAGAACCACACTAAAAAGTAGTCGGACCGTATGGGAAACCCACATGCTAAAACTACTGCCAAACACTTTTTAGCATGGCATTGTAAAAGGATCACTAAATAATTATATTTATATACCCTAAATGATAGGAAATACAAGGGAGACATGATAGAGACATTCAGATACATGTGGAGGGTGATTTTACAACAGAATGCATACGTAAAAAGTCCAAAAAGGACCTATTTTATAGAGGTGACAAATACATTTACATACTACTGTTGAAACCTATTTTATAATGACCTTTAGTAGGAAACACATTCTTCTATTCCAAAGGTATAAATGTGCATCTATTCTATGAATGTGAACAAGCATTTTATAAATATGTACATACATTGCAACTTTAGCCCACTAGCTCCTAAAAGCTGATCAGTCAGTGCTAGGACATTGGTACTGGCCATTTGCTATCAACTAGGGCCATGGAGACCTAGAACACTAGATTAGCTTTCCTCGTTTAACACTCTTGGGGGATTTTAATTTGCACATGGAACTTTCTGATGATTCTGTTTCTGATTTCTTTCTTGTTTAGATAGTTTACAGTTTGTTTTACAGGATATTGTTCCAACTCATGCGAAGGGTTACTCCCTAGATTTAGTTACTCCTACTTTTTCCCAGTTGGTGACATTCTGCACGTGGTCGCCAGTCCCTTGGTCATAAGCACACGAGCAGTGTCATACTGGGACAGACTGAAGGTCCATCAAGCCCAGTATCCTGTTTCCAACAGTGGCCAATCCAGGTCAAAAGTACCTGGCAAGATCCCAGAACAGTAAAACTGATTTTATGCTGCTTATCCTAGAATATGCAGTGGATTTTCCCAAGTCCATCTTAATAATGGCTTATGGACCTTTCTTTTAGGAAATTATCCAACCCTTTTTTAAACCCTGCTAATCTAACTGCTTTTACCACATTCTCTGCCAACAAATTCCAGAGTTTAATTACTCACCGAGTGAATAAATATTTTCTTCCCCCCTAGTCCTAGTACTTTTGGAAAGAGTAAACATCTACCTGTTCCACTCCACTCATTATTTTATAGACCTCAATTATATCTCCCCACAGCCATCTTTTCTCCAAGCTGAAGAGCCCTAGCCACTTTAGCCTTTCCTCATAGGGAAATCGTCCCATCTCCTTTATCATTTTCATCGCCCTTCTTTGTACCTATTCTAATTCCACTATATCTTTTTTGAGATGCTGTGACCAGAACTGCACACAGTTTTCAAGGTGAAGTCGCACCATGGAGCGATACAAAGCCATTATAACATTCTCAGTTTTGTTTTCCATTCCTTTCCTAATAATTCCTAATATTCTATTTGCTCTCTTAGCCACCACTGCACATTGAGCAGAGTTTCAACGTATCAACAATGATGACACCTAGATCCTTTTGCTGGGTGGTGACTCCTAATGTGGAACCTTGCATCACATAACTATAGTTTGGGCTCCTCTTTCCCACATGTGTCACTTTGCACTTGCTCACATTAAACATCATCTGCCATTTGGATGCCCAGTCTCTCAGTCTTGTAAGGTCCTCTTGCAATTTTTCACAATCCTATTGCAATTTAACAACGTTGAATAAATTTGTGTCATCAGCAAATCTAATTACCTCACTAGTTATTCCCATCTTTAGATCATTTATAAATATGTTAAAAATCAGTGGTCAGACCATTACCTGTGCAATTTTATATTAAATTTTAACTTACTGAATTTTTATCCCTATCCTAGGAGGAAGACTATTATTAGAAGGGGTAGGATTTGTGCTGAGGGTTTTTTTTTTGGGGGGGGGGGACATGCTATTCCCAATTTAAATACTAATGCTGTAAACCTTAAAATGTTATTTTCAAATTGGCAGAGTAAACCTGCTAATGGCTCTAGATATAGTAGCTCCACAAAAAACTAAGGGCCCCTTTTACAAAGCGGCAGTAAGCCAAACGCAGGCTTACCGCTCGCTAAAAAGGAAGTACCGCTGGGGTACTGCAGCAGCCCAGTAGTACTTCCCACCTTCAGCACGCCGTCATATCCGTAGCTTAGTAAAAGTAGAGGTGAGTTACAAGTCTTTTGATGTTCCTTTTTGCTTGTCCAAATCTAATGAGAATGAAATTGATGTTCCCCTTGCTATGCCTGCTGATAGGATTTGGTCCACTTTTGATCTAATCGCTCAATCTGATGTAAAACCTTTGTTAAAAAGACTGTCATCTAGCCATTGTTCTCTTGATAAATGTCCTTCTTTTCTTTAAAAAGATCCTCCTCAACCTATAATTAATTGGATAGTACATTTTGTTAACCTTTCACTAAGTCTTGGTTGGTTTTCCTCATTTAAGTCTCTGGCTCTCATGGCCTGGATGTTGAGAGCGTAGAATTCGCTTCCTTGGGTCTCTCTGAGGGTGTCTCCCGGGTTTTGCTTGCTTCCAGTTTCTCATTTTTGGGCAGCCAGCTTTGGAACGCTCTACCAAGATCCATCCAAACAATTAATGACTTTCTACCCTTTAGAAAAATGTTGAAGACACATCTCTTCAAGCAAGCTTACCCTAACGACCCAACTTAACCTCATAAGCCCACCCACACAACTCCTGCTCTGAAGATGATTATACCTTAAACCATGTCTCTCAAACTCCTTATACTCATCCCCCAGTCTTCTCTTCTCCATCTTCCCTACACCATACCCCTCCCAATCTCTTTCCTTTTGCCTATCATGCCTTGTTTACCTTTCCAAGTTCAATTCACATATTCTTAAAACCTTACTATTACTATGTTTATTACAGTTTGTAATATTCTCCTTACAATACTTTGTAACTCTATTTACTATGTAAGCCGCATTGAACCTGCTGTGTGTGGGGAAACCGTGGGGTACAAATGTAATAAATAAATAAATATTGTTTTGATTCTGATCCCAAAGGCTTCTTCTGATTTAGATCTGTCGCAGGCTGTCAACTTTAGACCCATTGCTAATATGCCATTTATTTCTGTAGCGCCGGTGTGTACCTGACAGTAATCTGCCTGGTTACCACTGGGTTGGCATGGGAGCCCTTACCGCCACCTCAATGAATGGCGGTAAGGCCCCCCCCCCCCCCCCCCCCCCCGAAATGGCCATGCGGCAAGTGCTTTACTTGCTGCACGGCCATTTCCTGCAGAAAAGCAAGACCTACCTTTTACCTGCTATAGTAAAAGGGGGCTTTGGCACGCATCAAAAACACGCGCCAATGCAGGAGCAGGCCCCCTTTTGCTGCTGCTTGGTAAAAGGGGCCCTAAATCCACAATATTGTTCCTCCACCTTTGAAATATACTAGTTTTCAGCTATTGCTGTCACCCAATATGCTGTCTTTTTTTGGATAAGATATTAAAAATAACTGCCTTGATCCAATTGTTGGACTTTATAGACATAAATGTTCTATTGGGGCCATACCAATTTGGCTTCAGACAAAATCACAGTACAGAGATCTTACCGCTGTCTTGCACAGCTATCATATGTCAAGTTTTCAATCATGGTCAAAAGTTTATCTTTGTCCTGATCAATATCTGTACTGCTTTTGATACCTTTGATCATTCTATCTTACTTGCTTGTGTTAAAGTGACTGAGATGGCTGGGAAAGTTTCTGAATGGTTTTTGTCCTTCTTCTTTCATAGATTTCAAAAGTTTGTATTCAAAATGATCAATAATCTAATTATCCCTTAGTCAGGGCTCTGCATTACCTGCCACGCTTTTTAATTTGTATTTAGCTCCCATATTAACTATTAGCCAACTGTGAAGGTCAGATGATATCCAGTTCCTTATGCCAGTCATATCATACCTTAGCGATGCTTTGTAAAATGTTGCTAGATATTTCATTGACACAGGGAACTGGATGAATGAGAACCTCTTGGTGATTACATCTGGTAAGAAAGAATGATGGAGTGGAGGAGTGGCCTAGTGGTTAGGGTGGTGGACTTTGGTCCTGGGGAACTGAGATCGATTCCCACCAGGCACAGGCAGCTCCTTGTGACTCTGGGCAAGTCACTTAACTCTCCATTGCCCCATGTAAGCCACATTGAGCCTGCCATGAGTGGGAAAGCGTGGGGTACAAATGTAAGAAAACAAACCTAGGTAAATCTAAATATTTAGAACGCCCAGCAGTAGTACAAATAGATGCTTACCATGTTCTCACCCTCTACTGGCTGAAAACATGGTTCAACCAATAAATGAAGAGCTGGCCATAGGAGAAAGGTAAGAAGAGAAAAAAGAAAAGAGGCGAGGGAGAGGGGAGAGACAAGGGAAAAGAGGGATGCATCACCATGTCCCCCAACACCTCTTCCCATTGCCCCACCCCATACTCAGAAAGCACCCCATGCCCCTTCCTCACACCCCGCCCCTCCATTAATATCCAAGCAATTCTACATTCCCACCCCACATACCCACTCAGTGAAATGAACTTTTGGGCAATGTTTCAAGGGTGCACTTTTCAACTTGCTAATTTCTATTTCTTTAGTCAGTCATTAAGTTTATTTTTGGATGATGCTTTGGGAGAGAGGGTCCCGCTTTGTTACTTCCTTATTAATCCCTATCTTCTTTCCCAGTCCCTTCGCCCCTTTAAAAAAATAAAACTACCTTCTTCAATTAACTAGGCTTCAGCAAGCTCAGCAGACCATAGTGATAGCTCTAATTTTATATGTGCCCAGCAGCATCGGTTGCCCTGGTCATAGAAATGGCTTATGTTCCTCTGTGACAATGCAGCATAGGAATGCATAGAGTTCTTCTTCCTTGCAGCAGTAAGCACTAGAAAAAAAAAATAAGTTTTCACCAGTGTAATCAGGCACCTGGGATTCATTTACATCTGCTCAGTGATATGTATCTGCAGCTGGTACAGATGTACTCAATTGTAATGTGTACTGAAGGCAAAGAGTGTACTGAATTGATTGTGTACTGAAGAGAGAGTCAAAGAAGAATGAACTTTAGTTTACAATTCTCTGGCTTTAGAGTAGACCCACCCAAACTTGGGAAATATTTCTGGTAAATTTCTGCAACTTCCCTGCATGGTATCTGCAAATGCCTGAAACAGATTTGGATGGAGCAAAGGTGGAATCTCCCTTGGAGTTTCTGCTTCAACAATAAATAGCAAATTTTTTTTAATCTAGTACCTTACATACCTATTTGCTTCAGCCTCAGATCTTCTACTTTGCTACTACTGAAGTCACGTAGTATATACAAACTCTACCTTTCACCTTCACAATAGAAACGTTATTGCATATGTATAGGCAAACATAAATAAAAGTCAACAGGCAAAGTTCTACAATTTCACTTTAATTTCTTTTTATTAATGTCATGTTTTTCAAAATACGTTCAACTCAAAATCTATGAGTATTATTTGAAATTAGAAAGCATGAGGCATCCCGTAGTAAGTTTCAAATGTGCATGCGCTACCCACATGCTAAAAAATATTTTTTTATTTTTGGCCACGGGGGCATGTCTGGGGGTGTAGAGAATGGGCGTTTCTGCACTAACCAATTAGCACATTGGCATTGCCATGCGCTAATTAGTACAGGATTAGCATGTGAGCCCTTACTAAATACAAAATAGGTGACAGTAAGGGCTCACGCACTAACTTTTCTTAATGGTCGTGCAATAATGGCAAAATTAGCCCATGGCCATTAATTTGGAAACTCGGCCATTTTCTGGCTGCAGTAGAAATGGCCTTAGCAGGCAGGAAAGACCCACGTAAGGGCACATTAAGGCTACTTTCTAACGCAGCTTTGTGAAAAGGTCTCTTTAATATTTTCCTAAGGAAATAAATATTTTAAATAAATACTTTCTGCAAGGATCTAGCAGAAAGTTGCTTCATTACAAAATGCATGACTCATTACCCCTTTCCAAAATGCAGCATGCTCACTACATGATATTGACTTTAATTAAGAACAAGACACAAAAATGCTTGCTCACAATGTAATTGCCACACTGCCTCATTTCAATATGCTCAGAAGCACTTACATGGCTCAACTCCATAGGAAGCAATGAGGAAATTGCAGCAGTCTCCAGTCATTACTGAAAAACCCTTCAAACACCTCTCAGGACCAAAATCAAATCTATTATATTTGCAGCCTTGAAGAGAAATGTACACCTAATGAGAGACAAGCAAAACAATTGGGAAAGGAACATTCTAATTTGATAGTTGTGTCCAGAGCCATGGAAACCATTCAGGCATCTCTCATGGACTAATCAGTGAGGAAAAGAAATTGCATGTGTTATACCTGAAAACATAACAGATAAATGGTTGATTGAGAAATTAGCTAGATTTTATTACAGGAGAGAATGGTTGGTTTAGAGATTATGATGGGAATTGTTTAGGATTTCTATTAAATAAATTTATATTATTACTATGTGAGTTTTGGGAGGGTGTGTAATTTTGAAACTAATGTTCTAATATTATGCACTCTGTCCCAGCTCCCTAGCAAGAGTAGGAGAAGAGTAAGGTTGTAAAAATGTTTTACTATAAAGTATTTTCTATTTATATTTTTATGACATTGAATATGACTATTTATATTGTTAAATATGTATGTTATTAGGCTTTTTGTAATACATAGTGGAAGCATGCTTTGCCCACAAAAAGGCATGAATAAACTGAAATTGCAATAATAACACCATCACTAATTTAATAGGATGCCAGATTTTATATATCTACATCAATATCTATATATATAAGCTACCTCACACAGAGGGGCATAATCGAACGGGACGCCCTGGTTTTCATGAGGGCGTCATCGCAGGACGTCCCCACAAAGGGGCGGGGAAACCCGTATTATCGAAACAAGATGGGCGTCCATCTTTTGTTTCGATAATACGGTCGGGGACGCCCAAATCTCAACATTTAGGCCGAACTTTGAGGCCTAAATGTTGAGATGGTCGGCCTAAGAGATGGTCGTCCCCAGTTTTCGGCCATAATGAAAACCGAGGACGCCCATCTCAAAAACGACCAAATCCAAGCCCTTTGGTCATGGGAGGAGCCAAAATTACACCAACCGGGCACCCTAGGAGGCACTGCAGTGGACTTCACAAATTGCTCCCAGGTCTATAGCTCCCTTACCTTGGGTGCTGAGCACCCCAAAACCCACTCCCCACAACTGTACACCACTACCATAGCCCTAAGGGGTGAAGGGGGGCACCTACATGTGGATAGAGTGGGTTTCGGGTGGGTTTTGGAGTGCTCACATTTACCACCACAAGTGTAACAGGTAGGGGGGGGGATGGGCCTGGGTTCACCTGCCTGAAGTGCACTGCACCCACTAAAACTGCTCCAGGGACCTGCATACTGCTCTCATGAAGCTGGGTATGACATTTGAGGCTGGCAAAAAAAAAATTGTAAGTTTTTTTTTAGGGTGGGAGGGGGCTGGTGACCACTGGGGGAGTAAGGGGAGGTCATCTCCGATTCCTCCGGTGGTCATCTAGTCAGTTTGGGCACCTTTTTGAGGCTTGGTCGTAAGAAAAAATGGACCAAGTAAAGTCGGTCAAGTGCTCGTCAGGGACGCCCTTCTTTTTTCCATTATCGGCCGAGGATGCCCATCTCTTAATCACGCCCCAGTCCTGCCTTCACTACAGTGCCGACACGCCCCCATGAACTTTGGTTGTCCCCACGACAGAAAGCAGTTGAGGACGTCCAAAATCGGTTTTCGATTATGTCGATTTGGGCAACCCTGAGAGAAGGACGCCCATCTCCCGATTTGTGTCTGAAGATGGGCGCCCTTCTCTTTCAAAAATAAGCCTGACAGTCTAAATCTTTACAGAACACAGACACCACATAACAGAGCTTGTGACAAACTTTCCAAATGTGATACATGCCAACAGCAGGGATGAGAAACTCAGACTATCCCAGATGAATATACATGAGACAGATTTGCCTGCACATTGCCTCCAAGTATAAAAATCAATTACATGCATAATCATTAGGGTTAGGGATCCAAAGGAGAGGAAGATCAAAATAATCAGTGTAAAAAACAACCCAAATAAATGAAAAACAGTATGGCTTTTCATCAGTTTGTTACTTTTACTTACATGTATTACAATTATGTTTGTTCCTTTTTTTGGAGAGAGCTTATACCCCTGATGCAGACAGCCACTGAAATACGGCCATATCAGTTCCGGTTTATTCAATAAAATGTCTACATGCCACACAGGTGGTTCTTTTGTGTTTGTTTTTCCTTTTTTGTTTTTTAAATAATCATTAGGGTTAGCCTCAGTAATGCTCAGTTCGCTTTCTAAGTAAGCTTTGCATCCCATTTTTTTCCATTTGCAGGCACAAAATAACATTCCCCAAACCACCCTGAGCTTCCTGAAGTCTCAAGTGCATTTCTTGATAGGAACAGATTTCTGCATGAAGTTTTGAATAAAGCAGAATCTTCTTGTCCTTCATAGGGTATAAAATACTTTTTACATATGAAAAAAAAACTATATGGAAATTAGCCATTTGTAAAGGATATTACAGAAACTGAAAGAGAAGGGATCGCAAACAAAGCTCTTAGAGACACAAATCCTGAGGCATCAAGCAACAAAAAACCAAGCAGGGTAAAATTAAAATATGTTCCATGTCAGTTCATCCTTGCAGTCCAAACAAAAACTTAGAAGGCAGAAAACCTCCAATGTGGCAGTAAAAACTGAACACCAAAAGATCCACATGGCTCAAGAAATGGAAACCTAAAAAAAAAAAAAAAACCTTCCTGGAAGGAAACTCCTAAGAAGTGTTCAGAAGCACTATTCTGTAGGCACAGTTCAAGTCACTGAACTGGCTTACTCCTCTATGAATTTTAGCAATTCCATGAGGCCACTAAGTTTTGAATGGAAAGTTGTAGATCAAGAAACAACTTCCTGCATTGTGCTGTAGATTTCACTAGTTCTGGGGCAAAGAATTTGTTTTCCTTTGTATGCAATTGGAACTCTGGCCTTAGCGTGTAGAGCATGAGGATACCAAAACAGCTTCATCACTATCTGCCTTGGATGCCTGCTGCTGGGGAAGAGAATTCAAGGGAATCTGATAGGCTCTCTGGCCCTACAGTCTTGTCAAATTGTATCACCAGTGTCTGAGGAATAAACGCTTCCAGGAACTCCAGCATGTTGGTCCCTCCACTGCCCTCTGGGAAGCCTAGCAGGCATATGTTGTTACACCAGGATCCTATGATTTTGAGGCACTCAATATCGCTGGTGACTGCATAACTTCTAGGTTTGTTCGGCTTCTGTCCCTGGACCTCCCTTGCAGTGCCCATATTACACCAGGAGCAAACCAGAGTAATACAGAACTTCCATAGTGATCAAAAAGAAGCAGAAAAGGGTGGGTTCCAGGATATCAATCTAAAAAAGAGAAGTTCATAGCTTCAAAAAACTCTTTATTCTCCAACAGCGTGCCAAATGTATGTACAATCTTGACCCTACATGGGCCGTGTTTCAGCATAAAGCCTTCCTCAAGGGTCTGTCAATAACATCAGAACAACATATTGAATGTAGGAACAAATAAGGATATGAATAATAGTTGAAAAGAATATTAATAATAATGGAAAAGATATAACAGTGAAAGGGGACAGAATATTGGCAGCTGGTCAGCTCAGTGTAACTTAAGCTCCTGCCAGTTTAAACAAGGCTGAATACCGACCCCTACATGATAAGTGTGCACACCACCCAGCCTCCGTCCATGTGAATGCCCACCTGCAAAGTACGCACCATTGAAAATAGTTGTATACTTGCAAAATAGCATTAGCCAGATTATTGTCATTTATACAGGTTTGTATTCACATACACGCATTTTATTTCTTTAATCATGTATTGATATACACCATCCTAGCTCAATTTCTATAAAAAGACAGTAAATAAATCCAAATAAATAAATAAAATTACTAGAATACCAGCATTTACAGGCATACTTGCTACTTATATCTAAGCAGCTCCTTACAGAAATACTCCTACTATGATACGAAGATGGTTTGCTGCAACAGGGAGGTTTGTGGAAATCAAGAGAAAGATGGGTGGTGCAAAGTGCAGGCAGGATCTACAGGAAAATAGGTCTGTCTTATACCTGGGACTTGGGAGAAAATTCACTTTTCAACAAGAAAATGATCCTATGCACATATCAAACACAGTAATAGTGAACATGCTTGGGTAATCCAATCAAAGCCCAGGCTGGAATCCAATCTACAGTCTGTTGCAATATTTGAAGACTGCAATTCAAAAACGATCCCCAACTAACTTAAAAGAACTTGAACTATTTTGTCAAGAAGCATTAGTAAAAACTGTCCCATCCAACTGCGCAAAGTTGGTAGATACATATCCTAGAGATTCATGGCTGTTATTGCTGCAAAAAGAGCTCTAATCAAAAACCGAATCAAGGGGAAAGAGCTCTAATCAAAAACCGAATCAAGGGATGTTAAAATTTATACAATAAAGATGTTTGAATATTTCTAAATTATTCTTTCATGAGAAAGTGTAGAGTGTTCTGTAGATTAGTGATCCAGAAAAAAAAAGCACAAAAGGCTCTCAAGAATGGAACAAGTGCGCTTTATTGGTGACCCCACATGGGCTGTGTTTTGGAGTCACTGCCTCAGGGGTCAATTCAACCAACACTGGATCAAAATTGTTGCTCAAAATATAAGTATAGTGGTTCAACACAACAAAAGTCCGCCCTGGTAAATATGAAATGAGTAGCTTAAGAGGAACAAAACGCCAAGATCGCTGGGGGGTGGGGGTGGAGGGCAGAAGTAAGTCATGGGGCTGCATAGAAAGGGAACGAACAAAAGCAAGGATAAGAAGAGTTTGGAGTCCTCATCTTCTTCCTCTTTAGGCAGTAGTTGTTTCCAAGGATGGGGTTGAACATCAGGTGACCCCCAGCTTTGGTAGGCCTTACTGAGATATGGAAATAAGTTTCTAAGGCACAGTGTAAAAAATTAGAAAATGTAATAGACTGATATTTTTTTAAGTTAAAGGAATTATAGGCAGAGAAAAAAGAGATGCAAAGAAGATAAAAAAGGTTGTGGCGCAGGATAAAAGGAAAGAAGGTTTCTAATATTGTGAACTGGGCTCAGGCTTTTTTGCATCTAGCCAATGTATGAGGCGGTATAAACCAGGGCAGAATGAAGTCCTATTGCTGTATGAAGTTCCATATTAGAAGCATAGCAAATACATGAAGAGTGGTGGTGGTTAAATTATGATGAAAGGTTTTGGGATAAAATGAGGAGGACAAGCATATATAATGGAGAACTCAGGACATCAATTTGTAGCTCAGGCAAATTATGCCACAAATGCAAGGTGGAGTTATTCTGGAGCAGGGGAAAGCATCCGCAGGTGCAGCCATGCCTGCCCTGGGTGGACAGTCTTTTACTGTAAATCAAAAACGACATGCATATCAGATAATGTGAACGCTTTCACTATGGTCCTTGGAACTAGATCGAGACCACCCATGTTTTTCATATAGGGTCCCTGAGATGGGATCCTATTACTCTGAGGAGAAAAAAAAAACAATATTAGAGACTTTCTGCAGTTGAATAACAGTAGTGGGTAATACCAGTGCTATCAAGTTAGCTGCACAAAACAGCTTGACTATAGAATCACGCAAAATAGGTGGCTTGTATAGCCCAAGCCATATGAGCGATCAGTGAAACTGTACTAAATAGTTGTACAGAGACCTACTCAGCCACCAAAAACAGTGAAGACGGTCTACTGAAACAGACATGCACCATAAGTAAATGCATCAAGAAATGTTACATGTGTAGCCACAGTAGCTATAGACGTGGCTGCCAAAACTAGAGACATCCAGGCCGTCGTTAGAGGTGGTTGTGCAATAGTATCCATACAGGTGTCTTCAGTAGCTGGTGCCATATAATCAGCCACAGCTGATACCATAAAGGTACCTGGGGTGATTGATGACATACAGGCAGCAGAGTGATAGAGGTAGCTGTGGTAACTGGCAACACAATGCTTCATGCAACATGATATAAAATGTATTTACATAGTTGGCATGTGTATGGATGCTGACTCTGATGCCCTTACTTATGATTACCACAGCCAATGGCATGCAGTCAGCTGCTGACTGGGATGCCACATAAATGTGCATCCAATGTACCACAGACAACTGGAACATCTGATGCCACATAGGCAGGTACGAAACTGGGCCATACAGACAGTTGGTGGAACTGTGCAATACAGGCAGCTGGTGCTATACCTGCTGCTACAGCAGTTGTACATACATAGAGACACAGAGTAGCCATGCCACACAGTGGCTACTAGAACAGCACTATATAACTGACTTGGAACGCTAGGACATGTAGGCGACTGCTAAAGGTAAAGAAGAATTTTGGCCGTTTCAGCCGCAGAGCATAGCTGAACACACAACTATATAAGACATATGGTTGTCTATGGGAGGATCATGAGCAGGTCATAGGCATTCCTAAAATTTACATGCAGTGTTATAGAATAACCCGTTCTGTACCTAAAATTTGGCGTGGGCATTTACACCAGGTTTTCCTTGGTGTATATGGCTGCGTCTAAATTTTAGTCATGTGGCAGCGCTACATGTATTCCATAAACCGCGCCTAAAGGCACGATTTATAGAATACTTGTAGGAGTGATTTTCTAGGCACCAAATGTAGAATTTGGCCCTATATATGGAGGTGAACCACATGGAAATACCATGCAATTGAGCCGGCGCCAAATCATCAGTGTCTACCAAACGTCTTCCAATTTTCCAAGTTTGTTTAAAATTTCCTATCCCTCCCTTTGGGGAACAGTCAGGGCAGCTTACCATCTATCAATAACACAGAAAGAAAAAGAAAAGAAAGAATAAAAAATGAAAGTAAATGACAAACAAGGTAAGAAAAGGAGAGGAGGGAGGAACTACAAAAATTCAATAGGAAAGGAGGTGGGGTAAAACTAATGCAACTATCCTGAATCTGGCAAGCCAGATGAGCAATTTATGTTGAAACAAAGTACACCCATCAAATTTGGTAGAACACAACCAAGAGTTGCATTGTACAGCTTTTACCAGATAGGACTTTTTTTCTTTGTTTTTTTTGTTTTAAGAATAATGCTGGTGAGATTGGGGGGAAAGCAAGTTTGGCTATTTATGCCAAAATATAGGAGGTATTATACTAAGGTGCGCTAGCGTATTTAGCTCATGCTAAAAATCAACTAGTATTAAACACTGAGATAGCCATTATATTCCTATGGGTGTCTCGGCTTTTAGCATCAGCTGATGTTTAGCACAAGCTAAAAACACTAGCACACCTTAGTAAAAGACCCCCATAGCCAGCTGGCGGAAGATAAGAACAGTTCATTCTTTGTAACTCCATACAGGAAAAACTAAATACAGTTAAATCATATTGTTGTATATAGCAGTGAACCAAAGAACAGGAGCACATGTCCTAGTAAGGGGTAAAATCTTTTTTTTTTTTTTTTTAACTTAGAGAGCTAATAAATGTCTGGATTTGCTTACTGTGAACCAAACAGCCAGGAAACACTTGAAAAAAACAAACACCAGTGGATATAAACGGAAAAAGAATTTTGGCGGGAAACACTGTAGCAGTCTGGAACACTGAGGAAAATTTAATGTCACACAGAAACAGGAGTAGTTAATCCTCCACATAAGACAGTCAAAGAAATGTTCACTGCTTATAGATAGTCACACAGAACTGCTTATATAAACCGAAAGAACAAATGGCTCCTGTCAGTGATCCCTGCTGTCAGAAAAAGTCAAGTCAGATACCAGTGAGAGCTCAATAAGGAACAGAGAGCTAAAATAACTGAAATAAATCAGAACAGGTTCACCCAATGAAGGTTGACTTCCACAGGAGATGTTGATGGTCCAAAGGTCTGTGGTAGGGGAGGGATGGTAGGGATCTCAGAGACCTCTGAGATATACCTCAGCTCTATAGAACGGCTGTCTTTTTTTTTTCTAAACAGAAGCTTATGCCAAAGAAGGCACCTCAACTCAACTGAACCCCAGGCATTAAACTGGGTCAGGAGAACACGCCCTGGAAGGCACCCCTAACTAAACTAGAATACAGCTGAGAAGCTAATTCAGGAAAACAAGCCAAATAGGCACCCCCAAACTCAAATGAGTCTCAGTATAAAACTGCCTCAGGAGCAGAAAACCTCAAAAAGGTAGTTAAAGCTCAACTGAAACTAGATATAAACCAGGTCAGGAGCAGGGCTGTTAGCCTGTCATCCATCCACTTGGGAGATGGAAAAAATGATGCTGCAAAAAACCTCTTATTGGGCAAGTCACAAGAACTATTTTCTTCCTCTGTCTCCATCTTCTGGTACAGGTACACAATCTATTTAGTCTGGACTGGTCTGATAGGATGTTACGGAACATCAGATTATGAGACTGACCCTAGCAGTTAGAGTACCGGGCTGACAATGAGAAAAGTCATTACTACTCCATACGATCTTGGCCAAGTCACTTAGGGGCTCTTCTACAAAGCTGCGGTAAGCATGCTGAAAGGTCCTTCAGTAAGTTTTTCATGTGCGCACACAAGCGGCATGTTTTTCAATTTTTTTTTCTCAGAGGGAACATGTCAGGTGGGGCAGAGAGTGGGCACACCTATGCAAATCAGTTAGCACATTGGCATTGCTGCATGCCAACTGATTAGCACAGGTTTAGCACATGAATCCCTACCACCTACAAAATAAGTGGCAGTAGGGGCTCAAGTGCTAACGGGAAAATTAGCATGTGGCCATTAATAGAAAAATCTGAAATTCAGCCATCTTACTCTTGAGAAAAAATGGCCATAGCGCACAGAAAAGACCCACATAAGGGCATGCTACAACCACTTTTTATCGCAGTTTGGTAAAAGGGTCCCTTAACCCTCCAATGCCTTAGATACAAACTTTTTGTTCAGTATTTATATACTGCCTAGACCTAAGCAGTTTACAATTTTCTTTTTCAGGTACTGGTACTGTCCCTTATGGGCTCACATTCTTCACCTTAGATTGTAAGCTGTCCAGGGACAGGGAAAATATCTAGTATATCTGAATGCAACTCACCTTGAGCTGCTACTGAAAAAGTGCAAGCTAAATTGAATCTAAATCTTTTTTTCATTCAATAGGTCATCAGAAATGTCTCAGAGAGGAGCTAAGGGGTCAGACATTTGTAGAGGTACAATAAAATCCAGTTGTCTTTTCCCTGACTGCACGTTTAAGCATGTCTGTTCCACTTGGGGGAAAGGGGGAGTATCTAGTTGCCAAGTCTGCAAAGACAGGAGTGGGGGGCTAGGGGTGCTGGTGAGCGAGTCTTGTGTGGTGTATCAAACAAGGTAGAGACAATGAGGCTGTCACGTTCAAACCGGAAGTGAGCCCTTGTGCTGTCCGAGGCCAGAACTTCTAACCCAAAAGGATTAAATACTGTTCTAGGACCAGCAGTCGGAAAAGCCCAGTGCTTCACCTGTGACGAGTCTGACATCAGACCAATGTCAAAAAAAGGCAGGATCCCGAAAATGGCGCCAAAAGGACAGGGCTGCCCAAGATGGCCAAAAGAGAAACTTCGGCACCAGAGAAGGCGGAGCGTGCCGCAGGTCCCGGAAGCAGAGATAATGCTGGCCAGAAAGGGAGCACCAGGAGTAACAGCAAAACCCTGCCATTGCACACCTGCGTTACTCACCCAGTGTTGTGACAGAGGCCTTGGCTAGTGATGTACAAAAATAAGCAGATAGCACTGATATTGGAAGCGGGTTTTGATTTGGGTTTCATAACAACTTTTCAAGAGAATTTTAATAATAATGAGGTTAAAGAAGCTCCTTCAATAAGTGCTTGCTGTGTATAGTGGCATGGATGATCAAAGAAGAGACTGCTTCAGTTAGGGTTAGGGTAGCAGAGCTTTTTTGTCCCCCCCCCCCCCCCCTCCCAAATTTGATTCACAAAAGTTCCCAAACACCGCGGGGTGGGAGCATTGCTAGCCAAGGTGTATACTGAGTCAGCTGTCAGATTGTTAGACCACCCATCGTCTTTTCTACTGCTGTGTATCATATTTAATGAGCAGCTTCTTAATAAGATGCATGGCAATTGAGTGTTCATTGTCCTTTGCTTTTTTTGAGATGTTTAGTTCTTTCATATTGCTGTATGAAAAGACGGAGGGTATGGGGAATATCTTGACCTTCCTGGGAACTGATATTGGCATGGCTCTAAGATGTCTTACCGCCCAAAAATGAACGTGCAAAGTTGCAGACTTTAGTGGCCAAAGAAGGTCTGCTTGGAAAGTGACTATGTGATTTGCTATCACCGGTAGGGTGTCTAAATGTTGTTTGCCTGGGAAGAAATGATTTGGACTGTTGGGTATGTAAGCAGTTGATTAGAGCAACGAAAAGGTGTTTTCTAACATCACACTTGTTTGGCTAAATGTAATTCCAAGGCCTTGAATGAAGGGTGAAGAAAGATGGTCTCAGGGCATGATGAAGCAAGACTATTAGATTGGTAAACAGGTAGGGGAAGAGGGAAAACAAATTTAGCATGAATGTCGGAGGTTGGCCAGGAGTTATTTATTAATGACATTCCGGAGGCCATGGAGTTGCATACTTGAGCCTAATTTGTAATGGATACAGCTTTATTTGGGGTGGGGGGCGGCTAGGTGAGGATCATTCAGGGTCTTTGGCAGTCACCCCAGCTGGGTGCTTTGATATATGTGGGTATACTTGGGCTTCAGTCTTGCAGCCATTCCTAGGTGGTGACAAAGAGAGGTCCTGGGAACTTTCATGGTCCTAGTTAGCAATTTGGTGGCAGATGGACTAGGTGTAGCATAGATCTTCCTGTTCACTGCCAGTTTTGGGAGTGGTTGTGAGGATCTGCCCTGCTAGTAGCATGGTGGGTAGTTGTCCCTTCATCATGGGCAAAAGGAGTTTTAATCATTTCTGCAAAAAATTGTGGCTTAGAGTGAGGTTGTGTTTTACAGTTCCATATATTTAATGAAGCTGTTTCTCTGCTGTTAAATCTTTGGGAGGACAGGCGGGTGAGGGATAGTCCCAAGTACCACTGTTATGTGGGCAAGATTGCAGAAAACATTTTCATTTTAACTAGAGGATTTCCATTTGCCAGAACAGATAGAAAATAGAAGAAATTCATGTGTTAGTAAGTGCCACTGAAAAACAGAAACTTGTGAGATTTCAACTGAATAAGGAGTTATTTTAGTTTATGAGGAAAACCTTTTAAACATAGTGGCCTCTATAAGTGCTTTCTGCAGGTGCACTTTTCACTGTCAAACAGCGCCAGATGCATCTACCTGTAATGTCTTAGAGATGACAGGTTTACCATCTTTCTGTAGCTTTACATTTTAAATGTAATTCACATAAGAATATTGAAACACTTCCACATCTTGTTAGAATACTATTTAAAGGAGCATGATACAGTACAGATTCTTTAGTAAGAATATTTATTTCTTTGCATTGTTTTAACTGAAAAGTATATTTCTTTTTTTTTGTCTCACTAAAACATGCTTGTCAAGTTGAAATGATATACAGGAATTTTTGTGTCTCATATATTTTGAAAAAAACAAAACATCAATACTGGAATGCAACAAAAAAATTTTAATTGAAACTGCAAAACTCTGCCTGCTGACATTTATTTATGTTTGCATATGCATAGAGACAGTAGATGTCCCATTGTGAAAGTGTTATGTAGAGTTTGTCTGCATTTGACTTCAGTAGTAATAAAGGAGTAGATTCACTCATTTGAACACCCATTAAAGAAGGTCCTAAATCAAAAATATATCCTAGTTAAGATAAAGACTGCAAGAGAAGCTCCACCTATTGCTCTGTCTCAATATTTGTTTCAGGTTCTTGCAAATATCTTTTTGGAAATATGAAAACCCACACCTCTCTTTATACAATAGTAGATATTTCAGAAAAAAACAATGACAAAAAACCCCCCTGCTATTTGACTGCTATATACCGCCTGGAGTCCAAAACCACTAAGAGTGAATCAATCACCAAAATTTTACTTTTTGTTTACTGGCACATGGAATCATAGCTTACTGTAAATGTACTATTTGTAAATGACAGTACTGGAAGTGTAAACTTCCTTGTACTATGCTGTCACTGTACCTTTAATGCTATTCTGACAAAATCACCTTTCATGGTAAGAGGATAATTTAGCTTCCAGGCTCTTTCTATCCTTTGCCTTTCTGTTCAGACTTTCACCAGAGGTACTAATTAATGACAGTTGTAGGGGAGCATTTCATTTGATTTTCACCTTACTATAATTAAGCATTTTTGCAAGTCAAAAGCATATTTAAAAAAATACATGCAGTCCATTTTTTCTATACCATATGACCACTGGGTGACACTTTTGATTCATACCAATTTAACATGTTCTTACTATACATTAGAAACACTGCAGCATCGAAAGGTTCTATCTACAGACAGATTATATTTATACACTTATTAATTTACAATTAAGCCATGCCTTTGCATCAAGTATCTTAAATGATCATTTCTGAAATCATTCCTTAAAAGTAGCTAATCTTGCACTCAGCATAAAAGCATGCAGAGAAGAAAACCAGCTTGCATTTAAACTCTGGAATTTTTATGTGTGTATTAACAGTAAACAACAATTATGGAAAAGAAACAAGTTGGAAAGTGAACACCTGCACTTTGACATAATGGTGTGTTTCCCCTTCATCCGTAGCAGATTCAGGCTCCTATGAGTAAGAAGGGGTGAGGTGAAGGATGTCATAGTAGGGCTGCAGGGTGTGTGCAAGGGCTGAGCTCTTCTTCTTGCGTCATTGTCGCTACCAGCCTCATTGATTTTACAAGAGAGAGTCCTGCTTCGCTGGTACCTTCCTACTTCTTCTGCCACCATTAGTCTCATGTTTGTAGGTGGCGGGTTTTAGGAACCCAGCACCTCTGGCCTCAATCTGTACCTTCACCACTGCAAAGCAGCCTCTTCTTCCACGAAGGATTGAGAGTCCTTCATCACCACACGACCCTGTGCTCTGCCTTAAATAACGAGAACTCAGTATTCAACGGTAGAGCTGCTAACTTAAAAGGAGTAAGAAATTAATCTAAAGCTAGATGTATTTTAAGAGGCAGTAACTGTAAGTGGGATAAACATAAAGGAATCCTGTTCAGAAGGAATGGATCCTCAGGAGCTTAACCAAGATTGGATAGCAGAGCCGGTAGTGGGAGGCGGGGCTGGAGGTTGGGAGGCGGGGATAGTGCTGGGCAGACTTATACGGTCTGTGCCAGAGCCGGTGGTGGGAGGCAGGGATAGTGCTGGGCAGACTTATACGGTCTGTGCCAGAGCCGATGGTGGGAGGCGGGGATAGTGCTGGGCAGACTTATACGGTCTGTGCCAGAGCCGGTGGTTGGGAGGTGGGGCTGGTGGTTGGGAGGCGGGGATAGTGCTGAGCAGACTTATACGGTCTGTGTCCTGAAGAGCATAGGTACAAATCAAAGTAGGGTATACACAAAAAGTAGCACACATGAGTTGTCTTGTTGGGCAGACTGGATGGACCGTGCAGGTCTTTTTTCTGCCATCATCTACTATGTTACTATGTATTTCACATGTACTTTTAAGTACATACTGAACCATTTAAAATCAGACCTGCTATTTACCTGTTACCACCTGACTGAATAACTTGCAAGTTCAGTGGCTAAATTTCACTACTGAGCAAATTAGAATTTTACAGCTCTCGGCCCACACTCAAACCATTTCTAAATTAACTCAGCATATTATTCCCAATTACTTAATCCTCACCCATTCCTACTGAAACGAGAAAGAATATACAAAAGCCTTTGAATAATGAACATTGGAAGCTCTACCACTTAATTTGGACCAACTTACTTTTATAAACTTGATAGATCCAAAACAGGAAATGTTTCTAAAGAATTAATTTTATAAGAGTAGGTGAAAATTCCCAACATATTTATAAAGGCAACAGGTACTTATGTGCTTTTATAAAACAGGCTCCCCAGAACCTGCCCCAACAGTGCACAAATTTGCACAAAGATTTACACCTGCTTGGAATACAGTGAAACTCTGTGTGTGTATTTTATGTGTATATGCATAATTTCATAAAATTCCGAAATCTATCCCCACTCCATCCAAATTATATCTCCAGGACAAGTACATAATGGTGGGGGACATTCTATAAATGGTGCCAAGATTTCAGCCAAGAAAAAAATCAGCACGCAGTGCTATTCTATAATCAGCGCTCTGGGTTAAGCACTGCTAAAGAAAAACACGTGGAGGGGCATAATCGAAAGGGACGCCCAAGTTTTGCTGAGGACGTCCTCGCAAAACGGCCCGGTGGAGGGGCGGGGAAACCCATATTATCAACACAACATGGACGTCCATCTTTCGTTTCGATAATACGGTTGGGGACGCCCAAATCTTGAAATTTAGGTCATCCTTAGAGATGGTCGTCCCTAGACTTGGTGGTTTCTGATTTTCGGCGATAATGGAAACCAAGGACGCCCATCTCAGAAATGACCAAATGCAAGCCCTTTGGTCGTGGGAGGAGCCAGCATTCGTAGTGCACTGGTCCCCCTGACATGCCAGGACACCAACCGGGCACCCTAGGGGGCACTGCAGTGGGCTACACAAATTGCTCCCAGGTACATAGCTCCCTTACCTTGTGTGCTGTGCCCCCAAAACCCACTACCCACAACTGTACACCACTACCATAGCCCTTATGGGTGAAGGGGGACACCTAGATGTGGGTACAGTGGGTTTCTGGTGGGTTTTGGAGGGCTCACATTTACCACCACAAGTGTAACAGGTAGGGGGGGATGGGCCTGGGTCTGCCTTCCTGAACTGCACCAACTAAAACTGCTCCAGGGATCTGCATAAAGATGTTTTTTTTGAGGGTGGGAGGGGGTTAAGGGGAGGTCATCCCCGATTCTCTGCGGTGATCATCTGGTCAGTTCGGGCACCTTTTTGTGCCTTAGTCGTAAGAGAAACAGGACCAGGTAAAGTCGTCTAAGTGCTCGTCAGAGACGCTCTTTTTTTCATTATGGGTCGAGGACGCCCATGTGTTAGGCACGCCCAAGTCCTGCCTTCACTATGCCTCCGACACGCCCCATGAACTTTGGTCGCCCCCGCGACGGAAAGCAGTTGGGAACACCCAAAATTAGCTTTCGATTATACCGATTTGGGTGACCCTGTGAGAAGGACACCCATCTTCCAATTTGTGTCGAAAGATGGGTGTCCTTCTCTTTCAAAAATGAGCCTGTTAGAGTCCATTTCTGTGCCAAAGGTTGGGTGCCAGTAGTTACACCAGCTGAAAGCTGGTGTAAATGCCAGCGCCCAACTCTGGGCATTCTGGTGCGGAAATGGGGCTATTCTATAATCCCACATGCAACTCTCAGGAATGCCCCTGCCACTCCCCTGGCCAAGCTCCTTTTTGAGTTGCATGCTAGGGATTTTAGGTATGTGGTGTTATTGAAGAGGCACGGGGATATATTTGTGCAAATTTCAATGAATGCTGATTAACTGCAACGATTGTTAACATCAATTAATTGGCTCATAAGCTAATTAATTTGTGCGTGGACCAAATCTCAGCACCAAATATAGAATCCAGGGGGGTGAGAGTCTGTGTAAAAGTAACTTTTGGCATTTGTATTTTTAATATGCATAAAACTCCATGTAATTTTATAAAAGCCAGTTTCAATGTACTAAACAGGGTTTACATGCAGAACAGCCTTTGTAAAATTATCCCCTATAAAGTTTAAGTGTGGAAAACCTTAACGCTGTTAAAAGATTAATATATCATTCACCCAACTGAGAACAGAATGGTTTCCCTGCACACCGGAAAATTTAGAGAAAACAAAAACTTCAAAGGTATGGAATGATTTAGAAAGCAAGTTAAAAAGGGCCACAAACTAGAAGAGTCATGGCCCAGAAGGGGTCACCAATTTTTGGTTAAAACAGTTAACATCATTCCAAGAAGACCTGAAAGACTGCAAAGCCAATTGGTTAGTCAGCCAAACTTAACACCACAATGGCTAACAGGAAGAACACTTCTTCCAAAGAAAGATTTAATATTCTTAAAACCTACAATCTAAATGGAACACAAGGGGGTAGAAGTGACCAAGCCACAAGATGATCCAAAATGGCAAAGGAACTTTTATGCACAATCCAGATGCACAACTGCATCTGGATCCAGTTCTACTTATGCAGAATTGCACAAACAGAACTGGATCTAGACCCAACAAAGGCCATGTTTTGGCTTTCAAGTCTTCCTCAGGAGTCTTGTTGTATGGACCGTGAACCAAAAGCCACCATTGGAAACAGAATGTTGGGCTTGATGGACCTTCAGTCTGTCCCAGTATGGTAATACTTATGTACTTAATATACTAAAACAAAAGATGAAACAATTGCACAATTTGAAGCTCAGTAACATCCAAATGCTAAAGCAATGTCTGCAGCAGAAGCAGAAGAAAACAATGTTGCACACTGATGGTGTCTTTAATAATCACCTACAATCTATAAAACTGTTTGCTGCAATAGATGCAAATAGAATATTTGATCATATTAACTCTAATAGCATCATGGCAATAAAGCAGGAGGGCAATAAGAGGGAGCATATGGAACCAAACATGTGTTAATGCTAAACAAAGCCATCGTGGCCAGCGCTAAGAAAAGCAGAAATCTCAGTATCGCATGGATTGACTATAAGAAAGCCTTTGATAGTATCCCAAATTCCTGAATAATAAAATGTCTTGAAAGGTATAATATAAACCCTGGATTGATCAAGCATATCAAGTTCACCATAAAAATAAGTCAAACCATGCTCCATCTGAAGTATGAAGATGGACAATTTGGATTCCAAACATCAAGAAACAGCTAGGAATATTTCAGAAAAACTCCCTGTTACCACTCATGTTTTGTTTGGCACATAATCCACAAAGTACTCATAACGACTTGGGCTAAGGATTTAGTCTTAATGCTACAGATTGTTACGATCTAAAGGTAATATCACACTTGTTGTTAGCAAATGACTTGAAGTTTTATAGTTCCAGTGACCACCAATTAGCAGAACAACTCTGTAATAAAAGACTTCTCGGATGATGACAGAATGGAAAATTAAACAAAACTGAAAATACTTCTCCCACTGAAAACTGTGACAAAGGAACTTGAATAGGAAGATGTATACACATACTCAGGAGTAGAGGAAGAAGCCACATTCACTGACAAAAAAAAAAAAAAATCAGCAAAATATATTACAGGAGATGCAAGCCATTGATCTGCAGGCAATTCCCATACTCTCAAACAGCTTTGTAAATGTAGACTGGCCTCCTAAAAATCTTAACTGGATATGCAAACAAGAAAACGCCTCTTTGCCCATGAGGTCATTTATAAGAATCATTGTATAACTGGAGACTGGACTATACATTCTTCTAACTGAAAGAGAAATGGGCCTCACAGAGAGTATGCATAGAGAGCTACTATCATAGGCCTCTAGGCCTACTTAACAGAAACATGAAAGTAAATATCCCAAATCCCTCTTTGATATAGGGATATCAGTTCCAAGTGATTTCTCTGATAATCAGGTGTAGGAGGAGGAGATCCTTAAATCCTAAGAAATGCAGTCCAAGACCAAGAAAACATGGCAGAAAATTACAGAAATATTTCTCATTGTATCGAGGGCCACAAGCTTAATTAAAAAGAATATTCAAGAATACCTGGATAAGTTAGTTACCTATACATGTTACATCTTAGGAATGCGAGGAAGAAGCTCATTTTGACATGATGCAAGTACTATGGCAGGCATTAACACCAAAAAAAACACCAAATTTGAGAGACTGAGATCATACTACCTTAGGAGTGAGGTTTATTACTGTCATGGTATACGCAAAACTAACTCAAGAAAATTTTTGTTGCTACACACAGCAGAGTTAGGCTATGCAGATGATAAATTAAGGAGAAAAAGGACCTCAGAAACTCAACCCAAAGCCTTTAATACTATGAGCTATCCCGGCAGGGATGGATTTTCTACTGTGATTTTTTAATGAATTGCGTAACCATTGCAATAATGCTATATATTTTGATATATATTGTATCATAACATTTATAATCCGCGCTTTCCCACCTGTAGCAGGCTCAATGCGGCTTAGATAAAAAACCAAATGTCTTATCATTCACACAGAATTGTATTTTGGGATGTGGATATGCACCAAGAGCAGGTACAGTAGCTATATGGATGTTGAAATTCTATTTAAAAAAAAGTAGATTTGGAAATTTAACACCCACCAGTGTCTGGCAGTAGAAAACTAAAAGCTAAATAGGAGAGAGCAGTGCAATCTTAACTAGAAGAGCTTCAGGGTAAGACAATGTATCCGGTGAAAACTCAAGCACTGGTAGATCTTGAGAGAAGACAGTGGCAACTTCTCCATCCTTCTGGAGGTCTTAGAGACGGAGAACACAGAGAAGTCTGGAGGCGGGAAGAGGGGGATAAACAATGTGAGAGAAAGGACTCCTTACCTTCTCTAAGCCACACCTCAGTGAGACTGGAGTTCAGTACCCCAGCCACAGATGAGATTTTTGAGTTAATGGATCTACAGTTTAATAAGGAAAGTGGCATAATAAGACCATCAGTTGGTATGGAGGAAGAGAAGCAACACATGGAGGCAGGTGGGAAATTAGTAAGATCCAAAGGTGTTTTCCCCTTCTAGGAGTGGCTAGATAACATTGATAATCAAGCTTAGATGTAACTGGTTTATTAAAAATGTTTAGTAGCTTTTGTTATTAAGAGAGCTACACTGGTTAAATCTTTCGTCTTAGCACAGGATATGGAATCAGTCATGCGTTTGTATTTTTGCTAGCAAAGTTTGGAATTTCTTGGCTTTAAATTCCATATTTTTCCTGACATTTGCAAAAACACCCAAAACAAAACAGGAAAAGAAGCAGTTTCTTACCATGCAACAGGAAACTTTAGCCTTCCGATGCAAATGCCTGATTCAGCCGAGAGAAGGTTCTTTTGTATTTTTAGAACCTACACAGTTAAGAACTTTAGAGCCATACAGCTGCAACTACAGGTTCTGGAATAGTAACCTGATATTGATGGGGGGTAATAGTTAATGCTTTGAGATAACAATGAGTTATATTGTAATTGGTTCTTTTTCTTGTAATTTACCTACTCTCTAGGAGTTTTCTTTTCTTGGATTCCTCTTTCATTATGGTCTATGATTCCCTTTTCCTTTTATTATGATAGAGAAATTTTGCATATTTCTCTTTCCTTTTCTTCATAATGCTTTTCCTTATTTGGGAAATTTCTGTCTGAAATTATTGTCTGAAACTAAAAAAAAATAATATTTTTTTAAAGTACATGCATACTAACTAATCTCGGACAAGGAATTATGCTTGTCTCTTACTACCTACTGGCCACATAGGTCCTGTGTGTTGCTAAAAATGTCATGTGCTGCCTGTTCCCTACTTGGAACTCTTACCACCAGCACATCATCAGAACGTTCTTTTTCAGTTGCAGGATGAAGAATCGAGGAACACAGAACAGAACTGAGCTCTAGCTCTGTAGATGGTTTATTATTTTTACACAGTTTGAAATGATAGTTTTCTCACAGTCTATGTTAATGAATTTGTTTTTCTTGCATATTGTTGTATGTTAAACTTTAACAAGTTAAAGGACCCACTTTACATTTTGTTTGGATTTACACAATCTTTGAAATGTGGGTTGAGTACGAGGATGGGAACGTAAAATGTGGGGATGGTGAGGGGCTACTACCAATTTGATGGTGATGGTAAGGGGACGGAAAAGAATTGATTGGAGATGGGTGGAGATGGGTCCACATGCACACCTCTATTTCACACACTGACTTCAGGATTATGCACGTGGTTGTACAGTCTCCTCTCTCAGAGTTGAATTAGCCTTTTTTATCTGAATAACATTTTCTAACTACATTCAGCTTTATCATATCAGCACAAGCATACTAAAAAGGCAGACTGCCATTTAAAGAAAATGCCAAAGGCAAAAGAGGGAAAACAGTTTTCTAAGTAGCTAAATATGTATGCTACTACAGTCATAACCATAGTGGTTTATTATTTTTCTGAATAGGTCAACTCTCTTAAGTGTATTGTCCTGTCCTTAATGAAATGGAAGTGTAGAATTCTGTGCTCTTTGCTTCCTTACCAGAGAACTGTTGATTCACACTTTCCAAAAACTGCATCATTTTTAACATAAATTAATTTCTTTGTTTGTTGGGTGATTCTGAGGGCTCCTGGAAGAAAAGTGTGGTCTCATAGGTCTTAATGACTCAGATTCTAGAAAATGTATTCATTCACATAAATCTTGTATAATGACTATTTTTTTTAATGGCAACTAATTAAATTTGAATAATAAATAGCATAAGCTGCTGGCACCAACCTCCTAATAACTTGAAACCAATAAAAAGAACAAATTGGCTGAATGACAGTACTAATTCATGAACACTGAACTTTATTTTTAATTCTTCTCTGAAGCAGACATGGCCAAAAATATCAGCTGATATCAGGATGCAGGACACGTATGTCCACAATTCCCTTTTCTTCTTTGTTAATACCAGAGATAATAATTTTATTCAATCCAGGAGCAACATAAAGAGTAACAGAAATCATCAGGCCTAAAAACTATAGCGCTGCTAATCGAAGTGGTGTCAGAACAAAATAGCTATTCTGTATTATGAGTTAAGCATAATC
Organism: Microcaecilia unicolor; assembly: GCF_901765095.1. Classification (NCBI taxonomy): domain Eukaryota; kingdom Metazoa; phylum Chordata; class Amphibia; order Gymnophiona; family Siphonopidae; genus Microcaecilia; species Microcaecilia unicolor. The sequence continues at coordinate 236,643,061 of NC_044032.1, read as the reverse complement.
CCTATTTTTAGGGAGATGAGATTATGCTTGATGCCTCATTATCTATGAAGCCGCATCTTAAAGGGGTCATTCAGAGGGTGTTCTTTAAACATAACATAACACAATCAGGCTTATTTTCGAAAGAGAAGGACGCCCATCTTTCGACACAAATCGTAAGATGGGCGTCCTTCTCCCAGGGTTGCCCAAATCGGCATAATTGAAAGCCGATTTTGGGCATCCCCCAACTGCTTTCCATCGTGGGGACAACCAAAGTTCCCGGGGGCATGTCGGAAGCGTAGCGAAGGCGGGACTGGGGCGTGCTTAACACATGGGCGTCCTCGGCCGATAATAGAAAAAAGAAGGGCGTCCCTGACGAACACTTGGCCGACTTTACTTGGTCCATTTTTTCTTACGACCAAGCCACAAAAAGGGGCCCGCACTGACCAGATGACCACCGGAGGGAATCGGGGATGACCTCCCCTTACTCCCCCAGTGGTCACTAACCCCCTCCCACCCTAAAAATAAAACTATAAAAATATTTTTTGCCAGCCTCTATGCCAGCCTCAAATGTCACACCCAGCTCCATCACAGCAGTATGCAGGTCCCTGGAGCAGTTTTAGTGGGTACTGCAGTGCACTTAGGTGCCCCCTTCACCCCTTAGTGCTATGGTAGTGGTGTACAGTTGTGGGGAGTGTGATTTGGGGGGCTCAGCACACAAGGTAAGGAAGCTATGCACCTGGGAGCAATTTATGAAGTCCACTGCAGTGCCCCCTAGGATGCCCAGCTGGTGTCCTGGCATGTGAGGGGGACCAGTGCACTACAAATGCTGGCTCCTCCCATGACCAAATGGCTTAGATTTGGTCATTTCTGAGATGGGCGTCCTCGGTTTCCATTATCGCCGAAAACTGGGGACGATCATCTCTAAGGTCGACCTAAATGTTGAGATTTGGGTGTCCCTGACAGTATTATCGAAATGAAAGATGAACACCCATCTTGTTTCGATAATACGGGTTTCCCTACCTCTTCGCGGGGATGTCCTGCGAGGACACCCTCAGGAAAACTTGGGCGCACCGTTCAATTATGCCCCTCAATATCTTATAGTCCTCTATCTACCTTTTGATTCTATGAGGATTACAAAAGATAAAACTGGAAATTACCAGAGACTAACAACATTACATTATGACAAAAAATAAAATTCCCTTTAAAATTTACAATGATCCCCTCCAAAGGGACACCACCTTGTTAGTGGTGGAGGGGCTTCCGTGTTTCAATGACTCAGAGGGCTATGCTGAAGGGTTACCCATATCAGACAGGCCTCTGAGGAGAAACCAGACAAAGAGTGTCCCAATTAGGGAGACTGAAAAGATGGCGACTTGAAGCTCGTACACTCAACGGCCCAGCTGACCTCTGAAGTTTTGTCTTTGTTTACTTGAAATTTCCTCTCTGCAATTGCAGTTACCTTAACTGAGAGGAAGGGGACAATCGGGGGGTCAGCCGCCGTTGGCCAGCGTTTTGTCCCCTGTGCAGGAAGTCTGGGACTGCTACGTGACGAGCTGCCCAGAGATGACTGGGTTGGTGAGTCCTTTGATTAGCACCAGCGAAGGAGCATCGACGCTCTTGGACCTGGAAACAACTTCATCACTCCCGAATCATTTAACCACCATGTCCAAAGGAGTGGAGGAGTGAGTTAGGAGTGTATGCTGAAACGGAAGTCATTTACAGCTGAACTCATGTCAGAGGTGCCACTCCTAAACTCGCAAGAGCTATCAGCTTGGAGTTTTTGACTCCTGTGGAGGTTACATTGAATATCATCTGGATGGCGCTCCAGGACCTAACGGTGGTAGTAAATAAGTTTGCTTCCGATATAATCTTATTAGTGAGCCACATGGATAATCTAATTGAATCCTTTGAGAATGAAAAATTGATACGGCAAATTAAGTTCTACAGGAATAGGAAATGGTTAAGATTTTGAAGATGATAATAGACCAGAAAAATTTGAACAAAATTATTATTACAAATGATTAATATTGAGATTGTTGTTTTCCCAGAGTTCCGGGAATGACTCCTAAAGTTTTTTCCTCTGAAATGATTCCTCTTAGTATATTTATTCAAAAGGAGTGAAACCTGTGAAACTGGGATTACCTTAATCAGTGGGAATTGGATTAGAGACTCAAGTGTTTGTATTGTTAAATAATTTCTGGTTTTAAAAGAGAAAAAATTAAATCAGTTGTATTATTTCCACTAACACTGGGCAATAAGTATGTTTCCAACAAAATAAATGGACTATACACCGTTTTGGGTTTGAAGAAGCCAACCAGACAATCAATGTGGAATAATGATTCAGATAATAAATAACTGGGGATAATCAGGTTAATACCACGTTTTCTTTGTTTACTGTTGTTTAATTGATCTCCTTGTCTTGTTTCACTCTCCCTATTTTGTGGTCTAAGGAAGAGTGCAGAATTACCTGATTGAAATAATTCTTGTATTATTTTGTCTGTATTTCTGGCAAGTTATTTTACTGCTTGTAAAATTAAATTCTTATAAATAAAATTTAAAAAAAAATTTACAATGACGTCAATCACAAGGTAATAAACGACTGATAATCGTTAATCTGTCATATGAAAGATTTTTTTAAGCTTGTTTCATACTGTTGTGCAGGCTTTTATTTTTATTTACAGCTGATTACTGTAATGCTCTTTTTGTAGGCCTTCCGCAGAATACACTTCGGGCTTTACAAGTCTCTCAGAATGCTATTGCCCGCTTGCTTTGTATGGTATCTGGCTCTGAAAATATATCACCTATACTGAAGCAATTACACTGGCTCCTTATTTTATGTTGAATTCAATTTAAGATTTTAACTTTGATTTTTAAAACTTTGCATAATAGTATGCCCTTATTTGGTGCTACTGTCATGAAAATGTACAGATCAGTACGTGCTTTGTGTCCTGCAAATAAGGGCTTTCTTGATGTTCCTTTTATTTTCTTTTTTTTTTTCAGATCATCAGGCTGAATAAGTATTAAGCCTCTCTTTTTATTGTAACTGACTCAATTTGTGCAATGCTTTGCCACATAACTTTACATTCTGGTTTACTTTTTTTCAAAAAACATTTGACTGAGTTATAGAGGGGCACTATAAGTGAATAATATGTGCAGATTTATTTATTAATCATGCTGTGATCACTGTTAAAGTTTTTGTTTGTGAAACAGATGCACTGTGCATACGCTAATCACATACTCTATGTTAATACTGATTGTTTGTCACCTAGGTTTGGAGATAGGCACAATGTAAGAATTTTTAAATAGATAAATAAATATCTGTGGAGAAAGTGAAGATCCCTAAGTACTAAAAAATGCAATCAGAGACCAAGAAAATGGCACAGAGATTCAGAAACTGCCCTACTGTATACAGTGCCACCAGCCTGATTAAAAAGCATTTCCAGGCACATCTTGGTAAGTTGCTTATGCATATTACACCTTATGAACTCCAGAAGGAACAACAGAACTTCTTTGGAACAGCAGAACTATTAAGACAATAAATAGCAGAAAATCAGTGAATGAGATAGTGGAGGAGTGGCCTAGTGGTTAGGGTGGTGGGCTTTGGTCCTGGGGAACTGAGGAACTGAGTTCAATTCCCACTTCAGGCACAGGCAGCTCCTTGTGACTCTGGGCAAGTCACTTAACCCTCCATTGCCCCATGTAAGCTGCATTGAGCCTGCCATGAGTGGGAAAGTGCGGGGTTCAAATGTAACAAAAAAAAAAGTCATTTCCAACATACTCTGGCATAGGGGTGAAATTCATTCCTATCATGGTATGCACAAAATTAAACTACAAATATCTACGTAATATGTACAGCTCAAACGAATATGTTTTTTGAATTATCAGGGAAAATAATGAGTAAAAAAATTGGGGGCATAGCAAATGTAGAGAAAAAAGACCCCAGTCAAAAATGTTACAGAGAACTTCATATAGGAGGAAAGTTATCAACGCTGGCTGCTATTAAGATGGGTTATTTTACTGTTAATCTTAACAGCTAGGGCTCACTGCAAAAATGGAACATGTGCTAAAACAGCACCAGTTAGTGGTAAAATGACCCATCTTAGCAGTAGCCAACATTGATAACTTCCCCATCTGTCTCTAACACAGCTTGTTACATCACCACATGCAGTTGTGACAATCAATTGACAGATAGTCATATATGGCTCTGAGCACCTATCCTGTAGACAAATGATAATTACTTGCAGGACTTGTTGGACATATCAGCCACATCTCTTTTAATATAAACCACTAAACTTAATACCAACAATTAAAAGAGCAGATCTTTCTTATATGAAAACACTCAAGAACACTCAAGCCCTTACTGCCACCCATTGAGGAGGCAGTAAGGGCTCCTGTGCTAACCCAGCGGTAACCGGGCAGCATACAGCACTGTCCGATTACTGCCGGGTAACCCCTACAGTTAAAAAAATAATTACGGTCGCACCGTAAATGGCGCATGCTGGGGGCGGCATTACCACCGGCCTCCTCGTTAGGCCGGCAGTTGTGCCAGATTGCTGCACAGCAACCCTTTTGTAAAAGGGTCCCTAAATAAAACAAATTTTTAAAAAGGGACTCCTCATTCATCAAAAGCACCATGAGCAACAGCTTTCAAATTTTCAGCTTTTATTTGTTCAGTTTACTGGTGAATAAGATTATTTCAACATCAATGCAACAAAAAGAATCTGAAGTTCAGGATGTGTTTTTTGTAACCTTGATATTATCAGATAATAAAATACTTACCTTCTAGAGATATAACTGTTTACAGAAATGCCACAAAGAGCTCATCATTATCTTGTATTCTTTTATGTGGCAATAACTGAGCATAAAAAGTCATTTTAACCACACACAGACTGATTTTCTAAGTACTTCCTTCCATGGAGGTAGAGTAGAAAAAAAAGTCTCAAAGAGTTTTGTCCTTAATTCAGCAATACAATTGACCAAATCTTGGTTATGCAGAAATCTACAACCCACAGGGTATATCAGAGGAAGAAAACAACAACTTCATTAATTAAAGTTTTATCGCTATAATTTTTCAGCAGAGTCCTGTTATTTCTGCTCCTGATTGGCATCTGACCTTCACTAGGGCTTATTAGCAAGAGAATCACAAAATAACACTCTGCAAGGAGACCTACAGGGATCAAAAAGCCATTTAGGTGAAAAGAAAAAAAAATCTAGAAAATATAAAAGGAAGTATCTTTTACACATATTTTCCTTCAACTGTTGTACCGAGCTCAAACATAACTATAACCATTACTTCTTAATATTTATTTTTCAAATCAATTTAATGGGCATGAAAAAGGTACACTAGAAAACTGTAAGGCTACAAATTGCAAAGCAGGAAACAAAATTTCCATTATCAAACCAACCTTTTCAGCCTGAGCTTGAAAATCTGCAGAAGTAACAATTGCAGCCCCCATGGGTAGAGGTAAGAAATGGAACAGGAGTCTCAGCCATTACACAACACTGACTCCTAATGGGCAAACTCAAACTGTATAAGTAACGTTCTAGAGCAGTGATGGGCAACCTTTTGAGCTTGGTGTGTCAAAATTCACCAAAAAACCGAGCATAACTCGGGTGGTGTGTCACTTCAAGAAAAATCACTGCTACTAGGACCGCCCCCGGGCCCCCCTACCCGAGATCGCTGCCCACCCGAGGTCGCTGGGCCCCCCCCTCCACCCGCTACCGGGCGCGGAACTAACCTTAAAGCCTCCTTTCACGTCGCAGCAAGCAGCAGCAGGGCAGACCTCTCCTCCTTCCTTCTGTGCTCCGCCCTCGCGGACGTTACGTCAGGCGAGGTCAGGACACGGAAGGAAGGAGTGGCCTGCCCTGCTGCTGCTTGCTGCGACGTGAAAGGAGGCTTTAAGGTTAGTTTCCGGGAGCGAGGAGGGAGGGCGGACCACACTGCGGCGCCGTCGCATGTCATCGAAAATGGCTACGCGTGTCAGTGCTGACACGCGTGTCATAGGTTCGCCATCAGGGTTCTAGAGAGAGCTGGGTCTCTAGGAACAAATTGATATGGCTGAAATGGATGAAAAGGGGTATATTTTTTATAAAGTGGTAGTACTGAATGAATGTTCTGGAACTATAGCACCAATTGAAATGTGACCCGACACGGGACTGTGTTTTGATGGTTCAACCGTCTGCCTCAGGAGTCAAAGACTCCTGCTCCTCCTCCACTGGTACTGCTGTTGCTGAAGGGAAAACAAGCTGCAGGGAGCAGAGGAGGTGCGGGAGCGAGCTCAGACAAGGCTGCTGGAGGACTAGGAACTGCCAGATATTATTTCCATTTCTGTTTCATTTGCACTCATTCATTGTGATACTTTTTAGAAGTGTTTGACCCCTGAGGCAGACGGTAGAACCGTCAAAACACAGTCCCATGTCTGGTCACATTTATATTTGGTGCCAATAAAGTCACTTCAATCAACCTTGGCTGTCAAGATTTCTTGGTCCCTCCCCTACTTCGTTGCCTTGACTTCTAGGATCCAAAACATCTGCACTGTTGGACTCAATATGCTCTCTGTGTCCTGAGATGCATTTGTAAACAGAGAATCAGGCTGGTAGTCAGGCCCAAGGCACCCTATGCACCAATTGTGTGGTCCATAGCAGGAATCACCTGATCACACTGGGTACACCTCATAAATCCACTGGGGGTCTTCTTAGACATCGAGAAATGAATGACAGCCAAATCAAATTCTTCACTTTTGAAGGTCAGAAAAAAGTGTGCAAGACTGAAATTGAGGCCGGTGCTCAGGCCTAAGTGGGCCTAAAGAGCTGCGAAAAAATAACACTTGAAGGACCAAAAAACACTAAGAAAATAATTAGGGACATAAAACAAGAGACATACTAAGGAAAACAACAAAAAATAAGCACTAAACCCTCATGGGAAGACAGTTGAAAGGTAAAAGAACTAAGTGCTGAAGGGAAACTGCAAAAAATTGTCCTCATAGCTCCACAGAAGAGACTGAGGTACCCACACTTGTGCATCGGGCAGGAAGGCACCTGTCCATGCATGGTGGGACACTGCCAGTACTTTCTTAAAATTATGTGTGCTACACAGCATCCACACTGGGCTCCATCGGATGACATTACCCACACATGAGAATACATTGGGCCTGCTTGTCCTCTGAGAAACTTAATTACTCTTAATATAGAACATGCTTGTTTGGAATCTGACATATCAGATGTGCTTGTATCTAAGTATAGCCCAAATAACTAGTCTCCACAACCAGTCCTAATTGTGTGATTATATTATATTCAAAGCCCCGTATTTCAGTTCTCTACTGCAGTTCCATAAACTTTACTATAACTTTCCCATAAACCTCAGTGATGTGTGATTATCAGCTATTAATAACGCTGACAATATTCACACGTATCCACCTCTTCATCGGTTTAGATAAGTAGTTTTACAAATTTCTTTCAAATTTTCAAATTTTCAAAACCCATAGTTTTAAATTAAACTTATCTTGTTTTTTCCTTTTGTTTATCAGACCCAGGGGTTAGGCTGCCCGACATGCACGTTTCGCTCCGAAATGAGCTGTCTCAAGGACATCCCCTATAATATACAAAATATTTTATTAATATATACACTCCACACATCAGCTGTAAACCTATGTCTAGAGCGCACATATAATCAAATTTAGTACCCCCAAAAAACTTACCCCATGATCTTATCAGCGCCAGCTCAGCAAAGGTAATTCAAAAGCCAAGATGGCGCCAGCGTTTTTTCAAAGCAGTTAAATATCAGCTGTTCTCTGACGTATCCATTTCGAGAACCCCGCCCCCCATGGCATTCCACCGGAAGCTTTCCTCTCTACATTGCCTCCGGTGGTAAGCTGGAAATAGTTAAATAAGTGTAGCCCATTCAATTTCAGCATTTAAACCCATCGGCGTGACCGTCTGTAGGCTGAAAATATTAAATTGTTCTCTAAAATTCAGAAGTTTCTTCATGGATCCTCCCTCCTTCCGAGCATCTAGACATTCAATAACCCGCCATCTAATATCTTCAACCGTATGATGTTTCTGCAACCAATGATTAACCAAAGGTGCCTGCATGTTCTGCGTTGAATTCTTGATTTGTGCTCGTTCAGACAAATTTTAATAGGGCGAGCACTCCTGCCAATATAAATCAAATCGCAGGGACATAGAATTACATAGACCACATTATAGCTATCACAATTGGTCATAGCTGTACTCCTTATAATTTTCTCCCTCTGAGGTACACGCCAGCTATCTCCCGTAATAGTCGAAACACACCACTGACAGTGACCACAACTAGTGTGACCCCCCTGGGTAGTGTTTCTACCTCTATAATCCAGAAATTTATTTTTACCTAAACGCTCTCCCAGTGTTTTCCCCTTGGTAAAGGACATCAAGGGAGGTTCTCTAAAGCAGGTATACAGTTGGAGCACATGCCAATGATCCTTAATTATTTGAGATATCTTTTTACTAATATCTGTATAAGGCAATATGCATGTCAATCGATCTTCTTCTAGTTGCTCAGTTTCTTTCAATAAGAGATCTCTCTGAGCAAATCTTGCTCTTATATACGCTTTATTTATAGCTGGTCTAGGGTACCCTCTCATCAAAAATCTATTTTTTAATTCTACAGCTTGTTTCTTAAACTCAGCTAATGTAGAGCAAACCCTCCTAGCTCGTAAAAATTGACTTATTGGAAGGTTGTATTTTAGTTAGAAAGGGTGAAAGCTACCAAAATGAAGAAGTGTGTTCCTACTCATTGGTTTACGATATAGAGATGTATGTAATCTATTCCCTGTCTTATATATAGACAGATCCAAAAATTCTATGGAAGCATTTTGAACAGTCAATGTAAAAGTGATGTTAACATCAATTGTATTCAGCCAACTCACAAATTCCAGTAAAGCTGGCTTAGAGCCTGTCCACAGAAAAAATATATCATCCAGAAAACGTCTCCATAACCTAACATACTGAAAATAAGGAGATGAATAAATCGATCTTGATTCCATTTGGGCGATATACAAAGTAGCCACAGATGGGGCTAAAGTAGCCCCCATCGCTACTCCTGTAGTCTGAAGAAAAAAACTGCTCATCAAACCAAAAATAGTTCTTACATATAACCAAATTTGCCAATGTTAAAATAAACTCCGTAGGTATTCTTTGATCTCCTGGACGCGCCTCTAGAACCTCTTCAATCACTTTCAATGCACCAGCCTGAGGAATTTTCGTATACAACGATACGATGTCTAACGTAACCAGCCATGATGATGTTGTTACATTATCTATTTCTTCTAATTGTCTTAAAAAATGAGAAGAATCTTTTATATAGGAGGCTACCTTCTGAACTTCCTCTTTCAGAAACTGATCAATAAAAATAGATAATGGTTCAAGTATTGATGATGTTGTAGAAACTATCGGGCGTCCAGGAGGAGAACTTAATCGCTTATGGATTTTTGGCAAAAAATAGATCTTGGGGGTTTGAGGATTTTCTTCAATAAGATATCGACCTTCTTTTGTTGTCAAAATATTCTTCTTCAGAGCTTCCGAAACTATTTCTTTAATTTGTTTCTGTAAATCATCTATAGGATCTCTAGATAGTAATTTATAGGCATCATGATCATCTAATTGATTTTTTGCTTCCTGTATATATTGTGTTTTATCCCAGATCACAGTCGCTCCTCCTTTATCTGCTCTAATCACAATAATTGATGGTTCATTTATCAGATCTTCTAGAGCCATCCATTGCTTAGATGTCATATTACTTTTCTTACTTTGACAACACATATTCTTTTCAATTTTCTCCAAATCACGTAATACTAGGTCTCTAAAAGTTGACACTACCGAATTTATCGGTCCTGGAGGATACCATCTGGAGACAGGCTTCACTATAGATATATCTATTGAAGTTGGTTGATCCATAAAGAACACTCTACATTGTAATTTCCGAACAAATTTTTGCAGTGCTATACGAAGGCGAAAAGGGTCATGTCGAGTAGTAGGAACAAAGCCTAAACCAAGATTCAACATCTCTATATGATCTTTTTTAAGTTCAAATGATGATATATTCACTATTGTTTCCGGGTTCTCCATCCTCTGGAGTCCCCCGGCTGATTTTGTTGTCTTGGTTGGTGCAATCTAGTGCGTGTTCTCATACCATCCTGCATTCTTTGTTCTTCTACAATATTCTCCTGATCTCTATCACTTCCAGTACTCAGCTCACCGCTTTCTTCTGACGATCCCTCGAATACCACCTTTTTCTTCCCGAATATTATTCCAGAATCTTTTTTCTGCCAGTTGTATACTCTTCCATACTGATAGTCTTTCTCATCACGCTTCAATTTTTTAATTTTCACTTGTTTAATAGATTCTTTCATAGCTTTCATCGTTTTTCGTAGTTCTCCCATCCGATTATCAAAATCGGTCAATTCATAAGAACCTTTTAAACTTTCTTCCATCGTGGTAATTTCTTCTTTCAAATCCAATTCTACCTGAGTGGTAGTTTCCACTATCAGAGCCACTGTCAGTGGTGTGTTTCGACTATTACGGGAGATAGCTGGCGTGTACCTCAGAGGGAGAAAATTATAAGGAGTACAGCTATGACCAATTGTGATAGCTATAATGTGGTCTATGTAATTCTATGTCCCTGCGATTTGATTTATATTGGCAGGAGTGCTCGCCCTATTAAAATTCGTCTGAACGAGCACAAATCAAGAATTCAAACGCAGAACATGCAGGCACCTTTGGTTAATCATTGGTTGCAGAAACATCATACGGTTGAAGATATTAGATGGCGGGTTATTGAATGTCTAGATGCTCGGAAGGAGGGAGGATCCATGAAGAAACTTCTGAATTTTAGAGAACAATTTAATATTTTCAGCCTACAGACGGTCACGCCGATGGGTTTAAATGCTGAAATTGAATGGGCTACACTTATTTAACTATTTCCAGCTTACCACCGGAGGCAATGTAGAGAGGAAAGCTTCCGGTGGAATGCCATGGGGGGCGGGGTTCTCGAAATGGATACGTCAGAGAACAGCTGATATTTAACTGCTTTGAAAAAACGCTGGCGCCATCTTGGCTTTTGAATTACCTTTGCTGAGCTGGCGCTGATAAGATCATGGGGTAAGTTTTTTGGGGGTACTAAATTTGATTATATGTGCGCTCTAGACATAGGTTTACAGCTGATGTGTGGAGTGTATATATTAATAAAATATTTTGTATATTATAGGGGATGTCCTTGACACAGCTCATTTCGGAGCGAAACGTGCATGTCGGGCAGCCTAACCCCTGGGTCTGATAAACAAAAGAAAAAAACAAGATAAGTTTAATTTAAAACTATGGGTTTTGAAAATTTGAAAATTTGAAAGAAATTTGTAAAACTACTTATCTAAACCGATGAAGAGGTGGATACGTGTGAATATTGTCAGCGTTATTAATAGCTGATAATCACACATCACTGAGGTTTATGGGAAAGTTATAGTAAAGTTTATGGAACTGCAGTAGAGAACTGAAATACGGGGCTTTGAATATAATATAATCACACAATTAGGACTGGTTGTGGAGACTAGTTATTTGGGCTATTTTTTACCTGGTCCTACTGAAGATTAAGTGTGCCTGGTTGAACGAGTGTTATACTTCATTATTATGGCATTTGAAGGATACACTGAGGAACAGATCCAAAAGCTTTTACAACGCCCTATGTTGTTAGATGAGGATGAGAACCCGGACTCCCATGGCTCATGGTTGGAGTTAGAAAATCTTCAGAAGAGATTAGTAAGAGCAGAACTTCATGCAAGTACGTTGGCACAATATCTGAAGAAATCCTGGATTCCGAGAGGTTTGAGAATAATTAAAGAACCTAAGATCTTTGTTACAGATAAAACCTTTGTGGAGAAATGGTCAGCCATTTTAAGTAAATGTAGCCGTGATCTGATGGCTCTGATAGTGGAAACTACCACTCAGGTAGAATTGGATTTGAAAGAAGAAATTACCACGATGGAAGAAAGTTTAAAAGGTTCTTATGAATTGACCGATTTTGATAATCGGATGGGAGAACTACGAAAAACGATGAAAGCTATGAAAGAATCTATTAAACAAGTGAAAATTAAAAAATTGAAGCGTGATGAGAAAGACTATCAGTATGGAAGAGTATACAACTGGCAGAAAAAAGATTCTGGAATAATATTCGGGAAGAAAAAGGTGGTATTCGAGGGATCGTCAGAAGAAAGCGGTGAGCTGAGTACTGGAAGTGATAGAGATCAGGAGAATATTGTAGAAGAACAAAGAATGCAGGATGGTATGAGAACACGCACTAGATTGCACCAACCAAGACAACAAAATCAGCCGGGGGACTCCAGAGGACGGAGAACCCGGAAACAATAGTGAATATATCATCATTTGAACTTAAAAAAGATCATATAGAGATGTTGAATCTTGGTTTAGGCTTTGTTCCTACTACTCGACATGACCCTTTTCGCCTTCGTATAGCACTGCAAAAATTTGTTCGGAAATTACAATGTAGAGTGTTCTTTATGGATCAACCAACTTCAATAGATATATCTATAGTGAAGCCTGTCTCCAGATGGTATCCTCCAGGACCGATAAATTCGGTAGTGTCAACTTTTAGAGACCTAGTATTACGTGATTTGGAGAAAATTGAAAAGAATATGTGTTGTCAAAGTAAGAAAAGTAATATGACATCTAAGCAATGGATGGCTCTAGAAGATCTGATAAATGAACCATCAATTATTGTGATTAGAGCAGATAAAGGAGGAGCGACTGTGATCTGGGATAAAACACAATATATACAGGAAGCAAAAAATCAATTAGATGATCATGATGCCTATAAATTACTATCTAGAGATCCTATAGATGATTTACAGAAACAAATTAAAGAAATAGTTTCGGAAGCTCTGAAGAAGAATATTTTGACAACAAAAGAAGGTCGATATCTTATTGAAGAAAATCCTCAAACCCCCAAGATCTATTTTTTGCCAAAAATCCATAAGCGATTAAGTTCTCCTCCTGGACGCCCGATAGTTTCTACAACATCATCAATACTTGAACCATTATCTATTTTATTGATCAGTTTCTGAAAGAGGAAGTTCAGAAGGTAGCCTCCTATATAAAAGATTCTTCTCATTTTTTAAGACAATTAGAAGAAATAGATAATGTAACAACATCATCATGGCTGGTTACGTTAGACATCGTATCGTTGTATACGAAAATTCCTCAGGCTGGTGCATTGAAAGTGATTGAAGAGGTTCTAGAGGCGCGTCCAGGAGATCAAAGAATACCTACGGAGTTTATTTTAACATTGGCAAATTTGGTTATATGTAAGAACTATTTTTGGTTTGATGAGCAGTTTTTTCTTCAGACTACAGGAGTAGCGATGGGGGCTACTTTAGCCCCATCTGTGGCTACTTTGTATATCGCCCAAATGGAATCAAGATCGATTTATTCATCTCCTTATTTTCAGTATGTTAGGTTATGGAGACGTTTCTGGATGATATATTTTTCTGTGGACAGGCTCTAAGCCAGCTTTACTGGAATTTGTGAGTTGGCTGAATACAATTGATGTTAACATCACTTTTACATTGACTGTTCAAAATGCTTCCATAGAATTTTTGGATCTGTCTATATATAAGACAGGGAATAGATTACATACATCTCTATATCGTAAACCAATGAGTAGGAACACACTTCTTCATTTTGGTAGCTTTCACCCTTTCTAACTAAAATACAACCTTCCAATAAGTCAATTTTTACGAGCTAGGAGGGTTTGCTCTACATTAGCTGAGTTTAAGAAACAAGCTGTAGAATTAAAAAATAGATTTTTGATGAGAGGGTACCCTAGACCAGCTATAAATAAAGCGTATATAAGAGCAAGATTTGCTCAGAGAGATCTCTTATTGAAAGAAACTGAGCAACTAGAAGAAGATCGATTGACATGCATATTGCCTTATACAGATATTAGTAAAAAGATATCTCAAATAATTAAGGATCATTGGCATGTGCTCCAACTGTATACCTGCTTTAGAGAACCTCCCTTGATGTCCTTTACCAAGGGGAAAACACTGGGAGAGCGTTTAGGTAAAAATAAATTTCTGGATTATAGAGGTAGAAACACTACCCAGGGGGGTCACACTAGTTGTGGTCACTGTCAGTGGTGTGTTTCGACTATTACGGGAGATAGCTGGCGTGTACCTCAGAGGGAGAAAATTATAAGGAGTACAGCTATGACCAATTGTGATAGCTATAATGTGGTCTATGTAATTCTATGTCCCTGCGATTTGATTTATATTGGCAGGAGTGCTCGCCCTATTAAAATTCGTCTGAACGAGCACAAATCAAGAATTCAAACGCAGAACATGCAGGCACCTTTGGTTAATCATTGGTTGCAGAAACATCATACGGTTGAAGATATTAGATGGCGGGTTATTGAATGTCTAGATGCTCGGAAGGAGGGAGGATCCATGAAGAAACTTCTGAATTTTAGAGAACAATTTAATATTTTCAGCCTACAGACGGTCACGCCGATGGGTTTAAATGCTGAAATTGAATGGGCTACACTTATTTAACTATTCCAGCTTACCACCGGAGGCAATGTAGAGAGGAAAGCTTCCGGTGGAATGCCATGGGGGGCGGGGTTCTCGAAATGGATACGTCAGAGAACAGCTGATATTTAACTGCTTTGAAAAAACGCTGGCGCCATCTTGGCTTTTGAATTACCTTTGCTGAGCTGGCGCTGATAAGATCATGGGGTAAGTTTTTTGGGGGTACTAAATTTGATTATATGTGCGCTCTAGACATAGGTTTACAGCTGATGTGTGGAGTGTATATATTAATAAAATATTTTGTATATTATAGGGGATGTCCTTGAGACAGCTCATTTCGGAGCGAAACGTGCATGTCGGGCAGCCTAACCCCTGGGTCTGATAAACAAAAGGAAAAAAACAAGATAAGTTTAATTTAAAACTATGGGTTTTGAAAATTTGAAAATTTGAAAGAAATTTGTAAAACTACTTATCTAAACCGATGAAGAGGTGGATACGTGTGAATATTGTCAGCGTTATTAATAGCTGATAATCACACATCACTGAGGTTTATGGGAAAGTTATAGTAAAGTTTATGGAACTGCAGTAGAGAACTGAAATACGGGGCTTTGAATATAATATAATCACACAATTAGGACTGGTTGTGGAGACTAGTTATTTGTTGTATCTAAGTATAAACACATTCAGCAAATAGAAACAATTTTTTTTTGCTTGAAAGCTGAAAATATCAGCAATATTATACTCCTCAGGAGACGGGACGGAATATAACAAGCTCACTGAGCTGACATCCCACTGACTTTTCATTATTGTTTATGCATTTGGAATCCAATACAGAACTTTGCATGTAACTACCAATATTTCCTCCATATATGATCACTGTGACAGAACAGTGTATTTTTAAAAAAACTGCCTTTATTAATTCTTGAAGTGCATTTCTTTAGTTTGGCCAGCAGGTGGTGCATGTTATGTTTTAAACTGTTATAAAGAACTGACCTTTCTTTCTTTTAGGGGTCCTTTTACTAAGGTGTGCTGAAAAATGGCCTGCGTTGGTGTAGATGCATGTATTGGACGCTTGCAGGAAAATTTTTCAGCGCACCTGCAAAAAGGTCTCTTTTTTCTTGGCCGAAAATGGACATGCAGCAAAATAAAAATTGGAGCGCATCCATTTTGGGCCCAAGACCTTACCACAACCCACTGACTTAGTGGTAAGGTCTCACACGTAAACCGGGCAGTAATCTGAACTGGCGCATGTTGGGCGCGTGTAGGAGCCTACGCAGCTTAGTAAAAGGGCCCCTTAGTTAGCACACAGATAAAGGAAATGCCTGTAGTGATGTAACCAGCTATTTTTTAAATTTGTTGTTATGGGCTCTGATTGGTCCAGGAGCTCATTTCTTTTAGATTGTACTGGCTTTTGCCCCCGTTTCAGCCCAGGAGAAGAGAGAGAAAGATCTTTGCTGAAGCCCTGTAAAACATTTATATTTGATAACTAGTGAGCAGCTATATGTCCTGATCTCCCCAGGTACTTTCTAGAAAGTAAACAAATGTTTAGTTAATGTTATAATTGATCCATATTTCAGTTACCTGTTATTGTTTGCTGATTGCACATTTTTTTTTCATTGTTCAATTTTTAAGCAATAAATAATTTTCAGTTTATTGCCTCTTTGTCTGGACTGAAAAAGAATTCTGGTGGTTTGTGTATTGGGTCTGTGAGTGCTTTCTGGGAACTGTGAGACCACTAGGAGTGTGGCCCCAGTAACCTAGAAATCACTGGGAATAATTTGAGAGTAGGAGACTGGCCCAGAGGCAGTTGGGACCCAGTCAGTGGGAGGAGGGTGCTAGTGAAGAGCACAGGCGGCAGGTGCAGGCCGACCTGAGCTGTGCTGAGGATAGACTCTCTAAATTGGCCGCAGGGTAACCCCAGGTGTGTGGCTAGGCATTTCATGAGAATCACTTATTATCAAGCTTTAGAGGTATTTCTGTTATTGCAAGAATGGTTCAATAATCTGTGTATATCAGTAGGATGTCTAAGGTATAAAATCAATGTTTTAAATTCTCCTCACAAAAACAAAAATATAATTAACAAAAGTAAATATATCTTACGCTACAGTATTCAAAATTGACCATTTTGAGTCTTGTCATGTAGGGAACTACTTTAAAATCCATTGACATACATAAAACAGAGGTTTACGTGCAAAAATGGCTTCAAAGATAAACAAGAAGAGAAAACCAAAAGGAATCCCACGAAGCACCAAGGATACTGTGCTGAAGGCTGCACTTCATATTCTAAGTAAAAGATCAACGGATCATTTTTGTCTTTCTTACATTTTTAGTTCTGTTGCTTGACATCTTTTGTGCATATAAGGGTACAATTCTCCGTGGTTTAAATGCATAGCACAGCTGCATTTAAGCTTGTTAACAATGGCTATGTTAGCTTTATTTGCACAAGCTGGTTCCTGTTGACATTTCTGTTGAAGTTGTTCCTATATTTATTTAGCATTTATATAAATATCTAAAAAGGGGTCTCCTATTTTATTGACTAATTATTGTGGCCTCGTGCTTTTATATCTTTTTAATTTTGTAAGTCACGAGAGACTGTTTATCTCTCTTGGAGTGTTTTGCTCACTATGAAGTGTCCATATAAGTATCCTTTCAGTATCACACATTATGTACCTCATATGGGGATTTTATTGCAAGTAAGACCTCTTAACCGTCATATGCTCTCGATGTTAACTGCTCTATACTCCGTAACCACTCTTCATAATAAGATTGTTCAATTCTTTCCCCCCCCCCTCTTATTACCAAAGCCATGCAGTTATGTCGACACAGCCCGTTCACTATGAATACATTACTGCACCAGCAGCCACTAGTGTGTCTTTGTAAAAAAAAAGGGGGGAGGGGTAATTATTATTTTTTTTTTCAAGTTATTAGGTTATGTTATTAGCTCATTGAGGGTTTTTGCTTCCAGTATCACACAACTTATTAAATGCTGAGATTTTATGATTAGCAACACATTAAGCTGTTTTGAATTTCTATTTTTAGCAATTACAGAGTTACTCTATCACCCAAGAGGACTTTTGACAATCAGACTGCAGGTTTTTTGCATAATACAGATTTACAAATTTTTATTTCACATGTGATGTAGAAGGCTTTGTATTATATTAAACGTATGCAGAAGATTCTTATTATATTTTACTTTCTTCTGAGAAGGCTTTTTTCCATCAATTATGCATTTTATTGTACGATATGTGGACATGCTTTTTTTTTTACTGATTATATATTAATAGTGTGATTCACATTTGTAGTTTTTCAAATGTATTCCATATAGATTGTTGAACTTAAATTATAGCTCATTTATATTTTATAGTTACTTTTGTTTTTGTTTTATTTTTTTACAGAATTTGGTAACTGATACAGCTCCTCCTCTTCTAGACATCATTATTGTACTGTATAGGAAAGCAATTGTTTTTCATTGTTACTTGTCATTTTTTTTTCTTTTCTATTTCACCTATTTTTGTAATCGAATATCCTATCATTCATGCTTTTTCATTTTGTTTCTGATTTTGTATATTACTGTTTGCTTCTGGTATTATTGTTATTTTATTCTTTGTTTTTTCTGTAATTATGTACTCCTGAGGAAGGTAGTGTGCCAAAACATGACTTGTGCTGGGTCCTATTTTCAAATTTGTACAATAAAGAGCTGCTGTATTTGGACTATCTGCTCATTTGTCCAATACTTCCCACCATACTTTGTCATTTCTTCTAAGATCACCCAGTTTGTGTGAACATGACTGGGTAACGTTGTTACCTTGGATGGGATTGCAATAGGTTGAGCATTTACATATATACTTTGCAAAGTATATGCATAAAGTCATAGCATGTCGGGAAATTTCTGCACATTAAGGGAACAGTTTTCAAGGTGTAGTAAAAAGGTGGACTTTTACTGGACCTTGATTAACCATGGGGATCACCAACCTGCCATTTCCCAGTACCACAGGTTGTTGACTCCCAAGTAAAAGTACCACTGCTTGTGAGCCACCTCTCAAGTATTGTTATTCAATCAATCTGGGAGCATCTAGTTGCCAAGCCATGGCCTGATGCTCCCAGGCCACATCTTAAAAGAGGCCAGCAACCTTACAAAATAGTTGTGGCTAGAGCAGCACCCCCCCCCCCCCCACGGCACAAACTCTCTCTTATACCCCCCAACCCGAACCCTCCCCCAGCGCGGAACACCTCACCCAGAAGTCCCCTCTCCCAAGTCTTGAACACCCCCCTCCTGACCCACTTTTGAAATTCCCTGGTTTGTAGTGAGCTGGGTAGGAGAAATCCCAGTCACTCCTGTGTTTGTGAAACCAGGTAGAAAGATAAATTATGTCATACCTAATAATTTTCTTTCCTTCAATCAAAGCAACCCTTCAGGCAAAATAGCAAAGATATAAAGGGGAATTAAGCCACTTTATATATTCAGAATACAATACATGAGACAAGTGATTGATGATATGACAGAGCTTGGATTTGGAATGGTTTTGCACTATAAGAGATTCGATAGCTCACTATGAAAAATATCTGATGCCTCTGTGTTTCTATATAAAAAAATTTTAAAAACCCTCCGAAGGGACACCACCTTGTAGTGGTGGAGAGGCTTCTGTGTTTCAATGACTCAGAGGGCTATGCTGAAGGGTTACCCATATCAGACAGGCCTCTGAGGAGAAACCAGACAAAGAGTGTCCCAAACTAGTGAGAGTGAAAAGATGGCGACCTGAAGCTCGTACGCTCAACGGCCCAGCTGTCCTCTGAAGTTCTGTCTTTGTTTACTTGAAATTTCCTCTCTGCATTTGCAGTTACCTTAACTGAGAGGAAGGGGACAATGGGGGTCAGCCGCCGATGGCAAGCGTTTTGCCCCCTGTGCAGGAAGTGTGGGACTGCTGCGCGACGAGCTGCCCACAGATGACTGGGTTGGTGAGTCCTTTGATTAGCACAGGCGAAGGAGCATCGATGCTCTTGGATCTGGACACAACTTCATCACTCTCGAATCATTTAACCACTATGTCCAAAGGAGTGGAGGAGGGAGTTAGGAGTGTATGCTGAATTGGAAGTCGTTTACAGCTAAACCCGTGTCGGAGATGCCACTCCTAAACCCGTAAAAGTTATCAGTTTGGATTTTTTGGCTCCCATGGAGGTTACATTGAATATCATCTGGAAGGCGCTCCAGGACCTAATGGTGGTAGTAAATAATTTTGCTTCAAATATACCGTATTTTTCGGACTATAAGACGCACCGGACCATAAGACGCACCTAGGTTTTAGAGGAGGGAAATAGGAAAAAAAAAATTTTTCTTTTTTCCCTCCTCTAAAACCTAGGTGCTCCGGTGCGTCTTGTCCGAGTTCGGGATCACCCTCCCCTACTCACGTCAGCGATGTTCCCTGGTGGTCTAGTGACGGCGGGGCAGGAAAGAGCCCCCTCTTTCCTGCCCAGCGCCGAGACCATCAGGCAGCATACAGAAGGACGGAGGAGGACGGAGAGCAGCGCACTGGGCAGGAAAGAGGGGGCTCTTTCCTGCCCCGATGTCACTAGACCACCAGGGAACATCGCTGACGTGAGTAGGGGAGGGCGATCCCGGACTCGGGGGGAGGGCGATCCGGAATCGCTACCTTCGGAATATAAGACGCACCCCCCCATTTTCCTCCCAAATTTTGGGGGAAAAAAGTGCGTCTTATAGTCCGAAAAATACGGTAATCTTATTAGTGAGCCACATGGATAATCTAATCGAATCCTTTGAGAATGCAAAATTGATACAGCAAATGAAGTTCTACAGGAGTAGGAAACGGTTAAGATTTTGAAAATGATAATAAACCAGAAAAATTTGAACAAAATGAATATTATTACAGATGATTAATATCGAGATTGTTGTTTTCCCAGAGTTCCGGGTATGACTCCTAAAGTTTTTTCCTCTGAAATGATTCCTCTTAGTATATTTATTCAAAAGGAGTGAAACCTGTGAAACTGGGATTACCTTAATCAGTGGGAATTGGATTAGAGACTCAAATGTTTGTATTGTTAAATAATTTCTGGTTTTAAAAGAGAAAAAATAAAATCAGGTGTATTATTTCCACTAATATTGGACAATAAGTATGTTTCTAACAAAATAAATTGACTATACACCGTTTAGGGTTTGAAGAAGCCAACCAGACGATCAATGTGGAATAATGATTCAGATAAATAATAACTGTGGATAATCAGGTTAATACCACGTTTTCTTTGTTTACTGTTGTTTAATTGATCTCCTTGTCTTGTTTCACTCTCCCTATTTTGTGGTCTAAGGAAGAGTACAGAATTACCTGATTGAAATAATTCTTGTGTGTTATTTTCTCTGTATTTCTGGCAAGTTATTTTAGTGCTTGTAAAATTAAGTTGTTATAAATTAAAAAAAAAAATTTAAAAATAAGAAATGAACAAAAAAAGATAATCTCATAAAAATGTTATAAATTGATATTGGACATGTGTTGTTCTGTTTGATTGGGTCTGTTGCCATGTTGTGCCTGCGCCTATTCTCTTTTGGTACTATTTATTGTAGAATAGCTTAATTCCCCTTTATATCTTCACTGTTTGGGATTCTGCCAGGTACCTGTAACCTGGACTGGCTACTGCTGGAAGCAGGATACTGGACTACATGGACCATCTGTCTGCCCCAGGATAGTTATTCTTATGTAAATTCCTCAGCCACTGCACCTTAATGCAAAGAGACCAGGGTTTGGGCTTTTGAGTCTCTGGCCAATTCCTTGCTTTCAGCGCAAGGGGACAAAATATAATTAGTAACCTCCAGACTGCAGCATATACCTTTCTATTTAAAGAAAAGGTCTTTGACGGATGGTGTCCGATCCTAAAGAACAGGAGTGGGAACCAACCTCAGTGCCGAGAAAGTTGCTGGTTGTTTCAAAGTAGTACAGAAATGGGGAATCTGTTCCACCAGTGGAGCAGAAAAGGGAAAGGGGCAAGAAATGCTACAAAATCCAACTTGAGAAGAATAAAGGAAGGGTCTAAGAGAGTCCCAAGAAACTCAACCAAGGTAAAGCCTCCAACATCAGATATCCTTTTAGGGAGAAACAGCTTTACATGAACCACTGTAACTACACTGATGTGAAAAAGGTTTTGTCACCTCCTGATTTCCCCTTTAATTGCACATATGTCACACTGACACAGTTTTAATATAATTACATAATTTCTTTAAAGGAACACAGTGTTGTGTGTTTACTCAGGTTCCCTTCATCTAATATTATATTTTATTTAAAGATCAGAAACCATTCATTGTGACACATATGCAATAACTGATGTGAAAAAGGTTTTGTCACCTCCTGATTTCCCCTTTTCTTGCACATATGTCACACTGCCACAGTTTTAACATAATTACATCATTTCTTTAAAGGAACACAGTGTGTGTTTACTCAGGTTCCCTTTATCTAATATTATATTAAATAAAGATCAGAAACTATTCACTGTGACATATGCACAATAATAGGGGAAATTAGGAGGGGTCGAAACTTTTTAATTCACTGTAAATATGATAAACTGTAGAGAACTTAAAAGACTGTCACTATTTTACTTGCAAATATCTACTGGCATATACTTCCTTATAAACAGTTATTCCGAAGCAAATATCCTAATTATCTGAAGTCAAAAGTTTGAACATACCCTTGTTGGAACTGTTAACCAGGTGTGGGCTGCTTTATTGACTGATTTTGAAGCTCGATGAACTTAACCCTCCATTACCCCAGGTAAAAAAAACTTAGATTGTGAGCCTTCTAGGGACAGAGAAAGTATCTGAATATATTTTGTACAGCACTGCGTAAATCTAGTAGCACTATAGAAATGATTAGCAGTAGTAGTAGATGAACTAGATGATTACGTGTCAGCCAGTGCTATTCTGACAGTCAAAAACCAATCCAAGTATATTTAGTATTATTATTATTAACATTTGTATAGCGCTACCATACGCACACAGCGCTGAACACCTGACACAGAAGAGACAGTCCCTGCTCGATAGAGCTTACAATCTAAAAATACAGACAGACAAGACAATTAAGGGCGAGGAAAGTACTGGGTGAGAAGGAACAAGGATAGAGGAATTGAGTAGTGGTTAGGAGCCAAAAGCAGTGGTGAAAAGGTGGGTTTTCAGCATAGATTTGAAAACAGGTAGAGATGGAGCTAGACGTACAGGCTCAGGAAGTCCATTCTAGGCATAAGGTGCCGCAAGGGAAAAGGAACGAAGCCTGGAATTAGCAGTGGAAGAGAAGGGGGACGACAAGAGAGATTTGTCCAGCGAGCGGAGATTACGGGGAGGAATGTAGGGAGAGATGAGAGAGGAAAGATAATGGGGGGCTGCAGAATGGATGCATTTAAAGGTCAGTAAGAGAAGTTTGAACTGTACGTGGAAGCGGACAGGGAGCCAGTGAAGTGACTTGAGGAGTGGGCTAGTGTGTGTAAAATGATTTTGGCGGAAAATAAGTCGTGCCGAAGAATTTTAGATAGACTGGAGAGGAGAGAGATGGCTGAGCGGAAGACCAGTGAGAAGCAAATTGCAATAATCCAAGCAAGAAGTGACAAGGGTTTGGATAAGGCGACCCTCAGGGGGAGGAATGCTGGCTTCGGCCTAACCCCTGGTAAGCCTTTCCTCAGCTGAGAGGTGCCCAGCTCTACCACCGGCTGCCTTTCAGGTGCTGTGGAGGACTTGCAGCTCATCTGCATATCCTTACAGCCTTCTCCGGGGTGACACCCAGGTCCACTCCGATCCACCCAGGGCCTCCGTTCTAGGTGCCCAGCACTCCCACCAGGTGCTGTGGAGGACTTGCAGCCCTTCTGCATTTCCTCATAGCTGTATCCGGGGTGACTCCAGGTCCACCCCGAGCTTCCCAGGGCCCTCGCTCCAAGTGCACAGAGTCTCCAGGTGCTTTTTGGCTAGGATTCCTTTAAACACCATCACTCCCTATGCCTTAGCTGCTGCCTGCTGTCCCTGTCCTAGCCTTCCTCCTCTACTCCTATCACCTTAGCCACTTCACATCTACCCGCATCCACCTTAGCCCCTATATATGGCCCCTATACACATTCTCTTCATCACCCTGTCCCTTCCTAACCTCTTCCCCCCTCCCCATCCACTGTCTACCTCAGGAACTCACTGCCCACCCTTGTCCCCTCCCGTCCTGCTCATTACTCCCCTACCCTACCTCCCCCCACCACCTCCCCAGCTCTCCTGCCCCCCTCGTCATTCCTAGCTCTCAACCTTCTACACTTCCTCCCCACCATTAACCCATCCCCATTCCTCCTTAACACATCCCGTCTTCGTCATCTTCGTCGACCCTCCTCCCCCACCCTCCTCCGCACTCTCTTACTCCTTCTCCTACTTTCCGCAGGTGATATCAATCCCAATCCAGGCCCCCCCCCCCCCACCTCTCCTCTCCATATCCACGTAACCGATCCCAGAATGCCTCCAATCTCATCTCTATTCCCCTTCTCCCCCCCACTTCCCTCCCCTTCTCGTGTGCCCTATGGAATGCCCACTCAGTATGCAACAAACTCTCCTTCACCCACGATTTGTTCACCTCCCGTTCCCTTCAACTGCTCGCTTTAACTGAAACTTGGATAACCCCTAACGACACTGCCTCAATCGCAGCCCTATGCCATGGAGGATATCTTTTCTCCCACACTCCCCGCCCAGACACACGCGGTGGAGGCGTTGGGTTTCTTCTTTCACCCTCTTGTAGTTTCCAACCCCTCCCCCTGCCACAGTCTCACTGCTTCTCATCCTTCGAAACTCATGCCATCCGGCTATTCTACCCGACACCACTCAGAGTTGCAGTCATCTACCACCCCCCTGATAAGCCCCTCTCTTCCTTCCTTACTGACTTTGACGCTTGGCTCACCGTCTTTCTAGATCCCTCATCTCCATCCCTCATTCTTGGTGATTTTAATATTCACGTTGACGACCCATCCAACTCCTACACTTCTAAATTCCTCACTCTGACATCCTCCTTTAACCTCCAACTATGCTCTACCACCCCTACTCACCGTAATGGCCATTGTCTCGACCTCGTTCTCTTCTCTTCCTGCTCACCTTCCAATTTCTGCACCTCAGTCCTTCCTATCTCAGATCATCACCTAATCACCCTCACACTTCATCACCCTCCCCCTCAACCTCGCCCAACTATAGCCACTGCCTTCAGGAATCTACAGGCCGTTGACCCCCCTACCCTATCCTCTCACATCTCCAATCTCTCCCTTCCATCTTGTCTTCCAAATCTGTCGACACGGCTGTCTCTGCCTACAATGAAATTCTCTCCACTGCTCTGGAAACCCTAGCACCATCTGTCTCTCGACCCACTAAGCGCACTAATCCTCAGCCCTGGTTAACCCCTTGCATCTGTTACCTTCGCTCCTGCACCTGATCTGCTGAACGACTCTGGAGGAAATCTCGCACCCTGTCCGACTTCACCCATTACAAATTCATGCTATCCTCCTTCCAGTCCTCCCTATTCCTTGCCAACAGGAATATTATTCTCAATAACTAATTCTCTTGGCTCCAACCCCTCGTCGCCTCTTCGCTACCCTCAACTCCCTACTTAAAGTGCCCTCGCTCCCACCCACCCCCCCACCCCCACTCTCTCCTCAAACACTAGCTGACTACTTCTGCGATAAGGTGCAGAAGATAAACCTTGAATTCACTTCCAAGCCTTCTCCTCCCTGTGACTTCTTAACCCACTCCCCCAACCAACCTAGCCTGGCCTCCTCCTCCTTCTCCTCCTTCCCTGAGATCACCGAAGAGGAAACTGCTCGCCTTCTCTCTTCCTCTAAGTGCAACCACCCTGTTCCTCTGATCCCATTCCCACCAATCTGCTTAACAACATCTCTCCTACAATCAACCCCTCAATCTGTCACATCCTCAACCTCTCTCTCTCCACTGCTACTGTCCCTGACACCTTCAAGCACGCTGTAGTCACACCACTTCTCAAAAAACCATCACTAGACCCCACCTGTCCCTCCAACTACCGTCCCATCTCTCTTCTACCCTTCCTCTCCAAATTACTTGAACGCGCTGTCCACAGCCGCTGTCTTGATTTCCTCTCCTCTCAGGCTGTCCTCGATCCGCTCCAATCCGGCTTTCGCCCACTACACTCGACAGAAACAGCACTCTCTAAAGTCTCTAAAGACTTGTTCCTTGCCAAATCCAAAGGTCACTACTCCATCCTCATCCTCCTCGACCTATCTGCCGCCTTTGACACTGTCAATCATAATTTACTTCTTGACACACTGTCCTCATTCGGGTTCCAGGGCTCCGTCCTCTCCTGGTTCTCTTCGTATCTTTCCCAACGCACCTTCAGAGTATATTCTAATGGCTCTTCTTCCACCCCCATCCCGCTCTCTGTTGGGGTTCCTCAAGGTTCTGTCCTTGGACCGCTTCTTTTCTCAATCTACACCTCTTCCCTGGGCTCGCTGATCTCATCACATGGTTTCCAGTACCATCTCTATGCTGATGACACTCAGCTTTATCTCTCCACTCCCGACATCACGGTCGAAACCCAGGCCAAAGTTTCGGCCTGCCTTTCAGACATCGCTGCCTGGATGACCAACCAGCATCTGAAACTGAACATGGCAAAGACTGAGCTCCTTGTCTTTCCACCCAAACCCTCTTCTCTTCCCCCACTTTCCGTCTCTGTTGACAACGCCCTCATCCTCCCCGTCGCGTCAGCCTGCAATCTCGGAGTCATCTTCGACTCCTCCCTCTCCTTCTCTGCCCATATCCAGCAGACAGCTAAGACCTGTCGCTTCTTCCTCTATAATATTAGCAAAATTCGCCCATTCCTCTCTGAACAGACCACCCGAACCCTCGTCCACTCGCTCGTCACCTCTCGTCTTGACTATTGCAACCTTCTCTCACTGGCCTCCCGCTTAACCATCTATCCCCCCTTCAATCTGTCCAAAATTCTGCCGCACGTCTTATCTACCGTGTGAACCGATACTCTCATATCACCCCTCTCCTCAAGTCACTTCACTGGCTCACGATCCGCTACCGTATACAGTTCAAGCTTCTCCTTTTAACCTTCAAATGCACTCAATCTGCAGCCCCCCAGTACCTCTCTACACTCCTCTCCCCGTATGTTCCCACCCGTAACCTCGCTCTCAGGACAAATCACTCCTATCTGTACCCTTCTCCACCACCGCTAAACTCCAAAAAAAAACTACCGCCCTCTTGCCCTGCCTCGCATCTACATATGCCTGGAACAGCCTTCCCGAGCCCATAACGTCATTGCCCTCCCTGCCCATCTTCAAGTCCTTACTGCAAAGCCCATCCTTCCCCTTGCTTTTTGCGCATAATCACCTTACCCACTCATGATACCTACACTGACTACATAGTTTGTAACCTTTAGATTGTAAGCTCTTTTGAGCAGGGACGGTCCTTCCCCATGTTAAACTTGTACAGCGCGTGCGTACTCTGGCAGCGCTGTAGAAATGCTAAGTAGTCGTAGTAGTAGTAGTAGTAGTATAAGGGTTCTGGTAGCTTATTCAGAGAGGAAGGGGCGAATTTTGCTAATGTTGTAGATAAAGAAGCGACAGGTTTTGGCCGTCTGTTCGATGTTTAGTACTAGTCTGCTGGATATTTAATACTAGTAACCCGCCCTGATGCTTACCTAGAAACAAAGGGTTACATTTGTTTTCCCTATTTTTTCTATCTTTTCAACTTTTGACCTACTTCACCCCAGCCAGTTTTACTTCTTCTAATTAGGAAGGTGAAAAAAGTAAACATCCTTGTCCCTTTGCTTTTTCTCTTCAAATACTATTCCCTCATTCAAACCCCTGACCTTTCTAATTTCTACACCAGAATCCCTCAGAATCCTCCATTTTTCCCCAGCTGGAGGGCTCACAATCTATGTGCCCGAGGCAATGGAGGGTTGTGACTTGCCCAATTGGACCCTTTTCAGCATTCTTTGATAAATACACCTTCTTTTGAGTTTCTGATTATGTTGTTTCATTGGATTCAATATTTACTTATGTCAGGACTCTTTCCAGAAAGCTTAGGAGAAACTACAGTAACACCCATTACACAAGATTTGAAAGAGTCTAGTGGTTCAATTTCTAACTACAGACTAGTCGCATCAATACCTTTTTTCATTAAAGTAATAGAGGTCTTAGTTTGTAATCAGCGTAATTCATACTTGATGTTCTCCACCTTACCCAATCAGGCTTTCGAACATGGCATAGTACAGAAACAGTTACTGTGGCTATTTATGACACTGTTCAGCACATACTATGTCAAAATGATAAGAGTTTAATCCTAAAGTTCGATCTATCATCAGTTTTTGATCTGGTGGATTATGATAATTTTGCTTTACGAACTTAATTATATAGATGTTGATGGTAATGTATTTAAGTGGTTTACAGGATTTTTGGTTTCTAGGTCATATAAAGTAAAACATAATGGAAGGTTATCACCTAGCTGGAGAAATATTTGTGGAGTTCCGCAGGGTTCTCCTTTGTCACCTACACTGTTTAATATCTTCTTAAATTCTTTGGGTTTGGAACTTACTAGAGAGAATTAAATCAATTACAGTTATGCCAATGATATTACAGTGTTAATTCTGATTTACTCATCTATAAATTCAGTATAATCAGTTGTTCAAAGATGTTTAACACTGATTAGGTCCTGGATGTTATGCTGTTGACTCAAATTAAACACGGATAAGACCAAATCTTTACTTTTTGATAACCATTCTGACACTTTAGCAGACCATATAATGGTAAATCAAACTAGAAATTCACTTTCTTCTGTTATAAAGATAATGGGGATTTATGTTGACCAAAATGTATCCCTTTACTTTCAACTCAGTGCTCTAAGAGCTCTTTCATTCTTTCTTTCTTTTGAGGAATTTAAGGCACATAAGAAAGTATTTTGAATCTGAGAAGTTCAGATTACTGGTACAGGCACTGCTTTTCTTCAAGTTCAACTACTGTACTCTTATCGATTTGGATGCACCTAGACAAGTTATCCGGCAACTGCAAACAATTAAGAACACTATAATCAGATTAATTTTTTCATTACATAAAATTTCTTCATATTTTCTTGAATTACATTGGTTGCCTATAGAGGCGATTATGTTCAAATTCTTTTCCTTTCTATATAAGATTGTAAATGGTGAATGCCCAATTTATATAATGGATCATATGGAATTTATTTCCAATAATAGGCATAGAAGATCATTTCACAATTCCCTTTTCATCCTTCCATCTATTAAGGGAGTAAAGAGATTTAAAATGTTTGATAGACTTCTTGCAGTTCAAGCTTCAAGGTCCTGGAGTGATTTTAATATTCGTTTGCTGCATAGTTATCTTTTTTTCTTATTCAAGAAAAATGTAATAACCTACCTTTTTAAAAGTTTGTTAAGGAGTGAAACTCTATGCTTTCAACATTCTGGCTGTGTGGGCCAGGGACTGGAGGATGGGATGCAGAAGAGACCCTTCGTTTTGAGTTATGGGGGTCAGAAAACATTCCAATCTCCATGGCTCTTTGGAGGACAACTCCAGAGGAAGAGGGAACTGAATCTGTCTCAGCCAGAATGGAACAATTAGGATCATCATTTCTTGATCTTGCTTGAGTTTCAGCAAAGTCTTCTCTATGAGAGGTACTGGAGGATATGCATACAGAAGACCTTCCTCCCTTGAAAGAGAAAGGCATCTGACGCTAGTCTGCCTTGTGATCTCAACCTGGAGCAGAATTGAGGAACCTTGCTGATGAG
The DNA here is from genome assembly GCF_901765095.1 of Microcaecilia unicolor. NCBI lineage: Eukaryota > Metazoa > Chordata > Amphibia > Gymnophiona > Siphonopidae > Microcaecilia > Microcaecilia unicolor. Next base: position 236,613,735 of record NC_044032.1, on the reverse strand, counting down.
ATGAGTGGCAAAAAGCTCCACTCTCGTAAGATCTCACAGACAATGCTCATTTTGAGACTATTTGTGAGGCTGCATTATCCTACTTAGTCTGTCTGCCAGGCTGTTGTTCTTGAAGCCAAGTATGTTGCTCATAGTACCAACTCGTGAAGGAGAGCCTACTGCCACATCCGCACCACCTCCTGACAGAAGGGGTGAGATCCCATACCCCTCTGCTTGTTCACATAATACTTTGAAACCTGTCAGTCTGGATAAGACTAAGGTGGACTATTTTAAGAACCCACTGGTGAGTGGTTATAAGAGGCCACCTCTGTTGGAAATTTGGTTCTGTAGTCTCTGAAAGCCTTTTGAGCATTCCAAATAGCCTTGAGCTCCAGGAGATTGATGTGGAGATCTGTCTCCTGAGCAGATCACACTCCTTAGCTGTGAAGTCCATCCACAAGACCCTTCCATTCCAAGCTGGATGCATCCATTGTCAATATCTTTTGAGAAAGTGGAATTCGGAATGGGATTCCCAAAGTCAAATTGGTCCAAATTGTCCTCCACAGAAGGGATTGAATGAGCTCTGGAAGAACTTGGATGACATCTGCTAGGTTCCCAGCAGCCTGAGACAACTGGGAAGTCAGAGTACACTGGGCACCTCTCAAATGGAGGTGGGACGTAGGAGTGACATACACCATGGAGACCAAATGGCCTAACAATCTCATCATCTATCAAGCTATGATCTGCTTGCTGCTTCAGACTTGCGAGGCAAGCACTATCAAATATCTGCTCTCTCTAGGGGCAGAAAAGCCTGAGCTTGTACTATATCAATTAGGGCTCCTATGTATTCCAATTGTTGAGCTGGGAGAAAGTCGGACTTGGGATAGTTTATGACAAACCCTAGGAGCTTCAGCACCCGAACAGTTCTCCACATTGACTCTTGAACTCCTTCCTGCAATGTGCTCTTGACCAGTCAATAACCAAGGTACAGAAACACAAACTCCCAGTCTGCGTACTGATGCTGTGACTACTGCTAGACATTTGGTAAAGTTCCTGGGAGCTGATGTGAGGCCAAAAGGCACAACACAATACTGGCAGTGGTATTTCCCTACTCAAAATCTGAGATACTTCCTATGGCTGGAAAGTATCAAAATATGAGTATAGGCATCTTTCAAGTCCAGCAAGCATAGCATATCTTTTTCCTGAATCATGGGAAGAAGGGTGCACAGTGAAATCATCCTGAACTTTCCTTTGACCAGGAATTTGTACAGGGCCCTTAATTCTAGGATAGGATGGAATTCCCCTGTTTTGTTGGGCACAAGGAAGTACCTGAAAAATAATCCTTTCCCTTCTTCCCCTGGTGAAACGGGTTCAACCACATCCGCATGTAGAAGGGTGGAGGTTTCCTCTATAAGTGCCCGCTTCTGCTGAGAGATGAAGTAAGATGATCTAGGTGGGCAATTTGGTGGTTTCTGACACCAACAACGTGGGCAACCGAGGTGGACTATTTGAAGAACCCACTGGTCAATGTTATAAGAAGCCACCTCTGTTGGAAACAAATCAACCTCCCTCCCACCAGTAGGCCATCTGTAATGGTTCCTTGGATGGTAGTTATGTTCTCCTGGAGCCAGTGAAAGGCTTGTCCTTTGCTTTGACTGGGGAGCTGGATGGGACTGACATGATCAGAAGCACTGGGGTTGGGGCTGCTGGGTAAAGAAGGAAGGTGGCAGAAACTTACACCTTAGAGAGTAATAGGTTTGCCACCTAGAGCCACAAGAAAATCTCCTAGTTGAGGATGAAGTTGGAGGCTGCTGAGAGAGGGACTGAATAGTGTCAGTATGTTTCTTGATGAGGTCTCCTCCACGTTGTCCCCAAAAAGATTATCTCTTTGACTTATGTCCACTAACCTCTCCTGAACAACTGGTTCCAGGTCAGAGACGCAAAGCCATGAAAGTCTGTGCATCCCCAACCCCATAGCAGAGCGCCTGGATGCAACATCAAAGGTATCATAAGTGCCCCTAGCCAGATATGTCCTGCAGTACAGCTATTTTTTGGCCAACTGATGAAGCTCTGTGGCCTGCTTCTGATGGAGTGAGTCCACAAGACTCATGTAGAGTGGTACGTTTGCATACAGTTAACGAACATGGAGGCCTGATAAACCTTCCTCCCAAACAAGTCCAGAGTCCAAGCCTGAGGCATGAGTCCTGGAACTTGTGGCTCATTTGAAAGCAGATTCAACCACCAGAGTGTGGTGAGGCAATTGCACCCTCTCAAATACGAAAGTATTCTGGATATGATACTGAGTATCAACCTTCTTTGGTTCAACCTTCACTGAGAGTGCAGATTTCCAATTCTTCATCAATGACTCTTTAAGAATAGGATGCAATGGAACTGTGACTCCTTCCTTGGGAGATTTATTGTCCAGGACAGATAACATCTCTGCCCTAGGATCTTCCTCCATCTCCAACTTAAATGGGATGGCCGAAGTCATCTCCACAAAACCTGTGAATGAGAGATTCTCAGATGAAGAGTTACATCTCTCTTGAGGTGGGGTGGGGTCAGAAGGGACTCCATATGACTCCTGCTCTGAGAAGTAATGTGGATCTTCCACTGACTCCCATGACTGCTCTGTCTGACTCACCACAATACTCCAGATGGGCAGAGTGTGTCCATACCTGCCCTGGTTGAGTGGAACCATGTCCATGCCCAGGAGGGTGCCAAGGTACAGCCCTACACTCATACTCCACATAGGTCAATGTCGATGTTGATATCCGTCAAGGTGCCAGCGTCAAAGATCGCTCCACAGGCAGACTAAAGGCCAAAGTAAGGAGCCGAGGCTGAGCTGCAACCGGTGCAAGCATCCTTTATGCCTGAACAGCATTCAGCTGAACCATCTGCACCAGCTCCTCCCCGATCATGGTCCAGTACCTCTCATCAATGGTAGGCATCAGCAAATGTTGGGGAGCTGATTTGGAGATAGCCTGAGGTGTCAAACCAGAAACCTGGCTGCTCGGAGACTGGCACCGGTACCTCCACCAAAGAGGGGAAGCTATCCTCCTGGTGCCAGCATTTCCCAGGTACTGGTAATATCAATGCCCCGACACCATGCATTGAAGGAGACCAATGCTTATGTTTCTTTGGCTTCCCTCAACGCTCAGCATCACGGTCCCTCGGTGCCACTGAGGACTACATGAATCCCATATGCATCCTCAGTGTTGGGTCCGATGCTGACCTGTCCTGGGGTCTACTCAGTGCTTGATGTCGAGGCCGGTGCACTCCTAGTGGTAGATGAAGTCTGAACAGCCACTGAGATCGATGCTTTCAGTGTCAATGGATCTGCCTTCAAGAAGCCAAAACATTTCTCCTGTGCAATCTGATGCACCCTTTTTGTCCTCAACTTTTGAAGCCACTGGGGGTCTTCCTGGACATTGAAAAAAGAATCGTGGCTAAATTAAATTCCTCAATCTTGAATGAGCAAAAAGGGGCAAAGCTCAAATCGAGGTCGGTGCTCAGGCCTAAAAGGGGCCTAAGGAGCTGACGAAAAAGAAAAAAAAGCTTGAAGAGCAGAAATATCTAATAAAATAAAGGGGAAGGTACTGAAAATAAAAACAATGAAGAAAATGAGACAAATGGAGGAAAAATCCACATGGGAAGGCACCGAAAAAGTATCTGTTGAAAGTGCTCAAGAGACACCACGTAGACGAAACCTCTCACCTCTGCGGGAAAAAACAGGCTGAGGAATCTGTGCTCAAGCACCAGAAGGGAAGGCACCCACGCATAGACAGTGCGATGCTGCTAGAATTTTCTAGTAGCTGTATATGATAGTTAGCCTCCGCACCAGACTCCATCGGATTAATGTCACCCAGATGTGAGAATACTGATGGCCTGCTTGTCATCAGAGAAAGGTGTATACATTTTTATGCAACCCATATGTAGGCATGTTTGGTGGTGTAGTCTTAGCAGAACATAGGCAAAGTCATGAACTAGGCATATAAGATAAAATATATATCTACATGCATACTTCAAGCTGATATAAATATACATGGCTGCAACTTAACCACAATTTCAGCAATTTTTGCGTTATAGGAGAATCTGCAGTGATAAGGATGATTTTAAGCAACAAGCTAAGAGTTTAGCCAGTTCGTTACATCAAAGAGGATATCCTGTTCCTGTTTTGAAAAAATCCTATACTAGGGCTAAGTACAATAATAGAGATTTACTGTTGAGGAATAATACAGGTTCCGATGTTAAAGATACTCATCAAAAAGAAACTTTTGTTTTACGATATCAGCAGGGTGGGGAAGAGGTGGCCAACATTATCCGCAGCAACTGGATATTTTCAATCTCATGAATCTTCAAAAATGTGATTTACAAATTGCTTTTTTGAGAGAATGTAACTTGAAGGAGTTGTTGTGTCCTCAGATGTTTTATCCAGAACTACTACTAACAATGGACATCATCAACCGTGTGGTCATTGTAAGTTCTGTAGTATATGATTTCTTGCAGCAGTTTTTGGCAATCCGATTGATGGCAAAATATATAGTTAAAAATTGACACTAACTGTAGGTCTGATCATGTGATCTACATTTTGCAATGCCTTTGTGATAAATTATACATTGGCAAAACTGATCGATGTCTTAATTGAAGACTCAGTGAGCACAAGTTCTGCATTTCACTACAGAAGTTGAGAGCTCCTATGGTATCTCACTGCAGAGCAGCACAACATTCTTTTGAACAGTTTAAATGCTGGGTCATTGATAGTGTTAAGTTACACATCAGGGGCGGGGATTGCAGCAAGAGACTTCTGCAGATCGAACAACGCTGGATCCACAGACTGCATCCCTGGAACCTCTGGGTTTAAATACTAGATTCAGTGGGCAGCTTTTCTTTGAGCAGCTGCTCCGATACAGAGATTTTTTTCAACATCAGCTGTGTGTCAATCTTGTAGGCTGACGTCATCACGTTGGTGACGTTGTTTGATGTGGTAGTCTCCTACTGGGTTGCTTATTTTTAAAGCTGGGCTGTTTCAACGAGTTAGATGTCAGCTGATTCAGCGTCCAGTCCAGCATTTTTTTGTATGAAGACATGCTGTCTATATTGCAGTTGTTTTAATTATTATTTTTGTCCAGTTGTCTTACTGTTGACATTTTTTTTTCCAGAGTCACTCAATTTTTTCACAAGTCCGCGTCTGGGTTCCCTGAGGAAGAAATACGAAACGGGACCGTCGGAGTCTATATGCAGGACAGATTTGTCAAAAGATAAGTTATTTTGTGGTTTTGTTTGACTTTTTAGAGCTGGAACTGTGTGAATATAAGCATTTATAAATATAAGAAAATAAAAATAGACTTATTTTTTTTGGGGGGGGGGGGTTCAGTCTATGATGACTTGTTGTGCATGCAATTAATGAACAATATTCAATATTGCAGCACTTGTTGAGACTTTTCCCCCTCTTTTTCTTTCTTTTTTCTGGACTAAGTTGGACTGCTTTGATGTCCTTGTTTTGATATAGATAACACCACGCTGCTTGTTTGGATTAGGTTATTTTATAAAGACACGTGGCGCATAAGTCCTATAACAGGGCATCTACTAAATGTGATGTCTCTTTTAAACTGTTTCTATAAAGAAAAGTAGGTGACTATTTTTCTTTATGGAATATTAGTACAAGTTGCTGAAAATGCACTTACATGTCAGGCACAATCACACATACCAGCTCTATGGCCGATATAAATGTCCATATCTAGATGCTAGCCTGAATGTGTGAAAAATTGTAATATTTTATAATTTATGCATGTACCTTAAAATAGACACCTAATTTGCCTAGACAGTTGGTTATAACTTATCTTCATAAAGTATGTCTTTTTAAATGAGAATATTTAATGTCCTTAGTCACTCTCCTGGGACCAGGACATTAGCTACCACATTCTGCCAATTTTTGGCTTATTTTTAAATTTGTTTTTAGCTCCTATTCTAACCTTTACTTTTCATAATTGTAGTTCTTCATCTCTTTTAATATCTGATTTTTTTTTTATAATTACATTGTAAACCGCTCAGAAGGCACAACCATGGGCAATATATCAAGATGTAAATAAACTTGACTCATGGAACTTTCATCCTTCTTTCAGTTATCTCCAGCTCATCAGTTTAAAGTATTTCTGATCTCAACTTACAAATGTAAGCAATCTGGAATTTATAGTCTTACATTTCTTATTAACAAAGAAGATTGACAAATCACAGAATGCTAAAAGACAGACATAAAAATGTGTCTGTTTAGAAAAATGCCACAAAGACAACTACACTCTTAGTTGTAAGTCATAGGACTGATACAATGTCAAAGGTGTAACACAGAAGGGGGTCGAATTTCCTTATACCTTCCCATTCACATTAAGAATCTCAATGTCCTCAATACCCATGTTTTAATCAGGAGGAGTTTTCATGTTCATACATCCAGTTTATCAGATCTTTAAGAAGGTCAATCTACAATGCCAAAGAGTGCAAGAATTGTTGGATGGCAAAATGCATGTGTCCGTATTCTGTGATGTTAATGTACTCATCACTATCAGTTTTAGTCTCCTTTAATATTTTTACTGATCTTATCTCTCAGTGATTTATGTTTGATTGTTGCTCCTTCTTCCACTCCTTGTTCAAATTCCTTTATCTCACAGTCTTCAGGCAGAGGGATGTATTCAGTTTTACTCAATTTTCCTCTAAGGAGAGTTGCCTTTAGCACATTTTTCCAAGCCTGAAGCTTCTCGCTATTTGGAGTTGTTCCGCTAATTGTTGATCACTGAACTACAGAGCTTCAGAAAATCTACAAAGTGTGATGTAACCTCTAGATTGCTGTGAACTTTAGGATTAAGGCTAAACCCATACCCCAAGAGTTAATAAGAGTACTCAATGAATTAAGTTCCTCACTGGATTTTGTTGGAATATCAAACTGTCCATCTGCATATTGCAGGTGGCGCTTCGTTTGCCACATTTTCATGCTAAACAGTGAACTTATATATTTGATCAATCCAGGATTTATTTTGTACATTTCAAGAAAAATTATTATCTGGGAATGTGGGATGCTATCAAAGAAGTTCTTTATACTCAATCCATGCTATACTGATATTTCGACTCTTCTTAGCACTGGCCATGATGGTTTTATTCAGCTTTAACTAGTGTTTGGTTCCATATATGCTCCCTTCTTATTGCCCATCTGTTCTATTGCCATGTTATTGTAGTCAATATGATTGTGTGCAGCACCATTTTAGAAAAGTCATAGAACTGGGAATATTAATGTTTAGTGAAAACATGCAGAGGCTGTAAAATCAATGCATCTTCACCCTTCCACCAAGTCTAAAAAACATGAAAAATGTATAGGAGTTAAACATGGCTCTCATAAAATGACACCATGGTAAACATAGAAATCAATAACATTCTGAAAGGGTGCCTATGATGCAAAAAATGCCCCCACAGGGACAAACATGTGTATGCCCTGCCCCTACACATGTGATAAATAGCATCCATGAGGTCCCCTTCCCATAGAAGCAGACTGTTTAGCACCTGCCTGGGAAAATGTCTAATGGGGTTCCAGCAACTGCATTAAATGTGCAATGCTATATAGTAGTAATCATGCAGCCTGGTTGCAGCAGTAAACGTCTAGATCCATGCAGCATGTAAAAGGACCCTCCCGGCAATAAGCAGGACAACCATGTGCCTGTGAGCCACCACACACAATATATACTGCACCCACTAGCAACCCTTCACATGCATAGGGAAGATGGAAGCCAGAAGGAGCTCACGTTTTCTGAGAAAGAGTGACCTCCTGGCATACAAAACGAATATTGGCTGTTCCTGGAGGGCAGGCGTAGGGTACTGCAGAAAAGGTAAGAAGGGTTTAGAAGCTATCTGGAAAACTCTCCGGCAAGCCCAAGGTTTCAAATTCTACGTTCTCAAGATCCAAGCCGTGAGGACCAGGGATTGGAGGTTGAGATGCAGAAGAAACCCCTCATTCTGCATGATGAGAGTCAGAAAACATCATGGATCTTCAGAGAATAACTTCAGAAGAAGAGGAAACCATATCTGTCTCGGCCAGTAAGACGCGATTAGGACCATGGTTCTGCTTGAGTTTCAGCAAAGTCTTCTCTATAACAGGTACTTGAGGATATGCATACTTCCCCAATGCAGAAGAAGGGCATCCCTTTCCTAATAATTCCTAGCATCCTATTTGCTTTTTTTGCCACCACCGCACACTAAGTATAAGATTCAGCGTATTACCCCAAGGTGGACCCTAGCATCAGGTAACTATGATTCGGATTATTCTTTCCAATGTGCATCACCTTGCATTTATCCACATTAAATTTCATTTGCCATTTGGATGCCCAGTCTTCCAATTTCCTAAGGTCTTCTTGCAATATTTCACAGTTCACATGTGTTTTAACAACCATGAATAGTTTTGTATCATCTGCAAATATGATCACCTCACTCGTCATTCCAATTTCCATATCATTTATAAATATGTTAAATAGTACCAGTCCCAGTAAAGAACCCTATGGCACTCCACTGTTCACCCTCCTCCACTGAGAGAAATAACCATTTAACCCTACCCTCTGTTTTCTGTCCAATAACCAATTCCTAAGCCACACCAGAACATTGCCTCCTATCCCATGACTCTTTAATTTTCTCAGGAGTCTCTCATGAGGAACTTTATCAAAAGCTTTCTGAAAATCTAGATGTACTACATCAACCGGCTCACCTTTATCCACATGTTTATTCACGCCTGCAAAGAAATGAAGCAAATTGGTAAGGCAAGACTTCCCTTGGCTGAACCAGTGCTGACTGTCCCATTAAACCATGTTTGTCTATATGTTCTGTAATTTTATTCTTTATAATAGTTTCCACTATTTTGCCCGGCACCAACGTCAGGCTTACCGGTCTATAATTTCCCAGATCACCCCTAGAACCCTTTTTAAAAATTAGTGTTACATTGCCACCCTCCAATCTTCAGGTACTACGGATGATTTTAATTGGTGAGAATGTTTCACAATTTTTTAATTGGACTGTTTGCTCCATACAAGGGTTGTATGCAGACAAGCAAAAGCAGAGTACAGTTAGAAATTTTTCTTATTACTATACTTCTTTATGATGTCACCTTGCTGAGATTTGGTATAGATCTTATGCAATGGGATCACCATATGAAGGTAGCAGCAAGACTTGGAAAGAAAGGCCTACTCTCTCCCCATCAGAGATATATAGGAGTTCACCAGCTTGCTGACAAATTCTATGTTGTGCTCCATGTGATTTTATTATAACTCAAGAGAAAGCCCTAACAGGAAGGGTTAGGAACATGAGCCCCACTATATTCAAAAAATGGATACTTTGTCTAGTATTTCAAAACTGTTTATATCCCCCTAATCTCCCAATTGCCCAAAAAGTGAACAAGAGGTGAAATTAAACACGCCAAATGATATTGCTGGAATAACACCAGGGCTTAATTTAGCTAGAGGCCTTAACTCAAAGACAGGTAAGATAAGTATGGATTTGCAATTATTGTTCTACCCAAACACTATTAAGGAAATTAAAAAGATACATTTTCATCAGGTTTATGTTCTTCAAGTTTCAAAGCAAACATATATCAAACATAAAATGAACTACAGGAGCTATGGAAAGACAGATTTCAAACAAGGAATTATTTGAGTTATTTAATTTGGTTTCTTACATACCACCTGCAAGCCAAAAAGCTAAGTGATGTACATTCAGGTAAAGTGGGTATTTTTCTCTCTCTGTAGAGCTCACAATTATCCCTTACAGCAGAACAAATAGTAGCAAGACATATTCCAAAGAGATTTAAACATGCATGGCTTGAAAAATTGTCTAATAAGATCCATGTGACTGCCCTGGATATCCCTTGAAGCGTAACTGACCGAAGGCTTGCTGCTGTCATTCACCTGCCCCTAAGCAGAGGGCTTTCATTAACCAACCCACCAGAGACCATCAGAAGGGCTAAAAAAACTATTTTTGAACGCATCTACAAGGTACATATACTTTTATACACTCTAAAAAAACTGTGAAATCTTCTATATTCTCTTGTCTAATCTGTGCCTTATATGACCTTTCCCCTCTCTCATACTACAGTCATGCCATATTTTCCTACATTCCTATACTCCTGGGAGAATTTTGCGCCACTGTGCATGTCAGAATTTCCACAGAATTATGCACGTGCGCAGAATTCTGAACAAACAGCAGAAGGCAGCGGTGATTTGCCTGGTTCCCTCCTGCCCTCTCTCCCAGAATACCTAATAAGCTTAGCCCCTACTGTCTTCCCTAGCAGCACAGCCTTTCTTCTGGACACTTATTGCAAGAGAAACAGTTTCTAATATTTGCCCCTGCCCACCCAAAGTCTAAACTATAAAAAACCTATAAGGAGGAAAGAGGCTGTCTGTCAGGTCGCATCTTCCTCCTGACCTGCTCACACCAACTGTAGATTCAAACTGCAGGGCTCTGTGGTGTCCTATGGAGTTCAAATACTGCAGTTGGCCCCAAGAAGTAGAGGAGGAAGATATAGCCTGGCATACAGCCTCTTTCCTCTCCACTGGCTTTTACCCCTTAAGTTCCAGGGGTTTGGGGGGGGGGGGGGGGAAGAGGTAGGCAAATACTAGAAGCAGTTTGTCCAGTAATGGGGATCCTCCAGGAATGAGGTTATGCTGTGAAAGGTAGGTTAAGAGGGCCTAAATTCAGGGACTTTGTGGGGAGGGTTGTTGGGTAGGGAAGAGAGCTGAAGAACTGTGTGCTTCAGGGGATGAAGGCAAGCAGGACAGGTGTGTGCAATGGGCAGAGGGCTGTACCCGAAAGAAAAGAGCAGGAGGGGGTGTGTGCTGGGGGGAGGGGTGCTGTGCCTGAGGGGAGATGGGCAAGCAGAAAGGGTATGGGCTGGCTAGTATAGAAGCCAAATCTAAGTTACTGGGGAGGGTGCCTGGGGAAGGGTGAAGAGGCAAAGCTCAGAGCAGGGGTGTAGCCAGCCTTACAACATGGGAGGGGGAATCCAGAAGTGGATTGGGGGGGGGCAACACATTCCCTCCCTCCCTACCCCAGCATACCAAAAATAATACCTTTTCTGGTGGGGAAGCCCCGCCAGCCAAACCTCTTTTGTGAGAAGTTCCGGCATCGCAGCTGGAGGAATGCCGCCTACTTCTTCTGTACCGCAACAGCATGAGAAAGAGAGTAGTTTGGCAACGAATTTCTTTGGTTGCCAGGGGCTTAGGCATCACTTCCAGTCATTTAACGGGAGCTGCATTTTTGGAGGGAGTCTGAGCCCAAAGTTGGGGGGACCTGGCCCCCCAAGGTTATGCCATTGGCTCAGAGTATGTGCCAGGAGCTGCAGTGCCTAGGATTGCCAACTTTTTAACAAAAAAAAAATCTGCCCCCTCCATGCCCCTCCCTTGCCACACCTACTGTTGCACCCTTCCCCTGCCCACCCCTCATTTCAGGTGAAACTTCCAGTCTAACTTTCAGAAAAACTGATGAAGTATACTCATCACAAAGAAAGCCTTCTGCAGCTTCCAGGTCTTGATGTTATTAAGCTCTCAACAACTAAGAAAAGGGCGTTTTCATATCTGTGTAGTAGGGTTGTCAAAATTTTGACAGAGTAAAACCCAACACCTGTCCCATTTCATGCCCCTCCCTTGTCCCACCTCATGCTCTACCCTAAGTATCTTGCCATACATATTATCACAGCCTTCCCCCATCCCTCTACAACCAACTGTCCCAGTGTCTCTTTTATGCATTTATTTAATTAGAACATTTATAACCAGCAGAATCCGTAGAGATCTTGGCGGTTTACAACAAGTACGTTCACAGAGATGACATGACATGGCATTATAAAAACAGAGACCAGCACATAAAACACCACATCAAGGAATCCTCACACAGACAGCAAACTAACATTAAATGCATATTTCACACATAATTACCTGAGCCAATAGGACTATTCAGGAGCAAGGTGGTCACCAAATGCCTCTAAGAATAACAATGTTTTTAGCTCCCGCCTAAATTGATCCAAGGCTTTCAAAGACCTTATATACGTAGGCAATTTGTTCCATAATTTAGGCCCCCAAACTTTTAAAAAAGACTTGCGATTTTCATCAAGCTTGATAACCTGAAAAGATGGCACCTCTAAAAGGTCTGCACTAGAAGATTGCAAAGCTCTTGCAGGTTGGAACATACGCAAAGTAGAGGAAATAACTGAAGAAACCAGATTATTTCTCACTTTGAAAATTAATAATAAATATCCAAAAAGGAATCTGGCTGCAGCATTTTGAACAACCTGCAAGGCTTTTAAAATATTGCCACGTAAGCCCAGAAGTAAATCATTACAGTAATCGAAGCATGGAATAACTATACTCTGAACAATTAAGTGGAAGTTTGAGAAGGCAGGAAGATGATGCAGCCGCCTGTAAAATACTTGCTTAATCACTTTCTGAACATTCAATTTCATTGTGAGGTTAAAATCTAATGTGACACCTATATTTATCATAGAATTAACAATCTGGATAGACACATTATCAATGATAAAAATCAGAAGGAATTCTATCAACTGAAGACCCAGACGGAATCAAGATCTGAGTTTTTGCCATATTCAGTTGAAGATGATTACCCTGCTACCATTGATTAACATCATTCAAATAGTAAGTAACTTAAAAGTATCATCAAAGGAGCTGCTGGCCGCCACCAAAAATTGAATGTCATCTGCATGCAACACCCCCCCCCCCCCCCCGACCCAGTGCCTACCCTACTCAACTCCGTCCAACCAGCTCCTGCACACTACCTTTAAAGAAATCTCAGAAGCCGTGGCGAGGCGCAGCGCCTGCATGTAAAAGAAGTGTGGATCGTCTCATCGGGCCTTCCCTCACTCTGTCTGTCCCACCCTTGTGGAAATAGGAAGTTGCGTCAGTGGAGGGCAGGGCAGACAGAGTGAGGGAAGGCCCGATGAGACGATCCACACTTCTTTTACATGCAGGCTCGAGGCGCTGCACCTCGCCTCGCCTTCCGAGATTTCTTTAAAGGTAGGGTGCGGGAGCTGGTTGGACGGAGCTGAGGGTAGGCACTGGGTCTGGGGGGGGGGAGCTGGCAGGGAGCAACCCCCTTGAGCTGACACCCGGGGCGGACCGCCCTCCCTTGCTACGCCACTGTGGACAATCTAGCTTGGTTGAGAATTTAGAATTGACAGCAACCCCCTCCGAAGGGACACCACCTTGTAAGTGGTGGAGAGGCTTCCGTGTTTCAATGACTCAGAGGGCTATGCTGTAGGGTTACCCATATCAGACAGGCCTCTGAGGAGAAACCAGACAAAGAGTGTCCCAACCTGGAGGATCCAAGATGGCGTTGAGGGAGGACGTACGCTAGTTGAGTTCCCGTTTTGCACCAGAATGCCTGAAGAAGAGGGCGCGCTCCCCAGAGAATGGGGAAGAGAAAAGGCAAAGCCGTGGTGTTGTCCTCCTCAAACACCGCTGGGGTTCCCACCACTTCTCAGTCTATTTTGGAGAGATTCGGGGTCATAACGTCGGGGATATCGGTTCTTGCTTCGGGGAACAGCAAGGCTTTATTGCCAAGTCTCAGTGGAAGGAGTGACTTTGAGTCCCCCTGTTGGCACGACCCCTCCAAGACCCGGAAATAATAATGCTTCGCTATGGAGGTCAATAATGGAAACGCCCGAAGTGGGTTAGGATTTTCAAGTGACCCAAGGAGGTCCTGGCGCAGCATCGACTCGGATAATAAACCAACTGGGGGATTGGAGAGTGAACTCTTCCCCCCGAAGATATCTGGAGCGGTTTCTGTGGAGAAATTGGACTTGGTGAAGCCAATAATGTCATAATGGACGTACTATAGGAACTGCAGCAGAATGTGAATAACTCTCTTCTTCAGATGTTTAAAATTTTTCACTAAGTGAGTTAAAGAATTTATATTAATACTTATCTAACAAAGTGGAAGTCCAAGATATAAAAATAGAGACTTTGATTACGGAAATGGCTTCTCTATGAAAATCAGATAATCTGGTAATGAAGAATAGTTATCTTTCTTGTAAAAATTGGAATTTCTGGAGAACCAATTAAGGGAAAATAACTTGAGAATGATAAATTTACCTATAATATCCTATATATCAGCTACTGAATTCTTGAAGAAATATTTCTCTGATACTTTGCTAATACCTTCTGATAGCCACCTTTTGGTGACTAAAATTATATTTCCTTTAAAATCTTCTTTATCAGAGAAAAGAGATGTAAGTTTAACTGACATTTTGGAAAATTCAGAAGATATAGATATAGTTATTATTAGTGACTTTCGTCTTTGATTTAGATAGGAACAATGTTTTTGAAATTGTATTTCTGATGGTTGATATTTTTTTTTGTTCAAAGATGCATATATTTCCTGACACATCAAGGGAATCGCAGACTGGGAGGTGTGAGGTCTTGGCTTTTAAGCCAGGAATCATTGCCCTAGGTAGGACCTTCCTAGCGCGATTCCCTTGTAAGTGTTTTATTTCCTTATTACTTATTTGTTTGAACCTAAGAAATTATAAGAGTTTATGGAAACAGATGAAGAATTCTCTGCAGCAACTTCCTTCAGTTACCACTGTACCGGCTGCAATAACCGATTAACCTTCCTCCCTCAGAAAATGTGAAGTGTAAGATTAACCATTTTGAGTTTTTCTTATTTTCTTTAAGATTGTTTTCCTGTTCTTGGATCTTCCAATTGTGGACAATTATTTAAATACATATTGTTGAGAGAAAATGTTTTCCTTTTTATATTAATTTCTGTATTTCCTTACATTTATATGATAAATGTGAATGTAATTAAGTAAAATGATAAATAAAAAAAAAAAAAGAATTGACAGCAACAAGGCATTTCCTGCCAACTAAAAAAAAAGATTTAAACCAATTAAGGACTACGCAATTCAGCCCAATAGATCAAAGTCTGTTGATCAATATGGTCTAATCAACTGTATAGAAGACTACAGATATGTCCAAGCTTACCAACAGATAGCATTTACCTTTATCAAAGCTCTCTTTGACAGTATCAAAAATAGAAATTAGCAAAGTTTCAGTATCTTGCAAAGGCCTAAAACCAAACTGGTTCATATCCAAAACATTGTACCTCTCCACGAAGTCAAGGAGTTGGTAATAAACCAGCTTTTCAAAAGGTTTCCCCAGGAAAGGGAGAAATGAGACAGGTCCATAATTAAGCACCACATCAGGGTTAAGTGATGGGCTCTTTAATAAAGGCCTAACAACAGACCTCTTCAAAGCATCAGGCAAAAAAAACCTTCAGAAAAAGAAATTGATAACATCATAATTACTTCATTAATTTGATGTTTTGCAGGCTTAAGGATCGAAGGAAAGGACAGTAAGACAACTTCATTCTCGAGAAAGCCTGTAACACTTAGTCAATACCTATAGACTGAAAAAAAGAGCCAGTGATTATCAAAAACCAAAGGGCAGTTTAATTCAGCTGGCAATGACTGATTCTCAAATTGTTGAGTAATGTTAGTCACTTTGTCCGCAAATCCCTGAGCAAAAGCTTGACTAGACAATGAGAAACGAGTCACTTTACTGTCCATGCTAGGATCAGCCATTAAGCACCTAACAGCAGAAAATAATTGCTGGGTGCTGGAGGAAACTGAGTCAATAACTGAATTAAAATGCTCCCTTCTTGCCAACAAACATGCATTTTTACATGCCTGTAATTCTACGTTATAGGCCATTAAGGTAATTCTAGATGGATAGCCTCTCCAACGTCTCTCAAAATGCCTCAACTTCTGCTTATATAATCTCAGACCCAAAGTATACCAAGGAGCTCTATGCCGGCATGTTCTGTGACGTTCATGCGTAGGAGCAACCAAATCCAGCGAATTATACAATATTGAATTCCAAGACTTAACAGCCACGGAGATGTTCATGCCATCCAACTTTGTCAAGTTTGCATTGACCACCACCTTCAAATCTGACAACTCAAACGAGTCCCGTGATCGATAAACTCTCAGAAGAGCTCAACGTGAGGGCACTGTCACCATTCGCTTGTAGCTTCATAAACAATTTAGCTAAATAATGATCATACATGGAACCCTTCTCACCTCAGTGACCCAAACCCTCTGGGTTGACGCCCATTTATCTACTAAAACTATGTCCAGCAATGTGGGTAGTTTCTGTTAAAATTTGTTTCCAGCCCAGAGCATCTAGCATCTGAAAAAAACTAGACATATAGTTGTCATGCCTGCTGCCACCAGCCTCCAAATTAAAATCGCCCAAAATACATTTACAAGGCAGAAAATTAAGATCAATCAAAATTTCAACCAAAGCTGAGAAAGCCCTCTGAAGGATCACAATATAACACAATATTTAAAGCAGGAGAAGTTAAAACTAAAATTTCCATACCTTCAGGCTGTTTACCCTCTCTTCTACAAAATTTTAGAGAATTTTAAAATACAACAACCACACCTCCTCCTTTTCTATTCCACCCATTTGCCTGAAATAAAGCCAAATAATGTGGTGGACAGAGTTGATTAAGGAGTACCAGATCTTCATCCAATAAACAGGATTCCATTGTACAACAAATATCTATATTTTCATCCCTTATCATATCATATAGAACCACAATTTTGCTCCTCACCGATCTAGAGTTAATAAGAACTACATTCAAACAATAGGTAGTGATTTTCTTTGAATGCCTCTCCCCCTCATGCTTTGCCAATACCTTCCCCTTGCAATTTCAGACCTTTACTACCCTATCCCTGGAAGAGCAAGCCAAGTCCTGGGATAGAGCTCTATGATCCACCTATGTCTCATTAGCTCCGCTACATACTTTACTACTTCTCCATATTGCCATGTCAGAAAATCATGGTTCAATTACACTCTTCACTTACCAACGTTGCCGGCTCCATCACTTAGAGCATTGCTGGCAGTACAGCCAGCTTCCTGCAGACCATGCTCGCTATAAAGTTATGGCAGTTACTCATTCCAAGAAACTATACTATTCTACTGATAAGTAGTAGTAGTTAATCTCACAGACTCCAACATCAAGTAAACTTTACTGCACCCTTTGAACTCTTATCAAGGCACCTTCACAATCAGTGTCAGCATTACCTTGAGCTGTTCAGGGCCTAACCTGAAAGTTAGCCTAACTAAGGCTTCGGGGCCAATTCGGTGTCAGTCAAAGGCTTGGAGATATTACAAGCCTGATCCCTGGTGATGTCAGTGTAGGTAGATAAACTGAATGTCTCCTGCCTTTGGGGTTTAATTTGCATGTTTTAAACACTTGTGCTTCAGAGCAACAATGGAGACCAGGACCAGTGCTCAAATACAACAAAAGAAACCAGACTACCTGACTCCAAGTACTGGATCTTCAAAAGAATTCACACCTCCTTGGTAACCAGGAGACATCAGATCAAACAAACCAAATTATAACACAGAAAGATGCTGTGTAAGGCATAGTCTTTGTGCTGGTATCCCTTGCTGAGCACACACTGAACACACAACCTCCACTTTTCTGCAGATCTCTCCAGACTCTCTTCTTCATACAAGGAAGGCATTTCTAAATCCAAGGTTGCACATATGGATAATTCCATAAATAAATAAATAAAGGGTTAATGATCATAATTCTGGCACTAAACTGATTAGTGCCATAAAAACACCACCAGAACATCGCTGAAGAACAATGTCCTAATGCCAAAAGCTAATGAGATGCAAATATACAGTGGTGGAAATAAGTATTTGATCCCTTGCTGATTTTGTAAGTTTGCCCACTGACAAAGACATGAGCAGCCCATAATTGAAGGGTAGGTTATTGGTAACAGTGAGAGATAGCACATCACAAATTAAATCCGGAAAATCACATTGTGGAAAGTATATGAATTTATTTGCATTCTGCAGAGGGAAATAAGTATTTGATCCCCCACCAACCAGTAAGAGATCTGGCCCCTACAGACCAGGTAGATGCTCCAAATCAACTCGTTACCTGCATGACAGACAGCTGTCGGCAATGGTCACCTGTATGAAAGACACCTGTCCACAGACTCAGTGAATCAGTCAGACTCTAACCTCTACAAAATGGCCAAGAGCAAGGAGCTGTCTAAGGATGTCAGGGACAAGATCATACACCTGCACAAGGCTGGAATGGGCTACAAAACCATCAGTAAGACGCTGGGCGAGAAGGAGACAACTGTTGGTGCCATAGTAAGAAAATGGAAGAAGTACAAAATGACTGTCAATCGACAAAGATCTGGGGCTCCACGCAAAATCTTACCTCGTGGGTATCCTTGATCATGAGGAAGGTTAGAAATCAGCCTACAACTACAAGGGGGGAACTTGTCAATGATCTCAAGGCAGCTGGGACCACTGTCACCACGAAAACCATTGGTAACACATTACGACGTAACGGATTGCAATCCTGCAGTGCCCGCAAGGTCCCCCTGCTCCGGAAGGCACATGTGACGGCCCGTCTGAAGTTTGCCAGTGAACACCTGGATGATGCCGAGAGTGATTGGGAGAAGGTGCTGTGGTCAGATGAGACAAAAATTGAGCTCTTTGGCATGAACTCAACTCGCCGTGTTTGGAGGAAGAGAAATGCTGCCTATGACCCAAAGAACACCGTCCCCACTGTCAAGCATGGAGGTGGAAATGTTATGTTTTGGGGGTGTTTCTCTGCTAAGGGCACAGGACTACTTCACCGCATCAATGGGAGAATGGATGGGGCCATGTACCGTACAATTCTGAGTGACAACCTCCTTCCCTCCGCCAGGGCCTTAAAAATGGGTCGTGGCTGGGTCTTCCAGCACGACAATGACCCAAAACATACAGCCAAGGCAACAAAGGAGTGGCTCAGGAAGAAGCACATTAGGGTCATGGAGTGGCCTAGCCAGTCACCAGACCTTAATCCCATTGAAAACTTATGGAGGGAGCTGAAGCTGCGAGTTGCCAAGCGACAGCCCAGAACTCTTAATGATTTAGAGATGATCTGCAAAGAGGAGTGGACCAAAATTCCTCCTGACATGTGTGCAAACCTCATCATCAACTACAGAAGACGTCTGACCGCTGTGCTTGCCAACAAGGGTTTTGCCACCAAGTATTAGGTCTTGTTTGCCAGAGGGATTAAATACTTATTTCCCTCTGCAGAATGCAAATAAATTCATATACTTTCCACAATGTGATTTTCCGGATTTAATTTGTGATGTGCTATCTCTCACTGTTACCAATAACCTACCCTTCAATTATGGGCTGCTCATGTCTTTGTCAGTGGGCAAACTTACAAAATCAGCAAGGGATCAAATACTTATTTCCACCACTGTAAGTGTGCTCCTAGCACTGAGCACTAGGGAGAATGTGCTTGGTGCATGCGCAGAAGAGTTCAGTGGTAAGCTCAGCTCCTGTGCACATGCGCCTGGTAAAACCTGAACATGAAGCACACATTGGCATCTATTTTCTGCAGCCTAAATATAAGTGTTTTAAATTTTTTTTCTGGATGCTTATATTAGATGCAAATAACAGATGACAATGTGTGCTTTACGGGTTTTTTAAAGCATGGTCACTTTAAATTTAGACACAGGATAAGAACGCCAACGTGTGCTTCACGTTCGGGTCTGCTGTTTCTTACAGCCAGAGCTCAAGGGCTTGCATGGGCTTCCTTCTGCTTCCAAAAGCAATCAAAACTGGTAGATTATGCAGAAAGAAGCATGAGAATTATAGTAAATCCTCTCTTCCAACATCCTAATGCCTGCTTGGACCTGGCATTATTTATTACAGCGGTAAGATACCTTTGCTTCGGGAGCTCTTTTCTGATCTTTGGGGAGGAATGCAAAATGACCTCATTTAAATTAGCTTGACTACATTTGCTTGCTATCTGTGCTAAAGCCTGGCACACTCGTTTGCTGTGCTAGATTCCTCTGATCATTCTGCGCTGGTAAATGCGGGCACTTGTACGGCGCTAAAGGCCTCTAGCACCTGTGTTTACTTTTGATCATCGGGGTCTAAAAGAGCCAAGCCCCTGTGCCAATTACAGTGTTTTTTTTCTGTAGCTTCAAATATGGATGCATTTGATTTTAAAGAACTGAGAGAAATTGTGCAGACATACTGTAAGAAAAAGGGAGGCCCCTATGATGGTGAATTGCCTGAGGATTCATGGTGTGCGACATCCAAAAACAAATAGTAAATTGTTACCAAGAATTTAAAAAAAGCAAATAAAAGAAAATGCCTTTTCATCTAAGGCATGTGTAGGGGCTTCTTAGTATGAAACAGGAAAACACTGAATTGGCCACTAAGTGTACACAACTGAGAACAATTGGAAGAGGCTAAGACAGAATTAAAACACTTAGGGGGTCTTTTACTAAAGGTTAGCTTGAGTTACTTGCAGCAGGGCCCATAGGAACAAAATGGGTCCTGCTGCAGATAACTCGAGCTAATCTTGTAGTCAAATTCATTTAAATTAGGTCATTTTGTATTCCTCCCCAATGATCAGAAAAGAGCGCCCACAACAAAGGTGTCTTACCACTGTAAAAAATAATGCCAGTTCTGAGTAAAAGACCCCCTTAAAAAGTAAACTTGCTTCACAGATTAGCTCTGTGCCCTAGCTGGCCCATAGTATTTCCTTTTCAGTCCCTCCAGCCTATGATATACCCCATAACCCATGCATCCAATTATAGAGATGCAAAAGAACACAGAAGTGTGTATAGCTGGACAGAAAAAAAGGGAAAATACTGTGAAACCTGAAAAGAATAATCAGATTGGCACAGAGCCAAAGGGATGCTACTGAAGACCCAGAACCCAAATCCAGTGCAGAACTCAGGGCACCAGTAAAAGTGGTGCTACAGGACTCATTAAAGGATAGGGACATTGAAAGAATTGTAGAGAAAGACAGCCCTAAGCCTTATTTAAATGAATGGTGTAAATAGGCCACTGATACTCTGATTCACTGGGGTCTAGGCTGTCCCAAGCCTTCCTTGTCCAGTCTGACTCCTTTTACTTACCTGCAGACTCACTTCTACAGCCTCAGGATGAAGGAAAGGATACAGGCTCAGAATACAGATTAAAGTTTGTGGTACCTTTGATACTGGACACTTGCGGACGCCCCAATATTAACAACAGAATAGGGAGTCAAGATAAATTAGCTTTGATTGACACAGGGGCTGGAATTAGTGTTACAAATAGAGTTTTTCCCACTGCAAACCAGAAAAATGTGCATATTTATGAAATTCAAGGTTTTAATCACACAGCTTTGAACTGTGTGGCTATCCCAGTAAAACAGGGTATCAATATGTAAAGTGAACAGGACAATTAAATTTTGGAAACCACTGCCCCCCCCCCCCCCTACAGTGAGAACTGAAAAAGAAATAATTGGAACTGGTGTACTCAACCAGTTAAATCTAGTAGTGGATATGGATAATCTTACATTCTGGCAGTGTACAGGAATTCCAAATGCTTCTAAAACTTCCATGCACGAAGTCATTCACATGCAATTGGCTATGCAATGCACAAAAGCAGATCAGCAGTATGATCTGAGTGTAACTCTCTCAAAGGTGGCTGATATTCCAGTCTGAACACAAGACAAATTAGACTAGTAAAAAAGTGTTGCCATACTGGGACAGACCAAAAGTCCATCAAGACGAGAATCCTGTTTCCAATACTTCATCAGGAAACACAGCCAGTAACTAAGATTGTAAAGATACTGGAAGAGAGGGATCTGATTGTACCTCTCTCATCCACACGCAACTCGCCAGCCTGGCCAATAGTTAAACCAGGGGGCTCCTTGTTATGATTGGGGTCTGAACCCCTCTCAAACTTACCTCTTTCCTGGGAGTCAGCTTCTTAGCTGGCTTCTGTTTCTTTTCTCTTTCCTTTCTGAGCTGGCTCTGTCTCTCTGTGCTGGCAGCTTCCAGCAGCATGGGGTTAATTGTTTCACTATACTGCACCTGTGTATGTGTTGCCTGAGTTGCTCTACCTCTCTTTGGGTGTACTGGCTTCAAGTGCTTCACAGGGTTGCATTGGTGTGGGTTGGGCCTCTCTGGGTCAGTGTGCTTTTGCCTAGGTCTAGGGAGAGTGACATCATCTGGGAGGGCCTTGATAAGGAAATGGGTTCTTTCCTTCAGGGCCTTCGCAACGTTTGCTTCTGGCTACTTGCTTTAGGTCCAGGTTAGTTTAGTGCAGTGTGCACTTGTGACTTGTGTGTTTGTCTTCTCTGTTTTTCCCTTTTGTTACAGGGTGTAGCACTGCTGTTAGTGCAGTGCTGGAGTTTGGTGCTGGGAGCTCCCTTGTGAGTAAGTGTTTAGGAAGCACCTTTTGTTGTTGGGGTATTTGGCTTTCCTGCTTGTTTCCTTGTGCTTGCCCCGCTTTTCCTCATGACCTGTGGTTAGCTGCTATAGCTTGGTGCTTAGGAAGTACCAGTGTTAAGGTCTGGCATTTGTCTTCGCTTCCTTTTCCCTTGTGGTTTCCCTGCACTTCTGTTAGTGTAGGGCGTAGGGGCACCCCTGTTAGTTTCTGTTGGGAGCACTGCTGTTAGTGGAGGGCTTAGGAGCTTTTCTGTTGGTGCTGGGCTTAGGAACACTTTTGGTCACTTTAGGAGTTAGGTGCACTTCAGTTACAGCTTCTTCTAGTCCTGGTCCCTGTGTCGTCCAGTAAGTCCTGCCGGCTACTCGAACCCATGAGCTCAACTCTTGGGGGGCTTAGTAGCTAAGTGCAGGTGAAGCTGTGTGGACCAGTCCAGTGTGCTCCAGTCCCGTGTTCCAGTCCTGTGTCCTCCAGTCCGGGGGACCAGTCCAGTGTGCTCCAGTCCAGTGTGTTCCAGTCCAGTGTGTGTTCCAGTCCGGGGGATTGCAGTCCAGTGTTCCAGTCCTGTGTTCCCCAGTCCGGGGATTCCAGTCTATGTGTTCCGGTTCGCTGGGCAGTGCCTGCAGTCCCTGCCGGTGTGCTTACCCAGTGTTGGTTGGTGGGTTTTGCCTGCTGCTGTCGCTCCTCGTCAGCAGCCCAAGGGCTCACGTTTGCTCCAGAGCCCAGCCCCGCGGGCTCTGAACCTGAGAACCTGACACTCCTTCAGACTCATTACAGTCTTCTGGGCCCTAAATCGAGTTTCAAAATCTGTGGTGCCTGTGGTAGCCTTATACCCCGAAATGATCTCTAAACTGAATCCCAACTGTAAATGTTTTTCTGTCTTAGACATATCTAATGGGTTTTGGAGTCTGCCTCTGGCCCTCAAATGCCAGTACAAGACAGCATTTCAGTGGCTGAATAAACACTATGCATGGGCTGTGCTGCCCCAGGGTTACAAAGATTCTACATCTATTTTCCACAAATATATGCACGAAGCCCTGGCACATGTGTCTTAAAAAAATGTCATACAATATGTAGATTACATTTTAATTCAGTCTGAGAATGAATCTGCACACTGGGCTCCTATAAGAGGGATTTTAAAAGCTCTCTAAGAAGCTGGTCTTCAAGTGAATCCTGCCAAAGCTCAGCTGTGTAAGTCACAGGCTTCCTTTCTTGGGGTCACCATCAGCCAGGATGGTTAGGTCTGTAGATTCTCAGAGAACAGAGCCAATACAGAAACTACCAGTTCCTACAGCTCGGAAATCACTCCAATCTTTCCCAGCACTCACGGAGTTCTGTCATGAATTTATGCACAATTATGCTGAAGTGGCAGCTCCACTGTACTCCCTGCTGAAACTAAAGATTATGTTGGGAGGAGAACTACTACTACTTATCACTTCTATAGCGCTACAAGGCATACACAGCGCTGTAAACACAAAGACCGTGACTAAAGCACACTGACTTCTTGCTCCTGTCCTTGACACACACCCCACAACCCCCCTCCCGATCAATTTTTCCTATACCCAGTAGTTGGGAAAAACAGTGTAGGTGAAGTCCTAAACATAGAATCTAGGAGGGGCAGATCACCCTTTTACAGAGTTCCACTTCTCCTGAACTGAAAATGAGAACCTGTGACAAACTGATACTGGCTGCTTATGCGGCTATGCAAAGTTTACATACATCATTGGTGCACAAACCACATAGAGATGCAGCCACCATACCCCACTTAAATTGATTGTGGAGGTCAAGTTGGCCTGTAGTAAGATTAGGACTGAGAGAATAGTCTATTGGAACCTGATGCTGCAGGCACAGAATGTAAAGTTTGAAATACTAAAAGAGCCTAAAGTACAGGCTGTAGGAATCTTACTGGAGCAGCAACCTCATGACTGTTAGTCCCCACCCAGTGCCCCCAATCACACAATCTTTAGATAACTGGTACTGGACAAAATATCCCCTACAATATATATTAATAGCAGTAGCCAATGTGAGGGAGGCAAGCGACACTAGCAGGTTTTGCAGTTGTACAACTAGAACCAGATAACCAAGTGATTCTGCAGAGATAGTACTCCTGTGCATCAACTTCAACACAATACTGTGAGCAGGCTGCATTTGTGGCCTGTTTGCAGCAATATCAGAATTCTCACCCCGAGATACAGATAATTTTAGATTCTGATTATGTGTTTAGAAGTACCATTGCATTGTTGTCCTGGTAGTTAAGTAATAGCCTATAGAGAATAACTTTTCACAGTGGAAACTAAGTGAAACAGTTTCAGAGAGTTCACTTAGTTAAAGTGAAAGCACACAGAAAGAAAGGACCTTTAGTAAAAGGAAAACACATTGGCTGACTCACTAGCCAAACAGGCATGCCATGTAGGCCCTATATGAGCAGGCTCAATTGGTGGCCACTGCCACACGTTCCACAGATTATGATCATGTGGTACCACCAGACTATTTCATCACACTGCAGAAAAATGACCCAGCTTTCCAATCTGAGGCAGCTAGTGCAAGACACTCCAGATAACATACACCAGCACACACCCTTTCTCACACTCACTATACAGAAAGATATGTTGTGTGTGAAGAAGGAGGAAAGCTTAGGTATAGCTATACCCAGAGCTCAAGGTAAAGACTGAATGCATTGGGTTCACGGTGCAGGTGCTATGGGACACCCCAAAACTGATTAAATGCTATTTATCCTGAATATGTTGGTATGGTGGCCAGAAATGAAACATAACATACAGGATCATATTTCCTCTTGTGTAATCTGTGCCTCATTTGGTACCAAATCAAACTGCCAGGACCACAGCTGAAGTCCTAATTATGCAATTTTTTTACACACTGGGGAATTCCTAAGACTATTGATTCAGATAATGGTCCAGTTTTTATTTCCCAGCTTATCAAGGAATTGTTTGATTTTCTAGGCATAGAACAACAAATGCACATTCCTGACCATCCACAAGTGGCAGGGCAGGTAGAAAGAATGAATCAGATGATCAAAGCCTATATCAGCCCTATGCTAAATCTGACTGGGAATAGGTACTTCTCTTGGTCCTTATGCATATCAGAGCTAATGGCTGTAAAAACCACAGGTTTTGCATCATATGAAGCCTTAATGGGAAGGCCAGTGCTAAGGTGGGAAAACCTGCTGCATCCTTTTTCATCCAGAGGACCAAACAGTAATTCTTGCAAACAAGTAGATGAAATCCTTGCAAGAACATCTAAAAGAAATACAGACCATTGTGCTGGCTAATACAGAAAGTATACATTGTGTTATTTTAAATACGAAACCTATAATTTTTACATGTGTTGAATACACTTTTTACAGTTTATCAATACTTAATATATATAAAAGAAAATTTTAATAAATATATTTACATATGCTTCATAATAAGTTTTTATATATAGTTTCTTAAATTTACAGTAGAATTTACATCACAAATTTTCAATAATATATTAGTGAAATCCCACATTATGCGTAGCTTAATTTACTACCCGTCTAATAGTCAATATATAATATTTAACTTAACTTATCTTTATACACTGATACTAGTTCTAACTATTCATGTTTATTTGTTGAATTATCCTGGTTTGTTCAACATTTTTTTATATTTTATATTTTCTAAAAACATTTTAAAAAATTTTTCTTAATCAGTTTTATTTTTCCATCGAGTCCATTTTAAAATTGATGACATGTTTCTGATAAAAAATCATTTAATCTTAAAATTTTTATATCTAACACATCTTTGCAAGGAATTTTTACATGATCAAAAATAAGTTGGGTCATTACACACAAATTATTAATTTTATTCAATTTTTATCACTTAGGATTCCTCATGACTTTGTACTTGATTTTGACATATTCATATAACCATTGTCCGAATATCTAATGTAAAATTTAACATTGTATTATTTCATAATCTCACTACCTGATTCAATATTTATCATTCAATCAGATTATTTTACTTAAATAATACACTGTCTGATTTTTCTTAAATATAGGTAAATTCCTTTTTATTATAACTAGTAAAAAAGCCCCATTTCTGATGCAAATGAAAGGGGGGCTAGCAATGTTTCTTCTGTGTGCATGTGGGAGTGTGTGTGTCCCTGCCCTCTGGCCTCTCTCCCCTCCCCCCTCTGAGTCCTTCACTGTTACAGAGCCAGCGATTTGATTTCGTGCTCTGCTGTTTTTCCTTCACTGACTGTGTTACAGAGAGGGCGGGGGCAGACACTCATAGGGAAACCGGATATCTCGCCCCCTTCACACTTCCGGCTGGAGGCTTCATAGAACGTTGGTGTTGCCTTTTATAGAGAGATATTTCATACTAGTACATAGACAGTTTATGATCCACACTTGATCATAATAATCCATTTCATGATAAGGGAAAATTAGGTTCTTACCTTGGTAATTTTCTTTCCTTTAGTCATAGCAGATGAAGCCATTACGTATGGGTTGTGTCCATCAACCAGCAGGGGGAGATAGAGAGCACTCAAATTTCACAGTGCCACATGGTCAGCTAGCTCCACTGCCGCTTCAGTATTTGAAGCTTCCAAAGTAGTATAACAAACCGCAATGGGAATAACATGAATTTTCCTCACAGCGAACGATGGCCCCATAACAAGGGCATGAACTCAAAAGGAGGGAATGAACACATCCTCCTGGAGGGAATAAACTCGTCCTCCTCTTTGTATTTATGGAGGGAATACACACATCCTCCTGGAGGGAATGAACTCAACCTCCTACACATGAACTGGAGGGAATGAACTCATCCTCCTATAAGTGAACAAGAATCCTGAAGACTGTTTTCCAACTTTCTCCCAAGGAAGGATTAGAACTTCAGGAAACAAGAACAGAACCTGAAACAGATTCACATCATAAAGACAATCATACAGGGAGGGCTCATGGCTTCATCTGCTATGACTAAAGGAAAGAAAATTGCCAAGGTAAGAACCTAATTTTCCCTTCCTTGTCATCAAGCAGATGAAGCCATTACGTATGGGATGTATCAAAGCAATCTATATATAGGGTGGGAACAAGTCACACCACGCGCTAGCACTTGTGCTCCAAAACGCGCATCCCTCCTAGCAGCCACATCCACCCTGTAATGTCGGGCAAATGAGAGCTTCGAAGCCCATGTTGCTGCACTGCAAATCTCATGAAGAGAGAGTGCTCCAGTTTCAGCCCAAGAGGAAGAAATCGCTTTTGTAGAATGTGCCTTAAAGGCTACAGGCGGAGGCCAGCCGGCAAGCAGATAAGCTGAAAAGTTAGCTTCTTTGAGCCAGCGGGCAATAGTGGCTTTAGACGCTGGAGACCCTCTGCAAGAACCTGATAGTAAAACAAACAAATGATCAGAGGTCCCGAAAGAATTAGTAACTCGTAGATAATGCAACAGAGTCCTGCGCACATCCAACAGGTGCAACTGCCCAAAGGATTCTGGAAACTCCTTCTTAACAAAAGAGGGTAGAAAAATAGGCTGGTTTAGGTGAAACGCTGAAACCACCTTAGGCATGAAGGAAGGCACAGTATGAACCGTGACCCCGGACTCTGAAAATTGCAGAAATGGGTCTCGACAGGACAGCGCCTGAAGTCCTGACACCCGTCTCGCCGAAGTAATGGCCACCAGAAAAACGGCCTTTAGTGTCAAATCTTTCTCTGAAGCTCGCCGTAGCGGCTCAAAAGGAGAACCCTGCAGAGCCTTCAAAACTAGCCCCAGGTTCCAAGCTGGACAAGGTGCCCGCACGGGAGGACGGAGCCGAAGCACCCCTCTAAGAAACCGTGCCACATCTGGATGAGCAGCTAAAGACACGCCTGCAACCTTACCATGAAGGGAGGCCAATGCTGCCACTTGCACCCGCAGGAATTAAAGGCCAAGCCTTTTTGTACACCATCCTGCAAAAAGTCCAGAAGACAGGAGCCCGCATGGGTGTGATCGCTTTTGAAACACACCAAGCCTCAAACTGGCGCCAGATCCTGGCATAAGCCACGGAAGTGGACCGCTTGCGGGCCTGCATGAGAGTGGAAATAATATTATTGGAATAGCCTTTGCCTCTCAATTGCGCCTCTCAATAGCCATGCCGTAGACCAAAACGGCAGGCGTCCTCCATGGCCACCGGTCCCTGCGACAACAGGTTCGGTACCAGAGATAAAGGAAGGGGAGCCTCCACTAGCATTCTGTCAGAGGTCCGCATACCAAAGGCCCCCTGGGCCAATCCGGGGCGATGAGAACCACTTCTCCTGGGTGAAGCCGAATCCGCAGGAGCACACGCCCTATCAGGCCACGGAAGGAACACATACCAGAGGCCCAGAGGCCAGGTTGAGCCAAGGCATCCAACCTGGCTGAGCGAGGATCTCTCCGTCTGCTGAAAAGCACGGGACTTTGGCAAGTTGAGCCTTGTCGCATAAGATCCATTACGGGCTTGCCCCATTTGGCACATATCTGCAGGAATACTTCGTCTGCCAGTTCCCATTCCGCTGGATCGATTTGATGCCTGCTTAGATAATCGGCTTGCACGTTGCTCTGACCTGCAAAGTGAGCTGCCGACAGAAACTGTAGATGCAGCTTGGCCCAGTGGCAAATCTGTTTGGCCTGCGCGGCCAGCGCTCTGCACTGAGTGCCGCCTTGTCGGTTTATGTAGGCCACTGTTGTCGTGTTGTCCGACATCATTCTGACAGCCAATCCTTCCAGGGTCACTTGAAAGGCCAGAAGCGCCTGAAACACCGCTTTCAACTCTAGGCGATTGATGGACCACTCCGACTCGTCAGGTGTCCAAAGACCCTGGGCATGCTTCCCCTTGCAATGTGCGCCCCAGCCCTTCAGGCTGGCATCTGTCACCACTAGGCACCAATCGGGGAGCGCCAGTGGCATTCCTCGCCGCAGCATGCTGTCTGAGAGCCACCACTCCATGTTGAGTCGGGCCACAGGGAGCCAAGAGAGTCTGCATTGATAATCCTGAGATACTGGAGACCATCGTTGAAGCAGGGAATACTGCAGAGGTCTCAGGTGCGCTCTCGCCCAGGGCACCAAATCCAAGGTGGCCGTCATCGATCCCAACAGCTGGACAATGTCCCAAGCTCGTGGGCGGGGCATCCTCAGGAGCAGACGGACCTGATTCTGAAGCTTGCACCGCCTTTGCTTGGGTAGGAATACATATCCCGAGTCTGTGTCGAACCGTGCCCCCAAATATTCTAGAGATTGCGAGGGGGGTCAGGTGACTTTTGGCTACATTGACGACCCAGCCAGAGATTGCATTACTGAGACCACTCTGGCTGTAGCTTGATGGCTCTCTGTTGCGGAGTCCGCTCTGATGAGCCAGTCGTCTAGGTACGGGTGAACCTGGATACCTTCTCGCCTGAGAAAAGCAGCTACTACCACCATTACCTTGGAAAAGGTTTGGGGAGCTGTGGCGAGGCCAATAGGCAAGGCCCGAAACTGGAAATGTTTTCCCATCACCGCAAACCGCAGAAACTTCTGGTGCGGGGGCCAAATTGGAATGTGCAAGTAAGCTTCTTTCAGGTCCAGAGACGTGAGAAACTCTCCTGGCTGTACCGCCGCAATGACGGAGCACAGGGTTTCCATGTGAAAATGCCGCAATCTTAGGGACTTGTTTAATTCTTTTAAGTCAAGAATAGGGCGAAAAGACCCACCTTTTCGCCGCACCACAAAGTAAATGGAGTAGCGGTCGCAGCCGAAATCGGCGGGAGGCACCGGGGGAAACCGGCCCAATGTGAATCAAGCCTTGTAAGGTCTCCTCTACCGCCGCCCGTTTGGCGGCAGAACCGCATCGGGACTCCACAAACACGTCTCTTATCGGGGCATCGAATTCTATTCGGTATCCTTCTCTGATCAGGTCTAAGACCCACTGATCTGAGGGTAATCTTGGCCCACTCCTCGAGAAAGAGGGAAAGACGTCCTCCTATAACAGGAATCGAGGAGGGGGCCGGCGCACCCTCATTGAGAGGGTCGCCCTTGAACTCCAGGTCTTGAGCCTGCTGCTGCGGAACGTTTGTCCGAGCGAAAGGAGTTCCTCTGCTGAAAAACCGGCCACGAGAAGTGGATCCAGCAGAACGCCCCGGGCGGTACCTTCTAGCTTCACAGAAGTGAGGTCTATGAGGAGTGAACCGCCTGACCCTTGGAGGGAGGCCGCGGCCCATCCTCGGGTAAGCGCTAGGGTTTAGCATCTCCCAGGCCTTTCACAATTTCTCCAACTCCTCACCAAACAGGAGAAGGCCTTGAAAGGGCAACTTCACCAACCTTTGCTTAGAGGCCATGTCCGCCGCGCAATGCCGTAGCCACAGAAGATGGCGAGCCGCCACTGCTACAGCCATCTGTTTAGCCG
The DNA here is from genome assembly GCF_901765095.1 of Microcaecilia unicolor. Lineage (NCBI taxonomy): Eukaryota > Metazoa > Chordata > Amphibia > Gymnophiona > Siphonopidae > Microcaecilia > Microcaecilia unicolor. Next base: position 236,583,094 of record NC_044032.1, on the reverse strand, counting down.
AAGCTCTGACAATATCATAAAAGGCGTCAGCCAAAAAGGACAAGGCTGACTCCATTCGCGGAGCCACTTCAGACAAGGGCTCCGCTCCATCTCCGGGCTGTTCCACTGCCTGTTGCAACCATGCCAGGCAGGCTCCAGCAGCATAACAACTGCATGCAGACACCCGAATAGTAAGACCAGCAATTTCAAAGGACCGTTTAAGTGCTGATTCCAGTCTACGGTCTTGCATGTCCTTCAGGGCAACACCTCCTTCAACCGGGAGGGTAGTTCCCTTTGTCACAGCTGTGACTAGGGTATCCACCTTAGGCATTGCAAAGCGAACCAAATGCTCCTCACTCAGAGGGTATAATTGCCCCATAGCCCTGGAAACTTTCAAAGGTCCTTCGGGGTCAGCCCATTGAGCTGAAATAAGCTCTTGGATGGAGTCATGCAAAGGAAAGGCTCGAGCAGGCTTTTTGGTACTTGCCATCCTCGGATTTCCAGAGGAGGCCACGCCACTCCCAGGATCTTCAATAGAGAGGACCTGTAAGACAATCTGAAATAAGCGCTGGCAGCTCCTCGCGGTGGAAAATCCTCACCGCGGACGGATCATCTGGATCCAGTGGCCCTTCTGCACCTTCCTCTGGTTCCTCTGGCCACGAGGGCCTGCCAGACCCCTCAGAGTCACCACATCCCAACCACAGGGGGGGGGGGGGGGGGGAAGGGGGGTGTACCACTCTCTGAAGGGGAATTTACCCTTCTGCGCTTCTCTTGCGGCCAGCTATCAGGGAAAAACGCCTCAGAGGGCAATCCCAGGCCTGCATCCACCGGAGGGGCAGTAAGGGGGGCCGTAGAAAACCCCTGTGGCTGAGCTCTTTTAAGCATATATGCATTATGAAGCAATAATACAAAGTCAGGGGAGAAAAACTCGCCGTGGGCACCCGGTTCCAGTCCGGGGCTAGTAGCTCTTTGGCCAGCCTCAATTCGAGGGCCCCCTCCAGTCTCCAGACCCTCCGCCTCAGCGGGGGTCGCACGATGTGGTGCTTTCAAAATGGCGCCCGCTGCCAGCTCCACCGAGCGGGAAGAATCATCGCTCGCCATGCTCGGGCCAGCTCTTACGCCTGAACAGCACGTTTTACAGAGCCCCGCTGCTGATCTGCACTTGCCACACTTGGAACAGCACTTAACACTCTTTGCAGCCATCACCGAAAAACGGCGGAAAATTCTAAATGCCGGCTTCGCGCCAAAAATGTCCCGATTGTGGGCCCTCCCCGGAGGAGTCAGAAAACACTCTTACCTCACTGGACCGAGTATACAAGCTCCGGTCACGCTGTAGAAACTGAATAAAACCTCTTACTTTTTTTTTTTGTTTTTAACGCTGTGAGGAAAGTAGAGAAAACAGCAAAAGAGGCAATCAAATCAACTCCGGAGGTACAGAACAGAGGGAAAGGCAGGGAAAGGTGAACCAATGTGCCTGCATCCACCAAGTATAGAATGGGAAAGAGCAGGGAAAAGTGAAACTAATGTGCTCACATCCACTGGGGGGATGGGTAAGGCAGGGAAAGGGCTAACCTATGTGCCTTTAAAGTGAAGCTGCTATAGCCTCTAACACCCCGGCTAACAACTGGCAAGCCAGGAGCCACCCCCAGGCAGAATTTTTAAGGAGCTTGATCAAGCTGCAACCACCCTGCTTGGGGAGATAGAGAATACTGAAGAGGCAGTGGAGCTAGCTGACCATGTGGCCCTGTGAAATTTGAGTGCTCTCTATCTCCCCCTGCTGGTTGATGGACACAACCCATACGTAATGGCTTCATCTGCTTGATGACAAGGAAAATACTTTTTTAACATAATAAAATTTATATTATATTTTATTCAAAACCTTCATTTTATTTTTTGTTTATAAACATTTATAGGACATTCTTATTATAATTATGTTCCTTATACATATTATTCGCACTAACCTATTTAATTATTGTTGATTTCAAATGTCTGATCATTTCTAATTTTACAATATTCCACAATAGATTACTTCCGTATTTCACACTTCTTTTCCTTTTAATTGATACAAACAATTGGTTAATCTTCAAACGCTTAATTACTCAAAATTTGTTCACTCATTATATTTACCTCCAACAGTGACAATCTTCTGATCAATTAACAAATTAGCAAAATATTTCCGGTCTTAATTTTATGAAATCCGTATATGGTGTCACGAATTTCAGTTTCTTTTTGGCGGCAACATATTTAAAGAGGATTTCCAATACCAGTTCTGTTTAATTCCCTAGATGTGAGACGCTAATCAGAGCTTCTCCAGTCTACACTGATTTGAGTTTAATTCTAGCGCTACAAGATCTCAGAGGAGGTAAGAGTAGATCATCGACCACTTAAGCACTAATAATTTATTGTTTAACTATTCATGCCATCCTCCCCCTGTTTCTATAAACGTCTTAGTACGGTACAATATATATACTTTTATGTGATGGTTCCACATACTAGATATGTTTAAAATAGGAATAGTTTAAGAAAGCAAATTGATACTTTATTTTATATTATGGACCAATGTCCATTATTTTACCATTTCTTTTGGAACTACATTGATATTGTGATACATTGACCGTACATCGAAACAAAGGTGACAGAATGCATTTTTTCCTATGTCTAGATAACCGGAGAGTCATTTACACAGACGCCTCAATACAGTTTATCAATAGGATTTTCTACATATGAGTAAAAAAAACAAACAAAAAACAGCGAAGATGACTGACAGGAACAAAAATAAAAAATAAAAAACAAGAATATATAGAAAACCATCAAATTTTAGAAATAATCATAAAATATGTATTTAAAAATATAAATACATAAAAAGTAATAACAATTACATAAAAAAGACGACACTTTGGTTATAAAAATTAAAAAATAAACTTTATTAGCAAAAAGATAGCAGGGAGAAAGGGACTCGACACGGCTGTGTTTCGGCCACTGCTGTATACTGAGCAGAGGGTTTCAACATATCATTGATGATAACTTCAGATCTTTTTCCTGGGTGATGACTCCTAATGTGAAATCTTGCATCAGGTAGCTATAGTCTCTACATGCATCACTTTTCACTTGCTGAATTACATTTCATCTGCCATTTGGATGTCAGTCTCCCAGTCTTGTAACTTTGAATAACTTTGTGTCACCAGCAAATGTAATCACCTCACTTATTATTCTTATTTCCATTAAACTCTGGAATTCGTTGCCAGAGAATGTAGAAAATCAGTTAGCTTAGCAGGGTTTAAAAAAGGGTTTGGATAGTTTTCTAAAAGAAAAGTCTGTAAGCCATTATTAAAATGGACTTGGGGAAAATCCAATGCTTATTTCTAGGATAAGCGGCATAAGCGGAGGAGTGGCCTAGTGGTTAGGGTAGTGGACTTTGGTCCTGAGGAACTGAGTTCAATTCCGACTTCAGGCACAGGCAGCTCCTTGTGACTCTGGGCAAGTCACTTAACCCTCCATTGCCCCATGTAAGCCGCATTGAGCCTGCCATGAGTGGGAAAGCGCGGGGTACAATGTAACAAAAATAAATATGTTAAAAGGTAGCAGTCCCTGCTCAGATCCCTTTGAGAATATGGACCATTTAACCCTGTATTCTGTTTTCTCTCTTTTAACCAGTACTTAATCCATAAAAAGACAATGCCTCCTAGTCCTTGACTTTTTAAACTTCCTTAGGAGTCATTCATGAGGTACTTTGTCAAATGCCTTCAGAAATGCAGATACAAATAATACTAAACAGAAACCAAAGTTCATAAAAAACAAAGTTATCTAATTCATGCTCATATTATCTCTATAAGCTCACACAGCTATAAAATACTATTTAAAATCTTATTACATACAAACTGAGTAACATACAATATATCACTATTTGCTCTTTTCACCCAGACCCCAAAAGAAGCCAGAAATAAATAACTTTTTAACAGTTTCTTAATGGCTCCAGTATCAGATACAGTTGGTAAACTAGACGAAAGCAGGTTCCATGCTCTAGATCACGGATGGTAAACCATGGTCCTTGAGGACCACAACCCAGTCAAGTTTTCCACAATGAATTACATGACATCTATTTGAATACAATGGAAGCAGTATATGCAAATCAATCTCATGCATAGTCATCGTGGAAATCTTGAAAGCCCGACTGGGTTGTGGCCCTCGAGGACCATGGTTGCCTATTTCTGCTCTAGATCCAGCAACAGAAAAGGTATAGTTGCGGGTATCTTCAAAATGTACCTGACCCAAAGGAGTCACTTTAATTAACCCTTACCTTCAGACTTCAAACTGCTGCACAGGTTACAAAAACATAACAGCCATACCTGGCCAGACCAATGGTCCACCTAGCCCAGTATCCTGCTTCCAACAGTGACCCATCCTGGTCACAAGTATCCCAAATAATAGCAAGAGTCCATGCTACCAATCCCAGGGCAACAGTGCTTCCCCCATGTCTATCTCTATACCTTGAGAACTGCAGATAGATAATAAAGTACACCACACCACAGCACATTATGAATCAAAATCACGATCTTAAATTTGATTCTAAACTCAACAGACAACAAGTGTAGTTGAGAAACTTGGTGTAATATATTCATACTGTGACAAACTGGTAAGCAAACATACTACAGCATAAATGCAGTATACTAGCTGAGAAACCCAAATACAAAGCATTTCAATAATCTAATTTAGTTAAAACAACTTCTGTTATATAGTTACTATATAATGGGAAGTAAAACCTGGCTGTCTGCTTAACACAATTTACTGAAAGGGCCCCTTTAAATACATGAGCCTCTAGATATGTAAGGGAAAGGTTAAAGAGGAGGGGGTAGAAAAAGAAAGTAGAGAAGTCAAGAAAAGATAGAGGTTCACTATGCACCCTGAAACAGATTTCTTTAAAAAAAAAAAAAAACTTCTTTTGTCTGTATAAGAATATAGAGTAACAGTCATAGAGAAGGAAAATAATTTGACTCTACTCAAAAATGTTATAAATAACACATGGCACAGGACCAAACCATGCACAATATATGCACATAAAAGAGGGTAGTCCATCAGAAACAAAAGGTGAATCACAGTCTTTAACCCTAGAACGCATATTGGGGGCCTATGCTTACATTTTTGCTATTATCGGCAAAATTACTTTAGTTAGAATTTTGAAACTCAAGGTATTACTCAAGTATGTCATTGTTGATAATATCCAGTTGTTCATATAATTTTTTTCATAGGCATTATGGTGTAACAATGCTTGTTTGGTGAAAACTACATCTGTACGAATTGGGGGCCTTTAGGCCCCCGCTGTTTTTATCATGTTCTCAGAAGTGTTGTGTCTCAAGTTACTTTATTGTACTCAGTATGCTGGTGGAGGGGCCAGGGTAGGATAATAACATGTGAGGATGTCATGTGATTTTGGAGGGAGTGATAAGGCCATGACATCACCTCAGGTCCTCTGAACACTGAGGACAGTATACACTGTGAGCTAATTGCTGAAGGACCTGTGATAAGATAAGCTGTTGAGAGGAAATCTGTTTCATTTTCTAAACATCTAGTCAGCAATGGCACAGTCTTCCTCCAAGTGTCTGACTGACCAAGAGATTGAAGCGATTACGTTTCAAAGCGATGATGAAAGTGAACTATCTTTGTCTGATGAAGAATATCTGCCACCAGCTAATCAAACATCCTCATCCAGTGATTCTTCTGATGATGAAGAAGTGAATCTAGTGGATCCTCAAGAAGTGATAAGTAGAACATCCAAAAACGAATGTTTTTTGGGACAGTAATCCTACATTAGTCGGAACGTACTCCAATACACAATATTGGAGACAGGCTCAAGGAGCTTGTGGGAAGTCCCAGTTACTTTACCCCTAAAGATGTATTCTGTACTTATTTTTCTGACAATATTGCAGAAGAGGTCCTATTATGTTCAAACCTAGAAGGAAGACGTATCGCTTCAGCAAAAAAATAGTCCTGGAAAAATATCTCAAAAGAGGAACTTTATGCATATATTGACTTTTCCTGCTGGCAGGGAGTCAAAAATCGTATGATGTCCCAATACGAGAATTATTTCTGGACCCACTTTCTGATCCACACTATAAGGCGACAATGTCAGTGGGCAGATATGAAGGAAATTAGAAGGATCATTCGCTTTGATGATAAGCGAACTCGTGCAGCGAGGTTTGGAAACAGACAAATTAGCCCCTATCAGTTATATCTGGAACATATTTATCAAAAATTGCACAAAACTTTACAATCCTAGTACTAATGTTACTGTAGATGAGCAACTTGTACCGTTCAGAGGACGCTGCAAATTCATACAATACATGCCCAGCAAGCCAGCCAAGTACGGTATAAAAATCTTCTGGATGTGTGATTCTGCAAATTATTATGGCATAAATGGCGTAATCTACTGTGGCAAAGAGGTTGGTGCACCAGTACAGAAGGATCTGGGGTCTGAAATAGTCAAAAGCTCTTGCTGTTCCAATATTCAATTCAGGTAGAAACATCACCATGGACATTATTTCACCAATGTTGAACTAGACAATTTTCTGCTTGCAAAAGCTATTACACGTGTTGGTACTATAAAGCAAAACAGACCGAGAAATTCCAGCAGCACTCAAACACAATCGTCAGCGAGCACTTTATGAGAGTGTCTTTGGATTCAATAACAAAGCGACTTTGGTATCTTACAAGGCAAAGAAGGAGAAATCTGTAATTTTACTCAGTACCATGCATCACGATTGCAGTGTTGACAGCAATAACCAAAATTGAAACCAGAAATCATCCTGCATTACAATGCAACAAAAGGAGGTGTAGATAAAATGAATGAGATGGTGGGAGAATATTCGTGTAAGAGGCAAACAAACGATGGCCTGTAGTACTATTTTCAAATATGCTTGATGTAGCAGCCCTAAATTCATTCATTATTTATACAGAAACTCATCCTGATTTCATGCACAGAGGAAGGACAGGAGACGCTTATTCTTGAAGGACCTTTGTCATGAACTTGTAATACCTCACATGATAGAGCGAAGCGACTTGAAATGCTTGCCAAAGAAAACTAAAGAAGCAATGAAACGGTGTGGCGTACAGTTTCAGATTACTCCAGAGCCAGGAGAAAGAAAACGAAAGCGTTGTTTCATGTGTCCAAGAACATAGAGAGGAAAACTGAGCGATATTGGTTCCACTTGTAAGGAAACCTGTTTGCAAAGAACACTCTTCTGAAAAATAACATGTCAGAATTGTTTGGAAGACTAATATAATAGAAAAGAAAGTTAGAATAAAAATGTAGCTGCAGCTAGTTTGCTATAGATTTCTATGCATTTTGTGTGTTTCATGTCTTTGCGTGAAATTTGGGAAAAAAAAGATTTTTTGGTGTTTTCTGTGAAAAATTATAATTAAATGTTGTTCCACTATTCATATTTTATTGAGCAATTTTGAAATAAACTTGTGAAAGTTATTTAAGTGTGTTTTTCTACATTATGTGCATGGGGGCCTAAAAGGCCCCCATGACGTTAATATGTATATTTTTAACGTCATGCGTTCTAGGGTTAATTTGTTCTTCCATTCTGTTTTTATGACGATTTGAATTCTCTCAATTCTTCATATGAAGCAAAGTAAGCAGACAACATGTAAAATTCAATTATAGGCAGCATACTACTTCAGCCAAGTAAACGAGATGATCTCCTTAGAGTATTAGTTAAACTGTGCTTTCTCTCTTTAATGGTGCATGTAAGAATGCATCAGCTTTGTGACAGCAGTGTGAATGTTTTCACATAATTTAATTTATTCACTTACAGACCATCTAATATAATCCTAAGCATTCAATATTAAATATGCAATACCATAGAAACATACAACTCAAACAAATCAGTTTCATAGCCTATCCAGAAGGCAGATGGTGTGTCTCATATCAGTTTCTGTATATGGTATGTTTTGTACTGTTGAAAATGTATATATGCTGTTTTTGAAGTTTGATGATGCTATTATTTGTTGATGCAAATTGTACATGCCTTTAGACTTTATCACCCATGATGCTCCCAAGCACTGTCTTACAGTGGTTGGAGTCTAAAAAAAATAGCAATGATGTATTCCCTCCCGCTTCTCCCAAACAGACCTCCAATCTTAAATCCAACCCAAAGGAACTTTTCCAAATCTTGGACCAATCCCCTCTACCCCATTAACTCTCCGTTACATAAGTACATAAGTATTGCCATACTGGGAAAGATTGAAGGTCCTTCAAGCCCAGCATCCTGTTTCCAACTGTGGCCAATCCAGGTAACAAGTACCTGGCAAGATCCCAAAAAAGAACACAACATTTCATACTGCTTATCCCAGAAATAATGGATTTTCCCCAAGTCCATTTAATAATAGTCTATGGACTTTTCCTTTAGGAAGCCGTCCAAACCTTTTTTAAACTCCGCTAAGCTAACCGCCTTTACCACATTCTCTGGCAACAAATTCCAGAGTTTAATTACACTTTGAGTGAAGAAAAAATTTCTCTGATTCGTTTTAAATTTACTACATTGTAGCTTCATCGCATGCCCCCTAGTCCTACTATTTTTGGAAAGTGTAAACAGACGTTTCACATCTACCCATTCAACTTCACTCATTATTTATAGACCTCTATCATATCTCCCCTCAGCCGCATTTTCTCCAAGCTGAAGAGACCTAGACGCTTTAGCCTTTCCTCATAGGAAAGTCGTCCCATCCCCTTTATCATTTTCATCACCCTTCTCTGCACCTTTTCTAATTCCACTATATCTTGTTGGATATGCAGTGACTTGAACACAATAGTCGAGGTGCGGTCGCATGATGGAGCAATACAAAAGCATTATAACATCCTCATTTTTGTTTTCCATTCCTTTCCTAATAATACCTAACATTCTATTTGCTTTCTTAGCCGCAGAAGGTTTCAACGTATCATCAACGACGATACCTAGATCCCTTTCTTGTCTATGACTCCTAATGTGGAACCTTGCATGGCGTAGCTATAATTCAGGTTCCTCTTTCCCACATGCATCACTTTGCAGTTGCTCACATTAAACGCATCTGCCATTTAGACACCCAGCCTCCCAGTCTCGTAAGGTCCTCTGTAATTTTTCACAATCCTCCCGCGATTTAACGACTTTGAATAACTTTGTGTCATCAGCAAATTTAATTACCTCACTAGTTACTCCCATCTCTAGGTCATTTATAAATATATTAAAAAGCAGTGGTCCCAGCACAGACCCTGGGGAACCCCACTAACTACCCTTCTCCACTGAGAATACTGACCATTTAACCCTACTGTCTCTTTCTATCTTGTAACTAGTTTTTAAGCCACAATAGAACACTACCTCCTATCCCATGACTCTCCAATTTCCTCTGGAGTCTTTCATGAGGTACTTTGTCAAACACCTTCTGAAAATCCAGATACACAATATCAACCAGCTCACCTTTATCCACATGTTTGTTCACCCCTTCAAAGAAATGTAGTAGATTGGTGAGGCAAGATTTCCCTTCACTAAATCCATGTTGGCTTTATCTCATTAATCCATGCTTTTGAATATGCTCTGTAATTTTGTTCTTAATAATAGTCTCTACCGTTTTGCCCGGTACCGACATCAGACTCACCGGTCTATAATAAACCTTTTTAAAACTCTGCTAAGCTAACTGCGTTTACCACATTCTCTGGCAACGAATTCCAGAGTTTAATTACACGTTGAGTGAAGAAACATTTTCTCCGATCGTTTTAAATTTACTACATTGTAGCTTCATCGTATGCCCCCTAGTCCTAGTATTTTTGGACAAGTGGTAAACAGACGCTTCACATCTACCATTCAACTCTACTCATTATTTTATAGACCTCTATCTATATCTCCCCTCAGCTGCCTTTTCTCCAAGCTGATGAGCTCTAGAAACTTTAGCCTTTCCTTATAGGAAAGTCGTCCCATCCCCTTTATCATTTTCATCGCCCTTCTCTGTACCTTTTCTAAGTCCACGATATCTTTTTTGAGATGCGGTGACCAGAACTGAACACAATATTCAAGGTGCAGTTGCACCATAGACCTATACAAAGGCATTATAATGCCCTCACTTTTGTTTCCATACCTTTCCTAATAATCCAACATTCTATTTGCTTTCTTAGCCGCCACAGCACACTGAGCAGATCATTTCAACATATCATCAACAACCATGCCGAGATCCCTTTCTTGGTCGGTGACTCCTAACGTGGAACCTTGCATTATGTAGCTACAGTTCGGGTTCCTCTTTCCCACATGCATCACTTTGCACTTACCCACATTAAACGTCATCTGCCATTTAGACACCCAGTCTCCCAGTCTCGTAAGGTCCTCTTATAATTTTTCACAATCCTCTCACGATTTAACAACTTTGAATAACTTGTGTCGTAAGCAAATGTAATTATGTCACTAGTTACTCCCACCCAGGGGCGTAGCCACGGATGGGCCTGGGTGGGCCTAGGCCCACCCAGCAGTGGAGCACCCTTAACAGCACTGGCAGCAAAAGCAGCACCTTTATCAGCACGGCAGCGGAGGGAGCAGGCTAAGCTCCCACGATCCTGCATCTATCTCCCTCTGTGACTCAGCGGCAGCGATAGCGATTCATACGAAATTGAAGGGAGAAGAGTTTGAGGCAGGGCCACAAAGACTGTTGCAACCGCGAGACCGGAGCTGCGGGATGATAGTTGCGCGGCGGCGGAAGTGAGAGTTCCTCGTGCCACCGCTGTGGAGATCATTACTTTTGTGTTCTGGGAAAGTTTCCTGTCAGTAGTCGCTCTGGTTGACGATCATGAGCCTGAACAGTGAAGCACATTGTGGTGTCGGAGCAGCAGGCCCAGGAGATCTGCCGTGATCGGCCCTGCAGTTGAAACGGTCAGTATGTATATTTTTTGTACCCGACTAGTAATGAGCTGTAGTGCCGTCATTCACTTTCTGTGCTAACCTGTAATTGTGAAGTGGCCCGTTTATTTTAACATAGTTTTCGTTTTTTCAGATATATTATGTCTTGTCGCTAAGATGTATTATGTATAAAAGTAATACATTTTGATAGCACTTGGATCAATCAGTCTCATCCTAGTCCGACCTTTGGAAGTACCTTCTTTAAGGATCCTCTTCTATAATATGCCACTTGGGCTGTGTGCATTATGGTCTGCTAAAGTGCTAGTGCTTAGAAATTTCGGGATATGGCATATTGTAAGTTTTCTTCTCTCCCTTAAGTGGTGCACACACTCAGAGGAATTATCTTCAATATGGAACAGCCTAAAGGTGTAAAGTACTTACAGTTTCATAATGCAATAAAATACAAAAGGGATCCGCATTTTTTTTTTTTTTGCAAGAAACATCCTCGCTTTCCCCAAGTGGAGTAGTAGGACAGCAGCTTTCTGTCTGTAAACCAGACCCATTTTCTGAATATCCTTCATATTTGTAGATGTCACAAATTTGCTAGACAAGGATCTAGCCTAACCCACTCCTGGCTTATGATTATAAATATAAATATTGTGTATCTAGATTGTAAGCTCTTGAGCAGGGACTGTCTTTTTTGTGTATGGTGTATAGTGCTGCGTATGCCTTGTAGCACTATAGAAATGATAAGTATTTATATTTTGCAATAGGGCAGAGAAAATATTGGTGCCCACCCACTTTGGGTTCAGGCCCACCCAAAATTGGCTGTCTGGCTATGCCACTGCTCCCACCTCTAAATCATTTATAACTAGTAAAAAAGGCCTGTTTCTGACACAAATGAAACGGGGCGCTAGCAAGGTTTTCCTCGGAGTGTGTATGCTTGAGAGAGTGTATGTGAGAGTGACTGTGTGTGAGAGAGAGAGAGTGAATGCGGGAGTGTGTGTGTGTGTGAGAGAGAGAGAGTGAGTCTGGGTGCGAGTGTTTCTGTGAGAGAGAGAGTGTGTGTGTGAGAATGAGAGTGTGTGCAAGTCCGTATGTGAGACACAGTGTGAGAGAGAGAGAGTGTGTTCACACAGATATAGTGTGTGCGAGAGAGAGAGAGTGTGTATGAGACACAGAGGGCATAATCGAACGCAAACACCCATCTCCATGGACGTCTATCTCCGAGAACGGGTACGTGAAGGGGCGGGACAGACCGGATTTCGAAAAAGATGGGTGTCCATCTTTTTTTGGATAATACGGTTTGTGCTGGGCAAATGCATCGGATCTGTGCAGATTTGAGCTGTGCGATATCGTTTTTCAGCGATAATGGAAACCGAAGGCGCCCAGCTAAAAACGACCAATCCAAGGCATTTGGTCGTGGGAGGGGGCAGAAATCGTAGTGCACTGGTCCCTCTCACATGCTAGGACACCAACTGGGCACCCTAGGGGGCACTTGTAACAATTAAAAAAAATTAAAATACCTCCCAAGTCCATAGCTCCCTTCCCTTGTGTGCTGAGCTCCCCAAATCCCCCCCAAAACCCACTGCCCACAACTCTACACCATTACCATAGCACTTATGGCTGAAGGGGGCACCTAGATGTGGGTACAGTGGGTTTTGGGGTGGTTTGGAGCGCTCCCATTTACCAGCAGAAGTGTAACAGGTAGGGGGGAGGGATGGGCCTGGACCACCTGCCTGAAGTCTACTGCACCCACTAACAACTGCTCCAAGGACCTACATACTGCTGTGATGGAGCTGGGTATGACATTTGAGGCTTGCATACAGGCTGGAAAAAAAGTTTTTAAAGGTCTTTTCTTTTGGTGGGAGTGGGTTAGTGACCACCGGGAGTCAGGGGAGGTCATCCCCAATTCCCTCCGGTGGTCATCTGGTCATTTAGGGCACTTTTTTGGGACTTGTTCATGAAAAAAAAAAAGGGTCCAAAAAGTGACCTAAATTCACGCTAAAAATGCCCATTTTTTTCGATTATCGGCCGAAGGCGCCCATCTCTCCTCGGCCAATAACCACGCCCCAGTCCTGCCTTCACCACGCCTCCGACACGGCCCCGTCAACTTTGGCCGTTTCTGCGACGGAGTGCAGTTCAAGGTGCCCAAAATCGGCTTTCGATTATACTGATTTGGGCGCCTTTGCGAGATGGATTTGTGTCAAAATATGGGCGCCCATCACTTTCAAAAATAAGCTGGACAGACTCTCTGTGAGACTGAGTGTATGAGACCAAGAAAGTGTGTGAGTGACTGTTTGACACATAGAGAGTGAATGCGATACAGTGTGAGACACAGAGTGTGTGAGAGACAGTGTGTGAGAGTGAGAGAAAGACATTGACTGTGAGAGAGAGAGAGTGTGTGTGTGACAGAGATACCTCCCCTCCCCTCTCTGGTGTCAGCCCCCCCCCTCCCTCTCTCTGGTGTCAGCCCCCCCCCCCTCCCCTCTCTCTCTGGTGTCTGAGCGTTACTGTGCAGGACGCTGAGCTCTGGCTGTGCTTCAAGGAACTGACCAATCCTATTTAATAGAATGCACCTCTAACATTCTGAAGCTGAGAAACCTCATGTGGTTGGTCACTTCTGCTTGTGACGAACCCGGAAGTACGTGATGTCAATTCAGGAGATGGATACAGAGAACAGGAATGCCTCCGCCATGCAGTCAGCTTCAGAATGTTGGAGGTGCGTTTTATTATATAGGATATGTTAAATCAGCGGTCCCAGCACAGACCCCTGAGGAACCCCACTATCTACCCTTCCTCCATTGAGAATACTGACCATTTAACCCTACTCTCTCTTTCTATCCTTTAACTGGTTTTAATCCACAATAGGACACTACCTCCTATCCCATGACTCTCCAATTTCCTCTGGAGTCTTTCATCAGATACTTTGTCAAACGCCTTCTGAAAATCCAGATACACAATATCAACCGGCTCACCTTTAGCCACATATTTGTTCACCCCTTCAAAGAAATGTAATAGATTGGTGAGGCAAGATTTCCCTTCACTAAATCCATGTTGGCTTTGTCTCATTAATTCATTGCTTTTGAATATGCTCTGTAATTTTGTTCTTTATAATTGTCTCTACCATTTTGCCCGGCACCAACGTCAGGCTCACCGGTCTATAATTTCCCGGATCCCTTCTGGAACCTTTTTTAAATATCGGCATTACATGTACTACCCTCCAATCTTCCGATACCATGCTCGATTTTAAAGATAATTTACATATTACTAACAATAGTTCCGCCAGTTAATTTTTCAATTCTATCAGTACTCTGGGATGAAATACCATCCAGTCCAGAAGATTTGCTACTCTTCAATTTGTCAAATTGCTCCATTACATCCTCTAGGTTTATAGAGATTTCATTCAGTTTCTCCAACTCGTCAGCTTCGAATACCATTTCTGGCACCGGTATCACTCCCAAATCTTCCTCAGTGAAGACTGAAGCAAAGAATTCATTTAATCTCTCCGCTATGGCTTTGTCTTCTCTGATCGTCCCTTTTACCCCTCGGTCATCTAGTGGTCCATGCCAGCTTCTTGCTTTTAATATACCTAAAAAAAATTATACTATGTGTTTTTGCCTCCAACGCAATCTTTTTTCAAAGTCCTCTTTGCCTTCCTTATCAGGCGCTTGGCATTTGACTTGACATTCCTTATGCTGTTTCTTATTAATTTCAGTCGGTTCCTTCTTCCATTTTCTGAAGGATTTTCTTTTAGCTCTAATAGCTTCCTTCACCTCACTTTTAACAATGCCGGCTGTCGTTTGGTCTTTCTCCCTCCTTTTTTAATACACGGAATATATTTGGCCTGGACTTCCAGGATGGAATTTTTGAACAGCATCCACGCTTGATGTAAACTTTTGACCCTTGCAGCCACTCCTCTAAGTTTTTTTTTCACCTTTACTTCTCATTGTATCATAGTCGTCCTTTTTGGAAAGATTAAATGCTAACATATTGTGTATACTGTGTATACTTACTCCAAAGCTAATATCGAATCTTATCATATTATGATCACTGTCATCAAGCAGCCCATCACCATTACCTCCCGCACCAGATCATGCGATCCACTAAGGACTAGGTCTAAAATTTTTCCTTTTCTTATCGGCTCCAGTACCAGCTGCTCCATAAAGCAATCCTTGATTTCATCAAGGAATTTTACCTCCCTAGCATGCCCAGATGTTACATTTACCCAGTCAATATCAGGGTAATTGAAATCACCCATTATTATTGTGTTGCCCAGGTTGTTAGCCTTCATAATTTCCGATAACATTTCTATATCCGTCTGTTCATCCTGGCCAGGTAGACAGTAGTACACTATCACTATCCTTTTCCCCTTTACTCGTGGAATTTCAATCCACAGGGATTCCAAGATATGTTTTATTTCCTGTAGAATTTTCAATTTTTTGATTAAAGGCCCTCCTTAACATAGAATGCTACTCCTCCACCAATTCGATCTACCCTATCACCACAATATAATTTTTACCCCAGTATGACAATGTCCCAACTGCTTATCATCCTTCCACCAGGTCTCACAGATTCCTATTATATCTAATTTTTCATTTAGTGCAATATATTCTAACTCTCCCATCTTATTTCTTAGGCTTCTGGCATTTGCATATAGACATTTCAAACTATGTTTATTGTTCCTATTTACATCATGCTCAGTACTTGACTATATCAAATTGCAATCTTTTGTCTGATTTTCATTTTTATTGAAGGACACCTGAACTACTACGGTCTCTTTTTAGGTATTGGTGTTAAAATTATATCAACCAAATTTCGAGGAAAATTCCCCTCCTCTAATGACACATTCACAAAGGTGGTGATCCAACCAACTAATTCAATAGCAGCGTCTTTCAACAAATAGGATGGCCACCTATCCAATAAACAAGATTTTTTAGCTAAAATTTGAAGTTTTGTAAATGCCTCATCTTCCTGTACTTTTAAAAATTTAGCCCATTTACAGTCTCCAGGTATTTGTTCTTCATGGTTCATTTGAACATCTATAATCATATTAGAGATTCCTAACCCACAACTCAGTAAAGATGATTTAATTTTCTCTATGTTTTCTATAACATAGCATGCCAGTCCTCTAGCAGAAAGATACTGCGATTCCAGAACGTCAGTAACAAAGAATTAGTCAAATAATTAAAAATTTAAAAAATCACTTTCACATTAAAGCTTTCCTAATTAACGTTTTATAATACTGTTTTTTAGCATTTGGTATTGCCAATTGATGAGACAATCATTTTCCGCCAAGACTTTTTCTTCTGTGAATCGTGAGATTTCCTCTAAGCCCTTTCTAGTTTGTGACAAGATCTTTTCAATTCTCGTAGTGAATCTGTATACCAAGGTGACCTCAATACTCTTTTTTGTTTTTTAATACTTTCCTCTGTAAATGGGTTCAATGCATCTCTAACTGTTGTATTCCATGCATTAAGCATCGCTTCTGTTGTCTCTACACTAGATTTCAAATCATCCCTAACATAAGCCCAGAGTGTATCGATATCAATTCTCCTTCTAGGACTTAGATTCATAATGCCTTATGTTTTCTCTTAAACCAACTACAAATAAGATAAATTGTAAAACTAACTAGATAATCATCTGACCATAATACTGGTAACCAGTCTTTTTTAGACCTAATTTGTTGTAACCCTGACTATGTTATCTGGAGGGAAACAGTACTTTAGCTCTGGGTGCTAGGCCCAAGACAAGCTGATGATACTGTTTTGGAGAGACAGTAGTGCACACCATGGCCCTGCCAAGCATTCCACAGGATGACAAGTTTGTGTTTATTTTCCTCATACCTGTGAAATGAGCAGGATTCTACCCAACCCCAGCCATTAACATGTTAGTTTATTTCATCTTTAACCCTCCCTATGGCTCCATTAATCAGGGCTCTGAGCCCACCCTCGTCCACACTCCCACATGGTAAAACAACATTGTTCTTGAACCAGTAAAGTGAAAAATGTGTGTGACAGCTTTTATTCTAAGTGGTTATAAAATTCAAGACATAAGTGAAATTTAAAGAATTTTGAAACTCAGTACAGAGCAGCAAATTTGGGGGAAATGTTTTTTTTTTTATTGTATACATTTGATTTTGGGTAGTGCAGCTGTTCATATTTGCATCACTGGAGAACTACGATTCCTAGCTTGCAGATGAAAAATAAATATTGAAACTTAGGGGGGAAGTTATTAAACTGATGTAAAGGTTGGCACTTTACACCGCTTAGCTTACCAGAGGAGTAATTAAATCTGCATTAACTCGGTACAACAAGATTAATGGCTCCCACAGTATTTGAATAATGGAATTTGCAATCAACTTCACAAGTTGTGGGATTCTGCTCTCTAAGAACAGCAGGCCACTTACACACAGTTCAGTGCTCACAGGGAGTCATCTCAAAGGGGCCAGAGCTGTAGAAATATCAATAGCAGATCCTTCTCCCACTCCTCTTCATCCTCCTCCCCCCCCCCAAAAAAAATGCAATTTTCTGAATCTTACACCAAGCCTCCACCAATGCCTAATCAATAATGCCCCCCTGCCTGAAGATCCCTCAGGTCTAAGGAAAGCCCTCATGGTCTAGAGGAAAAGGTAGGAGCGATCCCCAAACGCTCCTACCTCTTGCAGCTCCACATTCAAAATAGTGCCCACAACCCCTAGCAGTAGTCACACAGTACTACTGCTAGAAGCCAAGCTGCTCTATAAGAGCAAAAGGCATTTTGAAGGGAGGTTTTACGTGGGAAACGGGCCATCCAGATTAGAATGTTCACATTTCCCCAAAATATTTTATAAGAAGCTTTAATGAACATAGGGCTTTTTGTAACTATCATTATAGAATACTAGCTTATGTCGGCATTTAAGCGCCTAAAGTTAAGAATGAGTACTTACACCAGCTCAAAGGCTGCTGTAAATGCTTACACTTAACTGTAAGCAGTTAGGTATGTAAATGCTAGTATTCTATACCCTACCAGCATAACTGTTCAACATGTCCCTCATCCACCCATGCCCCTCTGAGTTCCATGACCCCTTTGAAGTTGTGCCCTCTAGAATTTGAGTGGGCAACTTACAGAATATTAACTAAGGGTAGTTATATGTGTTACTGCTAACTGGTGCCAATTAGCACCAGTTAAGGCTAATTATAGCCTATTGCTCATTAACACCAAATATCGGCTCATTATTAAATTAAGTAACACACACAATTAATCTTATTCTAACTAGAATGTGGAAATTTGCATGTTAATTGCAACTTTGGGTGTGCAACATTCTAGAATTAGGGGGTTAAGAGCTATATTCACGACAATTATACATATAAATGCAGCCAAAAGGATAGAAATTCTCAAAAGGTAAATTTTTATATTTTACAGGCAATAAAGATGCTAAGGACCCCTTCATCACTCGTTTCAGGCTTTGGCTGAAACAAGCATTTTGCCAAACATTTGCGTCCCTTAGAGGAGGTGCAAAATCCAATGGGGACATTTAAAAAAAATATCCCCCTGATTCTATATAGCGTGCCTAGAGATCTGCGCCGAAATCCAAGAAAATTCTATAACAACACGTGCAACTTAACAAACTAATAAGCACTGATAACAGCACTTAAATAGCACTGGCTCCCGATAAAAGAACGTATCGAATTCAAAATTTGTGCTCTAACCCACAAGATCGTATACGGGGAAGCTCCAGCTTATATGTTCAGCCTGATTGACCTCCCTTCCAGGAATCCAAAAGCCTTCTCGAACCTATCTCACTCTCCACTACCCTAACTGCAGGAATCAGATACACATTGCTCTTCAGCTCCTCCTTTTGCTTTGCAAGTCCTCGTTACTAGAATGCTCTACCATCTACTTTAAAGGAGACTACCGACCACAATCTGTTCAAGAAGTCCCTTAAGACTTATCTATGTGGTCAGGCATACTCTTCTGTTATTTAACTTCCTACCGGCCCTCGTTTGTATCTCCTATTGTTTGCCCCCCTCCCACGTTGTTCCTTATTCTCTGCCCTGACCTTGAATTTGTATGATGTTCTGCTCATAAATGTTGTAGCCACATAGTGCCCCGCCATGGTGGGAATCTGTGGGATATAAATGTTCTAAACAAATAAATAAAAATAAATAATATATAAGCACTAATGGCATAATTAGAACTTAGGCGCATAACTCGCTATTGCGGTATTCGTATAACAAAGTGTGCCGAACTTCTAATGCACACAGGCAAAAAGAGGCAGAGTTATAGGCGAGGAAATGGGCATTTTGTGTGTTCCGAAATTTACACACCTAGTAGAATATAGCCCAGTGAGCGTAAACCTATGCACTAAGATTTACGCCACATTTTCGTTGGTATAAATGGATACATATAGTTTTAGGTGCTGAGATATAACTAATCATCATCATATTCTATAAATCGCACCTAATCTAGCACCGCTTATAGAATATGCTTTAGCCGGGCACTGATTTCCAAAATGATTTTTTTAGTTGCCATATATAGAACCTCCCCCTATATGTGTATTCCCGTTGGGAAATGCATGTATAATTTTTGGCCTATCCAAACCACCCTTAGGCCTCTACACATATAAATAGCAGCATCCTGAACTAACAGTGTTGTTCACCGGTAACAGATGTTTTTTCAAAGACAGAAGAATTGATAAGGTAGAAAAATGAGTGTCAGGAAAAAAACTACTCTCTCACAACTCAGAACTTAGTGAAAAGTTCTGAGTACCTGTGGCTCTTCCCCCATGCAGCTCCTCAGTTGGTTTCAAAGTCAAAAACAAACAACTATCAGGAAACTGGGAGGAAGTGTATGTTTTATCAATGTTACTGTCCTATAAAAAAAAACACTTGCTACTGGTGAAAATATATCTATTTCCATAAAAAAAGGACTGAGTTAGGCACACAAGTGGGTGACTCCCAGATTGGCCAGCACTGCTTGACTGAAGACAAGAGTTCAGGTGACTTTCTCAATGATGCAGTTCTTTCTCATGTAGCAAAAGAGCTTAGGGGGAGTGGTGAAATTTGTTCTTACCTGCTAATTTCCCTTCTATGAGTCCCCGCTATCCTAGTCCAAAATAGTGGTAGAAGGAGTGGTGCAGCCCTGAAACCAGACAGTGTACTATTGATACAGCAGATCTAAGACACTTAATTTAATCTCTGATATTCTTTAATGTCTCCAGACCATAGATCAAAAGCCTAATACAAGCTCATGGAACCATAACAAGAGCACCATCATTCTCCAACATCCTATAAAATAACTATGTAGGCAAACCAACCATCTAAACTGTGTGTCCAGCAGCCAGTACAGCCAACGTCTCAGACCCCCTAGTGTATCCACAGAAACCACATCATATAGTAATAACAGACATGGGATACCATGCATACAATTCAATCGCCCATCTGCACCTATCACAGAGCAGCATTCCTCATCATAGAGCAGAGGCATGCATTCATCCGCAAAGAACACCAATGCCCTATACAACCAGTATTGTCAGGATAACTGCGTGACCAGACTCAGGCATCCAGGCATGATGACCTGGGAAAATGTCCATGTACCAGACCCCTGCCCCATCCATGAACCACTGAGTATGGATTTAGACTCTGGCCTTAGACCAAGGAAAATACCAGCAACAAAATAATGCAAAACAGAGCCTCACTACAGCATCTGATTCACACAAAATAGGGAATGGTTTCCTCTCTCAAACTGCCACTAGGAGAAGTCTGAGAGAGCCTCACAGAACACCCAAGAGAAAGCTAGCAGTTGTCATCTTCTTGGATGGGTCCTGGACTGGTCTAGCAATACTCAACCAAAGAAGTTAACAGGCAAAATAAATTTCATTTTCTTATCATTCCTGTAGATCAGTGCAGATGAGTGGGCTATACCAAAGCTTTAAGGACCCCAGGTAAAGATAAACCTGAATCAAGCCAAACTCAAAGCAACATGATTCTCATCAGAAGCACTCACATGGAGGTAGTGGAACATGGAAGCAACAATGCCTAAGAAATCTTATTGTCTAGTAGGTCCTCCACATAGTACATGCCAGTCCCAGAAAAAGTCTGAAAGAATTACAGGTGAGATCTAAAGAGCCAAGTTATCAAAATGAGAACCAGCACACACCCTTCAAGGGTTGATCTATCTCAGGAAGCCCAAAGAACTGGCAATACCAAGCTTCCCACCCAAGATCTCAAAGACAAGGAGGCCAACAAAGAACCACCAAGAGTTACAAAAGGATAGTGATGACAAGAAACGACTCTCCACACATAAGGCAATGCAGCCAAGCCTGTGTGCACTAAGCCCAAACGTCACTACAAATGTGAACCCAGCGCTTACAGGAAGGACTCCAAACCATACAAAACCTCAGCCTGAGCAAGAATTCCCCAAACCAATGTAGGATGAGCTTGACCGCCACATCTCCATCAAACAAAAGGAAACCTTGCTTAATCCCTACCACCCTGCCTGGGACCAGTTGTGGAAGGACGGACTGGAGGGTCAGATGAAAGCAAGACAGAGTGATCAGGAAAGCTACTTCTGCCCAAGGAGCAGAGATGGTCAGGGGTGGAAGGAGGACCAGAATAGTGAATACCCCAGGACTGGTAGCATGGAATGTTGCTACTATTGGGTTTCTACCAGGCACTTGTGACCTGAAATTGACCACTGCTGAAAACCAGGATACTGGGCTGGATGGACCATTGGTCTGACCCAGTATGCTAGGTCTTATGTTCTTACTGATATTCATATTCGACTGGATGCTGCCCCAAATACATTATTTGTATTAGCCGAATAGTGATTTAAATTCAAATAATTAATCTTGGGCTCTACTGTGCTAAGTCCTACTGAAATAAACACATTATCTATGATTTCACGTTGTTTCTTTAGTATTTGTTAACGCTCAATATCCATTATTCGTATTCAGACAAAGAATATTTTTCATTATTTGTATTCAGGTCAAAGATAACATAGGCTTTTCAGTACAGCTGTAACCGGCAACCATACTTGCTACTGGGACAACATCTGCCAGAGTTAGAATCTCCAATACTAAGAAGGCTGACCAGGTGCCCAGTCCAATGTCCGGAACTGAGGAGATAAGGAATCACCAGCAAACCAGAGGGAGACTTGCTCACAGGGCCGCCAAGAAACTAGGCCGGGCCTGGAGTAAGGCCGCCCCGCCTCCACCACCCCCCCCCCCGCCCCACCCCATCGCTCCTCTCGCCGCTGCAGTCCGCGGTCTCACCTGCCTGCCTCCTCGGCTCCAGGCCCCCCTGCTTTCAAAGCAGCAGTCGCAGATCACCTCTCTTCAGTTCTGGCCTCGCCTTCCCTCCCTGTGTCCCGCCCTCGTCTGATGTCGAGGGCGGGCCACAGGGAGGGAAGGCCCGAAGGGAGGCGATCTGTGACTGCCGCTTCGAATGCAGGGGGCCCGGAGCCGAGGAGACAGGCAGGTGAGACCGGGGACTGCAGCGCCGGAGCCCTGACCCCGGCGCCGGGC
Source organism: Microcaecilia unicolor (assembly GCF_901765095.1). Lineage (NCBI taxonomy): Eukaryota > Metazoa > Chordata > Amphibia > Gymnophiona > Siphonopidae > Microcaecilia > Microcaecilia unicolor. The sequence goes on along the minus strand of NC_044032.1, from coordinate 236,560,753 downwards.
CCCCCTTGGAGGCCTGGGCCTGGGGAATTTTGTCCCCCCTGCCCCCCCCATCTTGGCGGTCCTGCTTGCTCAAAGCTGAGCATAAGTGGCTAACTCCAGCCTACAAGGCACCCTTCTCTACAAGCCCAGCCTTTGGGGTGTGGCTTTCCAAGACCAAAACATGCTGAAGCCCCAGTGCGACACATCCCTCTGCAATATAAGGGCTCCTACACCAGATATACTCAGGTGGCCCCAAAAATGACAATTGGACTTCCCAGTACCATTTTCATCTACAAAAAGGGTGGACTAGAAGGAGCTGGAGGATGCTGACCACAAGACACTACCTACCACTACAGCAGCCTGTTATCTAGGATCTTTCAAAGGACATCCAGTTTTGAGGAGACATGGACGTGGGAGGCCCAAGCTAAGGGAGAGGAGAAGACTATAATTCTTTCTAACATTCTGCATGTTAGGAAACATAAAAATTGATTGAAAAAGCAAAAGAAAAATAAATTTCCCTGGCTCATAAAATCTTTTTAGCTGTCATCTATATTTTCTAAATATTTTTTCACCCCTTCAGTGTGGCCGCCAGCAGTAGTTCTGGCTCAAGCACACGCCATTTCCGGTATGCTGGAAAAAAAATTATTTTAATAGCACAGCACTAACCTAGCGGTAATCAGGCATCACCACGCACAGTTTATCGCTGTGCAAGGGTTACCACAGGAGCACTTACTGCCATCTCAGTGGGTAAGTGCTCCCCGCCGCATGGCCACATGGTAAGAGTTATCATGCTGCATGGCTGTTATTTGAGGGGCTTTTTACCCGCTGTGGTAAAAAGGGCCCTGCAGCTTGGGAAAAATGGTCCCCGCCGTTACCGCAGGGCCCCTTTTCCCGCAGCTTAGTAAAATGACCCCAAAGTGACAAGTGCCTATAGAACTAAGCATCAACAACAGTAATATATTATTACAGGGACCATATCAACAACAATAAATATTATTAGAGGGACCCAATCATATAGTGCCAATAAACCAAACTATACAAAAATCACACCAAAAAGGGGGAGTAAGTAGCTCATATGTAAACATACAATAGAAAAGAGAAACTACTAAGCTAATGAAAATAAAAAAAAAGGGGTGGTCACCCCAAAACAGAAAGGAAAAACATATGAAACACATGGGAGAAAACATGGTACAGAGGCAAAGAAAAATGCAAAAACAATAGCAGAGCCAAATCTCCTAGTATTTTCATATTTTTCATTTCAATTTCTAGTATTTCATATCTATGACATCTAATTGGCATGCATCGTATATACTATACACAATTGCATTCACATTGTTCACAGCAATTTATGTATTTACTAGTAAAAAAGGCCCGTTTCTGACACAAATTAAATGGGTGCTAGCAAGGTTTTCCTCGGCTCCCCTGCAGCCACCCATGTCCAGCGACCCTCCTCTCCCCCTGCAGCCACCCATGTCCAGCGACCCTCCTCTCCCCCTGCGCCCACTACAGCCACCCATATCCAGCGAACCTCCTCTCTCCCCTGCCCCCCCCCCGCAGCCACCCATGTCCAGCGACCCTCCCCTCTCCCCTGCCCCCCCTGCAGCCACCCATGTCCAGTGACCCTCCTCTCTCCCCTGCCCCCCTCCCTCCAGCCACCCATGTCCAGCGACCCTCCTATGGACATGGATCAGCTGTAAGGCATGTTCCCCCCCCCCCCCCCCCCCCCACCACCCAGGTTCTGAAGTTGACATCATAATGGCTACGGTGATGTCAGCCTGATCTACGGAGCCTAGCAGACCAACTCAGAATGAGCCACGGTCCCAGGCAAGTCAGAATGTTGGAGGTGAGAATTATTATATAGAATATTAATTTATAGCCCTTCTCTTTGTATACAAGATATACAGTAATATGGAGAAACTTTTCACAATAATTTTTCCAACACTGTGTTTGTAAGAGCTTGTGTTCACACTGCATTAATTTATGACTTCTTTTTAGTGTTTTATAGATTTTGCATTTTGTGCATGAGATATTGTGTACAGTGTTCTCATTCCTGCCCATACTGGTATGTTTTCATTTGTTGGTGCTTTTATCCTTTGTCTTCTTTACTTTTTACATTGTACAGTTTATTTAATATATTTAGTTTTTTATATATTCAAATGTGTTTTATTTTTGCATTTGTTTATGATTTTAGATTTGTCGACTCATGAGGCAGGTGCCTTTGCGCCAAAGCGCAGGCCCGTATTCAGTTTCTTTAATAAACGCCTACAGTTTTTTCCTTGTGTTGTATTTGTACTGTTTCTCCCCTACTTCCTTATATGTTCTTGTACTTTTCTGTGGAGGTTTCCCTTCTTTTTTTTTTTGTTTTTGTTTCTACACATTCAATAAATCAGCCTAACAGCACTCTTTTATTTTTCTTAAAAGAAATATTTATGTCAAGTGCCTAGTCCCCACCTGTGCACCTACTGCAGTCACAAACATATCTAGAGCATTTGTTATCCAGAAAGTGCTGCTCTACATATAGCTAACTCTCAAATTGTCTTGAAACCCCTCCGTTAAGAATCTTTTCTTCCATGAGTCGGTGTACTTGCTATTGCTCCATCAGCTTGAACTGTACATTTAGTTTTAAGCATCCTTCAGATAAAAAGGCATTACATATAAAAGATCAAAAGCAATTCAAGCATTATATTAACGTACAGTACATTTCAGTTTTAAAAAAATACTGGCTTATCAACAGTTCTCTTTACCTGGGCACATGCGATGATGCCATGAATCACAAATCTCATTCAGTGTAAGAAAAATGTATTCTTCCTCAAACACTTAAAAGAAAATAAATGTTAAGAATTGCTAGGAGTGACTTCAAACAGTTTTTAAATTGAATTTTCTACCCTTATTCTACTCTGGTAGAATTACTTTCAGTCAACCAACATGCAAGTGAACAAGCATTACTGAAAATGCAAACAGGCCTCTGAATAAAGGACTGGTTTTATGTTTTAGAGGCCACCTTTCAAAAATGTCACTCTGTTAGACCCCTGTGACAGAAAATTATAACCCCTCCATCAACTCCCCCCTCCAGACTAAATTTTTGCTGAGTTTCACAAGGTGGTAAGACATAGCCACTGGAAAAAGGGGGCATTCCTAGGGAAAGGCAGGGCTTGTGCAAGGGAATTAAGAGGCCCTTTTACTAAGCTGTGCTAAAAAGTAGCCTACACTATGACTAGTGCATGGGTTTCCTGCAAGCTGAGCTCACAATTAATTTGGCTGTAAAATGGCCGCATTTTCCATTTTAGCAATAATGGGCACATACTAATTTTCCAATTAGTGCATGGCCATTAGCACATGAGCCCTTAACTACACCTATTTTTTAGGCATTAAGGGTTCATGCATTAACCATGTGCCACGTGTGGCGATATAGCTTCGCTAACTAATTAGCGCTGAGCACACCTAATCTCCACCCACAGGGCATATTCCAAAACTACCTTGGGATGTCTAAGCTTGTCCTGCAGTATCGGTTTTTAACCTGCAGTAAGCATGCATTACTGCTTACAACAGCTTAGTAAAAGGACCCCTAAGTTCCTTAGGCAATCCTTCCGCTTTAGATCCACCCTCAAACTTTCAACCCCTTTAAACCCCCATCACCAAGATTGTGATAAACTCAATCATTCAAACATCATTGTTTCTAGAATGAACCTGTAAAAACTCATAATTAATTATCTTTTAGTGCATGTGTAAACATATAGAGGGGGCATAATCGAACGGGAAGCTCAAGTTTTCCTGGGGGCGGAGAAACCCGTATTATTGAAACAAGATGGGCGTCCATCTTTTGTTTCGATAATACAGTCGGGGACGCCCAAATCAGCAAATTTAGGTCGACCTTAGAGATGGTCGTCCCCAGCAGAGATGGTCGTCCCCAGGACTTGGTCATTTCTGATTTTCAGTGATAATGGAAAGCGAGGACGCCCATCTCAGAAACGACCAAATCCAAGCCATTTGGTCATAGGAGGAGCCAGCATTCATAGTACGCTGGTTCCCCTGACATGCCAGGACATCAAGTGGGCACCCTAGGGGGCATTGCAGTGGACTTCACAAATTGCTCCCAGGTACATAGCTTCCTTACCTTCAGTCAGATGCACTAACTGAATGGAAAAAGCCCTTCCCTTACCGATCCCTTAGCGATTCGGAAAGGAAGGGCATGCATGGAAGGAAATTGCATGCAAATGAGCTGCTCGCTGTTAGCTCATTTGCACACATTTCCTTCCTAAGGAGGGGAAGCCAGTGCACAGCAGCCAAGCATTATGCTTGGCTGCTCTGCGCATGCCAAAGACGGCTTCATACATGTAGACAAGCTGCGTGTATAATAGCAGTCTACAACCTTAAATAAATTGCCGTCTACAACCTTACAAAACACACGTCCAAGTGAAAACGTCCAAGTGTTTCATCAGGGACGTCTTTTTTTTTTTTTTTAGAGTATGGGTGAAGGACGTCCTTTGCTATGCCTCTGTCCCTACGACGGCAGTTGAGGACGTCCAAAATGTGGATGTTTCTGTGAGAAGGACGCAAAATACAAAACAGGGAAATCCTCTACAATGATGAATCACAGCAGGCAAAAGTAGAGGCTGACCAAAGACGAATCACCACTGGAGATATGAATCCAACAGTCTTTATTGATATAATTAAAGGAAGGACCCGACACGGGCCGTGTTTCGACGCATGCAAGTACCTACATCAGGGGTCAAACAGTAAACTCCAGATAGAGGTACAGTCGTTGCAAGAAGTTTGTCCATTTGCTTTTATTACACAAGTATTTTGGAAGGTCTACAGCTTCATATACGAGCAGGGCCGTGGTCCTGTTTGACCCCTGATGTAGGCGCTTGCTTGCGTCGAAACACGGCCCGTGTCGGGTCCTTCCTTTAATTATATCAATAAAGACTGTTGGATTCATATCTCCAGTGGTGATTCGTCTTTGGTCAGCCTCTACTTTTGCCTTCTGTGAGGACGTCCATGCCTTTGCTATGCCTCCGCAATCCCCTTTATTTATTGGATTTTGGATCACAAGTAGCAGCAGTGGGATTTGAACCAGCCACCTCTGAATTGCAAGACCAGTGATCCAACCACTAGGCCACTCCTCCACTCCACTACCTTGAAATTTGGCCATCCCTGTGTGTGTGTGTGGGGGGGGGGGGGGGGGGGGACAGTTTCAGGACGTCCAAAATGTTTGAAAGAAGGACGTCCACGCCTTCGCTATGCCTCCACTTCCACACACATACCTCCCCCTCCAGTGGGAGGGGATTAGTCACCACTGGGGGGAGTCAAGGGAGGTCATCCCCGATTCCCTACGGTGGTCATCTGGTCAGTTTGGGCATCTTTTTTAGGCTTGGTCGTAAGAAAAAATGGACCAGGTAAAGTCGCCCAAGTGCTCGTCAGGGACACCCTTCTTTTTTCCATTATCGTTCGAGGACGCCCATCTGTTAAGCAAGCCCCAGTCCCGCCTTCGTTATGCCTACGACACGCCCCCGGGAACTTTGGTTGTCCCAGAGACGGGAAGCAGTTGGGGATGCCCAAAATCGGCTTTCGATTATGCCGATTTGGGCGACCCTGAGAGAAGGACACCCATCTCCCGATTTGTGTCGAAAGATGGGCGCCTTTCTCTTTTGAAAATAAGCCTGATGGTATTCTATAAGTTTATAGAATACTACAAGTTTATAAGTATTATTCTATAATTTTGCATGGATGTTTGCAAGTAATGTATCATACCCATTATAGAGAGTATGTGTGTGTGTGGGTGTGTGTGTATAAAGCGAATGCTACATACCTGTAGAAGGTATTCTCCGAGGACAGCAGGCTGATTGTTCTCACTGATGGGTGACGTCCACGGAACCCCCTCCAATCAGAATCTTCACTAGCAAAGACGTTTGCTAGCCCTCGCGCGCCCATGCGCACCGCGCATGCGCGACCGTCTTCCCGTCCGAACCGGCTCGTGTTCGTCAGTCCCATATGTAGCAAGACAAAGACAAGGGAAGACACAACTCCAAAGGGGAGGCGGGCGGGTTTGTGAGAACAATCGCCTGCTGTCCTCGGAGAAATACCTTCTACAGGTATGTAGCATTCGCTTTTCCCCGAGGACAACAGGCTGCTTTTCTCACTGATGGGGTATCCCTAGCCCCCAGGCTCCACTCAAAACAACAAACATGGTCAATTGGGCCTCGCAACGGCGAGGACATAAGCTGAGATTGACCTACAACTTATCCACTAACTGAGAGTGTAGCCTGGAAACAGAATACAAATAGGGCCTAGGGGGGTGGAGTTGGATTCTAAACCCCGAAACAGATTCTAAAGCACCGACTGCCCGAACCGACTGTGTGCGTCAGGTATCCTGCTTGCAGGCAGTATGAGATGTGAATGTGTGGACAGATGACCACGTCGCAGCTTTGCAGATCTCTTCAATAGTGGCTGACCTTCAAGTGGGCCACTGACGCTGCCATGGCTCTAACATTGTGAGCCGTGACATGACCCTCAAGAGCCAGCCCAGCCTGGGCGTAAGTGAAGGAAATGCAGTCTGCTAGCCAATTTGATAAGGTGTGTTTCCCCACTGCCACTCCCCTCCTGTTGGGATCAAAAGAAACAAACATGTGGGCAGACTGTCTGTTGGGCTGCGTCCGCTCCAGATAGAAGGTCAATGCTCTTTTGCAGTCCAATGTGTGCAACTGACGTTCAGCAGGGCAGGAATGCGGACGGGGAAAGAATGTTGGCAAGACAATTGACTGGTTCAGATGGAACTCCGACACCACCTTCGGCAAGATCTTAGGGTGAGTGCGGAGGACTACTCTATTATGATGAAATTTGGTGTAAGGAGCATGGGCTACCAGGGCCTGAAGCTCACTGACTCTATGAGCTGAAGTAACTGCCACCAAGAAAATGACCTTCCAGGTCAAGTACTTCAGATGGCATGAATTCAGTGGCTCAAAAGGAGGTTTCATCAGCTGGGTGAGAACGACATTGAGATCCCATGACACTGCAGGAGGTTTGATGGGGGGCGTTGACAAAAGCAAACCTCTCATAAAGCGAACAACTAAAGGCTGTCCCGAGATCGGCTTACCTTCCACACAGTAATGCTATGCACTGATTGCACTAAGGTGAACCTTTACAGAGTTGGTCTTGAGACCAGACTCAGACAAGTGCAGAAGGTATTCAAGCAGGGTCTGTGTAGGACAAGAGCAAGAATCTAAGGCCTTGCTGTCACACCAAACGGCAAACCTCCTCCATAAAAAGAAGTAACTCCTCTTAGTGGAATCTTTCCTGGAAGCAAGCAAGACACGGGAGACACCCTCCGACAGACCCAAAGAGGCAAAGTCTATGCTCTCAACATCCAGGCCGTGAGAGCCAGAGACTGGAGGTTGGGATGCAGAAGCGCCCCTTCGTTCTGGGTGATGAGGCTCGGAAAACACTCCAATCTCCACGGTTCTTCGGAGGACAACTCCAGAAGTAGAGGGAACCAGATCTGACGCGGCCAAAAAGGAGCAATCAGAATCTTGCTTGAGTTTCAACAAAGTCTTCCCCACCAGAGGTATGGGAGGATAAGCATACAGCAGGCCTTCCCCCCAATCTAGGAGGAAGGCATCCGATGCCAGTCGGCCGTGGGCCTAAAGTCTGGAACAGAATTGAGGGACCTTGTGGTTGGCTCGAGATGCGAAGAGATCTACCAAGGGGGTGCCCCACACTTGGAAGATCCGGCGCACTACTCTGGAGTTGAGCGTCCACTCGTGAGGTTGCATAATTCTGCTCAACATGTCGGCCAGACTGTTGTTTACGCCTGCCAGATATGTGGCTTGGAGACACATGCCGTAACGGCGAGCCCACAGCCACATGCTGACGGCCTCCTGACACAGGGGGCGAGATCCGGTGCCCCCCTGCTTGTTGATGTAATACATGGCAACCTGGTTGTCTGTCTGAATTTGGATAATTTGGTGGGACAGCCGATCTCTGAAAGCCTTCAGAGCGTTCCAGACCGCTCGTAATGCCAGGAGATTGATCTGTAGACCTTGTTCCTGGAGGAAACAGCTTCCTTGGGTGTGAAGCCCATCGACATGAGCTCCCCACCCCAGGAGAGACGCATCCGTAGTCAGCACTTTTTGCAGCTGAGGAATTTGGAAAGGGCGTCCCAGAGTCAAACTGGACCAAATCGTCCACCAGTGCAGGGATTCGAGAAAACTCGTGGACAGGTGGATCACGTCCTCTAGATCCCCAGCTGCCTGAAACCACTGGGAGGCTAGGGTCCATTGAGCAGATCGCATGCAAAGACGAGCCATGGGAGTCACATGAACTGTGGAGGCCATGTGGCCGAGCAATCTCAACATCTGCCGAGCTGTGATCTGCTGGGACGCTCGCACCCGGGAGCCGAGGGACAACAGATTGTTGGCTCTTGTCTCCGGAAGATAGGCACGAACAGTCCGAGAATCCAGCAGAGCTCCTATGAATTTGAGTCTCTGTACTGGGAGAATGTGGGACTTTGGATAATTTATCACAAACCCCAGTAGCTCCAGGAGGTGAATAGTCATCTGCATAGACTGTAGAGCTCCTGCCTCGGATGTGTTCTTCACCAGCCAATCGTCGCGATAAGGGAACATGTGCACTCCAAGTCTGCGGAGCGCAGCTGCTACCACAGCCAGGCACTTCGTGAACACCCTGGGCGCAGAGGCGAGCCCAAAGGGTAGCACACAGTACTGGAAGTGACGTGTTCCCAGACGGAATCGGAGATACTGTCTGTGAGCTGGCAGTATCGGAATATGTGTGTAAGCATTCTTTAAGTCCAGAGAACATAGCCAATCTTTTTCCTGAATCATGGGAAGAAGGGTGCCCAGGGAAAGCATCCTGAACTTTTCCTTGACCAGATATTTGTTCAGGGCCCTTAGGTCTAGGATGGGACACATCCCCCCTGTTTTCTTTTCCACAAGGAAGTACCTGGAATAGAATCCCTGCCCTTCCTGCCCGGGTGGCACGGGCTCGACCGCATTGGCGCTGAGAAGGGCGGAGAGTTCCTCTGCAAGTACCTGCTTGTGCTGGAAGCTGAAAGACTGAGCTCCCGGTGGGCAATTTGGAGGCATGAAGGCCAAATTGAGGGCGTATCCTTGCTGGACTATTTGAAGAACCCAACGGTCGGAGGTTATAAGAGGCCATCTTTGGTGAAAAACTTTCAACCTCCCCCCCGACCCGCAGGTCGTCCAGCACGGACACTTTGATCTCGGCTATGCTCTGCTGGAGCCAGTCAAAAGCTCGCCCCCTGCTTTTGCTGGGGAGCTGTGGGGCCTTGCTGAGGCGCACGCTGCTGACGAGAGCGAGCGCGCTGGGGCTTAGCCTGGGCCGCAGGCTGTCGAGAGGGAGGATTGTACCTATGCTTACCAGAAGAGTAGGGAACAGCCCTCCTTCCCACATAAAAACGTCTACCTGATGAGGTAGATGCTGAAGGCTGCCGGCGGGAGAATTTGTCGAAAGCGTTATCCCGCTGGTGGAGCTGCTCTACCACCTGTTCGACTTTTTCCCAAAAAATGTTAACCGCTCGGCAAGGGGAGTCCGCAATCCGCTGCTGGATCCTATTCTCCAGGTCGGAGGCACGCAGCCATGAGAGCCTGCGCATCACCACACCTTGAGCAGCGGCCCTGGACGCAACATCAAAGGTATCAAATACCCCTCTGGCCAGGAATTTTCTACATGCCTTCAGCTGCCTGACCACCTCCTGAAACGGCTTGGCTTGCTCAGAAGGGAGCTGGTCCACCAAGTCTGCCAGCTTCCGCGCATTATTCCGCATATGGATGCTCGTGTAGAGCTGGTATGATTGAATCTTGGCCACGAGCATGGAAGAATGATAGGCCTTCCTCCCAAAGGTTCTGGAGTCTTTGCCCGGGGGCGCCGAAGCATGTTCCCTAGAACTCTTAGCCTTCTTCAGGGCCAGATCCACCACACCAGAGTCGTGAGGCAACTGAGTGCACATCAGCTCTGGGTCCCCATGGATCCGATACTGGGACTCTATCTTCTTGGGAATGTGGGGATTAGTTAGTGGCTTGGTCCAGTTCGCCAGCAATGTCTTTTTTAGGACATGATGCATGGGTACTGTGGACGCTTCCTTAGGTGGAGAAGGATAGTCCAAGAGCTCAAACATTTCAGCCCTTGGCTCATCCTCCACGACCACCGGAAAGGGGATGGCCATAGACATCTCCCGGACAAGGGCCGAGAAAAACAGACTCTCGGGAGCAGAAAGCTGCCTTTCAGGGGAGGGAGTGGGGTCAGAAGGAAGACCATCAGACTCCTCGTTAGAGAAATATCTGATGTCCTCCTCTGCTTCCCACGAGGCCTCGTCATCGGTATCAGACACAAGTTCACAAACCTGCGTCTGAAGCCGCGCCCGTCTCGACTCCGTGGAAACCCGGCCACGGTGGGAGCGTCGAGAGGTGGACTCCCTGGCCGGCAGCGGCGAAGCTCCCTCCCCCAACGTCGTCGGGGAGTCCACCTGGGAGGCAGCCGAAGCCGGGGACCTCACCCCGGGCAAAGGGCCAGCTGTCGCCTCACTCAATGGCACCGGTGGCGCAGGCACCCCCGGTACCGCAGAAGGGCGCAACAGCTCTTCCAGGATGCCAGGAAGAACGGCCCGGAGACTCTCGTGCAGAGCGGCTGTGGAGAAAGGCTGAGAAGCCGGTGCAGGCATCGAGGTCAAAACCTGTTCCGGGCACGGAGGCGGTACCGGGCTGTCCAAGGTAGAGCGCATCGACACCTCCATATAATGCCATATAGCCTGGGATTCTATATATTGTCCCTTAATTTCAGTATGAAAATCGAAGTGTATTCTATAATAGTGAGCGTAACTTAATTGATGGAGGGTGAGCGATCCTCCCGGTGCCGATGCCTGCTGGGTGCCGACTCCCTCGGCGACCCAGAGCTCCCGGTACCAAGTCGGGAAGGTGACCGGTGACGATGCTTCTTCGACTTCTTTGAGCGAAGCATGTCACCGGAGCTCCCTGGTACCGATGAGGAGGACGTAGAATCCAGACGTCGCTTCCTCGGGGCCGGGGCCGAAGAAGGTCGATCCCGGGGGGGGCTGTACCGCAGGAGCCCTCAGGACAGGAGGAGACCTACCCGAAGGCTCACCGCCACCAGCAGGGGAATGGACAGCCCTCACCTGCACTCCAGACGAAGCACCACCGTCCGACGACATCAACACCAGCGGGAGTCCCGGTACCACCGACGCCGACGCACTCTTCCGAAGTCTCGGTACAGTCGATGCAGGAGGAATACACCTCGATGCTGTCGACGCCAATGCACTCCCCAAAGACTTCGGTGCTGCCAACGCCGATGCACTCGACGAACCCCGAGATGCTGCTGCCGTCGAAGCGCCGGAGAACAGAACATTCCACTGGGCTAATCTCGCTACCCGAGTCCTCTTCTGTAGAAGAGCACAAAGACTACAGGCCTGCGGGTGGTGCCCAGCCCCCAGACACTGAAGACACGAAGCGTGCCTATCAGTGAGCAAGATTATCCGGGCGCACTGGGTGCACTTCTTGAAGCCGCTGGAAGGCTTCGATGACATGGGCGGAAAAATCGCGCCGGCGAAATCAAAGTTTGCGATGATGACAAGAGGCACCGAGAAAAAAGGGGAGGAAAAACCCGTATGGGCGGCCAACAAGGCCGCTCCCGAAAGCGAAAGGAAACTTACGCTGGGAAAAAGGAAACTAGAAATACGGGAAAAAAGGGGACCTTTCCTTTTTTTTTTTTAAACACAGAAATTAGTAAACACGAAAGACGAGCGAGGTCTTCTGAGGGGCACGAAACGGCGGCAAAACATGACCGTCCCAAGCGCGGACAAAAGAAGACTGACGAACACGAGCCGGTTCGGGCGGGAAGACGGTCGCGCATGGGCGCGCGAGCACTAGCAAACGTCTTTGCTAGTGAAGATTCCGATTGAAGGGGGTTCCGTGGACGTCACCCATCAGTGAGAACAAGCAGCCTGCTTGTCCTCGGAGAAATATATATATATATATATATATATATATATATATATATATATATATATATATATATATATATATATCTTCATAATGGAGATAATAAATTAGGTGCAAACATTTATGTAAAGTGCCAGTTACATGTGCAAATATTTAGAATGCTAGCATATACATGTGAATGTGTGCACATATGCGCATACATGCCACATATGCACCTAAGCTCTATTCTAACTAAGCACATATCTTATATAGCAAGTAGTTTTCAGGTGAGTGTACACACGAGTAGAAGGGGGGGGAAGCATTCTATAAAAGTCACCAATATTTTGGTGCCGGAAAAATCAACGAGGAGCACTATTCTATAAATGGTGCTTTGGGTTGAGCACTGTTTAGAGAATAGAGCTTACAGCTCATTTCTGTGTCAAAAGTTGGGTGCCAGTATTTATGCCAACTGAAACTTGATGCGAATGCTGGCACTCAACTCCGGGCATTTTGGCACAGAAATGCAGCCATTTTATAACCCCGCTCGTGCAACTTTTAGCAATGCCTCTGCCACTCTCCTGGCCTGTCCCCTTTTGAGTTGCACACTAGAGGATTTAGGCATGCAGAGTTATTGAATAAGGTGCAGGAAGACGACATACAAATTTCAATTATTGCCAATTAACTAATAATTATCAATTAATTGCAATTAATTGGCTTATATGCTAAGATCCATGCACAAATTTCATCATCAAAATCTTGGCGCCATACAGTGGGGGAAATAAGTATTTGATCCCTTGCTGATTTTGTAAGTTTGCCCACTGACAAAGACATGAGCAGCCCATAATTGAAGGGTAGGTTATTGGTAACAGTGAGAGATAGCACATCACAAATTAAATCCGGAAAATCACATTGTGGAAAGTATATGAATTTATTTGCATTCTGCAGAGGGAAATAAGTATTTAATCCCTCTGGCAAACAAGACCTAATACTTGGTGGCAAAACCCTTGTTGGCAAGCACAGCGGTCAGACGTCTTCTGTAGTTGATGATGAGGTTTGCACACATGTCAGGAGGAATTTTGGTCCACTCCTCTTTGCAGATCATCTCTAAATCATTAAGAGTTCTGGGCTGTCGCTTGGCAACTCGCAGCTTCAGCTCCCTCCATAAGTTTTCAATGGGATTAAGGTCTGGTGACTGGCTAGGCCACTCCATGACCCTAATGTGCTTCTTCCTGAGCCACTCCTTTGTTGCCTTGGCTGTATGTTTTGGGTCATTGTCGTGCTGGAAGACCAGCCACGACCCATTTTTAAGGCCCTGGCGGAGGGAAGGAGGTTGTCACTCAGAATTGTACGGTACATGGCCCCATCCATTCTCCCATTGATGCGGTGAAGTAGTCCTGTGCCCTTAGCAGAGAAACACCCCCAAAACATAACATTTCCACCTCCATGCTTGACAGTGGGGACGGTGTTCTTTGGGTCATAGGCAGCATTTCTCTTCCTCCAAACACGGCGAGTTGAGTTCATGCCAAAGAGCTCAATTTTTGTCTCATCTGACCACAGCACCTTCTCCCAATCACTCTCGGCATCATCCAGGTGTTCACTGGCAAACTTCAGACGGGCCGTCACATGTGCCTTCCGGAGCAGGGGGACCTTGCGGGCACTGCAGGATTGCAATCCGTTATGTCGTAATGTGTTACCAATGGTTTTTCGTGGTGACAGTGGTCCCAGCTGCCTTGAGATCATTGACAAGTTCCCCCCTTGTAGTTGTAGGCTGATTTCTAACCTTCCTCATGATCAAGGATACCCCACGAGGTGAGATTTTGCGTGGAGCCCCAGATCTTTGTCGATTGACAGTCATTTTGTACTTCTTCCATTTTCTTACTATGGCACCAACAGTTGTCTCCTTCTCGCCCAGCGTCTTACTGATGGTTTTGTAGCCCATTCCAGCCTTGTGCAGGTGTATGATCTTGTCCCTGACATCCTTAGACAGCTCCTTGCTCTTGGCCATTTTGTAGAGGTTAGAGTCTGACTGATTCACTGAGTCTGTGGACAGGTGTCTTTCATACAGGTGACCATTGCCGACAGCTGTCTGTCATGCAGGTAACGAGTTGATTTGGAGCATCTACCTGGTCTGTAGGGGCCAGATCTCTTACTGGTTGGTGGGGGATCAAATACTTATTTCCCTCTGCAGAATGCAAATAAATTCATATACTTTCCACAATGTGATTTTCCGGATTTAATTTGTGATGTGCTATCTCTCACTGTTACCAATAACCTACCCTTCAATTATGGGCTGCTCATGTCTTTGTCAGTGGGCAAACTTACAAAATCAGCAAGGGATCAAATACTTATTTCCCCCACTGTATATAGAATCCAGACCTCAGCACATATACGTCATATTAGTACTGTATAAAGGAAAGCAGACACCTAATTTTCTTTACAGAATATGTACCAAATATAGGTGTGCTGTTATAGAATTACCACAAATAGGGGTCATTTTAAAACTTTAGCTTTATACACCGAAAAAACTTTATATGTATGGGAGGATGCTTATTAAATTGTACAGTATACATGAGTTGAAGATGCCAGTTACAACAACCAAGGAGATCAATAAAGGTGTTTATTATCCAAGTATAACATACGATAGTGCTGACATGTGCCTACAAGACCATGGATACAGTTTAGGCAGAGCCGAGGCAGAATTGCAATATACACAGGTATTCTCCAAAATATGCAGGTACATGGGTAGAATACAAGCACACTTTTACACAAAATGGAGGAGGTATAAATCTGTGTATTTCAATGTGCACTGCAGAGCTGGTTCTAAGAGCCTGTTTCATAAAAACATGTGGAGGTGTATTTTCAAAGCACTTGGACTTACAAAGTTGCATAGTAACCAATGGAAAATTTGTATGTATAAGTGCTTTGAAAAAGCCCCAGGCACCTATGTTTCCTTTATTTAAAAAAAAATAACAAAAAATAAAGGTGTCTTATTATAAAATTACAATTAATGAGGGCAACTTCTAAAAGTTATTTGCCTGAGTAAACAAAAGCCATTTACCTGTCTATGTAAAATAATTATTTGAGAACTTCCCACCCTAACTGTGGGTAAGTCTGAGTTGATGGTTCTTTGATTGATTGTAGCTGTCAGGACCTATTGTTTTACTTTGACTACAGCTGCTTTTTGTTACTCCCAAAATGCTGCCATCCTAGGCAACTGCCCAGACTGATTAATGATCAAGCCTCACTAGTGGTCGCACACAGTTAAATAAGTGCATGCTGAGTCCCTGTCTCATAACAGGATATGCAGTTAGCATGTGAATTAACACTCACTGTGATGCAAGTGGGGTAGCAGTTACCACAGCCATGTGCTAACAGCTACTACGCACTAATTCATGAGCTGACTGTTTAGCGCACTTTAATGAAAGGGCCTCTAGATTAATTTCTTTCCTTTTCTTTTTTTAAGGGACCCTTTTACGAAGTGGTGGTAAGCCCAACGTGGGTTTACCACTTGCTAAAAGGGAAGTACTACCAGGCTACTGCAGCAGCCTGGCAGTATTTCCTGCTCCCTGTGCATGCCATTTCCAGCACTACAAAACTATTTTTATTTTTGTAGCGCTAGTGTACCCAGTGGTAATCGGGCAGTGCCACTCACACTGCCTGGTTACCACCGGGGTAGAGCGGGAGCGGTTACCGCCACCTCAATGGGTGGAGGTAAGTACTCCCACCCGAAATGGTTGCGCAGCAAGTGCTTCACTTGCCGCACGTCCATTTCTTTCTTTCTTTTTTAAACCTGTCTTTTATCCGCTGCAGTAAAAGGGGGCCTTGGCACACATCAAAAACACGAGCTGACACCAGCGCAGGCCCCCTTTTGCCGCAGTTTTGTAAAAGTACCCCTAAGTGATGAAAGCATGTGAAAGACAATTAAGAGGACAACCTTCACACTATTAAAATTGCTTTGTTTTTGTATTCGTACAAGCAGCATGGAACAAACAAAACAGAGACTGAAAACGTTACTGCATCCAGAAGAATTGTATATGCTTAGTTTACACTTAGGGGAGACAGATACTAATGTGGGTTAATAGAATAAAGATTCATTTTGTGCATTATTGTACCATAATGCATGAGAGTGTAAGTCACCATAGGCTGCATAATAACACAGCTTGCATTGAACTCCTCAAACTGCGCTATTCATGGAAAAATAATGCCAGCAATCCCCAATCATTCCTGACCCTGCTGGCACTTGTTTTTAAAGTGTCACCAGGGATCCCTGGTGGCATTCTTGTGGTACTACTACTAGGGTGAAGCCTCCATATAATGCCATATAGCCTGGGATTCTATATATTGTCCCTTAATTTCAGTATGAAAATCGAAGTGTATTCTATAATAGTGAGCGTAACTTAATTGATTAACTAGATAATCAGAACTGTTAATTAGATGTTAACAATTATCAGCACTAATTGGCATTAAGACTTACACACACAGCTTGCCAAGGGGGTCTTTTACAAAGCCACGGTAGCATTTTTAGTTCGTGATAGAAATCAGCTGGCCATTGGGTGTCTCAGCGTTTACCGCCAGCTGATTTCTACCATGAGCTAAAAACACTACCGCAGCTTAGTAAAAGACCCTCTAAGTATATTCTGTAATATGGTGCGCTTAAATTCGAAGTCACATAGTTGAAAAGGGGGGGCGTGGTCATGGGTGGGGTGTGGTTATGGGTGGGGTGTGGATGTTTCTAAGATCTGAGTGCTTTCTTAAAGAATACACCCGCTCTGCACCTAATTTAGGCATCGGTATTTACACCAAGTAAAACATGGTGTAAATGGCCGCAACTAAATTTGGTCATGTGGAGAGGTGCTCGGCATATTCTATATACCATGCGAAAATTTAAGCCTATTCTATAAAATATAGGCATGCTTTAGACAATACATCTAGGTGTACTCTTTTTCTGCGCGCAATTTTCAGGTGCCATATATAGAATCTACCCATAATAGGTGAACTCTTTCATTCAGGTGCCTGATTCAACCCTGCTTGTCAACAGAAAATTATACCTTCCCTGGAACAGCTGTAAATTTGTGTGTGCTTTTCGAAATAGCTCTGAGAACCTAATTTACAAAGGCACACAGGCCCCTATAGAATAGCCAAAAAGTAGATGAATTTTTGGCAATTTTGCATAGGCACCCTGTTACCAAATTACCCTCCTAAAGTGTGCTATTCACAAACAACATACATTAGTAACATAGTAGATGACGGCAGAAAAAGACCTGCACGGTCCATCCAGTCTGTCCAACAAGACAAACACATGTGTAAACCTTACCTTGATTTGTACCTGTCTTATTCAGGGCACAGACCGTACAAGTCTGCGCAGCAGTACTTCCCGCCTCCCAACCACCAGTCCCGCCTCCCATCACCGGCTCTGGCACAGACCGTATAAGTCTGCACTCCACTATCCTCGCCTCCCAACCACCAACCCCTCTTCACCCCACCTGCTCTGCCACCCAATTTCGGCTAAGCTTCTGAGGATCCATTCCTTCTGCACAGGATTCCTTTATGCATATCCCACGCATGTTTGAATTCCGTTACCGTTTTCATCTCCACCACCTCCCGCGGGAGGGCATTCCAAGCATCCACCACCCTCTCTGTGAAAAAATACTTCCTGACATCTTTTTTGAGTCTGCCCCCCTTCAACCTCATTTCATGTCCTCTCGTTCTACTGCCTTCCCATCTCCGGAAAAGATTTGTTTGCGGATTAATACCTTTCAAATATTTGAACGTCTGTATCATATCACCCCTGTTCCTCCTTTCCTCCAGGGTATACATGTTCAGGTCAGCAAGTCTCTCCTCATACGTCTTGGAACGCAAATCCCTTACCATTCTCATAGCTTTTCTTTGCACCGCTTCCACTTTTTTAACATCCTTCGCAAGGTACGGTCTCCAAAACTGAACACAATACTCCAGGTGGGGCCTCACCAACGACTTGTACAGGGGCATCAACACTTCCTTTCTTCTGCTGATCACACCTCTCTCTATACAGCCTAGCAACCTTCTCGCTACAGCCACCGCCTTGTCACACTGTTTCGTCGCCTTCAGATCCTCGGATACTATCACACCAAGATCCCTCTCTCCCTCAGTACCTATCAGACTCTCACCGCCTAACACACAAGTCTCTCTTGGGTTTCTACTCCCTAAGTGCATCACTTTGCATTTCTTCGCATTGCATTTTAATTGCCAAACCTTAGACCATTCTTCTAGCTTCCTCAGATCCTTTTTCATGCTTTCCACTCCCTCCAGGGTGTCCACTCTGTTGCAAATCTTAGTATCATCCGCAAATAGGCAAACTTTACCTTCTAAGCAAAAATACAAAAACAAAGCTAATTTTTAAAAAATTATATAAATAAAAGAAAAATGGAACTTCTTTTGCAGGCAGACCTTTATTAATCAGCAAGCTGAGAAGCATACTACCAATAACATTATTGCTACAACTCTAGCTACATTGGGTCTCAGCTATCTGTGAATAAACACCAGAGCTTCACTAAAGGAGAGGTACAAATCATTTCTAATACCTTGATCAAAATTAAATGCATATATTCATATTAATCACTAACAAACACGTGACAGAAGAGAGGGGCAAATATGATCAATATTTTATAATCTGGCAATTATTGTCTGTGCTTAACAGAGCATTTATCTACCTAGTTCCATTATGCTTTCCTTTGCTATTTTCAAGAACATTATGTTGGCTTTATATCAAGCAGAAATTCAATCAATCAGTCATAAAAAGAAATATTATCTTGGTAATCTAAAGTCAATATTCTTTTCTCTGTAGCATTCAGTTTCAGGCACACTAGAACTAGGAGAATATTTCAAAAATGATGATTCTTCATACTTTCAATTCTTTGGCCCCAGTTGCCACCAACATTGAGAAGAGCAGAAGTGACAATCCTATTTTACAAATTCTTTCAGAAAATCCACAGTAAAGACAGCAAATTCAAGATATTTTTCAATTTTGCAATGTTGCTGTTCTTTGTAGAAAGGAACCTTAACTGTCAATCACCTTGTCCTACTCGCCACACAAATAAGCTCTGCAGCTTTCACTTGTCACTCCCATTACATATAATGCAGGCAGTTTAGCACTAAATCAATTTAAGGAACTGCAGATGTTAAATACATACATTATTATTATGACGACAGAAAAGGCAATGAATGTCTTGTGGCTCCATTAGCTTTCTTTGTAAGGAGAAAAAAGCTAATTATCTGCAGCTGTCAACCATGAAGACCTAGACCTATTTAAGTCAATATTGGATTTGGACAAACTAAAACACCATTCACATTTGTCTGTTTTTTTTCTTCTTCAGAAATAATTTCATTCTGAAATATTAAAGGAAAGGTAGCAATGCACTGAAATATATGAGACATAAAATATAAAATGCACATAACCTTTTTCCTAAAATCATTTGCTTAAATGTATCTATGATTGTTGAAACTTCAAACTGTGATATCCATCTGCTAGCAACTTCAGCCAGAATTTAGGAAAAGAAGCATAATTACCCAGTCAAATTAAAACAAAAATACATGATTCTGGTGAGACTTATGTACTAGTTCAAACTTTGGTATTAATGAGAATGATAACTCTGATACTAATTATAATGAAGCAAGTATTTGGAACACAGAGAGAACTCTAGAGAGTGTTCCAGCAGAAACATTATGATAAGGAGAAGTAGAGAGAAGAGCAACTACGTTCTGGGATACTGAGAGTGCTCCAAGAAGTGCTGGCGGGTCCGCTAAAGGATTTATTCAACAGATCCTTGAAGAAAGTAGAGGTTCCACAGGACTGCAGAAGGGCTGATGTGGTCCCTCTTCACAAAAGTGGTAACAGAGAAGAGATGGGACAGGTCCTTAAGCCTTACCTCAGTGGTGGGAAAAGTAATGAAGATGCTGCTGAAGGAAAGAATTGTGAGCTTTCTAGAATGCCATGGCTTGAAAGTTCTGAGGTAACATGGTTTTACGATTTCAGCAAGGCCTTTGATACTGTCCGTCATAGGAGGCTTATAAATGAACTGAATCATAAATTGACTGACTACAGCCAAGAGGCTAATGGTAAATGTAATTCACTCATAAGAAAGCAAAGGGAGTAACGGAGTGCCAGTGACGTGCCTCATGGTTTGGTCCTGGGACCAATTCAGTTCAATATCTTTGTGCGCAATATCGTCAAACAGCTAAGAGGAAGAAGACTGCCTTTTTAACAATGGCACAGAGATTTGCAACAATGTGGACAACCCAGAGAAGGTAGACAGACAACATAAGAAATGCTCTATAAAAATTAGAAACCTAGGCTAAAGCTTGGCACTTAAGTTTTAAGGCATTTTTGCATGCAGAAATCCAAAGGAGCTGTATATAATAGGAGGAGAAAGACCTCAAGGTGATGGTGTCTGAGGATCAAGGTGGAGAAATAATTTGATAAGACAGTGGCCAGAAGGATGCTGGGCTGCACAGAGAGGCATAACCAGCAGAAGGAAGGAAGTGATAATGCCTGCAGTTAGTGAGGCCCCCACTGTAGCTCACTAAGGCCCAGATGATCAAAAGCCCTGCGCTGTTCCAAACAGCGCCCTAAAAATAGCGCCGGGACAGCGCAGGGCTTTTCTGCATCGATGATCAAAGATAATGCATGCAAATCTAAGCAGCGCTATTATCTTTGATCATCATGTTTAAAGTGCAGGAGAATTGTGCCGAGCATGCGCTCAGCACAATCCTCCCACACTTGTTTGACAGGTCTGGGCTGTCAAAAGCCCAAACCTGTCAAACAGCCTGCCGAGGCCCGAACCCCCCCCCCCCCCAAACCCCATAACTCGTGGTGGCCGCCTCCGGCCAAACGCTATCCCACCCTCCTTCCCACTCAGCGGAGGGGGGGGGGGGCTGGAGGTTCGGTGGGTCTCCAGCCCACCCCAACTCCTCCCCCCCAAGCGTTCTGAATCCATGGTCCCCCTAGCGTTCTGATTCCCTGGTGGTCCGTGGTCACCCACCCTCCCTGCCGGCCCCCCCCCGGCTGGCCCCCCCTACCTTTTGTTGGAGGAAGGACGCAGCCTGCCTGCCTCCCTCCTCTTTCTGTCAACGCCGCTGCAAAATGGCGGCGCCAGCCCACCGCATCCCAGGATGCAATGGGCAGGGCGCCGCCATTTTGCAGCGGCGTCGACAGAAAGAGGAGGGAGGCAGGCAGGCTGCGTCCCTCCTCCAACAAAAGGTAGGGGGGCCAGCCGGGGGGGCCGGCAGGGAGGGTGGGTGACCACCACCAGGGAATCAGAACGCTGGGGGGACCATGGATTCAGAACGCTTGGGGGGGGGAGGAGTTGGGGTGGGCTGGAGACCCACTGAACCTCCAGCCCCCCCCCCCCCCCGTCGCTGAGTGGGAAGGAGGGTGGGGTAGCGTTTGGCCCGAGGCAGCCACCACAAGTTATGGGGGTTTGGGGGGGGGGGGCTGGAGACCCACCGGATCTCCAGCCCTCCCTGGGCATGGAGGGGCTCGGATCGTCGGGGGGGGACCCGAACCTCCAGTCCCCTGTTTGCGTTTGCTTTGGGGGGGAACGGGGGCCTGCCAGCATGCAACTGCGTGCTGGACAGGGCTCACCATTCCTCCCCAATGGTCCGCAAAGTCTAACGCCAGCTCAGAGCTGGCATTGATTTTGCCGCGGCCAGCGACCCAATCTTTGGCGCGCTGGCCGCTGATCATTGGGGATGAATGCTGGAAGCCCTGTTTAGCATGCATTTGCATGCTACTTGCGCTAAGAGCCCTCGAGTGCGTTGTTGCAGGCGCTCAAGGGCTCTGATCATGGGTGGTTTGCAAACTCCGGCGCTAGTATGGCGTTAACAGCCTCTAGCGCCGGAGTTTGCTTTTGATCATGAGGGCCTAAAGATCCAAAAAGGCTTTAAGCAGTTCAGAGAAAGGCAACCTGAATATGTATACACTAGAAGAGAGACAGGAAAGATATGATACAGATGTTTAAATATTTGAAAGGTATTAATGAAAAAAACAAACTTTTTTTAAAATACGGGGAATCTACAGAACTAGAGGATATGACATAAAGTTATATGGAAATAAACTTAAAAGCAACATGAGGAAATACCTTTTCAAGGAAAGGGTGGTGAATGCCTGGAATGCTCTCCAGCTGGACGTTCTGGGGACACAAATAGTTATGGCATTCAAAACGCATGGGATATACACAGAAAATCTCTATGTAACAAGAAGATGGAATCAAAGCAAAACAAATGACTCACACTTCAAAAAGCACAGAGGGTATAACCTGTATGTTCTGCATGTGTCACGGCTGTATAATGGGCACGCTGATGCCTCGAGTAGTGAGTCCTTGTGCTGTTCTGGGACTAGAAGGAAGGTTTGACTTCAGTACCCGGAGCAGCGATTGGCAAGCTCAGTGCTTCACCTGTAATGATCACCATTCCCCAGGGGTTGAGTCTCTGAGTGCTGGCGGCCGACAGAACTTCGAGGAGAACTTGGGCGAGGCTCAGAGGTTCTGACTGGCAGACGGTAAGCTGGAAGTGAGTCAGAGTTAGGCTTCAAGGTTTGGGAAAGTCAGAGTCAGGCTTCAAGGGTCAAGCAGGCAAGCGGCAAGCAGAAGCAAATCAGAGTCAGGCTTCAAGGATCAAACAGGTAGGTAGCTGAAACAAATAACGCACCTGAACACTGCAAGAAGGTTGTAGCTGAGGCGGTGGTACAGGATCTGGCTGTCCGGGAAATAGTGGAGAAATCAGACATCAGAAGTCGGGGCCGCACACACAGAGCACATCGTCCCCCGATGTCAGAATCCCCAAAGGAGAAAGGAGCCAGAAGAGGAATTCAGGTGGCTGAGGGACCCAAGGCGCCACAGTTGCATGCACTGAAGAGATGGTGTCCAATGTAGGAATTCCAAACGAAGCCCTCTCCTGCCAGCTGACTCCGGCATTGCCCCGAGGCCAGCTGATCCCCTCAGGTAGGGGCACTGCGTCGCCGCTGTCAGACTCCCAGGGGTGCTGTCGGCTATGATCATGACAGCATGGAGCAGCAGGTACAACTCTAGCCACTTTACTAGGCAGACTAGATGGACCACGCTGGTCTTAATTTGCCATCTGTTACTATTCTATAACATGTATAGAATGTCTGTGCGTTTGGGAAGCTTGTCAGGTGCCCTTGGTCTGGATTGGCCGCTGTCGTGGATAGGATGCTGGGCTCGATGGACCCTTGGTCTTTTCCCAGTGTGGCATTACTTATGTACTTATGTTACAAGAAATAGCTCGAAGATTGTACAGACAAAAGAAACAAGGCCAGAGCTACTGGAAAAAGTGGTTCAGAAAGAATTGACAAGAACCAATTAGGAAAAAACCAGTGGCCACAGATGTTGGTTGTGGTAATGTCACGAAATGCCTAGCCACCCGCCTTGGGTTACCCCGCAGCCACTTAGAGGGTCTATCCCCAGCACAGCTCAGGTCCACCTGAACCTGCTGCTTGTGCTCTACACTAGCATCGTCCTCCCACCGACTAGGTCACAACCGCCTCTGGTCAAGTCTTCCTCTCTCACATTATCCCCAGTGATTTCTAGGTTACTGGAGAAACAAACCCAGTTGTCCCACAGTTCCCAGAAAGCACTCACAAACCCAACACACAAATCACCAGGATTCGTTATCAGTCCAGACAGGCAGAATGAACAAACAAATGTTTTTATTCTCAGAACTTGGAACACTGGACAAATAAATTGTGCAAATAGCGAACAGTAACAAGTAACTGAAAAATGGATCAATTAGAAAACTAACTAAATATTTGAATACTTCCTATCTGTTCACAGAGCTTCAGCAAAGAGATCTCTCTCTCTCTTCTCCTGGGCTTGAACCGAAGCAACAACCAGCATCTGCTGGGTAATTTCAAAATCCAGGCCAATCAGAGCCCAGAACAGTCAAATTTTAAATAAAAACTCGTTACATCACAACAGGAACTTCCTATTATCTGTGTGCCAACTAAAAGAAAGAGAAATCAGTCCTCTGTAACAGCTTTTAGCATAAACATGCACCGTCTGCTGGTCAAATAGGAGAAATACACTTCAGAACATAATCAATGCAGGAAAATATCCATTTTACAGGCTTAAAACACACTGGGGCCTTTTTACAAAAGCGCGTAGGCACCTACGTGCGTCAAATTGGCACTGCCACCCAGCTACCACGTGCCCCAGGTGGTAATTCCATTTTTTATGCGTGCCCAAAACACGCGGTAGAAAATGTTTTCTATTTTCTACCGCATGGCGCTTACCTGGCAGTAATCGGCAGTTTATGCATGTTGGTACTTACCACCCAGTTAGCACGTGAGACCTTACTACTAATTCAATGGGTGGCAGTAAGGTCACAGCCCGAAAATGGACATGCATTGTTTTTAATTTTGCCGAATGTCCATTTTCCAGCACAAAAAAAACCAACCTTTTTTCCAGGCGCACTGAGCAAATGGACCTGCGCGCATCCACAACACGCACCTACACCAGCACAGGCCACTTTTAGGCGCGCCTTAGTAAAAGGGCCCCACTGTTTCTTCACAGGTAATAATTAGGGAACACAGCTGAGAATAGTTACAGAACTACTGTAAAGAATCAGTGTCACTCTTTAAGACAGCCTTTCACAGAAAGAAACATGGAGAGCCCAATGAGATGGATGACACAGATCCAGATGAAAAGATGCCAACAACCTTGTGGATTTTGCAGCTGCTAAGATACAGTTTGGGAAGAGATTCTATGTAGTTGGGCTGGCCTGATCTCTCAGGTCATGAAGGGCTGAGCTAGCCACTTTCGGTAAAAATCATCTACAAATGAAAATAAAAATAGTCTTAGGATTAAGGTTTTTTTCCCAAAGAATATCAGGAGAAAACAAATGCATACAAGGAAAACATTAAAAAACATACATTTCTAGTCCTAGGTCTATTTTCCAGAACCTCAGTTTTTGAGTGCAGAGTCTTTAATAGAGGAAATACTAGAAACTGACCACAGACACCTGAGATTCCAACTGACCAATTGCTTATTAACAGATGTAAAATTTAAGAATGTTGGCTCTAATTTGCTATTATATTACATTCGTCTCTTACATTCTGCATATATGCACACAGGGATCAAGGCAGACTACAAAAAAGAATCTACAAAAAAAGAAAGCTAGGGTATAAAACCTAGGAGTCTACAAAAGAACAATTATGTGTAATGCCACAGAGCAGAGAATTCCAGTAGATAACATAATGTAGTATTAATTTTAGCAACAATATGGTTTCGGAACAAAATAGTTTTCATGGCTCTTTTAAAAAGAGCATAATTGGTCTCACGGCATATCTCAATAGGCAGCAGATTCCATGATTTCACTGCTTGATGAAAAAATGATGTATTGAAGTGTTTAGTAGATTTTACACCTCTCGGTTTTGGAAAAGACAGCTTAAATTGATTTTGAATCAGGTGTTTTGAAGAAGAGCAAGGAAAAGAAATTACAACAGACTACTGAGTAAAATTTTTAAAAAGAGATAACATCCCTTGAATCATACTCTCCATCCTCACAAGCACCACTTAGGCAGCAAAATAGATACCTCTGAAGGTAATCATGCTTTAAAAAAAAAAAAAAACTTTTGCTCTTGAAAGAGCACTTGATAAGTTCACACTCTATCCACTGCTAGCAACACTCAAAGGTGAAACAGCCAGATACTGGACACGGAGAGCATTCAGGGGCACTGATGGAGGTACCACAAGAAGGGTTCACCTAAAGGTGAACTATGCTGAGGGACCTTCACAGATGATCTGGCAAGGCCAAAGACTTTGGGTTTAATCTTCCATATATCCATAAAGAAATATGCAAATAAAAAAAAATTTAAGGAAAAACAATATAGGCTCACCAAATTCAAGCAGAGCCCCAGGCCAACTGTGCTCCAACAGTGCCCTGAAGAGGTATGACCAAAGGAGTGTCCCTTTGGGCATGCCCCTTCAGCTGAGTGACTGAAGCCATGTGTCACGGTCCTCAGATTATAAGGATGATGGACCCCACTGACATCAAAGATAGATCTTGTTGCACAGCCTGCGGCCACACCACCCTAAGGGCATCCGATCTCGTCTGACCTGCCAGTCCTCTGGGTGATAAAACTCCTCAACAATACAAGAGTACACTGCAGCCCTCAGTTCTTCTTACAATTACAACAGATCTCATCAAAGTCAGAGGCTGTCCATGTTGTGCCTTCTAGGCCTCCCTGCTGATATACGGACAGTTAACTCCTTCACAACGCTCACACAAGTACCATCTCTTTCAAGAGTACACCACAGCCCTAACTAGTGTCTATCATTCCTATAAGATCTCAGGATATCAGAGGTTCTATGCTTTCCAGCACTCCCCACTAGTATATAGCAGTAAACTCCACCACATTCTCCTTGATGGTATCCAACTACCGTCCATCTACCAAACACCAGCTTGGTTGTTTCTTGAGGCTGATAGCTTCCTGGTACTAACATTCCTATTCTATAACATGTGGTGTGTTTGCTCATGCTTTTCTTAACCACCCCTTGTTTCCTTCTTGTGACCTTGCAGAAAAATACCTACTGGAGTTGTGGCCTGTGCTACTAACCTGACTGCTCCACAGCCTACTGTGTCACTAGATTTACTCAACATCTAGTTCTATTCTTAACACTGCTTTCTATATCTGACCCAGGTATGTCCAGATTTCATTAGAAGTGTTGGCATCCATTACCTCTGCAAGTAGGTAGGGCGAAGAGGGTTTAGAAAAAGCGAAAGTTCAGATGGGAGATCACCTCAAGAAATTATTGTCTGAATGGGAACATCTGGAAGAAGTAGGAAAGCAGTGGGCAAAACTGTAAGAAGCTACTGAAAGGGTAACAAACCATTTTGTAAGTAAAGTAAATAGAAGTAAGAGGGGGAAAAGTTGCTTTGGTTCTCAAACTAAGTAGCTGAAAAAGTAAGGAAAATTAGATTAACCTTCATAAACTACAAGAGATCTCAGAAAAAGGAAGACAAGTGACAATATCTGGAAAAGCTAAGAGAAGCTGGTAGAGTAGTCGGGAAAGCAAAGACGCAAATTGAAGAAACAACAGCCAATACAGTAAAATAGGGGGACAAGACATTTTTTTTTAGATATATTAGTGATAGGAGAAAGTACAAAAGGGGCACTGTGAGACTCAAAGGTGAAGGGGAGGAATATGCAGAAGCTGAAAAAGTTAAGGCAGAATTACTTAACAAATATTTATGATCTGTGTTCACAGCCAAAGAGCCATGAGAGGAACCACAGACGACAAACACAAATAGGAATAGAGATTTGCTAGACCCTGCATGATTTTCAGAGGACTGTGCTCATGAGAAGCTAGCTAAACTAAAGGTGGACAAAGTGAAGGGGCCGGATGGCATACATCTGAGGGTACCGAAGGAACTTAGGGAAGCTCTGGCGGCTCCGCTCGCTGACTTTTTCAATGCTTCTCTAGAGTCAGGTGTGGTCCCAGAGGACTGGAGAAGGGCAGATGTGATTTCTCACCACAAAAGCGGAAGAAGAGGTTGGGAAATACAGGCCGGTAGATATGACTTCATTTACACCAACGAAAATGTGGCATAAATTCTGGAACATAGATTTACGCATACTGGGTCACATTCTATAACTAGGTGTGTAAATTTCAGAATACCCATGAAACGCCCATTTCCCACCTATAACCATGCCCCTTATTGTCTGCATGTATTAAAAGTTAGGATCACTGTGTTACAGAATACGCTTAGCGAGTTGTGCACATAAATTATAATTAGTGCTAATTAGTGCTCATTATTGCTTGTTAAGTGCTGTTATCAATGCTAATTAGCTTAAGCCAATTAAGTTACACACGATGTTATAGAATATGCCTGGATTTTGGTGCGGATCTCTAGGCATGTTATATAGAATCCGGAGGAAAGTGACAGGGCTAATAACTGGTTGAGTGGAAGGCGACAGAGAGTAGCGGTTAATGGACCTCACTCTGAAGAAAAGAATGTTACCACTGAAGTGCAGCAAGGTTAGGATCGGGTGAAACAAGAGAAGTCATCTACAGATTAATTCTCACATTAGATTGTAAACTT
The DNA here is from genome assembly GCF_901765095.1 of Microcaecilia unicolor. Taxonomy (NCBI): domain Eukaryota; kingdom Metazoa; phylum Chordata; class Amphibia; order Gymnophiona; family Siphonopidae; genus Microcaecilia; species Microcaecilia unicolor. Next base: position 236,532,713 of record NC_044032.1, on the reverse strand, counting down.
CTTCAAACCTCCTAGTGTATTAATTTCTAGAAGCCAGAAAGGACTTGAGAAACATCAGCCAAAAAATGAGAGATCAAATAATATTCCTTTCAACATTCAGGCCATAGAGCTAGGAATGGATGTTGGAGTGAAGTAACAATATCTAGCTTTGCATAATTGAAGTGAAGAAGTGGCCTACTGGTTAGTGCAGCGAATCAAGGATGTAGGGAACCGAGTTCGATTCCTGCTGCTGCCTAATGGTCAGCAGTGGGTTGAAATCCTGGGGAACCGGGTTCAATTCCCTATGCAGCTCTGTGTGATCCTGGGCAAGTCATTTTGCCCTCCATTGTCCCAGCCCATTAGGGACAGTATCAGTACCTGAAAAAGTAAATTGCTTAGGTCTAGAAAGTATACAAATACTAAAAATAAATACATAATTAAAGCCAAGTAAAAACCCAACCTGGCAGGTTTCTGAGGGATTGATCTTGCATATTTGCAAACCAAATCTGTCTTGATCCACTTTCTACATTTTATCAAAGTTTTGTCTACTAAAGATATAGGAAGACACATGTACATAACACCTAAAGGATTGTCACAATCAGATCCCTCTCGAGCATGCACAAATGAAGAAAGATTTGTTTGCCACATCATAGTCCAGAGACCATTTATGGTAGTCCAAGAAACAACTTGTCTTCCAGGAAAATTGTCCTTCCCTGTAATGTCTGTAGCTGTCAAGACCACTTCATGAAAGAAATTATAGTTCCACATCTTGACTGATTCTTGATAGAGAAAGTATACATCTGTTCTGTGCCGCTTATTAAGAAAGAACATAGGCAACTGATAGCCCTGTCTGGTCATTTGATTTCTGAATACCGTTGAGTGTTCATTTTTGTGTAGAAAGTTTTCCTGGAGGGAACACCTCTATTTGGGATCCCCAGTCCAAGCAGAATATATTCATAAGGAAACAATCTGAAGGAGAAAAAAAACTTAGAAGGATAAGCACAGAGAATCCTTACTTGCTACAAGCAAAGAGAGCACAAACCTTAACCTAGCAAACCTTAACCTAGCAACAAAGTACTGTACTTGTCCACCATCTGGTAGTCCTGAAGAGGTGCGTGCTGTGAGAAGATCTGCTGAGGGGAAGAAAATCTCACTAGCGAGTATCTTTCCTGCTGGAAAATTGAGGTCAAAGGTAGACTTGGGGTTAAATATGTAGTTTCATTGTATTTTTTTTATGTTACACTGCTTATTTAGCAAAGTCAGTTTAGAGAATAGTGTAGCAGCCTCCGTTAGGGTTTCATAAAAATGCTGTTTTAGAGTATAGTTTAGTATTTAAGGTTGCTGTTTAAAGTTTATCAAAACGCCATCTTAGAGCACAACTAGAAGTTAAAGGAAGCCTCTGTTTAATGTTTTAGCATCCCATGAGTAGGTCTAGCCAAAGATTGAAATCCCCCAAGTTGCCGGATATATGACCACTAGGAAGCAAAAAGTAGTGATGGTCCACAATTCTCTTCTGAAGGGTACAGAGGTGCCCATCTGGTGACCAGACTTGATGTCCTGGGAGGTGTGCTGTCTAATACAACTATCCTCCAGACTGAGAAGTTCAAAATGACTCAACTAGTTTGGATGGAGGAACAGACCACAGTAGCCACCAGCCACCTTCTTAAACCACTATAAAACAGTATATATGAGGGTAGCTTAAATGTGGCTCATTTTTCAATCATTGGTCTGTTCAAGAAGGACAGGGTAAGAAGAAAGGGAGGAGTGGCATTACATGTTAAAGACAATATTAAATGTGACAGAATTGTAGGGTAAGGAAGAGGAACTATGGGTTAAGAGGGAATGGAAATTCCATTTATATTGATGTGATATACAGGCTTCCTACAAAGGCAGAAAAAGTGGCAGACATTTAATTGAAGACATTCAAAATGCAGCTATGAAAAAGGGAAGCACTACTAATAGGTGATTTCAATATGCCAAATGTTGGTTGGGGCATCCCTGTTAAGAAGTTATCAAGAATTAAGGAGATCCTGAATTCATTACAGGGAGAACTGTTCCAGCAATTGGTAATGCATCCCATATAGGCTGCAGCCATACTGGACTTAGTGCTTACAAATGGTGAGAGTGCTTCTGATGCTATAACAGATGACTACATGGCATCCACTAATCATGGGATGGCATGGTTCAATATTAAGACAGATGTAGAGAGGTTTCATTCAAAAGTGAAGGTTCTAGACTTCGGGGGGAAAAAAACCCTGAGTTTGGAGAATACCTCAAGGAGTTGTTAGCTGGATGGAAACATCTGGGAGAAGTAAAAAAGCAGTGGGCAAAACTAAAAGAAGAACAAATCTTTATATGGTAAGATGTATTGTAGAAAAGAATTAGTATCATAGCTATGTTATTTGAGTGTGTTATTTTTCAATGTTTCTCTAGAGTCAGCGAACTGGAGAAAGGCAGATCTGGTTCCATGCCACAAAAATGGAAGTAAGGAGAAGGTTGGGAACTACAAAATGGTTAGTCTGACTTCTATGGTAAATAAATTAAGAGAAACGGTTCTAAAACAGAAAATAGTGAAGTTTCTGGAATCCAATGGCTTTATTAGAGGCAGGTTTTTTCAAAGAAATCTGATTAATTTCTTTGGTCAGAGTGTTGGATTGAGAGAGTACACTAGATGTGATGTACTTAGATTTTAGCAAAGCCATTGGACACAGTTCTGCACAGATGATTTAAAAATTGAGTGCCCTTCCTATGGGTCCTAAAATGACTGACTGGGTTAGGAACTGGTTGAGTAGAAGTTGACAAAGTGTGGTGATAAATGGAGCTCACTCTGAGGTAAGAGATGTTACGCAAGGATCATTGCTTCAGTCGGTTGTTTTTAACATTTTTGTGAGCGATATTGTCAAAGGGCTCTCTGGTATAGTTTTTGCCTCTTTGCGGATGATAATACAATGCAATAGGGAAGTGGACAGATATTTAATGTAAGACGTTCAAAATATAGCTATGAAAAGGGAAGTATTATTAATAGGCAATTTCAATATGCCAACTGTTGTTTGGGGGATCCCTGTTAAGAAGATGGCATGGATAAAATGAGGAGGAACCTAGCGAGAACTTAGCAGGGAAGATTTAATGCTAAAAAATTCAGGCTCATGCATTTGGGCTACAAAATCCAAGGGAGCAGTACAGTTTAGTGGGTGAAGTACTTTTATGCATAAAAGAGGAGCAGGATTTGTGGGTGATTGCATATGATGATCTTAAGGTGGCCAAACAGATAGAAAAGGCAACGGCAAGAGCCATAAGGCTACCCAGGTGCATAGGGAGAGAAATGGCCAGCAGGAAAAAGGAGCTGATAATGCTTCTGTATAAGTCTCTGGTGAAATCTCTATGTACAGCTCTGGAGACTACACCTTCAGAAAGATATAAACACGATGGAGTCAGTTCAGAGGACGGCCACTAAAATGGTCAGTGGTCTTCATCATAAAGCATATGGGGGACAGACTTAAAGATCTCAATATGTATACTTCAGAAGAAAGGCAGGGATAGAAGAGATATGATGACTAAGTACCTCTGTGGCACAAATGCACAGGACTCAAGTCTCTTTCAACTGAAAGGAAGATCTGTAATGAGGGGACATAGGATGAAGTTGAAGGGGGAAAGGAATAGCCTAAGGAAATACTTCTTCACAGAAAGGGTGGTGAGTATATGGAATGGTCTCCCAGTGGAGGAAGTGGAGACAAAAACTATATCTGAATTAAAAAAACGTTTGGGACAAGTATATAGGATCTCTAAGGGAGAGGAAGAGACAATAGGCAGACTGGATAGGCCATATGGTCTTTATCCGCCTTAATTTTCTATGTTTCTATTTGGACAGCTTTATGGGTTTTCTTCAAGGGACACTAACAGCCTCGCTACATCTCTACTACCACAAGGACTTTTTATTTTTGAATCAGAGAACAATCTGAGAGCCAAGAGAGGCAATGGTGGTAGCAGATTTAGGTTACAAAGCCATACAGGCCTGGGGGGCAAAAAAGGTCTATGTTGAACATGAATCATCCAGTCTTTTTGGAAACCATTAGGTACCTAAAATGTGCTCTTGAGAATTCAAGTATGGAAACAAAAGAATGTAATTTAAGCCATGATGTCCCAGATCAAGGACCATTGAGGTCAGCACCCTGTCTGATAGTGACCAGTCTACGTCACAGTTTCCTTACAGATGCTAAAACAGACTTGTTTCTTATAGCTTATTTCCAGGGATCAGTCATAGCTTTTCCAAGTTTACCTGATTAATAATTCTTATGGACTTTTCCTCCAGGAACCTGCCTACACTTCTTTTGAGTCCCACTCTGCTAGTTACCTCAACTTTGTCCTCTAAAAGCAGATTCCATAGCTTAATTGTGCACTGTGTGAAAAAAAATATTTTTTTATAAATTTGTCTTCAGTTTTCAATTATTAGCTCCATGGATTGTCTCCTAGTCTTAGCATTTTCCATCTCACAGATAGGCTGCAGAGAATACCTTCTCCTGCTTTAGACTTAGCCTGGCCTCAGAATGACATCCTATAGTATATCTCCTATCAAACTGAGCTCTCTTTTTCATCAAGCACTGCCATTTCCTCCCCTCACCCTCCCCACTGACAGTTTGAACTTCGTGGGTGTGGCTTGGATCTCTTTCAGGGAGAGAAAACTAACAACTTATAGCAGCAGCTTCAGAGAGCATTTTCCATCTCACAGATAGGCTGCAGAGAATACCTTCTCCTGCTTCCACCCACCTACCCCTCTACCCACCCACCCCTAGAGTGACATGTCTTATATAACCTCCCTATCAACCCACTCATTACTTTACCTCACCCATTTCTATTCTTCTATCACCTTCTCCCACTACTCCAACCAGAGTTACACCTAATCACACTGACCACCCTTCAACATCTTCTGTCCTTCTGTGACTGTTCTCTTGTGCTTGACTGCTTAAATATTTTAAATTTAAATGCTTTACTTTTTGTCTATTAGATTGTAAGCTCTTTGAGCAGGGACTGTCTTTCTTCTGTGTTTGTACAGCGCTGCGTACACTTTGTAGCGCTCTAGAAATGTTAAATAGTAGTAGTAGTAGTATTATCTGAAAGAATAAACTATCCCCTATTTAATGTTCCACCCCCTTGTGATTTTAGAGACTTCCATCATATCCCTTCTCAGCTGTTTCTTTTCTAAACTGAAGACCCTTAGACTATTTAACCTTGCTTGAGAAGAAGTATTCCATCCCTTTTATCATGTTTGTTGCCCTTCTCTGAATCTTTTCTAGTTTCACTATAACCTTTTTGAATTGGCATGACCAGAACTGCACACAGCAAATTACAATGACAGCTTTAGTTTTGTCTCCATTTTATTTTGCATTATCCCTAACTTTATATTTGCATTTTTGGGAAGCCACAGCACACTAGGCTAAAATTGTCAATATTATCTACAGTGACTTCAACATGGAACTCAGTATTGTGTACCTTTAGTTGGGATTATTTTTACATATGTGTATTATTTTCTACTTATTCACATACTTTCTTAGGCTCACAAGATCCTTCTGCAAATCCATTGCACATCTCAGAACATCCAAGTCATTCTATCTAGATATCAAGTTGAATACAACATATACCCAGATTCTACTTTTAAAAATTTGCTTAGTAAGATGGCAATTATTTGCATTGCTTAAAACAGAATGCAGATATGCACGAAATGAATATAGTTATAAGTAAGAACTACTTTTTCCTCTATATTTATGAAATATGTGTCACATATTTGATGAAACTGTCCATCAAACTGTTCAATTCTATTGGGTTTAAAATAGTATTGCATACCCTATGGGTGAGTAAAATGACAGCAGAAAAAGATATATGTTCTCATGACTGCTGCCATTCATCCTGAACTCATCACATTGATCAAAGAAACAATTCTTCACAATCCTCTGCTGTTTTAATGATTTTGAATAATTGTGTCATCTGCAGATTCTTAGACTTCTGTTCAGCAGCAGGGAAGTCTGAGACTATCCTTCCAAGCCCAAACCACTACTGGCAATTTTCTTGAATGAATGTCACAGTCAGAGGTATAATGGCCTTGTCCAAAACACTTGTATTAAACATAATGATAGTCAATAATGCACATCTTCTGCTTGCATTTAGGATACAACTTGAGGCCACTGACCTGCTTCTTGAATATGTGAAGGAAATTCATAACAGAAATCAAAATAATTTTTCCCCTTAATAGAGGCAATCCAAAATGGGGAAAAAAAGTCCCCCAAAATTGACAGTAGTTCTGATGGCACAACTGTCCCAGGGTCGGGAAAACACCTGTGAGTCGTGCTTAGCAATATATATATATATATATTAGGCCCTAAACAAAACAAAAAAAAGAGAGAGAGAGAAAATTGAACAAAAGTGAAAATCATAATGAGGGAAATACTAGTGTTTTACCAATAAAACAGAAGAAATTGTGCACTGTGATAAACATTAAAACACCACACAATTTTGCCATATAATACACATTAAATGGCAAACATCATGTCATTCCTTTAATATATGCTAATAAGTGAGAGTGGGAATGTAGTCTCATCTTCAGCATCTTGCCCTTCCCCAACATATTCAAAATATATCTAAAGGAGTCTTTTACTAAAGCTCAGCTCAAATTATCTGCAGCAGGGCCCATTTTATTCCTATGGGCTCTGCTGCAGATAACTCAAGCTAAGCTTTAGAAAAAGACCCCCTTAGTTTCTCTATGATTTTTCACCATGTTTTTTACTTAGGACCCTGTTTACTAAGGTGTGCTTGCCTTTTTATGCGAGCTAAAAGCATGCGCTGAGTAGACACTCATAGGAATTGTGATAAGGAAGAGGCTATCTTACCCTGATTAGGCCCCTAGAGGGCGCGGTTCCCCTAAAATGCACAGGGAGAAGGGCTGGGTGAGTCGCTGAAGGGAGCCAGTAAGGGGAGATATAGCTGGAAGTCGCTAGGACCGGGGAGAGTCCTGGAGGTGGAAACAGGTGCAGCAGGTTATGGGCTGGGTCCTGTTTCGCCATTAAACACTTAATACCCCACCTGAGTGGTGAGGGGGTGAGGAGAGCTAGCAGCTAAAGAAGAGGGCTGGTAGCTGAAGCAGAAGAAGCCCCATGAGAAGTATTGGCTGTGAGCAGGAGGATCCCCATGAGAAGTACTGGCTGAGCCCTATGGCCTGGTGGTGAAAAGACTGTGTGTCAGATGAAAAGACTGGGTGTCTAGAACTGTGTGTTACCAAGAAGGAAGCTGGCTGGGGTAAGAAGGCCCTAGAGTATCAAGTATAAGAACTGTGTGTTCAAAGAGGGACTGTGTGTCCAAGATGAAAAGACTGTGTGTCTAGAACTGTGTGCTACAAGGAAGTATCAAGTATAAGAACTGTGTGTTCAAAGAGGGACTGTGTGTCCAAGATGAAAAGACTGTGTCTAGAGCTGGGTGCTACAAGGAGGGACTGTGTGTCCAGGACTGAGTTAGAACTGAGCCCAAATGCCTGTGTGAGAGGGCTCAGGGGGAAGAAATCTGTTGGGTTTGAACTGTGCAAGAAGAAGTGTTTTAAGCTAAAAGAAGTGTGCCCAGAGGCGGGAATAAAGATTTGTATGAGAAAAATCCTGTTGATAAGACCTGACTCTGTTTGCCTTTTTGAGAACCAGGTCACCCCGAGTAGAAAGGGGTAGGATATTAATTTGCATAAAATCTGTATACTGAGAACCAGCTCACCCTGAGTGAAAGAGGGACCTGGGATCCTGAGGTGGGAGCTTCATCTTCACCATAGCCTCATCATTTTCACAGAATATTATGGGCCTCTACACGGTAGTGTGCTAAAATGCTTAGTACATGCTAAAAACACTAACGTGCCTCTAGCTCGGCTTAGTAAAGAGGCCCTTAGGGTTTCCAGTTTATATATCCTATTCAATACTGTCCAGCCTAAACTGTGCCATCTTGTCAAGCTAATTACTTCAAGTTTCAAGTTTATTAAAATTTTGATATACCGCTATTAGGGCTACTTTCTGAGCAGTTTGCATTACATAATAAAAATTTATAAAAGAATAAAAAAATAAGATAGAGAAGTAAATATAGATGGAACTACAATGATGAACTATTCCTTCCGTTTGTTTAGATTTATTAGATTTATATTACGTTTAATATCCTCAAGTAGTACTGCTTTTAACTATTTACTCTGGAATGCACTTCCTTTAGACCTTCACTTGGAGAGTTCATATGAGAAATTTAAAGCTGGAGGGATAGCTTGGCTTTTTTAATCAAGCTTTTACACAAGCATCAGTACATTAATACTTCTGCCACCGACATGTCTCCTTAGCTTTATTCTAATTGTTAAACCTCTTATCTGTTTTTAGTCACACCCCACAGTTATGGGTCTTACTGTAATTTTATTGGTTTGTCTGCTGTTTTGATTGTTCAATCTAATAAATTATTGGTTCCGTACACCATTAGGATGACCACTCAAACAGCAGTCTACAGATAAATAGATAGATAGATAGACAGACATACACATTAGATTTCTAAACATTTTTAATCTCTACAGATGGAGCACAGATGTCATACTGCAGAAGTGTAGGAGTATGTGCCATGGTTAAGTTAACCTCATGGTTCCAGGTAAACAGTTCTAGTTTTGCCGCACTACATGTATAAACTTGTACATGTTCTGATTTCTGTAAGTGCAGCTCTAAAATCATACATGCAGTGGACTGACTTTAAAATAAAAGATTAAGGGACCTGTTTAGTAAGGTGAGCTAGCATTTTTAGCCCTTGCTAAAATTAGCATGCATTAAATGCTAGAGATGCCCATATATTCTTATGGGCGTCTCTAGCATTAGCGTGCGCTAAAAACGCTAGCTCGCATCTAGCATGGCTTAGTAAACAGGGCCCTAAGTCTGACCAATTAAGTAGTATGTAATGTAACTATGCAATTATATGACAATTCTGTTTCCAGTCCTTTGCATATCTCAGAATTCAAATTATTCTACCTAGAAGTTAAGCAGCATGCAATAGGGCCCTTTTAGCAGTAAAAAGTGGCCTTTAGCATGCCCTTATGTGGCTTTTTCCCACAATAAGGCCATTTTTACCACTGGGGTAAAATGGGTGAATATCCTATTTTTTGTATTAACAGTCACACACTACTTTTGCCATTAGCACATGCCCATTAAAACATTTTTTAGGCCTACCCTCCTGACCCAAGTTAACTTTCTACTTCCTGCAACACAGCAAAACTATGGACCGTATTGGACTTCTATCACTACCCCCTCTTTATTTGTTTGTTGCTTTATATGTTTCTTACATGCTTACTACTATATTGTGTATTTGTATTTTACTGAACCGGAGACTGCCTCTTCGGTATTGTGTAAGCTTCATTGAGCCTGCAACTGAGTGGGAAAATGTGTTAAATAAATAAATATTAAGCATGTGAGTCCTTACCGCCATCCATTATGTAGGCGGTAAGGGCTTATGTGCTAAGCACATAGGTTAGCGCATGGCAATGTAGCTGTGCTGATTAGTGCAAAGCATGACCACTCTCCACCCCCCCCCCCCCCCCCCCGACACAAAAATAACTTTCTTTACCATGTGGGTAAGGCGCGCACATGGCAAAATTACTGCAAGACGCCTCAGTGTGACCTACGGTACACCATTTTTTGCTGCAGTAAATACGAACTAGTGCTTACTGCAGCTTTGTAAAAGGGTCTAATGTATGCCCGGATTCTATTAAAGAAGGGGGGAAAAAGCTTGCAAAATAAGAATGGGGGGCACCTTTCCTAAAACATTTTCTTTGCAATTTATAACCAAATTTAAAAACAGTAAATATATGCTGACACACTGATATCGCTAAATTTAAGAAAATCTAAAAGAAGCTATCATGAATACGGATTAAAGGTGGTATAAGTAGAGAATATTCCAAGTAACATTCCAGGTATTTCTTTACAACTATGAGGGTTAAAAGAAAATTAATGCCTCCACCTCCATAACTTTTGCTTAAATGAGATATTGTAATAAATAAAAAATGAAAATAATGCTTATAACTTGTTTTTTTAATTACATGTATTTAATTTTCTACATAGTCGCTGCCATTCGCCATACATTTCTGTTGATGATGGACAAGTTTTTGAAAGCCATCACAAAAGAACTGCACATCTTGTCTCTTCAACCAGTTGTTTACAGTCATTTCCACCTCTTAGAACATAAGTAGCTATACTGGGTCAGACCAATGGTCTATCTAGCCCAGTATCCTGTTTTCCAAACAGTGGCCAAGCCAGGTCACAAGTACCTGGCAGAAACCCAAATTGTGGCAACACTCCGTACTACAAATCCTAGGGCAAGCAGTTGCTTCCCATTTCTGTCTCAATAGCAGACTATGGACTTTTCCTCCAGGAATTTGTCCAAACCTTTTTTTAAACCCAGATACTCTAACCGCTGTTACCACATCCTCCGGCAAAGAGTTCCAGAGCTTAAATATTAGTTGAGTGAAAAAAATATTTCCTTCTTTTTGTTTTAAAAGTATTTCCATTTAACTTTCTCGAGTGTCCCCTAGTCTTTGTACTTTTGGAACGAGTAAAAAATTGATTTGCTTCTACTCGTTCCACACCACTCAGGATTTTGTAGACCTCAACCGTGCCTCATCTGTCTCTTTTCCAAGCTGAAGAGCCCTAACCCCTTTAGCCTTTCCTTATACGAGAGGAGTACCATCCCCTTTTTTCATTTTGGTCATTCTTCTTTGAAACTTTTCTAATTCCGCTATATCTTTTTAAAGATACAGCAACCAGAACTGAACATAATACTCAAGGTGCAGACCAACCATGGAGCGATACAAAGCATTATAGTATTTTCGGTCTTATTCACCATCCCTTTCCTAATAATTCCTATCATCCTGTTTGCTTTTTTGGCAACCATCGCACACTGAGCAGAAGATTTCACCGTATTATCTATGATGACACCCAGATCTTTTTCTTGAATGCGAACCCCCCCTCCCCCTCCAAGATGACCCAAACATTAGGTAACCTCTTCATTTGAGCTAAGATATGCACAAAGGTATTCCTTCAGTATTGGAAAAAGATGGAAATCACATGGTGATAAGTCTGGGCTGTAAAGCAGAGGGATAAGACAGTGAGAGCCATCCACAATTGCCACTGTATTTTGTCCTGTGAGGCCTACCGTTGTCATATTGCAAAAAAATTTCCTTCTTGTGCTTCCAAACTCTTCTCAATCTCTCAATCATTCTTTCAAAGTTTTCAGGGTTGCAGTGTAATGCTTTTAGGGACCCTTTTACTAAAGCTTAGCACACACTAACCCTCAGATTCTATATAGTATGACCAAAATTGCACATGCAAATCCAATCATATTCTGGATTTGTACACACAATTTATTTACTTAACAAGCCAATCAGCGAAGATAATTGCCACTTAACAAGCAATTACTGACACTAATTGGCATTGAGAATTTACATGCACAACTTGCTAGGTGTATTCTGTAAAGTGGTGCGCATAAATTCTTATCTGCACTGCCTAAAAGGGGGCGGGGCCATGGGCATTCTGAAAATCTATGTGCACGGTTATAGAACACACCTGCTCGGTGCCTAACTTAAGCACTGGTATTTACACTAAGGTTTACTTGGTGTAAATGGACGTGCCTAGAATTAGGTGCAAATATGGCCGCTAGGAGTATTCTATAAACCGGCTAGGCATATTCTATAAACCACACCTAAGTCTAGGCGTGGTTTACAGAATATGCCTAGGCAGAAATATTTTTGGTGCCGAATTTTAAGGCACCATTTATAGAATCTAGTCCGACCTAAATGCCAAGAAGACCACAGTATAAAATTGACTTCTTAGCATTTATCAAGCACTAAGCTTTAGTAAAACTACTACTATTACTTATCATTTCTATAGCGCTACTCATAGGCGCCCAGTATAAGAGGCTTGGGGAGGCTAAGCCTCCCCTGCTGCAGAAGGATGAATCAGCTGTGGAGTCCCGCTGCTCTGGGGGGTTTAAATTGTTGATTTACCTCCATCCTCACAGCAGGAGCTGCAGTGAAAGCCTCTCTAGCCTTGTGTAACCAGTTGTAGAAATTGGTTTATGGTTTAATTTGTTTACCTTACTGCTGGGAGAGCAGGGGGGGTTGGCTGGAGGTGTCCTGGGTTGCCAGGGAGATATTTAACAAGGATGACTTCCTGACCTGCACATGAGCAGTTCATACCAAACAGACTTGCACTGACACCTGAGGACAGATAGCAGCAGAATCGGATACTGGGCCAGCATGATCAGAAAAAGTCACCAGACAACAAAGGTAGAAAAGATCATTTTATTTTCATTATAGTGTTTGGAATATGTCCACTTTGAGAATCAGGTGCTCAGCATTAAAAGTTTATATTTATTTACTTATTTATGGCATTTTATCCCACATTAAACATGAATTAGGGTGTTTTGTGGCTCTACATGAGAATTGTGATGGTATGATCCCTTGTTTCATATTGTTGACGGTCTGCATTTTCCGTATGGGTGGTATATTGGTGTATTAGGTTCTGCCCAGTGTAATATTTATTGAACAGTAAGGTTCTGAGTGTGTTTTTGCACAAAGTTGTGCATAGTGTTTTGCAGTTGAGCGATTGTGATTGGAATATGCTTTGAGCAACCACTTTATTCTTTGACATATGATACATATCTAATATCTAAATTTAATAAAAGGTATTAATTGTGACTTTTATTTTTATTTATTTTTTCTGTGTGTTATCAGACAATTATGGATTTAAGCTCCACCCCTGGTCCTACCCCTAACTCCACCCCCTTTAGCCTCCCCAAACAGTTGGGCCACCGACCGCCTATGGCACTACTAGATGTACGCGGCACTGTACACTTGAAAGAAACCCTTAGCAATCCTGTGATTGTCATTTACGAGTTCATTAACCTTTCTCCTTTGAAGCTCGTCTATTGCTGTCACAGGTTGACCACTTCATTTTTAATCACAAAAATCAGCATTTCCTGGTCCACAATCTATATATTTTGGCCCAGTGATGTACAGTACTCACATCAACACAGTTATCACCATAAACAACCTCCATGTCATGGTGAACTTCAGTTAGACTAACTCTTTCAACAGTCAAAAATTCTATCAGGGCACCTTGCTTAAATTGCACCAAGTGTTCTCTGCATGCTTTCGTCTCACAAGCAATAACAAAACAGTGTCTTCACACAGACACTTCTCGTCAACTAAGGTGAAGGAAGAGATTTCAAAGAATAAATGCACAAGCAGCGCGTCCATGCTGTCATTGTTGATGAATTATGGAGGTGTAAACATTACTTTTCATTTAATCCTTATATTATTCGGCAGCCAGTTCAGATATTATTTCTAATAACTAATTTTAAAAACACTAAAATCAAAAGGCAAAAAACAAAATCCACAGAATGTTTTAGCATAAAATTGATATTTCAAAAAAAAGAAAGGCCTTAACAATGAGCTAAGATGATAAGTCAATCACCAATTGCACACAAACACATAAGAAATAGCGCTGCTAACCAGAGTTTAAATTTATTCAAGACAGACAAACAAGACAAATAATGGATTACAGAGTTACATTTACTATAGGAATGATTAAAACAACATAGGTATTAAAAAAGTGAATTAGAGGTTAAGAGTTAAAAGCAGCTTGAAAAAGCATCACCCCTCTCCTTTTACTACTACTACTACTTAACATTTCTAAAGCGCTACTAGGGTTATGCAGCGCTGTACAATTTAACATGGAAGGACAGTCCCTGCTCAAGGAGCTTACAATCTAAAAGACAGGTGTACAATCTAAAGACGATCTAAACAATCTAAAGACGATCAACCTTGTGATGCTTAGCCTCAAATCCATATCCATCCATTACACTTGAAAGCCGTACTGAAAGATCGTTCCAGTGACCCCCACTCTTTCTGCACATTACAGACCTATTTCCAATCTTTGCATTGCTTCCAAGATGGCCTCTTGATCCTACACCCCAGGCAAACTGGTTTTCGTTCCAACCACAGCACTGAAACAACCATCACCTCCTTCCTTAGCAAACTTCACACAATCTTGAATAAGGGAAATATTGCTCTTCTCTTGTCTCTACATCTCTTGGCAGCTTTCAACCTGTTGACCATTCCCTCTTGCTGTCCCAACTCAAGGCCATTGGTCTTAGAGATACTGTCCTTTCCTAGTTTACGTCCTATTTTTCTGGTTGGTCTCTTGCTGTCTCAACTAGTGATTCTACTTCCCCTGATATCTGCCTCAAATGCGGTGTCCTCCAAGGTTCTGTCCTCTAACATTTTCCTGAAACCATTAGCCACTCTTCTCCAAGACTATAACATTTGCTTCTTCATCTACGCTGATGAAATTCTGCTTACCTATCCCACCGCTTTCTAAGCCCCTGACCTTTATCCTTTGCACACCGCTCTGAATGCTCTTTCTGATTGGCTCCTTAATGAAAGACTTATCCTTAATGCTAGTAAGACCACTGCTTGCTGGATTACAGGTCCACACTTCACTCCTTCTATCCCTCTCTTGCTCTTCAACCACCCTGTCACACCAGTTCCTTTCTTCCATTATGGTAAAATTATGTATAATCATACCTGATAATTTTCTTTCCATTAATCATAGCTGATCAATCCATAGACTGGTGGGTTGTGTCCATCTACCAGCAGGTGGAGATAGAGAGCAAACTTTTGCCTCCCTATATGTGGTCATGTGCTGCCGGAAACTCCTCAGTATGTCGATATCAAAGCTCCATCCGCAGGACTCAGCACTTAGAGAATTACACCCACGAAGGGACACTCTGCCCAGCTCACCACCGCCGAAACGGGGGAGGGGAATTAACCCAGCTCATCCCCACACAAGTGGGGGAGGGGAATCCGTCCAGCTCATACCCGCGGAGCGGGGGAGGGACACCACACCCGCCGATGCGGGGGGATCTGGCTTATCCTGCAACCGCAACCGCGGGAGGAGCTGACTGACCCTAACACCGCCGAAGCGGGAGGGGTACAAAGCTGCCCTACAGCCGCACGAAGCGGGAGGGAGTGCCGGCAGAATTTATGTCTCAAACCAGCCCCGTAAAACGGAGGGGAGAGGAATGCAGCAGCTCACTGTAACACAAACTCGTCTCAACTCTTGAAGAATCCAAGTGAAAGAAGAACTTGAACACGAAGTCCTCCTGAAGTAACTGAAGGCTAAACTTGAACCTAAAATTCAACCAGAATATAAACAGTACAGATATCTGGGAGGGGCTATGGATTGATCAGCTATGATTAATGGAAAGAAAATTATCAGGTATGATTATACATAATTTTACCTTCCATATCATCAAGCTGATCAATCCATAGACTGGTGGGATGTACCGAAGCAGTACTCACCCAGGGCGGGACATAGAAATCCCTGACCTCAACACTGAAGCTCCAAACCGGGCCTCCGCCCGTGCAGCCACAGTCAAACGGTAATGCTTGGAGAATGTATGAGCCGAAGCCCCCGTTGCCGCCTTGCATATCTCTTCCAAGGAGACGGATCCGGCCTCTGCCATCGAGGCCGCCTGAGCTCTCGTGGAGTGAGCCTTCAGCTGGATAGGCGGCACCTTCCCCGCGGCCACATAAGCCGCTGCAATGGCTTCCTTGACCCATCTTGCCACTGTAGGCTTAGCAGCCTGCAGACCCTTACGAGGACCTGCAAACAGGACAAACAGATGATCCGATTTCCGGAAATCATTGGTCACTTCCAAGTATCTGATGATGACTCGTCTCACATCCAGATATTCAAGAGCGGAGTACTCCTCTGGGTAGTCCTCCCTACGAAAGGAAGGGAGACAGAGCTGCTGATTCACATGGAAGCGAGAAACAATCTTGGGCAGGAAGGAAGGCACTGTGCGAATAGTCACTCCTGCCTCAGTGAACTGCAGAAAAGGCTCTCGACATGAGAGCGCCTAGAGCTCGGAAACTCTTCTGGCTGAAGTGATAGCCACCAAAAAGACTGCTTTCAACGTCAGGTCTTTCAGAGATGCCCTCGACAAAGGTTCAAAAGGCGGCTTCTGCAATGCTCTTAGCACCAGGTTGAGATTCCACGCAGGCACCACTGAGTGCAGAGGAGGGCGCAGGTGATTAACTCCCTTGAGAAAGCGCACCACATCTGGCTGCGAAGCCAGGGAAGCACCCTTCAGGCGGCCCCTGAAGCAAGCCAGAGCCGCTACCTGGACTTTAAGGGAACTGAGCGACAGGCCTTTCTCCAGACCTTCTTGCAGGAACGCCAACACTGAAGAAATTGGAGCAGTGAAGGGAGAAAGTGAGCCTGCTTCACACCACGCTGCAAAGATACGCCAAACCCTGGCGTAAGCAGTAGAAGTAGAGCGCTTCCTCGCTCTCAGCATAGTGGCGATGACCTTGTCTGAGAAGCCCTTCTTCCTCAGACGCTGCCGCTCAATAGCCAGGCCGTAAGACCAAAGGGGGAGGGATCCTCCATCACCACGGGACCCTGATGTAACAGGCCCTGCTCCACTGACAGCCGCAGAGGATCGTCGACTGAGAGCCTGATCAAGTCCGCATACCAGGGACGTCTGGGCCAATCCGGACCCACCAGGATTACCCTGCCGGGATGCTTTGCCACCCGGTCTAGCACCCTGCCCAACATGGGCCAGGGCGGGAACACATAGAGGAGCTCTTGTGTCGGCCACTGTTGGAGAAGAGCATCTACTCCCAGGGATCGAGGGTCCCGTCCTCTGCTGAAAAAGCGCGGCAATTGGCCGATGACGCCATCAGATCTAGGCTCGGCTGGCCCCAGCGCTTCGTGATGTCCAAGAACGCCTGAGCAGATAGTTGCCACTCTCCGGGCTCCAAGGTATGGCGACTGAGAAAGTCCGCCTTGACATTCATGACTCCGGCAATGTGGGCCGCTGAAAGCTGCTCCAGGTTCGCTTCCGCCCACTGGCAAAGACTCATAGCCTCCTTGGCTAGAGGGGCGCTCTTGGTACCTCCCTGGCGGTTGATATAGGCCACAGCCGTGGCATTGTCCGACAGGACCCGTACAGGCTACAACACCAGTACCGGGATGAACTCCAATAACACCAACCGAATGGCTCTGAGTTCCAGGAGGTTGATAGACCACTTGCCTCTGCAGGAGACTAGAGCCCCTGCGCTGTCCTTCCCAAGCAGTGGGCTCCCCAGCCCATCAAAGAGGCGTCTGTCGTGACGACAATCCACTCCGGGGTCACCAGAGGCAATCCTGCAGACAACTTGTCTGTCTGCGTCCACCAGCTCAGCGCCTTGCGCACTGCTGGGTCCACGGGAAGGCGCACAGCATAATCCTCCGACATCGGAGTCCAGCGCAGCAGCAGAGATAGCTGTAGTGGTCTCATATGAGCCCTGGCCCAGGGCACTACTTCCATCGTGGCCATCATAGAGCCCAACAGCTGCACGTAGTCCCAAGCCCGAATAGGAGAGGCTACTAGGAACTAGTCCACCTGAGCCTGAAGCTTGACAATCCGATTGTCTGGCAGGAACACTCTGCCCACTTGGGTGTCGAATCGAACTCCCAGATACTCCAGGGACTGAGTCGGGCGCAGCTGGCTCTTCTTCCAGTTGATGATCCATCCCAGGGAGCTCACAAGAGCAACTACCCGGTCCATAGCTTTGCCGCACTCTGCATAAGAGGGGGCTCGGATCAACCAGTCGTCCAGATAAGGATGGACTTGTACTCCTTCCTTTAGCAGGAAGGCCGCTATGACCCCCATTACTTTGGAAAAGGTCCGCGGAGCAGTAGCCAACCCGAAAGGGAGGGCTCTGAACTGGAAGTGTCGTCTCAGGACTGTAAAACGCAGAAAGCGTTGGAGAGGAGGCCAGATGGGAATATGCAGGTACGCTTCCTTGATGTCCAAGGAAGCCAAGAACTCTCCTGCCTTCACTGCCGCTATAACAGAGCGGAGAGTCTCCATGCGAAAGTGCCTCACTTTCCAGGCCCGATTGACCCCTTTGAGGTCGAGGATAGGCCGGACAGAACCTCCTTTCTTTGGAACCACAAAGTAAATGGAGTAACGTCCCTTGCCAATCTGATTTTTTTTTTTTGGCACCGGAACGACCGCACCCAGGCGGATCAGGTTGTCCAAGGTCTGCTGCACTGCCACAGCTTGACCGGAGACTTGCAGGGAGAGAGTACAAACCCGTCTCTTAAGGGTTGGCAGAACTCTAGCTTGTAGCCGTCTCTGATGACTTCCAGCACCCACGCGTCTGAAGTTATAGTGGTCCACTCGCTCAGAAACGAGGACAGCCGTCCTCCAATCTGCACTGGGGCGTGGACCAAGGCCCCGTCATTGGGTACGAGACCCTGGGGGAGGACCGGAGGGAGCACCTCCGGGACGGCGGTCTCTGCGAAAAGAATGCTGCTTGGGGGAGAAATTCCTCTTGAAGGAAGAGGGGGCAGAGGAACCCGACTTGCCCGGGCGGTACCGACGGGCTTCCAGCAACCGTCCTCTGGAGGTACCGGGACGAGTACTAGCCCGAGCCCTGACCTCTGGTAATTTCTTGCCCTTAGACGTGCCGAGATCGGTCACGATTTTGTCCCGCTCGACCCCAAAGAGCAGCTTGCCTTTAAAAGGCAATCTAGCCAGGCGGGATTTAGAGGCGTGGTCAGCAGACCAATGTTTCAGCCAAAGCCACCGCCGCGCAGAGACTGTCTGAGCCATGCCTTTATCTGAGGCTCTCAAGACATCATACAGCAAGTCTGCCAAATAGGCTAAGCCCGATTCCAGGGCCGGCCAATCAGCCCTCAAGGAAAGATCCGAGGGGGAAGCCCGCTGCACCATAGTCAGGCACGCCCTGGCCACATAGGAGCCGCAAACTGAGGCCTGCAAACTTAAAGCAGCTGCCTCAAAGGACGACCTTAAGGCCGCCTCCAATCTTCTGTCTTGGGCGTCCTTTAGGGCCGTGCCACCTTCCACCGGCAACGCCGTTTTCTTAGTCACCGCAGTGATTAAAGAATCCACGGTAGGCCACAGATAGGCCTCACGTTCACTCACAGCCAAAGGATAGAGGCGGGACATAGCCCTAGCCACTTTAAGGCTCGTTTCCGGGACATCCCATTGAGCCGCAATTAAGGTGTGCATGGCATCATGCACGTGGAAGGATCTAGGCGGGCGCTTCGTCCCCAGCATAATGGCAGAGCCAACAGGGGCTGAGGGAGAGACGTCCTCCGGAGAGGAAATCTTCAAAGTGTCCATGGCCTGTAACAACAGGTTGGGCAAATCCTCTGGGCTAAAAAGCCGCGCTGCAGAGGGGTCATCCGCTCCATCCGAGCGGGGATCTATCTCCTCCAAGGAATCCGCAAAGGACCGTTGGGAGACCTCAGACACGCTGCCCTCATCTACATCGGAGGAGACAAAGTCCTCCAAGGCCTGGAAATCAACCCGAGGGCGTTTACCTCTGGGAACCTCAACCTCTTATCAGAAGAGTGAGCAGGGGCAGCGTTTTGCATGAGGAAAGCCTGATGCAGCAGCAAAACAAACTCGGGGGAGAAACCCCCCAGACTGTGCACTTCCGCAGCCTGGGCAACAGCCCTAGACGCACTCTCAACCGGCGCTCGCAATAGCGGGGGAGAGACATGCTGCGCATCCAAAATGGCGTCCGGCGCGAAACTCCGCGAAGGAGCCGCGCGGGAAGAACGGCGCTTAACTTTAGCCGCTTGTGCCGTCGCCCAAATTAAGGGCGTTCATGGCATTAATGTCTCCAACCTCAAGGGCGGCCCACGAAGAAGCCGTCCGAGCCGCGTGGCCGGCCAAGATGGCGGAGGCGAGGAGCGGGGGATGGGCGTTTATGGCGGGAAAAAACCGCCACGCCGGAGGAACGACCGGGACATTCATCGGTCACTAAACTGTCACCCATCAAGGGCGAATCAGGTTGTAAAACCCCCGCATCCCCTCTAGAAGCGCTCCAGCGATCCGGGGAGCGACCCTTTGCGCCCTCGCCCTCCGACGCCATATGCCACGAGGAGAAGAATCGGGGAACCCCCTGCCCGCTATAAAAAGGTAAAATTACCTGCTTGCCGCTCCGAGCTGTAACGAACTGGTGTCCCAGTGAGTAGCTGCAATGAACGTTTAAAGAAACGTCGAATTAAACGCCTTTAAAGACGTTTAAAATTTTTTTTTTTTTTTTTTTTTTTTAAACAGAGCCAGCGGGAGGGGGGAGAAAAGGAGGGACCTGGCACCACCAGGTTTGCACTTGCTCAAAAGAGCCCTCAACCCCAGGCCTCAACAAAACCTAAGGATTAGGCTTGGAGGCCTAGCCAGAGCTGCTGCTGTGTGTGACCACCACCTGCTGAGATAGAGAACATACTGGGGAGTTTCCGGCAGCACATGACCACATATAGGGAGGCAAAAGTTTGCTCTCTATCTCCACCTGCTGGTAGATGGACACAACCCACCAGTCTATGGATTGATCAGCTTGATGATATGGAATTGGGAGTTATTTTTGACTCTCATCTTTCATTCAAACAAACATCAGGTTTCTCGTGTGGTTAGGTTTCTTTTGACTACATCGCATTCGGTCAATACACAAACTCCTAGCTTTCCAGCAATGAATACATATTAGACCATGCAAGAAGCAGGCAAAACAATGAGTTGGACAGCTAGATGACCAAGGAGTAAAAACTGCACTCAGGGAAGACAGAGCCATAGCGGAGAGATTAAATGAATTTGTTGCTTTGGTCTTTACCAAGGAAGATGTCAGAGAGACTCCGGTACCAGAAATGGTATTAAAATCTAACAAGTCAGAGAAACTGAATGAAATCTCTATAAACCTGGAAGATGTAATGGCGCAATATGACAAACTAAAGAGTAGCAAATCGCTCTTAGCGTGAGTTGGTTTCTCAGCAGCCATTACCTCTGCTCCCGACATCGATGCTCCTCTCGATTTCGACGACGCCGACCTCGGTACCGACGTCGATGTCAGACTGAGCCCCAAAAAGCTTTTCTTGTTGGGCTTTTCGAGACGCTTGGGTCCGTTTCTTCATACAAAGACAAAGACTACAAGCGGCTGGGCTATGATTGGGCCCAAGGCACTGGATACACCAGGTGTGGGTATCGGTACCTGAGATGGTCCAGTTGCACCAAGTACAACGTTTGAAGCCGCTGGTTGTCTTCGATGACATGGAAGGAAAAACGGCTTCCGCGAAATCAAAAGACGCAATTGTGCCTGTTAAGAGAAAAAAGGGCACAGAAGAAAAAAGGGAATAACCCGACCGCGTGGCCTAAGCCAGCCACGTCGAAAACAAAGGAAACTTTAAAAGGGAACAAAAGTAGAAGAAACTATGGGAACCTTTTTTTTTTAACTGTAGAATTGTAATAAAATACAGAAAAGAAAGCAAAAAGCCAAAAACTCGCGAAGACTCTTTCCTGGGCCTGAGAGGAGCGCAGAAAAACTCTACCGCACCTCAACGCGGAGAAAAGAAAACTGAGGAGGCATGCTCACGCGACAGGCGGGAAGTCATCCACGCTTGTGCGGTGCGCACGGTTCACGCACCAGAAGACTCTGGCAAAACTTTTTAATTTTGCTGGTGGAAAATTTGCTGTTTCCTGGGCCGACGCGGACATCGACCCACAAGTGAGAACAAGCACCCTGCTTGTCCTCGGAGATTCAACACTTACTCTGATTCCCCAAATCCAAGCAACCTTCAAGAGCTGCTTCTACTATCTGCGACAGCTACTCTGCCTATCTCCATACATCGAAAAGGTAAATCTTATCCCAGCTGTGCATGCCATGATATTACTACAAGATAATACCGCATATTACTGAAGACCCATCTCTTTGACAGAGCATACCAAAAAGATCAACCCATGTGAATATGCACAACTCGCCTATCTAATTTCAGAACTGTTTCTTAATATCTGCTTGAATACTATTACTTTGTTTTTTATCATCATGCTGACCAAGATCGTGCAATACTACATGTTTATTTTACTAACACTCTTCCACTACTCATGATGTATTGTAAGCCACTTTGAGCCTGCAAAGAGGTGGGATAAGGTGGGATACAAATGCAACAAATAAAATAAATAAAAATGATAACATCAAGCCTGGATTACTGCAATGCATTCTACAACGGACTGACTACAAAGGGCCTGCACTAGCTCCATTTGATTCAGAATGCTGCAGCAAGACTAATAGCCACGTGACCACACCACACCGTTTTTTTCAAAAACTTCACTAGTTACAATACAGGGCTAAATGTAAAACTCTGTCTGACCTTCAAGGTCCAAGTACCTGAAGAATAGGATGATCCTCTACACACTTCCAAGGACACTAAGGTCCTCCCAAGGAGTATCCCTAAGCACACCCTCTCCAAAAGACATTACACGATGTGATACCAGCAAATGAGCCTTCTCCGGAGAAGCACCCACACTCTGGAATGCACTCCCTGAAAGGCTCCGCTGAACACAAGACTATCTCTACTTCAGAAAGCAGGTGAAAGCTTGGCTCTTCATGCAGGTCTTTAATAGAAGTAGTAACTAACTTGTTAGTCTCAATCACACACATAAGGAGTGACTTGGGCTGCACATACTGCAGCAGGACATGTATATCCACTCCTACCCTAGCTAAGATAATATTTAATCATCTCTCTGATCTTACGTGCACCTTTCTTTAAATTAGTCTCCTTATTTTCTAACTCCTCTTACACTCTTACCTATCTATATGTTAACCATCTCTCTGACCTCATGTGCAACTTTCTTAAATTAGTCACATTACTCTTTAACTCCACTTACTCTCTTTCCTATCTATATGTTCCATCTATGCTTATACCTTACACTGTCAATTAAAACGTTATATTATGTATTGTGTTTGCATTGTAAGTAGTATACTATCAGGCATATTTTCAAAGCACTTTGGGAGGCTAAGTTCCATAGGTTTCTATGGAACTTTGGGAGGCTAAGTGCTTTGAAAATATGCCTCTATGCCAAACTTTGTATTGTTAATTGAATGTTTTTACTGCTGTAATTGTCTATTGCTCATGTTTGATTTATTCTTTGTACACCGCTTTTAGTGAATTCCTTCAAAAAGGTGGTAAATAAATCCTAATAAATAAATAGATAAATAAATAAATATGTTCAACTAATCATTTTGTGGAATTTAGAAACTGATTTTAAGGCAGATCTAGAGGTGGTACGTTTTGAAAAAAATTAAATCTTCAATCGCTTAACGTTTAGTTTAAAAAAGCTCATATGTGCCCAGTATACAAATGAAAACAAACTTAACACCACGTTCAATTGCTATATAGTAAAAATATGTGAAGAATTATTCTTTCAGGGGCTAATTTGATTAAATAATTCTACTGTATGGGTTGATGAATCAGCACCTGAAAAGATAACATGCAAACACAAAGAGGGCAGACAAAAAAAAGGTAAGTCCTATACAGTCTGTCCATTTTGCCTATCTATGATAAAACAGAAACTGCATAAATCTGGTTGCCTCATCCTTTCTCGAATATAGATGCTGCTTTTTTCCCCCAACCACTTCTAGTTGTAAGCTGTTCTATATTTTACTCTCGAGTTTACCATCACCTCTTGTTCTAGAATTTCCTTGTCACTGAAATATGTTCACCTCTTATAGATATTCAAATATCCAAAAAGTATGAATAATGCACAACAGGCCTTCTCCTCTCTTGTATATATATATATATATCTATTTAGGTCTTTAAGTCTCACCTTCCCTAAGTTACTCCGACGTGTATCTCATTCCAGACTAATGCAATGACTGTTCTAGATCAGAATTAGCAAATCATGCAAAACCTTACACTCCATTGCAGAGTGTGTGTGTGTGTGGGGGGGGTTCCATTCAGTATCCCACTGTAAAGAACCACCGCCATTTTCCTGAGTCAGAAAAAACATGGGAGAATGGCAAATTCTGATTCACATTGCTTCCTTTAAACTGGAAATGTGTTACAGACAAGCATTATAGTAACTAAAAAGTTCTTTGAATAGGCTTATGCAATTGTATAAGATTACTAAACATATAGTAACACAATGGCTCTCTCTGTAATAACTGGATTATATATTTAAGAGTTACAGAACATGGTGAGAAGAGAAAATACTTTTCAGTTCAACTACTTAATAATTTTCTATTGCCATACACAAACCACAAGATAGTTGGTGTTAGATATTTTTTAATGGCAAGTATCTTGTTCAGTGGAACATTTATGTCAAACGTAAGCTACTATATGGATGCAAGTAAGGCTGAAACAAGGGACACACCATTATAATTGCACTGCCTTGTCTTCCTCAAAGTACCTGAAATTGGGGATCGTCATTCAAATTAATGGTAAATTAAAATAAGGTAAGCTTACCACTGCACAACCAGTGCACTGCATAAAGTGAAAAGCATACATTACATAAAGTGGAAGTGTACAAAGAGCTCTATAATATACCATGAAACTAGTCATTTATCTTGATTAGCAAAGTAATTTGGTGATTACTCATCATCAAGTGCTAATCAACCTTGGCTCGATATGTATAAAATTGCTCGTCATATTGCTGTGACAGTCCAAAAATAGAAATCAGTTTTGAAAATAAAACTTCAGTTTCAAGAAAGGAGTAAACCATGAAAAGCACACACACAAAAAAAAAAAAAAATTACCATCATGGGCACACACGTTTTTTTCTACTTTTCAAACAGAAAAAAAAACTGTTATAAACTAACATGTTACCTGATGCATAACTGTTCATTGAACTGGGCCCAAACATTTAATTAATCACTGCAGCAGACGACAGTATAATCATGCTCCTCATTCTAGTTAGTAGGCAGCTGTGATACAAAAAAAATAGAGGTAAACAGGTCCCTTAATGCCACTTTGTAGTAGTTAGTCTGAACATGAAGTTAAAGAAGGCTTCCACAGTGCAAGATTAAGCATAACATAGAAGACTATAATTCCCCACAAGTATGATTTCACATTTATTACTGCTATTATGTAATGGCTAAAAGTGTTATAATTATTTACTTCCTTGCTTTCAGGTTCTGTGTCATTCAGCTGCCACAACACTGGTTGCTTTTGCTTTCCATTGAATCTGTTTTGTAACCTGTTTTAAAACAGAACTGTCAACCAACCAGAGTCCACAGTGTCATTCTCCTAAGGAAATCATTTTAATGAAATATAATAGGTAACAAATATCTAATTTGTGCTCTTTACTGTAATTGCCAGTTTGTCAGTCTGTATTGTAATTGCCACTTTGAAAATCTGACACAATAGCTGAACACATAGGGTGCTAGAATGTTTGTGTGTTTACAGCTTATTGTTGTCATGTGCTGTACTTTAATTTCCATCTCCAGTTAAATCAAATTTACGGCAATTCCACAGATAGCAGTTTTACTAGATGATAGTACGATTTCTTTTCCTGTCCTCTCTTCTCCAAGTGACAATAAAAAATTGAGAACTTGATGGAACTGCCATGCTTTTGCAACTCAGCATGATGGTACCTTCCCCGCTTACTAAAGAAACATCTTTCTAAATGGTTGTTGTACAGAACAAACAGAAAACAAAACCCAGGATATGTTCTTTCTGTAACTGACGGGGGATCATTAGAAAAATGGAGGCTGGTCTCATTCGATAGACCATGTCCAAATCAGGAAAAAAAGGGGGTGGGAATGAGGTAACACTAAAAAAAAAGAAAAAATTAAGAAAATAGATATATCTAACCAAAACACACATTCGGGGCCGATGAAGGTAGCCACACGGTACAGCCACAAGCCGATGGCTGAGCTCGCAGCTTCTACCACAATATTAATGAAAAACATTCTGCAGTGATGCAGTAAACTAATTAGATGCAAATTCAATGTGTAGAGAACTTGCACACTAAATCAGGGAAAGCCTGCTGACACATGTACACCAAGGTTCTGCGGTAAGGGCAGCTTCACTGTGATTATGTCCAAAAAAAACAAGTGCCAGCACATGTCTGCACATCACCAGAATGTTGTTCTATGCAAACACTTACAAAACTTTCTTGCACATAAAATGTTTGCGAAGCTAATATTTCTGTGTAGAAAAACACCCTGGTTCATGCATAGGTATGTGCTGATGCTTTTGTTTTCTTTAGACACATGCATGGAGCTGTTACCTTCCTACTCTGTCTGTTAAAGCTGCAGACACAGAAAAAAAAAACTGGCAGTAAATCCTCTCGATCAGGGGCAGACAGACCATTTGGACAACCAGGCAGTGCCAGAGGGCCTAGAGGCTCTGCCCGGATGCCCGCTGCACACTACAGCCCTCCCCGTTACTACCTTTAAAGGTGTGCTGCTGGTGATCTAGTGGCCTCTGCTGAAGGGAACATGTTCTTTCCTTCCCGTTGTGCTGCCGCTATTCCCCCTGTCCGGCACCATCGTATTTTAAAAATGGCTGCCAAGACTCCCTGCGGAAATCTCGTGAGACTGTCAAGACCTGCAAGACTATCACGGGAAGTCTCAGACGCCATTTTCAAAACACAACGATGCCAGCAGGCAGGGGAATAGCAGCAGCACAGCGGGCAGGAACAAACATGCTCTCCCCCCCACCTGCAGAGACCACAAGACCACCAGGGCCCTTCAGGTAGGACCGGGGCAGCTGAGGTGTCAACTGCAGGACAGTAGGGGGCAGCAGCGCAGCAATAGAGGGATGAAGGCGACTGGGTGGGAGTTGACCACCCTCAGTGCCCAGGGGCCCAGACCATTCTCAGTCCATCCCAGCTCTTCACTAACTCTTCTACGCTGCCATGGATCTGGCAGGGAGCTTCTAGCACTGTGTATGTGTTAAAATCCCATGTTTACTTCTGTGTACTGTGGCACAACAACTAGTGGCTTCATTACCATTCATTTTAATATACCACGAGCAGAAGCATACGGTGGCCTCCAGGTCTATGTGCATGTGACTGGGTGCACAATGCAGAAAGGAAATCCGTGAAGAAGTTATCTCATGTGATACCACATAAAACATCTTTGCTGATCCCCCTTCTGCATTGTGCACCCAGACACATGTACATACACCTTGCAGTACTGCACACTTCTGTTCGTGGTAGCTTACTGTATCAGCCCCTCAGTTTGCTACATAGGCCCGCCGAGGGGAGGGCAAGATTTCCCTGGACCCGGTCTCAAAGGCGGGCCAGCACCAGGGGCCTGTCTCTCTCCTGCTCCTGTCGGGACGCAATCACTTGGGTCCCAACAGGAGCAGGAGAGAGAGAGACCCCAGCGCCGGGCCCCCCTTTAAGACCGGGAAGGAGCAGACACAGGATTCTAAATTGGGGCCCCCTGATTTGGCTGGCGGGGATCCCCAAGCCCCGCCAGCAAAAGCCTTCCTCAGCACTGTTCTCCACCTCATTTGCCTGCCTTTCCGCTTCCCCTCATGTTGCACATGCTCGGTTTTGATTAAATTGAGCATGTGTGACATGAGGGGAAGCAGCCGCAGGGCAGGCAATGTGGTAAACAGCGCTGGAGGAAGGCTTCTGCTGGCAGGGCTTGGGACCCCCCACCAGCCAAGGTATGTGGAACAGGGAGGTGGGGCAGTGCCCCCCCAATCTGAAGTCTGGCTACGCAGCATCCTGGGGGGCGGGGCAGTGGTAGTCCTGCCCCAGGCAAGGCTCAGTATCTCGGTGGCCCTAGGCTCTGATACTGTGAGCCTTGACATGACCCTCTAAGTTTAGACCTGTGAAGGAAATGCAATCTGCCAGCCCTTTAGTCTTTTGCTAGGAGAATCCCAAGATACTGTGGTCAAAAGAAACAAAAAGCTTTCTAAGGGTTAGCCTACTCTAAGTAGAAGGCTAGGGTTCTTATACAAATCATAGCACATAAGACATGTTCATTACTGTGGTCATATGGCTTAGGAAAAAAAAAGTTGGTAAGACAATTGACTGGTTAAGGTGTAAATACAAAAAACAAACTGTAGCAACCACCATTCCCTAACTGGTGAGTTTAGGGCCAGGCCAGGGGCAGAGATAGGGCCGAGCAGTGACCTAACTGGTTAATGATGATATTCAGTCCACTAACCAGCTAGGTAACCACAAAAAGTTAGGACAGAAAAGAGGCTGTCCTAATTTTATGCTGTGAGGTTAACCAGACCGCTGACCAGTTAACCTCCAGGTACCGACAAGGAAGACTTCAGGTGTTGTAAGGGCCCTGGAGTGGACCCGGGAGAACTGGAGAGTTAGGGTCCGGTAGGGGGTGAGGGAGAAATGGAAAGACTGTCAGTCACATAATGAAGAGGAATTGGTAAGTTCCTCTGAAACTAAAAACAGCAGCCTTGAAGGGTATGAGCTATGAATATTTGGCCGAGGATAATTATCTGTTGAACCAAATGTACTAGCAAAGGCCTTGAAACCTAAGATATGAAGGAAACTGAGCAAAGTCTGTGTAGCTTAACCAAAGATGGATGTGTGTGAGCCAGAAAGATATGGTGTACCTGTTAATATCATAGAAAAGGACTGAGAAAATAGAAGTGTGTTGCTTGCCAACTATCATCATGCCAAAAGAATGTATTTGTATCCTGAAAATTCCTAATAAAAACAGCTCAGCTGAAATAGGGATTAGAAGCCTGTCTAAACTGCTGGGTTTTCAGCAGCATGACAGTCTTTCCTAAAGCTTTAGCTATTATTTTATGCTTGCAACCTGTGTCACAGATATTCAATGCTGATGTCCAGACTTGGCTCAGTATTGAATATGAGTGCCTAATTTAGCCGGCAATGGTCAGCATTTAAAAAAATGCTGAGCACTGCCAGCTGAATATCAACTGGACCAGTTTTTCAAGTAAGATTTTCTGTTGACAATTCCACAACTTCCAAAGTTTGTTGGAAAGCAAGGATGTTCTCAGTAGAAGCACCTGGGTTATGCAATAGCCTTCTATTTGTCTTTTGTATGCTCATGTTTAAGAAGAAGCTTTGAATAGTCAAGACCCACAAGAAAAAACAAAGTTCACTTATCTTGGCAAAATACAATGAGGTACACTGTGTGCTATTGGCAGAGAGGAACTCCTACGCATGCTTAGATTTCTTTTCAAGAAATTCCTAGAAAACTCTGGAATACATCTGCTGACATGGAAAAGTATGATGTTACCTGTCTATACGACTGAATATTCACTGTTTTCAGAAAATGATCATTATATCATCACACTCCTAAAGGGGCATTTTCGAAGGAAACGTCCAAGTTGCGATTTAGACGTCTTTGTAAAATGTACAGTATTTTCAAAACAATATGGACGTCCATCTTTCATTTCGAAAATACCGTCAGAGACGTCCAAATCCAAGGATGTCCTTAAATTTGGATGTCCTTGGATTTGGGCATCTTTGACTTTCAGCGATTTTCGAAACCAAAGACGTCCAAGTCAAAAACGTCCAAATGCAAGCCATTTGGACATGGGAGGAGCCAACATTTCTAGTGCACTGGTCCCCCTGACATGCCAGGACACCAACCGGGCACCCTCGGGGGCACTGCAGTGGACTTCATAAAATGCTCCCAGGAACACAGCTCCCTTACCTTGTGTGCTGAGCTCCCCAAACCCCCCCCAAAACCCACTACCCACAACCGTACAACACTACCATAGCCCTTACGGGTGAAGGGGGGCACCAATATGTGGGTACAGTGGGTTTGTGGTGGGGTTTAGAGAGCTCGCTGTTTCCTCCACAAATGTAACAGGTAGGGGGGGGTATGGGCCGGGTCCGCCTGTCTGAAGTGCACTGCAGTACCCACTAAAATTGCTCCTGGGACCTTCATGCACTGTCATAGACCTGTATGACATCTGAGGGCTGGTGTGACATATTTTTAAGATATTTTTTAGAGGTTGGGAGGGGGTTAGTGACCACTGGGGGAGTAACAGGAGGTCATCCCCGATTCCCTCCGGTGGTCATCTGGTCATTTCGGGCACCTTTTTGTGCCTTATTCGTAAAAAAAAACTCGTCCGGATGAAAACATCCAAGTGTTTTTCATGGACATCCTTGCTTTTTTCGATTATGGGTCAAAGACATCCAAGCGTTAGGCACGCCCAAGTCCCGCCTTCACTACACCTCCGACACGCCCCCTTGAAATTTGGATGTCCTTGCGACGGACTGCAGTTAGAGACATCCAAAATCGGGTTTCGATTATACTGATTTGGACGTCTCTTGGAGATGGACGTCCATCTTCCAATTTATGTCGAAAGACGGACGTCCTTCTCTTTCGAAAATGAGCCTGTTAGTCTCAGTCAAAAGACTGAAAAGGGACTATCCTCGGTTTTTAGTTCAGATCCTGCACTTGGATCTTAGCCAAAATGATGCTGGAAAACACAATCCAATGTATTCAGTCTGACTAAAAACCAGAAAACTATCTTAGTCAAAAGATTGGGAAGCAATCCTACCCCTATGTCGTCTATGCTCTGGATATTTTGGTTTGTATTCTATTCTCACTACAGTGGAAGTCAAAATGTCCTGATGTCAGAAATCCAGACCCCTAAAAACTGAGATATCCAGACAGCCCGAGAATCCAGATTACAAATGCTGCACACCTTCTCCCTCCCTCCTGCCCCCCCCCCCCCCAACAGTCCGGCATCTCTCCTTCTGCTTCCAGCCCTGCCCGCAGTTCTCTCTCACTCCCCTGATGTACAATACCTCCTCAGAAGACTTCTGTGCTGCAGCACCTGCAGCAGCATTACTCACAGGCTACCACCAGCCTGCACCAGGCCTTTTCCTCTGACCCCTTTCCGCCCGTCTGAAAACAGGAAGTCGCAACAGAAGGAGTGGGATGGGTCAGAGTGAAAGGTCCGGTGCAAGCCGGAGGCAGACTGTGAGTAAGGCTGCCATTGGTGCTGCAGCAAGGAAGACTTCTGAAAAGATATTGTATATTGAGGGAGTGAGAGAGAGCAAGGGTAGGGCTGGGAGGGGAAAGAGAGACACCAAACTATGCAAGGGAGGGGAGGGAGGGAGGGGGAGGTGTAGCTACAGGGAGGACTTGGGGGCCTCAGCTCCCTCCTTTGGGGAACAGACATGCTGGATGGGAAAGAGAGATACAGAGAGATGCTGGATGGGGAAGAGAGACATTGGAGTTGGATGGGACAACCAAATCTACTGGGTATATTCTAAAATCTTCCTCTCAAAAATTAAACCCTTTGGCAGCCCTGCAGATGCACAGAAGCAACAAGTGACAACATAAATACTGTACACTGTACCCATTTTTTTTATTTGAGCTTTTACAAAATATTTTTCCTGTTTTCTGTATTGGTTCATGAATAAATCAACAAAATTTGCTTGTTCATCTCTTTATTCTTCCTTAAATTTGAATTTTAAAGTACTGCTTGAGAAAGCCAAAAAAATCCGAAAATATAGACTGACTCAATCCCCAAGCAGTCCAGATTTTTTGATTTGTATTGTACATAAAAGAGTTGCGAATGCATGATTTTAACATGTAAACTGCATAAACGTGAGCTAGAAGCGACAGCACAGTGATACTGAGGCGAACAGACTGTTTCATTTTTATGCACTGATAGTACAAGTAGAACACTGTAAGGGTGGATTATGAATACTGTGTAGGCGATAAGTTATTCTAATGCAACTATGCTAACCACATATAGATATAAGCAAAGTAATAACATTACAGCTACCTTGTATTGATAAACAGTGCATATAAGCACACATTCAATAATACGATTTGGGACAACTGCCCCACACATATTGAAGTCCTTCCATGTTTCTTTGTGTTATGAGTTTCATAGGATTTTGAGATGTCATGTTGGGTTTTTTTTTTTTATGTGCAGTTTTATTGATAATGTAAACTGCTCTGACATGTTCAATGAAGGGCAGTATAACCAATGCTTTTAAATAAATACAAGAAATGAGTATAATAAAATACTAATAATTTATACTAAAATCAAAAGAGAATACAGTTCTACCACCTGAGAATGCTAAAACAAAAGACGGTATGAAGAAAGCATATCTCAATTTCATATTACATACAGATAGAATGCATCCACTTTGTCTTATAACAGAGTAACCTAACATTACTTCAGAAAACAAATAGAGGAATTGTTTAAGTAGAAAATAATGACATTTTTTCTTAATGTCAGTTCCTTTTCTATGAGCTCCTAGAGCAATCAAGACCTTTGAAAACTACTGACCAGTGGCATCAAGCTGGAAGTTACATCATAGTATTTCTTGTCCTGCTGGCTCCTCCTGCCTCGTATTCCCCACCTAGATTGAGCATTTTCCAGAAATTCAAGATTTTAAATGCGTACCTGTATAACTCCCCATCTGTATTACACTAACCAGTAGCCACGACCTGGGAGATTTATCATAGTAAGACTCATACAGAAGAAGTCATTAATTTAAGAACTCGGGGCCAATGTTCAGTGTCACAGTGAACATCAATGTTATCCAGATAAAGTTTATTCAAATAATCTTTACCAGATATTTAGATAACATCAGGACTTTATGCTTTAGTGTAGTCACCCCTATCCTTTGGAATAGCCTCACCCTTTAAATCAGAATTTTTGTTATCTTGATTTGTTCTGTTGTAGCATTAATCTTTATAATTGTAATTTCTAGGGACTTGTTTGTTTTCCCTGATTTAACCCTTTTATAATCTGCACTGAACCTATTGGTAATGTAGCAAACTAGGGGCCCTGTTTACTAAGCTGCATTATAGGCACGTTAACTGTGTACATGCCTACAGTATCCCTATAGGCGCCTACACAGCGCGTGCACTAATTGTAGGCGCATTAAAAATGCTAACGTGCCTTAGTAAACAGGGCCCTAGAAGTCCATTGAATATGAGGGCCTAATTTAGCCAGCAATTCTCAGCATTAAAAAAAATATATATCAAATCAACTAAACCTGACCCTGAACCAGAATTACATAAGAATTTCAGAATAGCCATACTGGGTCAGACCAATTGTCCATTCAGCCCAATATCCTGTTTCCAACAGTGGCCAAGCCAGGTCATAAATACCTGGCAGAAACCCAAATAGTGGCAACATTCCATGCTACCAATCCCAGGGCAAGCAGTGGCTTCCCCATGTCTGTCTCAATAGCAGACTATGAACTTTTCCTCCAGGAAACTTTAGGCCTGCAGTTCATGCAGCCAGACTTACCCTGCTATCAACACTGTCTAGCAAAAGAAAAAACAAAACAAAACTAGGCCCCTAGAATGCCCCAAGCACCATTTTCTCATATGCAAATTAATTTAGTCAGTCAGCAGGGATCAACTGTCAAAATTTACCTGGAAAAATCTTTTAAATATCAACCTCTCAGCTCTCAAATTACCATAGTCAGCAGTTTATCTCCCATGTAGTATTTTGTGAAGATATTAAATTAACTTTCCCATATTTTCTATTCTTCCAGAAGCATAAAACTTCTCCATATACAAAGCAGAAACTGCTGTAATTAAATGTGCTTGAAGGAAACTCAGAGGAGTATTATAGACTTTCTTGTATAATTCACATATATAAGATCTAATCCATCTGAAGCTGCAGGGCTTAGAAAATAGTAGATCAGCATGAAATAAGATGAATAATTATTCAAGTCTACTAAAATAATTTTCACTTTTATGGGTATTAAATTAAAATTCTATTGAGACCATATAACGTTTCATCTCTTTCTGATTCTTGTACTTTAAAAATTTCTCTCTTTTGCTGTCTAAAGACTTAAGAGTCAAGCAAGCTTATTTTCGAAAGAGAAGGGCACCCATCTTTCGACACAAATCGCAAGATGGGCGTCCTTCTCACAGGGTTGCCCAAATCGGCATAATCGAAAGCCGATTTGGGCATCCTCAATTGCTTTCCGTCGCGGGGATGACCAAAGTTCCCAGGGGCGTGTTGGAAGCATAGCGAAGGCGGGACTGGGGCGTGCTTAACACATGGGCATCCTCGGCCGATAATGGAAAAAAGACGGGCGTCCCTGATGAACACTTGGATGACTTTACCTGGTCCTTTTTTTTTTTTAGGGCCAAGCCAAAAGATGTGCTCTAAATGACCAGATGACCACCGGAGGGAATCAGGGATGACCTCCCCTTACTCCCCCAGTGGTCACTAACCCTCTCCTACCCTAAAAATATTTTTTTGCAAGCCTCTAATATCATACCCAGCTCCATGACAGCAGTATGCAGGTCCCTGGAGCAGTTTTAGTGAGTACTGCAGTGCACTTTAGGCAGGTGGACCCAGGCCCATCCCCCCCTACCTGTTACACTTTTGGTGGTAAATGTGAGCCCTCCAAAACCCACCACAAACCCACTGTACCCACATGTAGGTGCTCCCCTTCATCCCTAAGGGCTATGGTAGTGGTTTACAGTTGTGGGGAGTGGGTTTTGGAGGGGGGGGGCTCAGCACACAAGGTAAGGGAGCTATGCACCTGGGCGCAATTTATGAAGTCCACTGCAGTGCCCCCTAGGGTGCACGGTTGGTGTCCTTGGCATGTCAGGGGGACCAGTGCACTATGAAAGCTGGCTCCTCCCACTACCAAATGGCTTGTATTTGGTTGTTTCCGAGATGGGCATCCTCGGTTTCCATTATCGCCGAAAATCGGGGACAACCATCTCTAAGGACGACCAAAAAGGCGGTAAATAAATCCTAATAAATAAATAATAAATAAATAAATGAATACTTAGCATCTTCAAGAAAATCTTAGCATGCCATAAACCTGAAATATAAACTACTAAAAGACTAGAAAACAGTTTCTAAATAAATAATGTAAAGATAACTCCTTTTGTTAAAATGAAAATCTTTTTTCTTTTTTTATTTTGCAAGTTAAGATCCCTCATTGCTTAATTATCAAAACTGGTAATGAAGTTTAAAAGTTCCTGATACATTCTCCAAAGTTGAACTGCTTCTACCATACTGATTCTAAGGTTAGGATGGATATTTCAGTTCTGATCATTCTACAAAGTCATTATTTGGGAGTCATTATTGATTTTTCCTTATCTTTCAAACCGTAAGTGAGCAATGTTCAGAAGACATTTTTTAAGTTAAAATCTATTCATATATTGAAAGATTTCTTATCAGCTGATAGCTTTCGAACTGTTGCTACAAAGCTCTGGTTTGCCCAATTTTTGATTATTATAACTCTCTACTGTTAGCCCTGTCTAAATATCTAATGCAAGCCTTACAGACTGCTCAAAATGAAGCTGCTAAACTACTCACTGGACTTCCTCTATCATGCCTTATCGCCCCAGCACTGAAGGAGCTTCATTGGCTCCATATACGTTCTCGTGTTCAGTTTCAAATATTGCTTTTAATTCATAAAGCACTGAGGGGCCCTTTTACAAAGCAGTGGTAGGGCTACCACACACCAAATCGATGCTACAGCCCGGTTAGCACACCCATCCAGCAGTCAGCAGTAATGTCGAAGTTGGAATGCACTGTTTCCCGTGGTAGAAAACTTTTTTCTACTTTCTACTGTGGGGGGCATTCCCTGTGGTAATCGGCAGCATGGCTACATCGGTGCGGATGGAATGAGTGCCACGCGTGTAGCGCGTGAGCCCTTACCGCTGGGTCAATGGGTAGCGGTAAGGGCTCAGGCAGTAAACAGCTGAGTGCTACCTTTAATTCTAGCTCATGGCCATTTACTGCCCCCACTGAAAAAAGCCTTTTTTCTCAGCCACAGTAAAAAATGGCCCAGCGCATGCCAAAAACTTGTGCCTACACTACCATAGGCCACTGTTTACCGCGGCTTAGTAAAAGGACCCCTGAATAATGAGGCACCTTTAGCTTTAGCAACTGCACTGAGACTATATTGTCCGAGTCTTCGTCTGAGGTCGGCCGATAAATTGCTATTGGATGTTCCCAGCTTTAAACGTCAGACTTGACACCTACCATTCTAGAATGGTCTAGGTTGAAGGTGCTTATCTTGAAACACTCTCCCCTATGAGAATAGAAGTATAAGCTTTGTTCTGCAGTTTAGAAAGCAACTTAAGGATTTTTTTATTTGCGCAAGTTTATGGCCTCTGATTTTATTTATATTAGTTTATGCTCTCCAATTATATACTGTTTATTTTTGTTATATTTTATTGCATTTGTATTTGACTCTGTTTTAAATGTTCTTTTTCATTTTCTGTATGTTGCTTTGTACACCACCTAGAATATGCAGATAGTGTGGTTTATAAATATTTTAAATAAAGCCCCATGTTTGACATCCATACACAGCACATGATGCTAATATGAACCGATCAACAGAAGATTAGACACAAATATTTCTAAAATCAAGCAGCAAATGGGGGAGTAGCCTAATGATTAGTGAAGTGAGCTGAGAATCATGGAAACTGGGTTCAATTCTCTTGTGACCCTGGGCAAATCACTTTAGGTTTTATACACAGCATCTTAAAGATGAGCAAATTTATATACTTTCTTTTGATAGAAGATTAAGCTGGATAACATTAGTAAACAGTTAGTTAAAAATATAATATAAAATAAAATAAACAGCATACACCTAAATGACCGATGACAAGGTGGGGGCATAAGACTTGCCAATGAAGAAATATATACGTATATGTGAGCTGCACCTCTGAGGTCTGAGGTAAGTTGATATATGAGAAAGCATCATTGGGATTGAGTTGACAGATATATTTAAAACATTAATATAACTGGACTTTCAAATATGAGAAAAGCAATTGCTTATTTATATTTTTTTTAAAAAAACCATAAGATAAAACTATCACTTGCTGGGTATCCAGTGCACTTTTTTCTACAACTCTGATTCCGATTCTTTTTGGTCAGCCAATTACTCCAGTCACTACTTTTAGGTACTTAGGTATCTAGTTTGATAGTCAATTGACCTTTACGAAACAAATTTCTGAACATGTTAAATCCTGTTTTGCCACACTCCGTACTCTTCGCTTTCTTCCTAATTTCTTGGATTTTCATATGTTGCGCACAACTTGTCATACATTTCTTACTTCTAAGCTAGACTACTGTAATTTCTTTCCTTTAATCATGCCAGACCAGTCCAGACTAATGGGTTGTGTCCATCCACCTGCGGAAAGAGACAGAAAATAGTTCCATGTAATTCACCCCTTAAGGCTATTGTGCAGCGTGGAACGTTCAGTATTTTGAATAGCCAAGCAAGAGTACTCAGAACTTCTACAATAAACACAAGAACTGTAAACATGGAAGCCGCTCATGTTCATAAGCTGGGCTTCCCGTAGCTCCTGTGCTACCAAGGGTGAAGCAAAAGTACCATTGGGAAGAGATTAAATGATGTAATGCACCCCTTGGCCTCTTCTCACACACCACTAAACAGATCCACAAAGCAAGGGAGTGGGCTTGATGCTGAAACCACACACTGAACCTCACAGAGCTGGAATAGCATGGTGGCAAGGAGAAAAATGATGGATTTCCACATGGCGAAATGGCCACAACCTCCTTGAACTCAAGTGACCCCAGCCACACGGATGTCATAAGTGAGTCCTAGATGAGCCAAAAAACTGAAGAAAAGCTAAAAAGGGAGGGCGTCTGGACTGGTCTGGTATAATTAAAGGAAAAAACTTATCAGATAAGAATATAATTTTTCCTACCTTGCCATCCAGTCCAGACTAATCGGATGTAGCAAAGCAGTCTTTCCATTAGGGTGGGAGAATGGAAGAACAAAGGCACCAGAAAAGATGAAGCAAATGAGCCCACACCTCCACAACAGGCTGATACAGCCAAAGAGAATACTTGAATGTCCCAGGAAAGCAGGTTACTATGCTACCTTGATGGTTACCTGCATGAGACCACCACGGAGGTATGGTGCAGTATCCTAGGAAGGAACAGTGCTGGGAAAACTCAGCAAGAGCACCCTGATCGTGAAAAGAAACCAGCCCCTGCTAACATGCTGGAGGCCGAGGACCCAAGAATACTGCCTGAGCCCAAAGACCCTGAAGAGCTGTGTTCTGCTAAAAGAACAGAAAAGACGGCACCTCTACCATGTCTGTGAGGAACCCAGTCAAGAGCCTGCAGCTGTGCACAGGCACCCATCAGAAGTTCTAGCACACTAGAAGCCTAGGAGCAAATTAGAGAAAAAGCTACACGCCACCCACAGAGATGGAGCCATGCCATAGCCCTACCGCTGGTCCAGAAAAGGAAGTCAGAAGATGATCCAGAGCAGCATGCCATGCTCACAGAGATGGGGCCATATGTTACGTACAGGGATGGAATCAATCTGGACATCGAGAAACAGTCTATGCGCCACTTCAAAGACATAGACCTGTTTCCCAGACAAACACGGAGCCCTGTTCTAGTCCTGAGGTACAGACCCACTATACCCTCATTCGGGGACTGGATCAGTGTCCCTATCTAGATAGAGATTGAAGTAAGGCCATAGACTCATAGATGGTGCCAAGCATCACAAACATAGCTGTGCGCAGACCTCATCCGGAACTGGAATTACACCCCAAAGCCAGAGATGGGTTACCACCACCACCAGAGAGAGACAGTGAACCAGGTACAGAGCTATGCTCTACACTCAAATACAGAGCTACACACAACCAACAGAACCACGCTGAAGACGAAATGCAGCCAGAAGTGAAGACACACAGCCAAAAATGGAACCCTGCTGCACAGCCAAAACTGGAACCATTATCCATGGCATGGCCAGAAATGGTGCCCCGCCCCACTGCTAATGATGGGACTACACTGTACAACCAGAGATGAAGGAGCATTCCACCTCCAGAGACAGAGAGCTACACTCAACTCTAAGAGATGCAACAGTGCTCAGCAGGCAGAGTTGGAGTTACGCCTAATGGCCAGATATATATAGCAACACTCAATTGTCAGGAATAGAGCCACCCCAAATGGCCAGAAACTGAGCCATGCACAACAGCCAGCAATGGAGCCAGGCTCCACCTGCTGAAAGGTAGACAGAGCAATGCCCAACCTCCAGAAAAGTAGCTACGCTGCACAATCAAGGAATGGAGCTGCACTCCACATCCAAAGATGAAACTGTATGCTACTGCTAATGATGGCACTATGCTCATTATGTTCAGATGGAGCTGCTCTCCATATGCAAAGAGAGGGTTGTGCCCTACCCCCAAAGAGTGAGCAGAGCTCTACCCCCCAAAAGGGAGCTGCGCTCTACCCCCAAAGTGAGAAGTGCACTCCACATCCAAAGACAGAGTCACAGTCAACAGCCAGCGATGGAGCAACGCCCAACATCCAGCTTACAATGGAGCAATGCTCAACAGCCAGATCTGCTCAACATCCAGCGATGGCGCGACGTTAGAAATCCAGTTATCGGGGATGCTAGACAGCCATCGAGGAATGCTAGACAGCCATCGAGGAATGCTAGACAGCCACAAATGGAGTGACACTACACATCTAGCACTACAGCTAAGCTCCACAGCCAGAACCTGAACAATGCCCAGCTCCATACCTGGAGCCGCAGCTACACCCAATTCCCAGAGAAGGAGTCTGCATCCATAGAAAGGTCTATGAACAACAGCCAGCCATATGCAGAAATGGGTCGCACATAAACTACCGAGATGGAGGTGCACCTGTAAGATGGAGCTGCACAAAACCTCCAAAACACTGCGCTGCACAAGAGTGCAGAGATGGAGCTGCTCTACCCTGTAGAGATGGGGTTGCAACCAGCTTGCAGTGAGCGAGCAACATCCTACACGCCAAGGACACAATTAGAGATGGGTCTGTACGTGACCCACAAAGAAGGCGCTGCACCCATCTCAGAAATAAACCAGTGCTGCCAAGGCAGAGAAGGTGGTATGCCCTATAGGCAGAGATGTAGCCATGCTCCTGATGCCGAGAGAGAAATAAAGGCTGTGTCCAACATGCACAGAAGAAATTCTATGCCCCCTCTAGAGATAGAGCTGTGCCTAAAACACAAAGAGAAAAGGAACCGAGCTCCCCACAAAGGATGGACCCGTGCACCACCCACTGAGACAAAGGTGTGCAACCCCCACAGGGGTAGAGAAGCACCTACCTAAAAACACTAAGCTGCAGGCTACCTGGATATATGGCAGAAAGGCAACATTCTAGATGAAGACAGAGTTTTGGCCAATCCATTGAGATGGAGACGGGCTCCCAAAAATAAAATTGAGGTGCTGCTACCCTACAGAGCGGGTGGCTGCAGGGAAAAGGAAGCGAGGAAACTGCTGCCATCAGACTGATATTGACCCACAGGGATCCTGAAAAGGAAGTAGAACTCACACAGAAGAGGTGACGCTCTGTTCAATATGACCCACAAAGATGAAATTGCACTGAAAAGGAGCAATGCGTCATCGGGAGAAATGAAGCAGCTCCCTACCACAGCAAAAGAGTCATCTCAATAGAGAGACAGACTGCACGCAGGCAGGAGCTGCACCAAGCTGCCAGAACTTGAACTGTGTCCCAATAGAGGGCAAGAAAAAACTGCACTGAAACAACAACACCTAAAAGGCCGAGGCTTCAGCTCGATGCACCTCAAGGAGAGAAACAAAGAGTGTAAGAACCATACGCTGTACGCTGCAGGCATGCAGTAGAAGGACCGGTACAGAGGAACACTGCAGCTGTCCAAATGCTGCAAGAAGGGCCATCCGCTGACTCCAGCCTGTGGGAACGCCGGTCCAGGACTCCCAGGACCGTGACAAGGAAAAAGCCAATTCAACAGGGCCAGGCCACGAGAAACTAGAGTTACTCCAAGAAACAAAGAATGGAATGCAACTGCTCCAAAGGCTAGTGCCCCAGTGGTTGCCCCACAGTCTGCCCCAAAACAACTGGATCCAAGTCCTAAGGAGTTTATTCATGCCTTCAAACAAAAATGTGAATAGATTGAGGGGGATATATTTCTGTGATAAAGGGTTGCACAGTAAAGGGTCGCTTTACCCACACTACCCCTCTCCTCAAGTCGCTTCACTGGCTCCCTATCCGTTTTCCCATCCTGTTCAAACTTCTTCTACTAACCTATAAATGTACTCACTCTGCTGCTCCCCAGTATCTCTCCACACTAGTCCTTCCCTACACCCCTTCCCGTGCACTCCGTTCCCTGGATAAATCCTTCTTATCTGTTCCCTTCTCCGCTACTGCCAACTCCAGACTTCGCTCCTTCTGTCTTGCTGCACCCTATGCCTGGAATAGACTTCCTGAGCCCCTACGTCTTGTCCCATCCTTGACCATCTTTAAATCTAGATTGAAAGCCCACCTCTTTAGCACTGCTTTTGACTCGTAACCACTTGTATCCACTCACCTCCACCTACCCTCCTCTCCTCTTTCCTCTACACATTAATTGATTTGTTTGCTTTATTTTTTGTCTACTAGATTGTAAGCTCTTTGAGCAGGGACTGTCTTTCTTCTATGTTTGTGCAGCGCTGCGTACGCTTTGTAGCGCTATAGGAATGCTAAATAGTAGTAGTAGAGAGGAGCAGACCTTAAAAGGATGGAACAGAGTTAAATGAAGGGGGGGTTGGTGGGTGAGTAGAGTAATAAGGGAAGGGTTTTACATTGTAAATTATGTTATTGCTGGCATGAGTTGTCGTACCTAAGATGTTTAGTGCATATATATTCAGTCAGAGTAGTAACCTATAGACACCTATTTTCCTTTCCAGAATATGCTCCTACCACACACCCTGTTAAGAATTGCCCTTTGTGCACTGATAAACCTATAATATCTGCCAATTTAACATGGGCCTGTGCATTATGTGCCAATGCATTTAGCATAGCCCCATAGGTAGAATAGCAAACCTACCCAATCATCCTTGCAGCAATCCCCCACCCTCTGATCTCCCCTCTAAGTCACATCAGCAAACCCTTAGCCCTCGAAGAGCCAGTTGACCCTCCCTCGCCCCTCCTACCCCAAAGGTCCTCTCTTGGTGCTGGGTTCATAATAGCACCTGTTGACCCTCACTGGTAGTCTCATGCTAAAACAGCTAGTACCCATAGCCCATCCCATTCTCACCCCAAACCACACTAAGCAGTGCAGAATTTTTACAGCACTGGCCGCTTAACACACTAGCTATTAGTGATAAATTCCACACTAACTGCTTAAAGCCCTTAGTAAACAGGCCCCTAAAACTCCACATGCTGAACAGGGGGTCCCCACAGCAGCAGAGAAACAGTTGGTTCAAGCAGGGTTGCCAACCCCTGATGGCACAAGAGGAGACCCACACAAAGGCCAGCAAAAGGAAAGGAAAGAAAAGGAAGAGGATGAGACATAAAGATGTGTTTGTGTGTGGGGGGGGGGGGGGGGTATTAAAGAAAAGGAAGATGAGAGGAAATAGAAGGGAGAGGAAGAGAAGAGAGGTTGAGAACATGTATACATAGACCCCAGCTATGTAGTTGTAGCCTATGCCCACAACCCACATTCTGCTCATACATTTCACTTACTTCCAAAACAAATTTAAAAAAAATGTTTTTGTGTGCTCAATTTATACATACACAAAGATGTTTTCAATGTGCACTTTCCAACTTTTTTCAGCCCAATGGAGTATTTACTAAAAATAAAAACTACAAATTTTACGGCAGTACATAAGAGAGCTAGCTTTTTAAAATTATTTGTTAAAATGTTTGGTACCCAAAATATTGATACACATGGGGCATCAAAATATAAATTAAACTGTGTTTAAGCAACACACGAAGCAAATGTTTTCCTCAGACTTCAGCCATTCTCTCATTTCAAAAAGTTCAAATACAAATCATTGTCTATAGTCAGCACCTCCTCCCATCTGCCTTAATTCAGTGATGATTAAGACGGTTCAGAGAAGTGGTACTGTAGCTAATATGTTGATACTTAAGCTGCAGGTAGTCTTAGTTTTATAAGACGTTTGCCTGATTTCAAAGCTAGATGGTCTCAAAATTCAGATGACGTTATTATGAAGAGAAAGTCAAGACAACTCCTTGTACTCATCCTTTATTATTACATCCGGCATGGTCACCCTTGGAAATTCAATCCCGTATTGTTGCTAGGAGTCTGTTGCTGTGCAACCTAAAAGGGTATGCTGTGCATTCCGGACAAGTGGTGTTAATAAACCTGTAGGCCTCATTTTTGCTTCTAACCTAGTTGTTTAAACAGCTTCATGCTTTTTCCCAATGCCCACTTCCAAAAATATTGCAATTAAAGGCATTGTGAAGCTTTCATAAATAAGGAAAGAGACAAAACTTTTCAAATACAATAGCTAGCTACAATTCCTGGTGCAATCGAACCAGTGTGCAGCATTTGAAATTTAGAGAGAAAAGAAAGAAAGAAATATGAACATGTGATAGTGCAGCATTTCAGTACAATTTGACTGCATATTGTTCAGCATGTTTCAGCAAGAGTTAATCAAAGCTTATCAAGGTGAACCAAGCCTTGCATAAGAGTAATTCTGCTTGAAGAAACGTACTGATTGTTTTCATGTTTCTAAAAAACAGACTTGTGCTGTATGTAGCAGGGCTAGCCCACAAACTATGAGCTGAAAGAACTCTTAACAGGTTCTTCACAATTCAGGAGTCCTTTTACCAAGCTGCAAGAAAAAGGGCCCTGCGCTAGAGGCAGGGGCCATTCTTCCCACGCGCCAGAGCCCTTTTTACCATGGTGGGTAAAAAGCCCCCAAGATACACATATGGCCATGTGTTAAGAGAATTCTTACCGCATTGCCATGCAACAGGCAGCTCTTACCACCACCCACTGAGGTGGCAATAAGGGCTCCTGTTGTAACCAGGCAGCACCGTTACCGCTGCGCAAGCCATATCCAGGGGTTTTCTTTTTCCCCTGGAAATGGCGCGTAGTCAGGGCAAAACTATAGGGCCCTTCAATGAACAGTTGACAAGCCATACTGTGAGAAACTACACCTGCAATTTACTACAGAATTTAAAAAAAATAAAAAAAACCCACTGCATGAGCAAAAAACAGAACTCACTTCCCATCATTGTTGTAAAGGTACAATAAATCAGTATAGGTTGCTGCACTAAATTGGTTCAGACTGAGCATTTCTGATAAGAAAAGGGAACAGTTCACGAATGGACAGAAAACCCAACAGAAGGTCACTTCACATGTTTACTGTGCAATATGCTCCTTGCCTCTTAGAGGCAAAAGAGACAAGCAGTATAGGGCCCTAATAATCCACTGCAGCTGTTTTTTCTCTTGTGTAGAATGAAAGGATGTCAACGTATTGTTAGGTGTGTCTTATTCCATATTGGCAAATAAACCTTTAATAAGTGTAAATCCCACAGATATTATTAAAGTAATATAAATAACCTTAGATCAAATCTATTGGTCACTATTTTGATTAATTTCTTACATGGGAAGACCCAAGGACACAATCCTATTTCTTTAGATAGCTAGCACTCAAGCACAAATATAAATCTTGATGAACAACTCATTCAAGCTGCCATGTTCTTCTCTTTCTACTACAGAAGGTTATCATGTGAATAATTCCATTGTACTCAGCAACCTATAAAGAATATGTTCAACTAAACCAGAAAACTAGGAAGCATCCATGAGCTACCTACCTGTACTTTTTATTTAAATTTTTAATTTATTGGAAAATTATCAAATATTTCACAAGCAAAACACTCGTCGCCTGTGCCGGACTCCCTGCCTTCCTCGACAGCCGCTCTGAACAAGAGCCTCCGGGCCATTCTTCCAGGAATCCTGGAGGAACTGTTGCACCCTTCTCCTCTGGTACCGGGGGTGCTTGCACCGCTGGTGCCGTTGAGTGAGGCGACGGCTGGCCCCTTGCCCGTGGTGAGGTCTCCAATACCGGCACCGCTTGCGGTACCTGCATCGGCTGCAATAAGGGCTTCTTTTATCAAGCCGCAATAGCAG
This sequence comes from Microcaecilia unicolor, assembly GCF_901765095.1. NCBI lineage: Eukaryota > Metazoa > Chordata > Amphibia > Gymnophiona > Siphonopidae > Microcaecilia > Microcaecilia unicolor. The sequence continues at coordinate 236,488,049 of NC_044032.1, read as the reverse complement.
TTCCTACGATGAGGAGCCACTATCACAGGGTCCAATTCCAGCGCCATCCGCGTTCTTGGGACCCGTCATCTCTACCCACGACTCGGCAGGACATGGTGGTGTCTCGGCTTCCAAGGGGGATAATGTTGTTTCATGATCCAGGGGTGCAGAGGTTCCGCCCTCAGCATACACAGCGGAACTTCCCCCGGTTATAGCCCGTGCGCACCGGAGTGCAAAACTGTCAAGGGTTTGCTGCTTTGGGGAAGACGCAAGGGCTGGAAGTGGTAAGGACCTTACAATCCCCTTTCTTTTAGTATGAGGCATAATGGCAGTGGTGATCAATTCAATTCAAAAATCTTCAGCAAGCCCTCCTAAACAGCCTCACTCCTCTCAGCGTGTCAGCGCCATCTTGGTCACACCCCTCTTGCTGTTTTATATGACTTACTCTTTTCATCAAGAGCCATTAAACTATCCTCTAGGGTTAATTACAGCAAATATAAAGCCAGTCCTTTAAAATACACGTTATTGTTGTTTTTTATTATTATTTTTCTTCTTTACACTTACAACAAGAAAGTTTAAATGAGATATCCTTTGCAAATTATAAAAGTTTTTTCTGCAATTGGAATTCAAATAAGAGTTAATATGAGAATGCGGGAGCCTGCGTCCCAGTGAGGTTATGCATTTCAAACAAGGGGTGGCTTTAATATGCACATAGTTATTAATGCAACTGTTTGGCTTATGCGTTAATTCCACTGACTGACGCCATTCTGTTAAAATTTTTGTACAGCTCTATTCTATTTTGGCGCATGAGCCGCTACGGATCCATTCCAGAATCATTTTTTGGAATACGAGTAAGTCCATTTTTACTTTTCCTTACATTTTTATTTTGATTTAATGTTTGCTAGTAACGACATGACAATTTCTCATACCAATTGCAGAATGAGTTTTAAAATTAGTCTCCAATTTGGCAGTTTGATACCATCAGTAATTTTACAAGACGTTCACGCACTAATTAATTGCTTTGATGTTAGAAAATGATGTTAGTAGGATGTACACATAGCTGAGCGCTCTTCCTTAATTTGTACATATGTTCTTTAATAGAGATTACAAGTGGATTTATTGGATACTAGAGATACTGATATATATAATTTTATCTCTTTTTATAAAGTATGATTTGTTACAGATAATGCACACAGTACATAAAGACTTCAAGTTTAGATATAATACATATTTTTTTTTAATTGTCCACATATATTCTTTCCTTTTTATTTATATAAAAAATACACATTTTATCACCATTTTCTATCATGTCAAAAAATCAATATCATGATTTATTTAATACGTATTATCATTTTTAATTGTATTTCTATGTTACTTATTGTTGTTTTTATATGTTGTTTCGAGAATAGACTACTGATGCAGGCCTTGTAGGCCGAAACACAGCTGTGGCGAGTCTTGTTCATCAATCAATAAATAGTAATTTTTATCTAGAGCTTCGTCCATTTTTTGAGTCAGCTTCTCTGTCCATTTTGATGTTCTGCTTCCCTGCGGAGATTGGTTTTCTTCTGTTTTTGCATCGATATCGCAAAGGCACCAGCTGTTGTGCGCCCAGAGTAAATGTAGATAACTGCACCCGCGTGTCCTCTGTCAAAGCAGAGGAAGGCAAAGAGTTTACATAATGTTATAATTGTAGATAAGAAAATTTATCACAATCTTCTAATGCAAACCCCGCTCTTAAACAATCATAAGATTTACAGTAACCCTCCTCTGTGAGACCCTGAAAAAGAAATAACATTCCCTTCCGTCCTAAACGATGAAAGGAAGCATTACTCATACCCGGAGGAAAAGACCCATTACCTTGAAGAGATAATAGGGGCGAAACTTTGTGGACAAGATGTGACTGCCTACAAACTCAGCCCCACACCTGACATAAGGGAGACACAAAAAGTGATTCCCTCACCCTTGGAGGCGCAATATCATCAATGCATGCAACACATAACTAAAATGATATGGCACACACAAACCTCATTTCTAGAAATGAATAGGGAAAAATAGTCGGTATCATGGTAACAATCATTAAGACGTCACATGCTGCATTCCAGCGAGAGCAACTTTAAATTGAGCATACCCCAATCCTCCTTTATCCTCTAGGTTTAAACCATCTTGCTAGGCAAGCTCTCTTCCCATTCCATATATAACATATAGGGTACTTATTAAGATGTTTCTCTGTAATGCCAGTTAACACATAGGGAAGCACTTGAAATAGTAGAGGCCACTGTGGGACGACAATCATATTATATAAAGCTATTTTCCCCCGTCAGTGAAAGCATATATACCCTTCAAATCTGTAATTTGCACCAAGTTGCCTCCAGTAGTGGCAAAAATAAACCTCATAAAGCTGTGTCAAATCCTGCAGAATATGGATGCCTAGATACTTAATAGAAGTGTCAGTCCATGATAAGGGAAAAGATCCCACCCAGTTGCGACAAACTGCTTGCTGCACTGGAAAGGCTACTGATTATGAAGATTTAATGTAAATCCCAAGTTATACCGAAACTCAACTACCGAACTCAAAAGACGTGGTAAAGATAGCTGCGGAGAAGACAAAATAACTAACAAATCATCCGCAAACGCTAATACTTTGATAGTTTCCGTCCTTATCAGTATACCAGAGATCTCCCCATCCCTGTAAACCATACGTATAAAGGGTTTCAAATAAAGTAGAAATAAGAGTGGTGACAAAGGACAACCCTGCCACACGCCACAACCAATGGATGGAGTGGGTTGGCCATTCACAAATACTGCTGTAGATAGGTTGGCATACAAAATTTGCAAAGCTCTTTAAAAAACAACCAGATAGGCCCATATATTTCAAAACCGAAAATAGATAATGCCAGTCAACCAAGCCAAACGCTTTTTCGGCATCTATACTAACCAGCATAGCTGGGACTCCATGACGCTGACTATGAGAGATTGCAAGTAAGGACTTCCAAACATTCTATACCGAGCCAATCTGTCTGCCAAAAGAAGCAAAAAAAGATCTTTAAATCCATATTAAGAAGGGAAATTGGACGGTACGCTTCCAGTAAATTGTCTGGGTTTACCGTGTTCAGGATAAGGGAAATCAAAGCAGTGTTATCACATGGCAGCAGAAACCCAGAATCTAATTATGCTGAATAATATGCCTCCAAGGGTCCATATAGATGAGGCTGCAACATTTTGTAAAACTCTGGTGGGTACCTATCAGGACCCGGGGCCGTATAAAATTTAAGTGCCTTAATAGCTTTTTGGATCTCAATGGCACACAATGAGGCACTCACTGGGTAAAACCTGCAGAAGGAAAGCAGGGTAGTCCAGCATCTTCTAATAATCTATCAGAGAAGGCCCAGCCACCCAGCCCTCACCCTTATACAAATTACTAAAGTGATCATAAAAAGTTTGCGTGATTTCCTCCACATTATTAGTATGTTGACCCCCAGGAGTCTGCAAAGTCGAGATAAAATGCAAACCGCACCACATTCATTACTTGAGGCAAGAATTTCCCCAGTTTATTTCCAAATTTATGAAATTTATATTTCTGAAAGATCATTCCCTTTTTTGTACGACCATGGATTAAGGAATTTAAGGAGACCTGGGTTGCCACTAAAACTTCTTTATTAGCTAAAGTAGGATTTGCAATATATCTTTTTTTTTAATACTTTATATCTAGCTTCCAGTCCAATTATACCTTGTGCAATCTGCTTGTTGCAGGCTACAACATGCGCAATGACATTTCCGCAAAGTACTGCCTTAAAAGAATTCCAGTATAGGAAGGGATCATCATGATGTTGCCCATTAAACTCCTCAAATTCCTTAGACTTCTGGAAAAGGTACTTCCGAAAATGTTCATCCTCATAAAGATAAGCAGGAAAGCACCACAGATGACAACTATGCTGCTGCTGCCTAGTATCAAATCAACCCAGATCATATTATGATTAGAGACAGCCAATGGTTCGATCTCAGCCCCTGCAACCCTAGACAATAAGGTTTGTGTAGCAAGATATAATCATACGCAAAAAGGTATTATGTACCCTGATAAATGGGTATAATCTCTTTCCGTGGGGTGCAGGAGGTGCCAGGGATCAACCAATTCAGAGAGGAACAAAGAAAGGGCAACCCCTTCATGGTCCCCAACTCCACACTACTCCTCGAAGCCAATCTACAAATGGGTCTATCACTTGATTAAAATCCCCTACTACTATCATATGCAAGGTAGTATCTTTTAAGTCCATATGTATCAAATTTATTTTTTAAAGCATGCTCATATCTATTCAGGCCATACACCACTAAGAGATAAAATGCCTGCTCATAACTTCACCCATAATAATATATAGCAACCATAGGAATCCTTAGAAACTAAATGCAAAGTCCACAACAAGTTCTTACGAATCAATACTGCTACTCCACCCTTCCTAGTCATAGTAGATGAAAGAAAGTCTCACCCACCCAGCCCTTACATAGTTTCCCATGTTCAAATCTGTTAATTTTGTCTCCTGAAGACATTCATTTTTCTCGAATATTTAATACTATTCCTTTGGAGTTATATTGATACCCTTATGGAATTTTCTTCCAGTTGATATCAGAGTGGAATTGAACTATTTAAGTCTAGGAAAAATTGAAACTTACCTTTTAGTAAGTGTTATTCGTCTTTATGAAATGTTATTTATACTTTGTTCACTGATCATTTTATTGTAAATCGCAATGAACCCTTAATCAGGGGATATGTTGATCAATAAAATAACACTGACAAAATTGGAAAAGAGTAGGACTAAACGGCAAGCCAACACATGGGAACGGTGTCAGTAACGGGTCCCAAGGATATATACTTAGATCTGTGCTGTTCAACATAATTATAGATGATCTGGAAATAGTCGTGATGAATGGGGTGATCATATTGGAAGATGACACAAAATTATTCAATGGCAGAGAACAGCAAGAATTTGCAGAAGGATATACTGAACTAGAAGACCAAGCATCTAGATGCCAGATGAAGTTTAACATGAACAAGTGCAAAAGAATGCACATAGGGAAAAATAATCTTAACCACAGGTACAAAATATCATGAGTTACCACCTAAGAAATGATTTTGGAGTCATGTGAAGCAATTTTCAGCCCAGTGTGCTGCAGCCTGAGAAAAAAAAAAAAGAAAACAGAATGCTTGAAACGGAATGGAGAACAAAACTGAGAATACCATTATGTCTGTGTATAGGTCCATGGTGCGATTATATCTTGAGTACTGTACGCATTTCTGGTCATTCCATCTCAAGTAGGATACAGTATACCTACAAAAGGTTTAGAGTACTGTGATAAAAATGGCAAAGGAGAAAGAACTCCTCCCTTACAAACAGAAGCTAAACAGGCTGGGGCTCTTCAGCCTGGAAAAGAGATGACTAAGACAAGATGATATGAAAACTGTATAAAATCATGTGGAGACTGAGCAGTTTAAATAGGGAAATATGTGTTAACAGACAGTTTTCTCATTTGATGCCAAAATGTTCCATATTTACAAATTAATTATATTGAGGTAGATGCCTATATAAATTGTCTTAAGTTGTTATATGGACACTTAGATTAATGCGTGCAAGATAACCCCAGTATTTTGGAAAAGGCACAGTGAATACAGAATCTTTTCCAAAGTACATATAGTGCCACCAAACAAGTACACTTAGCCTGCACCATAAACAACTAGAAGAGCCATTTTACTGAAAGAAAAAAAAATCAGAAAAAGAGCAGCAACACGGGAGTTTGCATTAAGTATCTTAACATGAACATATAAATGCCAACGTTGCTGCTTAATGGGGTAATTTTATAAAGGATTTTGTTTATGTAAAGTCTTTTTAACATACAGAAAAGACTAATAAAATTATGTGGCGAACACACACTTGTAGATCCCCAGTACGATCAAATGGAGAAATTACGTCTTACCTGATAATTTTCTTTCCATTAGTTCTTCACACTATTCCAGGACAAGTGGGTAGTTATGTCCATCGACCAGCAGGTGAAGATAGAAAATCCAGAATCTGAGCACTCCTACCTAGCCATGTGCTAGCCGCCCAGTTCCTCAGTATTGTACAATAAGCCAGCAGAAAACCAACCTAAATGCATGAACAGCAACAACTAACAAACAAGGCAAAAAAAACCCAAAAAACAGACAGGATCCAGAACAGTGAGCAGGGCAGTCAGAAGCAAAAAGGCCAAAAACACCGGGAGGGCTCCTGGAACAGTGTGAAGAAACTAATAGAAAGAAAATTATCAGGTAAGACCTAATTTCTCCTTCCATTATGTTCTATTCCACTATTCAAGGACAAGTGGGATGTTCAAAAGCAATCCCTGTGAGGGTGGGACATCGGCCCTGCTGCTGAAGACCGCCACCCCAAAGGACGCATCTGACCGCCGCAGCAACATCTACCCTATAATGCTTGCTGAAAGAATGCAACGACGACCACCTCGCCACCCTGCAAATGTCTACCGGAGAAGACAAGATGTCTCTGCCCTCGATGTCGCCACACGCCTAGTCAAGTGGGCCTTCAACCCAAAGGCAAAGCCTTCCCTGCCAGGAGGTAGGCAGACGACCACCGCCTCCTTCACCAGCGGGCGATGGACACTTTGGAGGCCATTAGGCCCAACTTCTGTTTACCGAAACAAAACTCGTTAGTCACCTCCAGATACCGGATAAGAACTCTTCGAACATCCAGAAGCCGCAAGGATGCATACCGGCTCCCCACGTCCTGCGACAAAGGAAGGCAGCTCTACTGAATGATTAAGATGAAATTCTGAGACCACCTTGGGCAGAAAAAGACGGCACTGTTTCGTAGAGACACCCCCCCCCCCTCCAAAAAAAGTAGAAAGGGGTCCCTGCAAGAGAGCGCCTGGAGCTCAGAAACATGACAGGCGAAAGCGATAGCCACCAAAAATACAGCCTTCAGAGGAAGATCCTTCAGGGAAGCCTGACGAAGATGCTAAAAGGGAGGACGCTGAAGCGCTCCAAGCACCAGATTGAGATCCCAGTCAGGGCAGGGAGCCCTGAAGGGCGGTTGAAGATGACCCACTCCTTTCAGAAAATGGACCACATCCAGGTAAGCGCCAGCGAAGAATTGCGCAAGCGCCCTTGGAAGCAGGCCAAGCCGCCACCGGACCTTCAAGGACCCCAGCACTAAGCCCTTGTGCACCCCCTGCTGCAAAAAATCAAGGATCTGCCCACCGAAGCACTAAAGGGATCCAAACCCCTTTCCGTGCACCAATCTTCAAATATATGCCAGACGCGGGCATAGGCCGAAGAAGTAGACCGCTTGCAAGCCTGAAGCAGGATAATAATAACCGAATCCGAATAGCCCTTCTTCCTCAAACGAGACCTCTCACGGGCCAACCCATAAGACCAAAGTGGGAGGGATCTTCATGGCTACCAGTCCCTGCCAGAGAAGACCCCTGTCTTGCAGAAGCCACAGTGGCTGGCCGACCAGAAGACTGATGAGGTCGGCATACCAAGGACGCCTGGGCCAGTCCAGAGCCACCAAAATCACTATGCCGCGATGAGTCGCTACTCTTCTCAGCAGACGGCCCAACACTGACCAAGGATGGAAAGACAACAGGACTCCCTCTACCAGCCGCGGTTGAAGTAGGGCATCCAGACCTAATGAATCCTGCTCCCTGCGCCGACTGAAGAACTGTGGAACCTTGGCATTGTCCTTTGTGGCCATCAGGTCCATGCAAGGAAGGCCCCCAATGCGCATCACTAGTTGGACACGCTGCGGCAGACAGCTCCCACTCGCCGGGATCCAAACATGCCGAATAAAAAGTCGGCTTCTACGTGGAGGACCCCAGCAATGTGGGCGACTGAGAGGTAAGACAGGTGCCGCTCCACCCAGACCATCAAGAGGCCGGATTTCCCTGGCCAGACAGCTGCTGCGGGTCCCCCCGGTCTGTTGAATATAAGCTACAGTTGTCGCATTGTCGGAGAAGACTCGGACCGCCGTCCCTTTCAGGAACGGGAGAAAAACGGACTTCAGACCTAGCCGCATCGCCCGAAGCTCCAGAAAATTGATGGTCCAGCGGGACTCCTGTAGTGATCATGTACCCTGAGCTAAATGGCCCCTGAAATGGTCCCCCAGTCCGACATCCGTTGTCACTACCTCTCACTACAGAATGGGAAAGGACATTCCCCAAGCCAGAGACTGGGGGCAGAGCCACCATCTCATGTTGCGTCTGGCCTCCAACGTCCAAGGCAGTCTGACTTGGGAAGCCTCCGACACCAGAGACTAGCGAGAGAGCAGAGACCTCTGAAGCACACGCATGTGAGCTCCACGCCCAAAGGACTACCTCCATGGCTGCTGTCATGGACCCTAGAAGCTGGACGTAGTCCCAATGTTGATGTCCCATTGTTATACTCCCAATGATATTCGAATGTTCTCGCACAACTCTGTTCAATGTAATCCATAACCTATCGTAACAATGTATTTCTATTATTCATGGTCTTATTGTAAGCCACACTGAGCCCGCAAATAGGTGGGAAAATGTGGGATACAAATGCAATAAATAAATAAATAAATAAACCCATGGCCTGGCGGTCAACAGAAGGGAACGTGACCTGCCTCACCAGCTTCAACCGCCGTGAGTCGGTCAGAAAGACCCAAGCACGCTGGGTATCCGAATAGAACACCTAAGTATTCCAGGCGCTGAGAGGGGATCAGGCAGCTCTTCTCGAAACTTGATCACCCATCCCAAGGACTGAAGCAGCCTGACAACCAGTGGAAGTCGCTTCCAAGCTGTCCTGGTAAGACGACGTGCAAATTAGCCAGTCATCCAGGTAAGGGTGCACTCGAACACCCTGCTTCCGGAGGAAGGCTGCCATCACTACCAATCTCTCTTTGAAGACAGTCCTTGGGGCCGTAGAAAGGCCAAATGGGAGCGCCCAAAACTGGAAGTGCTGACCCAGTACCGCAAACGAAGGGACTGCTGATGGAGGCCCCAAATTGGAATATGACGGTACGCTTCTTTGAGATCGAGAGAGGTGAGAAACTCACCCTCCTGCACGGAGGCAATGACAGACCTGAGGGTTTCCATCCGAAAGTGTGTAACCTGCAGGTACTTGTTGACACTCTTGAGGTCCAGAATGGGCCGGACCGTGCCTCCCTTCTTGGGACCACGAAATAGATGGAGTACCTCCCCTGTCCGTGCTCGTCGAGTGGCAAGGGCACAATGGCCTGAAGAGACAGTAACGCCTGAACAGTGGACTTGACTTGTGCCACTTGGTCAGAACCTCGATACGGAGACTGTAAGAACAGAGGAGCGACTGGGCGGCAGAATTCTAATCAGTAACCATCGCACAGGATGTCCAGCACCCACTGATCTGAGATGACGGAGACCCACGCGTCCTGGAACGCCTGAAGACGTCCCCCTATCGGACTGAACACGTGGACCAACGCACCATCATTGCGACTGTCGGGCAGGAGGACCCGTCCGACCTGACTTACCGGTCCCCTTCCTGCCCCCCCCCCCCGAAAGGACGACTGACGGGGCTGAAACTTAGGCCGTTGACCAAAGGCCGGGCGGCCTGGTCTGTATTTCTTACTGTCCTGAAACCGAGGACGAGAGAACTCGGACTGCCAACCAGATGACCTAGGTCGGTCCTCAGGCAGCCACTGGGGTCTAGACTCTCCAAGCTCTTTCACCAGATTCCTCAAGTCCTCGCCAAACAGTAACTTCCCCCGAAAGGGCAGCTTGACCAACCGGGCTTTGGACGCTGCATCCAAAGACCACGCCCGGAACCATAACTGTCGCCTTGCGGAGACCGCCAACGACATACCCTTGGCCGAAGCCCTAAGCATGTCATACACGGCATCCGCTAGATAAGCGAGACCTGCCTCCATCCTAGCCACCCGCGAGCCACTCCTGGCCCCTGACTTTTGATGCCATTGCAGACAGGCACGGGCCACAAAGGAACTGCAAATCGCAGCCTGCAAGCCCAAGGCAGCCACTTCAAAGGCCTGTTCAGGGCCTGCTCCAATTTCCTATCCTGAAGGTCCTTTAAGGCCACCCCGCCTTCCACTGGCAAGGTCGTCTTCTTGGTGACCGCTGTCACCAAAGAATCCACCTTAGGAAAGCCCAACTTCTCCCTTTCCTCCGGAACCAAAGGGTAGAGACGGGCAATGGCTCTCCCTACTCGCAGACCCGCCTCAAGGGTATTCCACTCTGCAGAGATTAAATCCTGAATATCTGGATGCATCGGGAATGCCTTAGAGGGACCCCTAAGCCCACGCCACAGGAAGAGACTGCTGGGAACCTGAAGAATCCCCCCCCCAGGTTCTGATATGGAGAGAGCCGATAAGGACTCCGAAATCAATGCACCCAATTCATCTTTTTGAAAAGCCGGAGCACCCGAGGGTCATCCCCATCTCCCGAGGGGAGCTCCCCCTCCTCTAAAGGCTTTAGGACCGAAGGGCCCCCCAATGAAGCCGACTCCGCATCTGACCCTGGAGAAATGGGTGAACAACCCTCCAAAGTGTCGTCCAACAGGATAGGCCAAAGTCTCTTGGGAGGAGGAGGGGCTGAGTCCGACTCCGCACCCCACGGGACCCTCGGAGTAAGCAGAGCAGCACCCCCCTGCTTAAATAAAAATGCCTGGTGCATTAAACAAGACAAATTCAGGGGAAAAAGGCATACCCTGTGAGTCACCAAGAGATCCCCCTGGGGACCCAGAGCGCTGATCCAGGCCAGTTATCCCCAAGAAAGGCAACCAGGATCTCCTCCTCCACTCGGGGACACCAGTCTGCATACCGTGCAGCGGCCCGAGGAGCGTTCACCACATCAGTGGGGACCAACATGCCGCCGTGCCAAAAAGCACCCGGTCAGAGGGCCGGACTCGCAAAAGCGCACTGCAAGCCGCTAACTTGCTCCCTCTTCTTATTTTTTATTTATTTTTTAACTTTTGGCACTAGTGTTTAATAGAAAAAAAAGGCGCGCCACGGGAACCGCGCGACCGTTACCACGGCCCGCGCTAACAGATCCCCAACTCACCACCTAGATCCTGAAACAGGGTGTGCACACCCCAACTCTCCAACTTCCTCACCTCCCCAGCCAGAACCAACACCGCCGGGCCGGAGCCGTTCTGATACGCCAGAAGAAACGTGGCTCTCTCTTTTTTTTTTTTTTTTTTTTGGTTGCTGCACAGACACTGCCACAAGGAGAGGCTCAGGAGGGAATAAGGGAAGAAAGCTGCATGCGGGAGCAAGACAGGGACCTAGCATCACCAGGTATGTCTAAATTTCCTCAGGTATGACTCAACTGGGAACCAGTCACCAACCGAACCAAGGGAAACCAAATGGAACACAGAGAGAAACTAAGTATGTCCATCCACCTGCTGGAGATAGAAGATACTGGGCGGCTAGCACTTGGCTAGGTAGTAGTACTCAGTTCTGGATTTTCTATCTCCACCTGCTGGTCGATGGACATAACTACCCACTTGTTCTAGAATAGTAGGATAGAACGTAATGGAAGTATTTATACCATATATGTATTTCATGTAGCTGCTTCATGAAACATAATGCTGGTGAAGCAGAAGTTGAATTGCAATGAGTACATGTGCACATTTGCATCTTCTTCAGAAATAATGTAAATTTGTGCATATGTTTTTGTGCACTAGAGGGGCTGATTTTGAGTGTCTGTTTTACAGGCACCTATTTTGCCTTTATAAAATAGGTTTAAAACAGGCATCTTTTTGAACTTTCACACAAGTGCCTGGTTATAAAATTAGCCCCTCCCTCCCCTAAGACACATGTAAGTGGCATCTTAGTAGCAACATTCTGGAAATCTGAATATTCACAGGGAACTGATAAAGAAGCCATCCTCCAAAGTCTACATTTTTGCAATTAGAGGTACATTTGAACCCCAAGAGGTAAGTACAATTCCTCCCTCAACTCTCCTACAAACCTTAGGTCCAATTATTAAGTTTGTCAAGCGTTATATGTGATTTAAAGCAGGTATAAATCCAATGGGGAAATCCTCCAAGGTATACGTGTAATTGCTATTCAAAAATGTCAAATGTACACGCACTTTGAAAGGATCATCCAGACCGAACCTCCTCTACAATTCTGCGTGCTGTGGCATGAGCGCCTATTCTAAAATCACTACTTACTGATGTGTAAATATGTTTTTTTATATGTACAAACAGCATGCACCTTCTCTAAAACCCTTAGTTGTTTTTCATTTTCTAAGTAAATAGTCTACTAAATCTCACCTAAAGTTCCAATTCTAAAACTAAGTACAGTAAGTGAATTCCAGTGTTTCTAAAAGCCCTCAACAATTAGCCTAAATTGCTAGCCACTGGTTTACCGCTGAGCTGGAAGAAAGCATCAACTCAGAGAAAAACATTAAGAAACTGAAAATTTGACTCTTCAGAAGATTAGAGACAGGGGAACTTCTCTGCACAACATGCAAGAGCCAACAACTATTTCATCATGCCATTGTTTATTGCTCTGTGATTTCTTTTGGATGTGAAGGATGAATCTAGTGGGACTAACGCTTCAAAAAAAGCACCGTCCTTCAGGGGTTTGCCTAGTTAAAAGTAAATGAGAAATGTACATGCTCAAGGAAAAGTGTCATCATAAAAGTCATAGCCTAATGTGCACAATTTGGGTAGGGTACCCAAATCTTCAAAAATCAAAGAACAAGACTTGGGCTCAGCCAATATGTTGTTTTCAGCTCAGGACACAGAATATTTAGCAAAACTGAATTTAGGTCTCCTAGAAGATTTTCCTCTCTTTTTCAAAGACATTTAAACTAGAAAAATGTTGAAAAAAAACATTTAAATAAATGGAAATTCTGAATATGCAACCTTGTTTAATGGTTATCAAAAATCAGAAAACACTGTTCCATGAACATCTTCATGCTAATATTCTCTTTAATCAATAAATTAGAATAAGAATGTCTGATTGGGAAATGTAACACAGACCACTGCTGCATTTCCCACTTCTTGTTGCTATGCAATGAGGGGCATTCATTTCGTAAGGGGAATTCTCTCAGTGCTCTCATTACTTAACTGAGCTGCAACACCTTGAAAAGGTATTGACCTAGGCAAGCCTCAGCTTGCGTTGTTTGATTTTGCTGCCAATAAATTTTTTCTTGTTTTTGTTGCACATGTATGACTTACAGGGACAACTGTTTCAATTTATTTTTCCTAAGTATCTGTTTGCTCCTCCTCCTAAAAGAACAGGTGCATGTGTGGGCCTGTGGATCTCTTTCACTAATCTTAATAGCTATGGCGTATATCAAGAGTGCCAGGCAAATGGAAACACTGAGATCAGAAACATAATGGGTCTTTTTAAGCAGAAAGGAGATCTGAGCTCACTTTATTTTTGTCATTTTTGGATAGCAGTTTCTTCTGCTCAATATGAACCAGCTTCTTTTGGACCATGGCTCCATGAGTCATCATTTCTAACCTGGATTTCCCCTCCCGACATATTTTTATATTCCCATCCTAACTCAAACTATCATATTGACAATCCTCAATCAGAAGGCAAAACCAATACTCCACTCAGAACCTTGCTAACATGGACCTTAAGTCTGTCCACCAGGTACCACCATTGAGAGATGCCACCACAGCATCCAAGCCCTGGAAGCCCTGGTGGTAGAAGAAGTTTAAGAGGAGGATAAAGTCTGACACGGAAACCAAACCAAATTTTGGCATGGTAGTGCAAAGCACTTACCACTAAGCTGGCACGTTCAATCAGTGCTTCCAAATTTGTATAAACCATCTTCACACATGGGATATTTCTGAGTGTATAATTTGCAAATCATTGGGAACACCCCACCCAAACCTAACATGTAACCACATACATAGCAGAATAATGTCGACAAATTGAATTTGACTAGAATTCTTTGCAAAATCTTTCTAAGCAAATAATAGAAGATTGCATTAAGGGGGCCTTTTACAAAGTCGCACTAGCTTTTTTAGCTCACTGTAAACACTGAGACATCCATACGAATATAATGGACTTCTCAGCATCTACTGCAAACTGATTTTAGCCGCGAGCTAAAAACGCTAACGCGGCTTTGTAAAAGACCCCCCTAAAAGTGCAAGCCAGGTCTTTCACACTAAGGTACAACAATTGAACTACTTAATACCCCTAAAATATACACAGTAAATACAGCAAAAAACTACTACTGTAACCTGTGAGCACTCTGGAGGGCTGGTGCGAGGGAAAGGGGATAGTGGGTCTTTCAGCCGGCATCATCCCCGTTCATTCAGCCCAGTGAGGAGAACAGGGCGCCCTCTAGGGATCAAACTGCCAGGGAAAGCGGTAATGCAGGAGAAAAACTACACTTCCAGAAGCCAGTGCAGGGTCAGCTGAACTCCCAGGAGGGGGAGGGTGGAGTGACTGATTGGGAGATGAGGTCTGATCCTGGAGATGGGGAACAGCTGGTGGAGCTTGGGGAGGAGGAGATGGAGTGGAATAAAGAGGAGGTAGAAGGAGAAGGTAAGGAGGAGTGCATGGAGGTTGGAAGGTTTGCTCAAACTTCCTCAGGAAAGGTAAAGGCTTTGGTGGCGGGAGTGTGGCCCAAGCTGTGCATACTTGGAGAGGATAAAATAATCCAGTGGGGAAGCCACTGGTGGAAGAAGCTAACCCATAAACTATCTAAGGGTAGAAGATAGTGCTGATGAGGGGAGGCTACAATTGGGAGCAAGACAAAGGTTTATATTCTGAGTTACAATTGGGAGCAAGACAAGGTTTATATTTTGAGTTAAGATTGGACTGTGTTAATAAGCTGAATGTGGAAAAACTGAACTGACTCTTGCATTCTTGAGGAAGTAACTGCTTGAAGATTAAAGCTGTATTAAAAGATGCTGAGAGAATAAAGACCTGTGGTTTTCAAGAACTATAAGACTGCTGGAGTTTGTGTGTCCCAGTTGTGAGCTGATCCTGGGCGCAGGTCAGCTGGGCAGCAGTTAAACTAGGCCAGAAGCAGTGCAGCAAGGCGGGTGGTTGCAGCTCGTACCGGGGAAAAGCTAGCCAAGCTAAGCAGGGTCGACCCCGGCTCTCACCTGGAAGAGTGACTTGGTTACAGAATGGTGGCAGTGGTGGGATCTGTCTGAACAACCCGCCGGCAAAAGAAGCGTGTATTACTCCGAGTTCTGGTAAGCATATACGGGACTCGGGTAACCAGGAGGAGGGGGATATAGAGGGCCGGAGCTGTGTAATACCGCACTTGGAGAGTGTTCTTTGTTGTTCCCTTCTCTCAGGTACCGGTGGCTAAGGCGACATGGAGTCGAAGGAGCTGCTGTCTTTTATGGCCCACCAGTTCCAAAAACAGCAGGAAATGGCTCAGAGACTTCTAGAGGATTCCTTGGCTGCTTCTCGAGCACAGATACAACCGGTGCTGGAGGTGGTGCAGGAATTGTTACGGGCAGTACCCCTACCGAGGAAAGAGAGCCCCTCATTGGAGGCTATAGCCACTGGAGCTGTGCCTGGAAGCCTGGAGCCTGGACGGGTTAATTGGCTGCCTTGGGGCAAGTTAACAGAGCAAGACGACATTGAGGATTATCTGGGGACTTTTGAGCGGGTAGCATTGGCGGCTGCCTGGCCTCAAGAACAATGGACCATCAGACTGGCTCCCGCCCTGTCCGGGGAAGCCCTGGCAGCTTTTCGGAGCCTGTTGCCAGGGGACGTGGTGGATTATCAAAAGCTGAAAATGGCTATTTTGGACCGGTATGGGGTAAGCAGACAAACTTATCGCAGGCGCTTTCGGAGTTGGAGGTGGAGGGAGGGGGAGACTCCCGAAGGCCTTGGCCCAGAAGCTGATGGACTTGGCTATCAAATGGTTAGAGCCTGATAAGCGGGCAGTGACTCAGTTAATGCAGGATCTGGTGCTGGAGCAGTTTTAGAGGCTCTACCGGAGAGTATCAGGGTTAATTGATCAGGAAGGATGTGAGACTCTGGAAGAAGCTATCAAAGGCTTTGATACTTTCTGGAGTCACAATACTCTGAGGGGGGGAGAGGGTGTCTGGCGGGTGGTCGGGGTAAAATGTTCAAAGGATCTGGGTGGAGGGAGGAAGGTCCTAAGGAGGATGATAGAGTGTGCTACCGATGTGGGAAGTCGGGGACATCTGAGGAGGGACTGTAGGGCCAAGTTGGGGCTCATATCTCAGGTAACCCCCTCTAAGGAACCCCAGTTTACGCATTGGGTTAAGATAGGAGGGGTCTCGGTGGAAGGACTTTTGGACTCAGGAGCGGACCAGACCAATGTGCTCCCAGAAGTTGTGGGGGCAGATTGCCCGGAAAGGGGGGTCAGCAGGGTAAGAAGAGAGACCGGTCCGTGGCTATTCAGTGCATACACGGGGCCTCCTCAAGGTATCCGGTCCGGCTAGTAGACATACAGGACCAGGAGGGCCTTCAGTGGGTGTGGGTGGCTGTACTTCCTAGGCTTCCTCAGGATCTCATTTTAGGACGGGATTGGGCTCCATTCACATACTGCCTTGGGGTAAGCAAGCCTTGGTATCTACCTGGGCCCAGGAGAGGCAGGAGAAGGGAGCAGGAACTGTCCCTGGCGCAAGTATTTCCATTCCAGGGAGAGGTTATGGGGCGGGCCGGGGAAGACAAGGAAAGGCTCTCAGCAAAAGAAACGAGGTCAGGAGCAAAGGCGGCAGCATTGTCAAGAGCTCCTTCATCAGGGGAGGTTCCCAGGGGATACGGAACAGGTGTTAGAGAGATTCCCTGATTTTTCCAAAGAGCAAAAAGATGACCAGACATTGCAATATGCGTGGGAGCGGGTAGATCAAGAGGGAGAAACCAGCTTCCCTCGGTTGTTAGTGACAAGGGGTTGCTATATCGGCTGTCCTGTTTAGCAGGGGGGAAGGAACCTCAGAAACAGTTAGTAGTACCGAGGGGGTTTAGGAACCTGGTGTTACGGGTATCTCATGATCATATCTTAGGGGGTCACAAGGGGGCTCAGAATACTCTCCGGCAGGTATTAAACAGATTTTACTGGCCCGGGGTGTATAAAGAGGTGGAACAATTTTGCAGCTCCTGTAGTCAGTGTCAGAGCAAATACCGAACAGAGTGCCCCTACGACCCCTTCCCCGTATAGGGACTCCTATTACCCGTATGGCAATGGATATGATCGGGCCCATTGATAAGTCCCGAAGGGGGTATTCCTATATTCTAGTGATCATGGATATGGCCACAAGATACCCCTGGGCCGTGCCGCTTCGTACCACCTCAGCGAAAGTTATTGCGGCCCAGCTAATTCGGATCTTTTGTGAAGTGGGGTTTCCCAGGGAAATGATTACCGACCGGGGGACCAATTTCATGTCACGAACCCTGGCCCAGGTGTGGGAGGCTTTCGGAATACAGCATATTCGGAGACCGCAGCTTACCATCCTCAGACTAATGGCCTGTGGAGAGATTCAATAAAACCTGAAAAATGTTGTTGAGGAAAGGGTTAGGTTCCTCCCATGAGGAATGGGATCTATTGTTACCATTTGTTTTGTATGTGTGTAGGGAGAAATGTTCAGGCCTCTCTGGGCGTATCACCATTTGAATTGATGTATGGGAGATCACCCCGGGGAGTGTTGGATGTGTTAAGGGAGCAGTGGGTTCCTCCGGAAGAGGAGGATCGGGATGTAGTGAACTATCTAGTGAAGCTGAAGGAACGGTTGCATAAATTGAGCCGCGGGGCTCAGCAACACTGGGAGAGGAGTCAGGATTACCAGAAAGCCTATTATGACCGGAAAGGGGTGGAGAGGGCATTGAAGGTGGGGGACAAAGTCTTGATCATGATTTCAGACTCACCTCATAAGTTCGTGGGACGCTGGAGGGGTCCTGCGGTCATAGAAAAGAAGTTAGTCCAGTCACCTACTTAGTAAGGAATGAGCAGGGCCGGGAGCAGACCTATCATATAAATGTACTTAAACCTTGGCAAGAGCGAAGGGGACTATTTGGTCAGGCTAGGGGGGAAGCTGAGGAAGAATTAGGACCACAGATCACGGAGATATATAAGGCAGGAGAACCGCAGATTGCTACTACATTGCCAGGGAGTCAGCAGAAAGAGGTTCAGGCACTTGTGGAGGAGTTTCGGGATGTCCTGACTCCTTGCCCAGGGGAAACTCACCTTATCATGCATGATATCATCTCGGAGCCGGGCCGGGTGGTCAGACAGAGACCTTACCGTCTCTCACCCCAAAGAAACAAGAGGTGGTCCGACAGGTACAGGAGATGCTGGATTTTGGGGTCATTGAGGAATCTGTCAGTCCATGGTCGAGTCCTGTGGTGTTAGGGCCCAAATCCGATGGTACGTGGCGGTTTTGCATTGACTTTAGGCAAGTTAATGCGCTCTCGGATGCCGACGCCTATCCGATGCCACGTATTGATGAGCTTCTGGATCGCTTGGGTACTGCACGATATCTGTCCACCCTGGACTTGACCAAAGGGTATTGGCAGATCCCTCTGACTCAGGAGGCCAAGCCTAAGACAGCCTTCTCTACACCCATGGGGCTCTATCAATTTAAACGCATGCCGTTTGGGCTTAATTCAGCGGCAGCTTCCTGCCAGCGGTTGTTAGATCAGGTGTTAAGACCGCATCAGCAATATGCAGCGGCTTACCTGGACGATGTTATCATTCAGAGTGAGGATTGGCCCTCGCCTATTATAAGGGTGAGGGCGGTATTAGAGGCTTTTCGTCAAGCAGGTTTGACTTTGAACCCGCAAAAGTGTTGTTTTGGGCAGGAGAAGGTTAAATATTTGGGATACTGGGTGGGGAATGGTCAAATAACTCCGCTCTGGGATAAGGTAGCGAGTATCCAGGACTTTCCATACCCCAAAAATAAGAAGCAGTTAAGGAGCTTTTTGGGCCTAGTGGGGTACTATAGGAGGTTCATACCCCACTTTGCCTCCATTGCTACACCCCTCACTAATAAACTTCAGAAGGGGTCCCCCAATAGTCTACGATGGGAGGAGGAAGGGCTGCGGGTGTTCAATGAGTTGAGAGTGGCCCTGTGTCAGGAACCCCTGCTGAGAGCCGTGGATTTTGATAAGCCCTTTGTACTGCAAGCTGATGCCTCGGGGGTAGGTTTGGGGGCCGTGTTGTCTCAGGTACACGAGGGGCAGGAACATCCCCTGATGTACCTGAGCCGGAAACTGCTCCCCCATGAGGTCAGGTACTCAACCATAGAGAGAGAATGTTTAGCGATAAAATGGGCAGTGCAGATGTGCCATTACTATTTAGATGGTCGGAAATTTACTCTGATTACGGATCATGCGCCTTTGAGGTGGTTGGGCCAGATGAAAAATAGTAATGGTCGTCTCACGAGGTGGTATCTGGCTTTACAGCCCTATCAATTCGAGGTGGAGCATAGATCAGGCAAATTTCTGACAAATGCCGATGTTCTTTCGCGAATTGCCAGGCAGGCCAGGAGAAGACTGGCAATCGTTTGAGCAGGGGGGTGTTGTGAGCACTCTGGAGGGCTGGTGCGAGGGAAAGGGGATAGTGGGTCTTTCAGCCGGCATCATCCCCCGTTCATTCAGCCCAGTGAGGAGAACAGGGCGCCCTCTAGGATCAAACTGCCAGGGAAAGCGGTAATGCAGGAGAAAAACTACACTTCCCAGAAGCCAGTGCAGGGTCAGCTGAACTCCCAGGAGGGGGAGGGTGGAGTGACTGATTGGGAGATGAGGTCTGATCCTGGAGATGGGGAACAGCTGGTGGAGCTTGGGGAGGAGGAGATGGAGTGGAATAAAGAGGAGGTAGAAGGAGAAGGTAAGGAGGAGTGCATGGAGGTTGGAAGGTTTGCTCAAACTTCCTCAGGAAAGGTAAAGGCTTTGGTGGCGGGAGTGTGGCCCAAGCTGTGCATACTTGGAGAGGATAAAATAATCCAGTGGGGAAGCCACTGGTGGAAGAAGCTAACCCATAAACTATCTAAGGGTAGAAGATAGTGCTGATGAGGGGAGGCTACAATTGGGAGCAAGACAAAGGTTTATATTCTGAGTTACAATTGGGAGCAAGACAAAGGTTTATATTTTGAGTTAAGATTGGACTGTGTTAATAAGCTGAATGTGGAAAAACTGAACTGACTCTTGCATTCTTGAGGAAGTAACTGCTTGAAGATTAAAGCTGTATTAAAAGATGCTGAGAGAATAAAGACCTGTGGTTTTCAAGAACTATAAGACTGCTGGAGTTTGTGTGTCCCAGTTGTGAGCTGATCCTGGGCGCAGGTCAGCTGGGCAGCAGTTAAACTAGGCCAGAAGCAGTGCAGCAAGGCGGTGGTTGCAGCTCGTACCGGGGAAAAGCTAGCCAAGCTAAGCAGGGTCGACCCCGGCTCTCACCTGGAAGAGTGACCTGGTTACAAACCTTAACTTCCAAAGTCATCATGCAAATCCTTTTACTAAGCTGCGGTAAAAATTGGCCTTACGACAGCCATAAAAACCCTGATTTTCTATTTTTTTCCATTAATGGCTATGCACTAATGTTGAACTTGCCAACACCTATTTTGTAGGCAGTAAGGGTTCCTGTGTTATCCAGTTCACACACAATAATGTAGATGTACTAACTGATTAGCACCAGAATGCCCACCCCCTCCTCAAAAAAATTACAAAAAAATAGTTACCACGTAGTTAGTGTGTGCACATTCAAAAACTACTGCAAGACATCATAGCGCTTCCCATGATAGTCCATTTTTTGCTGCATTAGAAGTGCATTAGCAACTAACGCAATTTAGTAAAACGGTCCCTATGTATGCTAACCAGGCTTTTCCTTTCTCACTCCTTGATGTTTCTCTAGATTAGTCTCCTAATCTTCTTGAATTTATCTGGTTCAAAAAAAAAATAGCAAAAGGTAAAATGCTTACTCTGTGTGTACTATAAAAATTTTGGGACTTTATTCCAGGTCCTGCGCAGCCACCAGTTGCTTGATAAATCGTCCTGCCGAGAATGTACAACTTCCCAATAGCACAGATCTGAATAACCACCAGGTAATGGGCAAAGAATAAAGCCCAAGCTAGAAACAGATTTATTTTATTTCTGATCATGTTTATTTATGGTATTTCTTATGTGCCCTACTCACAATAAAAGATGTAACTCAAGCAAACTAAACTAGGCAGTACATAGCAACAGAAAAGTGAAACAAATAATAATGAGATACTGACCTAAGATAATGAACAATTTAAAATGATAAGTCTTTAGCAGAAATTCAAAAGTGGGCAGATATGATAAGCCCTGTATTCAGACAGACACTTGTCCTATCAGAAGAGATATAACCAAGAGAAAGCATGAAAGTGAGACAACACAGCTTATTTTGCATGAGGCAAATTGAGGAAGGTGTGACGCTAACAGCATAGGGATGCTGCATGAGAGAAATCGGGTTGCCAACCAGCCAGAAGTTGGCCAACCTGCCGGATTTCCCAAAGGAAGACTGGCAGCCAGCAAGGCAGAAACCAAACAATGCTGGTGCAGGTTTGCACCCACTTCCACCCTCCTCCAGCAGTAGCGCGCCATACAAAAAACAAGAAGCAAGCACAAGGCATGCCTTAAGATGTCAAAGGTGGTGGGACTTGTCAGCAACCGCCTTAGCATGCACATGGGTTCAAAGCAGGCTCTTATACTCCTTTCTGGGTTTGTTGTTTTTTTGTTAAGCACTACTGCAGATCCTGGACCTAGGGTAACCATGGAAGAGGCTGACCCACTGGTGGAGAAAATATAGGCTGGACATGGTGGGGCCAAAGGAGAAGGAATTCACTAAGTATTGGAAATATTGTGACAGACAGAAGGGAGTTGTTACAGTCAGACATGGTTGAGGGGGGGAAACAGGGAACAGAGGGGATATGGATTGGGCAGGAGTAAACAGAGGGAAGACCAGAGGGAGATAGGGACATGCTGGACCTGGGGTTTCGGGAACACACTGAATGGGGGAAGAGAGAAAGGGGAGATGCTGATAAGGAGGAGGAAACAGGGAGATATTTGAGGTGGAGAGAAGACAGAGAAAGTGAAGAATAAGAGGCTAGGGAAGGAGATGAGAAATGGGAGGGCTGAGGTGAGGGAAAGAGATGGAAAGCTGTAGGTGGATGCAGCAAAAAGACAGAGTTTGAGCAGCTGGTAAAAAGAAGTCAAATCTGGATAGAGAAGCAGAAAAATAATGCTAGAAGGAAGCGATCAATACTAGATATCAATGTTAAGGAAGAAGTGAAAACAGGAGGAGAGAGAAAAATGTGCAAATAGACATGACAAGAAGACCTTGGAAACAGAGTTAAGACAAGAATGATGTGGAAAGCAAAAACAATAATTGGAACCAACACACTCAGAAAAATAAAATAGCCAGACAAGAAAAGTAGAAAAATAATTTTAATTTTCTGTTTAGTGATTGGAATAAGTCAGTTTATGGAATATAATATGCCCGAGCCAATGTTAGACATGGCTGCAGCTCAGGCAGAAATTTGTGGGGGAGGAGGAAACTCCAATGCCTGCTAAGTAGGGTGTGTCTTTTTTTTTTGTTACATTTGTACCCCGCGCTTTCCCAGTCATGGCAGGCTCAATGCGGCTTACATATTGTATACAGGTACTTATTTGTACCTGGGGCAATGGAGGGTTAAGTGACTTGCCCAGAGTCACAAGGAGCTGCCTGTGCCTGAAGTGGGAATCAAACTCAGTTCCTCAGTTCCCCAGGACCAAAGTCCACCACACTAACCACTAGGCCACTCCTCCATGTAGCTTCATGCAGGCTTGGGACTCTCTCTCTCTTACTTGGGGATCCAGGGGCTGTTGTCCTGATTATATCCTGCCCTAACATCGGCAATGACACCTGCAATTCACATATTTTGCCCAATAGTCTTGGAGTTTTGGTTTCATTTTTTGTCTAAATATTTCTATTTTTAGTTCGTGGTAACCAATTCTGTATTTGGTGAGGGTCTGTCTGTGTTGTGTTTTACCAAACTGCGGCAAAAGGGGGACAGTGCTGGCGTTGGAACATGTTTTACATGCTCACCAAGATCCCCTTTTAACGCAGCTGGTAAAAGGGAAGTCTTGCTTTCCGACAGAAAATGGCCGGGCAGCAAGTAAAGCACTTGCCAAACTGCCATTTCAGGGAGAAGCCCTTACTGCCACCCACTGAGGTGACAGTAAGGGCTCCCGCGTTAACGCAGCACTGCCCGATTACCACCGGGTACACTATAATACATTTTTGTAGCACCAGAATGATGGCGCGCTAGGGGTGTGAAGTAATGCTGGGCTGCTCCAGTAGCCCAGCAGTACTTCTTGTATAGTGAGCGGTAAGCCTGCGTTGGGCTTACCGCTGCTTAGTAAAAGGGGCCCTATTTAAGCAAAGACATATTCTGTTATCATGAAATTGCCATGTAATTATCTGTAGTAATCTGGCTTGTTCGTTTTTCTCAACAGGTGTACTGATGTTCTAGGGTTCACTACAATATTTATGGTTTTGCCTTTTCCTAGGTAGGGTCCATGTGTGAGTTTCGGAAGTTAGTACTGGTATGACAGATTTGCACTACGTCCTAAGTGACTTTTTTGTAGAGCTTATATCTTCACAATATGCATGTTACTTAGTGAAGAGGTCCAGAATAGATTAACATTATTAGTAAGTTGTGTATTTGAACAGGACCTTAACCTGATTATGTGCCTTTACTTTAAAAATTGTACAAGTCTGTATGTGGGACAGAGAATCTGGATATATCCTAATGTATTTCACTCAACTCAGGAGTGGTGTAAGTTGTTTTTTCCATGAGACAAGAGACTTTGTCCCTGGGGACTAAATGTTTTCTTCATTATCCTTGCAAATGTTTGATTTATTTTGCTTGGGTTAAATAATTTTTCTATGTTCCAGAATAGTTAAGATCTTTTTTTTATTTAAAGAAAGCGTCAAATCCACCTGCTAATCTTATACCTTCTTTAGGGGTCCTGCAGTAGTGTGGGCGCACCATTTTGGTGGGCGCTGGGCCACTTTTTACCATGGCTGGGAAAAAGGCCATTTTTAATGGGCCAGGAAATGGGCATATAGAAAAATTAAAACTAGCACACGCCTATTTACGGCTCGAGCCCTTAATGCCAGCCATTGACCTAGCAGCAAGGGCTCACGCACTACCCACACAGTAACCATGCAGCTTGTGCCAACATGGCCACAAAGCCAATTACTGCTGGGAACACCCCCCACAGTAGAAAAGAGAAAAATATTTTCTACCGCGGGATTCAGCATGCACCAAACTTGGAATTACCGCCAGGTGCACGCGCTACCCCAGCTGTAGTGCCAATTTGTCACGTGCTACCTGCACCCTCCTGCAGCTTTGTAAAAGGACCCCTTAGAGACTGAAAAATAGAAGGGAAAAAAATGTTACATTAAGCCTTGAGGATTTTTTTCCTTGTTTAAAACTGCACTTTGTTCTATCGCCGCATCCCAATAGAATTGTGCTCTAATGTGATTGGGAAAATATAATTTTTCTTTTTCCTTGTATGATCCTAATTTCTTTGTTGTTAAATTATCAGAATTTCTGTACACAAGTAAATACTCATTAATTTCAAAATTTCCAGAAATATAATATTTTGAAACTTTAAAAAAAAAACCCAAACAAACAAAAAAAAACAAATATGCCTGGTGTTGAGACGACATTAGAAACTGAAATTATTTTGGTATGGTTTTATGGGAAAATATTCTAGCTATGCTCTACACCCATTCTTGAGAGAAAGATTGGGACTTCTGTGAATGCAGAATATACATTTAGATTTAACACCATATGGGGGGAGGCATGTATGTGTTGAGGACTAAAGGCCAAGACTGTGGCTCAATGGGGCCTGAGGTGTGCAATCCCTTTACCTCTCCCCCTCCACCCCCCACCCCCTTTGCCACTGTGGCCTGCAGGTGCTAAAGCCTGACTGATGCCTTCACTGCAGTTAATTCTTTGGGTGGGGGTGAGGTGGGACAGAGCATGTGAGGCAGAAAGTAGCATCAAGAAGAATTAAGAATAGTGAGAACACTATATCAATTACTGCATGCTTGCAAGGAAAACTGTACAATTATACTTCTTCAGGTTTCTGGTTTCAGCAAGTAAATTCTCCTGCATCTTCTGTGCAAACGTGTTTCGTTTGCTTCACCTCTTGCCTATTGTGCACAAATTCAATATACATGACTTCAGAATCTACAGTTTCCACCTTACTCCATTTTTTTCCAAAACATTCTAGGCCAGAGTCATTACACAATATAGCTGCAATTTCTCATAAAAAGCAGAGCTGCTTGTCTATGGATGCACTAGGAAAAACAAGAATAGATCTGCTTATCTAAAAAATGAAGACAGCTGGCAACCTGCTTACAGGTCAATCATAGTGCAACACTAGGCTCTTATATAACAAACTTTACTTACTGTCTATTTTTAAGACTCTGTTCCCTTCAGAATAATCACACTACAAAGTTCAGACCCTCAACTGTGCCAAAGCTTTTCTGAGCTGCTAAAAAGGATTATACATGCCTCCACGCACTTGCATGATCATTCTTTTACCTCCAAGGCTTGGTAAAAACTCCATGCTAGCTGCTTAACATGGGAAGGGCAGATCATGAGCCCCCTACCCAGGTCTTCCTTAAAGATGCACTGGTGGTCTAGGGCAGGGAAAACAAGAGCAATCCCCAGTCATTTCTGCCCGTGCTGACTTCAGGTTCAAAATGGCAGCCTCGACTACTGCTAGAGGTTGTGGATCGCCCCAGCTGCGGCGGGCGCCTCTCCCCCCCCCCCCCCCCCCCCCCGCCTCACCCCGGCCTCCTCTCCCCGGGGCGGGGGGGAAGGGCGGCGGGCGGGCCGGCGCCTAGCAGCCGGCTTAGAACTGGTGCGGACCGAGGGAATCCGACTGTTTAATTAATTTTGAACCTGGAGTCAGCACAGGCAGGAGTGACTGGGGATTGCTCCTGCCTGCCCTACCCTAGACCACCAGATAATCCTTAAGGGGCCCAGAGAGGCCTACAGAGAGGGTAGGGGGTCTTCAGGAGGGGGGGATGCTCTTGCAGAAGAGCTTTGGGAGTGGGTGGATACTCCAGAGGGGCTGACAAAGTTAACTCCCTCTCATATATTCAGCCTGCTACCAAAGTGGTAGGTTTAATATCACCACTATCTGGTTAGCTGTGGTATTGCACTGTCCATGATCATGATTAAAAATATGATTAATTGTGATAAAAATGTTTAATCAGGCAATTAATCATGCTTAACATTTTGGATTGAACAGCTGTAGTATAAGAAATCTGGACTAGAGGATATAAAGTTGCAAAGGGTATCACAGATGGAATATTACAATTTACTGGATTGTTGATTAGTTTGGCTTGTTGATTTTGCTAAATTAGAAGTGGAGACATCCTGAACTCCTTTCTCAGAGTTCTCCCTCAGGCAAGCACCATGAAAGAGGGAGTGATAGTATTTTCAAATAGGGAAAATATTTCTAATAGTGAAAGTAGGAGCTCAACCTGAACTCAAAAGACCATCAGGTGGTGGTGCTTAACATAAGAAAAGGCAGAGTGAGATCACGTAAAATTCAGAATCCTGGACTCCAGTGGTACAAATGTTAAAATAAGGGTATGTTTTTAAAATGTAGACATTTAGATTCATCAGTGAATTCATGCAATCTTTGCACATCTCACTTAACCCACCCCACCCTCTTCCTGTGAGACTGTCATTGGAATGCTTTTGTGTTTCACTTGTATATTCTGATATTTGTCAACATCTGCTCATTTCTAATCTGAAGAAGGGTTACCTTCGAAAGCTAATCAAAATATGTATTTAAGTCCAATAAAAAAGGTATCATCTAATTTTCTTCCCTATGTTTTGTTTTATTTCTATTTATTATACATCAAAGCAAAAACTAAACCTTTGTGGAAATGAATATATACTTTTGAAATAGTTGTGCCTGAAAGTCAGTAACTGCTTGTGAATTTTCAGAACAGATTCAATAATTTTTTGCATTTATTGAACCCTGTGCAGAAGGTTAAAAGTTGAGTTATCAGTTTTAAAATGTGGCATTGTAATGAGGAGAGCAGAGAAATTATATATCGATAGTGAACAGGTGTCTCTGAAAAGATCTGGACTCTTGTACCATGCACTTTTCCTATATTACATAGACAGGACTCATGTTGTTAACATTCATTAATTTTTCACTATGAGGCACAACGGCAAAACCGAAAAAAGTCTGATCTCAGGTTACCTACTTATCTAGCTTGCCACGTTTGATGGATCAACCTAGGCCTAAACAATGACCAGTGCTAGATTTTGGGCTGGACAGTGACCAGGAGGTCACCTCAGTCTTCTTCAATACAAAAATCTATAATGTAATTGTTGAACATAAGCTACAATATTTAACGTAATTCATTTTGGGAGCTAATCAGGGATTGGAAATAAAGCTTGGTAAATAAATTTGAAGAAGAATGCTGAGATTTGGTGACTAACACCTATGTTTACTAAGGTGTGCTATAGGCGTGTTAGCATTGTTAACGCACATTAATGGTTAACGGGTGTTAAACGCATTAGCATTTAACACGCCTTAACTTTAAAAACGCTAACGCACCTTAGTAAACATACCCCTAAGATTGATAATATGATTTAAAATCTGAAATGGAGCTATGCATATTACTGTGATATCTGCTTTAATTAATATTAATTTTTCAGAAACAAAATGAGAATCAGATAAATGGAAAGAGTAGGATATGTTTTAATTGGAACTGTGAGAGAAAAAATGACAACCTTATTAGCTCAGGACATAGAAATTGCATTTCATCATTTACTGCAAATAGAAGACCTATATGGAATCAGCAGAGCTAAAAGAGGTCTCCCTTGAGCAATTATGTTCTCTCAGAAGCAAGTTACTGATAGTGTCATGAAAATCAAAATCATACAGATTCTAATAAGTTGATAGTAAGTAACACTGGTGGTTTCCTCTTATGAAGGGGCTAATAAAGACCTTATGATGAACATAATTAAGAGGAAAAAAATGTTAATGTATGCTGAGAAAAGGGTACATATAATTCCAAGCCTTGTCTAGAATACTCAAAAAGATTTTTGTAGAATAAAAGGTGACACTGCAGTAGTGTACCTTACAAAGGTGAAAGTAATTGTGGTCTTAAAGAAAAGTCTTTTTTTTTTTTTTGTGAGTTGCTCTCTATCTTGTTCCCTGCATCTTTTAACACCCTCCCAAATAACATGGCCAGGTAGCTCTGGGAACCCTTGACGAATTGAGGGGTTGACTCCTCTAAGACTTCAGCACAACTCTTTGGTTGACAGGGGCTACCACTGTAATACCAGCGGAGCATTCCTTCCTGAGATCTCAATAGTACACCCAGGCCTGATTGTTCTTAATGAATGGGGGATCTTATGCATAATGTGATGAAGAGATTAAGACTAGAGATGAGTCACTGACCGTTGTTATATATATTGTAACCCGCTTAGGTGATAGGTCGGCTATAATTGCAATAAATAAATAGAATAAATATGCTTTGCCCAGCACTACAGAATAAACCACAAGGCAGGCCCAAAATGTAGGTAAACATAAAATGACAAACAAAAAATACAAATACTGAGACATTAAAATGACAAAATTTTTTCCCATTTTTTATTTTTAACTCTAACCAGCAAATGCTTCCTGAAATAAAAAAAAAATTTAACCTGAAAATGGAACTTCCTGCATACTAGGGGCTAGGTTTACTAAGCAGCGCTATGGGCGCGCTAGCATTTT
The DNA here is from genome assembly GCF_901765095.1 of Microcaecilia unicolor. NCBI lineage: Eukaryota > Metazoa > Chordata > Amphibia > Gymnophiona > Siphonopidae > Microcaecilia > Microcaecilia unicolor. Next base: position 236,459,349 of record NC_044032.1, on the reverse strand, counting down.
TAACATGCGTAAATGGTGTACATGCGCCCATAGAAATGTATATGCGCGTTAGCGTTTAACACACCTTTAATATACAGGCACGTTAAAAATGATAACGCACCTTAGTAAACATCTAAACATATCCCTAGATGCAAAAATTAATACACAGTGCCAATTGTTAAATATTCCCAGTATATTCCTATACAGTTACCACACAGAATAATTCTTTACCATGTATTAAATGTATTCACAGGTAGTGTGAATGCCCTTGGAGGCAGTAAGTGCATGTAGATAAAGTGCAACAGTGACGCTGCGTGCTAATCTACACGGTAAAATTATGACTTACCTGCTGATAATTTTCTTTCCTTTAGTAGCAGCAGATGAATCCAAGAACTGGTGGGTTGTGTCCATCTACCAGCAGGTGGAGATAGAGATTACAAAGCCGAAGGCAGTGATCCCAGTCGGCCAGCTCCTCCTTCACCTCAGCACATGTCTCATCACCAAAAAGAATCAGACAAGAAACCAGGAAGCCTTCCTCACCAACCACACAAAACAGAAACCACAACTGTGATGGAGTCATCTTCAGTGGTTTCTGTTCTCTTTCCTCTTCTCCTTTTTTTTTTTTTTGAAACTAAAGACCAGAACAAGAACAGATAGGCAAAACAAGCGCAGCTGACAAAGGGGGGGGAACCTGGATTCATGTGCTGCTACTAAAGGAAAGAAAATTATCAGCAGGTAAGACATAATTCTACCTTCCTTAGCATATGCAGCAGATGAATCCAAGAACTGGTGGGATGTACCAAAGCAATCCCTAAGTAGGGTGGGAAGTCGCCGCTCCCCGAGACAGAACCGCCGCTGCAAAGGATGCATCTGAATAGTGAAAGCACACCCGTTCCACCCAAGTAGTAGATAGCAAACTCGTGAAATGAGCCTGGAATGCCACCGGCGGGATGCAATCTTTCCAAAAAATCCACAAATTATCTGCAATCCAACAAGAAAAAAATCAGATCAGACCAGAGGTTGCCGTCCCACAGCAAGAACCAGCGACAAAGAGAAAGAGAAGATCTGAATGCTGAAAAACATGCAACATCTGCAAATACCAGAGAGCCCTCTGAACAACCAGAAGACGAAGTGCCGTGTACTCCATGTGAAAATCCCCCTCCCGAAAGAAGGGAAGAGAGAGAGACTGAAAAAGAAAAGCCAAACCACAGCCGGAAAAGAAAGAAGGAACCGAAAGCAAGGTCACTCCAGACTCAGCAAATTGCAGAAAAAACAGCTTGGAATGGCTGCACTAAAAATTCAGACACTCTGTGTGCCGAAGAATTGGCGACCAAGAACACTGCTTGTAAGTTCCTAAGTGAAGCATTCTGCAAAGGAACAAAAGGAGTCCGAAGCAATGCTCGGTAGACAAGGAACCCCAAGCTAGACTCAGAGAATACGAACGAGGTTTCAGGGAGAAGAAGGTCGCAGCAGCGGAGGAGCAAAGCACTCTGCAAGAAATGCACCTCTCCGAGTACAAGGCCAGGCCCTTCTGCAACCCATCTTGCAGAAAGAACTCAATCACTGAGGAACAGACGCCCACAATGAAGACCAAGCGTGGGTCACAACCAGCCACAAAAAATCCTCAACACCTGAGAATACGTGGTTGCAGTGGACCATGGACCACATACAAGATCGCAACAGAACAGTAACCACAGCGTCCAACCAGGCCATAAGACCAAAGCGAGAGGGATCATTCACTCAGGAGCGGACCCAGAATGAACAGCCCGGAGTCAAGCAGATCCAAAACAAAGGCAGCACCAGGAGCCTCACCACATCCACATACCAAGGGTGCCATGGTTAATCCGGAGCTACCAGAATGACTCGACCCCGGTGGAGAGCGATCTGAAAAGCACTCGGCCACAGAGAGGCCACGGAGGAAACACTATCGAAGAACGTCCTCCGGCCAAGGATGCAATAGAACAACCAGCCCTGCCGAATCACGTTCTCTCCGATGACAGAAGAAAGAAGGCACGTGGGCGTCCAGCCGGGACGCCATCAGATCTACTTACGGAGCTCTCTACCTGAGGCCATGTTGAAGAAGCACTGGTGCGGAATAACCATTCTGCCAAGACCAGAAGATGGCAGAAAAGAGAACTCACCGTAGGAAAAGCCTGCAAAGTGGGCCGCATAGAAACGGAACAAGAGATCCTCTGCCCATTCCATGAGGGCAACAAGCCCTGATGGCCACAGTCTGACTCCGAGTCCCACTCTATCGAAGAAGCAGCCACCGCCTCATCTTCTCCGAGAGCAGAAGCACTGCCTAGCCCGCAACGTGTCCTGAAGTGCTAGAAGACGAGCAGCACCAAAAGCAGGTCCAGGTAGGGGAGACGGCACAAGCACCACATGGACTACAATGTGTCCTGAAAGGCTAGAAGACGAACAGCACCAAAAGCAGATCCAGGCGGGAGATCGGCTACACTGTCCCCAGTGCAATCCACCACCCCGGAGATGGAAGGAGGTGACAAAGGGCTTTCTAGTCCGAGAGACTCGCATCCGTGACCACCACCATCCACTGCGGAGGCGCCAAGGCATCACTTCCATAGGGAGGAATTGCAAAGCCACCAGTTCATGCGCTGGCATACCGAGAACAGCCACGGAAGACACTGCTGACACTCCTGGAACACAGGAGACCACCCGTCGAGAAGCAAGAGCTGTACATGTTGTCTATGAGCACCGCCCACAGCACTACCTCCAAAGTGTCCGCCACAGAGCCCAAGACATGAATGCATAGCCAGGCCTGAGGACTCAGCGCCCTGAGCAGACTGCGCACCCAAGTCTGAACCTAGATCCTTAGTCAAGAAAAAAATTGTACCAGAGCTGTCTGGACTGGGACAAGGTGGCTCATTTGAAGGGTGACCACCCAGCTCCCTAAGGGAGAAGTGTCCGAGAACAAAACTAGAAGAGCAGAGCTGCTGTGGGAAACCACCACTGCTAATCTTTGGCACTGTAGCCCAGGGGCGTATCTGAACTGCGGCAGTAGGGGGGGCCAGGGCCAGAGAGGGGGGGCACATTATAGCCCCCCCCCCCCCGCCGCCGCCGCCGCCATTGCCGATCCCCCTCCCCCCAGCCGCTGCCATTGCTAACCCTCCCCCTCCGTTGCTCGCCTACCTTCGCTGGCGGGGGACCCCAACCCCCGCCAGTCGAGGTCCGCGTCCTCCTGCCGCTGCCGGCTGCCTTTGGTCCTTTCATTCTTCCATTGAAGCTGGCGACGACGAAAAAGTTTCTTTTGAATCTGACGTCGCTGCACGTTGCACGTTGTACGTGCAGGACGTCAGACTCAGAAACAATTTCTGAGTCTGACGTCCTGCACGTACAACGTGCAGCAACGTCAGACTCAAAAGAAACTTTCGTCGGCGCCAGCTTCAATGGAAGAATTAAAGGACCAAAGGCAGCCGGCAGCGGCAGGAGGACGCGGACCTCGGCTGGCGGGGGTTGGGGTCCCCCGCCAGCGAAGGTAGGCGAGCAACGGAGGGGGAGGGTTGGCAGCGGTAGGGGGGTCCAGGGCGAAATCTGCGGGGGCCCAGGCCCCTGAGGCCCCACGCAGATACGCCCCTGCTGTAGCCTAGTGTAAACTGTCCCAGCTATGGAAAGAACTGCTTGCCAAGGCAAGCAATATGAGAGAGGGAAGTAAAATATGCCCCATAAAAAAGCTGAGGGCCACAGTTTCTAATATGAGTGGAGGAGTGGCCTAGTGGTTAGGGTGGTGGACTTTGGTCCTGGGGAACTGAGTTCGATTCCTGGCACAGGCAGCTCCTTGTGACTCTGGGCAAGTCACTTAACCCTCCATTGCCTGCCGCATTGAGCCTGCCATGAGTTGGAAAGCGTGGGGTACAAATGTAACAAAAAAAAAAAATGATGCACAAACCAGCCTTAAACCTGTGATCTTCAGGCTGAAAGCCAACAATCTTCCAGAAAAACATAACTATTTTGCTGAAGCTACTGCACCTGGAGCAAAAGCCCCCATGACAACAGCACTGAGGTTCCATGGTTACCATGGAGTCCAGAGCACTAGCCCCAGAAAAATAACAATATGTAACATTTCCCACAGAAACCAGGAGCCAAAGGCACTAAGCCTAGAAACTCCCACTTGTAATTGTAAAGGAGCAAAAGGTAGAGAGAAAAAATAGAAAACCTACTGCACCTGGTATTCCTTCCCAGGCAGTCTCCTATCCAAGTAGAAACCAGCCAGGCCCAACCCTGTTGAGCTTCCAAGATCAGAGATCAGGCACACTCAGGGTGGTAGTGTGCTCATAGGCAATGCCTGTACTGCCAGGATAAAACAAGTTTCACAAAGGAAGGAGGGAAACTTCCAAGCTGTTCAAGCAACTGCCCTCAGAGAAAAACTGAGGGGCAGAAAAGTCTGTAAATAAAAACACTAAATAGGCCATTTCGGCAGCCCAACATAAAAAGAGCCCTGCTCCAATGCTGTTCACTGTTTCCCACACCAGGAACAGCCTTAGCCAACGCAGGAACTATAAGAAAATCTAAACTCACCGCTCACTAAACCAGAAGAATTGCTGGGCTACCGCAGAAGTCAGGCAGTAGTTCCCACCCTCAGCACACGCCATTTCTGGCCCTACAAAAATATTTTTATTTTTGTAACACTGGTGTTTACCCGGCAGTAATCAGGCAGTGCCGCATGCTGCCCAGTTTCCACCAGGTTAGCGCAGGAGCCCTTACCACCACCTCAATGGGTGGCGGTTAAGTGCTCACCCCTGTAATAGACACTCAGCTAGTGCTTCACTTACCACACGGCTATTTCTAAAAAAAAAAAAAAAACAGCCTTTTACCAGCTATAGTAAAAGGGGGCCTCAGCACACATCAAAAACATGCGCTGATGCCAACGCAGGCTCCCTTTTGCCACAGCTTAGTAAAAGGACCCCCATATGAACAGTATTGTGCAGTTTAAATCATTAAGGGCCCCTTTTACTAAACCAAGAAACCGATTCCAATGCGGCAAATGCGATAAATGTGTCAAATTCTCCATGCTGGGAATCACTAGCATGGTTTAGTAAAAGGGGCACAAAGCAAACAGCGTCTGTCTAATTGTGGGCCAGATTGGAGGAGTAAAGGCAGCACCACAAATTATCTGTTTAGGGGTGCTACTCAGCCACTAAATGGAAAATATATCCATTTTATTTATTTATTTGATATTTGATTTGATTTGTAATGCCACAGCAGCTTACATAAATACTGCAACATATAAACAAATAATGAATTCTTTCAAAAAGGCGGTAAATAAATCCTAATACATAAATAAATAAATCAATAAATAAACCAAATGGATTATATGAGTAATTCTATATATAAACCACAAAAGCAAAATTAAATTAAATTGTACAATAAAGGTCATCAAAGTAACTAAAAGTCAACCAATTCCCAATGCTGATCACACGTCTGGGAAGACTAAGTTAAAGAACAAAATTTGCTTCACTCTGTAGGTATTGTGCTAATGAGTACCTTAACAAGGGTGCTAGAAAAAAGAATGTCAAGTGTCTAGTAAAATCAAGCCGTGCCCTGAAAAGAGGTGGAACTACAAGATGATGTGGGCTCTGAGATCACAGGGAGTGGCCTAGTATATACGGAATCAACTGTCTGGACATGTAAAGTGGTAAACCTGAACAATAAAGCCTTGTATGTCAAAATCACTACCATAAACTTTATGCCATATTTTATAGGTAACTCCAATGACAATTTTCATTGATAGTCTTCTCTGGTACCACACTTAAAATCACTACTCAACTTCCGGTTCCCAGAAATGTTCACTTAATATATAATGTAGATATCATGTGTATGTATATATATATATATATATATATATATATATATATATAAACTAATAGTGTCTTACACATCTAAAAAGATGAGTATGGATTAAATCAAAGCAATATAATTAACGTATAAGAATACATAAAATTGAATTCCCAATGAAGAGATGGGTGCTAGATCCATTACTATGTTCAATTTCTAGTAATGAGCACCGCTGAGGACACTATTAGTTAAGTTAAGTGAACATTTCTGGGAACCAGAAGTTGAGTAGAGATATTTTATAGGTAGCCATTGTACCGCCTTCAAAAAGGGTGTAATATGCCCCATTTTAGATGACCCCATAATAATCTTATAGCAGCGATTGAACTGTTTGAAGAAGATGTAACGAGTACTTTGAAGGTCCATTAAATAATGTTTAAATGCCCCCTCTTGTAGACCTCCTTCTGACTCTTTCCCACGGGGGACTAAAGGTACTTATTTCATATAACAGGTTCTGTATAGTTTCTCTGACCTCCATTGTCACCCAATCACAAGGGGGTCTGTTCTGGGGTGGCATTAGGAGCCGTAATTGAAAACTAATTCCCATAACTACTGCTTTCTGTCTTTCTGGATCTAGGTATACTCTGGGCCATTTATGTTCCCATATAAGACCTATTAAAAATCTGTCTAAGTTTCTCCAAAGACTGAGTGTCACTTGTATGTGATCTGCCTTGTAGGCTAAATAAATGTAAGGTAAAGAGAAGATAGAATCAATAAAATAGAGGCAGAGATAGGTTCAAATAGATAGGTACATTTTATTTCTTACCCAAAGACAAGTCTTCAAGTTGGTACAAATACAGACATCAAACAGATTCTGGGTTCATCTGCACAGGGCCCTGCGTTGGGGAAGACTCCGACACTAAGGCAAAATCTCCCCTCTTTTATACACAAACCTCTCCATAGAAGTAAATGGTGAGATACCTTGCTCTCAATTTCTGAGATGATACTTTCCCACGCGGTCTTATCAGCATGTTTTGGGAACAAGTTCTTTTTCTCATCTCACGGTCGAGATGCCAGTTTCACATCTCCCTGTCGCAATACTTTTCACACCATCTTATGAACTCTGTATGACCTCTGTATTATTTTATACAAAAATTATAAGCTCCATTTTATTCATCTGATCCATCATTCTTTCATTACAAGTGCTGTATTTGATTTAAAAATTGTACCAATTTGTGGCAGGACTCATTGTTCAGACCTGCTTTTTTCAGATTCTCAAATATTAAATCATTTACTTGTTGTTTGGCCTAGTCAGTACTTTTTCAGTTGTTTTAGGCTTCATAGCTTTGGCCATCACTATTCCAATGGTAGCCTTAAAGCCAGGCCATATATTAACAATAATGAATTGGCATAATCCAATCTACTAGTGATCAAGGCATACATCAAGGACTGAGTGAAGGATAATTTAAAAAAGAACAAACTGATCTAATAAGGCACAGATAATAGAGACATTTTTTTTTACTACAGAAGAAAAATGAGCTGTAAAGGACAGTTGAGAGTCAAACACAATGCCAAAGATTTTTAAAGAAGGTTATAACTGAACAGGATGACTGTTAGGCTAGGTAATATATGAGGCAATACTAGCACATCAGAAATCCGCTTCACCTGAGACTTTGATGGTTGAGCCAATGATCCACAAACCATGTAACAACAGCCTCAAGCCCAGAATTAAATGATGATAGCTCAGGATTTTTTGGATCAAAATATCCTATAAACTGGATATCATCTGCAAATAAACAGGCACAGATACCCAAAGTCTGAATCAAGGGCTCATGAACAAAATAAAGAGAGTAGTGGAAATAATACAGATCATTGTGGGACACCACATGTGAATGGGTAAATAGTAATTTCTGATTTAAAGGTAATATGAAAAGATTGACCATTGAGCAAAGTATGGAAGCATTCAAGGACACTACGAAGACCAATGTTCTTGAAATGCTGAAGAAGCAGCCTGTGTGAACTACAAGATTAAAAAAAAAACTGCAAACAAGTCCGGGGACAAAATAAGAGTCAACCTGCCAAGTCAAGGGACTCATGCAAATCACTTAGCATGGCAATGACAATTGTTTCCATACTATGGTAGTTTCAGAAGCCTGATTTACAGGCCTAAACTAAGTAGACAGAGCTGCCATGATCACTGGTTGATCCCTTTATTCAGTATTGCTGCCCTCTTGATGGTCTGAGCTTACACTGTAGGTACCCTTTAGAAGCTAAGGGGACTATGAGAGGCATGGCTGTAGACTCGTGCTTTAAGAGGCGTGCCATTTAGGAGCCCCCTCAGGAGCGTTTGTATGATGTAAGGTGATTTGTTCAAGTCAATAAAGGAGAAGCGAAAGACCAGACCCAAGTTACATGTTTAAGTTTACTAAAATTTTATGAATCGCCTTTTTTTAACACTAAATCAAAGCGATGTACGTAAAAAATAAAACAATAATAAAAGAACGCCATTAATTGATAGAAAAGGTCAAACTCGTATCAAGAACACACTCATCAAACAACAGTATACCCGATTGCCAAGTAGTGCAAGAGACAGCAGCATAGAGACTTAAGGACAATCATGTTTACCCCCTCCCAGGTACTTGAGCCACTGTACAAAAGGCTCATGGTTCCAGTCCTTATATGGAGAATAGTATCCTCCTTAGCACAGACCGTAGAAGTCTGCCCAGTACTAGCCCCACCTCCCAATCTCCACTAAGCTTCTGAGGATCCATTCCTTCTGAACAGGATTCCTTTATGTTTATCCCACGCATTTTTGAATTCCGTTACCGTTTTCATCTCCACCACCTTCCACAGGAGGGCATTCCAAGTATCCACCACGCTCTCCGTGAAACAATACTTCCTGACATTTTTCTTGAATCTGCCCCCCTTCATGTGGCAGAATGGCTTTAGCGGCTGGCTGCAGGACCTCACAAAAGGTGGCGCACACAGGTTGCAGGTAAAAGTCAAAGCACTTTATGTACACAAGGGAAATAATCAGGCCTGGTTCCTCACGTGCTTAGTACTTCTAATAAAGTCTCTTCATGCACTGTTCCAGTTTCCGTAGCCTGTCCCTGACATGGCTACACACTTCAATATGCAATAACTTCCTCTAGCATAATCAGTTCCAATAGCCAAGGGATAATCTGCCTACCTTGGCAGTCTTCAGTTAACTCTCACAAAATCCCTGAAGGCATATACTTAAGGCTCCCTACAACACAGGGTGCAAGTGTTTCAGCTAGGGAAACTCCTCTTCCCTGGAACTCCCCCTCAGGTACTGCAACAACCAAGCCAGAACATCCTTCCTCGGGGCCTTCCTTCTTCTGTTCTGCCAGAAGGATTTTCTGCCTAGATACAAATCAAGGTGAGGTAAAGTAGCACATATGAGTTTATCTTGTTGGGCAGACTGGATGGACCATACAGGTCTTTTTCTGCCGTCACCTACTATGTTACTAAGATCTAGTGGTAGAGCCCCCTACTCCATAAGAACATAAGAGTTGCCCTACTGGGTAAGACCAAGGGTCCATCTAGCCCAGTATCCTGTTCCCAGCAGGGGCCAGTCCAGGTTCCAAGTACCTAGCAGAGTCCCAAAACATAGCAAAAATCCATGCTAGGGATAAGCAGTGGCTTTCCCTAGGTCCACTAAATAACTGCTTTTGGACTTTTTCTCCAGGAATTTGTCCAAACATTTTTTAAACCCAGCTACATTAACTGCTTTTACCAATTGCTTCATCAAAGAGTTCCATTCTTTGATGTTTCCTCAAGGCCCCGATCATGTTTCTTGGATTGCAGGAAAAACTGAACTAATAGGACTGGGATGAAGAGCAAAAAAGCATTTTGCTTATATTTCCCTAATAAACACTACTTACAAAAAATGAAAATATGAAGGAGGTAGGCAGTATATAATTCTGCTTGTATATTAGGATGTATATTTTCCAAAGCCAACATTCCAATTAGTTCAAATAAAATACTTTTTTTTACCTTTGTTGTCTCCCTGTTTTCTTACCACACCCCTCTGCTTCAGTCCAGCATCTCCCCCCTCCCACCATAGTCCAACATCTTCCTGTCCCTCCCTCAGTGGTCCAGCATTTCTTCTGTTTCTCCCTGCCCTCATTCAATCCACCATCATCCAGCCCCTCTCTCTTCCCCCATAACCCCAGTGATCCAGTATCTCTTTTCCCCTGTAGCCCAGCACCTTCCTGACTCCACCCCTACCCTCCTGTCCCAGCATCTGTCTTCTCCTTTCTTTGTTCAGTCTGCTTGGCCCTCTCTTCCTCCATCTTCCACCCCATAGTCCAGCATTGCCCTCTTTCCTCTACACAGGCCAACACCTCCCTGTCACTCTCCAGCATTTCCCTACCTCTTCTCTTCCCCATACTATGGTATGGCATCTACTGTACCCACCTCCTCTACCAGTCTAGCATCTCACCCTTCTCCTTCTTCAACTCCAGGACAACTGCAGCCAGATCCAGAGTTCATAAACACGCATGAAAAGTTGTGCACCAAAAAAGGTAAAGTAGTTCACACCTGCACACCTTAGACAGAACTTGCAAGAGGTTTCAGTGACTCCCCAGGAAGAAGTTCTAACTGATGTCTGAACAGTTTGTCTCAAGGACATTGGCCATGTTATGTGACTATTTCCAAGTTATACAAATTGATTAGAGATACCATGGTCAAGTCAGAAAACCAGCAGAGAAGATTGGCTTCAGTTGAGGACCAACGGGCATGATGGTGATAGCAGACTGCAGCCCTTCAGGAAAATAGTGCTACTCATATTTAGAGCTTCTGATTTTTGGTTTTAACTGATAAACACTAATACAACACCCAGGTGCAGAAAAAGTAAAATAGGTGTTTCTGGAATAAACACCACCACTTCCCCTTGTACTCTCTCAACCCTCCTCTGGCCTGCTTTGGATCCCCCCCCCCCCACTCTCCTTTTGTGCCTTTTCTCTGTGCTGATGTACTCTTCAGCTGCACAAAATGTATGGATTTGATTCCACCATAAAAGATACCCAGCAAAGGCACCTGTGCAGTGAAAATTCTGATAAACAGTATTATCAAAGGATGCCCTGCTGAAAAATAAATACTTAAATTTACAAGTCTATAAATACCTAAGAATAACTGCCCGACTAAAGACTCACTAGTTAGTTTTCTAAAATCTTCAATTTATGATGAGTAACTAGTGAGTCTTTAGTCGGGCAGTTATTCTTAGGTATTTATAGACTTGTAAATTTAAGTATTTGTTCCAAGATGTGATTAATGCCACACAATGCCAAAGGTAAGCTTTCTTTCAGCTTCAAAATCTTGTCCTTCTATTTAGAGCTACTATCCAGCAATGAAGGGTTAGGACAGCTGTTATAGTTGTAGATTCGATCATTAGGCATGTAGATAGCAGGGTGACTGGTGGGCGTGAGGATCGCCTGTCATTTGCCTGCCTGGTGCAAAGGAGGTGGACCTCACGTGTCACCTAAATAAGATTTTACATAGTGCTGGGAGGAGCCTGCTGTCTTGGTACATGTGGGTACCAGTAACATAGGAAAATGTGGGGAGAGAGGTTCTGGAAGCCACATTAAGGCTCTTAGGTAGAAAGCTAAAATCCAGATACTCCAGGGTAGCATTTTCAGAAATGTTCCCCATTCCATGCACAAGACCCAAGAGGCAAGCAGAGATCCACAGTCTCAATGCATGGTTGAGGCAAAGGTGCAAGGATGAGAGATTTAGATTTGTCATAACGTGGACAACGTTCTGAGGAATGGGAAGCCTGTTCCGAAAGGATGGACTACACAATAACCAGGATGGAACCAGGCTGCTGGTGCTAACTTTTGAAAAGAAGATAGAGCAGCTTCTAAACCCCGACAGTTGCCCAGGAATACATGATTTGGTGTGGAGTATCCTGGAAGGATGCTATTGAAAGAGTGGTTTCAGTAATGGTGAAAGAAAGCCAGGAGTGTTTAATGGGAAAACAGAGTAAAGGATACAAATTATCCCAATCAACTTTAAAGCAGCTTGTAGATGCTAAGAAAAAACACAATTTGAAGTGTCTATATACAAATGCTAGAAGCCTAAAAATAAGATGGAAGAGTTGGAGTATATAGCACTAAATGAAGAGGTAGATATAATAGGCATTTCAGAGACCTGATGGAAGGAGGGCAATCAATGGGACACTGTGTTATCAGAGTACAAATTATATCTAAATGATAGACTGAAGCAAATTGGAGGGGGGGGTTGCGCTACATGTTAAGGAGGGAATTGAGTCAAACAAAATAAATATTCAACATGAAAAAGCAGCGTGGAATCCTTGAGGATAAACATTCCTTATGTGAAGGGAAAGAGTATACTGGTAGGGCTGTACTACTGTCCACCAGGACAGAACGAACAGACAGATGAACAAATGTTTACAGAAATTAGGAAAGCTGACAAACTGTGCAACAATATAATAATGGGTGATTTCAATTAACCCAGTGTTGACTGGATATATGCTACATCAGAGAGCACTAAGGAGATAAAATTCTGAGATGTAATAAATGACTGCTTCTCAGAGCAACTGGTCCAAGAACCGAAAAGAAGAAGAGCTATTTTAAATCTAGTCTTTAGTGGAATGCAGGGCATGGAACGAGAGGTAAAGGTGTTGGATCCGCTGGAAAAGAAGGATTATAATATGATATCTGGAGTAAAGTCACTAATGAAGTTTAAGGTAGTAGCATTCAATTTTCAAAAGGGTGACTACTACAAAATAAGGAACATGGTTAGAAAGAAGCTGAAAGGGTCGGCCACAAAGCTAAGGACTTCAAAGCAGGTATGGACGTTGTTTAAAAATACCATCGTGGAAGCCCAGACCAGAAGTATTCCACAAATTAACAAAGGGTGGGGGGGGGGGTCGAAGAGCTAACAACAGCCAGGATGGTTAAAAGGTGAAGTGAAAGAGGCTATCAGAGCCAAAAAAGCATCCTTCAAAGAATAGAAAAAGAATCCAAATGAAGAAAATAAGAAGCAACATAAGCAGTGTCAAGCTAGACGTAAAGCACTGATAAAGAAGGACAAGCAGGCCATTAGTATTCTCACATCTGGGCATCCCTAGCTACCAGGCTCACCAAAATCAACAATGTGAGGACAAAAGAGACTCAAAACTTTGAGGCTTTCAAGTCAAGCAACCTTAAATTATATTCATTCTAGTAGTGAAAGTGCAGCTAGGAACTGAACAAAACTGGGCATAGGAGAGCGGAGTTGTATTCTAGACACCAAACAAATTCTGTAGGACTGTCTAACCAAACGGGCATCACATCGGGTACCCTGCTAAAGGCAGTAGTGAAATGTAAATGTGAAGACTGAACATCACATTGCAGCCTTGAAAATGTCCTCAATGGAGGCTGACCTCCAGTGGGATAACGATGTAGCCTTAGCTCCGATATTATCAGCCTTGACATGACCCTCTATAGTCAGCCCAGCATTGCCATAATTTAAGGAGATGCATAAGAAAATGAGAACATAAGTATTGCCATAATGAGACAGAATGAAGGTCCATCAAGCCCAGCATCCTGTTTCCAACAGTGGCCAATCCAGGTTACAAGTACATGACACGATCCCAAAACAGTACAATAAATTTTATGCAGCTTATCCTAGAAATAAGCAGTGGATTATCCCCAAGCCCATTTTAATAATGGCTTACAGACTTTTCTTTTAGAAAGCTATCCGAACCCTTTTTTAAACCCTGCTAAGCTAACTGATTTTACTACATTCTCTGACAACGAATTCCAGAGTTTAATTTCACATTGAATGAAGAAATATTTTCTCCAATTCATTTTAAATTTACTGCTTTGTAGCTTCAATGCATGCCCCCTAGTCCTAGTATTTTTGGAAAGAGTAAACAAACGATTCACGTCTACCTGTTCCACTCCACACATTATTTTATAGACCTCTATCATATCTCCCCTCAGCCATATTTTCTCCAAGCTGATGATGTCCCATCCCCATAGAGAAGTCATCCAATCCCCTATATCATTTTTGTCGTCCTTCTCTGTACCTTTTTTAATTCCACTATATCTTTTTTGAGATGCAGTGACCAGAATTGCATACAGTATTCGAGATGCAGTCACACCATGGAGTAAAACAAAGGCATTATAACATCCTCATTTTGTTTTCCATTCCTTTTCTAATAATATCAAACATTTTATTTGCTTTCTTAGCCACCGCCATGCATTAAGCAGAGGGTTTCAAAGTATCATCAATGACACCTAATGTTGAACCTTGCATTACATAGCTATAGATTGGGTTCCTCTTTCCCACATGCATCACTTTACATTTGCTCACATTAAACGTCATCTGCCGTTTGGATGCCCAGTCTCCCAATCTCGTAAAGTAATCTTGTAATTTTTCACAATCCTCTTGCAATTTAACAACGTTGAATAAGTTTGTGTTGTCAGCAAATTTAATTACCCTAATAGTAATTCCCATCTCTAGATCATTTATAAATGTGTTAAAAAGCAGCGGTCCCAGCACAGACCCTTCTCCATTGAGAATACTGACCATTTAACCCTGCTCTCTGATTTCTATCTTTTAGCCAGTTTTTAATCCACAATAGAACACTACCTCCTATCCCATGACTCTCCAATTTCCTCTGGAGTCTTTCATCAGGTACTTTGTCAAGTGCCTTTTGAATATCCATATACCCAATATCAACTGGCTCACCTTTATCCACATGTTTGTTCACCCCTTCAAAGAAATGTAATAGATTGGTGAGGCAAGATTTCCCTTCACTAAATCCATGTTGGCTTTGTATCATTAATCTACACTTTTGAATATGCTCTGTCATTTTTTTCTCTATAATAGTCTCTACTATTTTGACTGGCACCGATGTCAGGCTCACCGGTCTATAATTTCCTGGATCACCTCTGGAACCATTTTTTAAAAATCTGTGTTACACTGGCCACCCTCCAATCTCCCAGTACCATGCTTGATTTTAAAGATAAATTACATATTACTTACAATAGTTCTGCAAGTTCATTTTTCAATTCTATCAGTACTCTGAATACCATCCGGACCAGGAGATTTGCTACTCTTCAATTTGTCAAATTGCGCTATTACATCTTCCAAATTTATAGAGATTTCATTCAGTTTTTCTGACTCGTCAGCCATGAATACCATTTCTGGCACCGGTATCTCTCCCAAATCTTCCTCGGTAAAGACTAAAGCAAAGAATTAATTTAATCTCTCCACTATGACTTTGACTTCTCCGAGTGCCTCTTTTACCCTCGGTCATCTAGAAGTCCAACTGATTCTTTTGCTGGCTTCTTGCTTTTTTTCAAAGTCTCTCTTTGCCTTCCTTATCAGCGCTTTGCATTTGACTTGCCATTCCGTATGCAGTTTTTAAAAATTATTTTCAGTCGGATCCTTTTTCTATTTTCTGAAGGATTTTCTTTTAGCTCTAATAGCTTCTATCACCTCACTTTTTAACCATGCTAGCTGTCATTTGGTCTTCCTTCCTCCTTTTTAAATACATGGAATATATTTGGCCTGGGATTCCAGGGTGATATTTTTGAACAGTATCCAAGTCCGATTTTTATTTAATTTATTTATTAGGATTTATTTACTGCCTTTTTGAAGGAATTCACTCAAGGTGGTGTACAGTAAGAATAAATCAAACATGAGCAATAGACAATTACAGCAGCAAAAATATTCAAATAACAATACAAAGTATGGCATAGTATTTATTTATTTATTGCATTTGTATCCCACATTCCCCACCTATTTGCAGACTCAATGTGGCTTACATAGATTTGTTAACATTGTCATTTCATGATATCAGATACAGTTAGTAATGTGTAGCGATCAAGGAAGGGAAGAGAGAAGAGGAGGAGAGTGATTAGGGTAGCTACAGAAGGTGGGCATTCATAATTGAGTGGGTTGGTGAGGTAACTTAGTGAGGCTATAGGTTCTCAATTGTAGGCCTTGTTGAAGAAGAAAGTTTTCAGAGATTTTCGAAAGATAGTTGTTTCGTTGATTGCTTTCAATTCTGTAGGTAATGCATTCCATAACTGCGTGCTCATGTAAGAGAAGGTAGTGGCATGCATCAGCTTGTATTTAAGTCCTTTGCAGCTGGGGTAGTGCAGGTTGAGAAATTTGCGGGATGATCTGGGAGGTAGGTCCACGAGGTTTAGCATGTAGATTGGGACGTCTGCATGAATGAGTTTGTGTACAATCGTGCAGATCTTGAACGCAATGCGTTCCTTATGTGGGAGCCAGTGGAGTTTCTCTCTTAGGGGTTTTGCGCTTTCATATTTAGTTTTTCCAAATATGAGTCTGGCGGCCGTATTCTGGGCAGTTTGGAGTTTTTTGATTGTCTGTTCTTTGTATACTACTTACAATGTCAACACAATATGTAATAGAACATTTTAATTGACAGTGAAGGGTATAAGCAAAGATGGAACATATAGATAGGTAAGAGAGTAAGAGGAGTTAGAAAATAAGGTGACTTTAAAGAAAGGTGCACATGAGGTTAGAGAAATGATTAAATATTATCTCAGCTAGGGTAGGAGTGGATAAACATGTCCTGCTGCAGTGTGTGTGTGTGTGGTGTGTGTGTGTGTGGTGTGTGTGTGTGTGTGTGGTGTGTGTGTGGTGTGTGGTGTGTGGTGTGTGGTGTGTGATGTGTGATGTGTGATGTGTGATGTGTGTGTGTGAGTTACTTCTTCCATTAAAGGCCTGGTTGAACAGCCAAGCTTTCACCTGCTTCCTGCACTACAAATAGTCTTGTATTAAGCGGAGCCTTTCTACCAGTGCATCCCAGAGTGTGGGGGATACTCCAGAGAAGGTTTGTTTGTCGGTATCACATCATGTAATGTCTTTTGGAGAGTGTGGTTAGTGATAGTCCTTGAGAGGACCTTAGTGTACTTGGAGGTGTGTTGAGGATCATCCTATTCTCCAGGTCCTCATGGCCATTAACTTTAAGGGCCTTGAAGATCAGACATAGAGTTTTAAATTTAGCCCTGTTTTGTACTGGAGGCAATGAAAGTTTTGCAAAAATGGTGTAATGTGGTCTATTAGTCTTACTGCAGCATTCTGAATCAATTGGAGCTAGTGCAGGCCCTTTGTAGTTAAGACTGTTGTATAGTGCATTGCAGAAATCCAGTCGATGTTATCATGGCATGCACATCTGGGGTAAGATTTACCTTCTCTATGTAAGGAGAGAGGCAGCATAGCTGTCACAAATAGTAGAAGCAGCTCTTGAAGGTTGCTTGGATTTGAAGAACCCACCAGTTGGTGGTAAGAAGAGGCTACATTTAATGATAAAAATTCAACCTCCCTTCTACCGGTAGGCCATCCGGGATGGTTACTTGGATAGCGGCTATGCTCTCCTGGAGCAAGTCAAAAGCTTGTCCCTCGTTTTGACTAGAAAGCCAGGCTGGGCCTTCTGGGGTCAGGACTCATGTGGCTGGAAGCATTGGGGCTGGGGCTGCTGGGTATTATTATTATTTATTATATTTGTACCCCGCGCTTTCCCACACAAGGCAGGCTCAATACGGCTTACATAGTAACAATATAAATAATTACAAAGTCGTAAGAAGAATATACAGTTTGCGTTAAACGCAAAACTAATGGAGTTGACGGAAAGAAAGTTAAACATAGGAGGAATTGGATTCAGAAGGAAATGAGCGGTGGGAGGTAGGCATAAAAAGATGAAAAGGAATGGATATGGGGTTGCAGAAAGGATAATGGGGAACATGGTCAGAATATAACTATTGTCAATAAGAATCGTATGGGCAGGTTTTGGTTAGGTTGGATCGTTAGGGTAGGCTATCTTGAAGAAATGGGTCTTCAGTGCTTTTCTGAAGGGCAGAAGACCGCTTAATGGTACGGATAGATCTTGGTAAAGCATTCCAAAGCTGGCTACCTAAAAATGGAAAATTGGATGTGTGGAAGGATTTGCACTTAATACCTTTGCAGTTGGGGAGGTGTAGATTGAGGTAAGTACGGGAAGATGTCAAACTGTTCCTGGTTGGGAGGTCAATAAGATGATTCATGTAGGTGGGGGCTTCTCCATGTAATATCCTGTAAATCACTGTGTGGACTTTAAAGTTAATTCTTTCTCTGATGGGGAGCCAGTGAAGTTTCTCTCGAAGAGGTGTTGCACTGTTGAATCTTGATTTACCAAAAATAAGTCTGGCTGCTGTGTTTTGGGAAGTCTGGAGCTTTTTCAATATTAGGGACTTACAACCTAGAAAAACACTATTACAGTAATCTACGTGTGTAGAGTGGGAAGGTGGTTGAAACCCACTCCTTTGAGAGTAATAGGTTCCACCTAGGATCAGTCAAAAACCTCCTGGTAAAGGAGGACAAAAGCTGGAAGTTTTGAGCGAAGGACTGAATGGTATCAGTATATTTCTTATGAGCTCTGCGACTTCCTCTGCCTTGTCACCAAAATAGATTATCTCCTCAGAATGGTACATCCGCTAACCTCTCCTGAACCATTGGTTCCAGGTCAGAGAAATGCAGCCATGGGAGTCTGCACATCCCCATCCCCCTAGCGGACAGTCTGTACACAATATCAAAGGTGTCATAGGTGCCCCTAGCCAGATATTTCCTGTATTCCAGATGCTTGTTGGCAAATTGGCAAAGCTCCACAGCCTGCTCCTGAGGGAACGAGTCCACAAGACTGAGCCTACTGCAAACCAAAGACCAAGTATATGCTGGTGTAGAGCTGGTAGGACTGGATGCGGTTAATGAGCATCGAGACCTGCTAAACTTTTCTCCCAAACTTATCCGGGCCTGTCTACCTGGGGAAGACAAGGCATGAGTCCTGGAACTTCTGGCTCATTTTGAGAGCGGATTCGACCACCAGACTTGTAGTGAGGCAATTGTGCCCTCCAGAATCTGGGAGCTTTCTGGATGTGATACTGAGTATTCAACTTCTATGATACAACATGTACTGAGAGGGGAGATTCCCAATTCTTCATCAGTGCATATTTCAAGATAGGGTGCAATGGAACTGTAACCACTTCCTTAGGAGGCAACTCATAATCCAGGACACACATCATCTCTCCAACTTAAATGGGATCTTGCACAAAATCCGTGAATGAGAGACCCTCAGGTGGAGATTTACGCCTTTCTTGAGATGGGGAGGGGTCAGTAGGGACTCTACATCACTCCTCCTCCAAGAAGTAATGTGGATCTTTATCTGTCTCCCATGAGTGATCCAAATCCAACTCCTTGCAGTACTCCTGCCCTGGCTCACTGGAACCATACCCATGTCCCGAAGGGTGCCAAGGTACAGCCCAACAAACTCCAGGGAAGATTCCTCTCCCCTCCCTTCCCTCCCCCCCCCCCCCCCCCATAGAGAGTGGTACCGCACAAATCTCAGCTTTGGTGTTGACGACCGCTGCAAAGGCAGATTTGGGACTTCAGGAAGGAGTTGAGGCTGAGCCTCAGTAGGTGCAAATGCCCTCGATGCCTGAGCAGCATGCAACTGAAATATCTGTGCAAGCTCCTCCCTGACCATGGCCCAGTACAGCTTATTGAAAGTAGGAATCGGCAAAGGCTGGAGAGTTAGTTAGGGGACAGCCTGAGAAAGAGCCAGTGTTGAACTGAAAGTGGGAACCTGGCTGCCTGAAGATTGGCGCACCGACATCTCTACCAAAAAGAGGGAGACCTAACCTCTCGGTGCCAGTGTTTCTTGGGTACTGGCAATGCCGATGCCCCAGTGATCCCAGCACTGTGCTTCAAAGGGGACCGATGCTTGTGCTCCTTTGGCTTCCTTCAACGCTCAGCATTGCAGTCCCTCAGCACCGATGAGGATGTCGAATCTGTGTGCATCCTTGGTGTCCGGTCCACTGCTGACCAGTCCCGGAGCCTGCTTTCAGTGCCCAATGTTGAGGGAGGTGGAGATGTCCTCAATGCCAATGCACTCCCAGTGGTAGGCCAGTGGTAGATGAAGTCTGGGCAGCCATCGGGGTTGATGCATCTGGTGCAAATGTCGATGGACCAGCCTTCGAGGAACCAAAAGGTTTCTCCTGCTGGACCTGACACGCCCTCTGTGTTCTCAGCTGCATTTGTAAGCAAAGAGAACAAGAATCAAGATGGAAGTAAGGCCAGAGGAACACAATACACCAATTTTGTGTGTCCATGGCAGAAAATCTTCCAATTACATTGGGGACACCTTTTGAAGTCACTCGGGGGTGTTCCTAGAATCGCGACCAAATTAAATTCCTCAATCTTGAGTGTCAAAAAGCAACAAGGCCCAAATCGAGGTCAGTGCTGAGGCCTAAAGAGCCATGCAAAAAAATCTAATAAAATAAAGGGGGAAGGTAACAACAATTAAAACTATGAAGAAAATGAGAGAAATTTTAAAAACCCGCAAGGAAAGGCACTGAAAAAGTTACTCTTAATACACACTGAGAGAGACTAAAAAGACCCGACCTCTCAGCTCTGAAGATAAAAACAGACTGAGGATACTGTGCTCGCACGTCAGGCAGGAAGGCACCCGTGAATGCGCAACAGGACACTGCTTGAATTTTCTACTGTTTGTATATGCTAGGCAGTGTCTGCACTGGGCTCCGTCAGATGACGTCACCCAAATGTGAGAATACTAATGGCCTGCTTGTCCTCAGAGAACAGATTTTATATTCTGATTTTAATAACGTTTGTCTTGAAATCTGAAGTTATACTTATCAAAACAAATGAACACAGAATTCTTATTTTGTTTTTAATTTATATCGCTTCCTAAGTTGAAATAATTCGCACTTTCTTTGACATGGACCTAACAAAAAAAAAAAACCTGTTGTACTTATCTCCATGGAAACCATGGCTCTGGTTATCATATATAATTTTCCCATATTTCTTGCATTCTTCACAGTTTATCAAGTTGCTTTGATAGTCGTTTCTGATTACCTTTTGGTGGCCTTCCGAATGTCACAAAACCTCCATGATAATTACTCTTTTTAAATTCTCTCTTAAATGTTAAATAATGTATATTATAAAACCCTTTTCTTTAAAAATGAATTATCCCATTGTAGATTAAAGAAAACCTAACCATGTCATGCCTTTCTAATGGGGGTTTTCTTTTTAGATAAGTAAAACACACATAATTCATTTTGATATTACTACAGTCTATCATTTTTATAAGATATATCTTGTTTATTTTAAAATCTACTGTTGTGACAGCCTGTCCTCTCCTGACCCTGAGACACAAGTATAATTGTGAATAAAAACAATCTTTATGTATTTTATGCAGATTTGTCAATAAAAACAAAAATGGAAGATGCTGTTTATATCCAAGTCTAAATGAGCAGTATCTTACCAGGTCAAATGAGTATTTCTAGAATGCATCTGATAAATATGCAATAAAGAGAAAGGTTCAGGGGTGACTGAGATATTAAAGTGCGTAGACAAAAAACATTTTTCCAAAGCATCTGGAGGATGAGAACCTTCTGGAAAAAGCTGCACGGGAGAAATGCTGTGTTTCTCGCCAGAGTGTGGCTTGCTGTAAATGGCAATTAGTGAAAAAGAATACCAAAAGGTAATTATTTGGTGCATTTTAGCTCTTGAGCGCAAGAGAAGGAGCTTCCAAAAGTAAAGCTGTGCAAACAGTCAAAACAGATGGATTTAAAATGGGTTTGGACAAATTTTTAGAAGGGAAATCCATAACTACTTATTAGCCAAGTGGAAATTAGAATGCCACTGCTCATCTATGGGAGGGGAAATGGATCTGTTCCTTGTGATCTGCCAGATTGTTCCTAGTGACCCAAATTGGTCACTGTCAGAGACAAGATGCTGGGCTTGATGGATCCTTGGAATGGCTCAACATACATTTCTTATGTTCTTATTGCCTATACAACAATACTGCAAATAAACTGCACTTGTAATGCCTTAAAATCTCACACATCCCAGTAACATAGTAACACAGTAAATGATAGCAGAATTCTCAAGCTTCATGTCTCATTCTCATCCTTCAGATCCTATTTTTCTATGCACTAGAGCACTAAATATTCTTGCTGCATGCTGTGCAGGTTGACTTCAGTACTACTTGTACTCTTCCATTATATAGGCAGTAGCACATCCTGGTGCTGCTTCACAGTGGAAACACCTAGCCTGGGAGGTCCAAGCTGTCCAACACAGTAACATAACAGATGAAAGCAGAAAAGCAACTGGTCCATCAGGCCCTTTCTGTTCACACTGCCAAGGATACTTTCCAGCTGCCAGCAACACATGACCAATGTCTTTCCAAGATTGTTTTTATATATTCATCCATTGTATTCCACCTTCCTGGGTAGCTGAGCAGCAAGAGTCCCTTTTTATCTAACAGCCAGCCCCCTCCAATGCACAACCACAAGGTCCTACAATAATTCAAACAGCCATTAACAGTAATGCAGCTGTTATCTGAACATCTAGCTACTCTAGGCAGTGCTCTGCCAGCACCAAAGCTGGTCCTCACGAGGATCATAATATTGCCAGGGGTTGCCACCTGACTCAATGTCATAAGGAAGAGGCTAACCTAGTCCAGATTTACTCTACTGCACTGGTTTTTCTTGGGAAAACTCAATGCGACAATCAGAACTACAAGTCCATGTATGCAACAGGGTAAGCACAGAACTGGATTAACCTATTCCTTATGATATGTCGTCAGGTGCCAGACACACTCAGCTATGCATTTCCACTAGGTCTAATTATTTCTATACTTATATTCAAACAGAATAAAAAGGAGGAATAAATTCCACACAACAAAGGCAAGGCTGCAAAAGAGTGCAATCAAGCAAGAGGAGGGTGTGGAACACAACAGTTTATAGAAATGGTGAACTGACACAACCACGTTTTAGGAAAATAGACCTGCTTCAGAAGTCCAACATCTAATGAAAAATGTTTATTTGTTTAATGCATCCCTTGTTTAAAAAAAAAAAAGTTAATAACCATCAATGATGTAATTGGCAGACTAACCTTTACATACAGAATGTCAATAATTTTTATCCATTCCACACCATCTTCTTGGCTGGTTACACTCTTTGCATCCCTACCTCTTCTTATATCCTACCAGAAAGGCCTGGCTGCAAATTAATGCTTCTGCTCACTCTTTGCTTTTTTGTAACAAATGATCCTATGTTCTTACCCATGACTTTCTTATGTCTGTTGGCAGTTTAGCCTACTTGGGCATTCCGGGCATATACCACCATTTCAACAAAAGGAAAAAAGAAAGAATTCCCGGACTCAGTTTTACTTTATTTTTGCTAACCAGTGAAGTCTTTTTCCTCCGCTTAACATAAGCCTTTAATGGAAAAAGTAACTAACTTCTTAGTTTCACACACACACAAGGAGTGACACGGGCTGTACATACTGCAGTAGGACATGTTTACCCACTCCTACCCTTGCTAAGAAAATATTTAACCATCTCTCTGACCTCACGTGCACCTTCTTTAAATCAGTCACCTTATTTTCTAACTCCTCTTATTCTCTTACCTAACTATATGTTAACCATCTCTCTGATCTCATGTGCAACTTTCTTTAAATTAGTCACCTTACTTTCTAACTCCTTTTATTCTCTTATATCTATGTGTTCCATCTTTGCTTATACCCTACACTGTCAATTAAAATGTTCTATTACGTATTGTGTTTACATTGTAAATAGTATACTATGAGGGGCATTTTCGTCCGGGGACGCCCATCTCTAAGGGCGCCCATCTCCGAGGACGGCGCTGCAAAGGGGCGGGGCTGACCGTATTTTCGAACGAGATGGCCATCTTTTGTTTTGATAACACAGTTGGGGCCAGCCCAATGTCAGAGATGGCTGGGTTTGAGATAGCCGGCCTCGGTTTTCGCCAATAATGGAAACTGAAGCCGACCAAATCCCAGGCATTTGGTCATGGGAGGAGCCAGCATTTGTAGTGCACTGGTCCCCCTCACATGCCAGGACACCAACTGGGCACCCTAGGTGGCACGTCTAAAAATTAAAAAAAAAAAATTTAAAATAGCTCCCATGTGCATAGCTCCCTTACCTAGGGTGCTGAGCCCCCCAAATTCCCCCAAAACCCACTCCCCACAACTCCACACCATTACCATAGCCCTTATGGGTGAAGGGGGCACCTACATGTGGGTACAGTGGGTTTTGGGGAGGTTTGGAGGACTCCCATTTACCACCACAAGTGTAACAGGTAGGGGGGGTGGGCCTGGGTCCACCTGCCT
Source organism: Microcaecilia unicolor (assembly GCF_901765095.1). Lineage (NCBI taxonomy): Eukaryota > Metazoa > Chordata > Amphibia > Gymnophiona > Siphonopidae > Microcaecilia > Microcaecilia unicolor. Next base: position 236,435,382 of record NC_044032.1, on the reverse strand, counting down.
GAAGTGCACTGCACTCACTAAAAACTGCTCCAGAGACCTGCATACTGCTGTCAGGGAGCTGGGTATGACATTTGAGGCTGGCAAAAAAACTGTTATTTTTTGGGAAGGGTGGGAGGGGGTTGGTGACCACTGGGGGAGTAAGGGGAGGTGATCCCCAATTCCCTCCAGTGGTCATCTGGTCAATTGGGGCACCTTTTCGAGGCTTGGTCGTGAAAATAATGGGGCCAAGTAAAGTCGGCCAAATGCTCATCAGGGCTGGCTTTCTTTTTTCCATTATCGGGTGAAGCCAGCCATCTCTTAAGAACACCCCCGTCCCGCCTTCTGTACCCTGCCAACTCGCCCCCTTGAAGTTTGGCCGGCTCCGCGACGGACTGCAGTTGAGGCTGGCCAAAATCGGCTTTCGATTATACCGATTTCGTCGGCCTTGAGAGATGGCCAGCCATCTCCCGATTTGTGTCGGAAGATGGCCGGCCTTCTCTTTAGAAAATAAGCTGGTATGCCATACTTCGTATTGTTATTTGAATATTTTACAGCTGTAATTGTCTATTGCTCATGTTTGATTTATTCTTACTATACACCAGCTTGAGTGTATTCCTTCAAAATGGCGGTAAATAAATCCTAGTAAATAAATAAATGTTACTTATTTATTGGGATTTAACCACTACGCAAACAAGGCCATCAAGGAGTAGCCTCAGGCCTTAAGTCCCCATCCAGCAGCTTCAGCCAGCAACTTCAATGGGGGAAAACTCAGCCTATCATACCCTGCCCTGTACCCGACATCTTTATAGCCGGCACATATGAAGTTATCCTGCCCTTGCTGTTTCTACTATGGTTGGGAACACAACAGGACTAAGACAGCAATCACTCTTATGAATGATTCGATAACTTATCTCCCAACAATCTAGTACATAAAATGTCTCGGTGTTATCTTGAAATAAGTACAAAGTATTCTGAAATTTGTGAGTTCAGCATTATCAGGGGTTAGGCAGCCTACCCCAGCTAGCTGCCACTGGACAGGTTTAATCTAGTTACCTGTACACACCTTGATTGTTTAATTAAATTCAAACAATGAAACATCTGTCTTTAAATAAAGAGATTCATTTCTAATACTATCCTGATTATTAAAACACTATTTCTCCATTTTCATGATACACAACATGAATTTCTGCTACCCTACAGCATTTGTTAATATGAGCAACAAAAGTGTGATTTTAAGACACAATGGGCTCTGTTTACTAAGGTGCGCTATAATTTTAGGAATATTATGGGCTAAAAACGCTAACACACCCATAGCACGGCTTAGTTAGTAAACAGGGCCCATTATATTTTATTTTCAGATCATTTATGGCAAACACTGCCAACCATAAGTGAATTGAGATTAGCTCCAATCAGCTGTGCTTGAGGACAATGAACATAAGGCATTTTATCTGCAAAGAAATGAATATATATAGAGAGAGAGAGATACATACATACATAAATATGTTTTCAGGATCTAGAAGAACAATCTCATTGTCTGAAGTTTAAAAGAAAAATGAAGTGTAAATATGTAGGAGAACAGACGGGGTCAGTGGACTGACACAAATATATAACCTTCTCCTCTAGGTTGCTTTTCTAGGGTCAAAATAATAAAAGGCTTATTGAGCAGCAATTAGATGCATTCTAGCTTCCAGTATATGCGTAATCAGGCACACCTGCGTTTCTCATCAGCAGAGGGACCGTCTAATTAAGCTCCCAGCAAAAACAGGACCAGCTCAAAGCACACATACACTAAGAGTCTATGATTCTGGGTCAGGTTAGTGGTACCTGAAAAGTCAGCATCTTATGAAAACTGTTTTACAGCATATGTGAAAAGAGTTGGTGGCCTCCATCTTGTTCCCAGCAAACAGGTGTGAGTTGTGCAAAACCTACAATCACAATTAGCACTAGAGCAGCGAGTCACTGCCATGAACTTGTCCTTAGGGATCAGAGCTACTCCCTTGCCACAGTCTACAACAGTGGTTTTCAGTACGCACTCAGTCAGTCAAAGTTACAGGATACCCACAATGAATATGCAAGAGATAGATCTGCAAATGGTTGGACATAGAAAGGGGATGGGTATGAGCAAATGAACACCTAATCTGGAAGGCGATCGCAACCTGTATGAGGTGAATTGGGCACAGCAGCTTGGGAAAGCTTGCACCACTGTCGCCTGTCCTGTACTACCATAAAAATAAAAAAAATTAGACCAGTACAGAGATGCCAAGTTACCCAGTTCCAGGCTGGAGATTTTGGGCCAGTCCAGCAGTGTGGGATTTGAAGTGCCTGATCCCGACCACTGAAATCCATGCTGCAAGTTCCATAATGTACCAAGATGGGGTGGTTAGAAATCCAGGACAGACAAACTAATCTCTAGCCGGTAACTTGGCATCTCTGCCAGTATATGGGCCAACTAATGCAGGCATCCATTAAATAAATAACGTGAAAATGTAAGGCAGTGGTTCCCAACCCTGATCTGGGGGGAAGGCCAGCCAATAAGATTTTCAGAATGGCCAGAATGAAAATTCATGAGATTAACTTGCATGCACTGCCTCCATGGTGTGCAAATTTCTGTTTTGCATATTCAGTGTGGATATCTACAAAAACTGACTGGCTGGGGTACCCCCAGGTCAAGTTTGGGAACCACTGATGTAAGAAGCCCTAAGATCAGTGTTTCGCCAAAAAATCACCACCTCAAAAGGAAGCTCATGTACAGGGTAATTGTTCAGAGCTATCCACCTGCACTGTGGATAAATGGAGACAGTCAGTAGCAATAACCTTTCAATCTAATCCATGTCTTTCATGTACACTAAATTCAATAAGAATTTCCACATGTGGAAGCTAAAAAGATACTAGCAAAAGGCAATACAAGCCCTCTCAGAGCACTTACTATCATGTTTAGGACCACTGCCGAAACTAAATATTTTCTTCCATATGCCCGTTTGTAAGTTCATCTTTTTATTCTTTGCTCATTTGGAGTAATAAACACAATGGAGGCGGAGCAGGTGTCAGCTATGACAGTAAGCACGAGAAATGAGCTTCAGCCAGCAAGAGCAAACAACAGCTTTTCGAGAGAAATAACAGACTGAGAATCTTAGGATAAAAGTAAAAATATCGCCACAGTCTTTTTCAACAGTACAGAGGTAGGCAGACAAGCTAATTATGTTACAATGACCCTGTAATGCTAAGTAATGTTTCCCATTCTTTCCACAAACATTTTCTAATCATGAACCCTGTCTGGAAGGGTGCATTATCTAATTGCATCATATTCTATACAAACAGCTGCCACAATGCTCAGCTCTGAGAGGGAGCTTTAAGGCCAGTCCTAGATTTCTGACAACTCCATCCTGATGCATTTTGGGACCTGCAGCTCTGATTTCAATACAAATAAGACAGATGTCAGTTCAAAAATGGTACTGAGTAACCTGGCAGCTCTGTGTACATACATCCTATTCTATTCAAAGAAACAACTGACATTATAGTATTTACGGAACAGTAAGATACCACCCAGTAACAACCCTCCAGGAACTAGGTGGAACCAAAAAGCAATAGATGGTACAGGTTATTCAATAACTTAGTGCCTACACTTAGACGCTACTTATGCACACCAGGGGCACCAAAATCAGCACTTATGCACGTAAGTGTACTAGGCACTATTCTATAAGATTCTATAGTGAGTTACTGCAAGGGGGCAGAGCATGTGTGGACTATGGCCATGTCTCCAACTTACACACATAGGGTCAGATTCTATATAAGGCGCCTAAAAAATTCCACACATAAACATTTTCGCCAAAGCAGTGCCTAGATTTAGACACGGTATATAGTATATGCTTAGTTGATATGCCAGCACCTAAAAATACGCACCTCCATTTACACCAATGAAAATGTGGCTATAGGTGGGGAAATGGGCATTTCATGGGCGTTCCAAAATCTACATGCGTAGTTATAGAACATGGCCCAGAGGGGGTCAAAGTTTTCAACACTGCACCGACCTGCATGCTGCTCTAATAGACCTGACTTTAACATCTGAGGCTGTCATAGAAGCTGGTAAGTCATATTTGTATTCCCATGCTTGGGGAGGTGGGGGTGGGAAGGGAAGGTCATTCCTGATTCCCTCCAGTGGTAATCTCTTCATTTAGTGCACCTTTTTGTGCCTTATTTGTTATAAAAATAGGTCTAGCTCAAAACGTCTTAGTTTTAGTCCTGGATGGTTTTGTTTTGTTCCATTATGGCTAAAAAAACGTCTGAATCTTAGGAACACCCACATTCCACCCTTAACACGTCCCCGACATACCCCCTTAAGATTTGGACACACTGCAGAAGAAGAACATAGAAAAACGTCTGAAAAATAGGTTTCAAAAATACTGATTTGGACGTTTTTTTGACAGAAAACGTCCAAATGCTGCTTTATGCCACTTTTTAGATGTTTTTCTCTTTCGAAAATGAGCCCCTTAGCGAGTTGTGCGCATAAACTCTAATTGCCAATTAGTGCTCATTATTGCTTGTTAAGTACTACTACTACTACTATTTAGCATTTCTATAGCGCTACAAGGCATACGCAGCGCTGCACAAACATAGAAGAAAGACAGTCCCTGCTCAAAGAGCTTACAATCTAATAGACAAAAAATAAAGTAAGCAAATCAAATCAATTATTGTGTACAGGAAGGAGGAGGGTAGGTGGAGGCAGGTGGTTACAAGTGGTTACGAGTCAAAAGCAATGTTAAAGAGGTGGGCTTTCAGTCTAGATTTAAAGGTGGCCAAGGAAGGGGCAAGACGTAGGGGCTCAGGAAGTTTATTCCAGGCGTAGGGTGCAGCGAGACAGAAGGCGCGAAGTCTGGAGTTGGCAGTAGTGGAGAAGGGAACAGATAAGAAGGATTTATCCATGGAGCGGAGTGCACGGGAAGGGGTGTAGGGAAGGACGAGTGTGGAGAGATACTGGGGAGCAGCAGAGTGAGTACATTTATAGGTTAGTAGAAAAAGTTTGAACAGGATGCGAAAACGGATAGGGAGCCAGTGAAGCGACTTGAGGAGAGGGGTAGTATGAGTAAAGCGACCCTGGCGGAAGACGAGATGGGCAGCAGAGTTTTGAACCGATTGGAGAGGGGAGAGGTGACTAAGTGGGAGGCCAGCAAGAAGCAGATTGCAGTAGTCTAAACGAGAGGTGACAAGGGTGTGGATGAGGGTTTTGGTAGAGTGTTCGGAAAGAAAGGGGCGGATTTTACGGATGTTGTAAAGAAAGAAACGACAGGTCTTGGCGGTCTGCTGGATGTGAGCAGAGAAGGAGAGAGAAGAGTCAAAGATGACCCCAAGGTTTCGAGCCGAGGAGACAGGGAGAATGAGAGAGCCATCAACAGAAATAGAAAACGGGGGGAGTGGAGAGGTGGGTTTGGGGGGAAAAATGAGAAGTTCGGTTTTGGTCATGTTTAATTTCAGGTGGCGTTGAGACATCCAGATAGCAATGTCAGACAAGCACGCTGAAACTTTGGTTTGGATGCAAGGTGAGATATCAGGGGTAGAAAGGTAGATTTGGGAGTCATCAGCATAGAGATGGTAGGAAAAGCCATGGGATGAGATTAATGAACCAAGGGAAGAAGTGTAGATAGAAAAGAGGAGGGGACCAAGAACAGAACCCTGAGGTACGCCGACAGGCAGAGGGATAGAAGTAGAAGAGGATCCACCAGAGTGAACACTAAAGGTGCGGAGGGAGAGGTAGGAAGAGAACCAGGAAAGGACAGAGCCCTGGAATCCAAGTGAGGACAGGATATCAAGGAGTATGCTGTGATCGACAGTGTCAAAAGCAGCGGAAAGATCAAGAAGAATGAGGATGGAATAGAGACCTCTGGATTTAGCCAGTAATAGGTCATTGGAGACTTTAGTAAGAGCAGTTTCGGTTGAGTGGAGAGGGCGAAAACCAGATTGTAGTGGGTCAAGAATAGCATGTGAGGAGAGAAAATCAAGGCAGCGGCGGTGAACAGCACGCTCAAGTAATTTGGAGAGAAAAGGGAGGAGGGAGATGGGTCGGTAATTAGAGGGACAAGTAGGGTCGAGTGAAGGCTTCTTAAGGAAAGGTGTGACCACAGCATGTTTAAAGGCAGTAGGGACAGTTGCAGTGGAAAGTGAGAGGTTGAGAATGTGACAGATAAAAGGAATGAGAGCAGGTGAGATGGCATTAAGAAGGTGGGTGGGAATGGGATCAGAGGAACAGGTGGTACATTTTGAGGAAGAAAGGAGAAGTGTAGTTTCCTCTATAGTAACTTCAGGAAAGGAGGAAAAAGAATGAGGGGAAGGAGCGAGAGGGGAACGGACTAGTGGAGGGAGAGGTGGCGAGGTAGAGAATTCAAGGTTTATCTTTTGAACCTTGTCGTGAAAGAATTCAGCAAGGGTCTGAGGAGATAATGAGGGGGGAGTTGAGGGAGGGGGCACCTTGAGGAGAGAGTTCAATGTGGTGAAGAGGAGGGTTAGAGCCAAGAGAGTTGGTCAGTTGGATATAATAATCCTGTTTGGCACGTAAAAGAGCAGATTGGAAGGAGGTCAGCATGAACTTAAAGTGTAGGAAATCAGCAAGGGCCCGAGATTTCCGCCAGAGGCGTTCGGCAGAGCGGGTACAGGAACGTAGGTAGCGGATATTAGAAGTCAGCCAAGGTTGGGGTTTTGTGCGCCTTATAGGGCGGGTCATCAAAGGTGCAAGAGTATCTAAGGCAGAGGATAGAGTATTGTGCTGTTATCAACTCTGAAGCCAATTAAGTTACGAACATTGTTATAGAATACGCCTGGATTTTGGCGCAGATCTCTAGACGCACTATATAGAATGCAGCAGATAAGGGAGAATTCTATAAATGGGCACCGAAAAAAATCAGCGTTAAGTGCCATTCTGTGAAGGAAGTGTGCCTTTTATAGAACAGTGCTTAGTGCCAGTTCCTGCACCCAACTCTGAACACCAGACATATGAATGCTGAAACCTAGTGTAAATGCCAGCATCCAAGTTGTGTGCAGAAACCCATTATTCTATAACACTGCGCACAACTTTTTTGGAAAGCCCCTATCCCACCCTACCCCTCCAATGGCTGTAGTGTCTTTAGGGTTGCATGCTATGGGATTTGGGCGCCCAGCATTACAGAATAGCACGCAGCCAGACACACGCACAAATCCTAATTGGTGCCAATGAATAATTGGTTGTTAGCTCATCAGCCAAATAAGATGCTTGTGCATCTTGGAAGCACACCCAAGGTTGGGCGCCATATATAGAATGCAGGGGATAACATAGAATATTATAAGTTGTCCATTTGTGACTGCCATTGACCTGGCATAAATGGTCACACCTAAATTTAAGTGAGCCGATTCAGGTTTACACTAGCATTCTATAATGGCACCTTGGTGAACAGATGCTGTTATAAGAATTGGTGTTTAATGAGCAGCCCTAAATGGACTTGTCAAGTTATAGGATTGATCCTGGTATGTTCAGTTGGTAGTCATGGCCAAGTGGTTAAGGTGAAGTACAAGAGAAGTAGAGGATGACACCAATGACAACCAGCCATTGGGATGAAGCTCAAGAACATCCTTATTAAAAGCACAAGCACCGAAGACCCGACAACGGGCTGTGTTTCGATGGACACCGCCACCTGCCTCAGGGGTCATGAAACAAACTCCGGATAGTGGGGTAATGAATATAAACCAGTGCACAAGGAAAAATAAACCTTTACTATACTGTGATCATAGCAAACAGTGCAGAGAAGACATGAGCATAAAAACGCCACCCTTTTTCAAACAAACCATGTTGGATCTTTCGTGCTGGTGCTTTTACAGCTGCTTGTCATTGGTGACATCCTCTACTTCTCTTGTACTGTTTCTTAGTGTCATAGAGAGTCCTTCCTGCATTGTTTTTTGACCCAAATGATAAAGGCAATAGCATAGAAATACACTAGGGTCTCCCTGCGCAGGTTCAAATCCTGAGGGGCTGCTCATTTGTCTGGAGTGGAGAAGTAGCCTAATGGTTAATGCAGTGGCCTAAGAACCAGGGGAACCAGTTTCAATTCCCATCATAGCTCCTTGTGACTCTGGGCAAGTCACTTAACCCTCCATTGCCCCAGGTATATATAGTATGTAAACTGCTTTGTTTGTAACCACAAAAAGGCAGTATATCAAATCCCATCCCCTTTCCCTTAGTTTACATGTTATAAGTATGACTTCTGATTTTATTTTATTTATTGCATAAGTGTTTACTGAAAAAACACCAGAAACCCAGCACTTCACTTTCACTCATCTCCTTGTCTGCCCTTCGATCTGCTGCTCTGTTTATGTGCCTTCTCTGCACTGCCAAGTTGCATTAATGTACGTATTTAATTGAATTGAAAATGGTATCTGGCAATATACCTGAGTCATGAAAACACCTACTTTTTAGGATGTAAGCTACCCAGATGGTTCATCTAATGAGCAGGGTAGAAAGTTATTAATGAACGTGAAACTTAAACACCACTTTTTTGTGTCCTCAAAAGATCTCTCATTTTCCTGCTAAATACCTAAATCTACAATTTATAAACACCTGAAAGCAAACGTTAATACCAAATAATTTCTTTGACTTCTGTAGGTTAAAACAGCCATTTCATCAACTAAAAAGTGGCCTAGGTCTGACTTTACCAAAGTTGTTAGCTTAATGCATCTCAAAATTAGGAAGAAATAGTTGACTCAGCAGCCCATATAATAAGCAGCACAAAATGGGGAAAGTCCTTTAGGACATCAGCCCTTTGAAAGCAGGTGTTCTTTGTGCACAAGAACTAGCAAACAAATGTTAGTTTAATTGAGCCTGAAGAAAGGAGGGTGTGCTAGGCAAGTCCCTTTGTTAACAGGTGGTCTTAAGTACAGGTTTCTTTGGACTTGTTCTGAAAATGCAAAAATGGCACAAATGTGATGCCAAAAATAGAGCACCTATCTTTGGCACAGTCTTCTTCACCCCAGCGTGCTTTAATGATGTGATTAGGTGGAACTGAACCCCAATGCTGTGACTGGCTAAGAACACTGACCCAAAACACCTGCCTTTTAAAAAAGAAGTATAAAAGGGACATGGCTCTGCCGAGCAATACCAATGAGAGCACCCTGCTAACAAAATTCAATATCTCAAAGAACATCACATTGAAAAAAACAGCAAAGATCTTTCCAACGCTGAGGGGTCCTTTTACTAAGCTGGAGTCAAAAGTGGCCTGCGGTAGTGCGAGCGCATCTTTTGGGCGTGCGCCGGGCCATTTTTTTACTGCATCTAGGAAAAAAGGGCCTTTTTTAAGGGGCCAGAAAATGGACATGCACTAAAATTGAAACTAGCGTGCGTCCACTTTCGACCTAGCGGTAAAGTCTCATGCGCTACCCACACGGTAAGCATGTAGTGCGTGCCAACTGCTGTTTACCGCCGGGTATGCAACCCACAGTAGAAAATAGAAAATTATTTTCTACTACGGGATTCAGCACATGCCAAATTCAGAAATATCGCCCAGCTCACGTGCTAGCCGGGCAGTAGTGCCGATTTGGCGTGCACTGTACACGCATAGGCCCTTATGCAGCTTAATAAAAGGGCCCCTTGGTACTTAATTGTCCAACTGGGTCTGGGTAGAATTGAGAGAGTTAAGTAAGTGATCTTTGGACTTGTCCGTGGACAGTTTGGGTCAATTTGGTGTTACACAACACAGGACGTGCTCAGGAATTAGAGCTCTACAGATACAAAACCTCAGAGCAGCTCAGTATAACAATGAAAGGGTCAAACTGTGGTTTCGATGAAGAATGCCATGTGTTTGAACTGCAAGCTAAACCTTAGCGCAAGTTTCCTAATGCGCACAGACACACAGAAGAATTGCATCCATTGATGTAACCAAAAAGTATACAAAGACGCGGCACATAGACATGGAAAAGCACACAGATTTGCTCTACTAACAATTCTAGTTTGTGCACAAAAATTGCACAGGCGCTCAGAGATAATAGTGTGAATGTGTTGGAATGCTGTTGCACGTATAAATACAATACAAATCTGTGCAGAATAATATTAGCTAGCTGTCTTCACTTAGCTGCTTGTTTCAGCACACCTTCCCTGTCATTGTTTATCACCCATCCCTTTCTTTTTTTTTAATTTTTAGAAGTCTTTATTGTACTGATTTAGATACAGGACAAAATATAAACATCTGATAACATTTCCAAATTGTAACGGTAATATTGATACAGAAATAAACAGTGATCTCAATTCGTATCAATTCTAACTGAGATCCTCAAGTAACTTCAACTTTTTCATGTTTATACAGAAACTACTCCCTCCCGACCTAACCCCCCCCCCCGTAACCCCCCGCCCCCCCCCCTCCCTCCCCCCATACCATACTGTAATACTCCCACCTATAGTCGGTCCAGTATCACCCATCCCTTTCTACCAAGCCACAAAAATGTTGTGGGTCCTTCATGCTTCTCAGTAAAGAGAATAAACAGAAACAAAACATAGAAAAGAGAATAAGATGATACCTTTTTTTATTGGACCAATTTAATACATCTTTGATTAGCTTTTCAAGGGGATACCTTCCTTCTTCAGATCAGAAATGAGCAAAAGATTAGATATACCAGAATATATAAGTGAAACATAAAAGCATTCCAATGACAGTACCACTTATATATTCTCATATACGTTATCTTTTGCTCATTTCTGATCTGAAGGTATTGCCTTCGAAAGCTAATCAAAAAATGTATTGTTAGTCTAATAAAAAGGTGTTATCTTATTCTCTCTGTTTTGTTTTGTTTCTGTTACACCACACCACTTTACTCGGCAATAAGAAGAAGGCATGAAATCCACACTAATGCTGACTGCAGAAGAAAGAGCCAACTCCTCCTCAGGTGTGCACAAAAGGCTCAGTATTAGAAAACCCTGTCCTCAACCTCCAACTCTTTGGCGCACGTCTCTGCATCTGAATTGAATAGCTAGTACCGTATTTTTTGGACCATAAGACACACCTAGGTTTTAGAGGAGGGAAATAGGAAAAAAAATTTTGCTTTTTCCCTCCTCTAAAACCTAGGTGCTCCGGTGCGTCTTGTCCGAATCCCTCCCTCTAAGTTCGGGATCGCCCTCAGGGTTACCTCCTCCCCCCTCCCCGGCCCTGTCACCACCTCTCCCCTTACTCACGCGATCTTCCCTGGTGGTCTAGTGATGTTGGGGCAGGAAAGAGCCCCCTCTTTCCTGCCCAGCGTGTTGCTCTCCATCCTCCTGTATGCATTGCTGCCTGACGGTCTCGGCGAGATTCAAAATGGCCGCCGAGAATTGAAGTCTCAGCGGCCATTTTGAATCTCGCCGAGACCGTCAGGCTACATACAGGAGGATGGAGAGCAGCGCGCTGGGCAGGAAAGAGGGGGCTCTTTCCTGCCCCAACGTCACTAGACCACCAGGGAAGATCGCGTGAGTAGGGAGAAGTGGTGAGAGGGCCGGGGGGAGGGCGATCCCGAACTCGGAGGGAGGGCGGGCAGGCCAGCCGGCCAGCCAAATCTCTACCTTCGGACTATAAGACGCACCCCCCATTTTCCTCCCAAATTTGGGGGGAAAAAAGTGCGTCTTACAGTCCGAAAAATACGGTACCTTCATTACCCTGGGGTTTGCATGAGCTATGTGCTTTGTTAGAACACAAAGTTGTGCGCAAAGCCTTCTGCAATTTACTACATCAACCCCAAAGTGCGAAAACTATTTTGGCTGCTTTTTTTTTGTGGTACACTATTTTAAGGGTGCATAATGCGTTTATATCACAAGACATTCAGCAGAAAAAATACCCAAGGTTAAGCCTTTTTGTATAACTAAATGGAAAATAATAATCTGTGTACAAAGATAACATCACAAAACACCTACACATTTATAAACTGTAGTAGCAGAGAATTATGAGGATTTATTAATCTACTGTATGTGTATCTGCATGGCAGGTGAAGAAGGGAAGCAAAAACTCTTACTTGCTTCGAGATATATGAAGGTGTCCAGACAATTAAAAAAAAAAAAAAAAAAAAGATATAGCATCTTCTTCTCTCTGAAATTCCCTAAACAATCCTTCCAAACCTGTAGAATCTTTCAGTTGAAAATGATTTTCACCCTAGTTTCGTGAACATATTTACAGGCGCATGATGCTCTTAAGCATCCTCCTAACCCCCTACCCATAAAAAAGACCGACAGGAATCAGATATGGACCATACATGCAGTAAATATGTAAGGGACCAGCATGCATATACATGCTGCCACTATGATTGCCTGCCTACATAGCAGGAGGAAAGGTCATTGGTTGAGAACAGATACCGGAACCACTGCTAGAGCTGTCACTGGTACTGCTTCTGAGAACAGAGGCACAAGGAACTGTGTTCTGGGAAGAGACAGAAGGGGACACTTAAAGGGACAGGAAAAGGCAAATAAAAATAGACACCGGGGGGGGGGGGGGGAGGAGAAACAGGAAATGCGAGGAGAAAGAGGTCATTAAGAATTTTCATCTAGCCATATCAATAATTTTTATGTGGCCCTTCACATAAAAAGTTTGGGACTTTTGAAAAAGCAAAGATACTCACTTGTAGCAGGTATTCTCTGAGGACAGCAGGCTTCATATTCTCACAAGTGGGTGACACCGATCCATGTCACATGGTCCGGCATCTGCCATAGTAAAAGAGAGAGCTTTGTGGAGCACGAGCCGTGCCTTCCTGTCCATCGCACTAACACTGTGTCCTCACTATAATACTAAAACAAAAATTAAAGTAAAAAGAACCAAGGAGACAACTCCAAGGGAAGGTGGGAGGGATTGTGAAAATATGAAGCCTGCTGTCTTCGGAGAATACCTGCTACAGGTAAGTATCTTCGCTTTCTCAGAGGATAAGCAGGCTTCTATCTTCTCACAAATGGGAATCCCTAGCATCTAGGCTCACCGAAAATAACAAAAACATTGGTCAATTGGGCCTCGAAACGGTGAGGCCATTACACAGATTAACCAGAAACTATATACAATCTGAATTAGAGTGCAGCCTGGAACAGAATAAAATGGGCCTAGGAGGGTGGAGTTGGATTCTAGACCCCAAAAAGATTCTGAAACAGTGACTGTCCAAACCGACTATCGCATCTGGTATCCTACCCAAGGCAGTAGTGAAATGTGAATGTGTGGACTGAAGACCACGTCATAGCCTTGCAAATTTCTTCAAATGGAGGCTGACCTCAAGTGGGCTACCAACGTGGCCATGGCTCTGAAATTATGAGCTGTGACATGACCCTCCAAGGCCAGCCCAGTCTGAGCATAAGTGAAGGAAATGCAATCTGCCAGCCAAATTGAAATGGTGTGTTTCCCGATGGCAACCCCCATCCTGTTGGGATCAAAAGAAACAAAAAGCTGGGCAGACTGTCTGTGGGGCCTTGTCCGCTCCATGTAGTAGGCCAATGCTCTCTTCAGGTGTGCAAGTTGCTTTTACCAGGATGGGCATCAGGTCGGGGAAAGAATGTTGGCAAGACAATCGACTGGTTCAGATGGAACTCTGACACCACCTTTGACAGGAACTTAGGGTGCATGCATAGGACTACTCTGTTCTGATCAAACTTAGAATAAGATACATGCACTACTAAGGCCTGAAGCTCACTGACCCTACGAGCTGAAGTAACAGCCACCAAGACAATGACCTTCCAGGTCAAGTACTTCAGATGGCAGGAATTCAGTAGCACAAAAGGAGCTTTCATCAGCTGGGTGAGAATGATGTTGCGATCCCTTGACACTGGTGGAGGTCTGACAGGGGGCTTTGACAGAAGCAAACCTCTCATGAATCAAACAACTAGAGGTTGTCCAGAGAGGGGCTTACCTTCTACATGTTGATGACAAATGTAGAAGGCATTCAAGCAGGGTCTGTTTAGGGCAAAAAGGGGGATCTAAGGCCTTGCTCTCACACCAGATGGCAAACCTCCTCCATTTAAGAGTCACCTCTTAGTGGAATCTCCTGGAAGCCAGCAAGACTCAGGAGACGCCCTCCGAAAGACCCAAGGAAGCAAATTCTAGGCTCTCAACATCCAAGCTGTGAGAGCCAGAGACTGGAGGTTGGGATGCAGAAGTGACCCCTCATTCTGTACGATGAGGGTCGGAAAACACTCCAATCTCCACAGTTCTTCGGAGGATAATTCCAGAAGAAGAGGGAACCATATCTGTTGTGGCCAGTAGGGAATGATCAAAATGGTTCCGCGGTCTTGCTTGAATTTCAATAAAGTTTTTCCTACTAGAGGTATTGGAGGATACATAGGGTATGATACATACCTGTAGCAGTTGTTCTCCGAGGACAGCAGGCTGATTGTTCTCACGACTGGGTTGACGTCCGCGGCAGCCCCCACCAACCGGAAGAAGCTTCGCGGGACGGTCGGCACGCAGGGCACGCCCACCGCGCATGCGCGGCCGTCTTCCCGCCCGTGCGCGACCGCTCCCGCCAGTTGAATGACTAGCAAAAGATGAAACACACAACTCCAAAGGGGAGGAGGGAGGGTAGGTGAGAACAATCAGCCTGCTGTCCTCGGAGAACAACTGCTACAGGTATGTATCATACCCTTTCTCCGAGGACAAGCAGGCTGCTTGTTCTCACGACTGGGGTATCCCTAGCTCTCAGGCTCACTCAAAACAAGAACCCAGGTCAATTGAACCTCGCAACGGCGAGGGAACAACAGAAATTGACCTACGAAGAACAACTAACTGAGAGTGCAGCCTGACCAGAATAAATTCGGGTCCTGGAGGGTGGAGTTGGATTTACACCCCAAACAGATTCTGCAGCACCGACTGCCCGAACCGACTGTCGCGTCGGGTATCCTGCTGGAGGCAGTAATGAGATGTGAATGTGTGGACAGATGACCACGTCGCAGCCTTGCAGATCTCTTCAATAGTGGCTGACTTCAAGTGGGCCACCGACGCTGCCATGGCTCTGACACTATGAGCCGTGACATGACCCTCAAGAGTCAGCCCAGCCTGGGCGTAAGTGAAGGAAATGCAGTCTGCTAGCCAATTGGAGATGGTGCGTTTCCCGACAGCGACCCCTAGCCTGTTAGGGTCGAAAGAAATAAACAATTGGGCGGACTGTCTGTTGGGCTGTGTCCGCTCCAAGTAGAAGGCCAATGCTCTCTTGCAGTCCAATGTGTGCAACTGACGTTCAGCAGGGCGGGTATGCGGCCTGGGGAAGAATGTTGGCAAGACAATTGACTGGTTAAGATGGAACTCCGACACCACCTTCGGCAGGAACTTTGGGTGGGTGCGGAGCACTACTCTGTTGTGATGAAATTTGGTATATGGAGCATGAGCTACCAGGGCTTGAAGCTCACTGACCCTACGAGCTGAAGTAACTGCCACCAAGAAAATGACCTTCCAGGTCAAGTACTTCAGATGGCAGGTATTCAGTGGCTCAAAAGGAGGTTTCATCAGCTGGGTGAGGACGACGTTGAGATCCCATGACACAGTAGGAGGCTTGATAGGGGGCTTTGACAAAAGCAAACCTCTCATGAATCGAACGACTAAAGGCTCTCCAGAGATGGCTTTACCTTCCACACGATAATGGTAAGCACTAATCGCACTAAGGTGATTCCTTACTGAGTTGGTCTTGAGGCCAGACTCTGATAAGTGCAGAAGGTATTCAAGCAGGTTCTGTGCAGGGCAAGAACGAGGTTCTAGGGCCTTGCTCTCACACCAAACGACAAACCTCCTCCACTTGAAAAAGTAACTCTTTTTAGTGGAATCCTTCCTAGAGGCAAGCAAGACCCGGGAGACACCCTCAGACAGACCCAACGCAGCGAAGTCTACGCCCTCAACATCCAGGCCGTGAGAGCCAGGGATTGAAGGTTGGGGTGCAGCAACGCTCCGTCGTTCTGCGAAATGAGAGTCGGAAAACACTCCAATCTCCACGGTTCTTCGGAGGACAACTCCAGAAGAAGAGGGAACCAGATCTGACGGGGCCAAAAGGGCGCTATCAGAATCATGGTGCCGCGGTCTTGCTTGAGCTTCAGTAAGGTCTTCCCCACCAAAGGTATGGGAGGATAAGCATACAGGAGGCCGGTCCCCCAATGAAGGAGAAAGGCATCTGACGCTAGCCTGCCGTGTGTCTGAAGCCTGGAACAGAACAGAGGCAGCTTGTGGTTGGTCTGAGAGGCGAAAAGATCCACCGAGGGGGTGCCCCACTCTCGGAAGATCTTGCGTACCACTCTGGAATGGAGCGACCACTCGTGCGGTTGCATGACTCTGCTCAGTCTGTCGGCCAGACTGTTGTTTACGCCTGCCAGGTACGTGGCTTGGAGAAGCATGCCGAAGCGACACGCCCAACGCCACATACCGACGGCTTCCTGACACAGGGGGCGAGATCCGGTGCCCCCCTGCTTGTTGACGTAATACATTGCAACCTGATTGTCTGTCCGAATTTGGATAATTTGGCAGGACAGCCGATCTCTGAAAGCCTTCAGTGCGTTCCAGATCGCTCGGAGCTCCAGGAGGTTGATCTGCAGATCCTTTTCCTGGAGGGACCACAGACCCTAGGTGTGAAGCCCATCGACATGGGCTCCCCACCCCAGGCGGGATGCATCCGTCGTCAGCACTTTCGTGGGCTGCGGAATTTGGAATGGACGTCCCAGGGTCAAATTGGTCCGTATGGTCCACCAGAGCAGTGAAGTGCGGCAACTGGTGGAGAGGCGGATGACATCCTCTAGATTCCCGGTGGCTTGGAACCACTGGGAAGCTAGGGTCCATTGAGCAGATCTCATGTGAAGACGAGCCATGGGAGTCACATGAACTGTGGAGGCCATATGACCCAGAAGTCTCAACATCTGCCGAGCTGTGATCTGCTGAGACGCTCTGGTCTGCGAAGCCAGGGCCAAGAGATTGGTGGCCCTCGCTTCGGGAAGGTAGGCCTGAACCGTCTGGGAATTCAGCAGCGCTCCTATGAATTCCAGAGACCGAGTTGGCTGGAGATGGGACTTTGGGTAATTTATCACAAACCCCAGCAGCTCCAGAAGTTGAATAGTGCACTGCATGGACCGGAGGGCTCCTGCCTTCGAGGTGTTCTTGACCAGCCAATCGTCGAGATATGGGAACACGTGCACTCCCAGCTTGCGTAGGTAGGCCGCTACCACCACGAGGCACTTTGTAAACACTCGTGGGGCAGAGGCGAGCCCAAAGGGCAGCACACAATACTGAAAGTGCCGTGCGCCCAGGCGGAATCTGAGATACTGTCTGTGAGCTGGCAGTATCGGGATGTGAGTGTATGCGTCCTTTAAATCCAGGGAACATAGCCAATCGTTTTTCTGAATCATTGGCAGAAGGGTGCCCAAGGAAAGCATCCTGAACTTTTCTTTGACCAGGAATTTGTTCAGGCCTCTCAGGTCTAGGATGGGACGCATCCCCCCTGTTTTCTTTTCCACAAGGAAGTACCTGGAATAGAATCCCTGCCCTTCCTGCCCGGGTGGTACGGGCTCGACCGCATTGGCGCTGAGAAGGGCGGAGAGTTCCTCTGCAAGTACCTGCTTGTGATGGGAGCTGAAAGACTGAGCTCCCGGAGGACAATTTGGAGGCAGGGAGGTCAAATTCAGGGCGTATCCGCACCGCACTATTTGGAGAACCCACTGGTCGGAGGTTATGAGAGGCCACCTTTGGTGAAAGAATTTTAACCTCCCTCCGACCGGCAGGTCGTCCGGTACGGACACTTGTAGGGCGGCTATGTTCCCGTGGATCCAGTCAAAAGCCCGTCCCCGGCTTTTGCTGTGGAGGCGCAGGGGGCTGCTTAGGCGCACGCTGTTGACGGGAACGAGCGCGCTGGGGCTGTCCCTGTGCCTGACGAGGCCTTCGGGCCGGCTGGTTGTACCTACGCTTCGCAAGAGAATAGGGTGCAGCCTGCCGAGCCCGGGAAAAACGCCCGCCCGCGGGGGCGGGTGCTGAAGGCGCCCGGTGGGAGAGCTTGTCGAGAGCGGTTTCCCGCTGATGCAGTTGGTCAACCATCTGCTCGACCTTCTCGCCAAAAATATTATCCCCCCGGCAAGGGACGTCAGCCAGTCTCTGCTGGGTGCGGTTGTCCAGGTCAGAGGCACGCAGCCATGAGAGCCTGCGCATCACTATACCTTGGGCCGCAGCACGAGATGCCACGTCACAGGTGTCAAAAATCCCCCTGGACAGGAACTTTCTGCACGCCTTCAGCTGCCTGACCACCTCCTGATATGGCCTGGACTGCTCCGGCGGGAGCTTATCGACCAGGTCCGCCAGCTGTTGCACATTGGTCCGCATGTGGATGCTCATATAGAGCAGGTAAGATTGGATGCGGGTCACGAGCATGGAGGATTGGTAGGCCTTCCTCCCAAATGAGTCCAGAGTGCGAGACTCCCGCCCCGGGGGCGCCGAGGCGGTATCCCTCGAACTCCGTGCCCTCTTGAGAGCAGAATCCACGACCGCTGAGTCATGGGGCAACTGGGGCCGCATGAGCTCTGGGTCAGAGTGGATCCTGTACTGGGACTCTGCTTTCTTGGGAATGGTGGGGTTAGTTAGTGGTCGCACCCAGTTCCGAAGCAGCGTCTCCTTCAGGACATTGTGCAGCGGTACCGTGGAGGACTCTCTAGGTGGTGATGGATAGTCGAGGACCTCGAGCATCTCGGCCCTCGGCTCTTCCACAGAGACCACGGGAAAGGGAATGCTTATAGACATATCCCGCACAAAGGAGGCAAAGGAGAGACTCTCAGGAGGTGAGAGCTTCCTCTCCGGTGACGGCGTGGGGTCCGAGGGAAGGCCCGTAGACTCCTCTGAGGAGAAATATCTCGGGTCTTCCTCTTCCCCCCACGAGTCCTCATCCTCGGTATCGGACATTAGCTCATGTAGCTGAGTCCGGTACCGGGCCCGGCTCGACGTCGAGGCACCGAGGTCTCGGTGTCGTCGAGCGGTGGACTCCCGCGCCGGCGGGGACGGAGCTCCCTCCATCGACGTCGACGGGGACTCCACCTGCGTGGCGGTCGAGACCGGCACCGCAAGCGGCGGCGGTGTCGACAGCCCCGGCGCCGGGCTAGAACTCGCCGGCGCCACAGTCATCGGCGCCGGGGGCGCAAGCACCCCCGACGCCGGCACAGCCTGGCGCATCAGCCCTTCCAGGATCCCCGGAAGGATGGCTCTGAGGCACTCGTCCAGGCCCGCTGCCGGGAAAGGCGGTGGGGCCGGTAAGGGTGTCGGTGCCAGAAGCTGCTGGGGGCCAGGAGACGGCACCGAGGTGCCGGAACCCCGACGCGTCGGTACCCTCCACCACCGACGGAGATCTCTCCTCTCTGCGATGACGCTTCGGCGTCGACTCCCCTTCAGGGTGCACCGAGGGCTCCCGGTGACGGCGCTTCTTATCTTTTTTCCGGTGCACGTCACCGGCGCCGGAGGGCATGGAGGAGGAGGAGGTCGATCCCCCTCGGTCTCGAGGTACCGGGTCCGACAGGGTTCGGTCCCGTGGCTCACGAGCTGAGGGAGTGACCGGGGCCGACAGCCCACGCGGCCTCTCAACCCCACTCTCACCGGCGGACCGGCGGGCCGACGGGACCTGTTCTCCTGGGGTCGCTGCCATCGGTGCCGATGTCTCGGGCATCGATACCGGTACCGAAGATCCGGCCTTCGATACCGATGCCGTCGAGGTCGACGTCGAGGGGCCGGCGCAAGTTCCAAAAAGACGGTCCCGCAGAACTTGCCTCGCAACCTGAGTCCGTTTCCGGAGACCGAGACACAGCGCGCACGACTTGAGATTGTGCTCCGGCCCGAGGCACTGGAGGCACCAAGCGTGGGTGTCGGTCTGCGAGATCGGCCGGCCGCAGCGACCACACTTTTTAAATCCACTCGGGACCTTCGAGGACATCGACGGAAAAATCGCGTCGGCGAAGTCAAAGTCGGCAATGGTGGCTAAAATCACACCACGAAAAAACTAGCCGACCGAGCGGCCACTAGGCCGCAACGAGGCGTCCCCGCTGGAAGCGAGGGAAAAGGGGAGCGCGTGCTCCACACGCGCGAAAATCTTTTTTTTTTTTTTTTTTTTTTTACAATACGAAGAAAGAAAGAAAGAGGAACCGAACGGGTCAAAGCAACGATCCGCGTAAACGCGGTCGAAAAATCCGGCGGCTGAACGGAGAGAGAGGCAATTGCACAACTCTCTCCAGTCGCGGAAAAAAAGTAACTGGCGGGAGCGGTCGCGCACGGGCGGGAAGACGGCCGCGCATGCGCGGTGGGCGTGCCCTGCGTGCCGACCGTCCCGCGAAGCTTCTTCCGGTTGGTGGGGGCTGCCGCGGACGTCAACCCAGTCGTGAGAACAAGCAGCCTGCTTGTCCTCGGAGAAATACAGAAGATTTGTCCCCCAATTGAGGAAGGCATCCAACGCTAGCCTGTCGTGGGCCTGAAGCCTGGATCAGAACTGAGAAACCTTGTGGTTGATATAAGTGGCAAAACGATCCACTGAAGGTGAGCCCCACACTCGGAAGATCTTGCGAGCTATGCCCCATATTGAAACACCACTCATGCAGTTGCATTATCCTGCTCAATCTGTCGACCAGAGTATTGTTTGCGCCCACCAGGTAAGTGGCTCGAAGGAACATGCCGTGTTGGCGAGCCCAATGCCACATCCGGAGGCCTCCTGACACAGAGGACATGATCCGATGCTCCCCTGCTTGTTGGTGTAATACATTGCAACCTGCTTGTCTGTCTGGATGAGAAGAATTCAGCAAGATAACTGATCTCTGAAAGCGTTTAGAGCATTCGTTTCCCGGGCAGACCAAGCACCTTGAGTGTGAAGCCCATCTACACGAGCTCCCCATCCCAGGAGAGATGCATCCATCGTCAGTACATTTTGTAGCTGAGGAATTTAGAATGGAAGTCACAGAGACAAATTAGATCGTATTGTCCACCACTGAAGAGAGCATACAAGCTCTGGGGACACTTGGATGACATCTTATAGAGTCCCTGAGGCTTGATACCACTGAGTAGTCAGTGACCATTGAGCTGATCTCATGTGAAGACGTGTCATGGGTGTAACATACACCATGGAAGCCATGTGGCTCAACAATCTCAACATCTGTCGAGCTGTGACCTGCTGAATGGTACAAACCTTGGATGTCAGTGAGACAAGATTGCCCACTCTCGTCTCTGGAAGGTAGGCTCAAACCCTCTGTGTGTCGAGCAGGACTCTGATGAACTCCAATCACTAGACAGGGTGGAGATGGAATTTGCAGTAGTTTAAAATGAACCCTGGTAGCTCAAGCACCCGAACAGTCATCTGCATGGACTCCAGAGCAACGTCCTCCGAGGTGCTCTTCACTAGCCAATCATTCAGATACGGGAACACGTGGACTCCCACTCTGTGTAGTGATGCTGCAACTATCGCTAGACACTTGGTGAAGACCCTGGGAGCTGATGCAAAGCCAAAAGGCAACACGTGATACTGAAAGTGATGTGTTCCCAGCCCAAACCAAGGGTGCCCAAAGAAACCATCCTGAACTTTTCTCGGACTAGAAGTTTGTTCAGGGCTCTTAGGTCTAGGATGGGACGCATCCCCCGTCTTCTTCTGCACAAGGAAATACCTGGAATAGAATCCCTGCCCTTCATCCCCCGGTGGAACGGGTTCAACCACATAGGCCTTTAGAAGGGTGGAGAGTTCCTCTGCAAGTACCTGTCAGTGTTGAGAGTTGATTGAATGAGCTCTCGGTAGGTAATTTGGAGGCTTCTGATACCAACTGAGGGCGTATCCGAGACGGACTATTTGAAGAATCCACCGGTCAAAGATTATAAAAGAAACCACCTTTAATGAAAACATTTTAGCCTCCCCCTGACTGGCAAGTCGTCCGGGATGGACACTTTTACAGCGGATATGCTCTGCTAGAGCCAGTCAAAAGCTCGCCCCTTGCTTTGCCTGGGGAGCAGCAGGGGCCAAAGGCGCACGCTGTTGATGTGAATGAGTGCACTGGGGCTGAGCCTGAGTAGGCTGGCAAGCCGGAGTGTACCTATGCCTTGAATAGTAGTAGGAACCACTCCTTGGCTTCCTAAAAATCCTCCTAGCTGAGAAGGTGGATGCGGAAGGCACCCAGCGGGAGAAAGAAGAGATTGTATCAGTATGCTTCTTGGCCAGTGACCTACTCAACCTTCTCTCCAAAAGGGTTACCCACCCCCCCCCCACCCAGCAAGGAGCATCCACCAGCCGCTGCTGAACAGAGTATTCCAAGTCAGAAACACACAGCCATGAGAGTCTACGCGTTGCTATACTCTGAGCAGAGATCCTGGATGCCACATCAAAAGTGTCGTAAGTGCCCCTGGCCAAGAACATTCGACACGCCTTCTGCTGCTTGACCAACTCGTGAAAAGGCTCTGCGTGCTCCAGAGGGAGTGCATCCACTAAGTCTGACAGCTGTTGCACCGAGTTTCACAAGTAGACGCTCGTGAAGAGCTGGTAGGATTGTATACGGGAGATGAGAACTGAAGCCTGGTACATCTCCTCCCAAAAGAATCCAGGGTCTCTAGTACTCCTGACTCTTTTGAGAACGGATTCCACCACCATGGAATTGTAAGGCAACTGAGGCCTATCAAAACCAGATGTACCGTGGATCCAGTACTGAGTGTCAATCTTCTTGGACATAACAGGGACTGACAGAAGGGATTCTCAGTTCCTGACAAGGGCTTCCTGGAGTACCTCGTGGAGAGATGCAGTCACAGCCTCCTTAGGAGGAGATGTATAGTCCAGGACCTTGAGCATCCTGGCTCTGGGCTCATCCAAAGGAAATGGAATGGCCTCAGTCATTTCCTTAACAAAAGATGGAAATGAAAGGCTCTCTGGCAGATACCATCTCCTTTCAGGTGGAGGGGAGGATTCAGCGGGAATCCCATAAGACTCATTTGAGGAAAGTATCTGGGATCCTCCTCTGAATCCCATGAGAACTCCTCCTCAGTGTCAGACAGTATCTTCCTGTGGGACTGCCAAGACCAAACCTTCCTCAGTGCCAAGCAACCATGTCCTCAAGAGTGGCGTTGAGAAGTCAACTCCTGCCTTGACTCTTGTGAACCTACCTCCAGCGATGTTGAGGGCGTGCCAGCCTGGGTGGCAGTTAACATCGGGGCCGCAAGCGGCACCGTCATCAGAGGCTGCAGGGTCGCAACTAGAGGTAAGGTAGGCGCAAGCACCCCCAATACCAACGCACACCATTGCATAAGGCCATCCAGCAGCTCAGGCACAAGGCCCAGATGTGCTCGAGGGTCACCAGAAAAAAGCTGGGGTGCTAGCTGAGGTGCAGGTTCCAGAACCGCTGGGGTTGACACGGGAGCGGAATCTTGGTTGATTGGAGACAAGTGCATTGGCACCTCCTGTATAGGGGGGGAGTGATCCTCCTGGCACCGATGCTTCTCAGGTGCCGAATCCTTTGATGCCCTGGAGCTCCCGGCACCATATGTGACTGATGATGATGATGATTCTTGGCCTTCAACCGAAGCATGTCACCAAGGCTCCTTGGTGCCGAAGTCGAATCCTCAAGTCGCCTCGGGGTCAGGTCCCACGATGGTCAGTCCCGGGAGGCATGCACAGCAGGAGGCCTTGAGACAGGTGGAGACCCACTCGATGCTTCACTGCTCCCAGTGTCTAAGGGTCTAGAAGCAGCCATGCTTACCAACGCTCCCAATACCTGTGAGATGCTCAACATCGATGCCGACTCCAAGGAACCATACTTGGCTCAAAAAATCCTCTCTTGTTGAGCCTCTCTGGAAACCTGGGTTCTCTTTTTCATAAAGAGATAGAGAACACAGTTAGCAGGGCTATGGTCGGGCTCAAGACACTGCAGACACCAAGAATGGGTGTCTTTTCCCAAGACAGTCTGACTGCACCGGGTACAGCGCTTGAAGCCACTGGGAATCTTCGTGAACAAGGACAGAAAAACTTCATTGGCTAAATTAAATGACTAGATGGTGCTTGAAAAAGGGGCAAGTCACAGAGAAAAATAAAGGGAGAGACACGACCAAAGTCAGGGCCTAAAAGCGGTGGGAAAAAAATAATAAAACTTAAAACCGGGCAAATCGATTTTAAGGAAATTAAAGGAAGGGTAAAAAGGGTCCAAAAAAAAAAAAAGGAGCCAAAAAGACATAGAAAAATAGCCGGAAGGCACAAAATAGCTCTCAAAAAACTGGACAAGTGAGGAAAGGACACAAAAACAAAACTTTCTCCTCAAGCGGAAAAGAGAACTGAGGAGACTGCGTTCGCATGCCGGGCAGGAAGGCACTTGCACTCCACAAAGCTCTATCTTTTACTATGGTAAATGCCAGAACAGGCGATGTGGATCAGCGTCACCCACTTGTGAGAAAATAGGAGCCTGCTTGTCCTCGGAGAATCTGTGGGACCTTCTATGAGGGTTACCTGGACAATGAAGTTAAACTAGAGGGGGAGTAGTAAGAGATGGGAGGGGGTTTATAAAGGATAATTTTATGCAAAAGTTACTTTATATCACTTTATATATCAGAAAAATGTGTTCATATTTATGTAGTATACTGCCAATGACTCATTCACTCCTATGCTTTCATCTGATGCCACTTGAAACCAGGTATACTTAGGCTACGCTGCTGATGAAAGACAGGGTTACCATATTTCCGGTTTTACCCGGACATGTTCTCTTTTTGATGACATGGCTGGGCAACCGGGCAGGTTTTGCCAGCCTGCCCGTTTGTCCGAATTTCCCCGAAGAGGTCACTAGACCAGCAGGGCAGTATAGTAAGGTAAGGGGAGGGGAGGATAGGTCACCCTTAGGGGTGTGTAACGGGGGGGGGGGGGGGTGGCGGGGCAAGTGTCCTTATTTTGGGGGGAGCAAATATGGTAACCCTAATGAAAGAGTGCTGAAGGCCTGCAGGAAGTACTGAATTCTACTTGCCTCAGTGTCAGATCCTCCTCCCCAAAGGACTTGCTGCAGCCATGGTGAGTGAACTCCAAGAAAGTGCTGCCAATCCAAAACCAACCTACCAATCTATCCTGCCACACAACTGCTCCAAGAAAGTAGAAAGTGGAGGAAAATGAATTGTGCAGCACATTTAGATATTAATCAATTAAACAAATAGTTATTTTAGTATACAAGGGAAAAGAAGTGACCTACTGGCTACACTAATGAAGCAGAATCATAAGATCAGATGTCAAATCCAGCCTCTCCCACTTCCATGCCTTCTGAACTCAGGCAAGTTACTTTAAGGCCCTTTTACTAAGCTGCGTTAAAAACGGCCTTGTGCTAGCGGTGGCGGCCGTTGTTGCCACAGCAAGGGGCCCTTTTACCACAGTGGGTGAAAATAGCCAAAAAAGAAATGGTCGTGTGGTAAGTTCGTACTTGCCGTGTGGAAATTTCAGGGGGGAAGCACTTACCGCCACGCATTGAGGTGGCAGTAGGGGCTCCTGTGCACGATGCTGCCTGATTACCGCTGAGTAACCCCCTGCAGAAATATTTTTTTCAATATTTCTACTAGTGCTAGAAATGGTGCACGCTGGGGGCAGCACTACCACTGGCACCTGTGTTGGGATGGTGGCAACCCTTTAGTAAAACAGCCCCTTTATCTCCCTCTGCCTCAGATTCCCTCTTAGAATGTAAGCTCTTTGGGGCCCTAGTCCAGCACTCCACATTTGTGCTGAAATATTTAAAATAAACATGGCTATAGGAGAGAAGAGACTTTAATAATGTTCCATTTACTAGGCTTCTCTTCTTTTATTAAACTCAGTTCAATTACAGCAACAACCTGGTATGTATTATTGATTTGTCTCACATTTAAATCTGATCTTTTTGATGCTGATTATCTGTACTGTGCCTTGAACCTTTCTAGACATTGGTAAGAATTTTGGGTTGCCTGTCTTTTGCCAGGCATAGTGCTTCCTCACTGCACAGGAGAAGGCAATAGCAAAGCACTCCTGTATCATGCCAAGGAAAAAAACAAAGGGAGGGTTCCCTCCCTGTACGTCCGTCCAGCTCAAAGGCACATCTAGATCTGGTCTACGGTCCAAGATATTTCTTTATGGAAGAGTATTTTTATGGGGCAATAGGGCCCATTCTAATCTACAAGTATATATACAATAAGAAAACAAGATCACATTTTTTCTTCTTTATATTTCTTAACCTATAAAGTAGACTAACAACATCCACACTACTTTACACACAATCCATATACAATTATTAGGCAACCGAGAGTCATCATGCAGTCCAACCGCCACCTGAAACTGAACATGTCCAAGACCGAGCTCATCGTCTTTCCACCAAAACCCACTTCTCCTCTTCCTCCACTTTCCATCTCAGTTGTTAACACCCTCATCCTCCCCGTCTCATCTGCCCGCAACCTCGGAGTCATCTTCGACTCCTCCCTCTCCTTCTCCACGCACATCCAGCAGACAGCCAAGACCTGTCGCTTCTTCCTCTTCAACATCAGCAAAATTCACCCTTTCCTCTCTGAACACACCACCCGAACCCTCGTCCACGCTCTCATTACCTTGCGCCTTGACTACTGCAACCTACTCCTCACTGGCCTCCCACTTAGCCATCTATCCCCCCTTCAATCTGTCCAGAACTCTGCTGCACGTCTTATATTCCGCCAGAACCGATCTACTCATATCACCCCTCTCCTCAGGTCACTTCACTGGCTTCCAATCAGATACCGCATTCAGTTCAAGCTTCTCCTTCTTACCTACAAATGCACTCAGTCTGCTGCCCCTCACTACCTCTCTACCCTCATCTCCCCTTACGTTCCAGCCTGAAACCTCCGTTCACAGGACAAATCCCTCCTCTCGGTACCCTTCTCCACCACTGCCAACTCCAGGCTCCGCTCATTCTGCCTCGCCTCACCCTATGCCTGGAACAACCTTCCTGAGCCCTTACGCCAAGCCCCCTCCCTGCCCATCTTCAAGTCTTTGCTCAAAGCCCACCTCTTCAATGCTGCCTTCGGCACCTAACTCTCACCTCTCAGGAAATCCAGACTGCCCCAATTTGACTACCCCTATCGGACTGACTGTTCACTTGTCCTTTAGATTGTAAGCTCTTTGAGCAGGGACTGTCCTTTATGTTAAATTGTACAGCGCTGTGTAACCCTAGTACTGCTTTAGAAATGTTAAATAGTAGTAGTAGTAGTACTTGCAGGAATCACTTTCAGCATGTATCAGTTTCTAAGGATTTGATGACCTTTTTTAAAATAAGATCACAGACATACTATATTTTTTTCATCTTTTTCCTCTCACACTGAGTAGAAACTGTAATCCAGCAGTAATTGTTCCTCATTAATGGAACAAGAAATAAATTATAAAAGGTAGGGGCTAAATTGTATGTATATCTTCTTTGTACCATACTTCCAAATTCAGCACTCACATCAGAATTACTGTTAAGATGATTTCTTTTAAAAGCATGTTAAACACAGCAAGCCCTATGCAGACCCAGACAGAACTTATGCTGCAATTCACTGCCTCTCCTCCCCCCACCCCCCAACCAGCTTGCCACATTTCAAAGCATACCTACATAGGGTAACTCAGTAATTCCCAAACTTGATTCTGGAGGCACCCCAGCCAGTCAGGTTTTCAGGATGCCCACAATGAATATTCATGAGAGAGATTTGAATGCACTACCTCCAAGATATGCAAATCTCTCTCATGAACATTCACTGTGGGCATCCTGAAAACCTGACTGGCTAGGGTGCCTCCAGGACCAGGTTTGGGAAACACTGGGGTAACTCACTTCAGAATTTAGCAGCATCACTTGGCTAGTTGACCTACACGTGCTGCTTTTCAAATCTCTACATCAGAGGTTTTCAACCCTGTCCTCAGTGCACACCCAGTCAGTTGGAGTTTTCAGGATACCCGCACTGAATTCAATAAGAATATCCTGAAAACCCTGACTGGCTGAGTGTGGCCCAAGGACTGGGTAGAAAACCCTTACTCGAAGTGATTCAGCAGAAGCACCTTGTAACCTCTACCCTCATGAACCCTCTTCTGGTAGGAATTTGATACTACAAAGCTGCCATATGAAGACCAATTTTTATTGCATGTATGTTTCACCCAAGCCCCACCTCCATATATTAGTCATGTATTTTGTTCAACATGCTGGAATTGGTGGTATGCGACTAATGGGACCTTTGACTATATGTTCTACTTTGAGATTCTCCACTTGGACCTTGGGTATGTGTGGTTTATATAAAAGCTTGCGAATGAGTGATTGTTTCGGACTATTTACCACTGAACCTTTTACATTAAATATGCAAAACAATGCAAGAATAAAGAAAAATTTTATATTTTATATTATAACATTTATGGCCAATTTTATTCCATAGTCAAAATAAATGATGCTCCTCAGTTTTCAATTTAAATATATTCCCTGTGTGTTACTTTTGTAATTTGTCAAATCTACCACTGATCATCTTATTTTTTGTACATTTACAAAAACGTTCTCCAGCATAAACCCATTCCTTCTGCTCACATCAATGATTTAACTACTATGGACAAGGATCTTTGGTATCACCCACCTTCAAAAAGCACCTCTCTCTCTCTCTCTCAACATCAATAACAAGGAATGAATTGAAAAGGGGGGGGGGGGGACAAAACAGACAGGCTTTGAGTACAAAACAGCAGTACAATAACCAAGCTGTCAACTTCCTAGGGTTCTTCTGTTTGCTTCTGATCTTCATTTTGACATGGGGAAGGCCATTGCACTTGCTAGTGATGTCACTTAGGCCATCCATTATATCTAATCAACGCAGAAAACTACTCAAATAGAAGCAGGGTACTCTCTGCTCTTGATCATGTTTCTTACCTTCAGCTGCAAAACAACAGCTGATATGTGTCTTAATGAAGGGGTATAAAATGCTGCTACTCTAGTAGGCTTGAAGTGAAGTGAGAGGCAATGTGCACCCTCAGTAATAATATCACCAGAAAACAAAAGAGATGGCACTTTTGAATTCAGCAAACAGGATGCAATCTCATTTTTAAAGAAAACTTGAAAACTAGCATTTTAAAAATGGAATTTGAAACTCTAATTATGTTGCTAATGGCTTATATAATTTACAGATATGGTAGAGACCAAGTAAAAAGCTGGTCTTTGTTAATATTAAATTGGATAGTACTACTTACATGGTGAATCTAACTGTTAGCATTATCTATAGTGAATCTAACTGTTAGCATTATCTATATGCAGTCAACACCACCATGTGTGGCTACAATGAACTCTTTTTCCAATATACTATAAGGCAACAATTAAACATATTGTGATCCATATAAATATAACATAAAACAAAGCTTTCAGTAAACGCTGCCCTCTACAACAGGAGTCCCAGGTATCATTACAAGTGGACTTTGGAGACAGTGTACTGCTTGAACACACAGAGGTGTTATTTACATAGCATACGGGAACAGGTACTCTTGATGTGCGGCAGTTAATTATTAAATTACACACATGTCTCTATTGTTAGAGCCAGGCTGTCAAGGCAAGCTTCGAGTGCTGCATGGTAGGGCATAAAATGACAAACAAAACTGTGTTGCACCTGGCACAGACATCTTTGTCAACCAGTGGGCAAATGCACACATTTATTTTCTCAAAACAATACAGTGCTTCATGGTCTGCTACTCTTGTTTCACCCAACTGTGGGGCTGGACCCAATAATGAGTCACAGGGGACTTGCCAATGGGTCAAGTGATAAAGCCTCATAGGGGAGTTGCCTAACTAAGACAATCTAGCACACAACTTAAAAAAAAAAAAAAAAAAAACTCTCTCAATATTATGGTAAATAGCCAGCATTCTTTCAGCACAAAATTTGTTGAGGGACAAAGTGGTTGGCAAATGATGATTTGGTCTTCTATAGCAGTTCCTGCAATTTTTGTGTTAGAAAGTGGATTTTGAAAAGAAAGAAGTCGCGATAATTTGCTAGCAAGAAGGAAAACAAAGATTCAGTAACAGGAATGTGGCTCTTTGTTGTTTTTCAGACATCATTCTTTAGCACAATTGCTATATTTCCTACTTTGATATTTAACATTCTCAGAGACTCAAACATATTTGTATCCGTTTGACTCAGGATGCTCTTAATTTTGACAAACGCAAAAGGAATTACACTTTTGGCTCTAATAACCCACACAAACTCCAGAACACAAGGCTGACACTAGCGCTGATCTAATGGGCATACATCACAACTATATATTTCTTTGCCCCAGTACTTTATAGTCCACCAGTGGCACTAGTATTGCTTAAACAATATATATACTGTAAGAATCAGAAATGTTTTGGCTTCAATATATCTTCTACTATATTTGGTAAAAGAGAAAAAAAAAAGTCACCATTGAAATGAAGTCCAACTTCAAATGCTGTTTGCCACAGATGTGGAATAGGAGGAACCCTTTTTGAAAGTAGAATCAACCCCTGATGTTTTGTAAGAATGGTTTAAAATAACCCTGATACAAACATCCTACTTATTAAAATGTTCCCGCTCCCTGAGAAAATAATTAAGTGTGTGGAGTAAAGATCTTGCTAATGACAAAGGCAGAGGATGGCACCTGCTTTAGACAGCCCTTTTGTGAGCCTCTGGAAGTCCCAACACAATGCCCCAGGAAGGAAAGTGACACCTGTTAAAAGCAGCCATCTGTTTCTAACAAGCTGGACACAGTCAAAATCATGGTCTATCCACTTAGGCAGGAATTCCTGAAACGTGGGCCCCAGAGTGCACCTGTGAACGAAGAAAAATTAAAAGCATCCAGCTCAAGATCACTAACATTAATAAACACTTTGACAGTACTGCAGGAAGTGGCACCCTAGGCGTCAGTGGGAAAACTGAATGCATTCTTTGAGTATTGCCATAGAACAATTCAGAAAGCTAGTTCTTAGCATTATGCTCAGAATTAAATGCAATCACTAATGAGTTCCATTCATAACTAAAGGCTGTTCTTTCTTGGTGCACTACTGCACTGCTAATGCTCCGAGTCTGACTCAGAGCCTGCAACAGCCCTCCAGCCACACAGTCATGCTGAAAGCTGGGGATTTTGACTGTTTGCAAACTAGTACTCTTTGCAGCTTTAAGACTCGCAATTAATACGCCTGCATAGATCATTATATTCCTACTGTTGCTGTAAACTTTCTTTTTCAGAATTTTTTGACAACACATTAGATGCCACTCTACAGAACATATAAATAGAAAAGTGATATATCAGGTACATGGAATAATTATGAAACAGTTGCACGTCAATTTCCTAGTAATAAAATCCTCGTGATTCCATAAAACCAGGCTCCTACAAAAACTCTGGATAAGAAAGTCACAAGAAAGGATAACAATAGAATCAACTAGAACTAGAAAAGGCTACATTAGGAAGATGGAAAGCAACAGCAATGTTGTTTACATCTGCAAACAATTTTCTAGTATAATGTTACTAACACGCTGCTTTCTTTTACGGGTGGCAAAACTGTATACTTCATCACAAAATGCTTTCCATCCAAAACGGCATAAAAAAAGATTAAGATTTCAAGTGTTCCAAAAGCCATGGTTAATGGATTCCAGTGACTTTATTACTGACGAATGCGTCACGGAAGCTGCCGGAACCCTCTGCTACAATGCAAGATAGCCCAGTAACCAGCAGACCACAGCATATGTCCCACAATACACAAATGAAACCCTCAAAAAGGGCAGCAGATACACACACAAGCACTCAGTTGTACGATTATAAAACCAGAAACATAAGTTAAACACAGAAATCTGCAGCATTAGAATGTCAAAAGAGAGGCACACATCACAAACAGCTGCTGTTCTGATAATCGAGGGCACTAGGGAATCCAAATGCAAAATGCAGAGCCTATCTACCAAACATCAAGGGGGGTGGGGGGGATGAACTGCTAATAGTGCTGTTCTTTGGAGTATTTTCAGAAGTAAACAAGCACTGCTGTGGTAACAATCCCAGTTTGCATACATCTGCATCTAATGTAATAGTTGAATTAAATGCAAACTTGACAAAAAAAAAACTCTCTCTCTTTTGGCTAGTACTTCTTTCTCGTTGCCGATATTTTTTTTATTTATGAGGATTTTATTTACTGATGTTTTGAAGAAATTTACCCAAAGGAAGCATATAGCAAGAAAAAAAACTGACATACTATACACAACAGAAATATACAGCAATAGAAATACTCAAACAGTACATAGTATGGCACAGTACGCTACTTACAATGTTAACGCAATACACATTAAAACATCTCAACAAACAGCATAGGGTGTAAGCAGAAGTGGAGAGTATAGACAGGTAAGATAGCTTAACAGGACGTATAACGTAAGAAAACAATGCAGTGGAGTCAGAAAATGATATAAGGACTTTCCCCTATGAGGAGAAAAGGAAGTCTCCTTAAAGGAACAAAATGGGTAAAATCTCAGCATGAAAAGGCATCAAATGCAGTGGTATAAGAAAAAACATGTAACTGATTGTATCACTGGGGAAAAATAAAACATTTATTCTACTTTAGTTTAGTACACTTATATTACACCCAACCATCAGTTAAGAGCAGATTATAGAATAAAATATTTTTTAAAAAACGTTCCACATAATGTATATCGAACATGCAAAATTTTAAAATATATCTGAACTAGACACTAATACTAAACAGCTTTCACCCTTAATAACAACCTCATTACATAGCCAAATACTCTGTAAAAAGTCATGTTTCCAAACAACGACAAAACATTACATAGGGGCCCTTTTACTAAAGGGCGGAAGGGTTACTGTGAGATTGGTGCTCAGCAAACTGGATCTACTGCTGGGCTCGCCCAGGAGCCCAACAGTAGTCCCGCCTTTGCCACACGCCACTTCTGGTACTAAAAAATACATTTTTTTTTCTAGCACCAACAGGGAGTATGCCCCGGCAGGTAATTCGGCAGCACTGCTTGATGCCCGGTTACCACCGGGTTAGCACCAGAGGCAGTAAGAACTCCAGCTGTAAATGGCCTCACAGCAATATTTTGCTTACCATACGGCTATTTACCAGTCCTCCTGAAAAAAGGCCCTTTTAGTGATGGCAGTAAAAGGTGGCCTCGGTGTGCGGCAAACCTGCACGCTGGCACCACCGTGGGACACCTTTTACTGCTGTTTGGTAAAAGGGGAACCCAATTTGTTATGGTGCTCATTTTCAAAGCACTTACAAAGTTACACATGTAATTATATAAACTTATAACTCTCTATGTGCTTTGAAATAAGCTCCTATATTCCTCAAATCAGAACTTGTTGGATAGTACGTTAGATGGGTCTATTTATGAATGTTGCTCAAAATTCAGACGATAAAGCACCACATTGAATATGTGAAAGTTGCAGTTGTTATCCCAACATCAACAATACAAGTATCAGTTCAGCAGTATTAAAGCTGTACCAAATAGCATATTTTACTATTTGGCCGAATATGAATAATGAAAATTATTATTCAGCTGAATACAACTAATGGGCATTAAGCTTAAATAACAAGCGAAGCAATGTGATGATTTAGCACAGTAGAGCCCCAGATTATTCATATTTGGATTTAAATCACTATTTGAATGAATACAAATAATGTATTCAGGACCGAATCAAATAGAATATAAATATTCAGTACAGTCCTAGTATGTAATGCATTCTAGAATACAAAACATTAATATCTCTCAATCTCAGGGTATGTCTGTACTTTGATACCCTGTCTCATTTTCAAAAGTAAGATGTCTTTTTCAACTTAATTTAGATACTAACCCCTAGATTCTACATAATGCGCTTAGATTTAGGTGTCAAAATTGGCGCGGATTCTATAACACCGCATGTAACTTAATTGGCTTAACAAGCTAATGAGTGCTGATAACAGCACTTACCAGTCAATAATAAGCGGATCCTGCAACAATGTGCGCCAAACTTCTAATGCACAGAGGCAAAAGGGGGCGTGATTATGGGCAGGCAAATGGGTATTTCATGGGCGTTCCAAAATGTAGGCGCCTAGTTATAGAATATGGCCAAGTGTGCCTAAATCTACACGCTGAGATTTACACCAGGTTTTCACTGGCATAAATGGATGTGCGCAGATATCACCGCTGAAATAGCAACTAAGCATGTTCTATAATCGGCGCCTAAATCTAGGCACCAATTATAGAATACACTTAGTAGGCACTGATTTCAGCACCACTTTTTTAGGCTCCATATACAGAATCTGCTCCTAAGGGGCCCTTTTAACACACATTAAATGCCAAGAAGTCTATAGGTATAAAATGGGCTTGTTAGGAACTTAGCATGTGTGCTAATTCTGTTAGTGCATGCTAAGCTTTAGTATAAGGGCCCCTAAGGAACCAGTATACGCCAACATTTTTTCTCTAGATAAAAGACAAACAGGTAAATTGCTTTCAGGAGCAAGGCAAGTGTAAGCAGATGCCTAAATACTTATTTGTATAAATTGAAAATGTGTTTAAACGGTTAAACTGGGAAAGAAACCAGGCATCATCTTAGCTCAGAAAACAAGATTAGTACTATAGTAAAGCATTAATGATTTAACTTCTTCCGCATTTGACAATCACCGGAATAATTAATACTGTCACATTCTTCAGAAGCAACTCTGTCAAATAAATCAATATGTTTTCTCTCGACACTGTCAGGTGGAAGAGGGATGGATTTAACACAAGATTTCATAAACTTATAAAATAAAACAAGACAGAATACAGTCACTTTTGAACTGTATTATATGTGAAAATAATTACTGAAAATATATCTGTTAGGAAACATATGTCCATGAAAAGCGTGGTTAAATCCAAACAAAATAATAAAAGAGCAAAACCGAAAAACAGCAAATAAGGGGAAAGTCTTGTGTTTTAGGCAAGGATATCTAGGGCTATTAAAAAAAAAAAACATTGTTAAATGAAAGATGAGTGTACGTGGATTTTTAGATCCAAATACTAGGCGGAGTTTAAATCCCTGAATATTAACAGTCACAAAGAAGAAGAAATATGCAATATAAATTTCAACACCTAAAAATTCAGACATTCTTTAGGAACAATTTGACCACAATTTCAGTTCCTAGAAATAAAAATACAAAAGCTGTTATATCAGAAAATCCATAAGTATAATTCATCTGAAAACAAATGTTTTCCTGTTACTTCTGCATTTCCCTTCTCAGTCTGTAATATGTAAAGGTGAGCACCACACTAGGAGAAGTTTTAAACATATCATCCCTTCAAATGAAAGCTGTAAGTCCAGGTCAATATAACTACATTCTGATTGTGAGGCCACACACCACTGCATCTGGCTTTCAGACAAGGCCAATGCCCTTATTCTATTAAAAAAAGGCCACTTGCAATAAAGAAGAGGAGGAGGGAAAAGGGCTCTTTTCCAGCTGCACTATCCAATCTCCTCAGTTCTTTCCAGCACAAAGAGCACAGGTTTTAAACAACACAGAAACTAAAGAGCAGAAGAACCAACATTATTTTAAATAAAGCACCATTCGCCCCTTCCAAATCAAAAAAAAGGGAGAGGGCGAGAATCGGCATTTAAAAAGAGTGCAGAAAATGTCCAGCAGCTATAATAATAAAAAGTCCACAGCAAAGGCCCCAGAGTGGCTTCCCTCTCATTCCTTCCTCCCTTCGCCTTAGCAGACACAGCGCAGAAATCCATACAAAGGCTCGTTTGGATGCCAATTTTATTTCCCTTCTCCCCCCCGCCCAAAACGTGATACCAGGAAATCACCACCATGTCCAGGAAGGATGATGTGAAAAGAACAAACCAGCCTCCTCCTGCCGCCTCTCCATCCACTCGCCCCCCCCCCCTCCCTAAACCAGAGCCCGGCAGAGAAAATCCAGCGAGGGGTGAGGATGGAGATATAACCTACAGAGAGGGGTAACATCAACATGTTTTGGTGCATTTTTTTCTTTTTATACTGACAAAATAAAAGCAAGATTAAAACATTATAGTCAGACAGGAAGAAGCCGAAAAAGGGAGAGGAAGAGCCGGCAATCAGAGAAGAGGAAGAGAGAGTAAAGAGAGAGATGATTATAGAATAATATTCACCTGGGCTGTGGATGGTTGTGTAGTTGCTTGTTGTTGTTGTTGTGATAGTGGTGATGGTGGAGGAGGTGGGTGATGGAGATGGTGAGGAGGAGAAGGAGGAGGATGAAGAGGAGAGGAGTAGTTGTTGTTGATGGGTAACAGTCGCCAGGACTACGGTGACTATGGCGCTTGATTCACAAGGCAACAGTTGCTATAACTCACAAAAGCGGAGGGAGGAGGAGGAGCGGGCAAAACCTAAGCTTACGGCCGGAAGAGGCGGGGCGGAGAAAGGGAACGCTAGTGCCCGGGGCGGCCATTTTGGATTTGGGCAAACATTTTCAAAATATAAATAAGGCCTCCGGACAACTATACGGAAAAGCCAATGTAGCCAAGTGGGTGGTTTCCCGCCAAATCGTGATGCATTTCAAAGTCTGTGGCAGGGCGAAGAATTGGGGGCAATAATCCTCGGTACGCATGTGCGCACCAACAAGCAGACGTCACCCGCAAGCTGCCTTCAGGCAAAAGATCGCGGTCCCGTTGGTGCGTGAAGTTGCGCATGCTCCTACAGGTGATCGGTTGTTTCTGTAGAGTCCACCCAGACCCAAGTGGCGCGGCAAATGTTAAAAAAGTAGCGATAACAATATAGAAGGTACATTGTCCTTAAGGTGTACTTTTCCTATGGACATTTTACGCTATAGTAAAAAATGTATATATATTGCATGTTGGATATGGCATTAACACGTTGATATTTGCAGATTTGCTTTTTTATTTTTCCCAAAACTCGAGATGGCAGCTGAGATTGTCACTTGCGCTGTCACTCTTGAGCGCCTGGACACGCCTACCTCCTATGCGTCGCGCACCTGCCTGCACTGCAGCTGCACATGCACAGGGAAGTGGAGTCAAGTGGAGGAGCTGAAGAGATTAGAGCACGCTGAGACAGAGCAGGACTCCTGGCTGGCGGGGATTCGGATATGATAATGAAGGGCAGTTTGGAAAGAAGGATGGTGTGTGACACCATGTTTCTCTTTCTCCTTTACCCCACGAGGGTGGTTGAAGTCTAATGAAGCTGGAAAATGTGTGTTCTGTTCTTGCAGTCAAAGTATTCCAGACTCTGGGCCCTGCAAGAGCCCCATTGGGGCCCCTGCCACCGCTGCCACCTTTGTTTCCAGCACCCCTCTGTACACTTCATCCCTGTGGTCTAGTGGCTTCTTCAGACGGCAGGAAAGAACTTCACTCTTTCCTGCCCACTGCCACTCCTCTTCCCGGCGCCGCCACTTCCTTGTAATGGCTGCTGAGACTTCCTGCGGCACTCTTGCGGGTGCCGCAGAAATCTAGGCAGCCATTTTAAAGATGTGGTGGTGGCAGACAGAGAAGTGCCGAGGGCAGGAAAGAGTGGGGTTCTTTCCTGCCCCTGAAGAGACCACTAGACCACCAGGAACCTTCAAAGTTAGCCTGGGGAGGGCTCACTGAGGCACGGGGGAGGAGAGGCACAGGGCCCTCAGAGTCAGGCAGGGATCTGTCCTTGGACCCCTTCTCTTCTCAATCTACACCACTTCCCTGGGCTCGCTGATCTCGTCTCATGGTTTTCAGTATCATCTTTATGCTGATGACACCCAGCTATACCTCTCCACACCTGACATCACCGCGGAGACCCAGGCCAAGGTATCGGCCTGTTTATCCGACATTGCGGCATGGATGTCTAGCCGCCACCTGAAGCTGAACATGTCCAAGACCGAGCTCCTTGTCTTTCCTCCTAAACCCACTTCTCCTCTTCCTCCACTCTCTATCTCTGTTGATAACACCCTCATCCTCCCCGTCCCATCTGCCCGCAACCTCGGAGTCATCTTCGACTCCTCCCTCTCCTCTGCGCATATCCAACAGACTGCCAAGACCTGTCGCTTCTTCCTCTTCAACATCAGCAAAATTCGCCCTTTCCTCTCTGAGCACACCACCAGAACTCTCGTCCACGCTCTCATTACCTCTCACCTTGATTACTGCAACTTACTCCTCACCGGCCTCCCACTCAGCCATCTATCCCCCCTTCAATCAGTTCAGAACGCTGCTGCACGTCTTATATTCCGCCAAAACCGATATACTCATATCACCCCTCTCCTCAAATCACTTCATTGGCTTCCGATCAGTTATTGCATACAATTCAAGCTCCTCCTCCTTACCTACAAATGCACTCAGTCTGCGGCTCCTCACTACCTCTCCACCCTCATCTCCCCCTATGTTCCTGCCCGTAACCTCCGCTCACAGGACAAAGCCCTTCTCTCTGTACCCTTCTCCACCACTGCCAACTCTAGGCTCCGCTCATTCTGCCTTGCCTCACCCCATGCCTGGAACAATCTTCCTTTACCCATACGCCATGCCCCCTCCCTACCCATCTTCAAATCTCTGCTTAAAACTCACCTCTTCAATGCTGCCTTCGGCGCCTAACCGCTCGAGATATATAAAATACCCCAATCTATCCACCCTATCAGATTAACTGTTCACTCGTCCTCTAGATTGTTCACTTGTCTTTAGATTGTTCTCTTGTCTTTTAGATTGTAAGCTCTTTCGAGCAGGGACTGTCCTTCTATGTTTAAATTGTACAGCGCTGCGTAACCCTAGTAGCGCTTTAGAAATGCTAGTTAGTAGTAGTAGTAGTAGTAGTAGTACTTCCTGGTTGCCTGTATGGACAGTCTGCCCCTGTTCCAGAGGATCTGTATTTCATGTACTGTATATACTCTAGAAAATTTTACTAACTTCAAAATTACTTCAGCAAACCATAGTCATCCTATCAATGGGCTATTCTGCATAGCTGCTCATAAAATTAATCACCCACCGACCCCCATCAGCATCATGAGCCAGCATCTCTTCCGCTGCCAACCCCCAGTTTGGCACCTCAATACCCGTTCCTCCCATGTTCCTTCAAATATGGCTTCTATAGAGCCGTGGCAGCATAGCGATACACCTAAGCTTCCTGCAGCTGCTCTGGAGTGGGGATTGAAATGCCAAAATGGGGGCTGGCAGAAGGAGGGGAGGGAGAGATACCAGACCACATGTTAGGGTGAGGGAGGGGAAGAGAGAGATTGATGATGTTGGACCCGGAAGTGGAGGAGAGGGAGAAAGACAGACCAATGTTAGACCTGGAAGTGGAGGGGAGAAGTGGAGCAATGTTGCATCATATTTGGCCATTTTTAGTCCCCAAACCGCCCTCGAAATACACAAAATTGACGTATACATGAGTATGTTCAGTAGTTATGGTTTCTTGTATGGCATTTTGGGCTTGATTCTATATAAGTATTGATATACTGGGACAGACCAAAGGTCCATCAAGCCAAGCATCCTGTTTACAACAGTGGCTAATCCAGGTCACAAATACCTGGCAAGATCCCAAAAAAGTACATGCACTGAAAAAAGTACTTTATAGAATATGTCTAAATTTCAGCACAGTTTATAGAATATGCCAAGCACTCATCAATGTGACTAAATTTAGTTGCAGGCAGTTACGCCAAATAAAGCTTGTTGCAAATGCTGACACCTAAATTAGACACAGACTGGGTGTATTGTATAACAACATGCATAGATTTGAGAAAGGCCCACAACCCGCTCAATCCACGCCTATCGCCATGCCCCTTCTTCAACTATGCACTTTAGAATTTATGCTTGTCACTTTACAGAATACGCTTAGACAGTTGTGCATGTAAATTCTAATTAATGCCAATTAATGCTTGTTAATTGGCAATTATTAGTGCTGATTGGCTTGTTAGCTAATTAAGTTGCATGCACAAATCCATAATACGACTGGATTTGCACGCCCAGTTTAAGTTACACTATATAGAATCCAGGGGTTTATATCTCCCACATATATATGTCTTGATGGTCAATGTGCATTCAACATATAAATAGAATGGAAATGCATAGTAAAAACTTAAATATGGGGGGGGCATTTTTGATATGACATCAGAATCTGACTTTGGACATTTTGTGGAAAGCATCCAAAAATGCAATAGTAAACCACTTTCAAACAGAAAAACGTCTTATCATTTTGTCTCAAAAATGGCCATTTGCTAGATGTTGTTTTGCTCAGTGTGTCTGTCTTTTTGGACCATTTTCGAAAAAGAAAAAAAGTCCTGAAAATGCACAAAAACAAACTATTGGGATGTAGGAGGAGCCAGAATTCTTAGTAGACTAGCCACACAGACATCCCACTAGAGCAGTGAGGCACCCTAGGGGGCACTGCAGTGGACTTCACATAAAAGATTCCAGGTACACATCTCACCATTACTCCCTTATATTGTATGGGGAACCTTCCAAAACCCACCAGACACCTACTGTACCTAACTATACACTACTGCCTGCAAGTGTTACCAGCATGTGGGTAAAGTGGATTTTGGAGGGGTCACTCTTTCCACCACAAGTGTAACAGTTAAAGTGAGATATGGGCCTAGGTCCCCTTCTCTACAGTGCACTGCACAGACCACTAGGCTACTCCAGGGACCTGCTTGCTGCTCTAATAGGACTGGCTATAACATCTGATGCTGTCATAGAGCCTGGTATGTACTATTTCTTTCACATCTTTGGGGGGGGGGGGGGGGGGGTGGAAGGCGGTCAGTGACCACTGGAGGAATAAGGGGGGGTCTTGCTTTAATCCTTCCAGTGGTCATCTGGTCATTTAGGGCACCTTTTTCTGATAGAAACAAGTCTATACCAAAACATATCGCTGGACATTTTTGTTTTGGTCCATTATGGCAGAAAAACATCCAAGTTTTGGGAATGCCCAAAGCCCGCCCTCAACATGCCCCTTTGTGATTTGGATGAACTGCAAATGAACTGCATAGAAAAACGTCTTAAAAATGTGTTTCGAAAATAGCAATTGGATGCTTTGGCAAATAAAATGTGCAAATGCCACTTTTTCGATATTTTTCTGTTTTGAAAATTAGCCCCATGGTCTTTCCCATCATTTTCTTTTTTTCACATCCTTATATGTTGTATCAAGGCCTGCAAAAGAGCGTAGGCTGTGCAGCAGAGCACCCTACTTCCCCCTGTGTTGTACCGAGAGGCAGAAACACTGTTTTATGCAAGTATCCATTGCATTGTTTCACTACCCACTCCAAAGAAACCCAGTCCTAACCAA
Organism: Microcaecilia unicolor; assembly: GCF_901765095.1. Lineage (NCBI taxonomy): Eukaryota > Metazoa > Chordata > Amphibia > Gymnophiona > Siphonopidae > Microcaecilia > Microcaecilia unicolor. The sequence goes on along the minus strand of NC_044032.1, from coordinate 236,394,296 downwards.
CAGTTCTTGTATTTGAGGCTTCTTGCCTTCTTTCCCACCCTTCCAGCCAGTTAATTTGTTATATATGTAATAGGATCCCACTGCTTTTGAATCAATAGTCTATGAATGAGCTTCCTTCTGAGAACTGAGACCTCAAGTTGTGTTGAGGTCCAGGAACCATTGGCAAAATAGCTTGTGGGCATAGTTCTGAGTCCCTCAGAGAGCCAAGAGATCAACCCATGGTAGGGAGTGACACAGAGGTGTTATGTGACAGATGTGGCTGAAGCGGAATCAGGCTTAGAGAGTGAGGGTGGAGAGTCTCATAAGAGTGAACAGAAGAACATGAGTAGCCATACTGGGTCAGACCAATGGTCCATCTAGCCCAGTTTTCCGAACGGTGGCCAAGCCAGGTCACAAGTACCTGGCAGAAACCCAAATCGTGGCAACACTCCATACTACAAGTCTCCGCCCACTATGGTTCAGAGTGGGCTTTGTTTTGCAACCTCCAGATACAGTGTACAATGCAGCAGCAGGTTTTGCTTTCCCTGTTTAATTTTTATTAAGAGTGATAAGAGAGTAGCTGGAACCTGATGGCAGACAACAGCAATCCTGAGTCCCTAGATGTACCTCTCCTGGTGAGGGAGAATTATCAGAAAGAACATCGTGAGTTCTACTCCAGGCAGGAAACCAGATTAGGGAATGGCACAAGTCCAAGAATTGGCAGGACCTGATGCCACATCGCTGAAATTTGGCAAATTGAGGCGCAAGTGTGTAAGGAAGAAGATTATCTATGAGAATAAGAACATTAGCGAGAGAGGGGCAAGCAGTTCCAGCTGGAAAAAAATTAAAACGGTGTTGGAGATGGCTCACATCAACAGTTCCAGTTCATCATCTGTGGAGAAGACAGACAAGCTACATAATATGGATAGGGTCCAACTTGCTTAGTTTCTTGATCCCACAGGTGACACATGGGTTTTTAAATACCTTTTCAGAAAATGCATCATCAAAATGAGATACCTGAGAAGGACTGGTAATTAAAATGGAGATTTACTTGCAAGATCCTCATGATGATATCTATTCATTGGTTACAGTTTGGGAGCACCTTTTATCTACTGCTGTGTACCATTAACATCCTGTTCCTTAGTTTTCTTACACCTTGGTAAATCAGAAGCAGTGCCTTTGGCAAAATGAACACCAGTGAAAGGTCTCATTTACTACTCTGCAGGCCATATATCACGTTAACCTGCATGAGGCCAAGGAAGCCTATTACAATATAAGGATACAGTTTTCATTGAATCACCCTTGTGAATTGTTCTTCATCATTCAAGATTTGTTACTTGTTTCGGATGCATAATCAGCAATCTAGAAGGTACCACAAGCAGAATCATGTGGTTACTGTGAGATATGCATGCACGTTGTGGGGGGCACAGTGCGCAAAGGGGTTTAGTGCAAAAGTTAACTTGCTAGTACACGTGGATGCACAGTATATTAAAATGAATGTTAATGCCATTTGGTAATGCCAAGGCAGCATAGAAGGCTTAGTTCAGCGAATTTATTGCCAGGTTTGGGGATTTACTTCCATTTTCTTTTTTGTTTTTCTACGACCATAGAAAGTACCTGCAACTTTAAAAGGAAGAACGGGAAAATAACAGCTCTGTGGGCGTGTCCAAAGAAAACAAACATACCAGCATACATCTGAGCACGAACTGGAATGTTAATATTAGTTTTGCAAAAATTTTATGTGCAAGAAATTTTGATGAGGCTAATATATGCAGAACAACATTCTGGTTCATAGTGAAGCTTCCCTTACTGCAGAACCATTGTGCATATGTGCCTTGCAGGTTTTCCCTGATTAGCACACAAGTTCTGCGCATTTTGAATTTGCATGCCTTTAGCTTACTGCATTGCCACTGAATATTTTCTTGTTAATCTCACAGTAGAAGTCGTGTGCTCAGCTGTTGGTACATAGCCATGTGGCTTTCTGCATTGACCTCTGACTTTGGCAGAGATGCGTGTCTTTGATCTTGTTTTTAAATACTTAGTAGGTTTTGATATTACTAGTTATACCATAGTAATGATTCATCTGGATGCTTTGCAGATGGTTTGCTGCTTTGCTTACAGATCACACACAGCAAATTAGGGTGGCTAGTGCAACCTCAGCATGAACCTCACCTCCCTTATTTCCAGGGTTCCACAGGGCTCTGTACTGTCCGTGCTGCTGTTCAACATCTGCTAACATCCATCATGCTCTGTTTTGCATGAATGAGATGTGGGCTATAACTGTTATGTTTTTTGCCTGATTCAAACACACCCTTGTGTTTCTTGCCCTGTAGTTTTGCATTGTTTGAGGACAGTTTTTGATTGGTTGCCTGTGAATAGTTTGATTATTATTCATAAATCTGAGGCATTGCTTATCTCCAAACACCCTGTATCCGGGTTATCATCTACATTCATTTTTTCAGACATTTCTCTGATCTGAGGTGCATTATTAATTGGGTGGTTTGTTGAATTTCCAGAGTACTATGAAGCCTCTGATGGGGAAAGTTATGTTTGCTGCATAGACTTAAACCATTGCTGGAGCCACCTGATTTCTGGACTGTTATTCAAGTTATCATTTCATCTCATTGATTACTGTAATTGTACTTACCTGCAGTTGTCTGCAGTGTTTGTGAATGTATCACAGCTGGTTCAGAATGGTTGACCTCTGTATGACCATATCACTTCAGGTCTCTATACACTGGTTACCTCTTAGTTGTCACCTCCACTTTTAGCTGCCACTATTGGGTGGTGATGGTAAGTGGTCCCTCTCCCCCCCCCCCCCCCCCCCCCCCCCCCCCCCCACCACCCAAAAAAATGGCTGCAAGGCAAGTGTTTCACTTGCCACACGACCATTTCTTGAAAAAAATAAAGACCTGCCTTTTACCAGCTGAGGTAAAAGGGGACCTTGGCATGCGTCAAAAACACGCACCAACGCCAGCTCAGGCCCCCCCTTTTGCCACAGCTTCGTAAAAGGACCCCTGGATGTTTTGTTATCTGAACCTAATTTTTTTATGGTTATATTTATATAGATTTTGAAATATGCCTTATGTTTGATTAGTATCTGCCTAGATTGCTAGATAGGCAGGCTATGAGTTAAATAATTGAAATGTATGTGGGCAGACAAGGTATTCCAAGGATTGTCTCTGGAGATGTGTGCCTAGTTCACACAGGTTCACAAAACCTTGTCAAATCAGTACGCCACAATGCATGAGATCTACCAAACTAAGGGGTCCTTTTATTAAGCTGTGGTAAAAAGTGGTTTTAGCGTACATCGTCTTTCCCAACAGCTAAGGTCATTTTTGCCACAGCCATAAAAATGCCTTTTTTCTATTTGATGCATTAATGGCCATGCACTATTGTTGCCATTAGTACTCGTCCGTTTTTTTAAATTACTGTGTGATCACTTTCTGCCACCTAATTTGTAGCTACACTAACTGGTTAGCACAGAAGTGCTCACTCTCCGCCCTGACTCACCTGCTCCAAAAAATGGGAATAGATTTTTAGTGCGTGCAGATTTCAATGTTACTACAAGATGCCGGAGTGTGTCTTGTGGTAATTCATCTTTTACTGCATTAGGTGTGCATTAGTACCTAATGCAGCTTAATTTATTTATTTATTTATTTGTTACATTTGTATCCCACACTTTCCCACCTATTTGCAGGCTCAATGTGGCTTACATAGTACTGTATCAACGTTTGCCAATTCTGGTATGAACAAATACAAGGTGATGTTGTGGTAGAATAAGGTTCATGTGTGACAGATACATTAGGGGATCTTAGAGAGGAAGAGTTAAGTTATGTCCGTTTCGAGCTTTGGTTTTGTTGTGTTGCAGATATTCAGGCTTTTATGTTGGGTCGGTGGGGTATGCCTTTTTGAACAGGTTTGTTTTTAGTGATTTCCGGAAATTTAGGTGGCCATACGTTGTTTTTACAACTTTTGGCAATGTGTTCCATAGTTCTGCGCTTGAATAGGAAAAGCTGGTTGCATAAGTTGATTTGTATTTGATAATAAAAGGACCCCTAAGTTAGGGGAGAACTGAAAGAGATATTTGACTACTAATAACCATTTCTATAATGTAACTAGATGTACATGTTATATGTAGGTTCTTTCTCTGTCCCCAGAGGGCTCATAATCTATTTTTTGGGGGGGTGGGGGGTTGTATCTGGGGTACTAGAGAGTTAAGTGACATGCCCAAGGTCACAAGGAGCTGCAGTGGGAATTGAACCCAGGCCACCAGGTTTAAAGCCTGCTGCACTAACCATTTAGACTACTCCTTCACTCCTATTTTAAGCAGGTGAGAGAAAGATGTTTGAGTAAGGTTGATTTATTTAAGGGATTAGTGAGATTATCACTGAATCTTGGTTAACAGTGAGGGAAGATCCAACTGTAATTGATGTTTGTTCACCAGATTATCAGATTTGTACATTTCACATGGGGTTTGTGTATGTCACCTAGCATGTACCCAGAGTGGTGGGAATCCAGTACATAAATAGAATTTATTGGTTGTTGAAACCAGGGCTAGACTGGTAAATACCAGGAAGCCAAATAAACAGCTTGGTTCAGACTTTTGATCACATCCTCTCAATAACTCAGCCAACTCCACTAAAATTGTTCTGAACTAGCTATATACTTAATCACTTAAAGGCAATTATAAATTCCACAGTGGCAGATAGACAGATGGGCAACAGTAACAAACTGGTATTTACAATGTCTCTTGAGGGGGTTGATGTAGAAAGCCATGCAGTAGAGCTGCTGATTGCACAGATTTTACCACAAGCTTGCCGCAAAACAATTGCCCATGAGATGCAGTATTCAAAGAATATGCAAATTACTGCCACGGAGAATACAAAATAAGGGAAAAATTCCTTTATTTAGCAGACTGGCCCCTGCTTGGTACATCCCAAGATGCATCACAGAGGGTCAGATGTGCCATTTTCCAAGATGATGGCACTGGAAGGAGGAGCTAGTGGGCATTGTTCCTACCTCTATTCAGGTATGAGGGGAGGTGGTTGGCCTGGGGAAGGTTCAGGAGTAATGAATACCACTAGACACCAGGGAATATTATTTTTTAATTCAGAGGAGTCATGTTGAGGGCATTGAGGGGTACCGCTAGACACCAGGGATCTTTTTATTAAGTCAGAAAGAGGGGGATCGGGGAAAGGGAGGGATGCCGCTAGACACCAGAGATGTTTTTATTAAGTTGGGGGCAGGGGGGTCTGGGTTACCATGCCTCCTCTTTTAAGAGGACATGTCTTTCTTTTGGACTTCTTCACATGCGTCCTCCAGGTTTTTAATTTTTAGAAAAATGTCCTCTTTCTCTTTTATATGCCTATGACCAACACATCTATCCATATAATGAAAGAAACCATCTCTGGCCTATTAGTCAGTCTCTGGACACATGGGGGTGCTAAAGAGAAAGAAAGGCATTGCTGAACACTTCTCTGTTTTCCTGCTGATTGAATCTGTCAACGGATTGTGCAGCACAACTTTAAGCATATGTCATGAAAAGACTTTCACATGTATGTCAGAAGCTAGCCAAAGTTTTTGAGGGATACGCGCTCTTCTGATAAGTACGCTTGGGCTCAGACTCAGTCAAACTCAAAATCTAGCAGTTTTTGAAAAGTAGATTATTGTGCACTACTGTACTGTAAGTCAGTCACTGTTTGATGTGTGTTAATTAACTAAAAGCTATTTACACATTTTCTACGATTAAATATTTCATTAGCAAAGGAAGCAACTATTTTTTTGTGTGTGTCCTCTTTTTTTGCCTCCACAAATATGGTAACCCTAGTACTTATAGAGTTAAATGGTCAGTATTCTTAATGGAGAAGGGTAGATAGTGGGGTTCCGCTTTTTAACATATTTATAAATGATCTAGAGATGGGAGTAGCTAGTGAGGTAATTAAATTTGCTGATGACACAAAGTTATTCAAAGTTGTTAAGCACAAGAGGATTGTGAAAAATTACAAGAGGACCTTACGAGACTGGGCATCTAAATGGCAGATGACGTTTAATGTGAGCAATTTCAAAGTGGTGCATGTGGGAAAGAGGAACCAGAATTATAGTTATATAATGCAAGATTCCACATTAGGTATCACCACCCAGGAAAGGGATCTTTTTGGCAACAATTCTACAATGACGAATGGACAGCACTAACAGATTCACCCCTATTTCTTAGCGAATGGGACAACAGATGCAGAACAGTACTAGACAATATTGCACCGATTAAAACCAGAACCTCTCGCAGAAATAACTCTATACCATGGTTTAACGAAGAACTGAAAGAGCTAAAAACACAGGTCAGAAGATTAGAACGAGCGTGGAACAAGAAAAAAGACGAATCCACACTCAAAGACTGGAAACAACTACACAGAAAATACAAATATACCATCAGAAAAACTAAAAGAACATTTTACAAAACCAAAATTGGACCAAACTACAAGGATACACACAAACTCTTCTCACTCGTAAGCAAACTACTAAACACTACACCGGTTACTTCCAACAGCATAAACACCCCATCTGCTACCAATGTAGCAAACTACTTCAAAGAAAAAATTATAAAGCTGCGACCCCTGCTACCTACCAACCCAACCGATCACGCAAACCTCCTTGAATATCTAGACCCAATACCTGGGGAATACCCAGCAGACCGATCATGGACTAACTTTGAAATGCTCTCACCCCACGACATCTCACAATCGCTTGGAAACATGCCAAGTCCCAATGCAAATTAGACATCTGCCCCATTAGCCTTATCAGATCTGCCCCTCAACAACTCACAACAGACCTCACGATTCACCTAAACTACATACTAAAAAATGGCCTATTCCCCACGGATAAAAGAAACATTCTACTTACCTCGCTACCTAAAGATGCTAAGAAAAATACAATGGACTTAACCAATTATCGTCCAGTAGCATCCATTTCGCTTATAACCAAACTCATGGAGGGCTTAGTGATGAATCAACTCTCCAACTACCTAGAAAAACACTCAATTCTACACGAGTCTCAATCAGGATTTCGGTCGAATCACAGTACCAAAACTGTACTAGTGTCTGTAATGAACTCATTCAAACAATCAATTGCAACTGGCAACAACATACTCCTCCTACAATTTGACATGTCCAGTGCCTTTGACATGGTCAATCATGAAATACTATTACACATACTAGAATACTTCAGAGTTGGAGGTAAAGGTTTGAGCTGGTTCAAAGGATTCCTGACCACAAGATCATGCCAAGTAACAATGAACGCGGGTACATCAGCCCCATGGACACCCGAATGCGGAGTTCCCCAAGGATCCCCCCTCTCACCCACCTTCTTCAACCTGATGATGATACCCTTAGCTAAATTACTAGCTAATCAAAACCTCAACCCCTACATATATGCAGACAATGAGGCACATTTTCAAAGCACTTAGCCTTCCAAAGTTCCATAGAAACCTATGGAACTTTGGAAGGCTAAGTGCTTTGAAAATGAGCCTCAATGTCACGATCTATAGCCCGTTTAAACATAATCGAAACGAAATCACCAACAAGATCAACCAAAGCCTCCAAATCATGCACTCATGGGCGGATGCATTCCAATTAAAACTGAATGCAGAAAAAACACAGTGAGGCATATTTTCAAAGCACTTTGGGAGGCTAAGTTCCATATGTTTCTATGGAACTTTGGGAGGCTAAGTGCTTTGAAAATAAGCCTCAATGTCTTGTACTCACCTCACAGCATAATACAAACAACTTCACCACCATAACCACTCCAAACTTTTCTCTTCCTGTCTCAAACAATCTGAAAATTCTTGGAGTCACCATAGACCGAAACCTCACACTCGAAACTCACGTGAAGAACACTACGAAAAAGATGTTCCACGCCATGTGGAAACTCAAAAGAGTAAAACCTTTCTTCCCGAGATCCATCTTTTGTATCCTGATACAATCATTGGTACTAAGTCATCTAGATTACTGCAACGCACTGTATGCTGGCTGCAAAGAACAGACCATCAAGAAACTCCAAACAGCCAAAAACACCGCCGCCAGACTCATATTTGGAAAACCAAAATATGAAAGTACAAAACCCTTAAGAGAGAAACTCCAGTGGCTCCCACTTAAGGAACGGACCACGTTCAAAATCTGCACGATCATACACAAAATCATCTACGGAGACGCCCCAACCTACATACTAAACCTCGTGGACCTGCCGTCCAGAAATGCCAAAAGATCATCCCGAAAATTTCTTAATCTACACTTCCCCAGCTGTAAAGGACTAAAATACAAACTTATACATGCGACCTCCTTCTCCTACATGGGTACGCAGCTGTGGAATGCACTACCAGCTAACCTGAAAACGATGAAATATCCAACTTTCGTAAATCCCTGAAGACGTACCTCTTCAATAAGGCCTACAAAGAGGACCCGTAGCTTAACTATACCACCTGAACAATCCACTAGAATCCGTAAATCATCTTTCTATACCTACTTTCTTAATACTTCTTTCCATCCTCAATCTCTTTGCATCAACAATTGTATGTGACATCCTGGAGTGGCAATGCCATAACAGACCTCTGTAAGCCACATTGAGCCTGCAAATAGGTGGGAAAATGTGGGATACAAATGCAATAAATAAATAAATAAAATGCTCCCTCTGTGGTTCTAGTCAAATCCAAGCTAACAGGCTACTTTTCTGAGGCCACGTTTAAATCATAACCCATTATTCTCCAATCTTAATACCCATTTTGTTTTTAATCTATACTAGTAATAAATGGATTTACAAGTTTATTCAGAACTTGATATACTGCCCAATCAGAGAGTCTTCTGGGTGGTTTACGATATTAAAGTAAAAAAATGTTGAAAAGAACTCCAAAATTTAACAGGATAGGGAAAGTATTAAAAAGAAAAATAAAATACTCCATGTACACTATCATACAGATCATAAGTCTAAGGAGCCTATAGACAAGAAAGTGAGATTGCACATACAGTCAAATGTTTAAAAGGCATTCATCCTGGTTATTCTGCCATACAGTTATACATGCATACATCTATTTTATTTATTTGTTTGTTGCATTTGTATCCCACATTTTCCCACCAATTTGCAGGCTCAATGTGGCTAACTATATCCGGTAGTCTCTGCCTCTGCCCTCCAATCCAGAGTGAGCAACCACAAACTCTGGGTCATCAATTCTAATTGCTAATCTCTTTGTCCTAGGATTGTAAACTCTGTCAAACAGGAATTTTGCCCCCAGTAGGATGTGCATGTCTTTTAGCTATTGTAAATATTATAGCTCTAAAATGCATTTAATGCTATTCCCACACCTTAGGATTTTAGTGCTGCAGGTACTTCCTGTTGTGGTATGTGAGCAGTACATTATGCGTAATGTAGTCCCATATTTACTGCAGCCATCCTCTGTTTAATGTATAAGCTTTACTCCTATGGTCTTTCCGCCATCTCCTCTTTCTCTCAGCCAAGCTTGAGTCCTTGTTTACCTGCTGTTGTTTCCTGATTATCCTTACCAAGGAAGTTAGATTGAGAACAGGAGATGGTTTGAGGCTTTCTAGCCTATTATATGGGTTGAAGCCAGTAGGCATAGCTTGCTGGCATTGGCGGAGTCACAAGAACATCCAAAATAACAGCAAACGTTATTGAAAGCAATAGTGAAAGATTATTAGAAATAATGGACTGCTTATTCGTGATCCATCTGTAAAAAGTCAAAAGCTGTTCCAGTTGGATAGGCAATGCCTTAAAAGGTGGAGGACAAAAGATTTTTTTTATTTTTACTTATTTGACAGCTTTTTAATTTATTTGAAAGCAAAACTGAATATCACTAAAACAGCTTCAAAATGTATTGTGGCAGGTGGAAACAGCGCTAATAAAGGCTGTATTTTGTGCTCATTTTTCTACACTGTTCTATATAATACATGGCCAAATTTTAGTGAGGATATCCTGTTTACTGATGGGTATTCATCTTAACTGTTTCTGTAATCTGCCTTGGGAAGCCTGGTGTTATAAAGATTGTAAGTAAAATGAAACTCTCCTTTCATTGGGGCACATGGAATCACATCTTCAACTCATCTCTTTTGTACAAATGGATTATTCTGTTTTGAGCATGTTTCAGGGACGAGTGGTTTCATAAGTCAAAATATTAAAAAGAAATATTTTCTTTCATGTAGATCTCTCATTTGTTTAACTAAATAGGGTATAAGCCCCTAATGCAGTCCATTGGTTTTCTTATATTTTATCCTTGTGGTGACTTATACTGTGCCAAAACTGGAAATACAGTGAGACAGAATAATAGAATTCAGTAACATCCAAAACTTATTAATTAACATTATAATTGTATTTGCATTTGGGTAATAACTGAGAAAATGCTGTTAAAACTGATTTGAAGAAGAAATAAATATATATCAGAGCTGGAAAATGTTGGCACATTTAGACTGACTCTGGACTTCTGCATGAAGGTATCTCTGCCCTCATTATTTAATATCTTTCTTTTAAATAGTAATAATAAACAATATTAAGAGGTCCTTTTAGAAAGCCATGGTAAAAAGTGGCTTACGTTAGTGTAGGTGCGGGGTTTGGGCATGCACTGAAATATTTTTCAATGCACATACCAAAAATGCCTTTTAAAAAATTTCCCCCAAAATGGACATGCGGCAAAATCAAAATTGCCACACGTCCATTTTGGGTGTCTGACCTTACCACCAGCCATAGACCTAGTGGTAAGGAATCTGCGCAGTAACGACATACATGCGTCAGATGCCACTTGGCGTGTGTCCACTACGTGCGGCAGAAAATAAAAAATATTTTGTGGAATCACACCAAAAATGAAATTACCGCAAGAGCAACACGGTAGTCGGATGGTAAGTTCATTTTGATGTGCATTGGGCGCACATAGACGCTTACGTGACTTAGTAAAAGGGGCCCTAAGTGCATTTTTATAACATACTACTGCATTCCACAAAACAAAAGGAGCAAGTTCCCACAAACCACCTTTCTCTTTTGATCTAGACACAAGAAAAAAAAAAAGATTTTAAATGCTCCCAGGTTTCAGCCTAATTCATGTTTAATGTGGGATATAACTGCCATAAATAAGTAAATAGATAGATAGATAGATACTCCGAAACAGCACCTGATTCTCATAAAATAATGTCTGTTTTAGTGGCCCTTTACCAGGAGAAAAAATCTCTGCACGAATATAACACATGCTAGGGTGTCCCCTCCAAATGACACACTGATTACAATTTATAACAAACTACTACTCTACCTATGAAAAGTTATTCCATTATTATACTTCCTCTGTGTACATCTGTATGCTGCACAAGCAGGCATGTTTGAACATATAAGTGAGATTAAATAAAAATGCTACCAACACGACAATGTGGATGCAGCAGCTCATAAGTTTGTTTGCTTTATTTTGAGTGTAAGCAGAACGACAGCTGCATGGGGATGGGGAAACATAGACTAACCTAAGTGACTTCAACATTTTGATGTCACGTCGTTTCCTGTTCTCAATCAAACCTCCTTGATCCTTACTACCGTGTTTCCCCGAAAATAGGACATCCTCCGAAAGTAAGACCTAGTAGAGGTCTTGCTTAAATTTGAAAATATAAGGCATCCCCCGAAAATAAGACCTAGCAGGGGAGGCCTTATTTTTCGGGGAAACATCGGGGTCACCCCCCCCCCACCCGAGATCGCCGGCTCCCCCCCTCGATCAGCGGCTCCCCCCGCCCTCAGTCACTCCCGGAACCAACCTCTTAACCGCTTCCTTTCACCTTCGCACTCGCCGCAAGCAGCAGGGCTGGCCACTCCTTCCTTCCGTGTCCCGCCCTCGTCACGTTACGTTACGTCAGGCGAGGGCGGGACACGGAAGGAAGGAGTGGCCTGCCCTGCTGCTTGCGGCGAGTGCGAAGATGAATGGTGAAAGGAAGCATTTAAGAGGTTAGTTACTTCCGGGAGCGACTGAGGGCAGGGGGAGCCACCGATCGAGGAGGGGAGCCGGCGATCTCGGGGGGGGGGGGAGTGACCCCGATGTTTCCCCGAAAAATAAGGCCTCCCCTGAAAATAAGACCTAGCAGGTCTTGGGGAGCAAAATTTAATATAAGACAGTGTCTTATTTTCGGGGAAACACGGTATCTTTGCAAGGATGGTCTGCCAGGGTATAACCTCACTCTAATCAAGGACTGCCCTCAATGACTTCCTCTGTGACCTGGTCTCAGGCTTTGTTCCTATTGGTCCTTTCGTCTTGCCCTCTGACACGGTGGATGTTCTTGCTCTACCCTGAACCTGCAAGACAGATACTTCCATCTTGTCTTAGGAGCATGTTGTCTCCCTCTGCTCCTCTGAAGTGAACTTGCCTTTTAACCTACTGCATAACTCAGCACCTCACCTCTGAAACTACTTCAATTTATCTACTAGCTGTTCCACCTCTGCCATAAAGCCTTTCAACCCCACCTTCTTCTCCAGCTGCAGGATTCAGAACTTTGAACTTTGAGGTCTCTTGCCTTAGGGCAACAGGCTTCTGACAATCTACAACTGTCAGTACATTAGCTGCATTTATTATTGTAATTCCTTAGTCCAAAGCCTACCTCACTATCAAATATAAAGACTACAACTTTGTGCAAAACATAGCAGTTCAACTATTGTATGGAGCCAAAATATGATAGCGCATCAGAACTTCTGATTAATGAACATTGGCTCCCTATATGTTATGTAAGCTACATTGAACCTGAGCTTTCTTGGGAAAATGTGGAGTAGAAATGACATAAATAAATAAAAATATCATATTGAATCGTGTTCAACACCCTAGTTCTTTCTCATCAAATACTTTATTCCAAAGTATCATTGTTTCTTTTCAATTTCCTCATACCCTATACCCAGTCAGTTCTTTTCAAGCTGTACATCAATATCTGTTTATAACTAGTCCCGCACACTTACAAATCTGCTCTCACAGAGCTAGGACTATTTGTTTGGGTGTCACAGCTCCTATTCTGTGAAATTCTCTACCTTTAGAGCTTTGAAAAGAGAACTTATTGAAGAACTTTAAGACCCATTATTTTAAATTGGCCTATCCAAACGCAACCAGTATTGCCATGTAACTATCCTTGCGGTTATCCTGATATGACTATGGGGCTCATTTTCAAAAGACAAAAATGTCCAAAAAGTGGAATACATCTGCATGCTCAGGGAGTACCAGCGTCAGCAGCTGGAAGCACACTGACTTTCTTGCTTGGCTCTTCAGCTTGGAGAAAAGTCAACTGAAGGGATATATGATAGAGGTCTATAAAATATTGAGTGGAGTGAAACGGGTAGACGTGAATCATTTGTTTACTTTTTCCAAAAATACTAGGACTAGGGGGCATGCGATGAAGCTACAAAGTAGTAAATTTAATACCAGAGAAAGTTTTCTTCACTTGACGTGCAATTGAACTCTGGAATTCGTTGCCAGAGAATGTGGTAAAGGCGGTTAGCTTAGCGGGGTTTAAAAAAGGTCTGGACAGCTTCCTAAAGGAAAAGTCCATAGACCATTATTAAAATTGACTTGGGGAAAATCTACTGCTATTTCTCGGATAAGCAGCATAAAATGTATTGAACTTTTTCAGGATGTTGCCAGGTATTTGTGACTTGGATTGGCCACTGGTGGAAACAGGATGCTGGGCTTGATGGACCTTTGGTCTGTCCCAGTGTGGCAATACTTTTGTACTTATGTACAGTGAAACCTCGGTTTTTGTCGATAATTTGTCCGAAAATTATCGACGAAAACCAAGGCAACAAGCAATTTTTATTCTAAATTCTTTTAAATTAATAAAAAAGACTAATGTGTAGAATAGATGAATATTTAACATGGCATTTACCTTTCTGAAGACTCTTCTTGATGTATGGAAGATGGAGAAAGAGGAGCAGTATTATTGTTTGGAAGGGGGATCCCCCTCCATAAGGACACAATCAGGGATGGTCACTTCCCTTCTTGTTCTTTTGGCACTAGGACCAGCTTCTGGGGGGGGGGGGGGGTCACTTTTTTCATCAAACAGCAGGCAATTTGAGGCAGCAGTGTGATCCCACAAGCAGTAGTGCTGGCTAAACGACGAAATTTTTTCATCAAACAGCAGGCAATTTGAGGCAGCAGTGTGATCCTACAACCAGTAGTGTTGGCTAAACGACGAAATTTTTTCATCAAACAGCAGGCAATTTGAGGCAGCAGTGTGATCCCACAACCAGTAGTGTTGGCAAAACGACAACATTTTTTTCATCAAACAGCAGGCAATTTGATGCAGCTGTTTGATTCCCTTCTTGTTCTTTTGGCACTAGGACCAGCTTCTGGGGGGGGGGGGGCACATTTTTTCATCAAACAGCAGGCAATTTGAGGCAGCAGTGTGATCCTACAACGAGTGTTGACAAAATGACGCCCTAGAAGAACTCCCCAGAAGAACGACACGTGAGAACGCAAACTTAGCAGCATCGGCACGTCGACGAATTTCTAGGCAACCAACAAAAACCGAGACAAAATTTTCGCCAAAAAAATTGACGAAATCCGAAGTCAACGAAAACTGAGGTTTCACTGTACTTGCTACTGAAGCAGCATGAGCAGGAGGGAGGTGGTGGCTGAGACAGCAAATGTCTTCAGCTAGTAGTGCTTTGGCATCCTCACCAGCAAAGGTATAAGTTTTATCCCAGGGTGAGAGAGGAAATGTGTCCTCCTCCCCTAGTCCACTCTGGGCCTCCCCAGAAATGGTCTGGTGGCTATGCCCCTGGTATGTTCTAAAACAGGACTGGCCAAAAATTCTCCCTGCTGGAACTGGAAACTTGGCAGTTCTGCAGCAAGTGGGCTGACAACTAGGAAAGTTGGGCAAGTCATTTTCCCCTTCCATTGCCTGTGATACAAACCAGAGGTGCTAAGAGTGGACTGCCTCAAGAGTGAGATTTATGAGCAATGTGTCTGAGGTATAAATCTACAGAGTTTTACATGCAAAAAAAGTTTCAGAAATGGAAGAAGCAAAACAAAATATGTAGCTTTTTTTGGTGCTTGTGAAACAAAACAAGACAGAGAGGAAGCAATTTTCAAAGGAATTTACTACTACTTATAATTTCTATAGCACTACTAGATGTACGCAGCGCTGTACACTGGACATAAAGAGACAGTTCCTGCTCGAACATTTGCACAGGAAACTTAATAGCTGGGTAAATGTCCCAGGCTGAAAACTTCCTTGTACTTATTTTGTGCACAGGTGCATTTATAGTAGTGGACTTTTCTATTCCAGCTCAGATTTTTAAAGAAAACTCTATATGAATGTGTTCCTACTAGAGACACAGAAATATATACAAGTGAACATGCTCTCTAGCTCTCTTTTGTAGTGCTGCCCTTCTGCTCATGTGCTCTTGCAGGCAGTGCTCTCAGCCTCCACCAGGTCTGCCCACCATTATGTAAAGTTCTTCCATTTGTCACCAATTCTTTTCTACAGCCTGCACAGACTCTTTACAAATTCCCTCATTCTTTAATTCCTTTCCTCTCTCCAAAATCTCACACATAGCTCAGCCCCTGCCTCCTACCTTGTAGCTCAGCATCTCCTTTCTGAAACAAAGCAGACTTCCCATTGGCTGGATCCTTCTAAAGTCTCTGCACTGGGAGGTTTGGAGAGCTACAGATGGCTAAACTCTTAAAATATCTAGATACCTTAGTCATTCTTCTGGCTTTGAGACAGGTAATTTACACATTTGTAGAATCGTGAAAAAAATCCAGACAGTTGGTAATCCTAGGCACATCTGTCAGTGTTTCCCTATAATTGTGGGCCCTAGGCAAGTGCCTAGTTTGCCTATGCCTTAATCTGGTTCTGGGTGCATACATCTAGTAGCACTATAGAAATCAAAAGTAGTAGTGGTAGGTTAAATTCCTGGATGACTGATCATGATCTGATGCTCTGGAACAGTTTGTGCAATGATGCAATCCAGAAGTTTGGGAGTGTCAAACATCACTAGCTGTGTACTACAGAAAATGCTAGCTGATGCATCATAGTGTGAGGGAGACCTCTTTTAGGGGCCCTTTTACTAAGATGCATAAGCTCCTAAGTGCATACAATGTGTGCAGAGCTTTTTTTGAGGGGTACTGAGTATCGGCACCTTTTCCATTGTCTGCTAAAATTGACCCATGATCTCCAAGTTTTAATGAAAGAGCTCAGGTTCTACACACCAATTCTGTCTTGTCATAGAGTCTGTGACTGGTTGCAGGGGACTTGGCTATTGTGGAGTGAATCCCTCAGTGATCACCTCACTCCTGAAGGGTGGCCTAGCATTTGAGTACTGGCACCTTTTTTGCTAGTAAAAACATACTGAATGTGCGTCAAATTATAACTACTGCCTCTGCCTGGCTACCTCTTTCCCTGGGCGGTAATTCTAATTTTGACGTGTGTCCAAAACACACAGCAGAAATTTTCTATTTCCTACCATGTGGCACTATCCAGGCAGTAATCAGCAGCGCACTGATGATTATCACCTGCTTAACGCATGAGACCTTACCACTAAGTCAATGGGTGGCGGTAAGGTCTCAGTCCTAAAATGGATGCGCGCTGATTTTTATTTTGCCGCATGCCCATTTTGGGGGGAAAAAGGCCTTTTTTGCAGGCACGCTGAAAAATGGACCTCTGCACGCATCCAGCACAGGCCATATTTCAGCGTACCTTAGTAAAAGGGCCCCTTACAGAGGTATCCATCATTATTTTCATGTGTGTTGCTGGTTAACCAGAGTATTGGGTATCTTCTTCCTGATCATAGAGATGGACTGTGGAAAGAAAGTAAACCCTAATCCTGGAAATTCAAGTGGGAGGTCAGGACTGATTCCACCCCTCCCACACGAATAACATTTTGCCAGCTCCTAGTGGTACATTTTAAATTTCAGGGAAAAACTGGACAAGAAAAAAAAAGTCAGTTAGAGAAACAGCAGTTTAAAGTGGGGGTTTTTTTTTTTTTGTTTGTTTTGTCTGTGCTGAAATCCAAAGAGGTTGGATTTCAGAGAGGAGAGAGGAGGTGGCTGGGAGAAAGCAGAACAAAGCACTGCTGGTGAATGGTTAAACCACAGGGGTATGAGTTGTGCAAAGACTGAGTTTAAACTGAACTCATTTCTTCAGACACAGATGCTTGACTGCTGCTTGCAGTGAGTTACACTCCAACAACAAAGTTTCATCTCCAGAGTACCAAAAAACAGAGAGTCTGTATCTGATATAGACTCAGAGCTCAGGTAATAAAGCTCTCTTGCCCACACAAAAACTTAAGAGACACCAAGAATCCTGCAAAGAACGTCTTTCTATTCTGTTTAAATTAAGCTTCAAGACTTCTCAGCAAGCCATTGTCCATCTGTTCTACCCTTGGAATTTTCACAGCTCAGTTAAATTTACTTACAATAAGTACAAAGGAACAGTTTGATAAAAACTCTAAGGTATCAGCTATCCTGGCAGCATTTGCTGTCTGGGTTAAAAGCTTCAAGAATGTTTCTAAATACATTCACTGTTATTTACATATGTAGCCTTTGATTTAAAAATATAATTTGTATATAAGTTTCTGTCGTACCTGTTTGCATTTCAGTTGGAAGGAAAATACACCAAAGGTTGTAAGTTTGACTTATATTGTGCCCAGGGCTTTTTTTGAGGGGGTACTTGGGAGTACAGTGCAATCCACTTAAGTGCAAGGGTCTGGGACCAAAGAAATACATTCAGTTAACCGGCACGTGCACTTAACCGTTGTGACCCAAAGAAGCTTGACATCTGATAAACATATGTACAGTACTGTTTATTATACGTATACAGTCTCCGTTAACTGACGTTAGGCTTACTTGAAATAATCAGTCATAGTCCTCTGTACACTCTTGTGTCTGTGAGTTCCATAGACTACGTCTGCCAGACAGTAAAAACTGTCATAGCACTAACATCCAGTGGCCTCCAGATAGGCCCATAAGGTGTTGAGACTCTTCAGCACTCTTGCAAAAGTGACAGGAGGTTGTTGAATTTCATCAGCATGTGCCTCACTGCTCATTTCATCATCTGTTTCATCATCAGCTGTTGCCTGCGTGTAGGCCAAGAGCCTGATAATGTTGTTTGAAATTGGCTATTATGCCCTGATCCATAGGTTG
The DNA here is from genome assembly GCF_901765095.1 of Microcaecilia unicolor. Lineage (NCBI taxonomy): Eukaryota > Metazoa > Chordata > Amphibia > Gymnophiona > Siphonopidae > Microcaecilia > Microcaecilia unicolor. The sequence goes on along the minus strand of NC_044032.1, from coordinate 236,376,169 downwards.
GATCTGAGAGGTAGTGTTTGGTGGCAGGAAGACCACCTTGACGTTAGACAACCTGACATCATTACTGTGTGCAGCACAATTATCACAAAGCAACAAAATCTGATGCTTTTGTGCCCGCATTGTAGTGTCTAACTTCTTTAGCCACTGCTTCCAAATTTCCCCAGTCGTCCATGAATTTGCGTTAGCCTTGTATGACATAGGAAGTCGCTTAACATTCTTGAAGCAACAGGGCTGTTTGCTCTTTCCAATGGCGAGTGATCCCAACTTCTCACTCCCATCCATATTGCAGCAAAGGAGGATCATCAGTTGGTCCTTCAACATTTTACTTCCTGTAGTTTCGGCTTGTTTGAATGCAAGTGTTCCATTAGGAATCACTCGCCAGTAGAGACCGTTTTCGTCAGCATTGAAAATGTCACAAAGTGCAAACTCGTTCAAGATGGTAGGAAGAACTGAAACAACCCAATTTTCAGCGTCTTGTTTTTCACCATGCTGTTTCTTTAATTTTATGTTGTTCCTCTCCTTCCATCTTTCCAACCATCCAACAGTGGCTTTGAATTCAGTTAGTCCAAGACTTTCAGCTAGCTGATTAGCTTTCTCCATAAGCAGTGGACCACCGACAGGAAACTGTTTGCTCCTGACTTGAGAAACCCACCGAAGAAGAGCATCTTCTACATCCTCAGCTTTTCCCGCCTGTTTTTGTTTTCCTGTGTGGATTTGTATTGTTTTGTCAGTCTTCCATAAGCTGATCTTTCTGCTTCAAGATACGTGAAATTTGACTGGGATTGACACCATATTCTTTAGCAATAGATGCTTGACTTTGTTTGTTTTCTAATTTTTTAAGAACTTCTATTCGTTCAGCCAGTGTTAAAGTCTTACAGTTGCACGACGACGACTCCAGTGTACACTCTAACAACATTCTTTTGCTTATTCTGCCTGTGGCAGTTAACCAAGGAGATTTCAAATTTACTGCCCCTTTGTCACGTGCCAATCGGCTTCCATATTCCATGCGTGCGCTTATGCAGAGTCTTTCCTGCAGAGGAGCGGTCTTAAACCATGCATATAAGCGAATCTTGCACTTATCAGTGGTGTGCTAAACCAAAGTTTGTCCCCATAGAAATTGATGGCGCCAAAAACGAGACTGAAGTACGGCATGCAGTTAAACAGAGCATACGCTTATTCAACATGCACTTAAATGGAGTGCACTGTACTGAGTATAGGCACCTTTTCCATTGTCTGCTAAAATTGATCCATGGTCCTCATATTTTAATGAAAGAGCTCAGGCTCTACACACCAATTCTGCCTTGTCATAGATTCTGTGACTGGTTGCAGGGGGCCTGCCTATTGTGGGGGTGGGTCCCTCAGTGATCACCCCACCTCTGAAGGGTGGCATTTGAGTACTGACATCTTTTTCTCTAGAAAAAACGCACTGATTGTGCCTGAAATAATGTAAAGTGAATGAGATCATATTCTCTGTGCTAAGGTGACTGAATATATACATATTTTACACTGTACACCAGGAAGCTCACATAGGTCCTCAAACCCTGATTTCCGAGCAGAGGGAAGAATTAATATATTAAAGCTCATTCCCTCTCACCTGTAGATGACTTCAGAGTCCTTTTTCCTACTATTTATAGGGTAAACAAAGGGATCAATGCTTACAACAGATAACCTCATGTGTCACTGGAACTACCGGGGCCCTTTCTACAGAATCAGGACTACCTACAAAACCTGTTAATTTTGGTGTAGAAACTGAAGTGTGTTTCACTTTATGCTTGGGTTTGAGTCACTCAACCTTGAAATGTCCAAGACTATCAGGTCAACCAGTAAAATCTCCAGTTTTCTTCTGAAACATATAGACTTTAGACACGAGTCTGCTATCAGTGTGGGTATACAAAACAGAAAGCTCAATGAAGTGGCCTTTGCCTAGAAATCTTACACCAGAGGACTGACAAATTATCAGATGAACACAGACATGGCCATAAACGAGAAGGCGTTTATTGTTGATCCTGTTAATTAGCCCTAGGAAGAAGCTCTAGTCTACATCAAACTAGGGACAACTCACATATTTTGCATAGAAAGGGTAATGGGATTTGATATTCTGTCTTTCTCTGGTTCAGTCAAACTGGTTTACATATATTATATACAAGTACTTTCTCTATCCCTAGTGGACTGACAATCAAAATTTTTGTACCTGGGGCAGTGGAGAGAGTCACAAGGATCTGCAGTAGGAATCAAACCCAGTTCCCCAAGTACTCAGCCTACTGCATTAACTATTAGATTACTCTTCCCCTCTTAGGAATGATATACACCCAAATGACCTAGAACCTCTATAGGTTGAGAGTATTTGGAGCAATAAATGATTATTTCATTTATTTATCTATTGGGATTTAACTGCCTTTATGACGAGATTCACCCAAGGCAGTGTACAGCAGGTACAGTTTAATATAAAGCATAGTTTTGCTAACAGCATAACAATAGTAAAATGACCAAATATAAATATTAATACAAGTAAACGTGGAAACAGCAAATTGAAACTTAATAATAGAACTACCATGAAACAGTATCACAAATACACACATTTTGCAGCACTGCAGAACCACCATATAACAGAAATATGATAAATGTCAGTACAATACAGACAATACCATAATAGAATTTCAAATAACATATTATAATACAACTAGTAAAAAAGGCCCGTTTCCGAAACCAAAGAAACGGACGCTAGCATGTGGCTTTTTTTGTGTGTGTGTGTATGTGTCACACAGTTATTTGTGTGTGTGTGTGTGTGTGTGTGTGTGTGTGAGTGTGTGAGGGTGCGGTGTGTGTGCAGGTTGTTGATGTGTGTCTTTTTTTGTTTTGTTTTTTGCTTGGGGGTTGGGGGATGTGCTGTGCTGTCCTTGGTCGCTGTTTGCTGCTGGCTGGATCGCGGGTAATCCTTCCAGCTGGGCCGCAGCTTGTCCTGTTCGCCCACGTCCCAGATGGTGACGGGCACGTTGTTTTCCGGCTCCTCTGACTCCATGTCAAGCAATCCCAAATATAGTCTATGCTATAGGCCCTCTGGCACTCTTCAGTATTGGCATTAGGCATTTAAAAATTTCTCCCCCCCCCCCCCCCCCCGGTCTATTTTTGAACATACCCACAGCAGGAATATTCTTCTCTCGTTCCAACAGTGGTTCTGTGCTCTCCGTGCTGCACAGATAATGAGCCATTCTGCTGGGGAATGCTCCTCCCTTATTGTCACGTAGTTTCCTCTGATTGGTCCGTCTTACGTTGCCTAGTGTTGCCTGGAAACGGTGTTGTGATGGTCCTTTGTGTTTCAGAATGTTGAGGGTGTTTTTTCTGATTGGTCCGCCATGCGAGGGCGGGGCAGAGAGACATGGTCAGTGTTATGGCTTCACCATCATGAATCCATGAACTCTTCAGTGAGTGACTGAGTGACTTCAGAACGTTGTCTTCAGAATGTTGAGGGTGAGTTTTATTATAGTAGATGACAACATAACACTGATGGAACTCCTAATAAGCACACATTAGAGCATTCAAATAACATAGATATGATGCTAATGCTTTTCTACAATACAGCTTACCTTGTAGCCGAGGGGCCAAGTGCAGATTTATAGATGAGGACAAGATGGGAGTCAGTTGGGATAAATAGATGGTTGGCTAAACTCAAGGTATGTTCTTTGTACAGTTAAACAATATATAAGTAATTGATCTACGTAATAATGTATGTAGCAAGCTAGTACAGGTGCGGAGTGCGTGTATTGTCAGTCACCATGAGGGGCATTTTCGATGTGATGTCTACTTGTAAGTCCAACTTTGGACATTTTGCACAAAGTGTCCAAAATCCGAACAGGAATGAAGGTCATTTTCAAAAAAGAAAAATGTCTTCTTTTTTTTTTTCTCGAAAATACTGTTTCAAACAAGGTTTTGTGCTTTTGACCAGTGGCGTAGCTACGTGGGGCCATGGGGGCCTGGGCCCCCGTAGATTTGGCCCTGGACCCCCTGCCGACGACCCCCTCCCGCTGACAACCTGCCATCGCCTACCTTTGCTGGCGGGGGACCCCAACCCCTGCCAGTCGAGGTCCTCTTCTTCCAACGCAAGGCTTCGTTCTGTTTCTGAGTCTGACGTCCTGAACGTCAGACTCACAGAAACAGAATGAAGCCTTGCGCTGGAAGAAGAGGATCTCAGCTGATGGGGGTTGGAGTCCCCCGCCAGCAAAGGTAGGTGACAGCGGCGGTGGGGGAGGGTTGGCGGCGGGAGGGGGTGTCGAGAGGGTCGTCAGTGGGGGGGGGGTCAAAGTTCTTGGTGGTGGTGGCAGCGGCAGGGGTGGTGGTGGCGGCGGGGTAGCTAAAATGTGCCCCCTCACCTTGGGCTCTGGACCCCCCTCCCGCCGAAGTCTGGCTACGCCCCTGCTTTAGATGTTTTGTTTTTTTTGATCCATTTTCAAAAAAAGAATTAATAAGTGCAAAACATAGAAAATCAAGACATTGGGATGTAGGAGGAGCCAGCATTTTTAGTAGACTGGTCCCCCAGATTTCCCAGGAGAGCAATGGGGCACCCTAGGGAGCACTTCTGTGCACTTCATAAAAATACTCCCAGGTACACGTCTCATGTTTGCTTCCTTATCTTGTCCCCAGAGCCCTCCAAAATCCACCAAAAACCTACTGCCTCCCCACTGTACACCACTACAATAGTCGTTATGGCTGAAGGGGGCACCTATTTGTTGGTACAATTGGGTGTTGGTGACTTTGGGAGGGGTCACAGTTTCCACCAAAAGTGTGACAGGTAGAGGGAGATAGGGACCTGAGTCCCCCAATCCATACTGCACTGCACTACACTGACCATTACACTATTCCAGGGACCTGCGTACTGCACTAATAGACCTGGCTATAACATCTGAGGCATGCATACCGGCTGGTAAGTCATATTTTTGGGGGGGTGGGAAGGGGTCAGTGACCACTGGGAGGGTATTGGGGGTTATCCCTGATTCCCTCCAGTAGTCATATGGTCATTTAGGACACATTTTTGTGCCTTATTCGTTAAAAAAAAAACAGGCCTAGTTCAAAACGTCTTAGTTGTAGTTTTGCTTTTTTCCATTATGGCTGAAAAAAGTCTAAGTCTTTGGGAATGCCCAAATCCCGCCCTTAACGTGCCCCTGACCTGCCCCTTTGAGATTTGGATGCACTGCAGGTGAACAGTATACAAAAATGTCTGAAAAATAGGTTTCAAAAATACTGATTTGGATGTTTTTGTGAGAAAAACATCCAAATGCTGCTTTAAGCCACTTTTTAGATATTTTTCTCTTGCAAAGGCCCCCATATGTATTAAAGGCGTCAAAGAAGAGCAAGTCTTTCACCTGCTTCCTGTAGCACATCTGGGAGTATGTTCCAAAGCGTGGAGGTTACTCGTGAGAAGGCTCACTGGTGGGTATCACATCATACAATTTCTTTTGATGAGGGTACAAATAGTGATGCTCCATGAGAGGACCTTAGAGGTCTCAAAGTTGTGTAAAGGTTAACTGATTCTTTAATAATTTAATTTATCTTAATTTTGGCATTTATATTCCACTTGGCCATTATGTTCGAGGCGGAGTACAATCAACTGAGAGTTTACAATAGAACCATCATTATACACAGAATTGAAAAACATATTATAGTCAATTGAAAAACAGAATATAGTCAATTAAGTTTAACAGTCTACAGCAGAACAGTTAATTTAGATTGGATTGAAAAACTGAATAACGTCAATTGAGGTTAATAATGAAAACAATGCAACAGTGGTGAAGTGAAATAATGATTCAGTGGGGCAATGAAATAGTAACTACAGTCTACTAAGCATTAATTGTGGTGCAATGAAACAGTCTACGTGAATGGGGTGGAGTATTAAGGTATTAGGAGTAGTTGCTGGGTTTTAAGGGTTTTTATCTGGCCCATTTTGTCTGAGAACCTTGAAAATCAACTAGAGAGTTTTAAATTTATTTATTTGTTGCACTTGTATCCCACATTTTCCCACCTATTTGCAGGCTCAATGTGGCTTACATAATGCCGTAGTGACAGTCGCCACTTCTGGATCTGAGAAATACAAAGTGGTATAGCATGTACAAGATAGGATATCTTACAAAGTGGTGATGCATTAATGTTCATGGACGATAGCATAAATTATAGGGTAATTAAATAGTCAAGTATAGAAAGTTCATTTCCGGTATGGGAAATGAAGTGGTGGTGCATCACGCGCTGCATGTGTCCGAATAAGTGAGGTAGTCCGGTGTAAGGAGTTCATCTTTGTTTAATTTTAATAGTATTTCGTAGTCTGGTATTTAGGATGAGTCATTGTGGTATGCCTTTTTGAACAGGTTGGTTTTCAGTAGTTTTCGGAAGATTGTTAGGTCGTGCATTGTTTTTATGACATTAGGCAGTGCATTCCAAAGTTGCGCGCTTAAGTAGGAGAAGCTGGATGCATAGATTGATTTATATTTGACTCCTTTGCAACTGGGGTAATGGAGGTTCAGGTATGTGCGTGCTGAACTTTTTGTACTCCTGGTTGTCAGATCTATGAGGTCTGACATATAGATTAAGGCTTCACTGTGAACGATTTTGTGGACCAAGGTGCAAACTTTGAACGTGATACGTTCTTTTAATGGGAGCCAATGAAGTTTTTCTCTTAGGGGTTTGGCGCTTTCGTATTTCGATTTTCCGAATATGAGTCTGGCTGCTGTGTTTTAGGCCATTTGAAGTTTCTTAATGATTTGTTCTTTGCATCCGGCGAAGATGGAATTGCAGTAATCTAGGTGGCTTAACACCATTGATTGTACTAGGTTGCAGAATATTTCTCTTGGGAAGAAAGGTTTTACTCTTTTGAGTTTCCACATTGAGTGTAACATTTTCTTTGTTGTATTTTTCGCATGAGTGTCAAGTGTGTGATTTCGGTCAATTGTGACTCCAAGAATTTTCAGGCTGTCCGAAATGGGGAGGGTGTATTCTGGTGTGTTTATAGTGATTGGTTTATTCCTGTTATATTGTGAAGAGAGGATGAGACATTGTGTTTTTTCTGCATTGAGCTTTAGTTGGAATGCGTCTGCCCAAGAATTCATTATTTGGAGGCTGTGTTTGATTTCAGTTGAGATTTCTGTTAGATTGTTTTTGAATGGGATGTAGATCATGACATCGTCTGCGTAGATGTAAGCCCTGTAAGATAGCAGTTTTTGCAGGAAGGGTGTGATGTGGTTATGCTGCTTGCAGCCTTCTATCATTCATGCTGCAGCATTTTGAATTAGTTAGAGCTAATGCAAATTCTTTTTGTTTTGACCAGTGTACAGGGCATTACAGTAGTTTAGTCATGATGTTATCATGGCATGGCCAATGTGGTCAGATTCGTCTGTTCAATATGGGGAGAGATTTCATAGCTGCCACAAGTGATAAGAGACAGTTTTTAAAGGTTGTTTGAATTTGTGGGATCAGTGATGAGTCTAACAGTTTCCCACAATTCCTAATCTGTGATTTTAAGGGGAATTCATACTTCCCAAAAGGTATTTTGAAGTCATGTATTTGTCCACTTATGTTAGGTACCCAAAGAATCTCTGTTTTGCTTGAGTTCAGGCAGAATTTGTTGTAGGGGAAGTTTGTAATTTGGATGTTTGGGACAAAATTAGTAATGATATTTTGGAGGACATAGCACCAATGAATAGGAAAAGTGGTTACAGAAGTACATAAATACATAAGTATTGCCATACTGGGAAAGACCAAAGGTCCATCAAGCCTAGCATCCTGTTCCAACAGTGGTCAATCCAGGTCACAAATACCTGGCAAGATCCCAAAAAAGTACAATACATTTTATACTGCTTATCCCAGAAATAGTGGATTTTCCCCAAATCCATTTAATAATGGTCTATGGACTTTTCCTTTAGGAAGACTTCCAAACCTTTTTTTAAACTCCGCTAAGCTAACCGCCTTTACCACATTCTCTGACAACGAATTCCAGAGTTTAATTACACATTGAGTGAAGAAACATATTCTCTGATTCGTTTTAAATTTACTACATTATAGCTTCATCGCATGCCCCCTAGTCCTAGTATTTTTGGAAAGCGTAAACAGACGCTTCACATCTACCCGTTCAACTCCACTCATTATTTTATAGACCTCTATCATATCAACCCTCAGCCGCCTTTTCTACAAGCTGAAGAGCCCTAGCCGCTTTAGCCTTTCCTCATAGGGAAGTCGTCCCATCCCCTTTATAATTTTCGTCGCCCTTCTCTGCACCTTTTCTAATTCTACTATATCTTTTTTGAGATGCGGTGACCAGAATTGAACACAATATTCGAGGTGCGGTCACACCATGGTGCAATACAAAGGCATTATAACATCCTCAATTTTGTTATCCATTCCTTTCCTAATAATACCTAACATTTTATTTACTTTCTTAGCTACAGCAGCACACTGAGCAAAAGGTTTCAATGTATCATCAATAACGACACCTAGATCCCTTTCTTGATCTGTGACTCCTAACGTGGAACCTAGAAAGAAAGAAATTAATTTATGGTTTGATTCTGGATTAATTGTACAGAAGAAACATTGTAGGAACTTAGAAAGACAATAGTGTAAAACTACTAATGATAATAGCAAATTAGCATGGAGATTGCAAATTCAAAAGTATAAATAGTTAATTAATTGTTAAAGCTCTATTAAACCTTTTTAGATTAGTACATCATTTTGTACTACCGACAACAGATGATCTTGCTGTCCTCTTTCAAAAGAAGGTTGATACAATTTGGCTTCTTATATATTGTTATCCACATTGAACCTTGTGGTATATGCAGACTACAAGACTATTTTTTATTGTATTCCTGAGTTGCGGTTAGACGGGCAACTAGTTTACTCAAAGCTGTGGGTAGATCTGGTTTAATGGGTATGAGTAGTTGCACATCATCAGCATAGATACAGAATTTTGTGTTCATTGACTGAAGCAGCTCAGCCAGAGGTAGATATCAAATAAAATGAGTGATTCCTGTGGCAACCCATAGTTCAGTGCCCAAGGTTAATGATGATATGTTGTTGCTGAACAGAACTGATCCACAGTGTCGAAGGCTCCAGAGAAATCCAGCAACACTAGTATCGAGGTAGATCCCCTGTCACGGTTTCTGTGCAGATCATCAAGAAGGGACACAAAAACTGTCTGTTCCATATCCAAATTTGAAGCCATGCTGACATGGGTCTAGCCAATTACTTTCATTTAGCCAGTCATTGAGTTGAATCCAGGCGAAGGAATATTAGAGACTGAACAATTTTGACCTTGTCCTGGTCAAGGGAGCTCTTTTTCAGTAGGGGGCACATCATAGCTCTTTTTAGTGTTGTTGGCAGCTGCCCTTCTGCAGGAGAGGAATTAACAATTTAAGTAGCCCCTTCAATGAGGCCTGTGCTCGCTTGTTGTACTATCTTTGCTGGATAGGAGTCAAAAGAGCAGGTTGTTGGCCATAGGCCTTTCAGAACTTCCTCTGTAAGCTGGCTTAATGAGTCCCAAATAGCTGTGCATGGTGAGGGAGAGTGAGTGTTCTCATTAGCTGGCGGGAGCTTTGATGGGACTGCTTGTAGGTCCTGACGGAGGTCTTTAATTTTGTTGGCAAAGTATATGGCAAAATCATTGCTAGTTAGTTGTGACTGGGAAGGCTGGTTCTGTTGTGGGATTTGCAGTAGGCTGTTTACTATTTTAAATAGTTGCTTGGTGAATTTGCATCTATTTGTTGAGAGAACTATTAAGATGTGACAGTACATTGCCATGTATCTCTTACAGTTGAGCCTGTCACCATTATTTTTCAAGGTGATAAGGATCCATAGTTCTGAGGAGAACCATAGGGAACATTTGTGTGTAGAACATAGGATCTTCTTTAGAGGGGCTGTTTTTTCTAATGCCATTGTTGAGCATGCATTCCAGATATCAACCTGGTCTGACACTGTCAACATCTTTTCATCCACGCGGGTGTAGGACAAGGCCTCTAGGAAGTCCAGTATCTAATCTCTAACAAGGCACTTATGCTCGCTAGAGACATAAATCAAATGACTGTATTTCACTCCAGTGAAATTATTTGAAAGTTTTAATTTAGAGGGAGATTCAGCAGGATAGCAGAAATTTAGAGATAATATAAGTATATAAACTTTAACTCACAGATTACAGTTATGGTTTTATTTTGCAGTTTTTGAACTTGAAGTCCATTGAAGATCCAATTGATGCACATCACCAGAGGCTTTTTTGTTTTAGATCCAGCTCAGATCACAAGAGAAGGGGTGCTTGCTTGAAAAGTTCATGGAGGCAAAAAGTTGCTTTTATCTAAATAAAACAAATGAAATTAACTAACCCCCCTGTTTACTAAGCCACAAAATTGTCTGCTGTGAAGCAATGCCAACATAACCCATTCTGAGTGAACGGGCTGTGTCAGCATTGCCACACAGCAGATGCTAGCGAGGAAAGAAACATTGAAATAAAACTCAGGACTTGTACCCCAACATAGACTGAGCAGAAGTATATAAAAATTTGAGCAGTAAATAAACAAGTAGCGCATTATTTAACCTGAATTGTGGGAACCTGGTGTGAACACAGCCTCTGCCTTCCTAGTGTAACGACCACCATCGCACTTACCTTCGGCTTGGGGGTCCCAAGGGGGCTGACTGAAGCATCAGGTTGGTATGGGAGTGGTGCCGGCATCACACTCCTGACCTGGGCTTTTCAGCATGTGTGGAACGCACAGCAGAACAGAACGGGACCTTTTAGGTGTGGGTGTTCGTCTGACATGCGTCTTTCTGGAAATTGGGGCTAGGCATGGTCATGACTCCTTGCCTTTCCAGCTGATGTCTTTCCATCAGTGGTGTTGGCTCCATGCTTATATCCTGTTCAGCCGAAGCCCCTTTGTGATAGGCTGTTCCGTGCTTGAATCCTGCTCAACTGAAGCCCCTTTGGGACAGGCTGTTCTCTGCTTGTACCCTGCTTAGCCGAAGCCCCTTTGGGACAAGCTGCTCTCTGCTTGTATCCTGCTCAGCCGAAGCCCCTTTGGGGTAGGCTGCTTCATGCATATATCCTGCTCAGCTAAAGCCCCTTTGGTACAGACTGCTCTTTGCTTATATCCTGCTCAGCCGAAGCCCAAATGAGACAGGCTGCTCTGTGCTTATATTCTGCTCAACTGAAGCCTCTTTTGAACAGGCTGCTCTGTGCTTGTATCCTGCTCAGCCGAAGCCCAAATGAGACAGGCTGCTCTGTGCTTATATTCTGCTCAACTGAAGCCTCTTTGGAACAGGCTGCTCTGTGCTTGTATCCTGCTCAGCTGAAGCCACTTTGGGATAGGCTGCTCCGTGTCTTCTAGCTCCTTGTGTCCTGCTCAGCCGGGTTCTTTGTCCCTGGTGCCTCGTCTGCAGCTGGCTGGGGCCGTAGACCTTCTCCACAGTCTACCAGTCACATAAGGGCTCACCCTCCTACAGCATTACACCAAACAACTCCCAAGCAAGTGGGGTTATTGTCAAAAACATGGTACTTTCTAGAGAGTAGATGAATTCAAAGACTATCCGCATGCACCTCTGATTCCCTTACCAATGATCAGTGAACCATTTGGGAAAACAGTAGTAGTTAGGTATGAGGGCACAGGTAGTGGTTGAAGTAGTTATTTCAAAGTAAGTGGACCTGTCTTGGGCACATATTGCATAGGAGGAAACATGACCTGGGCAACTTTTAACATGGTTGTCACCAAACGGAGCAAATAAACAGCCTTATAATCCTGGGAACTCCCAGATGCCCAGCTTGTTTGCTGTTATGCATTTATGATGAAATTACTTGATGTAGATGATAAGGAACAAAAAGGCAATAGATGGTGGTGTCATTGAGTAGCACTTTGTGAGCCTGCTGTAATTTGGCAGTAAGTTGTGTAGTCCGAATTGCTACTGTAATCTTGGTAGTCATTACAGTAGACTCCTTCATAGTGGTCTTAGGGAAGCTCATGGAGAGGGTGTCAACTTTGCTATTAGTTGAACCTGGTTGATACATGTTAACAAACTTGTATTAAGAACAGTGCCCATTTAGCATGGTGGGGTCAGGGTGTGACCAATGGATAGACTAGGAGGCATATTTTCAAAGCACTTAGTATTCCAAAGTTCCATAGAAACCTATGGAACTTTGGAAGGCTAAGTGCTTTGAAAATATGCCTCTATATATTCCAGATTCTTGTGATCTGTAAACTGGATGTCAAGCTCCTTGCAAACGTTGTTGCCATTCTTCAGATTCCATACTTAATTTCCAGTAGCTCTTGATTTCCAATATAGTAGTTACTCTCTACAGAAAATAATTTTCTAGAAAGCTATGCACAGGGGTGGAGTTTGGCTGAATCTGAGACCTGCTGAGAGAGAATGGCACCTACTCCAAACTTCAAATCGTCCACTTCCGCAATAAAAGACGGGTGGTGGACAGGTACCTTCATACAGGAGCATCGAAAAGGCTGTGATAAGATCCTGAACACCTTTAACTGCCACTGGTGACCACTGTTTGGTGTTAACTCCCTTTCAAGTGAGGTCAGAAATGGATGTTGCAATACTGGAGAATTCGTCAATAAAGTGGTGGTAATAGTGAAGCCTATGAAATATTGGATTGCTTTAAGGCTTTCAGGGTAAGGCCAGTTCATAACAGCTGATAACAGGATCCATTTCAAGTCCAGTAGTACCCAAGAAGGGTACCTTAGTGGGGCATTTTTAATATGACGTCTAAGTTTGACTTTGGACGTTTTGCAAAAAACGTCCAAAATCTGAATAGGAAAGAAGGTCATTTTCAAAAAATAAAAACATCTTTTTTTTCCCCCCAACAAGACTGTTTAGAATAAGGTTTTGTGATTTGGATGTTTTGTTTTTTGGTCCATTTTCAAAAGAAAAAATAGGTCTAAGTGCAAAACTTACAAAATCAAGACATTGGGATGTAGGAGGAGCCAGCATTTTTAGTAGACTGGTCCCCCAGACATCCCAGGAAAGCAATAGGGCACCCTAGGGGGCACTACAGTGGACTTCATAAAATGCTCCCAGGTACACATCTCACCATTACTCCCTTATCTTGACTGCTGACCCGCCCCCAAAACCACCCAAAATCCACTACCCCCAAATGTACACCACTACCATAGCCCTTATGGGTGAAGGGGGCATCATGGGTTTCTGGTGAGTTTGGAGGGCTCACAGTTTCCTCCACAAGTGTAACAGGTAGGGGGAGATATGGGCCTGGGATGACCTGTCTGCAGTGCACTGCACTGACCACTACACTACTCCAGGAACCTGCATGCTTCTCTTGAGTATTATATCTGAGGCTGGCAAGTAATGTTTTAAATCACATGTTTGGGGGGTGGGGGTGGGGGTGGGAGGGGGTTAGTGACCACTGGGGGAGTAAGAAGAGGTCATCTCTAGTTCCCTCCAGTGGTCATCTGGTCATTCAGGGCACCTCTTTGTGCCTTATTTGTTATAAAAACAGGTCTAGCTCAAAACGTCTTAGTTTTAGTCCTAGACGGTTTTGTTTTGTTCCATTATAGCTGAAAAACGTATAAGTGTTAGGAGCATCCAGATCCCACCCTTAACGTGTCCCTGACACGCCCCCTTGTGAATTGAACACATTTCTGACGGACTTCATAGAAAAACATCTAAAAAATAGTTTTAAAAATACCAGTTTGGAGGTTTTTGTGAGAAAAACATCAAAATGCAAATTTATACCACTTTTTGGATGTTTTTCTCTTTTGAAAATGAGCTTCTTAGTGACCTTGAACAGACATTTTTTTCAATTTTGGCATAAAAATGAATATCCAGCAAGTACTGTGGTGCACTGAATCTGCTGCCAGTGAAGCATGAGCAAAGAGGAGAAAATGAGAATATCATCCAAATACACAAAGGCATATCTTTTTTTTTTAATCTGTCATCATTTTAAATTTTCATCCAAGAGATCACTTGTACATACAAGTATAGCTATCCAACATAATATAATAAAAAAGAAAAGAAAAAGAAAAATGTCTAAAGATATCCACTCAGGTAGTTTAACTCAAGTCCACAACTCTAGATCCAAGATTACATAAAGTAGAGTATTAATTACCAAGGAAATTTAGAAAAAAGACATTATCACCTGAGATATTAAGGGATTCCCTTCCTTGATTACAGCTATCATGAGGGTACAATCAAACTCCTACGATCCCTTTACCTGCAAGAAAAACTATGAGTTGAGAGGGTTCATCAAAAACATATTTTACAGCTTGGTGCCTAACTACACATTTACAGGGGTAACGTAAATAAAATGTAGCTCCTATCTGAAGAACACCTGGTTTAAGTAATAGAAACTGTTGACCTCTCTTCTGAGTTTCTTTTGTTACATCCAGAAAGATCTGGATTTTAAGACCCCAAAATAGTTTTTCTGTACTTTTGAAGAACAATTTCATCAACCAATTTTTGTCTGGGGCATGAGTAACAGTAGCAAGCAATGTTGAAGGTGTCGCAGTTTCAGTGTCCGAGACATGGAAAGGTAAATTACCTTGAGCCAAATCTTTTTGTTGATCATCCAAAGATTTTACTGGAAGGTAGTAGACTTGAGAGAATGGAGGTAAATTATCTTCCGAAACTCCAAGGACTTCCCTAATATAGCGTTTAAGCATTTTTCTAGGCGATATAGAAAAAACCTTGGGAAAATTCAAAAAGTGTAAATTATTAGCTCTTGTTATATTCCCAAGTGTTTCTGCCTTCCTGCGAAGATCTGTTGTATCTTTAATTATAATTGTCTGTATCTTCTGAATATTTTCCATAGCTTTCTTCTATTTTCCAACCTGTTCTTTTAATTGCTTAAGTTCAGAGTCAACAATTTCCAACTTTTTCTCATGAGAAAAATTGTTGCTCCAATTTTTGAACCTGGGGACATAATTTCTTGCCCAAGTTTGCAATTAGAGCCCATAGACTATCCAAGGCCACTTCAGATGGTTTACTGTGCAAAAATGAAAGATATTGTGAGGAAGGTACCAATTCCTGAACTTTAGAAGGTAGTTCCTGCCCACTGACTGCAGTAATTGGCTCACCCACAGTAGTAATTACTGCTACCTCAGCTTGGGAGTCTGGAACACCCGTTGATCCCCTGCCCGATGTTGGCTGGATCAGAGCCTCACGGCGTTGAAACTCCACCACACTTCCCTACAGTGAAATCTTTACCGCGACAACAGCGAACTGCTGGTTTGTGGTTGCGAGGGAGGAGCTCTAAAGTCGGGTTTCAAGGTGACATCCAGCCCAAAAGATGCCACCGGATCTCCACCTTTCACAGGCTTCCTCCCGACAACCGTAATTCCTGTCCTCACCATGAAAGACTCTATAGAGCCGATAGCCTGTACAGGCAGTCGCAGCAAGGCTCCAGCCGCCGACTTTCCCCTGCACTTCGGCATCGCGGTCACAAATCAAGATTAAAGAAAGGAGAGGCTCAATGTATATCAGGTGCATGGCGCCATCTTGGATTCCTTGAACTAATTGCCCACAAAGGAATATCTTCACAACATTTCTCTAAAGACAAAATTGATGAAGACTTGGAAGATAGTGGGGGTGTTGCATATCTCAAAAGGTATCATTAGATATTTGTAGTGCCTGTCCTGAATGTTAACACCCATCTTCCACTAATTCCCTAATCCCCCTCCCTAATTTGGATCAGGTTATACATCTTTTGAAGGTCCAATTTTGTATAAATGCTAGCACCTTGGAGGTCTAATTTTGTATAAAAGCTAGCACCTTTCATGTGATTGAACAACTCGGAGATCAAGTGAATGGGAGAGCAGTTCTTGCTTGAAATTTTATTACGACCTCTGTAATCAATGTGGAGGCATACATCATCTTTTTTGGCAATGTAGAAAAATCTTGCCCCAACTGGTTATGTGGATGGATGTGAGGGGGTTTATAGAACACTCCCCTCACCCTTAAGAAAAGTCCCTCTCTTACTATCCTGAGCCACCTTAAGAGCACTGAGACCGCATCATCGGGAGAAAGTGAGCTGGGTGGGGCGGAGCCAATTCCTGGGAGTTCAAAAAACAGGGCCAGGCTGAGGTTAAGGAGGCCCAGGGAAGGAAGAACTGAAGATCAAGTCTTTTGCCTTTACTGAATACCTTTAGCTGCTGTGACCTGGCTAAGGTAATTCAACTTTGCTTTTTGTTAAGACTTGCAAGCCTTGCTGAGGTCTCTGAGAAGACCAGAGAACTTACAGGCTGTGTTTGGGGTGGGGCAGCCCCATCAGCCACAGACTGCTTGGCCTGCCAGCCAGAGGCTTATTCAAGACTGTTACTAATTAAGAGGAACTGTTGTATCTGATGTTCCTGGCCTGTGAAGCAACAGGTCACAGAGCTCAGGTGAATAAAACATTTATTTTCACATTTATATTCCTTTTCTGGCTGAATTATTCACAGGGCTACCCCATAATCCCTGCCCGGGGTATCACATGTGGTGGTATTGATGGGATCCTGAGCTTATCCTGCCCGAGGAAGCCAGATCCTTGACCGCCAGGGTGCTGGACCTCTTAAACAGCACTACCCTGGGACATTGAGCAAAGGGGGATAGCCCTGCCCTAGTTGGGGGTGGGGGACATATAGCTAGTGCCAGACAGGCAGGCTTTTATTTTGTTTATTGGGGTACCAATACTCAGAAAACTACCAGCTTGCAGACTAATACATGCATTCACATACTCAAGTACAACAAAGTCTGCTGTCAAATTGCACAATTGAAAATTATTTCAAGTGGAAGAAAGACTTCAGTAGAGCAGCGCTAATTTTATGGCATAGCTGCTGCATCATTAGTCAGAAAACCTCCACCTTCCTATTTTTTTTTTTTAATTTTATCCTTTAAATTTTTATGCTGGATTATAATTGGAGTGTTAAATTAACATAAAAATTTAAAGGATAAAATTAGATAAAAAAATAAAAATAGGAAGGGGAGGTTTTCTGACTAATGATGTGTTATGCCATAAAATTAGCGCTGCTCTACTGAAGTCTTTCCTCCACTTGAAATCCATTTTCAATTGTGCGATTTGACAGCAGACTTTGTTGTACTTGTTTATTGGGGTACTGCACAGGCCGGGCCCCTAACCACACAAACATGGAGAGGCTACTCCAAGCTTTGGTGGAAGACTGTTACTAATTAAGAGAAACTGTTGCATCTGATGTTCCTGGCCTGTGAAGCAACAGGTCCCGGGGACAGCCAAATAAAATACTTATTTTCACATTTATATCCCTTGTCTAGCTGAGTTATTCACAGGACTACTCCATAATCCCCACCCAGGGTATCACAATGGCCTGATAAATTTGTTTTGCTGAACTGTCTTGAATATATTCCTGTGTGGCCTTCGCTTGAGGTTCTCATAAGGGGCAAATCTGGTCCCTAGGAGATGTGGGGTGCACTGAAAAATGGCCCATGGTAGTGTAGGCACATCTTTTGGCCGCGTGCAGATTCATTTTTCAGTGCACCTGTAAAAAATGCCTTTTTTTGCGGGGGGGGGGGGGGGGGGGGATGTATGTGCAGCAAAATGAAAATTGGCGTATGTCAATTTTGGGTCTCAGACCTTACCGCCAGCCATTGACTTGCATTAACTGGGTAGTAATGGTCAACGTGCGTTCAAATGCTGATTACCGCCCGTGCGCCAGAAAATAAAAATATTTTCTGATGTGCGTATTGTTACCGCCCGGGCAGTAACTCGGAATTGACATGCATTGGGTGTGCGTAGGCACTTACGCAGCTTAGTAAAAGGGCCCAATGGTGCCTGGTAGTAGGTCAATGGGACAGTCATAAGCCCTATGAGGTTCTCAGCTTCCTTTTCACAGAAGACATCCACAAATTCCACATATGTAGGCAGTAGGCTTTCATATAATATAGTGGCATTTTAAGTGGCTGGATGATACAAGTTTGATAACACTCTAACTTCCAGGCAAGAATGTCTCCTGATCTTCAGTGTATAATAGGATTACATGTGCACAATCTACAAAATCCCAAAATGAGAAGAGAATGAGGAGCAGGACATGAGGCAGAATGTCATAGCCTCCTTATGGAAACATCCTACTGTAATTTTCATGTCAGGAGTGACCACAATAAGTGAGCCATTGGGTAATGGCCTCCTGTCAACAGCCATTACATGGACTGTCAAAGAAGGCTAAAAGAGAATATGAAGAAAAACTTGTTGTGGAGACAAATACTCCTGTGAGGGAATCTATGGGACCGTTAGATCATGAAGGAGCAAAAGGGGCACTCAGGGAGGACAAGGCCATAGCAGAGAGATTGAGGGGCTCTTTTACTAAGGTGCACTAGCGTTTTTAGCTCACGCTAAAAATCAACTAGTGCTAAATACTGAGATGCCCATAGGAATATAATGGGCATCTCACTGTTTAGCAGGTCAGCTGATTTTTAGCGTGAGCTAAAAACGCTAGCGCACCTTAGTAAAAGACCACCTGAATGAATTCTTTGCTTCTCTCTTTATGGAAGAAGATATATACTAGAAATGGTTTTCAAAGGTGATGATGCGGAGGAATTGAAAAAAAATCTCTTTGAACCTGGAAAATGTATTGAGCCAAATTGACAAGCTAAAGTGTGATAAATCACCTAGATTGGATGGCATACACCCCAGGGTAGTGAAAGAACTCAAACATGACATTTCTGATCTGTTGTTAGTGATCTGTAACCTGTTGTTAAAATCATCCATAGTACCTGAAGATTGGAGGGTGGCCAATTTAACGCTGATTTTTAAAAAGGGTTCCAGGGGTGATCTGGGAAATTACAGACTGGTAAGCCTGACTTCAGTGCTGGGTACAATAGTGGAAACTATTATAAAAAATAAAATTACAGGACACACAGAAAAACATGGTTTAATGGGACAGAGTCAGCATGGATTCAGCCAAGGGAAGTTTTGCCTCACCAATTTGCTTTATTTCTTTGAAGGCATTAATAAACATGTGAATAAAGGTGAGCTGGTTGATGTAGAGGGGCATAATCGAACGCCCATCTCCATGGGTGTCTATGTTCGAGAACGGGTACGTGAAGGGGCGGGACAGACTGTATTTTCGAAAAAAATGGGCTTTTTTTTCGATAATACGGTTTGTGCCAGGCAAATGCATCGGATTTGTGCGGATTTGAGCTGGGCGGTTTCGTTTTCCAGCGATAATGGAAACCGAAGGCGCCCAGCTCAAAAACGAACAAATCAAAGGCATTGGGTCATGGGAGGGGCCAGGTTTCGTAGTGCACTGGTCCCCCTCACATGCCAGGACACCAACCGGGCACCCTAGGGGGCACTTGTAAAAAGTAAAAAAAAAAAATTAAATACCTCCCAAGTCCATAGCTCCCACCCTTGGGTGCTGAGCCCCTCAAATCCCCCCAAAACCCGCTGCCCACAACTCTACACCATTACCATAGCCCTTAAGGCTGAAGGGGGGCACCTAGATGTGGGTACAGTGGGTTTTGGGGGCGGTTTGGAGGGCTCCCATTTACCAGACAAGTGTAACAGGTAGGGGGGGTGGGCCTGGGTCCACCTGCCTGACGTGCACTGCACCCACTAACAACTGCTCCAGGGACCTGCATACTGTGGAGCTGGGTATGGCATTTGAGAGTGGCATAGAGGCTGGAAAAAAAGTTCTTAAAGTTTGTTATTTTATGGTGGGAGGGGTTTAGTGACTACTGGGGGAGTCAGGGGTGATCATCCCCGATTCCCTCTGGTGGTCATGTGGTCATTTAGGTTACTTGTTCGTGAAAAAAGGGTCCAAAAATGACCCAAATTTGCGGTAAAAACGCCTTTCTTTTTTCGATTATCGGCCGAGGGCGCCCATCTGTCCTCGGCCAATAACCATGCCCCAGTCCCGCCTTCACCATGCCTCAGACATGCCCCCGTCAACTTTGCCCATTTCCTCGACAGATTGCAGTTGAAGACACCCAAAATTGGCTTTCGATTATACCGATTTGGGCGCCCACGGGAGAAAGGCGCCCATCTCTCGATTTGGGTCAAAATCTGGGCGCCTATCACTTTCGAAAATAAGGCGGGTAGTGTATCTTGATTTTCAGAAAGCTTTTGACAAAGTTCCTCATGAGAGACTCCTGAAAAAATTAAAAAGTCATGGGATAGGAGACAATTTCCTTCTGTGGATTAGGAATTGGTTATTGGACAGAAAACAAAGGGTAGGGTTAAATGGCCATTTCTCTCAATGGAAGGGAGTGAACAGTGGCGTGCCGCAGGGATCTGTACTAGGACCGGTACTATTTAACATATTTATAAATTATATGGAAATCGAAATGACGAGTGAGGTGATTAAATTTGCAGATGATACAAAACTATTCAAGGTTGTTAAAACACGTGCGGACTGTGAAATATTGCAGGAAGACCTTAGGAAATTGGAAGACTGGGCGTCCAAATGGCAGATGAAATTTAATGTGGACAAATGTAAGGTGATGCACATTGGAAAGAATAATCTGAATCACAGATACCTGATGCTAGGGTCCACCTTGGGGGTCAGTGCTCAAGAAAAAGATCTGGGTGTCGTTGTAAATAATACACTGAAAATTCTTCTGCTCAGTGTGCGACGGCGGACAATAAAGCAAACAGAATACTAAGAATTATTAGGAAAGGGATGGTATATAAGACTGAAAATACTATAATGCTTTTGTATCGTTCCATGGTGCGTCCACAGCTTAAGTATTGCACTCAGTTCTGGTCGCCGTATCTCAAAAAAGATGTGGAGGGGCATTTTCGAAAGAAATGTTTATGCTTGGATTTGGATGTCCTTGTAAAACGTCCAAATCCGGAGGTGGGGAAAAGCGTTTTTTCGAAAAAAGATGGACGTCCATCTTTCGTTTTGAAAGTACCATGGGCATCCTTAGATTTGGACGTCCCTAGACATGGACGTCTTTGACTGTTGGCGATTTTCGAAACCAAAAATATCCATGTCAAAAATGTCCAAATGCAAGCCATTTGGACATGGGAGGAGCCAACATTAGTAGTGCACTGGTCCCTCTGACATACCAGGACACCAACCAGGCACCCTAGGGGGCCCTGCAGTGGACTTCATAAATTGCTCCCAGGTACATAGATCCCTTACCGTGTGTGCTGAGCCCCCAAACCCCTCCCAAAACCCACTAACCACAACTGTACACCACTACCATAGCTCTTACGGGTGAAGGGGGGCACCTAGATGTAAGTACAGTGGGTTTGTGCTGGGTTTTGGAGGGCTTGCTGTTTCCTCCACAAACGTAACAGGTAGGGGGGTATGGACCTGGGTCACCTCTCTGAAGTCTGCACCCACTGAAACTGCTCCAGAGACCTGCATGCGCTTTCATGGACCTGAGTATGACATCTGAGGCTGGCACAAAATATTTTTTAAAGATGTTTTTTGAGGGTGGGAGAGGGTTAGTGACCACTGGGGGAGTAACGGGAGGTCATCTGGTCATTTTGGGCACCTTTTTGTGCCTTATTCGTAAAAAAAAAAACACGTCCGGGTGAAAACGTCCAAGTTTTACTTTAGGATTCCCTGGTTTTTTTGATTATGGCTCAAAGATGTCCATGTCTTAGGCACACCCAAGTCCCACTTTCACCACACCTCCGATATGCCCCCCCTGAGATTTGGACGTCCTTAAGACGGACTGCAGTTGGAGATGTCCAAAATCGGGTTTTGATTATACTGATTTGGACGTCGCTGGGAGATGAACATCCGTGTTACGATTTATGTCAAAAGATGGACATCCATCTCTTTCGAAAATGAGCCTGATGGCAGAATTAGAAAAGGTTCAAATAAGAACGACTAAAATGATAAAGGGGATTGAACTCCTCTTGTATGAGGAAAGGTTAAATAGGTTAGGGCTCTTCAGCTTGGAAAAGAGATGGCTGAGGGGAGATTTGAGTGAGATCTACAAAATCCTGAGTGGTGTAGAACGAGTAGAAGTAAATCAATTTTTTACTTGTTTCAAAAGTATAAAGACTATGGGACGTTACATGGAAATACTTTTAAAGAAATTGGAGGAAATATTTTTTCACTCAACAAATAATTAACCTCTGGAACTCTTTGCCGAAGTAGGTGGTAACAGCGGTTAGTGTATCTAGGTTTAAAAAAGGTTTGGACAAATTCCTGGATGAAAAGTCCACAGTCTGCTATTTAGACAGAAATGGGAAGCAACTGCTTGCCCTTGGATTTGTAGTATGGAGTGTTGCTACTATTTGGGTTTCTGCCTGGTACTTGTGACCTGGCTTGGCCACTGTTTGGAAAACAGAATACTGGGCTAGATGGACCATTGGTCTGACCCAGTATGGCTACTCTTATATACTCATTCTACATCTCTCAAGATTTTGTAGACCTCAATCATATCTCCCTTCAGCTGTCTCTTTTCCAGGCTGAAGACCCCTAACCTCTTTAGCCTTTCCTATATGAGAGGAGTTCCATCCCCTTTATCATTTTGGCCTCTCTTCTTTGGACCTTTTCTAATTCTGCTGTATCTTTTTTGAGATATGGAGACCAGAATTGAACGCAATACTCAAGTTGAGGTCACACCACGGAGCGATACAGAGGCATTATTATATTCTTGGTCTTATTTACCATCCCTATCCTAATAATTTCTAGCATCCTGTTTGATTTTTGTCCGCCGCCGCACACTGGACAGAGGATTTTAGCAAATTTGAATATAGCCATCCCCCCTTCAGAGATCCCTCTAAAACTCCCCAAACTGATCCCCAACTCCCCTTATATCCCTCCATGCAAAACCAAGGAAGTTTAATAAAACAAATAAACCTCACGTTTGCTGCTGATTTCAGTAGCATTAGCTATTGTTTTTGAACAAAGCAATATGGCAGCAACTTCCAACTACTGGCTTCAGCCTAGATAATGGGCCAGATAGGCTTGTGCTGTCTCCTGTCATTAAACCTCCCTGCCTGTCTGTCTGCTGCCTGCCTGTGTAGCTCTCTTGAAGAAAAGGAAGGCAGCTGTTAGGGGCCAGCTTGTTGAGTGACCAGAATCTCTCCAGGTTGTGTTTCCCAAGCCTTAGCATTTCATGGTGATTTTTTTACCCCTTAAGTATTTATTTATTACTGGCAGCAACTGTCCCCCAACCAGCCCCCTCTTGGTCTGCATTAGGAGGGCTGGCCACAGAACAGACTCATACTGTAATCACAGAACCCTTATCTCACTGTGTGTTTTTCCTTATTTTGTGATCAACCATACTAAAGACAACATTTGAAGTAAGAGTTTGGAGTTTTCTCTGGTAGTGGAATACTTGTGTTTAAGATGACTGAATGTATAGTTGAGAGAAGAGATTCACTATAGAGTTCAGTACAATATATACAACCCGTTTAGATTGTGTGGATAATGCAGGATATAATTTTGATAAACAAATACATATATGAGTAGGAAGCCAATCAGTGGAAGCCTCCTACAAGGACCAGTTAACTCAAGAAGTCTAGAAAGGGCCCAGTTGGGTGCTGCTATCTCATGGAGAAGAGACAGGCAAAGTATAAAAGCAGGCAGAGGTTTGAGTTTGCTCCTATTAAAGGTTCAGGTCCTTTGAGGTAAGTGTGTAGCAATTCTATGGATTTACCATTTCAAAAGACTGCTAATTGTGCTAAGGAATTATTTATTATGGTTAATTTTCTCTTGAGAGAATGGAAGGTGGACAGTAAGAGTTTGTCCTTGCATGGTTTCAGTTCGCTGCAGTAACAGTTGGCCTTAGAGGCCCCTTAGGCGGGTCTTTCCTTCATGCTAAGGCTATTTTTATCATGGCCATAAAAATCACAATTTTCTATTCATTTCATTAATGACTGTGCACTAATGTCATTAGCATGTGGTCATTTAAAATAATTACCGAGGAAGCACTTACCACCACCTATTTTGTAGGTAGTAAGGGTTCCCGTGTTATCTGTGTGCTAACCATCTATATTACCACATGCTAATTGGTTAGCACAGGAACGCCCATTCTCCACCCTGACACGCCTCAAAAAAGTAATTAGCACAGGATTAGTACGCGCACATGCCAAAATTAACGATGATGCTTTTATACATCCCACATTAGGCTTTTTTGCTTCATTAGCCATGGTTAGTATCTAACACAGCTTAGTAAAAGGACCCCTAAGGGACATAAGAATGTAAGAATAGCCATAATGGGTCAGACCAGTATCCTGCCTCCAGCAGTGGCCAATCCAGGCCACAAGTACCTGGCAGAAACCCAAATAGTAGCAACATTCCATGTTAATAATCCCAGGGCAAGCAATGGCTTCCCCTATGTCCATCTCAATAGCAAACTATGGAGTTTTCCTCCAGGAACTTGTCCAAATCTTTTTAAAACCCAGATACGCTAACACTTACCACATCCTCCGGCAATGAGTTCCAGAGCTTAACTATCCTTTGAGTGAAACAAATATATCCTATTTGTTTTAAAAGTATTTCCATGCAATTTTATTGAGTGTCACCTTGTCTTTGTAATTTTTGAATGAGTGAAAATCGATTCACCTCCACCCTCTCCACACCACTCAGGATTTTGTAGACCTCAATCATAGCCCCCCTCAGCCGTCTCTTTTCTAAGCTGAAGAGCCCTAATCCTTTCCTCAGGAGCAGTTCCATCCCCTGTACCATTTTAGTCACTCTTCTTTGAACCTTTCTAATTCCGTGATATCTTTTTTGAGATATGGTGACTAGAATTGAATGCAATACTCAAGGTGAGGTCATACCATGGAGCTATACAGAGGCATTATAATATTCTCTGTCTTTTTTTTTTATGTTATTTATATTATTTATACAACTCACAAAGAGAAGATACAGAAAATCGTAATAAATTCAAACCATAGAAAGGAGATACAAGATATCTCTTATGAGACTAATCCTATTACATAATTCAACCATAATTCTCAACCTTAAAAGTTTTTACAGAAATCGATTCAAAAAAAGGAAACCATATCAGAATAGTTCATATAAACTGAAATTTATACCATAATGGAAGCTGCAGACCTATCTCTTCTTCTAATCTATTTTACAGTGTACATCTGTTACTTAACAATCACTTCCACTTTTTCCTCTTCCCTAGCAGCTCTTCTAATTGTTTAGGGTCAAAAAATTGAAACTGCTTATTTTGAAAAAGAACATGACATATACAAGGAAATTTTAACAAAAAGCTAGCTCCTAAAGCCAAAGTTCTCTGGCGCAGTGCCAAAAAGGCTTTGCGCCTCTTCTGCGTATCTCTAGATAAGTCATGGTAAAGTCTTATTTTTTATTAAAAAAAAAAAAGAGAGTCCGTGTCTAAAGGAAAGCTTTAATAATGCCTCTCTGTCCATTTCGAAGGCAAAAACTACCACTGCCATTAATCTTTGGGTTATTACTTCCAATGAAGACTCCAAAAAGGATGTCAAATTCAAATCCTCTCCAACATTTGGCTGTGCTCCAACCATACTTATAGAATTGGTTTTAGCATTAATTTGTAAATATTGCACTCGCACTATACGAGGAAGTGATTCTTTTGACATCCCCAGGATCTCAACTAAGTATTTCTTTACCATATCAACTGGAGATATCAATGGGGATTTTGGAAAATTTGTAAATCTTAGATTTAAGTTCCTGGATTGGTTTTCAAGATATTCTAATCGACGTAAAGTGTAGTTTCTATACTTAATTATTATCTGATTAAACTTTTCCAAGTCTTTTAATTTTTCCCCCTGTTGTTTCACTTCCTCAAGCTATTGGGTGGTAATTTGTGCTTGGTTAAGGACTGCCTTGGTCAGTATTTTAGTTTCTTCATTATTTTTGTTTATTGAAAATTGGAGAGAGGAGTGTAACGTGAGTGTCAGGTCCCAGAGTGACTCCATCGTCACTACAGCCGGTTTAATTATAGAACCTGCTTTTAAGTCAGGAGCGGGAGTTCAGTAACAGTCTGTACAGAAAGAACATTAGTTGAAATTTGGTTTCCTACCAGACCACTCTCAGCTTCACCGTTTGGCATAGATTGGGTCCCTTCCTGCACATTTCGTCCTCCTTCTGCTTGGGGTGAAACGCCAGGCCTTCCTTCCATGCCTCCTCCTCCTGGCTGCAGGGGGCCCGCACGTTGGACGGGGCTTAAGGAAGCCCAGTCTCTACTGTCGGTTGACTGAAACACGTCAACACTAACAGCTGGAGATGAAGAGCATCTAGGTCCCGTTATTACTCCAAACCGGTCCAGTGTCGATTGCTGAGAAGGTAAGTCCTGACAGGGGTTAAGGGACCTCCCCGTGTCTTTCCTTTCCTCTTCCCCATCTTACGAGGGGGTTCGGATCCTTCTTTGCTCTCTACCGGAGCGATTCTAGACGTGTCTAGAGCAGCTTCCTAGCATGCCGCCATCTTGAATCCAGTGCACTACGAATGCTGGCTTCTCCCACGACCAAAGGGCTTGGATTTGGTTGTTTCTGAGATCGGCGTCCTCGGGTTCCATTATCACCGAAAGTCGGGAACGACCATCTCCAAGGTCGACCTAAATGTTGAGATTTGGGCGTCCCCGACCGTATTATCGAAATGAAAGATGGCCGCCCATCTTGTTTCGATAATACGGGTTTCCCTGCCCCTTCGCGGGGGGACGTCCTTTGAGGACGCCCTCAGGAAAACTTGGGCGCCCTGTTCGATTATGCCCCTCTTTGGCACCCCACAGTCCAGTACCCAAAGTGATGATGTGCTGTTCCTCAACAGAGCTGATTGTTGTCTATCTGACAGATTGGTTCTGAAACAAGTACTGTGCCACTGATACCTATTTCTGCCAGTCTTGTAAGCATGATATTATGATCCACACTGTCAAAGGCTGCTGAGAAATTGAGCAACACTAGTATCGAGGCAGATCCCCTGTGCAAATCATCAAGAAGGGACACAAGACCTGTCTCTGTTCCATACCCAGGTGTGAAGCCAGATTGACATGGATATAGCCAATTACTTTCAATTAGCCAGTCGTTGAGTTGACTACAGACTGTCTGTTCTATAAGTTTTGCCAGGAAAGGAATGTTAGAGACTGGTTGGTAGTTTTCGAGCTTGTCCTGGTCCAGTGAACTCTTTTTTTCAGTAGGGGGCGCACCATAGCTCTTTTTAGTGTTGTTGGCAGCTGCCCTTCTATAAGAGAAGAATTAACCATTTTAGTGGCCCCTTGAGGGCTGTGCTCACTCATTTTACAATCTTTGCTGGGCAGGGATCAAGAGGGCAGGTTGTAGGCCGTATACCTATTTATTTAAGGACTGTGGGGTGAAGACCATCCGGTCCTGGTTATATGTTGTTTTAGACTTTATCAATTTGATGTATTGCAGCTTTCTGGATTTTGAAAGAACCTAGACTCTATAATGAAGATAAAGAGTTTACTATAAAAAAATAAAACTATTTTAAACAAATGTCTGCTTATTATAACAACTTCTAAAAGAGGTGTTGATGATTATGAGGAATATAAAATGGATGAGCAGATGATTATATTAAAACAACATGGTAACTGTTATCATAATATCTTGATACAATTCAATGAAAGTATCATTTAGAAAATAAATTAAGAAAATTAAATATGAAAAGAGAACTATGGCCAATTGTACAAGGGAGTCAACCACCTATGAGACAAAAAAAGATCTTTTTGCAAAAGTTGAGACTGGGTTATTTTGCTTTTTCCACAGATGAATCTTCCATTAGTAACAGCGTGGTCTTAAATGACCTAGGAAGATGGATGAGATGAATTAACTATCTGCCGCTACTATCTTTCCATTCTGCTTTTTTAGCTTGTCTAGAGAACAAGACATCCTTCCTGCCTTCCTGCTCGTGTCAACCCTAAGGAATTCCCTTTTTCTTCCACCAAAGTATTCTAGGGGAAAGTGTCTCTATTGTACCTATAGTTATGTACATACAGGGGGAGATTCTATATATGGCACCTAAAAAATTGGCACTGAAATCAGTGCCGACTAAGCATATTCTATATTTAGTGCCTAGATTTAGGCGCCGATTATAGAATATGCTTAGTTGATATTTCAGCACCTAAATCTACATCCATCCATTTACACCAGTGGAAACGTGGCATAAATCTAAGCACGTAGATTTAGGCACACTGGGCCATATTCTATAGGTACATAAATTTCAGAATGCCCATGAACTGTCCATTTCCCTGCCTATAACCATGCCCCTTTTGCCTGTCTGCGTTAGAAGTTCAGAGCACATCGTTACAGAATACACTTGGGCCCTCATGATCAAAAGCAAACTCTGGCGCTAGAGGCTGTTAACGCCATACTAGCGCCAGAGTTTGCAGCCGACCCATGATCAGAGCCCTCGAGCGCCTGAAACAGCGCACTCGAGGGCTCTCAGTGCAAGTAGCATGCAAATGCATGCTAAACAGGGCTTCTAGCGCAATTAGCTTGCAAATGCATGCTAATTGGCGTTTAACGCATTCATCCCCAAAGATCAGCGACCAGCGCGCCAAAGATTGGGTCGCTGGCCGCAGCAAAATCAACGCCAGCTCCAAGCTGGCGTTAGATTTTGTGGATCATTGGGGAGGAATGGTGAGCTCTGTCCAGCATGCAGTTGCATGCTGGCAGGCCCCCCTTCCCCCCCAGGGCAAACTCGAACGGGGGGCTGGAGGTCCGGTGTGTCTCCAGCCCCCGAAACCCCCAGAAATCGTCGATCCATCAAGGGGAGGCTGGAAGTCCAGTGGGTCTCCAGCCCCCGAAACCCCCAGAAATCGTTCTTCCATCGACGGGGGGGGGGGGGGGGGGGGCTGGTGGTCCGGTGGACCTCCAGCCCACCCCAAATCCTCCCCCCAGCATTGTCTTTAAATTCCCTGGTGGTCCGTGGTGTCAAGACACCCCCCCTGGCCCCGTCCCGGCCCCCTCCCGGACCCCCTACCTTTCTGTTGGAGGAGGGACGCAGCCTGCCTGCCTCCCTCCTCTTCCAGTCAGTCGTAGCCCAAAATGGCGGCGCCCAGCACCGCCCACTGCATCCTGGGATGCACTGGGCGGGGCTACAGACCATGTAAGGGAATCGCATCCATGTAAGGGAATCCCAGGATGCAGTGGGCGGTGTTGGGCGCCGCCATTTTGGGCTACGACTGACTGGAAGAGGAGGGAGGGAGGCAGGCTGCGTCCCTCCTCCAACACAAGGTAGGGGGGCCGGGAGGGGGCCGGGACGGGGCCAGGGGGGTGTCACGACACCACGGACCACCAGGGAATTTAAAGACAATGCTGGGGGGAGGATTTGGGGTGGGCTGGAGCCCCCACCCCCCACCCCCATCGATGGAAGAACGATTTCTGGGGGTTTCAGGGGCTGAAGACCCACCGATCCTCCAGCCCCCACCCCACCCCCCGTCGCTGGGTGGGAGGGTGGGAGAGGGTTTGGCCGGCGGCGGCCACGACATTTTCTGGGGGTTTGGGGGGGGGGCCTCGTTGTTTGGGCCTCGGACCAGGCTGTTTGACAGGTTTGGGCTTTTGACAGCCCAGACCTGTCAAACAAGTGCGGGAGGATTGTGCTGAGCGCATGCTCGGGCGCAATTCTCCCGCACTTCAACATGATAATCAAAGATAATAGCGCTGCTTAGATTTGCATGCATTATCTTTGATCATCGATGCAGAAAAGCCCTGCGCTGTCCCGGCGCTATTTTTAGGGCGCTGTTTGGAACAGCGCAGGGCTTTTGATCATCTGGGCCTCAGTGACTTGTGCACCTAAATTCTAATCAGTGCCAATTAGTGCTCATTATTGCTTGTTAAGTGCTGTTATCAGTACTTATTAGCATGTTAAACTTCTTAAGTTATGTGCATTGTTATAGAATCCACACCTATTTCAGTACAGATCTCTAGGCATGCTATATAGAATCTGGGGGATAATCCTTAACAGAATATCAGTATCAATAAAAACTTATGTACTGCAAGATCCCCTTTCCGGTTCAATGTGGTTTACAAGATATCTAAATAATAATAAATAAAACAAATCGAAGTAACAAATCACACTATCCTCCCATATAAATAAAATATATTAATACAGCAAATCATATTATCCTACCATACCAAATCAACATCCTTTATCAAATAGGAAAGTTTTTTAAACTTTTTCCTAAAAGTCAAATAAGAAGACTCCAATCGTATCCACGATGGTAAACTATTCCATGAAGAAATTATAGAAGAGGAATAGTGGGTATTAAATATATGCAGAAACCAAATACCTCTAGCACATGGAGGTTGAAAGATTAACAAGTGATGAAATCAAGATGAAAAACCAGAGAAGTTTGCTGTAAAGCACACAATAGTTCAGAAGTCAAGGCATACACTACTTGGAATAATAAGCAAAATTATTTCAACAAAATTTGTTGGTGTATCAGAAGCCAATGTAATACTTTCCAATAAGAGGAAACCTTATCAAATTTTTTAAGTCTGTAAGTTAACCTTACTGAGGTATTCTGAATAATCTGCAACTTATTCGTCAGTTTCAAAGGGAGCCCCCAAGTACAATGCATTACACGTAAATGCAACAGAGGATGGAGGTACAGGCTGCCTGTTATCACTGGAAGGTATGGCCTGTGTGCACTACCACTTGCACATACCAAACCTGTCACTTCCCTCCTGAACACATACATGGCCCTAATAAATCCAGAGAGCAGCTGAGCCCTGCCACCATGCTCCAATTGATGATGGGAGCTAAAGAGCAATATTGCAGGAGCTTATGAGTGGTGGCTCCCTAAAGAACTCAGCTCATAGGAAGAACCTTAACAGTAAGGAGGAAATGGGAGGGGAAGAGGAGAGAGAGAGCAGCAGGAAGAGGGAAGGGAGAGAGGGAGTGATTGGGGGGAGGGAAAAAAATGAACAAGAGTGCCTGGGAGAGAGTTAAAAGTAAGGGAAGGAGGGAGTGACTGGATAGGAGGAATTTATGTGTGAGAGAGAAAGTGCCATGGGTGCACTGAGACACCAAGAAGAGGAGGAAAGGAAATAGAGATTTTGTGTGTGTGGTGGTGGTGGGGGGGGGGGGGGGAGTGTTTGGGGTAGAGAAGGAAGGAAAGAGAGAGAGAGAGAATGAGTGTGCATCTTGGTGTGTTCTTCATCAATCTCTCATCTCTTTGTGCCTATGTCTGAATTCCAAAGTACCAAGTTACCCAGATCCAGCAGGAACATATTTGGCTCAGGATTATGCGGGTGACGTCAATATTCAGTGCCGGCACCCTCCATAGCTAAGTGGCTTAATCTAGGACAGCTCAAAAGCTGTCCTAAATAAGGCCGCTTAGCTGTGCGTGTGCCAGTACTGAATATCGGGCCAGTACTCGCATAACTATTTTCTTATGTTTAAAAAAAAGAGCCCCTGAGCTCCATTTTGACTGCCTTATATTATGTTCTTCAGGTTCCGTTCCACCCTGGTGAAAGTGCACAAATGGAGGAATGCTAGTACTGACTCCAGAAGAAGCAGACACAGATTCTGTTTTCCAAACCCCCAAATGGGTGCCTTGTTTCTCAGACCGCTGAACCAGGAAGGTGGATCCTCTTACAGGTGGTCTGGATTAAGTAGCGGTTATAAAAGAGAATGCTATTCAGAGCTTTGAGGTTCCAGTTGTTTAATTTTTGGAGATTTAGAACTTCTGCAAACTTTACCTTTATCAGTAAATGATAAGTTTGTGTATCAGTTAGTTCTTTTCATAAGGTACATTTAGAGGAATATTGTACAACTATTTTTTATATCATTGGCAGAAACTTTGGAATGCACTGTCACAAGAACCCCCTGAGAGCATTACAGGGCATTGGACAATTCAAAAAATATCTGAAAACTGTATGTTCAACAAGCTTTTGGGGCAGACTAGTCTCTTTTTGTTAAGCATGTTGGACTGATGTGTAGTAGAAGTTATATTAGACAAAATTAAGAGTTATTGTACAGGTTTTTAATTATTTGTGTTGATATTGATTATGTTTGGTTTTATATTATGTGATTCTATTGGATATTATGTACATGTATTTGTTAGCTGCCAAGAATTTCTAGATTGTGCACTTTCTAACTATTTTAAAATTAAATTAAATTAAATAGACAGTGGCACTGAATAAATTGATTAAGTTAAAACACCTACACCAGTGTTTAACTTAAGATGGTGACTGTGCTGACTGAAAATATAACCTTATTTGCATAGCTCATGCCACAAGATAGACCCAAAGACGGGAACACAAAAGCAAGTTGGCTCAGAGAGCCACAGCTCTTCAAGTTGGGCTACTATGCATGAGATCAATTTGCATGCAGTAGATCTCCAATGTTTCAAGTATGCAAACTGATTTCATGCATTTTCATTGTGGGCTTCCTGAGAACTTGACTGACTATCAGCCCTTAGGATAGGTTTGGAAGCTCTACACTAAATACTGGAAGAAAAATTGAAGCTTTCAGAAACTGTGTTACGTGGAGGTGCATAATCGAACGGGGCGCTCAAGTTTTCCTGAGGGCGTCCTCGCAGGACGTCCTTGTAAAGGGGCGGGGAAACCCGTATTATCAAAACAAGATGGGCGTCCATCTTTCGTTTCGATAATACGGTCGGGGACGCCGAAATATCAACATTTAGGTCGACCTTAGAGATGGTCATCCTTAGAGATGGTCATCCCCAGTTTTCAGTGATAATGGAAACTGAGGACGCCTATCTCAGAAACGACCAAATCGAAGCCCTTTGGTCGTGGGAGGAGCCAGCATTCGTAGTGCACTGGTCCCCGTCACATGCCAGGACACCAACCGGGCACCCTAGGGGGCACTGCAGTGGACTTCAGAAATTGCTCCCAGGTCCATAGCTTCCTTATCTTGGGCGCTAAAGCCCCCCAAAACCCACTCCCCACAACTGTACAACACTACCATAGCCCTAAAGGGTGAAGGGTGGGTACAGTGGGTATCTGGTGGGTTTTGAAGGACTCACATTTACCACCACAAGTGTAACAGGTAGGGGGGGTGGGCCTGGGTCCGCCTGCCTGAAGTGCACTGCAGTACTCACTAAAACTGCACCAGGGACCTACATACTGCTGTCAGGGAACTGGGTATGACATTTGAGGCTGGCATAGAGGCTGGCAAAAAATATTTAAAAAGTTTTTTTTTGAGGGTGGGATGGGGTTAATGACTACTGGGGGAGTAAGAGGAGGTCATCCCCGATTCCCTCTGGTGGTCATCTAGTCAGTTCAGGTACCTTTTTGAGGCTTGGTCGCAAGAAAAAAATGGACCAAGTAAAGTCAGCCAAGTGCTCGTCAGGGACGCCCTTCTTTTTTCCATTATCGGCCGAGGACGCCCATGTGTTAAGCACACCTCAGTCCCACCTTCATTATGCTTCTGACATGCCCCCGGGAACTTTGGTCATCCCCGCAACGGAAAGCAGTTGAGGATGCCCAAAATTGGCTTTCGATTATGCTGATTTGGGCAACCCTGGGAGAAGGACGCCCATCTCCCGATTTGTGTCTAAAGGTGGGCGCCCTTCTCTTTCGAAAATAAGCCTGATTGCAGCTGGAAGAACAGTATTGAGCTTATAGGGAGTGTCTTCTGCAGTTTGTAAATATATTTTTCTGGTGTCATGAATCATCTGTGCCTTATTAATTACAAGTAAATGAGAACATTTTACAATTAAAATTTCTGTAACTTTCCTCCTCGTAGTACCATGAAATAGCTATTCAATGTCATCAGGTAATCCTATAATTCTTACATTTTCTCGTCTTAACTTGTATGCACATCTTCATTCTAGCCTCAATGCAACTTAATGAGTATCAAGTGAAACCAGCTTCTCTACAAATGTCTTATTATAGATTAATGTGAAAGGCTGTGATAGCTTTCTGTTAATTGCATACAGTCGGGGGAGAACTATAGGGGAGATATTATCTAAACAAAGATATGGCCAAGATAGGGTGGATACAGATTTAAGGAATCATACCACTTGTACCAGATGCCAATGGTGCCCATTAACTATGACGGGGCCATCGTGGATTGATGACCAAGGTTTGGAAATACAAGCTAGAGGACACATTTCTTGTATTAGTTCTAACATAGTTTACATCATACAAATTGGTATATGTTGGACGGAGTAGTAGATCTATAAAAATCCATCTTAATGAACATAGGTCAAGGATCAGCACTAGGACCGAACAGGCACCTCTGTTCACCCATTGGATATTAAAAAATCATTCAGTGCAGATCTCCGTTCGAGAGTTATTGCTCAGGTGGGAATCTGGAATTGTGGTTGAATTACAAGGAACAACAATGGATTTTTACACTAAACACTGTTGCCCCTACCGACTTGAATGCGGAGATTGAGTGGATGTCTTTAATATAGATGTCCCTTTAAATATTTTCTGTTCTGTGATTGGTGGGGGATCATGAGTCTTGAACCTATAAGAACTTGTGAAGTAGACACCAGCACCACCTTGATCTAAGCAGGATGTCGGCAGGCTGGAATAAAATGTTCACTAAGTAAAGTAATGTAGTGGTTAGATAGATGGTGGGCTATTTCAACAGGAATGGGGTGTGTTTAACATTTTACCGTTGTATTTTGTAGGGGACCTCCTTGATAAAGCATTTGCGAAACACATGCCATGTCGGAGCTCTGTACCCCTATTGCCGTCTATACATCTAAGTTTCATGCTTAAGATAAGTATAATTCTCATTAGAAAACTAAGAAAAGCAGTTACATATATTGAATTAATAATTGGAGGATGGTGAGGTTGTTGAGTCAATGATGAAGTCTCTGCGTATAAGTATATAGACGCAGTGTAATAAGACATTTGTGGAGAAGCTTGTTTCACTTGATATACATTAAGTTGCATTGAGTATCTAATAGATGTGTTTGTGAGGAACCAGCAGAAGGTGGTGTCACACCGGGCATTTGTTGACAGTTTCATTCTAGCCATACTTGTTTATATTATCTTTCTTTAAAGTGGAAATCATAGCTGTAGTGGAGCATATTTGCTGAGTGAGTACAGAAGCCTCCTCTGAATTTTCTTTGTAAAAATATTACGTACATTTCACAATTTTTCCATGCAGTTTAATTTTCTTCATTTCTAACAGATCCATTTTTTCTCTCTATGCATCTCTGCTTAGTTAACAAAGCTATTTCCAGATTTATATCCATAAAAAAGCAGAAGAGGCTTCAAGATAATCAACTTGAGTCCCCCAAATAATGGATATTGTATGGTAATGTACCATGGGCTGAATTCAAGAAACATTTTATCCTATAAAACTCAGTTGTATTAGTATTCACACCAGCAGGAGGGTATTCTTCTGACGCAGGACTCTGCCCAAGCCTTCCACATGTCTGCACTTACCACAAGAGCCACTGCATAAGAATATAAGAATTGCCTTAGTATGTCACACTAAAGATTCATCTACGTAGCATCCTGCTCCCAGTAGTGGCCAAGTCAGGTCACAAGTATCTGGTGAAATCCCCAAAAGTAGCAAGGTTTCATGCTACCCTACTCCTATAGATAAGTATTGGCTTTACCCAGGTCTATCTTAATAATGGTTTATAGACTTTATCTCCAGGAATTTATCCAAATCTTATTCTAACCCAGATAAGACAACTGCTTTTAGCATATCCTCTGGTAACAAGTTCCAGAGCTTAACTATACATTCATTGAGTGAAAAAAATATTTTCTCCAAGTATTACTATGGAACTTCGTGGAATGTCCCCTAGGTCTTTGCATTTTCCCCTGGATTCTAAATATGATGCTGAAAAATGTGTGCCAAAATTTGCACATGGATTGAAGATGCACATTAAAATTCATTAGCTAATGAGCCATTAACTTGCAATAACATCTAATGGTTGTCATCTTTCCTATGACAATTGGTGTTCCTTTTTCATGTTTTATTGGATTTTAGCAATTGTAAACTGCCTCATCCCACCTGTGGTATACTAAATGTAAATAAACACAAATATAAATTGATGTTAACAATCAATTATTGCAGTTAATTGGCAGTAATTGGAATTTATGTGTACATCTTCCTGCCCACTATTCTGTAACACTGGGCACTCAAATCCACTAGTGCACAGCTTAAAAGGGGATATGGTCAGGGGGTGGGGCAGGGGTGTTCAAAAGAAATTGTGCACGTAGTTATAGAATATCACCATTCCTGCGACCAAATTCCAAGACTTGGGTGCTGACATATACACCAGGTTTCAGCTGACATAAGTTCTGGCACCCAACTTTAGCCACTGGAATCGGCCCTAAGAGCTATTCCATAAATGGAGCTCAACTTTTTCCAGCACTGATTTTTCAGCAGCATTTATACAATTTACCCCTTTTTATATGAGTAGACAATCAATTCACATTTATCCTTTCCACTCCAGGATTTCGTAGACTTCAACTATATCTCCGCCAACCATTTCTTCTCCATACTGACGAGCCCTCACATCATTAGACTTTCCTCATATAAAAGTTGTTCCTTCCCCTTAATCATTTTGATCACCCTTCTTTGTAACTTTTCTAATTACATTATGGGGTGAATTCTATATATGGCACCATAAAAGTGCTATTTTATAAGCTGCACTTAAAGTTAGGCGTGGATTATAGAATAGTGCTTATGCTCCTTATTCTATAACTACATGCATTAATTTTAGGAATGCTTCCATTCCACCCATGACCCTCCCATTTCCACGCCCCTTTTTGTACTCATGTGTAAAAGTTAGGTGCACATCCCATGCCTAACTTTACATGCATATATTCCAATTAAAACTAATTAGTGCTAATTGCCCATTAACAAGCCAATTATCAGTGCTAATTAGCTCATTATTCAATTAAATTAGACATACAAATTGGGTGCATGCCCAAATTTGTGTGCGCCATTTATAGCAACTTTTTTACAATTCAGGGTATACCTTTTTTTTTAGATGCAGTGATCAGAATGGCACACAATACTCAAGGTGTGGTTGCACCATGGAGCAGTACAGAGGTGTTAAAATATTCTATGTTTTGTTTTCGGTTTCTTTCCTAATAATTCCTAACATCGTATTTGCTTTTTTGGCCATTTTATTTATTTACTTATTAGGATTTATTTACCACCTTTTTGAAGGAATTCACTCAAGGTGGTGTACAGTAAGAATAAATCAAACATGAGCAATAGACAATTACAGAAGTAAAAATATTCATATAACAATACAAAGTATGGCATAGTATACTACTTACAATGTCAACATAATACGTAAGAGAACATTTTACTTGACAGTGAAGGGTATAAGCAAAGATGGAACATATAGATAGGTAAGAGAATAAGGAGTTAGAAAATAAGGTGACTAATTTAAAGAATGGTGCATATGAGGTCAGAGAGATGGTTAACTATTATCCCAGCTAGGGTAGGAATGGATAAACATGTCCTGCTGCAGTATGTGCAGCCCGAGTCACTCCTTATATGTGTGATTGAGACTAACAAGTTAGTTACTTCTTCCATTAAAGGCCAAGCTTTCACCTGCTTCCTGAAGTAGAGATAGTATTGTGTTAAGCAGATCATTTCAGGGAGTGCATTCCAGAGTGTGGGGGCTACTCCGGAGAAGGCTCGCTTGCGGGTATCATTGCTGCACACTGAGCAGAAGATTTCAACGTACTGTCCACAATGACATTTAGCTCTTTTTCCTGAGTGGTGACTCCTAATATGGAACACAGAATCAAGCAGCTATAATTTGTTTTATTCTTCCTAATGTGCAATTTTTTGCATTTGCCTGCATCTGCCCTTTGAATGCCCAGTTCTCGAATCTCATAATGTCCCCCTGCTATAACTCACAGTCTGCATGGGATTTAGCAACTTTGAATACTTTTGTTTCATCTGCAAATTCAATCACTTCACTTATCGTTCCCATTTCCAGATTATTTATATATGAGGGTTAAATGAAATGTATTGCCTCCACCTCTATAAATCATTAAAAGATTGCAACACTGACGTGCTACATGTATTAACTTGTTCTCTGAAATCCTTTCCTTCACCTCATTTGGCAAGAAGTGTCTGTAGGAAGTGGCTGTTTTGCTATTGCTTGTGAAATAGAAGCATGTAGTGAGCACTCAGTGCAATTTAAGCAACATGCCATGATAGAATATTTGAATGTTGAAGGAGCCCCTCTAATTGAAATTCAGTACCACATGCAGATTGTTTATGGTGATGACTGAGCACTGTGCATCACTGGGCCAAAAAACGTAAAGATTGTGGACCAGGAAGGACTGATTTCTGTGATCAATAATGAAGTGGATGACCCATGACGGCAATGGATGAGTCTCAAATGAGAAAGGTTGATGAACTCAATTGGAGGATCACTTAAACAGTTACATTGCAATCCTGAAAACTTCTGCCATACAGCCCAGACTTAGTGCCATGTACTTTCCATATTTTCCCCAAATTATAGGAAAACCTTTGGGGCATCTGTTCGACTCAAATGAAGAGGTGGAAAGACTGTGAGGAATCGGTTGAAGAGAAAAGATGTGCAGTTCTTTCATGATGGCTTTCAAAATGTCCATTGTGATAGAAATGTGTGGTGAATAGTGGTGACTATGTAGAAAAGCAAATACATGAAATAAAAATGCAAGTTTCAAGCATTATGTTAGTTTTTTTATTCATTACAATATCTTCATTTAAACAAAAGTTATAGGGGTGGAGGCATTACTTTTCATTTAACCCTCATTTATACCTTCTTTTCAGAGAAAGTGTAAATTTGTGCGTAAGAATTTGTGCACTGCTAGGGATCTTTATGAGACTTTTTTGAGGCACATAGATGCCTATTTTGCCCTTACGGAAAAGCCATGATTGACACCTCTTTTGACATTTCACATAGGGAAACAGTTATGAAATTACCCCCTGTATATCTAGGAATGTAACAGTGAATGGTACACATTGCTTGTTCCCAAGCAAAAATTTACATTACATTGGACAATCTCCATAATGGTTATAATGAACATGAACATCTTCTTCACAGGATCCTAGTCTTCTGAGCATTCCTTAATTTTGAGAGAGAGAATGAATAAAGAGTTGGAAATATGGAAGAGATGTGTGGGATTCGTTTGTAGATACTAAATAAAAACATGACTCAGTATAGACAGATGGTATCTGAGAGCTGCTAGACATATTTGGAGTAGCTAGAAAGATTATCAGCCTGTTAAAAGACATGTACAAGACAAAAAATATTGATATGCATATTCATTGTAAAATGTCAGAGTACTTTGAAATGAAGATAGGATTCAGGGCTATGTTACTAATCCAGGGCTCAATTCACCCAAATTCAGGACTCTAGTAGACTGTTATTTACTGGCTTTGCCAATTAAGAATAATCAGATCCTATTTAAAACACAAACAGCTCGTCAGTACTGTGTACAGTGTAAACACTTCATTAATTCCCTTTAGATGGGATGTTTAGATTAGCCCCTGTTCTGACTAGCATACATCTTCAGCTTTATTACCATATATATCACCCTCGTTATCTCCTTTTGGATATGTAGAGTTGCCTTCATAATGTCACCAAACTATGGAGTTTTATGGAGGAAAGGCACTTACTGAAAATTCTTAGACTGTGATGATACTGCAAAGAAAGCATGAAGCACTTGCCCATGCTTCAATCACCTCACCACTTCATATGAATGATTTCTGAAGTACTTATGCATGTCAACTCCACAGGATAAAAAAAACAGAAATGCCTTCTCACTGCACTTATTCCCTTATACCCAGCACTGCATATCAAGAAGGAACATTCTTTTCAAAAAGATCTCTCTACTTGGCACATTTCTGAACCCTCCCCTACATTTCTCCTAGAATAGTAAGCACTGACATCCTTAAGCTGCACAGTACAGAGAGTACTGTCTTAAAGCGGAAGCAGATTATGGGCAAAGAGACTGGTCTGCAGAGGGTATCAGAACCATTTCAATGGTGGATGTGAACAATCTGAAAATAATCCATTGGTACATTTGAGCTCTTGTGAATTATAAGCATATTAGAAATAGTGAGAAGTGCAAGCAATGCTGACATACAAAAATGACTTGGAACCCAAGGGCAGAGCAGATGGATTGATATTGCTTGTGTTTCATGTCACTCTCTGGTAGGTATCTCTAGGGAGGCAATCTTTAAAAGTGCTATATATTATCCCTAGGTGAGCAAGATCTATATATAGTATTTTCTCAAGAAAAGAATTTCAGCAATGTATTAATAAATAGTAATAATGCATCACTGAAGGAATCATTACATCCGAGGAAAGTCATGATAAATTCATGGTCCAAAACACCAGAAATATCTGTGATTTCTGTCCATGTATTGTTTACCTTACCAAGTCTAGCAAATGCATTATTACCTCTTCTGGAATTGTCTAAATCTGCAGCATTATAAGACTATAAGAACTTAAGAAAAGCTACTTTGAGTCAAATCACGGTCCATCAAGCCCAGCATACTGTCTCTGCTTGACATTACTTTCATGGAGTGTCCGCTTGTTTTTGTGGTGCTTGAAAGGTTAAATTGTTCCCAATTTAACCATTTCATCCTACTCCTGAATTTATAAACTTCAACCACATCGCCCCTCACTCATCTTCTCATCTTTTCTCTCAGCTGATTAGCCTATCTTCATAGGGAGGTGTTCTATCCCCTGTAGCATTTTTGTCACCTCTCTCTGAATCTATTCCAGTTCCCTTATATCATTATTGACATGCACATAATACTCAAGGGGGCAGATTCTGTAAATGACATCTAAAATCTAGACATGTCCAATTAACGCACCTAGCACTATTCTATATAACACACCTAAAGTTAGGCACAGTGTATAGAATAGCATATAGGACTGGGGAACACATCTACATTTAGGCACGGCCATATACGCCACTGAAAACTTGGTGTAAATACCTGCACCTAAATGTAGGCATGTCTCCCTGATTTCTATAACAACTTGTGTAAATTTGAGAAACCCCTCCCCCAGCATACCCACACACCTCCCATGGCTGTGCCTCTTTTTCAGCTGTGCATATTAGAATTTACCCATGCCTCCTTTTTTAGAATACGCCTAAATTAGTGATGATAATTGGTTGTTATTGGCCAATTATCATCACTGATTTGCTCATTACTCAATTGAGTAGCATGTGTAAATTGGCTGCACGTACAATTTAATGTGCGATACTCGTCACGCCTTATATAGAATCCGTGAAGGTGTGGATGCACCAACAATTTATTCATAGACATAATGATATTCTCAGTTTTATTCTCCATTCTTTTTTTTAGTAGCCCCTGACATTCTATTTGCACTTTTAACAGTCATGGCACATAGGACTGAAAATTCCAATGTATTGTCTGCAATGATTTCAAGAACTTTTTCTCAGAATCCAGTATTTTGCACCTGTAGTTGGGATTAATTTTTCTTATGTGCATCAGTTTGCATTTGTCCACATAAAATTTCATCTCCCATTTATATGGCTAGTGTCCTAGTGTTATGAGATCCTTGTGCAAATCCTCACAATTTTCTGCCATTTTAAGAGCTTTGAATAATTTTGTGTCACCCAGAGATTTTATCACTTCACATGTCACTTCTGCCTCCAGATAATTTATAATTGTTAAACAGCACAGACTCCAGTACAAACTCTTTGGGACATGGCTGGCCCAACCATTAGACAAAACTAGACAGTAGCCTAGGACAGAAGCTCCGAGGGAAGCAGCAAAATGCAGCTGCAGTCAAAACAAAGCAATAGTCCTAACTAGGGTTACCATTTTTTTGTCCTCAAAAAAAGAGGACATTTGCCTCACCCATGCCCCGCCCACTTTCACACCCCACCCTGCCCCTTTCATGCCCTCGCCCCGCCCCTTGTCACACTTCATCCCGTCCCTTGTCATACCTCGCCCCACCACCCTGTCGCATTTTCCCCTCACCTCCCCTCCCCCCGGCCCCATCGCCTCCCCTCTCCTCCCCTTACTCACTATCTTCCCTGGTGGTCTAGTGACCTCTTCGGGGCAGGAAAGAGCCCCCTCTTTCCTTCCCGGAGCGCTGCTCTGCATCCTGTAATTCTGCCTGTGACGGTCTCGGTGAGAGTCAAAATGGCCGCCAAGAATTGAAGTCTTGCGAGGTCGCTTCAATTCTCAGCGGCCATTTTGAATCTCACCGAGACCATCACAGGCAGCATTAAGAATGCAGAGCAGCGCTCCGGGCAGGAAAGAGGGGGCTCTTTCCTGCCCCGAAGAGGTCTCTAGACCACCAGGGAAGATAGTAAGGGGAGGGGAGGTCCGCCGCCCGCCCGTCAGCCCGCCCGTTTGTCCAGAAATCCGGACAAATGGGCAGGCTGGTCAAAACCCATCTGGACGCTCGGACATGCCCTCAAAAAGAGGCCATGTCCAGGTAAATCCGGATGTATGGTAACCCTAGTCCTAACAGCCACAGAAACTCAAAAGAACCATCAGTTTGTACTTCTACACACAAGAAGAATGGCAATTTCTCAGCAGCTCATTTACCCAGGTAATCACAGTAATGTGGAAAAGTCCCCCCCCCCACCCCACAATTTCTCCTATCATTACATATGTGTCACACTAAATAGTTTCTGATATTTAAACAAAATATAATTTTAGACAAGCAAAACTTGAGTAAATACGTAATACAGTTTTTAAATGATTGCTTCATTTATTTATGAAGCAAAGTAATCCAAAACTCGGATTACTCACATGAAAAAAAAACTGCCTCCTTACTTACTCAATCAACCAATTGACCAAATTTAATTGATAATTAGAATCAGCTGATTGAACACAGCCAGGCTTGATTGCAGCCAGTCCTTTTGAATCTAAATCTCACTATATATTGAACTTTACAATGAGAGTGAAGTAGTTACCTCAAAGTTTCTACAAGAAAGCTAAGGAAATTGCAGAAGAGGTGAGAAGCAAATTTGTTGAAATATATCGGTCTGGAAATGGTTACAAAGCCATTTCTAAAGCTCTGGGATGACACCAAACCATAGCTGGAGCATTTATGTCCAATGGAGAAGATTTAGAAAATTAGTGAATCTTTCCATGAGTGGTTGGCCCTCGCCAAAATTACTCCAAGGGCACAGCAACAACTCATCATCAGAAAATGCTTCCCTAGAGGATCTGAATTTCAGCTTTCTACCTAAGAGCCTAAATTTGGCTTCCAGAACCTCTCTCCCACATTTTCCTATGTCATTGGTACCCACATGTACCAAGACAGCCGGCTCCTCCCCAGCACTATCAAAAATCCTATCTAGGTGATGCATGAGGTCCGCCACCTTCGCACCAGGCAGGCAAGTCACCAGGCGATCCTCACATCCACCAGCCACCCAGCTATCTATATGCCTAATGATTGAATCACCAACTACAACAGCTGTCCTAACCTTTCCCTCTCGGGCAACACTTGGAGACATATCCTCGGTGCGAGAGGATAGTACATTCCGTGGTGGGCAGGTCCTGGCTACAGGAGTACTTCCTACTTCACCAGGGTGATGCTCTCCTTCTAGGAGACCTCCCTCCTCCAGGGTAGCACAGGGGCTACCAGACTGGAGGTGGGACTTCTTTACAACATCCCTGTAGGTCTCCTCTATGTACCTCTCTGTCTTCCTCAGCTCCACCAAGTCTGCTACTCTAGCCTCAAGTGAACGGACACATTCTCTGAGAGCTAGGAGCTCTTTGCATCAGGCACACACAAATATGACATCTCACCAACTGGGAGATAATCATATACATAGGAGCCAACTTTTCAAAATGATTGGGGGTGCTGAAATTTTTTTTTTACAGGTGGTGCATTCCCCACCGCACCCCCGCCCCCTCTTCTCCCCCCTCCCCCCACATTCCAGCCCCCCCCCCTCCATCCCTCCCAGTTCCAGGCTC
This sequence comes from Microcaecilia unicolor, assembly GCF_901765095.1. Taxonomy (NCBI): domain Eukaryota; kingdom Metazoa; phylum Chordata; class Amphibia; order Gymnophiona; family Siphonopidae; genus Microcaecilia; species Microcaecilia unicolor. The sequence goes on along the minus strand of NC_044032.1, from coordinate 236,332,442 downwards.
CCTCCTGCGAAAGCACTGCGATTTCCAGCCTCACCAGCACCACAGGGATATGGGTTCTGTGAAATTATTGGGTTCAAATGCTCACACTGGATTATGAATCAGCAAACATACTATTATTCTTTTATAATAAATTCACCAATAACCACCTTTGTACAAGCTAATTAGACTAGGGGGCCCTTCTACTGAACTACATTAAGCTTTAGGCTTAACACACTGTAATGCAGATTTATATGTCTACACACCTAAATAAATAACCTTACCTACGTCATCTGGGGCTGGGCTGGCACCTTTCCCTGTACCTCGTCCTCTCTGGCTCACTCTCAGTCTCTGCCCTTCAATCCGGACCACTAGTAAGCACACTACTGACCACTCAGCAGCTGCCTTCGTGCTCCCGAGCTCTCCCTCTGCTGTCTGCAGGCTGCAGCATCCCTCGATTCCCGCCTATGCGGGACAGGAAGTTGAACAATGAAGCTGTGCAGGGCAGGCCATGGCAGGGAGCATCAGGGACTGGAGCGGGAGCCGGCCCGGGACTCGGGAGAGACAGGACAGGAGGACCGAGGACATGATCACGCCGTCACGCGCGGTGCCACCGGCCCACCCCACCACTGCCTAAGTTCGGGCTTCTTCGGCTTCGCGACGGTGGCTCCGCTTCGGGACCGGAAGCTCCTCTGTGCTCTGCCTCTCTGTTGCAGCATGGTGATGATTGATTGATCATCCCGCCTATGCGGAACCGGAAAGAGCAGAGCCAGAGGGAAAGCTTCCGATGGCGAACGAAGGCAGTGTCTGCACACGGAGAGTCAGTCCGGAGCATTGAAGGAAGGAGCCAGGTAGGAGGCGGAGCGAGTGGGTGGACGGACAGCATAGGCGGTCGGTGGCCCAACTGTTTGGGGAGGCTAAAGGGGGTGGGGTTAGGGATGGGGACAGGGGTGGGGCTTAAATCCATAATTGTCTGATCACACACAGAAAAAAAAAATAAATGTCACAATTAATACCTTTTATTAAATTTAGATATTAGCTATGTATCATATGTCAAAGAATAAAGTGGTTGCTCAAAGCATATACTAACCACAATCGCTCAACTGCAAAACACTATGCACAACTTTGTGCAAAAACACACTCTGAACCTTACTGTATCATAAATATTACACTGGGCAGAACCTAATACACCAATATACCACCCATACGGAAAATGCAGACCGTCAACAATATTGAAACAAGGGATCATAATATCACAATTCTCATGTAGAGCCACAAAACATCCTAATTCATGTTTAATGTGGGATAAAATGTCATAAATAAGTAAATCAACTTTTAATGTTGAACACCTAATTCTCAAAGTGGACATATTCCAAACACTATAATGAAAATAAAATGATCTTTTCTACCTTTGTTGTCTGGTGACTTTGTTTTTCTGATTGTGCTGGCCCAGTATCCGATTCTGCTGCTATCTGTCCTCTTAACTCCGTTTCCAGGGCTTCCTTTCTATTTATTTGTTTACTTTCCGCCTTTCTTCTTCATTTCTTGTCCTACATCCATAAGTAAAAGCTGGGTCCTCCGCAAACTTGACTGTCCAGTGGATCCAGCTTTTGCCTATTTTCTTCATCCATGTGCAGTTTTTCTACTCCCTTTTCTGTTATCTCATCTCCTTCCTCACTCCTCCCTCCCCCTCCATGTCCAGCAACCCTCCTCTCCCCTTCCCTCCATCCAGCAACTCTCCTCTCCCCTGCCCTCTCCTCTCCCCTTCTTCCACCATGTCCAGCAACCCTCCTCTCCCCTTCCCTCCATCCAGCAACCCTCCTCTCCCCTGCCCTCTCCTCTCCCCTTCTTCCACCATGTCCAGCAACCCTCCTCTCCCCTTCCCTCCATCCAGCAACCCTCCTCTCCCCTTCTTCCACCATATCCAGCAACCCTCCTCTCCCCTTCTTCCACCATGTCCAGCAACCCTCCTCTCCCCTTCCCTCCATCCAGCAACCCTCCTCTCCCCTGCCCTCTCCTCTCCCCTTCTTCCACCATGTCCAGCAACCCTCCTCTCCCCTTCCCTCCATCCAGCAACCCTCCTCTCCTCTCCCCTGCCCTCTCCTCTCCCCTTCTTCCACCATGTCCAGCAACCCTCCTCTCCCCTTCCCTCCATCCAGCAACCCTCCTCTCCCCTGCCCTCTCCTCTCCCCTTCTTCCACCATGTCCAGCAACCCTCCTCTCCCCTTCCCTCCATCCAGCAACCCTCCTCTCCCCTGCCCTCTCCTCTCCCCTTCTTCCACCATGTCCAGCAACCCTCCTCTCCCCTTCCCTCCATCCAGCAACCCTCCTCTCCCCTTCTTCCACCATATCCAGCAACCCTCCTCTCCCCTTCCCTCCATCCAGCAACCTTCCTCTCCCCTTCTTCCACCATGTGCAGCAACCCTCCTCTCCTCTCCCATCTGCCCTGTTTCCTTCCTGCCCCCCCCCCCGCCGTACCTTTAAATATTATAGTTTTGCTGGAGTCGCGGGCAGCCAGCATTGAAGACATCGGCAGGCTTACGCCAGTTCCAGCAGCCTTCCCTTCCCTCGTTGCAAGTCGGATGATGGCTCCGCCCTCTTCTGACGTATTTCCTGTTTCTACGAGGGCGGAGCCATCATCCGACTTGCAACGAGGGAAGGGAAGGCTGCTGGAACCGGCGTAAGCCTGCCGATGTCTTCAATGCCGGCTGCCCGCGACTCCAGCAAAACTATAATATTTAAAGGTACGGTGGCGGCGGGGCAGGGCAGTGGCGGGCTGGGGAGTCTTAGCCTCCCCAAGCCTCTTATACGGGGCGCCTATGACGGACAGCACAGACAGCGGTGCAGCCAGCAGGGCAAGGAGTCAGGAGTCGGAACGGACAGTGCAGGGAGGGAGCGATCACGTCACCGTCGTCACGTGCCACTGCCAAATTATTGGGGGTGCTTGAGCACCCAAAGCACCCACGGAGTCGGCGCCTATGATCATATATGTGACACTCAATGCAAAAGACTGGATAGCACCTCTCTCGCTGCTGGACTGCTGACTCCATCTTAGTGTTTTTGAGTTTTTCAATAATTTAAAACACTACAGTATTAAGGATATTAGCCTAATATAAAAGTGTCTTTTAGCTTATATAGTATATTGTATGATTTATTTAGTGTTTCCTTCTTAGATGGTAATGAAATGTATTTAAAACTTTGTAAGAGCACTCCTCGCTTTTTACCCTAATTACAATAACTATAAATGAAGAGTTGTCCTAGGGGTGGGCGGGAAGACTAAACTAGATCCTGCAGTGCCTGCTAGCTTCTATCTGTTAATGCTGTGGTACAAAGTTTTTAAACTAAGTGGAGGAGTGTGGTAGCCGTGTTAGTCCACTCTTAAGGTTATCAATAGAAATCAAACAAAATAAAACATGGAAAAGAAAATAAGATGATACCTTTTTTATTGGACATAACTTAATACATTTCTTGATTAGCTTTCGAAGGTTGCCCTTCTTCCTCAGATCGGAAATAAGCAAATGTGCTAGCTGACAGTGTATATAAGTGAAAACATTCAAGCATTACTATGACAGTCTGACAGGGTGGGAGGAGGGGGGTGGGTAGGAAGTATGCATGGGGACATCAAAGCATATCATTGATATTCTAACAGGGTGGGTGTGGATAGGTGAGGGGAGGGTGATCAACAGAGACATACAGCTTTATGGTTTATAATGGGCTAGGAACCCCAGATCCTTGTTAAGTCCTTTCTGTTGGGTGTTAAAATATTCAATCATTCTGACTTCAAAGGTCTTACGTTCTTGTATGGTTTTAAAGTTACCTTTGAGGATTCTCACTGTGAAATCACTGGTACAGTGTCCTGGTCCTGTAAAATGTTGACCAACAGGCGTGGGAACCCTGCTGGCACCAGTATTGTTCATATGATGTCTATGTAAATTGAATCTTGTCTTAAGCATCTGGCCTGTTTCTCCAATATAGCATCCTTCGTTACATTTTTTACACTGAATGATATATACCACATTGGAAGATGAGCAAGTGAAAGATCCCTTTATGTTGAATATCTTTCCTTTGTGGATGACTTTGGGGTCCTGTGAAATATTTTGGCATAGTTTGCAACTGGATAAATTACAGGGAAGTGTGCCCTTCTGTTCCTTTTCAGTCTGTGAAGGAAGTTTACTTCTGATTAGCTTGTGTTTTAAATTGGGTGGCTGTTGGAAGGCCAGTACTGGTGGGGATGGGAATATCTCTTTCAGTAATTCATCCTCCTGGAGTATAGGTTGTAGATCTCTTATGATTTTCCTCAGTTTTTCCAGCTCTAGATTGTATGTCACTACAAGCGGGATTCTGTCTGTGGATTTTTTCTTTTTGTACTGTAGCAGATTCTCCCTGGGTGTTTTGAGGGAGGAGGCAATATTCTTGGAGATTATTTTGGGGTTGTAGCCCTTCTGTTTGAAGGATTCAGTCAGGGTTTTAAGGTGTCTGTCTCTGTCCCCTGGGTCAGAGCAGATACGGTGGTATCTTGTGGCTTGGCTGTAAATGATAAAATCAAAAAAATGTCATCGATGTACCAGTAGTATTTTAGAGGTTTGGTCTGGTGTGTATTCAGAAATGTCTCTTCCAGCTCAGCCATAAAAAGGTTGGCATATTGGGGTGCTGTCCTGGTGCCCATCACAGTGCCCATTATTTGCAGATAGATATCATTGTTAAAGTGGAAGTAGTTGTGAGTTAAAATGAATTTGATTAATTTTGTAATAGTTTCTGGTGAGTATTGATGGTCCAGTGTGGATTTTTTTAGGAGTCTTCCACATGCAGCTATGCCATCTGCATGTGAAGAAACTCTGAAACAATTTTATTCTGCATTCAATACATACCATCCTACAATCAGGTTCAAAATTGACTACTCCCCAGAAAAAGTCAATTTTTTGGACACCACGGTCTCAATCAGTGATGGCTGTATACAAACATCTATATACAAGAAACTCACAGACAGATGTAGCTACCTCCACAACTCCAGCTTCCATCCTTCACATACAAAAAGATCCATCATTTACAGCCAAGCCACAAGATACCACCGTATCTGCTCTGACCCAGGGGACAGAGACAGACACCTTAAAACCCTGACTGAATCCTTCAAACAGAATACTGGCACCAGAATCATGGTAAGACTATGACACTACGTAAACTAAAAGGTAACGAATTCCATTGTTTTGTCCTCTCAACATAAAATATAGATGAGTGATGTTCTATTAGTCTAATGTGATGAAAAGAAGGAACATCAAGAAGTAATTTATCAAATTTATCAGCAAAACGTAAGGTTTGAGAAGGGCAATAGATTCTCAAGGAGATATAGGAACCTTATGTGCTGCAGTCAAATTTGCAATTTCACTGCAGTAAAATTTACCATGTGAGTCACTCATCTGCGATACCTCTGTAACATAGGCTAGTGACTCATGTGGTAGATTTCATTTTACATTACTGCAGCTGAGAACATTGCATGATCCTGGATAGCAAGCCCCAAGTCCCTATCTCTGAAGAGGCCAGTTGTGCAATAAAATAACACTCACTTTGGGTGCAAGGATTTACACTTGCTGAAACATGGTATAAATCCTACCACTACTACTACTATAAATCATTTCTATAGCGCTACCAGTTGTACACAGCGCTTCACAATTGAACATGAAGAAAGAAAAGACAGTCCCTGCTCAAAAGAGCACACAAGGTGGGCACGCAACCCTAGTATTCTGTAACACTGTGCCAAAAGTTTTGGAATGACCTGACCCGTCCATGCCCCTCCAATGGCCACCCCATTTGGGTTTGCATGTGAGGCACTTTGGGTGTGCAGCATTATAGAGTAGCACATCCAAATTAGTGCCAATTAATGCCAATAATTGTTTGTTAATGACTCACTAACTAATTAATTTGTGCTGGCATCTGCCCCGGGTGCTCAAATTTGGGCAACCTATATAGAATCTGGGGGATTAATGCATTTTAGTAAAAGGGCCCCTAAATCATTTTCTGAATTTTTCTTATATATCGCCCAGTTATGCAACTTCCACATCACCAGAAGACTTGAAGTCCATTTTAGATAGTTTCATGAGATCTTTTTTCTTTAGTTACATTGCAATTCAAAGTTTGAGGACAGGCAATTAGGATTATGTTGGAACAGCTAAGATTCATCTAAATAGAGCTCTCAAACATCTTAAAAATAAATCTAAGGTAGTAATGCTGTATAATTATCTTGTCTATTATTTCATCTGTGCTTTAATCTTTCATTCTTTTTTCATGATCTTTTAACTGTACGGGGATTGCTGGATCCCTCCTCCCCCACCCCCTTTATCTCCTGATGCTAATTCTGGGTCATTTGGAAGACATTTTTGTCAGCACATGTCAAAGATCAGGGCTAGTTGAGGAAGATGTGGTAGCTGTGTGCCATCTCAATCTGAAAATTGATTTTGTCATTTTAGTTTCACTAACCATTATGATAATTCACAATTACAGCACCCAATTTAAAAGATAGAAAACTACACTGTATAAGCAAATCCAAAAGCCACTCAAAACACAAGGCATGATTTATCCTCAACAAAGGAATGGAAGAAAAGGCTTTTTTTTTTTCTTTAAGGACTACTCTTTTGTTTAATATTAAATCACAGAGAAGCCAATTTCCCCATTTAGGGGCCAGGGCACTTGGATGAATAACTTGTATAATATTATAAATATGAAAAAAGGCTCCAAAGGAGCCCGACTAAAGTTAAATAGGATGTTAATGAGAATATAATGAAGGATTTTATATAGGCTGCTCTCCATGGGGTAGAATGCATTATCTGCCTTACTTCAAGATGCATGTGGCTCATTATAATTTTGCAGCTAAGCTAAATCATTCTGATGACATCAGCAATATTTAGACATGGGTAGAGGAAGCACATGGAGTATGAATGAAGAATCTTTGCAAAATCAAAGGGCAAGAAGCAAAAAAAAAAGCTTGCCCACACCTAAATCATAATCTTGCCTCTCTTTTTTAAAAACTATATATTTATTACTATTTCAGAATAAACACCAAGTACAAGTTTTGCTTAAGCATATCTAACACCACCATGTGTGTGTGTGTGTCTGTGTGTTTTTCAGAGATAAGTACATAAGTATTGCCATACTGGGATAGACCAAAGGTCAATCAAGCCCAGCATCCTGTTTGCAACAGTGGCCAATCCAGGTCACAAATACCTGGCAAGATCCCCAAAAAGCTCAATACATTTAATGCTGCTTATCCCAGAAATAAGCAGTGGATTTTCCCCAAGTCAATTTAATAATGGTCTATGGACTTTTCCTTTAAGAAGCCATCCAGACCCTTTTTAAACCCCGCTAAGCTAACCGCCTTTACCACATTCTCTGGCTACAAGTTTAATTATACGTTGAGTGAAGAAAAAAGTTCTCTGATTCATATTAAATTTACTAATTTGTAGCTTCATCACATGCCCCCTAGTCCTAGTATTTTTGGAAAGAGTAACATACATAACATAACATAACATAGTAAATGACGGCAGGTAAAGACCTGTACAAACAAACGATTCAAGTCTACCCGTTCCTCTCCACTCATTATTTTATAGACTTCTATTATATCTCTCTTCAGCCATCTCTTCTCCAAGCTGAAGAGCCCTAGATGCTTCAGCCTTTCCTCAGAGGGAAGTCGTCCCATCCCCTTTATCATTTTTGTCACCCTTCTCTGTACCTTTTGTAATTCCACTATATGTTGTGGAATTTAGCATGTGTGTTTCTCAGAGAGAGAGAGAGAGAGAGAGAGAATTGTAATTTGTAGTCTCTAACTCGGACTAAGTGACAATAGAATATTATTATTATCATCATATTTTTTGCCTATTACATAATTTCAAGGTGAATTACAGAAAAAAAACATTCATAAAATGCCATAAAACAAAACCAATAGAATACATATCTGAATAGACAAAACAACTCTCCCTCACCCTTTTATTTCAGACCCTTTAAAACCTATACACATCTTTCAAATAATCCCTTAAAGCATTTTCTAAAAAATAACGTCTACTATCATAATATCCTTTTGCGGTTAATCCTAAATGCTTTCAATGTGGGCTATTGTTAAGATACATTAGGTCTCATTACATAAAATGGGAACTGCGCTAAAATGACACAAATTAGTGGTAAAGTAACACTTCTTAATGGCAGTCCACATTGATAACTACACCCAACGGTGATTCATTACTTATGGTTGCTGGAAGCTCATTCTAGGCAACTGGACCCACAATGGAAAAAGATCCTAGCATGAGAATAGCTAGGTGAGCCACTTTCAAACAAACACTGCTGGCTCAGTCTTAAAACACTGTCAGATCCATAATCCTGCACCCAGAGATAAGTTGAAAAGGACCCATTTTATGAACAGTTTTCCAAATCAAACAGAAGAATTTGCATTGTATAATTGTTTCTGTTTTTGATTGCTTATTTGCTTTGGGTTAAGTGTGAGTAGTTTGTATTTGCAGCAATTTTGGTTGACTGTAGGGTAGTTTGGTTAGGAGTAGGGGTGGTAGGGTTTTATTTTTATTTGGATTGTTGTTTTGTGATTAGCTTTGATTATGACAGGGATTAATGTGGGGGATGTTAACAGGGGTTTTGCGTGAGGAAAAGTTTATATAATTTATTTAAACTGCTTGTGAAGCATAGGTCCATTGTTAAATTACTATCTTCCCAAGTAATGAGTGCAAATAAAGTAACTGAGCTCTTGTTAATGTCAGATCACATAGAAATAAGTGGCATCTGGTTCATGATGGCTTTTAAATCAAGATAGATTTGTGTGTTTGCTTTTAACCAGAGACTTTGTGGGGAGGTGATCCTGATAAGAGTTTGTTTTGTCCTCCTGCTTTTAAATATCTACATACCTCTGGGAAGGATGCTGGGAGGAAGGGGGAGGGGCTGCCTGTTTATTCAAAGATAGTTATTGTTGGAAACAAAAGAAGATTGAGCTCCCAGGAGTGGATGGTTTGTTGGTGCTTAATGAGTTAAATTGCAAAGAGGGTGTGTTTTAACTCTTTTGCCCTTTAAAGGTTTCAATTGCAGTGTGGGAGGAAATTATGGAAAGCTTGTTAACATTAAGATCGAGTATGACTGAATTAATGATTTTAAGTGATTTTAATGCTTATGTAGAGGATGTTTCAATTTCTAAGGTCAGTTCCTTGGTTACCACTCTACATTCAAGTGGTATGTTGCAGATAGTACCACTCATGAGTCAGGATATACATTAGATTTAATTTTTGTGTCTGAGGGACTGTTCCAGAGGTCTTTAAGTCAAATGAGGAGTAATTTGCCATGTGTTAATATTTAGCTGTACTGAGTTAATGGGCAAATAAGAGGCAGATTGTTGCCAGAAAATAATGAAGTTCATCAATAGGCAATTTGAATTTGAGGAAAAAACTGTGATAGAATAATTGGAGAGTCTCAATTGCCAGTCTTTAGAGTGTGAGTTTGTAAAGTCACAAGTTAATTATTGGCATTCATTGTTGAAAGACATCCTTGATGAAGTGGCTCCATTAAAATAAAAATAATCTTTGTCCTCCCAATCAGAGGAAGTGGTTTTCAGATGATTTCACCTCCCTGAAGAGTTGCAGAAATTAGAGAGGAAGTGGGGTTATTCTGGTAATGTTGAAGATAGAATAAGCTGGAGTTGGGTGCAAATATCTACATACAAATAAGTCCTGGGAGATGTTCAGGATTCTAAAAAGATTGTTGGCAGAGGGATGGTTAGCTGAGAATTCAGACTTCCCAAAATATAGAGCCTGATAAGATGACAAATTTAATTCTGCAAATGGTAAAGGATTTGAAGGGAGATCTGCCATGGGCTGTTCCCATCCATAAAGAATTTATGCAGGGTTCCGGTGATCAGTTGGTTTGGAGTTTACATGATTTTAATTGTTTTGGTTTAGATAGACTGAAGTCCATGATGGGATCTTTGAGGCCGATTTTCAAAGCGATTTGAGCAGGTAAGAGTGGCTCCTGCCCACTTAAATTGCTTGTAGCCACCTACCCCCCAATATTCAGTGGCCACTGAATATTGCCTCTGACCACCACCAAAACAAGGGGCAGGTCAGGGGCAGTATGGGGGTGGTGTTAGAGAGGAGCTCGGGGTTATGCGGGTACCAGTAATATTCAGTGCCAGCACCCTCATAGCTAAGCGGCCAAATTTAGGACAGCTCCAAAGCTGTACTAACTTTGACTGGCCTAGCTATTCAGGTTCTGGCACTGAATATCAGGCCAAGGCCCACATAACTTTTGGTTTTCTTTGTCAAAAAAAGCCCCCGAGCCCCCTCCTGCCGTCTCCGACAATGGCCCTGGTAGTCCGTGGTAGTCGTTGGGGACAGGAGCACAGGCCCCTCATTCTTGCCCCTTGTGGCCACTGAAATAAAATGTCTGCTGTGACCTCTTGTGGCAGCTTGCAGTACTGTATAGTACTGTGACCTGCTGTGGCAGCCATTTTCCTTCCAGGGGGAGGGCCTACCTAGACAGCTGGGGGGGGGGGGGGGGGGGGCCCTCCGGGGGTGGGGGTTCTTGCCAGGTACTGAGGGGGGTAGGAAAGAGGGCCATTGTCGGGGAACAAAAGGGGGCTTGAGGGTTTAAAAAAACCCCAAATGTTATGCGGGCTCCTGCCCAATATTCAGCTGAGACTGCATATCTCTTATGCTGCTCTGGCTGAATATCGGCCAGGCCCGCATAAGTTCTGGCAACTTGCCCACCCCAAATTATCCCCTGATATTCAGTGCTGATTCCCTGCCACGGCCCAGCACTGGATATCAGAGGACAATTTAGCCAGCAATGATCAACGTTTAAAAAAATGCGAACCGCTGCCGGTTGAATATTGGGGTGTTTGAATTTATCATATAATCCTTTGGATCTCATTCCTTTATGTTGGTTTAAGCCAGGGGCGTATCTGCTGGGTCCACAGGGGCCTGGGCCCCTGCAGATTTTGCCCCGGACCCCCCTACCCCCGTTAACCCTCCCTCCCTCGCCTACCGCCGTCACCTACCCCGAGGTCCGCTTCCTCCGGCTTTTTAAAATATTGCTTCAGCTGGCGGGGAACCCCAACCCCCCCGCCAGCCCAGCCGCGATCTTTAACTTTTTCATCCTCGTCGTGCAGCGCGCTGTGAAAGCTGCATGCATCTTTAGTTCCAGTTGGATGGAGGGAGGGAGTGTTAACGGTGGGGGGGGGGGGGCTATAATGTGCCCCCTCACTCTAGCCCCTGCCCCCCCTACCGCCGAACCTCAGATACGCCCCTGGTTTAAGCTATATTCAGAGAGGATGATGGGTTTGTTAGATGATTTGGTCAATGTGTCCTTACAGCATAATGTGATGCCAGCCTGTTTAAAAGTTGCAGCAATTACCCCAATTTAAAAAAACAAACAAACAAACAAACAAAAGAAAAACAAGGATACAGGTGTTATATTGTAAAAATTAAAGGTCTATTTCGATTTTTCCAACTTTGGCAAAAATTATACAAAAGGAGGTGGTTTTTCAGTTAGCAGCTTATTTGGAAGATAATAATTACTGGTTGAGGCTTAAGTTGGTTTTCTAGGCAGTATTACTGAAACGCTATTATTATTATTAGTAGTAGTGACTATGCTTGATAAGGTTTATAGTTACTTAGATAAATATGTCCCGATTATTTTATCATCCTTGGATTTATCAGCAACCTTTGATTCGATGGAAGCTATCAGCATTGCCTAAGCCTCAAAAAACCAAGGGGTCCTTTTACAAAGGCGTGCTAACATTTTTAGTGCATGCTAAAAATAAGCACATGCTAAACGTTAGAGATGCCCATATATTTCTATTCATGTCTCTAGTATTTAGCACACGCTAAAAATGCTACTGCACCTTTGTAAAAGACCGCCCTAAAGAGATACCATCTTAGGGCACTATCCTTGTCATAACTGGTCCGTATGCCATGTTAATCTCAAAACAAAAATTTTTCAACACCCTGTTTCAGGAGAAACATACATGTTGAGACATTTCTCAAACTGTACAACTGAACGAGTTGTTTATGTGGTGATATGAATGTCCATGCAAACTTTTATATATTGGTAAACGTGTAAGATCTTTCAATAAATGTATCATAGAGCATAGAAGTGCGGTGAAACGGAAAATTGTATTATAGATAAACCACTTGTTAAACACATGACTGCAAAACAACACAATTTTGTTGACTTTTAGTTTATGGTTATATATACAATTCAAGTTCATTGGAGAGGAGGAGATATTAATAGATTACTGTTGCAAGAAGAACAGAACATTTTATTTAGCTATGACACCAAATGATCTCAGCTTGGCATCAGATCTTGTGATTATTAAATAAAAAAGGATACCTTTAATTTAAAAATCAGGGATGGCCATGTATACATTAAGCTTCATTAAGAACATTAATGTTTAATTGTGTGTGAGTATGGTCTGTCATTTATGTAATTCATTTGGTATGTATGTATTAATGTTCTTAATCTGCACAATGGTTAATTTTAATGTATACATTTATTTATTCATTTTCTTATGATTTTAATGGATTTTATAGGGGTTTGATATGTTTCTAAGCACCTTTAAGCAGATACTCTTTACCCACTGCTTTTCCCAGTTCTGATGACATCATTCGCATCATTGGAACACATACAAAATGTCTGCCTGGAGTGTATAAAAGTTTAAGTTACTTTTAGCATTTTTGAGCAATTTTAGCAGCATTTTTGTTTAAAAATAGTGATTCCAGATGGGCAGAGAGTGCTCTATTGATTCCCACCTTCAGTTTTGTGAAATTTTAATTTTTAAAAATCAGTCCACTTTAAATTAAAATGGTATTAAATTGGTATTTTTAACATGTGATACATATTTAACTATGTTCTGTGAGGGTCATTTGGTCCTTATACATGCAGTTTTTGGATTTCATCAGTATTTTGGGGGATTTTTAAATACAATGTTGAGCAGAGAACCTTTGACCACTGGTGCACTGCACATAAGCTTGTGACCTAACAGCAGGCTTGTTTTTCCAATTAACTGCTGCTGTAAGTAATTGGGTCAACTTTGTTTGGGATTAATATGTCTGCAAATTGCTTATTAGAATGTTTTATTGCTTTTGGGTTTTGCTCATACTTTTAAACTAGTAGGGGAAGCATTATTTTGAATCCCCTAAAAATATGTGTTCTTTTTTAGACTGTTCACTATTATATCATAGAGCTGTCTGTAATGATTCTATATACTCTGCGCATGATTCTTTCACAACCTACGTTAGCATATGTATGCATGTTTGATTACACTATTTATTTTTTGTACCTTTGTAGTCTTCTTAGATTTTGGTTCCTTTTTTTAATCAATGTTTGTTTTTTAGTCACTAGTGATTAATTCATTATGACAGGTATAGAATGTTTGTATGTTTGGGAAGCTTGCCAGGTGCCCTTGGCCTGGAATAGCCGCTGTCATGGATAGGATGCTAGGCTCGATGGACCCTTGGTCTTTTCCCAGTGTGGCATTACTTATGTACTTATGACTTAATTTTATGTGGAAAGCATTTGATGTACGTTATTTATTAATTTTACTATTTATTTGAATGATATATGATTTTTTATGTATTATATTTATTGGTTTGGTTTTAATGTAATTTACTCCTCTTCCACCTCCTGCCTTTCCAAAATCTTAACCTTCAATGGAACTCTAGCAGCGACTGAGCACATTTCCTCCACAAGGCTTGGTTCTTTCTTGATGTGCAGCATGTGACTCCACCTACTCCCTGTCTCAATGCCCAAATGATCATAGTGTCTTATCTGGTTTAGCTTTTTCTTCACCTGCCACAAAGAGACACATTATAGCAGAGGGATGTACATGGGTATCACACCTGGTGCATTCCCTTGCACTTGGGATCTCTAGGGAGAAGTCCAGGACCTGAGCAAAGTATCAGCCTGCTCTGTCTACACAGCACATCCTATAGCCTGAATTCAGGCTGTTCCCAAAAGTCCTGGATCTCCATCAGCTACACACCCCCTATCAAGTGTAGGGATATGCATTTGATATGCTACCTTTCTGTGGTGTAACCAAAGCAATTTACATCTCATATAGAAGTACTTTCTCTGGGCTCACAATCTGTGTTTCTTGTTCCTGGGGCAATGCAAGGTTGAAGGTCTTGCCTGGGTCACAAGGAGCTATAGTAAGAACTGAACTCCATCCCCTCTGTTCTCAACCCACTGCACTAACCATTAGGCTACTCCTCCACTCCTTGATTAGTAGTACTACTACTACATCAACCTTGTAATCAGCTGTCTGAGAGATCATAAGGCTGTAGTCTCAGGCTAGAAGAAGGCTACACTCTCCAACTCTGAGACAGAGGCCTTCATATAGATGGAAACTGTGCACAGCCATTGGCTTCAAGGCTTATTAGAAAACAACAAGGCATGGCAGAAGAATCCATCTAGTAGAGTACGACATTGACAAGCACGTACATTCTCTTATTGCAGAGTGGGAGGTATTCAGTAGGGTTATGCAGGGCAACAATTTTCACTCTGTTTATTTTCCTGTGTCATATGTAGGAGTTTTCATTTAGTTTTGTTCTTAAAAAATTTCATTTTAGGGCAATGTTATTAGTTTACGCTTGTCACTATTTCCTGTTTGTGTCATATTAAACAAATTTACAATAGAACATATAGAAATGTTAACATCTTGAATTGAATCAATATATCAAGGAAAAGAGCAAATAGTTTTAGGAATGCAGAAGTTAGACAAAAGGAGCTTTAATTTAGCATAGAGTAACTATTTGATATTGTAGTAATAATCAGTAGTATAAGGATGGGTGAAAAGGGAATAGATTCTGTGGTAAAGGGTTCTTAAAGAGGATAAAGGATTAGTAGGTATAACATTGATTTGGATTGAATTCATTAATTTGTTGAAGATTGAAGTAAAGAAAAAAAATATATACACACAAATGGCCAAGCTGTTTTATAAAAGGCCTTCTCTTTCCATAAAATCAGTTCTACAATGCAGAAAAGTCTTTATGAAATTATGTCCTCTCCCCAAAAATCTATATGTACTTTTAGCTGACTGAGGGCCACTTTTACCAAGTTGTGGCTCATGGATTTGCCACACACTGAGGTCCCTTTTACTGCACCAGGTAACAGGCCAAAAAAGGAAGCCCTTACCGCCATCTATTTAGGGGGCAGAAGGGCTCCTGTGCTAACCTAGTGGTAACCAGGCAGCGATAACCACTGGTAAAGCTCCAAGGGTTAACCCCCCCCCCCCAAAAAAAAGTTCCTGTCATGCTGGGGGTGGCACTACCACCGGCTCCTGCAGAAGGCCAGTGCTAGTGCCAGGTTGGCGCATGACAATGCTGCAGTAGCTCTACCATGGTGTTATAAAAGGACTCCTGAATCCCTGAGTGGAGGAGTAGCCTAGTGGTTAGTGCAGTGGACTTTGAGCCTGGGGAACTGAGTTCAATTCCCACTGCAGCTCCTTGTGACTCTGGGCAAGTCACTTAACCCTCCATTGCCCCTGGTACAAAATAAGTACCTGAATATATGTAAACCGCTTTGAATGTAGTTGCAAAAACCTCAGAAAGGTGGTATATCAAGTCCCATTTCCCTTAGGGGTCCTTTTACTAAGGTGTGTCAAAAAGTGGCCTGCACTGGTGTAGACGTGTGCAGGTCCATTTTTTAGCACACCTGCAAAAAAGGCCTTTTTTTTTTGGCCGAAAATGGACATGCGGCAACATTTAAATTGGCGCACATCCATTTTGGGCCTGAGACCTTACTGCCACCCCATTCACTTAGCGATCTCATGCATTAACTGGGCAATAATCGTCAGCATGTGTACATTGCTAATTACCACCTGGTTAGCACTGTGCACCGGAAAATAAAATATATGTTTCACCGCACTTAGTGGGCAAGTGTAAAAAATAAAATTATTGCCTGGGCCACGCGGTAGTTCCAAATTGGTGCGCATTGGGTGCACGTATTGGTGCGCATTGGGTGCACGTAGGCGCCTACGTGGCTTAGTAAAAGGGCCCTTTAAGCATTTTAGCCATTCCACTAACACATATCTCTAAAGAATCCTTTGCAAATATACATACTATTCTTCACTCTGGATTCTGAAAAATTAAGCCTTTAGTTCCTATTGTGGAGGGGCTGTTTACCACTTCCACTATTATACCGCACTACCATGGTTAGCCACAGCTGAGTGGAAAAGTGGAGCAGTGTGTGTGCATTTTTTTTAAACACTATACTATAGGTTTCTATCAAATACAGACATTTATTACCTGCTCACTGACTAGATTTGACTCATGCGTTCATGCTGAATCATGCTGTAAATGCAGAAAACAGGTTTCTAATTTATTCCATTTAATGGAGACCCCCCCCCCCCCCCGATTCATTTCCACCTTATTTCATGGTTGTTTTAGTGCACAAGAGCTGAATTTTTGCTGAGTATTTTCTCTCACATTCCTTTGCAGTGCTTCCTTTCTTCACAAGGGGTCATCAAAGGTCTGATATTTCTTTGTCTCTGTTGACACTGAATTCTTTTCTAAATCCAAGGCTTGATGATTCTGCCTTTAGATGATCTCGATTTTCTGCTCCTCAGAGCAGCACAACAGCATGTGATGCATACTCAGTCTGATGACTATCTATACAGGCCCTGCTCATAGACTTCACCCCAACAAAACTATGGGGCCCTTTTACTAAGCATTGTTAAGCAATAATGAGTGCTTACCGCATGCTAAAAGAAGTACCGAAGGACGCACTCAGGCATCCCGTGGTAGTTCTGGGATCAGCCGATCCCATGCTAAAAAATATAAAATATTTATTAGCACAGGGGGCATGTTTGGGGATCAACAAATCGCTGCACGCTGCTGATAAGCACGAGTTTAGTGTGGGAGCCCTTACTACCTAATAAATAGGGGGTCCTTTTACTAAGGTGTGCTGAAAAATGGCCTGTGCTAGTGTAAGCATGTGTTTTGGATGTGCGCAAATCCATTTTTCAGTGCATCTGTAAAAATGCCTTTTTTAAAAACTTTGACCGAAAATGGATGAACAGCAAAATGAAAGTTGGCGCGCGTCCATTTTGAGTCTGAGACCATACCGCCACTCATTCACTTAGAAGTAAGGTCTCATGCGTTAACTGGGCAGTAATGGTCTACATGCGTAGAATGCTTTTTACCGTCCGGTAGTGCCGCGCGCCAGAAAACACAAATTATTTTCTGGGTCTTGTAGTGGACGCACGTAAAAAGTGAAATTACCGTTTGGGCCATGTGGTAGCCGGGTGGTAATTCCAAATTGATGCGTGTTGGGCGCATGTAGGCGCCTACACAGCTTAGTAAAAGGGCCCCTAGGAGCACCAAAGGCTCACACGCTAATGGCCACACGCTAATTGGGAAATTAGCGTGTGGCCATTAGGGGGAAAATTGAAATTGCAGCCATTTTATTGCCTTGCTAAAAGTGGCCTCAGGGCGCAGGAAACACTCTCGCTAAAAATAGCACAGGCCACTTTTTAGCACAGCTTAGTAAAAGTGTCCCTCTATTATTTTAAAAGCAGTTGTAAGAATAAGCAAAAAAACTGCAAAGAAATGGTTGTGCTTTTGAAAACTCACAGGGCAGTGTCACTTTTATGGCCTGTCATTTCTGTAGCTCTAGCAGAAATAGACAGCGTTTCTCCTCAATCCTTCCATTAATCATGAAATCTTACAGACTCAGCACCAGGATTTTAGGGGTGCTTTCTAGGGCGAAAGAGAAGAAATATGAAGCTTGGGGATGAGCGGCAGTAAAATGCCAGATCCTCCTGAAGTTTCGCAGTTCTACAAGGTCAGATATTGTATGCTGATTTAGACTACAGATTTCAGGGAGACCAGGGAATAGACAGAGAAGAAATAGTTGCATCACAGAAACATTCCTCTCCCCTCCTCCAAAATATTTTAGAATACCAGAAATAAAAAATAGCATTTCTTAATAGTACAGTGCATAGTACCAAGCAGAGCATAGCAGTGCTACATCTTTATTAGATTTAGGCCATCTTAAAAGCATCTACATAAGGAAAATTACTGAAAACCAATCTATTCAATAAGGCATACCACAAAGATTCATCCTAACTACCAGTAACAAAATTTACACCAGAATTACACAAATCGTAACTCTTTATTCCTGATTGTTCAAGCTAATCTATCACGATTGACGTTTAATCCAATACCTTTTATTACTTATTATGAAAATGAATTTTCTTTATCTGACTACCTAATCCACTCTGTTACCTCCATTTTACTATGTATTTCTCTTTTCTGGAATTGGTGATCACCATTACGGAACAATGTAAGCCACATTGAGCCTGCAAATAGGTGGGAAAATGTGGGATACAAATGCTACAAATCAGGGGCGTAGCCAGACACTCAAGTTTGGGTGGGCCTGGACCCAAGGTGGGTGGGCAGAACTCCGCCTTGTCCTACAAGTGATTTGGTTTCTCCCTCTCTTGCCTGCATGCCATATGGTCTTTCAGACATCCCCTCTCCCCCATATACCTTTTAAATAGCAGATTTTCACCAGCAGCAAACAGTTGTTGGGAGTTTTTGGCTGGTGGGGCTTGGGGGTCCCTGCCAGCCACATTATAGGTGTGCTGCTACTTGGTGGGCCTGAACCTAAAGTGGGTGGGCCTGGGCCCACCCCAGCCCACCCTTGGCTACGCCACTGCTACAAATAAATAAATTGCAGCATTTACACATGTCTATTGGCTACATGTGTAAATGACAATTTCAGAACACTTCAAATTACAAGTATAGAAAGCCTGGCATGCACAGATTCCAAGGGAGCCTGTCGTAGGCATGTTTAGGGTGGACCCAAACGTATACATCTATTTCCAACTTTTCGTTGGGAATATACCTTTTAACTACATAATTTTCTCATCAGCTTTTGCACCTCCTCTGAATCATACATTAATTTCAATAATGTGCTTGTTTCAGCCATTGCTTTAAATGAGAGATAAAGCAGGTAATTTTCCTTAATCTAACCTTTTTTTGGCTTCATCATTTTTAAAAAAGGTTTTTCATACTTTGCTGGTTAGTGCCATGTATACCTAGATAGTAAAAAAAAATTCAGGCCACTATGTGGTTAATTTTATAACAAATGAAAAGCAAAGAATGGTATAATGCACCTTAAACAATAAATACCAAAAAACAAAGGTATGTTTGTTATTAAATAACAGTTTTAAAAATATACATTTACTTCCTATATAATAATTCTCACCACCAACGTTCTAATGTGTCCGTGGCTCCTGGAGTTGCTGAGCTAGGCTCCGTAGTCAGGATGACATCACTAACAGCTGATTCCCATGTTTCCCTACTCCTCCCACTGCCTGGGAATCAGCTGTCAGTGTGCCGCTCCCTGCCACTTTGGAGCAAATGGCAGGGAGCGGCGCATCAAAAAACTACAAGCGTGGCACCACAGAAACCCTCCCCCCTCGGCGCATCACCCAATCCCCGGAGGAGCGCAGTGACATGACAGGCGAGAGGAGGAATGGCTGCAGAGACTGCATTGTAAGACTCAGGCATTTGCGAATGATTTGGGCTGGGTTTAAAAACATTTATCGCTTCTTTTCTTTTTGTAGCGGCCGCTGCTGCTCAACAGAAGCAGCAGCGGCTGGACAGCATTACTACTGGCATCTGCGGGTGTCAATGGGGTTTGATGCGCCCGGGGGGGGGGGTGTTGATGTGCTTCGGATGGGGGGAGGGGGGTGTTTTATGTGCTTGGGGGGGGGGGGGTGTTTGATGTGCCGGGGGGATTGGGTGATGTGCCGGGGGGGAGGGGAGGGTCGCTGGACATGGATGGCTGGAGGTAGGGCAGGGGAGAGGGAGGTGGGGAGGGGGTCCTGAGACCAGAGAGGTGGGGGTGGGGAGGGGGGCCCTGTGAGAGGGGGGTGGGGACTCACACTCACTCACTCTCTCTCTGACACTCTCCATCTCTCTGTCACACACACACAGTCTCACACACACAGACACACACACGCTGTCTCTCTCTCATTCTCTCTATGACACACACACTCCATCTCTCACACACACTCTCTCTCAAACGTACATACTCCGAGGAAAACCTTGCTAGCTCC
The DNA here is from genome assembly GCF_901765095.1 of Microcaecilia unicolor. Taxonomy (NCBI): domain Eukaryota; kingdom Metazoa; phylum Chordata; class Amphibia; order Gymnophiona; family Siphonopidae; genus Microcaecilia; species Microcaecilia unicolor. Next base: position 236,312,362 of record NC_044032.1, on the reverse strand, counting down.
CGTTTCATTTGTGTCAGAAATGGGCCTTTTTTACTAGTTGTTTATATAAAATATAGATCCGAATGGATCAACTTGGGTATCCAGTTCAGTAATCTATGAACCAGGATTCTGGTTAAGATCTTTGTATCAATACGAGGGAGGAAAATGGGATGGTAGGATTCATGCTAGCTGGGATCCCTACCCTCCATATTTTACGGTGACCCTACTAACCTCATTCAGGGGCCCTTTATAGATGGCAGTGTAGTAATGTGTAGTAATCTGGCTTGTTCTATTTTCCTAATACGTATATTGATGTTCAAGGGCTCATTGAAATATTTACAGTGCAGCCTTTTCCTAGGTAAGATCCTGTGGTATAGCTGGGACTTAATGGGCCCTAGGCAGAATGATTAAGATGGGCCTCCTATAGTAAACGAACCCTGCAAAAAGCAAACATATTCCAAACCTATATAGACAACCTGCCATAGTTATAGTGATAGAAACTAAAATATAAGGTATCAGAGATGCACATTTCCCAAAGCTGACATATTATAATTAATAAATTCAGGAAAAAACACTTTCAGGTCAATATTCAGTCCACGGCAGTCAGCATTTTTGTTAACGCTACTGCTGTGGGCCCAGATGTTCAATGCCGGACCATGTGGGGGACCAGCATTGAATATCCAGGCTAATTTATTTGCTAGCTGATGGAGTTTATATGGGTCCCAGACGATATTCAGCTGGGACCCGCATAAGACGCTCATCCGTGTCCCAGCTGAATATTAGCTGGGACCTGCATAAATATATCTGAACATTCCCCTACTCTGAAGTTATAGAGAGCTGCCACTAGAGGCCATTCTTTCCTTCAGCAGCATCTCCATTACCTTTCCCACCACCGAGGTAAGGCTTACTATTCTGTAGTTTTCCACCTCTTCTCTGTACACTAGCATGTCTCCAATCCTACAGAACCTCCCCCATCTCCAAGGACCTATTAAACACATCCTTTAGAGGACCCGCCAGAACCTCTCTGAGCTTCTTCAGTATCCTGGGATGTATATGATAGGGCCCCATCATTTTGTCTGCTTTCAGTTTTGCAAATCATTCATAAGCACTTTCTGTCAACAATGGTGTGATATCTATGCCATTTCCATATGCATCTTTGTCAATCAAATGCAGCCATCCTTTAGGTTTTTCTTCAGTGAACACCAAACAGATGCACAATTTCAGTAACGCTGTATAGAATCCAGGGGTTACTATCTTAATATTGTAGAGACTCTAAGGTTCTATTCCCTTAAAGACTTCCAGAGACTTCTAGTGACTCTACTAAAATAATGTAGTCTGACCTTTCTCTTACTTAACCATTCTTCCTTGATTGAGAATGATAGAAGAAGTCACCTTTTGGAGGGAAATCTGGGGTAATATAAATACCAAGCCCAGGGGGAAGTCTCCTTGTCTTTGGATCTTGATTCCCTAGCCATAGTACCACACAGTAATGAGAAACTTAACACAGCCATTGCTCTTGGACAGAGAAGAATAGAGAACATTAATGGACCTTATAAAGTTGCTATACTGGTCACAAGTGTAAGTTAGAACGGGGATCCAGCCACCACTATATCCTTGTAAGGAGCAAAGGAGTGGCATAAGCAGCATAAAATGTATTGAACTTTTTCGGGATCTTGCCAGGTATTTGTGACCTGAATTGGCCACTGTTGGAAACAGGATGCTGGGCTCGATGGATCTTTGGTCTGTCCCAGTGTGGAAATACTTATGTATTTATGAATACTGCATGGACAAGCCTGGTGGAAAAAGAGGGGCCCAGAGGAAAGTCCTAGAAGATCCACAAGGATAAAGTAACTAGGTAGCTAAGTTCCCATTGGGAAAGGGACTACCTACTAAGGACTTTGTACCAAAAGGGCAACCTTCAAAAGCTAATCAAGAAATGTATTAAGTTATGTCCAATAAAAAAGGTATCATCTTATTTTCTTTTCCATGTTTTATTTTGTTTGATTTCTATTGATTACCAAAAGGCTCAAAGAGCCCTACCTACCTGAAAGAGAATGATAAAGTAGCTTCCCTTTTGAGGAAAGGCCCAGAGAGTAAAGCTGTGAAAATACTTTTCCAAGGATATCTACCAAGAGAGAGTGTGTGTGTATCCATAATGAAAGACTGTGAATATATATATATATATATATATATATATATATATATATATATATATATATATATATATATATATATATAAATCAAAACCCCTCTTTTTCTACCTCTGCCTATATATAGTTGGTGATGAGCACTGTCCAAGTTTTTGTCTGAAGTATTCAAGTTAAAGTAAACCCTTTGGCTCAGAACTAAAATTCTGGCCTGGACTACCTTATTGGATATATAACAGCTACAAGCTACAATAGACCGATGTTCATATATTCTCACTTAACACAGTGGCAAATTTTTTAATGTAAGGCTAAAATAGTTTTATTTTTTTTGAGAAGTGGTAGCTCTCAAACCTTAAAAATGTGAAACCTCAGAAGGTTTTTATGCCGATGATAGGTGACAGTTGAGCACGGTCAAGAAGTATATTTCCTTCTGCAATACCGCTTTGTTTAGTGAGATTATATAAACACCAATCTAGTGATGCAGGTAGTTGCACATTATAGCTTGTAAGACTATCTTATTGGATGATAGGAGAGTGCTGAGTGAGTGGACTGTGCCAGTTGCCCCCCCCCAGCTCAAACTGGTTCCAGATTTGACCTCCCCACAAACTGTACAAATTTACTAAAAGTAAAACAAGGGTTATACCCTGTTACTATGTTAAACCTAGCTACACTAACTGGATTTACCACATCCTCTGGCAATGAATTCCAGAGCTTAACTGTGAATTGAGTGAAAAAATATTGTATTTGATTTATTTAAATGTACTACTTAGTTATTTCATGGAATGACCCCTAGTCTTTGTACTTTTTCAAAGAGTGAACAACCGATTGGCTTTAACCATGCCACTCCACTCACAATTTTAAAGAGTGAAAGGGAAAGGGAATGAGACTTGATATACCACCTTTCTGTGGTTTTTGCAACTACATTCAAAGCGGTTTACTTATTTGTATCTGGGGCAATGGAGGATTAAGTGACTTGCCCAGAGTCACAAGGAACTGCAGTGGGAATTGAACGCAGTTCCCCAGGATCAAAGTCTGTTGCACTAACCACTAGGATTTGTTATACTGCCTTTTGGTTTAAATTTATTATAGCAACAAAGGGAATCCAAGGCGCAGAAAACGAAGTCAAACAACAAAGCATAATGGGCCTCCAAGAGTGGGTTTGTAGCCAAACCTTAATGAGAGACCCGACATGGGCCGTGTTTCGGTAGAACGTCTGCGCCAGGGGTCATCCATCTCAGTAACACAATCAGGGTGATTTCCTCTATTCTTTCTGTGTCAGCAGTAAGTACCACCACACAAAAAAATGAGAGCAATATAACATGTCCTTTCAAAATGTTGACAAAACACTGTCAAGGCACAAAAGCCTGAAATGGAGAATCTCTCCGTCACAGCAGTGAAAAACTGTTTTGATAGTAGTAGTAGAGACACTCTCCGTTTCAGGTTTTTGTGCCTTGGCAGTGTTTTTTTTTTCAACATTTTGAAAGAACATCACAAATCACTGAAGACCTATCTCTTCAACAAGGCATACCACAACGACCCATAACAGGAACTGTGATACATCACCTATTACTTGATATCGAAAATGTTTTCTCCCTGTGCTTATTGCTTCGTTCTTGTAGATCATCTATATTCTCTGTAGTATACAAATTGCATCTATACTCTGAAATGACGTTCTATTAATCTATCTGTTTAATCTACCAGGCCATCAATATTCTTTAGGTAATATCAATTGTCTCTTTTACTCTGTAATGACGAGCCACTAATGTTATTCACATAATCTATTATGTCATCCTGTTCTCTATTCAGTATCAACTGTACCTTTCTACTCTGGAGTGGCAAATGCCATGAAGGATCATTGTAAGCCACATTGAGCCTGCAAATAGGTGGGGAAATGTGGGATACAAACATGCTACATTGCTCTCACTGCTTTACATTGTTGGCAATACGTAAGGTTCTAGAAAAATATCATTTTCAGATGTACCTTGGAGTTTGTCGTCTGTGTGTGGAAACTTTGATACACTGCAAAGCCTTAAGATCTCTAGTTGTGTGATAATTAGTATATATATTCCATATATTACGTGTTTTTCTTTATCCCACCACCCCTTGCAGTGTTTAAAAATGCATGTGTGTTTCAGAATTTGACAACTAGACTTTGATTATCTCAGCTTTTGACACACAGCAGGATTTGGTACATTTATATGAATATAAGTTGCATACTAATAGAGTGATTGCTGTGTAATTTTATATTAGGGAACGAAATTGAAAGGTATAATGCCTCTGTTACTGCAAATGTAAGCAACGATCAGTAAATCATATACTCTGTGTTAGAAGGAGAGTGGTTGGGAAGGGTGTTTTCTGACAAGGGGAAGATAAACTTTAGGGCCCTACTGGGGTCTCACAACAGAAAATAGGCAGTCTATATTAAAACAATAAACTTCACATAGCAAGACTTTTCTGAAAGTAAACTTATTCAACTAAAATGATGACACTTGCAATATATTTTGATGTGAAAGAATCCAAACACTCCTTTATTCAATCCACTGCAGCTCTGAGAATTATATACTGTCCTAACTTCGGTCCCTCCAAGAATCAAGCATGGCATATATGCTTCATTCATTCATTCTAACCTATATTGAATGAGCTGGGAAAGGGAACAACAGGTAATGTGATCAAATTTACAGAGAATACAAAATGATTCAAAACTGTTAAATTATCAGTGGATTGTGAGAAAATTTCAGGAAGAATTTGCAAGATGGACAGATTGGGCATCCAGGGCTAGTTCAAAGACATCTGACACCCTAGTGGAACCTTCAGCTGGGCCCTCCTCCCACCCCATTCACATTTAGTATCTCCCTTACACCTCCCCAATAGTCCAGTATTTTACATCTCTTTCCTGTTTCCTGCTCTCACCCCCTTAGTGTTCAGTATCCCACCTTCCCTTCCTCAGCCCGAGGTGTACAGGGGCTTAGTATCCCTTCCTTACTCACTCCCAGGTGGTAGTGACGCACCAGTCAGCATGCCTATGGAAGAGATCGTGGCCATCTTGAGATTTTGAGTATCTGCACTTGCTCAAGGCCCACCAGGTTCTGTCCCTTCTGAAACAGGAAAGGATGGGACCTGGCAGACCTTGAGCATGTCAAGGCCTTCGCCAGCTATGATGTCTTCCATAGTCACACTGGCTGCCACATTGGTGTTGCCCTTCAAGTTGTGATGAGGCCGGCCTTGTGAGCATCCAAATGGAGGATGAACAAGTGCAATATGATGCACATAGAGAAAAATAATCCAAAATGTAGCTACATGAAGCCAGGTTTCATTAAGGATTCACCACTCAGGAAAAAGAACAAAGTGTCATTGTGAGCAATATGTCAAAATCATCTGCTTAGTATGTGGCAGAGGTCAAAAGAGCAATCAGAATACTAGTAATTATTAGAAAAGGAACAGAGAATAAAACAAAGAATAAAATAATTCCTCCATGTTGCTTTATGCTGGTCAATTTTGATCAGTATATCTCAAAAGGAAAATATAGCAGAACTAGGAGAGATGCTGAGAAGGGTAACCAAATTGATAAAGGAGATTGAACAACTCACTATATTAGGAAAGGCTAAAGAGGGTAGGCTCTTCAGCTTGGAGGAGAAACATGACATAGATCTATAAAATCAGACGTGGAGTTTACTCTTGCAAAAAGTACAAGGACCAGTGGCATAGCTAGGACTGAATGGGCCATAGGCAGAAAAATTAAGATGGGCCCCTATAACACCAGGGGTGGGGGAGAATGGAGGAAGATCCTTAATAGACTCCTGTAAACAAACCCTGCAAAAAGCAAATATTTCCATACCTATATAGAAAAACCTGTCTTAGTAATAGAAACTAAAATGCAAGATGTCAGAGATGCACATTTCCCAGAGCTGACATATTACAATTAGGGATCTGTTTACTAAGCAGCGCTAGTGGCTTCTGCATGGCATTGATGACATAGCCCATTCAAAGCAAATGGGCTGTGTTGGCATTAGCACATAGCCAGCCGCGCTAGCGGTTTACTAAACCCCAGTGTTCAGAAAAAAACTTTTTTTTCTACCTCTATTGTCTGAGCATTGTTTTGGTTCCAGTCTCTCTTTTTTGCTGCCTTCTGCTTTTCTTAAATCTATTTCCAGGGTCTCCTGTCCTTTTGACATATCTTCTTTCTTTATGTACAACACCATCCATCTTCTCTCTTCTCTCTGTGTCCTTGTCCATCCTGTACAGCATCTTCCCTCTGTGTCCGTGTCCTATTCTCCCTTCATATTCAGCATCTGCCTACTACCACTGGGCAGTCCTGGGCTTTTTGCTAGATTCACTGAATAGTAGCTACACCCTTGGCAAGAATTAAGGGACATCCGATGAAGTTGCTAAGTAATACATTTAAAACAAATCTGAAAAAATATTTTTTCACTCAACACACAGTTAAGGTCTGGAATTTGTTGCTGCAAGATGTGGTAAAAGCAGTTAGTGTAGCAGGATTTAAAAATGTTTGGGGAGTTCCTGGAGAAAAAGTCTATAAACTTATTAAATAGGTAACAGAGTAACATAGTAAGACCTGCATGGTCCATCCAGTCAGCCCAACAAGGTGGCCAGAGTTGAATCTGACACTTTGCACAGATTCAGCTCCTTCATTAATCTCTGTCTTTCCCTGCCAGTTTTGGGGCACAGACTGTAGAAGTCTGCCCAGCACTGGTCCTATTTCCCAACTACTGGAGTTGCTGTTGAGGCTCACTCCAGCTTTGATCCTAATCTGTTTTTTACAGTACCCATACCATAGAAGTCTGCCTGGCATTGGTCTTACTTCCCAACCTCTGCTGTCAAAGCTCACTCCAGTTATGAGGTCATTTACATTTTGTTTTAATTGGATTCCATCCCTTTTCTATATATGTTCCTCTGTGTTTATCCCATGCATTCTTGTATTCACTCATCGATTTGCACCACAACCTCCCATGGGGGGGGGGGGGGGGGCACTCCAGTCATCTACCACTCTTTCTGTGAAATGGCTCGACTTGGGGAAAGCCACTGCTTATCTCTGGGGGTGAACAGCATGAAATCTATCGTTCTTGGGGATCCTGCCAGTTGCATTGAACCTGGATCAGCCTTTGTTGGAAACCCAATATGGCAGTTTGTAAGTTCTCCTGTTCTTATTTAGGCCCACTCTGACAAAGACATATGCCTACTAAATTGAAGGAATGCTGCTATGGATTTTTGTACCTTCTGCTGTATCTCCAGCAGGCTGCCTCCTTGTTTGTTCATTCCCCTGAAGATATCCTGGGCTCAGGGGTGCAGCAAACATTGAGCGAACTCAGCAAAATGCCTAGGCCACCCAATGGTCAGGGCTGCTTGAAGTTGTACCCTCCCTCCCTCTCCATCCTCCCTGTGTCTGGGTCTTGCATCTGTCCAGCTTCCTCCTCCCCCACTGGTCCTCAAAATGCTGCAGTACATCACCGACAGAGGCGGCGGTGAAAGCTGCCTCTCACTGGCTGGCAAATCCTTTCTTTTGTAAATCTCAGCTCTCTTATGTAATTTAAGGGGTGGGATGCACAGAGGAAAGGGTCTGCTGACCTGTGAGAGGCAGTGTTCACTGCTGCCTCTGCCTGCAATGCGCTGCAGTATTTGGAGGACTGGCTAGACAGGTTCTGGATCTAGTGGAGAAGGGGAGAGATGTTGGACTTTAGAGAGCAAGAGACCTGGAGCAAAGCAGAGGAGGAAGATAGGGAGAGAGATACCGAATCTCAGACCTTGGGGGGGGGGGGGGGGAAGCAAAATGGAGAGAGAGAGAGAGAGACAGCGAGAGAGAGAGACCTGGACCAAAGGGGAAGGAGAAAAGGGGGCAGATGTTGGACTGGGGCAGGAGAGGAGAGGGACACAAAAAAGATTCTGGCAGTGGATGGAATATAGGGACAGGGAGCAGGGGGCAATACTTGACACAAGGGGAAGGACAGGGACACAGAGGGGTATGTTGAACAGAGTAAGATAGGGACACATAGGAGAGATGCTGAAGAAGGAGAGAAGATAGGGATCCGGGGGGGGGGGGGGGGGGGGGGGGGGGGGGGAGGGTGCTGGAGAGAGTTGAGAAATGCAGAAGAGAGATACTAGCTATGTTTGGACAATAAAGGTAGAGAAAAAGTATTTTTTAAAATCGTAATATGTCAGCTTTGGGAAATGTGCTTCCCCCGCCCCAATCCCCACTACTGGATGGACCGTGCAGGTCTTTTTCTGCCGTCATCTACTATGTTACTATGTATCCTGGGAACAATGGTGTTAAAGGGAGCCCATTCCTAGCTATGGCACTGCCTAAGCCCTGACTCCTTCTAAGTGAACCCAATGCCTGATATCCTCGCTCCTGAAACAGAGCTGGTGTAAGTACAGTGGCACCCTTGGCAAACTTTCAACCTTACAACCCCTTCTCAATTAACTTTGAGTTTGTGTGGCTCTTAGGTTCTATTGTTTTGCTTTGACTGCAGCTGCTCTTTGTTGTCCCTTCCCCCCCCCCCAAAACACTGTAGGCCTAGGCAACTGCTTAGCCTTGCCTAATGGTTGAACTAGCCCCGTCCTGAAATAGCATTTACTGTATATAGAAGACCAGGCAAGACTCCTCTCCTGTGCATCTTTTTGTCCCAGATATACACACAGAGTATGACACTTAAGAAAAGCCAGGCGAGTCAGATCAAGGTCCATCTAGCCCAGCATTCTATGCCCAGCAATGATCAGTCTGGGTCCAAAAAAGCAGAGCTAATTTCTAGGAATGAGCAGTTCAGCTGCACTCTCCTTCTCTTTATTTTCCTTCAGCGGACACTCAGATACACAAAAAAACTGTATTCAAAACACACCAAGCATGTAGGAACAATTTTTTTTTTGTATTGTAAGAAGATCTTACATAATTCAACAGGGATGGCTTCAAATTCTTGGCAGCTTAGAAATCTGGTGAATTCCATGTTATATGAAGTTGCTTGATTGACATCTAAGGTTTTTACATGTTAGGGAGAAGGATTTTGAATGATATGTGGATTTTTTTGAAATTATTATTTGGTGAATCAATTGTTTCTACACTGCGTGGTGTGTTCTAAATATTAGGCAGCTATCCTTAATCTGTGATCCAACTTCCTTTCACAGGTTTTTCTTCATTTCTAGATGAGAATGCCCAAATGCAGTTCTTTTTTTTCACTAATCTGTTTTCCTTACAGCTGTTTCTGCATCCTAGAATTAACCAGCTGTTACAAGCTCCCTGGTTACCTGGCAACACTGACTTCCTGATTTAGACCAAACAGCATGCTTGTGCACTATTTTACAGCAGGATAATTTACAATGTGGGATTCTCTAATCTGTGGTACCTGAATAGCATGGGTTAGTGAATACCAGGGTAAATTTACTTTTCATTTCTGTGGAAGAGATAATTGTGTGTTCCTCATTGCACAAACGTAAAGATAACAGATCCTAATTTGGGTCTATTTTCTACATTGGCCAGTAAATACCCCACGACACTGATCTCTTGTAAAACATTAATGCACTCTCTTTCCCAGTGCCTTTTTATAAATTCAAGCACACCTTCCTGGATCTCTCACCCCCGATCCTTTTAAAAATGTCTGCCCTACCCTCTGATTCTTAATAAAAATTTGCAGGGCCTCCTTGGACCCCACATTAACCCTTTCTAGCACCTACTCTGGTATCCCTGGGATCTAATGGGGGCCTGACTTTCTGCTTGCAGTAACCAGGAGTTATTATTCTAAGTGACTTGGGGAATCTCTACAGTGTTAATATACTAACATTACTGAAGGAAACAGAAGGATTATTGCAATACTGGATGGCATTCGAGTAACATTAGTAGGGAGAATGTCACTGTATTGAACGATTAGTACCAAAATGACTCTATATGATGCAGTCCCGCTCGCCTATATCCCTCCAAATTCCCTCCACCTTTCCATTGCCAACCTCCTATTAGTGTCCTCCCTTTCAGCTTTCTGTTTGACTATCTCCTGTAAATCCTCTTTCAGCTTCCATGGATCCTTTCTCTGGAATGTACTCCCTTATCCTCTCTGCTCAGAAACTTCTTACCAAAAATTTGAGGCACTGTTCAAGACTTTTCTGTTCTCAGAGACCTTTGGTTAATCTGCATTCTGTTGTCCCTGCCTTTTGTCTCCGCCCCTTACTTTGTTTTAATATTGTAAACTGTGTAGTAGCTATGTGGACCCTGTGCGGTATATCAAGCACCTGGAATAAATAAAATAAAACATACAAAGGAGGGACCTGAATACCCTAAAACTCTACATTGATTAAGATGGAAATTATCAATGTGCAGTAAATGTTGGAATTTTACCACACCTTAATTTCCTGAGGGAGTCTCCAACTAGTAGTAGCTCAGGAGCACAGGTTATATACCACCATTATTTATATACCACGGCTCCCATGGTACATAAATAATGCTGCTTGCGAACAACATTGCAAGCAGCATTTATTGTACTATCCCGGGAACATCAAGTCACAAAGCCATGATCTGGTGCTCCTGGGCAATTCTTAAAGGAGCTATGCAAAGTCTTGTTGAGCTGCCTGTGAGTTCGTCCCCCACCCCCAGTCACAACAAAATCAATCCCCTCTATCCAGGACACACCCCTCAAATATCCCTGGAGTCGGGCAGGAGCAATCCTCAGTTGCTTCTGCCCATGCCAGCACCTGGTTCAAAATGGTCACAGCAACCTACAGCAGTAGTTTTTCCTATGAGGGCAAAAAGTCTTTATATGTAAGCGTGACTCCTAGTGGTAACACCATGAGACTACTGCTAGGGGTTGCTGGTGCCATTTTGAATCTGGTGCTGGCAAATGCAGGAGTGACTGGGGTCAGACCCCACGAAAGTCCAGAGATATTTGAAGATAGATCTGGAGCAGGCCTATAGGAGGTTGGGAGAGAACTTTGTGATGGGGGGAGCACTTTGTTCCAGGTGGGGTGGGGGCATTCTGGATGGGGGAGTTCATGATTGGGAGGTTGTTCTGGGTTGGGTGATTGTGATGGGGAGGGAATTGGTTTCAGGGTGCATTGCTGTCATCCTGGGTGGGGGTGGGGGGGAGGAGGCAGCTTCTCTTGGTGAGCATTGGTCACTTTAAAATGTGGCCTGGGATCTTTCAACTGTGGATTTGCAGCCCGATGCTCCTGGGATGGAAAAATAAACCCAGCTTTTTGCTAGTGTTATTTTTCTAATTATAACATGACTTGTGGTGTTCATCACAAGCCGTTTTATAGAATTTGCATAGTCATGAGGTGTTTTGCCTATATTTGCATGCTTTGCATTTTATTACTATGTAACCCGAGATAATGTTAAATAAAGTGATATAACTTGAGTTAGTGCCCTTTTTAATATACATTAATGTCAATTGTTAATTAGAAAATATGTATAATGGAAATTGCTATAACTTATATATCATGCTGTATTACTGTACACTGCTTAGTTCTTTTTTTTTTTTTTTGATAAGTTTGTAATTTTCCCACAGTTCTGACTTGGTTTTCTCTTATTATAAACAGCTCAGAATCTAGTTGGTTTAAGAGCGCTATATGATGTATAGTAAAATAAAGTAAAATAAAATTAAGGGGCAAATAATGCATGCCATAGCCATAATGCAGCTTGAAAACTACCCCCCTAAGTTTGTATGGCAACAAATAAAGGTATGTTTAATTTTCATGAACACTGGACCCAGGGTGGGCTACCTATCTATCTAAGAGTTACAATTTAATAATATTGCATATAATAGGGGGGGGGGGAATTCTATATATGGCACCAAAAAATCCACGCAGAAAACATTTTCACCTATCCATATTCTATAAGCGGTGCGTACATTTAGGAGCGGTATATAGAATGCGCTTAGTTGATATCACAGCACCTAAAACGACGTACCTTCATTTACACCAATGAAAACATGGCATAAATCCCGGCGCATAGATTTAGGTGCACTGGGCCATATTCTATAATTATGCACATAAATTTTGGAATGCCTATGGAACGCCCATTTCCCTGCCTATAACCACTCCCCTTTGTGCCTACACACATTAGAACTGAAGGCACACTACGTTCCGGAATGCGCTTAGAGAGTAGTGTGCATAAATTCTAATTATTGCCAATTAGTGCTCATTATTAATTGTTAAGTGCTAGTAACAATGCTGATTGGCTTGTTAAACCAATTAAGTTACGCATTTTGTTATGGAATACGCTTAGATTTTGGCATGGAACCCTAGGTGCACTATACAGAGTTTGGGGGAATATGTGTCATTTGGGAATCTGGACAAGGAAAACTTTACATTATATCTCAGTGAATAAGGAAATGCCTGTTTTTTTGCCCACTTAGGTCTGGCTCTCTGTACCTAGTGTACAACTCCCAGTTCATATTGTAACCCTTGTTGGCTCAGGGAGCATCAGGGTGAATTACTATAAGTACATTTTTAGTTTGTTTGTTGGATCAGGGCTGGAATCAGCAAGAGCTGGCAAGCCAATTCGCAAAAATAATCCACTCACTCAGCACTCTCCTTTCATTCAGTTCAGGCCAGAAATTGCAGTTCTGAATCCAAAGGTTTACTTAAACTTGGATGATGCAGGCAAACACATGAGACAACTTCAGCAATGCTATATACAAGCTGTAGTAGAACAAAGTAATTTCAAACACAGTCTTTAATTGCTTTCCTTACAAACACTGTGCTTTGGTAGAGGCTTTTGGTAAATGTCTTTTAAGGCTCTATGCTGTCTGGATCTCTCATCCAGAGAAGAGCTATTCCGTAAGTCTATCCATATTTTTGTTGGTGGGCTTTCTGAGCCTTTATACAAAATGTCCTTATCTGTGAGGTATTTCCCCAGATGGGTCTTCTGGTGCTAGAACTCCTTATCCTTGTAGGTTATCTTGGAGCTCTCTATCAGTCCCTTCCTGTTCTATAAAACTTGATCTTGTTACTCTTTCTTCTTTCTCCCTTGTAGGATTGTGATGGAGGACTGGATCCCTGTTCCACATTCCTCCTGATGCAAGCTCAGCAGTTCAGTTAGCTCTTGTGCTTGCTTTTTCCGCTCCTTTCTCTTCCTAGTGCATTAGTTGTGCTATCCAGAGGCCCTCTTCTCTACAGTCAGGGAGGCAAAAGCCAAACCTCTTCCCCTAGCACTAAAGGTGTAATGTCCGTGGAAGCTGGAGCCAAAGACAAGGATACTCCCACTGGGCTGGGTTTATAAATCAGCACAGTTTCCCTCCAAGAGGCGTTTCCTCCTACCATTGACTATCACAGACAGGAGAAACAGCTTCTGGTTCCAGAAACTGGAAGAATATTCTAAGTCAAAAGATCAATGCTCAAATAATCTTGTAGAGCCATTAGAGGTCTCTGCTTTTCTTAAGGGAGCAGAACCTTAGGATCTCTACAGTTTTAAAGCTAATATTTTGTTCAAACATTTGTGCCAAGACTGAAACTGGATTTGTAGAAAGCTTTGATTTAACTTATCAAAGGAAATGGATTTCCCTGCAGGTATGGAGAATAGGAAGGACTTATGTTGTTTAGCAGACATTACTGATGGGGAAGGAAGGGTATTAATGTTCTGTAATCTATCTGAGACATTCTAATTATCTACTAAAGAGCTCTTTCCTTACTTCCAGGTTAGATATTGGAGCTCGTTTTTGAAGCAGATGGACATCTCAAAATGGCTGAAAACATCCAAATCGCGATTTTCAAAAGGCAGAATTTGGACATTTTACTCTGCAGTTCATCCAAATACCAAGGGAGTGTGTTAGAGGTGTGTTATGGGTGGGCCCAAAATTAGGACATTTTTCAGTGATAACAGAATGGGAAGAAACGTTCAGTGGTGACATGAAAATACCTTACTTGTCCCATTCTTTTCTGTGGAGATGAGCTGTTTAAGTAGTTTAGATAAACATATTTAGATGAGAAGGTAGTGACTGAACTGTGGCCAAATGGTTTCTGTCTCTTTTCCTTAGTGAGTTGAAATCTCTGCATAAATATGTTGGAGTTGATATTCAAAAGGGTTTAACTGAGCAGGTGATGCTCCTGTCAGTGGCGTAGCTACGTGGGGCCTGAGGGGGCCGGGGCCCCCGCAGATTCACCCCAGGACCCCCCCTCCCGGCGAACCCGCCCCCGCCGCCGCCTACCTTTACTTTTGCTGGCGGGGGATCCCATTCCCCGCCAGCCGACGTCTTCTCAGTCCTTCCTGCACTTCAATTTGTTTGCTGACGTCTGCACGTATTACGTGCAGGACATCAGACTCAGAGAACAGTTCTGTTCTCTGAGTCTGACGTCCTGCACGTACAACGTGCAGGACGTCAGCAAACAAATTGAAGAGCGGGAAGCGACTAAGAAGAAGACGTCGGCTGGCGGGGAGTGGGATCCCCCGCCAGCAAAAGTAAAGGTAGGCTGCAGCGGCGGCGGGTTCGCGGCGGGAGGGGGGGCGGCAATGTTGGCGGTGGGGGGGGCGCCGCCGGGGGGAGGGCTAAAATGTGCCCCCTCCCCCCGGGCTCGGACCCCTCTCCCACGGAAGGCTGGCTACGCCCCTGGCTCCTGTCCAGCTCCTGAATACCTCTGTTAACTGACCATTCCCTAACTGGCTATGTTAGTGTAATCCCATGGTAAATTGAATTTTGAAAATTTCCTCAGGGGATTACTAGACTGGTGTAGAACGTTTCAGATTCACTGGGGGTGGGGGTGGGGGGAGTGAGAGCAGCATGAGTTTGGATGGGGACAAGCCCATCCCAGAGGGAAGATTAGGTAAGAGTAACTGACAATGGGTGTCAAAGTTGGGGTGGAATTGGAAGGTGATAAAAGTGATAGGATTAGTGAGCATATGGTCTGTGGTTGCCTTCACCCCTGCCAGGACCTGTGAGGAGAGGGGGTGACCTGGTGAGGCCCAATAATTTAAGGCTGAATAAAGAGGAAGTTTTTGCCAACAAAACCATGAACTGTGAGAAGTACTCCAGTGGGTAGAAAGGTTTAACCCAATCCAGGAGCAGAGCAGGAAGCCTGTTCGGTGTCAGAGGCAGCAGCTCTTGGAAGTGCCTCTCTGGAGGGAAAGGGCAGATAGGGAGATCTGATCCTGAGTGAGTGGGACAACTTGCTGCTGACGAAACAGGAAGCCACAGCCTTAGACTGTTCTGCCAGAAAGGATGAGTATTAGAGGACTGGTGGATACATAGGATTTATTAAGACCATCAACTTAGTGAATTGGAATTTTATGCCAAAAGTCTTGGATTAACACAACAACCTCTTTCAGCAAAGTAAACTGTTTGATACAAAGCAAACAGTTATGAGGAAAAATGTGAAGTTTAGATACCTGCCTTTTGAATTTTGCATTTAATAAAAAACCTGGAGTGGAGAGTTTCATTGGAGTGCAAGTGATTTAACTTACTCATAGACTAATAAAGAGAATAAGTAAGTGTGGCTTAAAACCCTATAGCCTACCGGGATCAAGCCCGGCCCAGCCTCACCCAGGGAAAAAACTCCTTATATAGTGCGTAGCCCCTCCCAGTGCATCCCAGTATGCACCAGGCAGGGGCTGGGCACTGCCCTTTTGAGAAGGGTGGGCCCAGAGGCAGAGGGGAGTAGGCTTTGCTCCTGCCCTCCTGCTTCCAATGATTTAAGGTATGTGAAGGGGAGGGGGGTCAGGTCTTTAGACCACCATGGAGTTGTTTTGAATGGGGGGGTGGTCGAGGGATTTTTGGTTCCGGAGGGGTGTCACAGGGGGAGGGTGCAGGGGTGGAGGGTGCCAGGAGTTGGGAGGTTTTAAAGGTTTTGAGGCAGGATTGGGATAGGGGTCTGCTGGACAACCAGAGTGTTTTAAAGGTTGGGGTGGTTGGAAGAGGTCCACTGGACCACCAGCAGGCTCATTTTCGAAAGAGAAGGACACCCATCTTTCAACACAAATCAGAAGATGGGCGTCCTTGTCACAGGGTCGCCCAAATCAGCATAATGAAAAGCCGATTTTGGGCATTCCCAACTGCTTTCCGTCATTGAGACGACCAAAGTTCACGGGGGCGTGCCAGAGGTGTAGCGAAGGCGGGACTTGGGCATGCCTAAAACATGGGTGTCCTCGACCCATAATGGAAAAAAAAAGGGAGTCCCTGACAAGCACTTGGACGACTTTACATGGTCCTGTTTTTCTTACGACCAAGGCACAAAAAGGTGCCTGAACTGACTAGATAACCACCGGAGAGAATCGGGGATGACCTCCCCTTACTCCCTCAGTGGTCACTAACCCCCTCCCACCCTCAAAACAAATATTTAAAAATATTTTGTGCCAGCCTCTATGCCAGCCTCAAATGTCATACTCAGGTCCATCACAGCAGTATGCAGGTCTCTGTAACAGTTCTAGTGGGTGCAGTGCACTTCAGCCAGGCGGACCCAGGCCCATCCCCCCCTACCTGTTACACCTGTGGTGGTAAATGTGAGCCCTCCAAAACCCAACAGAAACCCACTGTACCCACATCTAGGTGTCCCTTCACCCGTAAGGGCTATGGTAGTGGTGCACAGTTGTGGGTAGTGGGTTTTGGGGGCTCAGCTCACAAGGTAAGGGAGCTATGTACCTGGGAGCAATTTATGAAGTCCACTGCAGTGCCCCCTAGGGTGCCAGGTTGGTGTCTTGGCATGTCAGGGGGACCAGCGCACTACGAATGCTGGCTCCTCCCACGACCAAAGGGCTTGCATTTGGTCGTTTCTGAGATGGGCATCCTTGGTTTCCATTATTGCCGAAAATCAGAAACGACCAAGTCTAGGGACGACCATCTCTAAGGATGACCTAAATTTCAAGATTTGGGCGTCCCCGACCGTATTATGGAAACGAAAGATGGACGTCTATCTTGTTTTGATTATACGGGTTTCCCCGCCCCTCCACCGGGATGTTTTGCGAGGACGTCCTCAGCAAAACTTGGGCGTCCCTTTCGATTATACCCCCCTATGGGTACTGTGCAAAACTTAACGGCAGCTCCAGATCTGCCATTAGGTTTTGCATGTTAAAAGTGCACTGAAATGTCTGTGCATCAGCCGGAATGCTCAGTTTAATACTAATGAGCTTGTTTGCATATAGAGTTATTGGTAGCTGCTACGGGGAACAGCTACCCTTTTGTGCATTACACTTTAAACAACGTTTGCTTTAGACTGGCTACAACTGGTTAAGTGCATAAAGTTAGGACAGCAGAAAAAACTGTTCTAACTTTGTGTCGTGTTGTCTGAATATCGACAGGTGCACTTACCCATATATTCAATGCTGACAGCTATGCATGCCCTGACAATGAATATCTGGGGTTAGGCCAATCAATAGCTGGAAGCAGCGAAGTGCTTCCTCCATTTTCAAATGTTGGTGCAAGAGTCATTACATACTGGAAACAGAATAATTAGCCTCATGAATATTGTAATGAACCATAGATATATTGCACAGCTCCAAAGAGAAGCTGGTCTAAAGACCCATTGTGGTGGTCATGGAGGTGGTAGGGAGGTCATTGGATTTTCTAATGGCCTCTGAGTCATATTTTGAAACTATAAGATGTGACTGTTTTTATTGACCAAAACCAATGAATATCTATCTGCTAAAATATGAGTGAAACAATTGCGCAGTCATTGTTTAATGATAGTAACTAACTGTCAAAATAAGCACTCTAGTAACAGCTCAACAGTCAAAGAAAAAGTGGCTGTCACTAACTCTTATTTCTGGAGCCTATACATTTCAAAATTAGTCCACATGTGTATACAGGGATTGCCACAAAGAAGATTTGGATAGGTTGATGATTTATCTCATAGCATTCTATCAAATGTCTTTGTAGTCCATATGGTACCTGGGTGGATGCTGAATTCTTTTATGGGTTGTGATATGATTTATTGGTCAGACATAAAAATTATCTAGTACACAGGAAGCAGAAATTTATATCATATATGTTGATATCCAGATTTCCAAAGGCCCTACACTGGGAAAATACACTGATATCGCTGGAAACTAATTTTCCCTTTTAACCTTTTATATCAAAAATGGGCTTTATTTTGAAGGAATTCTACTTAAATTGTGATACTTACAAACAAAAGTCCTTTGTTTCCTAGCCAGGCCAGTTGCTGGGTACTCTTTAGAAGTGTGGCATGCGATTAAAGCCGGACATTTTGGCATCAAAATCACAAGCATGGTTGCCCTGTGAGACATTAAAACATCCCAGTAGTAGTGCTGGGAAAACTTGTCACAAGATCTAACCAGCTTTACTGCTTTCCTTGTTTTCCTCTGTATCGTGTCTTTTGATGTCAGGGCAAGACAATATGCCAGTAGTGTTTTTTTTCTTGCGGATTACCGAAGAGCTTCTTGGACAGCCGCTGTTATGCCGAAATCTTCTGACCTTGGCTATTGCTGTTTGGGAGAAGCATACCCGGCAAGGATTTTATATTATTTTATGAGATTTTGCATCCCAAATACTTTAAGAATTTGAAGCCTTGCCATTTAGGCTTACCTTTTATATTTTCTGTTTTCTTAAATTTATATTTTGGCACAACAGGTACGCTCCGGCCTTTTCTGCTCGCCTTCCCCATATAGCTCCCTTTTGTTCTTCTTTCAGGGGTCATTCAAACAGTTTTGGCAGCAAGTGAAATGATTTCCTTCGGGATCGGGTTGTCAAATAATTCAAGGGGTTGGTTGGGGGGGGAGGGGAAAGTAACAGGAGGTTGAATTGTAGCTGATGACAGCTTGTTTATTTATGAGGCTTTTCAGTTTTGCATTCCCAATCATAATGTGTTCAAGAGTCTTAAAAAAAGAAGAGTACATGGATGGGGAAATCAATTATGGAAAGTAAATTATTATTTTTGCTGACAGTATAAAGGTGGGAAGGTGTTGTACAGCCAAGAAACAGAAAGGCCTAGCTAATAACAGTGCCTGGTAATATGTAGCTTAATGTGTGGATTAATACATTGCATTGTTTTTGCTGTAGACTAGCTAAGCGTTCTGAGTTCTTTTAATGCATATTGCATTCAAAGAACATGCTGTCAGTGTCAGCCTGGACCACTGTTTTTTTAATGCCCTTTTAAATCAGTCACACCGTTCGTTATAGCTCAGACCAGCTCTGCTTTTCAAAATGTTTTAAATTAAAATTTTTAACACATGTGCTGCTTTTAAAGCAGAGTAAAATTAAAATGTTTTCAATGTCTTTGGCTTCAAAGCACTTTGAAGGCAACTGTATAGCAGGGAACCTGGTCGGAATGTGTTCTGTAAAGGAACATAGGTGCCTACTTTCATTTATAGAATACTGGCCTAACCAGGAATACACATGCCTACAATTCAGGCTTGCCACTTGAATCAAAAATTAAATAGTCCAAAAATTTTAAGCGGGGGTAACTCACATATACTTAAAAAGAACCCAGCGCATATAACCAATAAAAATTCCTATGGTGTATAGGTCAGTATCAGAATTCCATGATATGAAACACCACTGTAGCGACTAATTTTCACACAGGGAACACAGCCTTGTGACTCGCCAAACTCTTCATTGGCTATCATGGAATTCAAGTTACTCAACCTTTAGTTCACTCCATTGCAGTTTTTTTTTTCAAATCTTTTAGTGGTGTAGAACAAATAGAAGTGAATCGATTTATTACTCTTTCCAAAAGTACAAAGACTAGGGGAAACTCAATGAAGTTACATGGAAATACTTTTAAAACAAATAGGAGGAAATATTTTTTCACTCAATGACTCATTAAGCTCTAGAACTCTTTGCCAGAGGATGTGGTAACAGCAGCTAGCATATCTGGGTTTAAAAAAATGTTTGGACAAGTTCCTGGAGGAAAAGTCCATAGTCTGCTATTGAGACAGACATGTTGAAGCCACTGCTTGCCCTGGGATTGGTAGCATGGAATCTTGCCACTATTGGGGTTTCTGCCAGGTACTTGTGACCTGGATTGGCTACTGTTTGGAAAACAGACTACTGGGCTAGATGGACCATTGATTTGACCCAGTATGGCTATTTTTATGTTCTTATATTATAACATATAAACTTATCATATTAGGTGCTAATTTGGCATATATGTGAACATATCTTTGATAGTATTCTAAATATAAACAGGTGCTAACATTTACATCCCAGTCACACTCAGCTATTCTCACACACCCCTACTTATACTCACCCATTCTAATACAGCACTCAGCAAAACATCCCACTCACACTCACCCATTCTCGTACACCTCTCAGCAAAACAACCCCAGTCACATACCCCAGAATACCACACCCCCACTGACACTCATCTTTCAGTACCACACCCCCACTGACACTCACCCATTGTCACACACCCCAGAGTAGCACACCTCTATGCATACTCACTCCTGAGCAGTATAACCCCACTCACATATCACAGAATAGCACCCCCACTCACACTCATCCATTCTCACACACCCCTCAGCAAAACACCCCCACTCACACTCACCCATTCTCACATACTTCTCAGCAGAAAACCCCACTCAAACCCTCTGTACCAGTACACCCCCATTCACATTCATTCACTCACACTCACCCTCCCACTCACCCATTCTCTCATCCCCTTAGTAGCACACCTCCATTCACACTCATTCTCACACACTCCTCAGTAGTACACCCCCACTCATACATTCTCACCTCCTCAGTACCACACCCCATTCACACTCATTCTCACACACTCCTCAGTAGTACACCCCCACTCATACATTCTCACCTCCTCAGTACCACACCCCATTCACACCCATTCTCACACCTCCCCGCAACAGTACAACTCCTCAGTAGCACACCCTCACTCACAATCACCCATTCTAACATACCCATTCACAGTCACTCTCAGCAGTACATCCCCACTCAGTCATTTTCACACACCCGTCAGCACTATCAATGTTTAAGGCTTGCTAAAAGTAAAATATATTTAAAGCAGACTGTAGTTTTCTAGGCCAGTCATGGATCTAGATAGTAAATAGTTTGTTTTCTATCCAGGGCAGTTGAAACTACAATGGAAAATGAAATATTGCTTGCAGTTCAGCAAAAAAGGCAGGCTAAACTAAGAGTTGATGAAACGCCAGTTGAAAATCAAAGGCAACTTGTGCACCAAAGGGAAAGAAAAGCTCAACTAAGGAGTATTGAAAACCAGCAAGAAAATGAAATATGACTTCAGTACCAAAGACAAACTCAAGCTGCTATCAGAGCCCAAGAGACCGGACAGCGAAATGCTCAACATTTAGAAAGTAATTATAAAAGGGAAGCCACCAGAAGACTATTAACAAAGTCAAATTTACAAGGGTAAGCTTTTTCTTACAACTCAATGAACGAATATGAAGAGCCACCTCAACTGAGCATTGGCAAAATGAACATTGTCTGCAAATCATGTGGTGCACCTATTCTTTGTTTCATTTCTCACATTAAAGACGTTAAACAAAATGTAACAACCATCATAAGCGAGTTAAAAATGCATACTTATACAGTGCTATTACACACAAATAAACCTCGCTTTTCTCAATTACAAAGTACTAATCTATCGCTGAGCAATGCCAGCGGGGACAGCTATTTGTCAATAATTGCCTATTCATCGGCAATTATCAGCACTGTTTGGCTTTTTAAGATAATTAAGTTGTGCGTGCAGTCAGTGGCATACCTAGCATACTTGACACCCTCCCATGTGAAAAATTACTTTTAGTATTCATGAAATGAGATATATGATCAGAAAAGAAATTTAATCTGTATTTTCTGTAGTTCCTAGACATAAATTCTAGTTTCTTTTGTTAACTGCTTAGAACTGTGAGGTGGCAGTGGTATATAAGAGTAGCTGTTGTGTGTTAAGTTAAATTGTAAGCTGTCCAGGAGACAAGAAAATATGTACTATACCAAAATCTAAATCCAAAATTCAAAATCTAGTACTTGGCCTACTGTCAATTAATACAAAACACAACAAATGTCACTCATGACCTACAGAGCAATTCTACCATACCATAAGCACTAGTAACTTCTATGAGTCACACAATAATGGTGTACCTAGAAAAAGGCAGCATCTTAAACACTGCAGTGAGCAGTAGAACATCAATACACCTATTGCAAAACTAAACCAGTCAGAATTCTGCATAATTAATGTCAACAGAAAACTATTTCTTTTTCACAGACACACTAACTCAGTGTAGAATAAGCACAAACTAAAAATAGAAATATGTAGAGAAAATTTAAACTGAAGCCCCTAGAAGCCACACTTTGCATATAATACAACACTACAGAAGCTGAAACAGTGATAGTGATAATAAGTACATAAGTATTGCCATACTGGGAAAGACCAAAGGTCCATCAAGCCCAGCATCCTGTTTCCAACAGTGGCCAATCCAGGTCACAAATACCTGGCAAGATCCCCAAAAAGCACAAAACATTTTATACTGCTTATCCCAGAAATAGTGGATTTTCCCCAAGTCCATTTAATAATGGTCTATGGACTTTTCCTTTAGGAAGCCACCCAAACCTTTTTAAAACTCCGCTAAGCTAACTGCGTTTACCACATGCTCTGGCAACGAATTCCAGAGTTTAATTACACGTTGAGTGAAGAAACATTTTCTCCGATCGTTTTAAATTTACTACATTGTAGCTTCATCGCATGCCCCCTAGTCCTAGTATTTTTGGAAAGTGTAAACAGATGCGTCACATCTACCCGTTCAACTCCACTCATTATTTTATAGACCTCTATCATATCTCCCCTCAGCCGTTTTCTTCAAGCTGAAGAGCCCTAGCCACTTTAGCCTTTCCTCATAGGGAAGTCATCCCTTCCCCTTTATCATTTTTGTCGCCCTTCTCTGCACCTTTTCTAATTTCACTATATCTTTTTTGAGATGCGGCGCCCAGAATTGAACACAATATTCGAGGTGCAGTCACACCATGGAGCAATACAAAGGCATTATAACATCCTCATTTTTGTTTTCCATTCCTTTCTTAATAATACCTAACATTCTATTTGCTTTCTTAACCGCAGCAGCACAGTGAGCAGAAGATTTCAACGTATCAACGATGACGCCTAGATCCTTTTCCTGGTCAATGACTCCTAACGTGGAACTTTGCATTACATAGCTATAATTTGGGTTCCTCTTTCCCACATCCATCACGTTGCACTTGCTCACATTAAATGTCATCTGCCATTTAGATGCCCAGTCTCCCAGTCTCGAAGGTCCTCTTGTAATTTTTCACAATCCTCTTGCGATTTAACAACTGTGAATACGTTTGTGTCATTAGCAAATTTAATTACCTCACTAGTTACTCCCATCTCTAGATCATTTATAAATATGTTAAAAAGCAGCGGTCCCAGCACAGACCCCTGGGGAACTCCACTAACTACCCTTCTCCATTGAGAATATTGACCATTTAACCCTACTCTCTGTAGCTACTAACCTAGTGGTTAGGGTGGTGGACTTTGGTCCTGGGGAACTGAGGAACTGAGTTCGATTCCCACTTCAGGCACAGGCAGCTCCTTGTGACTCTGAGCAAGTCACTTAACCCTCCATTGCCCCATGTAAGCCGCATTGAGCCTGCCATGAGTGGGAAAGCGCGGGGTACAAATGTAACAAAAAAAAGTATATATAATAAGACACTACCTCCTATCCCATGACTCTCCAATTTCCTCTGGAGTCTTTCATGAGGTACTTTGTCAAACGCCGTTTGAAAATCCAGATACACAGTGTTGACCAGCTCACCTTTATTCACATGTTTGTTCATCCCTTCAAAGAAATGTAATAGAAAAAAGTTGACAGGGAATGTGTAATGGCCTGCCACAGCCAGCAATAGACTTTGAACCTAGGTTGCCTACTCCAGCACCTGACACAGGTATAAGATATATGAAAGCTGCTACCAGGTTCAATACTGGGGAGGGGGGGGGGGAAGGGGGGAAGCATACATGACTGCAGTCTCCCTTTCCAGTCCATTATCCCAGATCATGGCTGTAGGGCTTCTGAGAGTAGGGTCTTTCCTGAGACAGGACGATGGGCCAGATACTCCCCTGGAAAGGGGCACCCTGACCCCTCTGGTGGTGAATAAATGTCCAAGTAATCTGTCTGAGAGAGGCATGGCATCTCCTCACCACCTGAGGGGCTGGGGTGCCCCCAGGAACTGGCAGGGGAATATCTTCCCCATGGTCTCATTTCAGGAAAGGCCCTACTCATAGATGCCCTACAGCCAAATCCCAGCCAGTGTCCCTCTGGAGGTTTGGGGGAGGGTGGCCAGCTGAACTGAACAATGCCAATCTTCCCATATGCAGCTATAGTAACCTGGACATGAGAAGATAAAGCAGTTGAGAGAAACATAAGCATTTGTGAAAACCAGCATGCTGAGCCCCTAGTCTGGCTGCATGCTGGAGCCCGAAACCAAGTTCCCATCACAGGGTCCCTTGACAAAGAGGTTTTTAACTTGGCTAGAGTATACCATGATATATAATTTTAGCTAGGAACACAAAAGCAATTTTCAGGCAGTTCAATGTATTCTGTGTAATTTGCTATTTGCCAGAGATAAATGGCTGTGAAAATTAACCTCAAAATTACTTAGACTGTACAATTCATCACATCACTTGTGTATTTCTCTTTATATATCACATCACATATTTACCTCTTTGCTTTCATATTTAATTGTAAATTGCTTTGCTGTTTTATTTCGAAAAGCAGTATCAAAAATCCCAATTAGCATAAACCTAGTAGTGCTATAGAAATGATAAGTAGTAGTAGCAGTACATCACAAGCATTGCATTTCTAAGGGCCCTCTTTACTAAGGTGCGCTATTGGTTTTAGCACATGCTAAAATTAGCGTGCGCTAAATGCTAGAGTCACCCATATATTCCTATGGGCGACTTTAGTGTTTAGCGTGTGCTAATCATTAGTGTGTGCTAAAAACGTTAGCATGCCCTTAGCGTGGCTTGGTAAACAGGGCTTTTATTGCCCTGCCTCTCTATTTCCAGTATTCTTTGGTAATCATTCTGCAGTTGCATATCACCAAAGCCACACGTTCAAAATCATGAATCAACTTGCGTTCATTCAAGACAAACACATCTATCATATATTTTTCATTTGTGTTGAATAGTTTGAAGCTAAGTATTCAGAGTTTCTAATATTAAAAGGGTGCCACCTACATTACCAAGAGCCAAAATATTTAAGCTATGTAGAAAGAATGTGACCCTGCCATGACAGTGTGGAGTAGTGTCCATTTTTATGGCCCTTTATTTAATTTCTTTTTTAAATTTTTGTCTGTGCCCTTCTGCATGGATACATTTGATCAGACTAGCATTCCTGAAGTAATTGGATCCACAAGGAAAGTCAGTGAGGTGAATAACCTGCTGGTTCTTATGTGGACTGTGAAAAACATAACAACAACTGAGTGCAACTTGCTCAAGATAATTGTATCAAACAATATATTTTTTAAAGAAATCTTTGATGCCTTTTTAATATTTGGCTTCCTTAGTGAAAGGAAAGCAGTTCTAAGCAGCAAATGAGAAGTTGCAAAGGATCTCCTTGTTAACCTGCTGCCTATCTTTTACTTATCAAAGAACTCTGGATGAATTACTACCCATTTCAATCTTGTTAGATGCCCTTTGTCCCCATTTTTCTTTCTTATTTTTCCAATAATTGCAGTTTGTTGCTACTCAATAATGCCGCCTTTGTTAAATGCTTGCTAGATGAGGTAAGACGATAGGACTTAGGCTACATTTCTGCAGCCACACACACCAGAGCATGAGCATACAGGCTTTCTTGGCTGGAAAGCTGCTTCAAAGCAATGTAATCCAGTATAAATTGCAGAGTGACAGGATAGAGTTTCAATTCAGAATAGGTTTCTGACTCTTACTTCCATATTCTCCTGGGAAAACACTTCTTCACTTCCTTTTGGTACCTGTTACTCCAAATACTTGAATCTCTCTCCTTAGTTCCCTTTAAACTCCTGGATAAAGTTGAAACCACTTAATGGCTGAACACACAAATCCCACGAAAGGAGCAATAAGAAAACAAAGAGTGGGAGATGGAAAAAAGGCTCATATCAAAGAAAGGAACTAAAAATATTTTACATTTTAATGCATATAACATATAAAATAGTCTATTTATAACTGTGACATAAAACACTCAGCTGTTGCATAAAAGACTTGATATGGAGCTATGTTTTGGACCAAAAAGCCTGCCTCAGGAGTCTTACACATAGATGTCCATAAAAGTAAAATCAACGACTTCAAATAAACAATGTAGAATGGTCTTTAAAAAGACCTTGAGAGAAAAAACAAAATCAAAACTTCAAGCGAATCTCCTAAACAATGATGGAGAAACACTCCTCTGTAAATGGTAGGAACTGCTTCATATAAAAACCAACTCAGTGTTTTATGTGTTATATGCATTAAATACCAACTCTATTAGAACTGTCCAATAGAATCACACAAGTGAGAACCAATCCAATTGGTTTGAATGAAGAATTGGATTGGTTCTCGCTGGTGTGATTCTATTGGACAGTTCTGATGGAGTTGGTATTTAATTGCTTCCTTTGAATGTCGCTACCATTTTGAAATGGTGGCTGACTATGACAAGAGGTGCCAATAAGTTAAGAGAGTAAGTACAGGATCAGTGCTTTTTTTCAGAGGCTGCTATGCAAATCTTTTACATTCTCTGTTTTTTTTTTCACAAAACTAATGATTCCCTGACACAGCCAGGATGGCAAAACATGGCTCTACGTCAGATTAGTTTCTGTGATGGTGTTTTGCAGTTACCTGATATGCAGTAGAATGTAGTGGAAACTGGAGCTAAAGAATAAATTTGAAGATAAGTACTTTTTGATTGAAAATTGAATATTAAAGATGATATATATTGGAAAAAATATTTTTAAAAAAATGTAATAAAAAATATGGACTGATGAGGGTAAATGGTTTGGCAGCCTTTGTATGGTTGTAGTTACATACACAGGAGAAATTGGAGATAGAGAAAAAGCCCACCTTCTGATGGTCCTATGAAAATATTTATTTTGTACTGGGACCCTTTATATATGTGTGTGGATTCTGGTTTTGGGACCCTTTTGAGTTAATTTAACCATGTTTTGTGTTTCACTTATAAGTGCAAGTCAGCCACTTATCTTTACTTTTATCTTCCAGGCTCTTTCTTTGGTCGACTGGCTTGCAGGACTGGATTCTGTAGCCTGGATTCTGATGGATATATCCTCCTTTCTTTTTTTCTTCTTCCTACTACTCTGTCAGTAAATAAAAAAAAAAAAAGCAAAACCCTATCTTCCTATCTTATCTGTGGATGCATTTTTGCTAGTGTTCTTGCCTACTTACAGAATCTAAACTTTGTGTAGCTCATCTACCCAACAAAAGGATAATTGAGAAACCCTGTTTAATCCCTCCCCTTTAATTCCTCTGATACTCTTTGCTAGCTTACTCCCTCACACTCCTGTTAAGTAGGACAGGTACAAATACACAAAAAGTAGCACATATGAGTTTATCTTGTTGGGCAGACTGGATGGACCATGCAGGTCTTTTTCTGCCATCATTTACTATGTTACTATGTTATATTTATATATGATTATGGTCCTAATTTTACACCCTATTCACATTTGATTTGTGCATAAACTGGCACTTAAACATTTATCTTGCATAAACGTTTAAGTCCACATTTTACAAACACTGAATATGAACATATCAAATCCAAGTGCATGCAAATAGCAAGAGGGCACAGTCTGGGCATGCTTTGGGTGGGACAGGGGTATGGCAAATTCATTGACAATTATTATCCATTTCAGAAGGGGGCTAAATGTCTATGTCCTTAAAGTTCAATGTTGGGAGTTACATCTGCTACCAAGGACATTTACCATTTGGTAAACAGCTGCTATTGAGCAACACTCCACTGCAGCAACTAGAGGGGTTGCTGCCTTAATACTGGCAAAGGAAACTGGTTACTGTGACAGCATTAGGATAGTAACAGGTTATATTTCTAAAGTTGCAAAGATAACTGGTTATATGCTGGCATATAACCAGTTATGTTGTCATTGTATAATATAAGTGGGTATGTGCCAGCACATAACTGGTTTTGTGCTTGCTTTGAACCCGTCAATATTATATACATTTATTTTTCTAAAATAGATGTTTATACTGTCTGCATCCAGTGCATATATATCCATTTCTCCTGCATTTTAGAAGAAGCTGTACATCAGCAGATTTCATTCTAAAATATTGGTGAAACTTGGGATGCACTGTCCTGAAACTTGACCTGCATGTCTCAATTTTTACTTCTATGACCTGTCTAAAATGGGGCTGCCCATGTCTTACTTCTGTATTTGCAGGTAATAAATGATGGAGCAGCAGTAGTGATTAGCATGGAACTTGGCCCATTGCCTATTAACAGTCACTTTAGTTTAAGTAAAATATGGCTTTAAGGACCCTGGCTCAAATTACAATGCTGCTTCTCATCAGTATTTCCTCTGATGTCCCCCTCAGAAGCTCATCAATCAGGAAAGCCTTCACATTCAATCTCACTTCTGCACAGAGGATACAACACAATATTTTCCTGCAATAACTCTCTAGTTTTGAGGGTTAAATTCAGATGATTTCCTCCTAGTCATTAAGTTATTTCTATATTACTTATCTCAGCTAATTTGCAGTTCATTCAATTGAATTCCTCTTCAGGATTAATTCAGACTGCTAGTATTTGTAGCTCAGCCTTTCTTATTAGTGAGCTACTTGGGAACTGGGTTAGCAGGAATCCCACAGAAGTGCAGGCAAGCCCTTCCCTCTGAGCCTCAGGGCACCCCCCCAGAATGTACCTCAATGCACCCTGGTGGTCTAGTGGCCTCTTCAGGGCAGGAAAGATCCCCACTCTTTCTTACCCACTGCCACTGACCTGCTTGCTGCTACTTCACCAAAATGGCTGCTGAGACTTCAAGCTGTGGCCTTAATGGACACCAGGGTTAGCCTCTGCGACCTCCTCTGGGGCTTCTTGGGTAGTGTCAGCAGCATGATGGGCTTGCACTGCTGCTTCCAGCACTTCAATGCGCCCATTGGAGTGCTCCCACTTGACCTCCCATGTCGACCTCCTCGACTCCCCTAGGCATGCGCACATGCAAGAGGATCCACTTTAAAGGGCCAGTGGTGGGAAGGGCTAAAAATGCTAGTGGATGACATCAGAGCTGGGGCTCTACTTAAAGGATCTTGGGACTTCCAGGAGTTGCCTTTGCAACTGGAGCAGGGGCGTAGCTACGGTTGGGCCTGGGTGGGCCCAGGCCCACCCAATTTTAGCTCTGGCTCGCCCGTCCACCCACTCTTCCTCAAGGCCCGTGCCAGCCCCAGCTCCCATTGCCGGCCACTGCTGCTTTTCCTGATGAGCAGCAGGGCCGGCGCTACAAAAAGAAGAAGCGCTCAGCTGACTGAGCTGAGTGCCAACGCTACGAGAAAAAATGTTTAAAAAAAAATGCGGCACCGCAGGCAGCCTCGAAGCATTGGCTGCTGGCTCTGCAGGCTCCTCCCGTCTCTTACGTCACTGCCCCTGGAGCGAAGCAGGGGCAGTGACGTAAGAGACGGGAGGAGCCTGCAGAGCCAGCAGCCAATGCTTCGAGGCTGTCTGCGGTGCCGCGTTTTTTAAAAAACATTTTTTCTTGTCGTTAGCGACGCGTTGGCGCTCAGCTCAGTCAGCTGAGCGCTTCTTCTTTTTGTAGCTCCGGCCCTGCTGCTCATCAGGAAAAGCAGCAGTGGCTGGCAATGGGAGCTGGGGCTGGTGGGCCTGAAGCGGGAGAGGGAAAACGGATGGCAGGATGGGGAGAAAGAGGGAAAATGGAAGGATGAGGAAAGAAAGAGGGAAACCAAATGGGAGGATGGCAGAGAAAGAGGGAAAACAGATGGAAGGATGGGGTGAGAAAGAGGGAAAACGGAAGGATAGGGAGAGAAAGAGGAAAAACAGACGGAAGGATGGCAGAGAAAGAGGGAAAATGGAAGGATGGGGAGAGAAAGAGGGAAAACAGATGGAAGGATGGGGAGAGAAAGAGGGAAAATGGAAGGATGAGGAGAGAAAGAGGGAAAACGGAAGGATAGGGAGAGAAAGAGGGAAAACAGATGGAAGGATGGCAGAGAAAGAGGGAAAACGAAAGGATAGGGAGAGAAAGAGGGAAACAGACAGAAGGATGGCAGAGAAAGAGGGAAAACAGATGGAAGGATGGGGAGAGAAAGAGGGAAAACAGATGGAAAGATGGGGAGAGAAAGATGGAAAATGGAAGGATGGGGAGAGAGATACTGGATGAAAGGATGGGGAGAGAAAGAGGGGAGATGGATGAAAGGATGCAGAGAAAAAGGGGAGAGACTGGAAGGATGTGGAGAGAGAAGGGACACTGAACAGAAAAGGGTAGAGAGATAGACACTGGTTAGAAGAAGGGAGAGAGACATTAGATGGAAGGATCAGGAGAGAGGGTAGATGGGTAGAAGGATGGGGAGAGAAAGATGGAAGACGCTGGATGGAAGGGTAGGGAGAAAGAGGTGACACGATGGAAGGATGCAGAAAGAAAGAGGGGAAACTATTGGAAGGATGGGGAGAGAGAGGGGAGACACTGGAAGGATGGGGAGAGAAAGAGGAGAACTGCTGCATGGAAAGGGGGAGTAGTGAAAGATTGGAGAATAAGAGGAAGGGGCATGGGGAGAACAAGGGTGAGAAAAAGATGAAAAGCCATAAGTAGATGAAGGAAATTAAAGAATGGATAGTAAGAATGAATTAAATCTGGACACAGAGAGAGGCAGAAAAATATTGAAGAAAGCAAAGAAAAAGGAGAGAAAAATGACAAATGGCCAGGAAACCCTGGCAGAAGAGTTAAGCGAAAACGAAGGAAAGCAGAATCTAGAGACTGGGAGCAACACAATGAGAAAAAGGTAAATGGCCATACAACAAAGGTAAAGAAAATAATTTTATTTTTAATTTAGGATAAAGAAATATGGTGTTAATAAAGTTTCAGAGACCAATACTTCCTTCCTTAGGTCAGGAGAGGATACCGTAACAGCATTATACTGACCTGAGGCAGGAGGTTTTGGCCTCTGAAAGCTCACTGAAAAGGATTAGGATATTAAATAAATTGTCTGAAATCTTATGCACTGAAAAGCAGCACTTTACCCTGTGTGACAAATGCATCTGAGTGTGACTAAATTTTGCTGGGGGGGGGGGGGGGGGGGTAGAGAGAAAATTTTGTGCCCACCCACTTTGGGTTCAGGCCCACCCAAAATTGGCAGTCTGGCTACGCCACTGAGCTGGAGTAATATAAAAAATAATATCACTGAATATATCTCTAATGCATGAGTTCTCTCTGATAATGTTTTATTGCTAGGAGATGTTAATCTTCATTTGGACAAACCTAATGACTCCCATACTAAAAGTTTCTTTAATTTCTTAAACCATTGGCAATTCTCCCTCTTTACTAGTAACCCCTCTCTCTTATTAATGGTCACCAGCTAGACTTTTTAGTGTATAGATTCACTGACCCTATAAATTTTTACATCGCGGAACCATCTTGGTCTCCCACTCCTTGGTCTGACCACAGCAAGCTGACTCTAACACTTTACTGAAAAGAAGCTGTAACTGTCAGCAGGTTGGTAAACAAATTATTCACCTTTGTAATAAGGGGCAAAGTTAACACTACTGAATTCTGATCTCATATACCGTTTGACCAGCTACTGACAGCTTCTTCTTCAGCTTTTTTTCAATATTGGGATAACACAAGTAGGAGGATACTGGACTTAATAGCACCTGAAAGAACAAAATTGAGGCCCACTAAGAAATTATTTCCATGGTTTACAGAAGAAATCCTAGAAGCAAAAAAGAGTTAAAGACGTCAAGAATGCATCTGGGCAAAGCCTAAAACTGCTGAAAATTGGTCTACCTGAAAAAATTATCCAAGGAATTTAAACATAAAATCAAGAAAGCTAAAACTTCTCATTGTGCAAAGCACATAGTTGGTTCCTCTATAAATATTGGGAAGATTTATTCCCTAGTTATTTCAAAGCTAGATACTCAATCTGTATCAGCTTTTTTTTTTTTGTTACATTTGTACCTGGTGCTTTCCCACTCATGACAGGCTCAATGTGGCTTACATGGTGCAATGGAGGGTTAAGTGACTTGCCCAGAGTCACAAGGAGCTGCCTGTGCCTGAGGTGGGAATTGAATTCAGTTCCTCAGGACCAAAGTCCACCACCCTAACCACTAGGCCACTCCTCCACTCAGCTATTAATGAACCTATCCAATCTGCAGACCAACTTGCTAACTATTTTATACAGCGAATTGATAAAATCAGAGCTGAACTAAATTGCCCTAGTTCTGTCTTGGATGATTATCTTAGCCTACCTAATAAATCTACAACATGCCTACCAGCAGATAGGATATAGTCCTCCTTTTCACTACCATCATTAGATTGAGTCAAATTCTTTCTTTCTAAGTATTCATTTTCACATTGTTTATTGGACCCTTGCCCCAGTTATCTACTGAAATCAGCACCAGATTTATTCATTCATTATCTTAGCATAAAAGAGAAATGTAGCATATCTCAAGGTTTATTCCCCAAAGACAATGACAGAATATTTCTTACTCCTATTCCAAAGAACCCCTTATCTAGTAGAAGTGTTCAATTATTGACTGGTGGCTTCTAAAATAAATAAAGTAAATAAATAAGGAGTAATCTAAGCTAATATTTCTTTACAGGAAGAGTAGTGGATAATGTGAAAGAGCCTCCTATGTAGGTGGTGGAGACAAGGACAATATCAGAAGTCAAGAACGCATGGCACAAACACCATGGATCTCAGAGACGGAGGAAGGGTTTTTAGAAACTGAGCTGTTTGGATGAGCAGACTGGATAAGTCATGTGGTCTTTTTCTACTATGTTTTCTTTGTTTCTGAGTACTACACCAAGCCTTTTGTAAAATCCTAACATAGTTTAAAATATATAGACCCAAATGTCAGTTTTCCAATCTAGACACCCTTTACAAAATTTGAATATTCTAAACTTGTGCTTCCATATTTTGGTAGCTGGAAATCCACTTTCATTCAGTCAACTCACATGCATAACTCATTAATTTATACCTGGGGTGGATAATTTTCAAAAGCCATTCCCAGGTAAAATGGGTATTTGAAAATTGTGGGTACAAGTATGTATGTGGTAGAACAATATACTAGAGATCTGCAGTTGTTTGAAATGACAGAATACAGAATGGTAGAAAAACTCTTGAAATTTCATTTTTCCACTGTCATCAATAATGCATGCTATTCTTACATAGCAAGTGGGATCTGATTAGTGCATGGCATTTAAGAATAGTGCACTCTACTAAAGACGAGAACATCTGCACTGAAATGCTTTTTAAATAAAACAAAATAAATTAAGAAATCACAAGCAATATGAAACAAAATGTTAAATTTTTCAATGCATATTCCTATAATGCATGTACTTTTATCCACACTCAGCAGAGGCATTTCTGGGAGAAGAGTTAATGTGTGAATTACAAGTAACATAAGTTTGCATGTTACAAAACTATATGCGGTGTTTGGATGGTAGAACATGCCTACAGAAAGAGTAGATACATTCCCTGTGGATTCTTTTTCATTAGGCTCTTTAAAAGTGAAAGCACACGTTTCTTGTAAAGGAAGTTTAGACAAGTTCCTGGAGGAAAAGTCCACAGACAATTATTAGCCAGGTAGACTTGGGAAAGCCTTCACTTATCCTTTGGTGTGAGCAAAAAGAAATTTTAAATTTTTGCTCAGACCTTTTTTAATAGAAGCTCAAGGTGAGTTACATTCATGTACATGGGGTATTTCCCTATATCTGGAGGGCTTATAATCTAAGTTTCCATATGAAATAATAGAGGGTTAAGTGACTTGCCCAAGAGCAGCACTGGGATTTGAACCAGGCACCTTTGGATGTTAAGCTTGGTGCTCTAACCACTAGGCTACTCCTCCACTGTTTGGTTGGTGGGATCTGCTTTGTATTTTCTGTTTGTCCTGTTATTCATTATTGGAGATGCTGGGCTTGATGGACCCTTTCTCTTTTTTTATTTATTTCCATTTTGCTCACACCTTTTTCAGTAGTAGCTCAAGGTGGGTTACATTCAGGTACACTGGATATTTCTCTGTCCCAGGAGAGCTCACAATCTTGGTTTGTACCTGAGGCAATGGAGGGTTAAATGACTTGCCCAAGCCCACAAGGAGCAGCAGTGGGATTTGAACCAGCCACCTCAGGATTGCAAGACCAGTGCTCTAACCACTAGGCCATTCCTGCAATGTGACATATTTCTTAGTTCTTGTTGCATTTATTTTCAGATTGCAGGTGAAAAGTACTGGCAGACTCTGCAGCAACGTGGACTGCTTGCAAGTTGTCTTCTTAAATCCCAACTAAGCTCTTGAAAACGTACCTCACAGGTAAATCCATATAAATGTGGCCTTTTTCTTTATATACTGTACCCATTTGCAGTCATGCATGAGGTTGCTGTTTGCTAGTTACTTCACAGTTATTCTAGAACTTTTAACAAAGAACAGAGAAAGGAGTTCTTTGTCATAGTTCAACGAGCTGGCCATCTCCTTTGTGAATCATTAATGGCACATACTGCCAGGTATATTTACTTTGGTTGTAAATCTAAAAATGGCATGGGAAGATGTGGTACAATGGTTTTCATATCCAGCTTTTATAAACATACATTTAAGGAACAGAGCTAGGAGATAAATTACAAATTCAGGAGGTGGAGCAGAGTGGGGTGCAAATGCTATGAAATTTCTTTTTTTTAGTTATTGTATGAATGGTTTTGATTTAAATAAGGCTGTAGCTTAGAGTTTAAGATTTGCACAAGGCAATTCACAGCAAGTGAGGAAGTTACATGGAAATACTTTTAAAACAAATAGGAGGAAATATGTTTCACTCAATGAATAGTTAGGCTCTGGAACTCTTTGCCGGAGGATATGGCAATAGCGGTTAGTGTATCTGGGTTTAAAAAAGGTTTGGACAAATTCCTGTAGGAAAAGTCCATAGTCTGCTATTGAGGCAAACATGGGAAGCAACTGCTTGCCCTGGGATTGGTGATATGGAGTTTTGTCACGATTTGGGTTTCTGCCAGGTACTTGTGACCTGGCTTGGCCACTGTTTACAAGACAGGATATTGGGCTAGATGGACCATTGGTCTGACCCAGTATGGCTACTCTTATGTTCTTATTTTCTTAAGTAAGTTTGGAGGCATTATGGATGAAGGCAAGACATCTTTGACAATGGGCTAGACTTACTAAAGTGCACTACCACAGTAACATGCACTAACTCCATTAATGAAGGCTATTATCAAATACATCCTATTAAATGGAACCTGCCATAAATAAATATTCGTTACTACATATTAGCATGCAGTAATTTACGTGAAGGCTGATTTTAGAAAGAACATACAAATTGGAATTAAGACATTCATGCCCTGATGCTCAGAAGCAAATATAGGTACTAGAGGCCATTAGCGCTGGATTAGCGCCTGCATTAGTAAGCGCAAAATGCTCAGAGGCTCTAGCGTGGGAAACGAGTACACCAAAGATTAGCATAAATAGCCTACTAATGTAGCCAAATGGATGTTAATGAGGTCATTTCCTAGTCCCTCCCAATGCTCAGAGAACAGCGCACAAAACAAAGCTGCCCTTACTGCTGAAAAATAATGCCAGCTCAGAGCAGGTGTTAGGGGGTTTGAAGAGAGGATTTTTCATGATTCATTCCTTAAAATCTGCCAGTTTTTTCTTTTATTTGGAGGCAGAAGGACACCTGTGCAACAGTGGCGTACCAAGGGGGGGGGCGGTGGGGGCGGTCCGCCCCGGGTGCATGCCACTGGGGGGGGGTGCCGCGCGCCTGTCGGCTCTTCGTTTTCATGCTCCCTTTGCCCCGAACAGGTTACTTCCTGAGCACCGATCCCTGAGGCACTCCACTACTCACTTTTCCCTCGAAGAGCCGACAGGCGCGCGGCACCCCCCCCAGCGGTGTGCACCCGAGCGAACTCTATTTACCACCACCCTCTGTCGTCTGTCCGTCAACCAGTTCCTAATCCAGTTCACCACTTCGGGACCTATCTTCAGCCCATCTAGTTTATTTAAGAGCCTCCTGTGGGGAACCGTGTCAAAAGCTTTGCTAAAATCTAAGTAGATTACGTCTATAGCACGTCGATGATTCAATTCTCCAGTTACCCAATCTAAGAATTCAATGAGATTCGTTTGGCACGATTTCCCTCTGGTAAAACCATGTTGTCTCGGATCTTGCAACTTATTGGCTTCCAGGAAATTCACTATTCTTTCCTTCAGCATCGCTTCCATTACTTTTCCAACCTAGACATGCCCCGGAGCATGTGATCTCAGTATACATAGATGCACATTTTCCTTCTGAAATAGAGACTACATGTGTATATTTTTTATTTTTGCTTCATCATAGTCCACCCTATCCACATCAAGGTCAATCCCTCTTGCCATATGCATGTATTTACGATTTACACAGGATAATCCCTGCTTTCTAAAATTGGGTTTTCTACTTTTATTCGATATGGACATGAATAGGAATTTGAAAATAATCACCTTAGTAAATTTAGTCCTTAGGTTACTGACCTTACAGTGTAAATAAGTCAACAAGTCACAAGTCTTCCATAATAGAAAGTTTGGTTTCCATAAAAGGTATCAGTAATATCGGAAGTGGCTTCCATAAAGCTTGAACTATCTATATGACATCACTGAAACAACTGGATACAAATGATATCTTTAGCAGTGAATCATGTCGCTTTTATCAATTTGTATTGTGCATATGGATCCCAGGTTTCAGTGCATATTGTTTACAAACTCCATTAGAAGTGATGGGAATTGGAATTTCACAGTCATAAATACAAAACAAATAGAGAGGGTAATAGAGCATACAAAGAAAGTATACAAACAAAAATAAAGCAACACTGGGCCTTCAAGACTGGGAAAGCAATAATTCTTTATTGACAGGTGACCCGACACAGGCCGTGTTTCGGCGTTAAACAATGCCTGCCTCAGAGGTCAAAGCTTGGTTCTTTAGTATATAACTTGTATAGGTCCCGTGCCTCCAAATGAGTGCCGCAATGCGAAGATCAGGCTCCTGTGAAAGCCTTCTCGTTCTCAAAAATAGCTGGAGGTGGTGGAGATGAAAACGGTAACAGAATACAAAAATGCTTGGATTAAACAAAAAAGAGTCCTATATGGAAAGAGAATGAAAACAAAACAAAACACGATCTGTGCCCTTATTATGGCTAGACACATCTAGATGGACTGGAGTGTGCTTCGACAGCAACTCCAGTAGCTGTGGAGAATGTTCAGTGCCAAGCATACATCTACAGTCTGTGCCCTGAAAATGGCAAGGACAGATCAAGATCAAGAATATATATATGTTATATTGCAACACATGCCATGAATTTATTTTATTGGACAAACTGGATGAACCTTGCAGATCTTTATCTACCATCATCTACTATGTTACTATCAGGCTCATTTTCGAAAGAAATGGACGTCTAAAAAGTGACATAAATTGACATTTGGACGCCCATCTCACAGAGACATCCAAATCGGTATAATCAAAACGGCATTTTGGACGTCTTTTTCAGAAGTCTGTCTCATAGACGTCCAAATCTCAAGGGGGGCTATCGGAGGCGTGTTTAAGGCAGGACTTGGGCGTTCCTAAGACTTGGACGTCTTTGAGCCATAATGGAACAAGGCAAAGATGTTCAAGACTAAAACTTGGACGTTTTCAGCTAGACCTGTTTTTATTACGAATAAGGTACACAAAGGTGCCCGAAATGACCAGATGACCACTGGCGGGAATCGCGGATGACCTCCCCTTACTCCCCAGTGGTCACTAACCCCCTCCCAACCCCAAAAATTGTGATGAAGAACATTACTTGCCAGCCTCTATGCCAGTCTCAGATGTCATACTCAGGTCCATTACAGCGCATGTAGGTCCCTGGAGTAGTTTAGTAGTAGGTGCAGTGCACTTCAGACAGATGGACCCAGGCCCATACTCTCCCTACCTGTTACACTTGTGGAGAAAACAGCGAGCCCTCCAAAACCCACCAGAAACCCTCTATACCCACATATAGGTGCCCCCCTTTACCTGTAAGGGCTATGGTAGTGGTGTACAGTTGGGGGTAGTGGTTTTTTTTTTGGGGGGGGGGGTTCAGCACACAAGTTAGGGGGCTGTGTACCTGGGAGCATTTTATGAAGTCCACTAAAGTGCCCCCTAGGGTGACCGATTGCAGTCCTGGCTTGTCAGGGGGACCAGTCTACTATAAATGGTGGCTCCTCCCACATCCAAATGGCTTGAATTTGGACATTTTAGACTTGGACGTTTTTGTTTTCAAAAATGTCCAAAAATCAAAGATGTCCAAATCTCAAAATGTCCAAATCCAAAGATGTCCATGGTATTTTTGAACGCAAAAGATGGACGGCCATCTTTTTCAAAAATAACCTTCTCCTCGCCTCGGAATTTGGACATCTTTGTAAAACATCCAAATTCACACTTAGACGTTTCTTTTGAAAATGCCCCCTCTATGTTTCTATTCTGAGGAAAAGTAAGCTTTCCTTCACAAAATGTATAGTAGAAAGTCACACATGGGCCATTTGAGTGGTAGTGGAGGGTCTCTGGTTTAATTCTTACAATGGGTCTTCTGCACCCTGAGTCAGCCGAGGAAATTGGGGATCCTGCGGTCTCAGCATTTACAGTTCTGAGGCGCGGCTATAATCAGACTAGTTCCCCTCCGAAGGGACACCACCTTGTCGTGGTGGAGGGGCTTCAGTGTTTCAATGACTCAGAGGGCTATGCTGTAGGGTTACCCATATCAGACAGGCCTCTGAGGAGAAACCAGACAAAGAGTGTCCCAAACTGGAGGATCCAAGATGGCATTGAGGGAGGACGTACGTTAGTTGAGTTCCTGTTTTACGCCAGAATACCTGAAGAAGTAGGCGCGCTCCCCAGAGAATGGGGAAGAGAAAAGGTAAAGCCGTGATGTTGTCCTCCTCGAACACGGCTGGGGTTCCCACCACTTCTCAGCCTGCTTTGGAGAGATTTGGGCTCATAACGTCGGGGATATCGGTTCCTGCTTTGAGGAACAGCAAGGCTTTATTGCTGAATCTCAGTGGAGAGGGAGTGACTTTGAGTCCCCCTGTTGGCACGACCCCTCCAAGACCCGGAAACAGTAACACTTCGCTATGGAGGTCGACAGTGGAAACGCCCGAAGTGGGTCAGGATTTTCATGCGACCCGAGGAGGTCCTGGCGCAACATCGACTCCGGATAATAAACCAACTGGGGGATTGGAGAGTGAGTTCTCCCCCCCCCCCCCCCCCCCCCCGGAGATATCTGGAGCGGTTTCTGTGGAGAAATTGGACCTGGTGAAGCCAAAAAATGTCACAATGAACGCATTCTGAGAAGCGCTGCAGAGTGTGAATAACTTTCTTCTTCAGATGTTTAAAACTTTTCAGGAATAAACATGTGAATTAAATAATTTATATCTAACAAAGTGGAACTCCAAGATATAAAATAGAGTTTTTCTTTTATTGAACTGTTGAAGAAATATTTCTCTGATAATTTGCAAATATTTTCTGATAGCCACCCTCCGGTGTCTAAAGCGATTTATATTTCCCCTAAATAGTCTTCTTTATCAGAGAAAAGAGATGTGAACTTAACTGATATTTTGGAAAAGCTATATTACTAGTGACTTTCGCCTTTGATTTAGATAGGAATAATGTTTTGAAATTGTATT
This sequence comes from Microcaecilia unicolor, assembly GCF_901765095.1. Taxonomy (NCBI): domain Eukaryota; kingdom Metazoa; phylum Chordata; class Amphibia; order Gymnophiona; family Siphonopidae; genus Microcaecilia; species Microcaecilia unicolor. Next base: position 236,272,516 of record NC_044032.1, on the reverse strand, counting down.
TCCGACACATGGTTGATAGTTTTTTGGGTTCAAAGATAAATATATTTCCTGACTTATCAGGGGAATCACAGACTAGGAGGTGTGAACTCTTGGCTTTTAAGCCAAAGATCATTGCCCTAAGTGGGACCTTCCTAGTGCGATTCCCTTGTAACTGTTCTATTTCTTTGAATTTTAATAATTACTTATTTGTTGAACCTAAGAAATTACAAGAGTTTGTGGAGTTGAAAGAACAGATGAAGAACCCTCTGCAGCAACTTCCTTTAGTTACCACTATACCGGCTGCAATTACCAATTAACCTTCCCCCTGCAGAAAAAGTGAATTGTAAGATTAACCATTTTGAGTTTTTCTTATTTTCTTTGAGATTGTTTTCCTGATCTTGGATCTCCCAGTTGTGGACGATTATATAACATATATAGGTGGGAGAAAATGTTTTCTTTTTTTAATATCAATTTCTGTTTTCCCTTACATTAATGTGATAAATGTGAATGTAATTAAGTAAAATGATAAATAAATAAATAATCAGACTAGTTACAGAGGAAGAGAGAGTCAGTTAAAATAATTCCATGTAGTTGTGAATGAAGGGTTATGATTATGATGGAGCTGGAAGAAGAAGGAGAAAGCATGAACTAGTGAGAAAAAAAATCGCATTCTGTCCCATGAATTACTTTTCAAAAAATGGAACCCATCCAAATCAAACTTAGCATTATAAGAAAATCTTGGCAAATCTACCTATGCATCCAGCTTTCCTTCATAAACACGCAACTGTGGAATGTGCTACCAAAAGCCTTGCAAGCGACGTACGACCACCTAAACTTCCAGAAAATACTAAAAACCACCGTGTTTAAAAAGGCATACCCTCCCAATCCAACTTAAATGCCTGACCTCGGCTACACAAGAAAACTAAAGCATGTACTGAACGTAACACTAGTCTTCTGCTCTATGATTCTTATTGTGGCTCCGCCATATGAACTTATCTTACCACTACATCACATTGTATTTGTTCACACCGGAATCAGTAAATGCCTTTCTGGTACTATGTAAGCCACATTGATCCTGAAAATAGGTGGGAAAATGTGGGATACAAATGTAACAAACAAACAAATAAATAATGTGAAATCATATAAACATACCAACTGGAAAAACAAGGATCAGTGGGTTTTGCTGACTTGCTAAGGGCTCAATTCACTCAAATTCAGGACTTTGAAAAATTTACAGCCAAAAAGTTATTTGCTGACTTTGGTGCTGGAAAATTCATGCAGATCTCCTTTCCTATGAGTTTATAAGCCAATTCCCACTTCAAACTGCAGAATCTATTATAATATGCGTGGCCCTTCTGACCCTTCCCGGAATGCTGAGGCACTCTCATGGCATCACCAACATTTGGAATTTTAGCTGAAGTCTTTCAAGCTGAACCTAGAGAAGAAACTATAAACACTAAACCACACTTCAATTAACACAGCGCCTTACTGATATATGTTCAAAAACACTTAAGATGTTCAATTGCATAGGAATCAGTGTAGAACCAAAGATATATAACTAAAAAAAATCTATTGTGTATAAAATATTTATTCTGAGATTGCTTATAGTTCAAGTTAATTTTCAAAGAGAACCCCTTCCCCCCTTTAGACTTCCTTTTGCCAATCAAGTACTGATGCACAGTGGGTAATTGGTATCCACATGTGTTTGCAGCTGTGTAGAAGTAGGTACATATATTCATGCAGGATTTTCAAAATAAAAGCTCTGTAGATCCTTTCCCTTCCCTAATCTAACCCCAACTGTTTACCATCATAGTACTTTTACCCCCCCCCCCAGCTGTTTAGCCATATAAAAAAGTTTAATAATTGCCCCACCTGCTCATAAGGAAATAACAAAATGTTATAAAAGACTTTTGGAAGATGTCCCATGGCTGTCGAAGTAAGAGAAAAGCTACAAGGAATCTCGAGCACTGTACACACGTCAGCAATAGAAATTGGCAGCGTACTGTAGCTTTGCACAGCTGAAGTGGAATTTAAGAAAGATGAATGACTATGTTCAATTACTGCTGGCTAAAATTGTAGAGTTCTTGTTACTCAGCAGATAGATACAGGAATGCACTTAAAAGGGCCAGGATGGCTACCTGGAAGGACACAACATTACACAACATTCATACCATCTTTCGTCAGGGACCCAACTTTATTGGGGCAGTGAAACAAAACACGAATGATGTTTTTCAGTTTTAGACATACATATTCCAGCTTTGTAAAATCAAGATTAAACGTTTATGTAATATAAATATCTAAATGCCCCTTTATACATATCTAAAACCTGAATAGTGCTTCTAAACTAAGCACCTTAAGTACTGGCACTTATACATTCAAAACCCCAAATGATGCCACTCTTTTTTTAAAGTATGTTCCTTTTTAACATGGCTGTTCCCACTGTACATGCTGTAAACTACAAAAGGGTTTACATTCACTGAGCATTTTATAGAACACCTGGGAAACTGTGCACCAAACCACAATGTTTTTCCTTGTACTAATTATTCCATGGGTAAACTCAAGGCTAAGACCATACTCATCCAATCAAATCTCCCTTGCAGCACAGCCCGACAGAGTCCCATGTTGTGCAGTCTTCACCTGGGGAATCTTGTGAAGCCTCTGGTGAAGTGGGCCACTGTGGCAGAAGGAAGCAAGCTGCCACAGTTTCCAGGCCTCAATTTTACTCTGAGTTCAGTGGAGTACATACCTCTTCCTCTCCCATTGTCATTGGAGATTGTTAGTGAGTCGTTGAAAATTGCTCATTTAACACAATAACAGGTGTGGAAAAACCTATAAGGTTGGTGGAAGTTCTGACTTAGACACCAGTGTCGCTGGTTGGTTCATATGCTTTGGCTGAAAGATCTGAGCATTCAACTGAGGTCTGGTTGGTGGAGAAGTTGCTGGGATGCTCAACTATTTCAAGACTCCCTTCCGGTAAGACTTGGTCACTAAGCCAGTATCTTTTAGAACTAGGCTTGATTTCTTGCAGACTATGGGAGTAAAACACAAGGTTATTGGTTTTAAATATATTTATTGATTTCAAATATTTATAACAGTCATATTTGAAACAAGAAAAGGTACCTTCATCAATAACATCTTAATAACAATAATAAAGAAACATGTACTTGACTGGGTACACTCAAGTCCACAGTTGTAGATCCAAGATTAACAATTTGGAGAATTAAATTAGGTAAATTCAAAGGAAAATTAAACCGGTCTAATATCTGTGTCTAATCCATTCAGAGCTAACCTCTAAGGAGTTCTGGCTGTAATAAATTCAGAAAGTTGAACTGATTCAAAAAACACATATTTAACCGCATGATGGTATACTATACACTTACAAGGATATCGTAAGAAAAAGGTTGCCCCCAACTTGAGCACCCCTGGTTTTAACAAAAGAAATTGCCTTCATTTTTTTTGGGTGTCTTTGGATACATCTGGGAATATGCAGATTTTGAATCCCAGGAATTCTCTTTCTCTTCTTTGGAAAATTTTTTTCATAATTAACATTTTATCCATAGACAATGCCAAGGTTATTAATAGAGTTGCTGGTGTTGTCAAATCTGCAGTCGGAGTCTCTAAAATTGCTGAGACATCCAATGGTTGTTCCATTTGTTGTTGATCCAAATCATTGACTGCCTTTCTAGGCAAGTAGTAAATTTGAGTCAAAGGTGGTAAGATATCGTCAGTAAATCCTAAGATTTCCTTCAAATATCTATTAAACATTTCTCTAGGTGAAACAGTAATCACCCTTAGAAAATTTTAAAGTCTCAAATTATTTGATTTTTGAACATTCTCCAAATTAAACACAAGGTTATTAACCTAGACACTGCATGGGATACAGTTTCTTCTAGTTCTAGGCAGATTGACTCACAGTTTACATCAGCTCAAGCTGCTTTGAGAGAGCAACAGGTTTTTGGGAAAGAAGTGGATGGTGTGACGAAAAGAGTTGGGAACTGTGGAACAGAATTTGGCCAGGATGCAGGAGACCAATGGATTTCTTGTTAAAGGTCATCTCCATCAATGAAATAAGGCATACAGTGATTTATAAACTGTACATTACACTGATAAATTTTCTTAAATTAAGGAACCTATCTCCACAAGATATGTTAAGGAAGTATATCTTGGAGGTCTTTAAGAAAGCTGTGCTAATGTATATTATCTCTCCCTCCCCACCTCTAAAAAGAAGATCGATGAATAGTGACCACCAGGTAAAATCTTAGGGGCCTCTGATGCTGCTGCTTCTCTAGTGGGACCCTGTGTCAGGGGCGTGGCCATGGGTGGGCCTGGATGGGCCCAGGCCCAGCCACTTTTGCTCCAGGCCCGCCCAGCCTCTTCTGCCCGCTCTCCCTGTCCGCGTGGTCTGCTCACTTTTACTGCCCTGAAGCGCCGTTCTCCCTCCAGCACCGGCGATTCCCATAGCCAGCCTTCTGCCAGCGTGCATCGTCGGGGCCTCTTCTCAGGCACGTCCCGCCTACTCTGCAACTTCCTGCGTCCCACCTTTGCAGAAAACAGGAAGTTGCAGAGTAGGCGGGACGCGCCTGAGAAGAGGCTCCGACGACGCGCGCTGGCAGAAGGCTGGCTATGGGAATCACCGGTGCTGGAGGGAGAACAGCGCTTCAGGTCAGTAAAAATGACTAGAACTGACCATGTGCAGGGGGCTGTCGCGGGGGGGGGGGGGGGTAGCGGATGGAGAGGAAATGCAGCGGCGGATGGAGATGAAATGTGATGACGGCGGTGGGCGGGGGGGGGGGGGGGGGGGTTGGTAGCGGGTGGAGAGGAAATGCGAGGCCTGTGCCCACCCATTCCACCTCCAGGCCCATCTAAAAATTAAACTCTGGCTACACTACTGCCCTGTGTTCATCTTTAGTGAGCACAAAAGATTGTAGAATGCCTTCTCATGCAGTCTTATTTTTTCCCCTAATGTATTAGCTAATTTTTGCCTTAAATGGTTCTGGATCTACTTTAACAGTGGACCATAAAAGTATTGTCTAGTTTATTTCTTGTCCTTTCTTTTACAGGTTACCTGTATTAAGAGGAAGTTATCAATGTGGGTTACTATAAGACAGGTTATTTCACTGGTATCCCAGGTTCGATTTCATTGCATAAAATAGAATGAGTTGTGGTAAAATAGCCCATCTTAACAGTAGCCCATGTTGATAACTTCCCCCTTTAGTATTAAATGGATGTATGGTATTCTACAAAGAATGTTGTTCCTTGTTTTTTAACCTCTGAAATTGTTTGGAAAATAAAAATTTTAAAAAATATACAGATGGTCAAAAATAGATGTAAGTAAACGTGGAGGAGCATAATCGAACGGAAACGCCTATCTCCATGGGCGTTTATCTCCGAGAACGGGTCCGTGAAGGGGCGGGCCGAACCGAATTTTTGGAAAAAATGGACGTTTTTGAGCTGGGCGTTTGTTTTTTTTTAGCGATAATGGAAACTAAAAATGCCCAGCTCAAAAACGTCCTAATCCAAGCTATTTGGTCGTGGGAGGGGCCAGGATTGGTAGTACACTGCCCCCCCTGATATGCCAGGACACCAATTGGGCACCCTAGGTCAGTGCGGTGGACTTCAGAAAAAGCTCCCACATGCATAGCTCCCTTACCATGGGTGCTGAGCTCCCAACCCCCCTCCCCCAAAACCCACTACCCACAAATGTGCAACACTACCATAGCTCTTAGGGGTGAAGGGGGCACCTACATGTGGGTACAGTGGGTTTTGGAGGCCTCCCATTTACCAGCACAAGTGTTACAGGTGTGGGGGGGGGGGGGGGGGGGATGGGCCTGGGGCCACCTGGCTGAAGTGCACTGCGGTACCCACTAAAAGTGCTCCAGGGACCTGCATACACGCAGGCCTCTAGGACTGGTTGCTGCTATATAACATTGGCACACCAGTTGACACTTGAAGACTAATCTCTCCGAAAACATCCTTTATTGGAATAACCGCCTTTACTCACAGTTAACTGCAGATCAGAGGTTGTGCCCCACTGGCAACGAGTCTCCCTGGTACTGAGATGAGTACTAGGTCAGAGCTGGCAGAATGCTGTACAATGCCCTCTTTCAGCCACATTCAAGGGAAGAACTAAGTTGTCTAACGTGGCTAACACAGGAAAGGGAACTAAAACTGGCTTACAAAAATGGCCACTACCGCATGGACTACAACAGGAAACACAACAGGGCACACTCTGACCCAATAGGCAGGGGGATAAGCAGCATGGGAGAAGAGCCTACCAACTACCAACATTGTGAGACTGTAACATAAGGTAATGATATCACGGAGCCCAATACCCTGCACCCAACACAATGCAATGCTGATGTGACCCTGTACTGCACCCAAGACCCACATCTGACCCAGGGAAAGGCTGTGACAGGATCGAACACATTCTGTTGTCATAGATGTGGGTACGGCATTTGAGGCTGGCATAGAGGCTGGAAAAAAGTTTGTAAAGTGTTTTTTTTTTTGGTGGGAGGGGGTTAATGACCACTGGGGGAGTCCGGGGAGGTCATCCCCGATTCCCTCCAGTGGTCATCTGGGCAGTTGGAGCACTTTTTTGGGACTTGTTCGTGAAAAAAAAAGGGTCCAAAAAAGTGACCCAAAATCGCGGTAAAAACGCCTTTTTTTTCGATTATCAGCTAAAGACGCCCATCTCTCCTCGGCTGATAACCACACCCCAGTTCCGCCTCCACCACGCCTCCAACACGCCCCGTCAACTTTATTCGTTTTCGCGACGGAGTGCAGTTGGAAACGTCCAAAATCGGCTTTCGATTATACCGATTTGGGCGCATTTGCGAGACAAACATCTATCTCCCAATTTAGGTCGCACTATAGGCATTTTTCTCTTTAGAAAATAAGCTGGATAGCCTGGTAAACTGGGCAGTAAAACCAGTGTCCCAAGACATAGAAATATAGAAAAATGTAGGCAGATAAAGACCATATGGCCTATCTAGTCTACCCATCCATGCTATCTACTTTCGCTATCACTCCCTTAGAGATCCTATGTACTTGTTCCAAGCTCTCTTGAATTCAGATACTGTTTTCATCTCCACCACTTCCACCGGGAGGCTGTTCCATAAATTCACCACCCATTCCATGAAGAAGTATTTCCTCCAGTTACTTCTGAGTCTGTCCCCTTTCACTTTCATTATATGCCCCTTCATTCCAGAGCTTCCTTTCAATTGAAAGAGACTCACCTCTGTGCATTTATGCCTCATAAGTATTTAAATGTTTCTATCATATCTCCCCTCTCCCACCTTTCTTCCAAAGTATGCCTATTGAGATCTTTAAGTCTGTTATGATGAGGATCACTGACCATTTTAGTAGCTGCCTTCTGGACTGACTCCATCCTGTTTATATCGTTTTGAAGTTGCAGTCTCCAGAACTGTACACAATATTCTAAATGAGGTCTCACCAGAATCTTATACAGAGGCATCATCACCTCCTTTTTGCTACTGGCCATTCCTCTCCCTATACACCCAAGCATCCTTCTAGCTTTCGCTGTAGCCTTTTCTACCTGTCTCGCCACCTTAAGATCATCACATACGATCACACCCAAGTCTCGCTCCTCTTTTGTGCACAAGAGTTCTTCACACCCTAAACTGTACCGTTCATTCGGGTTTATGCAGCCCAAATGCATGACCATGCATTTTTAGTATTAAATCTAAGCTGCCAATTTCCAGGTCATTCCTCTGGCTTCACTAAGTCCTTCCTTATGTTATCCACACTATTGTAGATTTTGGTATCATCCGCAAAGAGACAAACCTTACCAGACAGCTTTTCAGCAATATTGCTTACAAAAATGTTAAAAAGAGCCGGCCCGAGAACCGAACCTTGTGGCACAGCACTGGTAATATCCTTTTCCTCAGAATGAGCTCCATTCTGACGCGGCTGAGGGGTGATATGATAGAAGTCTACAAGATAATGAGCGGAGTAGAGCGGACAGATGTGAAGCATTTGTTTACACCTTCAAACAACAACAAAACCAGGGGACACAAGATGAAGCTAGAATATGGTAGATTTAAAACAAATAGGAGAAAGTTTTTCTTTACTCAGCGTGTAGTTGGACTCTGGAACTCGTTGCCGGAGAATGTAGTGACAGCAGCTGGCCTTACGGAATATAAAGGAGGTTTGGACAGATTCCTGAGGGAAAAGTCCATTAAACATTATTAATTTTTTGGGGGGGGGAGGGGGGTTGCCAGGTTCTTGAAGCCTGGATTGGCCACTGTTGGAGACAGGATGCTGGGCTTGATGGACCCTTGGTCTTTTCCCAGTATGGCGGTGCTTATGTACTTATGTACCTATACCCTCTGTCTCTTTTCACTCAACCAATTCCTAATCCAATCAGTCATTTTAGGGTCCATACTGAGGGCACTCCGTTTATTTATTAGTTGTGTATGTGGAACTGTGTCAAAGGCTTTGCTAAAATCTAAATAAACCACATCTAGTGTTCTCCATCGATCCAACTCTCTGGTCACCCAGTCAAAGAAATTAATCAGATTTGTCTGTCAAGATCAGCCTCTAGTGAAAACATGTTGTCTTGGGTCTTTTAAACTAATGGATTCCAAAAACTTTACTATTCTTTGTTATAAAAGCATTTCCATTAATTTACTTACCTGCCTGTAGTTCTCAACCTCTTCTTTACTTCTGCTTTCGTGGAGAGTGACCACATCTGCTTTTCTCCAGTCCTCTGGGATCACTCCCGACTCTAGAGAAGCATTGAAAAGGTCAGGCAGCGGAGCCACCAGAACTTTCCTAAGTTCCTTCAGTACCCTTGGTTGTATGCTATCCGGCCCCATCGCTTTGTCCACCTTTAGTTTAGCCAGCTCCTCACGAACATAGACCTCAGAAAATCGTTCATGGGCTACCACTCCTCCATTCCTTTTTGTGTTTGTCTTCTGTGGTCCTATGGACAAAAGTATAGCAAACAGATGAAGATACAGTACTTTATGGAGTCAAAACTGTGGTCATAATATTTTAAGAAGTACCTTCAACCAGCTGAACTTCATATCACATCTCAGATCACATCTCAGATTACAAATGCAAAATTAAAGAGTTCTCAACTTTAATTTTTCTGCCCTATAGCTGTGCTGATCACACAGTGGATAACTGGATTAAGTTAATCTGATGCCACTATAGTTATATCGCATTGCAGATAAACACAGCAACTCATAAAGAACTCTAACATGGATTCTAGCCTGCATATGGTTATTATTTTTCAAGAACCAGAACATGTGATGCACATTTTTTCTATTTTATTAAAAGGAACATTTTGATAAAATATCTTCCATTAAACAGCATTGATTTGGTAAAATGTTTGTATGTTTCATGAACTTATGTTTCTAATCATTTGGATGAATGAAAATCATATTAACTAAATATGTTGTGACAGAATAATGGTCTCATGCTTCAAGAATGAACATCTGAAATTCATCTTGGCATTTGTTCAGTTTCAAAGCATTGCTTTTTAAACTACATCAGCAGACCATATCCTACTACAACTTCCATTTTACTGGTGTGATCCCTTAATGATTTTATAGCTGTGAGGGTCATAAAGCATTTATTTACACAAAGTTAAGATGAAAGTTTACTTTAAATGACATTTAATAATTAAGACGGGCATTTCCAATTTGACGTCCAACTTTTGACATTTTGCTAAAAATGTCCAAAACTCAAGTGGGGAATATAACCATTTTCAAAACAGAAAAATGTCTTTTTTTTAAAAAAATGGCTATTTGCTAAATGTTTTTGTGCTCTGTGCCTTTATCTTTTTAGTCCATTTTCTCACCCATTACTTCCCTCACCCGTAACTGTCTTGTCTGTCTGTATTATTTAGATTGTAAGCTCTTTTGAGCAGGGACTGTCTCTTTGTATCAGGTGTTCAGCGCTGCTTGCGTCTGGTAGCGCTATACAAATGCTAATAATAATAAATAATAATAATTTTTGGAAAAAATGTCCAAGTAAAAAGCACACAAAATCAAACCATTGGGATGTATGAGGAGTCAGTATTCTTAGTAGACTGGCTCACAGACATCCCAGGAGAGCAATGGGCACCCTACGGGGCACTGCACTAGACTTCATATAAATGCTCCCAGGTACATATCTCAGCATTGCTCCTTTATCTTGTCTGCTGAGCCCCCCCAAATCCACTATCCCTAACTGTACACCACTGCAATAGCCCTTATTGGTGAAGGGGGCATCTATATGTAGGTATAGTAGGCTTCTGGTGAGTTTTGGAGGGCTCACAGTTTCCACCACAAGTGTCACAGGTAGGAGGAGGTATGGGCATGAGTCCACCTGTCTGAAGACTACTCCAAGGACCTGCATGCTGCTCTAATGGACCTGAGTGTAACATCTGACACTGGCATAGAGGCTGGTAAGTAAAGTTTTTTTTTTATTTATCAATTTTGATATAACAGACTCAACAAGAGTATCAGAAATACAAGAAATAATAACACTCCAATATCATTATATAATCAAATCAAATCATTTCTTCGGTCTATCGACCAATAAACATTTAAGGTAAAGTGATCCAAGATTAGGAAAAAGAAAGTAAAAATGAAATTTTTACAAGTAATTAAATATCACACTATTGTTACTGCTATCAAAAAGTGTCTCGCCTCTTAGCCTATCTAGCAGTGTCGTCTGGTACTTCAATTGTCACATTAACATCCTCTTTAGAAACCAAAAAATCTATCAACTGTTTTGGATCAAAAAACTGAAACATTTTTGTTTGATACACAATTCTACATATACAGGGAAATTTTAGAATATAGTCAGCTCCTATGGCAAGAGTTCTCTGGCGTAGTGCCAAAAAAGCACCTCGCCTTTTCTGAGTTTCTCTTGCCAGGTCTGGGTATATTCTTACTTTTGATCCAAAAAAAGTTGTTTGTAAATGCCTAAATGAGAGTCTCAAAACTGCGTCCTGGTCCATTTCTAGTGCAAAAACAACCAGTAATGTTGATCTTTGAGTTACTACCTCCAACAAGGATTCTAGAAATGATGTCAAGTTCATACCATCCACTCCATTGTGTTGAAGAGAAGAATTCTCCACACGATTTTTATTTAGCAAATATTGGGCCCGCACAATAGGGGGTAATGATTCACTAGACATACCCAATATCTCAGTCAATTATCTTTTTACCATATCATTGGAGGAGATCAGAGGAGATCTAGGAAAGTTAGTAAATCTTAAATTCAGTCTTCTTGATTTATTCTCTAAGTATTCCAAATGCCGTGTCATATAACTCCTGTCTTTAATCATAGAATGACTAAAGACCTCCAAGGATTGTACTTTTTCTCCAATTTTCTCCACTTGAGAAACATTATTAGTGATTGTTTGAGCCTGCTGGAGGGTCACGCTTGATAAAATCTTTATATCTGACGAGTTTTTCAAAATTTGCTGTTGTAAAGAGGCAAGCATAGTGGCATTTAAGTCCCAGAGTGCTTCCAATGTCACCACGGGAGGTTTTTGAATTATACCCGCTTCTAAAGCCAAAGGGGGGGCATTAACAATCTTGCTCAGGGTACTCACAGCACCTTCTTCCACCGCGGTTGTTCCTGAGCCCTCCAATGGCGCTAGCAAGTTCCCTCGCTGAATTTGCCCTTCCCCCTCCGGAGAGAGCAAAGCAGATCTCGCCTCGCCTTCCAAACCACTTGGCTGTGGGGGCGCCGCGCGCTCGACGGGGCTGAACGAAACTCCGTCATCACTGCTGGCCAGCCCACTAGCGCCGCCCTTGACAGCAGGGGAAGAGACGCGATTTGAACCCAGAAGCAGCCCAAATTGCTCCAGAGTCGGCTGGGTCAAAAGGTGGGTCCCACTCGAGGTAGAGGGAGTCTCTCGGGTTTTCCCTCTCTGCTTTTCCATAATGGGAAATCAGTTCCTTCTCTCCTGCCGTATACCGGGCAAACGAGCGTGTCTGGTGCAGTTAACGTCTCAAGCGGCCATCTTGGATCGTAAGTAAAGTTTGTAATCACATTTTTTGAGGATGGGAAGGGGTTAGTGACCACTGGGGGAGTAAGGGGAGATCATCCCTGATTCCCTCCAGTGGTCATTTAGGGCACTTTTTTTATGGCTTATTCATTAATAAAAGAGATCTAGACCAAAACATCTAACTTATAGCCCTGAATGTTTTTGTTTTGTTCCATTATGAGAAAAAATGTTCGAATGCAGATTTATGCCACTTTTTGGACGTTTTTCTATTTTGAAAATGATGTATCATAACAAATCTTTGTTCAATCTCTTTACTCAATTTTCAAATTTACAACCAATTAGCAGTTGTTTCAAACACATTACCCTAGCAAGGTAAAAACAACAAATACTCTTGTCTCCCTACGCCCCCCCCTCGGATACTCTGTTCTGTCAATAAATCTCTCTTATCCGTCCCCTTCTCCTCTACTGCTAATTCTAGACTCCGTTCCTTTTATCTTGCTGCACCTCACGCCTGGAATAGACTTCCTGAGCCTGTACGTCTAGCCCTGTCTTTGGCCGTTTTCAAGTCCAAACTTAAAGCCCTCCTCTTTACCACTGCTTTTGACTCCTAACCACCATTCACTTGCCCTGTCCTTTATCCTTACCTCTTTATTCCCTTACCCTTAATTGTTCTGTCTGTTTACCTGTCTTATCTAGATTGTAAGCTCTTTGAGCAGGGACTGTCTTTTTGTGTATGGTGTACAGCGCTGCGTAGGCCTTGTAGCACTATAGAAATGATAAATAGTAGTAGTAGTAGTAGTAGTAGTAAAGCATTCAAAATCCCAAATAATATAACATTATGGTAATGTAAAGCAGTTCACAATTTAAAAGGGCGCTAAGCTCAAAGTGTAAAGTAACAATGCTCATGAACAGACAGAGGAAGGCACTGCTTAATTCTCAATAGCGTATCTACTCTAACTTTACAACATTTGCAGAAGGTGTAACAGGGATGTTGTGCAATAAAACTTGACACAAACTTAGGGGCCCTTTTACAAAGCTGTACTAAACAGCCGCACAGGATTTTACTGTACAGTAGATATTAGTATGCATGGCAAAAAAAACCCAAAACAAAACAAAGAGAAAAACATGCTAACTGCTTAACATGGCAGGGGCAGTTAATAGGCATAATGTCCACTCACAAAAGTACAAAAGAAGTTTTATAAATATAGCTTGGCCAGACTAATCACAAAAAGCAGAACTGTATAGGAAGGAGAAAGCCTCAAAGAGCTTCCAGGGAGTATCACCCTTTATAAGCTGCAGCCTTTACTTTTATGGCTGGAACATTTCATCATTGGCTAAAAAAAAACCTTCCTACTACAAGTTCATGCACAAATGTCTTTTCAATAATGTAAAGTGTGCTAAACTCAAAACTTTATTAAATTTAAGTCTTTAAAGTCTTTAAGCTAGTTACTTTAGTGCTGCCACTCTTGAATAATTCTGAGAGAGGAAAAAGTCCAGAATCATTTACAATTCACTTGAAAAAAATAATGAACTTGTTGGACCTTTGGTCTGTCCCAGTATGGCAGACGCTTATGTTCTTAAGCATCTTAAGTTAAGAAGGTAATGCTGATTGCTTAGCTTCTATTAGAAAATGCAGTTGATCTGGATCAAAGAAAACATAAAAGAACATAAGCGTTGCCATACCGAAGGTTCATCAAGCCCAGTATCCTGTTTCCAACAGTGGCCAATCCAGGTCACAAGTACCTGGCAAGATCCCAAAAGAGTAAAACAGATTTTATGCTGTTTAGCCTTGAAATAAGCAGTAGATTTTCCCATGTCCATCTTAATAATGGTTTATGGACTTTTCTTTTAGGAAATTATCCAACCTTTTAAAAACCCTGCTAAGCTAACTGCTTTTACCACATTCTGCGGCAACAAATTCCAGAGTTTAATTACATGTTGAGTGAAGAAATATTTTCTCTGGTTTGTTTTAAATTCACTACTTAATAGGTTCATTGCTTGCCTCCCTAGTCCTAGTATTTTTGGAAAGAGTAAACAAGCGATTCATGTCTACCCATTCTACTCCACTCAGTATTTTTTTGACCTCTATCATATCCCCTCTCAGCAATCTCTTCTCCAAGCTGAAGAGCCCTAGCCACTTTACCTTTCTTCATAGGGAAGTCATCCCATCCCCTTTATCTATTAGAAGAAATAGCAACCACACATTTACAAGGATATTGAAACTGAAAATTGCTACCCAATGAATGGACTCAATGTCTGAAAGTTAAAAATTTCTTCCTTCTCTCTAGATCTCTCCCAGATTTTTTGTTCAATATATTCCACATTCTTAACCTTGAAGAAAATTCTCAAATTATGATCATGATCTTGAGGAAAAATAAATGTAGCCATAACAGTGGCTTGACTGACCATTCCAAATTCAGAGCTTTCTAAGAATCCTGTTAGATCCAAACTTGACTTAAATCATCTTCTGACCTAGAGATGTCTCCTATCTCTTGAGGCAATTGTTTTTAGCTCCATCGTCAATAAAATAAAGTTTTTGAAAAAGGAGATAACATCTCTTTAGGAATATGCAAAATCTCTTCCATATATATCTATAGAATTTCCCTAGGTGACAAAATAGGGTGCCTTGGAAGGTTTTGAAAATGTAATTTTCCAGAATCTCAACTCTTCTAACTGTCAGCAGTCTGTGGACTTGCATGCTATTTTCTTGGTGATTTTGCTGAGCATTCACACTGGTTTTATATGTTTAGGTTACTCTCCTTACTATATTTGTGTTGCTTACGGAACCCCTGAGGAAGGCTTATAGCTGAAACACGGCCTGTGTCGGGTCATATCCATCAATGCATCCTGTATTACAATATTGGAGAATAAACTTTTTTAAAGTTTCTGATCATTCTTTCTTGGATGTTTCTAGACACCTTTCTTGGAGCTTCCACTTTTTGTTTGTTTGCTCCCTCTGTGGAAGTGTTGCTTTCCTCCTTCCCGGTTTTGTAAAATTAGCGCATGGCCATTAATAGGAAAAATACTGAGATCACCGGGTGAATCTGCAGTGGGGAAGAGGACAGGGGAACAGTCTGAAACTGAAGTGGGCATTGCTGTGAATAAGCCCAATAGGCCTGCAGAGAAGATAGTTTGTTAGTGCCAATCCAGGACACAAGTACCTGGCAAGATCCCAAAAGAGTAAAACAGATTTTATACTGAGGATATTTTGTTAGTGCTTGAGAGGTCCCTGAAGATTGATAGAGTGGCTGCTGGGTCTTTTTTTTTGTATCAGTTCCTCTCTTGGTTAAGACTGAGTTGATCATGATGAACTCACTCTGGGAAGCTCTCAGTGTCTTACATCTGTCTATTAGAGCATTGACTAATGTGGTAATTTCAACTCATCAGTCTTCCGTTGGCTCCTCTGGAGAGTTTAAACTCTCTCAAGAAAGGATTAAGAAAATGTCCAAGCTTCAGAAAATGCAATCTGCCTTAGTAAAGGATAAACAGCTGGTACACAGGAGATTGGAAAATATGGAAAATTCTGTTTGTTTCTTAAACTTATGGCTACTTAATTTCCTATTGCACCCTGTAATGTCGCCAGGGATTCTGTTTAACAAATATATGGAAGGGGTGCTGCAACTTCCTAAAATTGCTGTGCCTCCATATTCTAAAGCATATTATATTCCTCTAAACTCTTCTAGGGGACTTGAGGGAGTTGAGGCTGTGAAAGGGGACATTCCTCAAGCTTTTGGAGAGCTTAAAGTGGACAGTTTGGACATTACAGGATATTTAGAATGTTTGAGGTTACAAGGGCATGCTACCCTGAGAATGGTGGTTATTTTTCCACAAGATTGTGATCATTTTTCAAAACAAAAATGTTTTTTGTCATAAAACTGAGCTCTTTCTGAATCATAACATTTGGATTTTTCTGGATTTAACTAGAACTATGCAAGATCATTGGAAGAAATTTCTTGTTTTGAGACAGCAAGCTTTGACCTTTGGGGGCAGGGATGGATCAGAAGTTCAGAAGTTTGTAAGCCCTTGGGCCAACTAGCACATAGGGCCCTCCCCCCCTTCCTGGCTACAACTGTCAATTACATAGTTTTACTATCCATCAGACAATGAACACAATGGTGCTTAAAAATGGATGTGCAAATTTGGGCATGCAGTGTAATTGAATATTTCTTGAAAATATTTATAAACTGCACTTTCATACATTTCTAGATGGTGTACAAAATAAACATATATAAAATCATGATTAAAATATAACATTAGAGTAAGTCTAAATATCAATTGGAGCTAATAGAGTATCACCATGTCTAATCAACAACCTGAAATAATGATATCTATTTATTTGATGTAGTCTAGGTGTAAGTTCTGTGTAAATGGAGGAAAAGCCTCAATTACTGATCGGGTACTCCTTTGTTGAGCACTAATTCAATATTAGGGAGTACCCTACAATCATCATAGGCATAAAAACCTCCTTAATGATAGTATCCCCACAAAAATACGATTTAATTATATGTTAATATAGTGGGGTATACTTATCTTTCCAGCGTGTCAGTCTATGCAATCTATGCACAGCCCAACTTCGGTCTGAATTTCATTCTCTGTATCAGGGTCCGTAGCACCATTTGACTGATCTCTGCAAGAAAGTAGTTTTGTTACACCTCTATATTGTCCAAAGTAGACCTCCTTCATTATCCCAAAGAAGTCTCCCTCACATTAATGTGCTGGTTCTTAATCATCAAAGCAAGTTGTGAGAGATGGCGGCGGTTTTTTTTATAGCCTGACGTCAGATGCTATGAACTATGCCCCTCCTCTTCTGATTCAGCGATCATTACAGATAACATCACTACAAAGTATTAGAGCTTTCCATTAATTTCGATGACACTTCATTAGAAAAATTGATTTGATGAGAGCAACAGTTCACCAGGTCCTTTTATCTTCTTAAAGGGCGCAAGAGAATATTCCTTTTAAAATGACTAGAATAGCCTTCTCTGGAGTTCTTGTATTTTCCAACAAGTATTTTAAATTAGGAAAGTAAATGCGCTTGTTTACCTTTCCAAATGACATTATCTAGGGATTCTAATTTTCTTTGTATTAATTGATGACCTTTGCCATGAGCTAAATTGTTTTCCTGAAGTTTATCCACTCTCTGCACATCAGTGAGTTATTGCTGTTTAGAATTTTCAACCTCCACATTCAGTATTTTGACTTGCTCCATTGAATTTTGCATCTGTGTAGAGAGTAATTTAATCTGACAAGATGATACAGCCACAATGTCTTAAAGGCCTCACTGCAAATCTTAAGAAATCCTCAGCTAAGTACACAGCCAAACCTCCAGGGTTCAAAGTGGTGAAAGAAACTCCTGAGGATCCCTACCAGCTGCTCCAAGTCTGCAGAACTCATTGGGCTACAACTTCCTCCTACCATCACCATTTGTGGTCACTGTCCTGGGGGTTGGGGGCTCTCTGGGCAAAACAAGCTGCTCCCAACTACTTTGATCAATGTGATGCTTTCTGCAAACCACCCTACAGGAGTGATGTCTCTTCACTCACTCTTGCAGGCTACCCCAGGCTCAGAATGGCCTCAAACAGTTCTACAGCCTCTCCTGCATCTGGCTCCAAAGACATTATCCTGGGCGTTTCAGGAGTATCAAGTCCACATCTGTGAAAGATGTGAGCATCCACAGGCTCAGAAGACTTGGCAGGGTCTGAGTTTTGGCTTTCCTATTCCCTATGTAGATATAAATATAAGAAAAAGGGGAAGAACACAGTGACGACTCACAGAATCCTAATCAGTCAGCTACCTCTCATAACAAATCTTTATAATAATCGATAGAAGAGGATCTTAGGGAGTAAACTTATTGAGGTCTGCCATAATGCAGGATCTTTTGTACTGAAATTATCCCAGATAGATGTTTATTCTGCTCTTAGAAACTCACAATGATGGTACCCCATCTCTAACAGCTCAATTCACCCAAATGTGGAAGTTAGAAAAATTTATAGTTCAAAGAGATTTAGGGGCTCATTTTCAAAACAGAAAACATAAAAAAAAAGGCACAAAGCGGCAGATGGATATTTGTTTTCTTTGTAAAAATATCCAAATTGCTATTTTTGAAACTCCTTTTAAAGACCGTTTTCTATATAGTACATCTACATTTCAAGGGGGCATGTTGGAGGTGTGTTTTGGGCGGGACTAGGACGGGCTTACGATTTGGATGTTTTTCTGTGATAATGAAACATAAAAATGTCCAGGGCAAAAATAGGACATTTTTGGCTAGACCTGTTTCAATAAAGACTAAGTGGCAAAAAGATGCCCAAACTGACCAGATGACCACTGGAAGGATGAAGGTATGACACCCCCTCCTTAATCCCCAGTGATCACTGACCCCCTCTCACCTCCCTAAGAGGTGAAAGTGACAGTACATGCCAGGCTGTAGGACAGCTGCAGATATAATGGCCATTACAGCAGCAAGCAGGTCCCTGGAATAGACTAGTAGTCAGTGCAATGAACTGTAAAGAAGGGAGTCATGGAGTCACTTTCCGTCTGCCAGTATCTGTGCTGCTATGCCTGCAAAGGCAGACTGCACAGAATTCTTCATGGGAAAAGCAGAATTCTGCACAGTCTGCAGAGGGGGGGGGGGGGGGGGGGGAATTCTGCTTAAATTCTGCATTACACAGTACCACAGAATTCCCCCAGGAGTAATATCTTGCTTCAAGTCCTCTGGCTTCCATCTTTAACACTATCAATCTATAGTTTCCTTTCTTATCCTAAGAAGTTCTTATAAAAGTTAATTCCTTACACTACCATATCTTTTATCACAGTCATATTCCATCAGATGGTATGATCTGGAGTTGATGGGGGTGGGCCATGGATTTCAAACTCAGAGAATATTTAATGTACTTTTCTATCCTCCTATTGCTGCTTTCCTAGGGTTACAATATGACTCCAGAAAAAGGAGGACAGGACACATTGATCCAGTCCGGGTTTTGCTTTCATTGAATGCAATGGAAGTAAAACCCAGACTGGCTCAATCTGTCCTCCTTTTTCTGGAACCATATGGTAACCCTATGCTTTCCTCTACAGAGTGATATTTTACCCTTTCTGCTAGTCCTTTTCCTCTTGCTCTCATCACTTCTTCTCTTTTTCTTCTTTCTATATTAAGGGGCCCTTTTACTAAGCCGTGTAAGCATCTATGCGCACTCTATGTGCGCCAAAATGGAGTTACCGCCCAACTACCGCGTGGCCCTTGCGGTAATTTCATTTTTGGCACATGTCCGATATGCATGTCTGAAAAATATTTTTTATTTTCAGGCACGTGTAACGGATGCACGTCAAGTGGCATTTGGTATGCGTAATTTTGTTATTGTAAACCACTCAGATGGGTTCCTTGATGGGCAGTATATCAAATTCCAGTAAAGCTGAAACTACTTAACTCTTCTTTGAAATGGCAGAAGAGACAAGTAGGTTAACTTGTTTCTCTTTCCTCCTCTTATGCTCCTCTTATGGCCACACCTCCTTTTTAGTTGCATGCTATAAAATTTAGGCGTGCATTTTACAGAATATGGTGCAGGGCAGATCCACGTGTAAACCCAAATGAATGCTAATTAACACCAATTATTAATTGTTAGCAGCTCATTAACTAGTTTGCGTGTGGATCTGGGATCTATGCCCAAATTTGGCCTCCACCTGATACACCATATCGGAATTCCTTGGCATCAGGGAGGGGATCAGAGGATGCCTGATACCAATGGTCTCTGTCAATGCTCAATGTTGACTTATCCCCAGTGTTTGATGTAACTTCTGGAGCCATTGAGACAGATGTCTAGAATGCTGAAGTAGGTGAACCCAACATGTTGACACCAAAAACCCTTTCACGCTGCTTCTCACAACCTTTGATACCCCTTCTTGACATTCGCAAACAGAATTCATAAGAAGAATTATGGTTGGGCCCTAGGCATTTCAGGCTGTACAGTGGATGTCCATGATGGACATGGTTCTGTTGCACTGGCTGTACTTTTTGAAACCCCTGGGAGATTCCTGGGTGATGTCACCCTGTAGTAAGAAGGTTACATCCTACTTGTCCTCAGAGAAAACTCATTTTCATATTGTTTCCTGAAAAGATATTTAAAAGAAGGAAACTCCAGAGATGCCTGTTGGGAAGAATGAAGAGAAAATCACAGAAGATAAAGCATCAAGGCAGCAGTGAGTTGCTCAGGTATACCAAGTTTTGAAAAATAACTGCTGCAAAATGAAATGCTTCGTTGGTGAAACCTACCTGGTTGGTTACTCAAGGTCTAAGGGGACCTAGTGGGTTGATCACTTTTGGACTCCCATGGTAGATGGTCAATCTGGCAGCTTTGCATAGGCGGTCAATGGCCCAACTGTTTGGGGAGGCTAAAGGGGGCGGGGTTAGGGGTGGGCCAGGGGTGGAGCTTAAATCCATAATTGTCTGATAACACACAGAAAAAATAAATAAATAAAAATAAGTCACAATTAATACCCTTTATTAAATTTAGATATTAGATATGTATCATATGTCAAAGAATAAAGTGGTTGCTTAAAGTATATTCTAAGCACAATCGCTGAACTGCAAAACACTATGCACAACTTTGTGCAAAAACACACTCAGAACCTTACTGTACCATAAATATTACACTGGGCAGAACCTAATACACCAATATTCCACCCAAACAGAAAATGCAGACCGTCAACAATATGAAACAAGGGATCGTATCATCACAATTCTCATGTAGAGCCACAAAACACCCTAATTCATGTTTAATGTGGGATAAAATGCCATAAATAAGTAAATAAATACAAACTTTTAATGTTGAGCACCTGATTCTCAAAGTGGACATATTCCAAACACTATAATGAAAATAAAATGATCTTTTCTACCTTTGTTGTCTGGTTGTCCGATTCTGCTGCTATCTGTTCTCAGTGCAGGTCAGGAAGTCATCCTCTTTAAATATCTCCCTGGCAACCCAGGACCCCCCCCCCCCCCCCCCCCCAGCTCTCCCAGCAGTAAGGTAAACAAACCATAAACCAATTTCTACAATTGGTTACACAAGGCTAGAGGGCTTTCACTGCAGCTCCTGCTGTGAGGATGGAGGTAAATCAACAATTTAAACCTCTCAGAGCACAGCAGGGGAGGCTTAGCCTGTCCAAGCCTCTTATATGGGGCACCTATGCAGCTTTGATAAGTCTGATTGGGGTTTTTTTCCCCCTCTACTTTTACTCTACTCAATTTCTATTGTTTCTGGCCTATATGGTAATTGTAGTTTATTTATTTTTGACATTTTTACCCCACATTAGCCCGAGAGTGACTAGGTTCAATGTGGCTTACATAACAAACAATTAAATGAATGATACATATTAAAAATTACATAAACAGATTATAAAGTACAATAAATAATGCTATAACAATGTAACTTACATGGTGAATTAACCTGGATGCAACTGTTCTTAAGGGTAGATGGACAGAGAAGAAGATTAAATCATAATTAAGCTTGTAAACAAAGTAGTGAAGATGAATAAATATGGATACAATTCGGGCTAGATAGGATTAGGGAGGGAAGAAGTGAAATTAATTGTATGAATGGATAATGTTCAAATAAAATTCTTTGTTTTCTGAAAGTTCCTTTCCTTTTCTACTTTGTGAATGACTTTGACTTTTTATTGAAAGGCAGTATATAAATACTGCTATAAACATAAACAAGACTTACAAAGTGCTTATAACCTAATTAGGAAATCTAAGAGGAAGAGGCCCTGCATGACCAACTTACAAACTGTACACAGTTATTAAACACTGATGGAGAACAGTGACAAAGAAGAAGATGCAAACTGTATGGGACAACAGTGATAACATGTCCTCCTCACTGCTCTGTGAAAAAATGAAAACTGAGCATGTCCAACACAGCAATGGCAGATAGGAAGGCACTGCAGGTGAGGTGAGTTGTTGCCAAAAATGTCTGGAAGAGACACTGGGTAGAGTTCCTGTACTGGGATCCCAGCCTGTAGTAAGAAGATTGCATCCTGCTTGTCCTCAGAGAAAACTGATTTTCATATTGTCTCCTGAGGAAGAGATTTAAAAGAAGGAAACTCCAGAGGCGCTTATTGGGAAGAATGAAGAGAACATCACAGGAGAAAAAGCATCAAGGCAACAGTGAGTTGAAACTTTGAAAGAGCAGCTTTGTACACCTACCAAATGATGTTACGAACTATTGATATTGCTATATTTTGTCATCATAATATATTTTATTTTAATCTTACAAAAACTGTCCTTCTACGCATTGTCCTTTTATAAACGTTACCTCTCATTTCCTTTAGACTATATAAATAAATATATATACACACACACACACACACACACATATATATATATATATATATGGCAAGAAACTATCCCAGACTACATTCAAAAAATATAGATATATAGAAATTTATATGAGGCAAGAAACTATCTCAGACTACACCTCCCAAATTGCAAAAAAGTGATCTACAAAACTGTCCACGTCACTTACCTAGGAACCAAATGGTGGAACTCCTTACCACCCAAAATAAGAAATATACATGAATATACTAGGTTCCGTAAAATCATTCCTATTCAAACAAATCCTCACAAGGAACAACCATATCTCAAACAATTAATTATTACCTGAATTGATTATTACTCTATTTACCGTTAACTTTCTCTTTGCTTCATGTACAATTTCTCGTTCATAATAGATTTTCTAAATGTTAAACTTCCATAGTTATCCCAGTATGTTTATGATATTGTATTGTAAAATTGGATTCTTACAGCAAATTGCTTTCTTATGCATTATTCATTGTTATGTATCCTATACTGTTTATTGTAAACCACATTGAACTCAAACTTGTTTGCAATAATGTGGGATATAAATGTCACAAATAAATAAATAAATAAATACTATAACTAACTCTGGTCTATCTACACTCTACTGTAAAATCAGCTTCTAATTACATAACATATCCAAAACACTATGCCATACATTACTACTGTGAAGAACAATGGCAGGGTATCCAGCTTCATTGTATGTTATAATCACATTGGCATTCCTTCGATATGTAAAGGGCTGTTGCATCATTTCCAATTCCAGAGCCATGATAAAGACACTAATGCATATACCCCTGGATTCTATATAGTGAACCTAGAGATCTGCGCTGAAATCCAGGCATATTGTATAACAACGTGCATAACTTAATCGGCTTAACAAGGTCGATAACAGCACTTAACAAGCAATAATGAGCACTAATTGGCAATAATTAGTATTTACATGCACAACTCGCTAAGCGTATTCTGTAACACAGTGCACCTAACTTCTGTGTGCAGGCAAAAATGTGCATGGTTATGGGCGGGGAAATGGGTATTTTGCTGGCGTTCTGAAATTTACGTGCGTTATAAAATATGGCTCTCTGCGTCTACATCTATGTGCCGGGATTTACGCCATATTTTCATTGGTGTAAATGGAGGCATGTAGTTTTAAGCACTGTGATATGACCTAAGCGTATTCTATATACTGCACTTAAATCTAGGTGCCGCTTATAGAATATGCTTTGGCGGAAATGTTTTTGCGCGGATTTTTTAAGCGACATATAAAGAATCTGGGCCATAATCTCGAACATACCTAAACCTTCACTATCTAAACTGCAAAAAAATTTAATACAAAACAACCTATGCGTCCAGCTTCACCTATACAAGCACACAATTATGGAACGCTCTGCCAAAAGTTGTGAAAACAACCTACGACCACCTAAACTTCAGGAAATCGTTAAAGACCTACCTGTTCAAAAAGGCATACCCCGCCGACCCAACATAAATGCCTTTACTCTGCAACACAACATAACCAAAGCTTGTACTGGACACTAAATAATCTTTCCTCTCCTTGATTCCCATTGTAACTGAAACATATGTTCCTTACTCAACCATAATACCACCTGTATTTGTTTCTTTACCGGACTGGCGAATGCCTCTCCGGTTCTATGTAAGCCACATTGAGCCTGCAAATAGGTGGGAAAATGTGGGATACAAATGTAACAAACAAATAAATAAATAATGCTTCTTGAAAATGTATTTAAGACACTATCAGGGCAATTATATAACAGGGCACCTGGTAGGCACCTACTTTCCATTATAAAATGCTAAACTAACCAGGTATATACACACCTAACAATTAGGTGTGGGCACTTATGCTAGACATAGAGCTGGTGTGAGTACTAGTGCCTCATTGTCACAGATACAAGTGTAACTTACAGTATTCTATAATAGTGTTTCCCAAACGTTTTGCAATTGCGGACCAGCAAAGTAGTTGAAAAACTGGGCTCCTCCACCCGCTATCTGTCCCCTCCCTACTCAACTTAAAAAAAACCTGAGCTGGTGGAGATCTCCAGCCCCTCCAGCTGAAGACCTCTCCTAGATGGTGCTGAAAATGCTGCTCTCCACCTCAGCAGTCTGCAGCAGTGCCCTGAGCCACCAACACCAACACCTTTTTAGTTTTTGCACATGCACTGAAAACTGAGCGTGCACGGGTGCTGGTGTTAGTGGCTCGGGGAGTTGCTGCGGACTGCTGAGGTGGAGAGCAGCATTTTTGGTGCTGTAGGGGGGGAAGTATTCAGCTGACAGGGCTTGGGAACCCCACCAACCACTGCTAAAGATAACTTGTTTTGCATTGACTGGCAAAAAAGGTTTGCAGACTGGTACCAATTTGCAGATTGGTGGTTGGTAAATGCTATTCTATAAGCTATGGACTGGATTTAGTAAACCGTACTCAACATTTGGCAGCACAAAAACATTGGCACTAAGTGTAATTCTGTAAAGGGTGTGTGTGCTTTAGAGAATTGTGTTTAGTATTGATTCCGAGCTGAGAGGCCCTTTTACAGAGTGGCGGTAAGCCCATTCACTCTTTCGGGACTACAGCTGCTCCATCGCAGCCACTGGCAGTAGTCTCGCCCCTAGTGTGCACTATTTCTGGGGGGAAAATCCCATGGAAATGGCTTGCACGGTGACAACCCAGTGGTAATCGAGCATCGCTGCATGCTGCCTGGTTACCACCAGGTTAGTGCGGGAGCCCTTATCGCCATCTCAGTGGGTGGTAGTAAGGACTTCCTGTTGCACGGCCATGTGGTAAGAGTTCTCTTACCACATGGCCATGTGTGCCTGGGGTCTTTTTACCTGCTGTGGTAAAAAGGACCCTGGCGCGTGGGGAAAAACAGCCCCGACCACCAGCGGAGGGCCCTTTTTCCCGCAGCTTGGTAAAAGGACCCCTGAACTTTTACGCATTGGATTTACACCTAGTAAAATGAGGTGTAAATGTTGGTATCTTACTTGGGCTAGCTCAGGCCGTATTCTGTAAATCCACGTGTAACTTTTTGGAATGCCCCCGACATGCCCCCTGGCCATGCCCCCTTTTCAGATATGCGCTATAAACGTTAGTCGCCGAGTCTTATAGAATACCCTGCAGCCAAATGCACTCACAAATCCTAATTGGAGCCAATTAACTGCAGTGGTTGGTTGTTAGCACCCAATTATTGCTAGTTAATGACTTATGACTCAATTAAGCTGCACACACATCTTGGTCACATGCCCAAATTTGGGCACCCTATATAGAATCCAGGCATATGTGCAAAAGTTTGAGTCCCGTTGAGTACGCTCCCTTGCAAATACACGCTATGTAAGCTAAGCAGGTATTTGCAGAGTAGTGCTTATTCGGAATTTGTGCATTTACACCAGTATTTGCATACAAAGCTGCATAAATGTCATTATTCTAAACAGTAGGGCCTCCATCCTGCAGTTCTGAGGAACCCTCAAGGCCATATCAAAATCCACCAGGACCATATTCCTTTTAATGACTGCTGAAACCACAGCATGTACTACCGGGGGACGTATGCACTCTCCATCTTGCTCTGGGATAGGATACAAGGACCATTGATCTCACCATTCTAAAGGGGCATCTGGGGGAATTCCACTGGGTTTGATTTCTTTGACTGGGTGTTCAAAGTACTGGATAAAGGACATGCACTAGATGTAATCTACTTGGATTTCAGCATAGCCTTTGATACGGTTCTTCACAGAAGACTCATGAATAAGCTGAGAGAGCTGAACTTAAGATCCAAAGTGATGAACTGGATTGGAAACTTGTTGACCGAGAGGCGAAAGAGAGTGGTGGTAAATGGAATCCACTTGGAGGAAAGGAATGTGAGTAGTGGAGTGCCTCAGGGGTCGGTACTGGGGCCATTTCTGTTTGATATATTTGTGAGAGACATTGCTGAAGGGTTAGAAGGAAAAGTTTGCCTTTGTGCAGATGACACAAAGATAGCCAATAGAGTGGATACCCCACAGGGAGTAGAAACCAAGAGATCTCCAAAAATTAGAATGGTCAAAGGTCTGGCAGTTAATGCCAAGAAGTGAAGAGTGAAACACTTGGGGTGCAGAAATCCAAAAGAGATGTACCAGATAGGAAGAGAGAGATTGATAGACACAGCTCAGGAGTGGGACCTTAGGGTGATGGTGTCTGAGGATCTCACGGTGATGAAACAAAGTGACGGAGTGGTGGCCATGGCCAGAAGGATACTAGGCTGCATAGAGAGGGGTATAACTAGCAGAGGAAAGGAGGTGTTGATGCCCCTGTACCAGTCATTGGTGAGGTCCCACTTGGAGTATTGTGTTCAGTTTTGGAGGTCGTATCTTGCTAAGGATTTTAAAAAACTTGAAATGGTTCCGAAAAAAGCGCCGGAAATGGTATGGTGTTTATGAGGAGAGATTTGAGGACCTGAACATGTATACCCTGGAGGAAAGGAGAGATGGGGTGATATGATACAGACATTCAAATATTTGAAAAGTATTAATCTACAAGCAAAAATTTTCCAGAGATGAGAAGGTGTTAGAACTGGAGGACATGAATTGAGGTTGCAGGGGGGCCGAGTCAGGAAAAATGTCAGAAAGTACTTTTTCATGGAGAGGGTGGTAGATAACTGGAATGGAGGAGATGAAAACTGCAATGGAATTCAAAAATGTGTTGGATAAACACAAAGGAATCCTGTATAGAATGCATGAAACCAAACAAGTTTAGCAGTGATTAGATGGTACCATGAATAATTGGGAAGCAAAATCAGTGCTGGGCAGATTTCTATGGTCTGTTCCCTGATCATGGCTAGACAGACTCAGCATCAGTAACTGGAGAACAAGGCCAGTACCAGGCAGACTTCTATGGTCTGTGCCCTACTTGTGGCTGGACAGATAAACCAGTGTCGGGCAGAATTCTACGGTCTGTGCCTCAATCGTGACTGGAGAGATTCAGCTTCAGTAGTTGGAGAACAAGGCCAGTGCTGGGCAGACTTCTACAGTCTAAGCCCCGATTGTGTTTGGACAGATTTGGATGAGTTGAAGTGGGCTTTAGACAACCTCAGTAGTTGGAGAACAAGGCCAGTGCCGAGCAGATTTCTACAGTCTGTGCCCTGAAAATGGCAAGGAGAAATCAAGATCAAGTATACACCAGTAGTATCAAATCATACCTTATACTATGAATTTATCTTGTTGGGCAGACTGGATGGACTGTACAGATCTTTATCTGCCTTCATCTACTATATTACTGTTGATTGACAATAGGGCCCTTTTACTAAGACGCATAGGTGCCTATCGTGCATCCAATGCACATCAAATTGGCAGTACCACTCGGCTACCATATGCTCTGGGCGGTAATTCCATTTTTGGCGCACACCTAAAACGGTAGAAAATATTTTCCATTTTCTACTGTGCGGCACTTACCCGGTGGTAATTGGCAGTTGGCATGTGCTGGACACTTACCGCCCGGTTAGTGCGTGAGACCTTACCGCTAAGTCAATGGGTGGCATTAAGGTCTCAGGCCGAAAATGGACGCATGCTGGTTTTCATTTTGCCACACGTCCATTTTCCGGCACAATAACAAAATCCCTTTTTTCCAGGCACACTCAGGAAATGGACCAGTGCATGTCCAAAACAGACGCATACACCAGCACAGGCCACCTTTGGGCGTGTCTTAGTAAAAGGGCCCCAATGTGTCTTGCATACAGCATGTTCGTCTTATTTTTGAACAAGCATTGAGACTGCAGTATAAAGGCTCCTTCTTTGAGAGTGCAGCTCGTATACTTTTTTGGAATTGCTAAAAGTTTTTCTGAGCATTTTTAGTTGTGTTATTTTTTGCTCTGTTGGTAAGTGTTCACTTTGTCACTGCATCTTGACTACTGGTCGATTCATCTGGTCTGCAGTTTGATCTTGTATGCGACTTCTGTTTCTTTTCCACTGTTCACCGGTAACACTTTGCTTGCTGTATTGCGTTTGCAAACGTGCACATTACTACTATTACTACTACTATTTAGCATTTCTATAGCGCTACAAGGCGTACGCAGCGCTGCACAAACATAGAAGAAAGACAGTCCCTGCTCAAAGAGCTTACAATCTAATAGACAAAAAAATAAAGTAAGCAAATCAAATCAATTAATGTGTACAGGAAGGAGGAGAGGAGGGTAGGTGGAGGCAAGTGGTTATAAGTGGTTACGAGTCAAAAGCAATGTTAAAGAGGTGGGCTTTCAGTCTAGATTTAAAGGTGGCCAAGGATGGGGGAAGATGTAGGGGCTCAGGAAGTTTATTCCAGGGGTAGGGTGCAGCGAGACAGAAGGCGCGAAGTCTGGAGTTGGCAGTAGTTTCTCCTTTAAGCACTCTTTTCTGTGACCCGTATCCTATATTTATAATTCACTGATGCAAATGTGTGTATTTTTTGTATTTTCCCACATTTACAGTCCTAGAAATATCTTCTTTTGTAAGCACCCGCCCATGTTTTGCTTTGGCCACACGTTCCATATTTTTGAGGTAGTCTCATTTCTCTTTTAAAATCTTTATAGCACTGTATTTAATACTGGCACTTCCTGTTCCATATGCAATTGTTGTCCATTAAGCCATATTCTTATGCACACATGTATTCTTCCTCTGTGCACCCTTGAATAATGGATCATATCCTTTTCTCTATTTCCATTTCCAGTGCTGTTTTCTGCCATCAGTAGACTAATGGGCATTGAAAGCAAAGGGTATAGTGTTGATTTACTCACATACCATCATTCTTGGTCAGTGTCTTTTTTGTTTTTTTATGATTCCTTATAAGAATAGAGGTTTTTAAATATATGGCTCTTAATATGTTTTTTTGCCCATGGTTTCCGCTTACTTTTTGATTGAAGTTTATGTGGTTTAGATCTCTTGCTTCTAATTAATATTGCATAAGGTGCATGACATCCCAAAATAATGTATTATATAGAATTTTATGGTTCTAGCCTTTGAAGTTTTATCCAGTAAGATGTTTTATTGGATGAAATTTGTATTTGTACCAGCAAGTTATACTAGGAAGACTCATAGTTGCTGTGCATATTTAAAGAATTTGTCTGTAATCTATTACATATCTTGTGTCATTCTTGAATTTTTGTCTCTTATAAATGATTTTGTGTTTTTACTTTTTCAGATTCTTTTACCCTGTTTTTATAGAATTATTTAATGTCCACTTAAGTTTCTGCGGTTTTTAAAACATTTTATATATTTATAATTCTTTTAATGTTTAGCTTTATGAATTATATATTATGCTAATTTAGTTGTTCATTTTATGTTTTTAATTTACCATGTGTTTTTCTAGACTCCTGAGGCAGGCACTTGAAACATGGTGCCATGTCAAGTCTGTTGGTATTCCTTCAATAAACCTTGCACTCCAGTCTTTTTGTTTGACTTGTGATTTTTCAGAAGTGCAATCCCACACCCTATTTCTTGGTTGCATGGTTATTGTCATAGGGTCTGGTATTCCTCCACTTACGCGGTCATCTTTCTCTCTCTCTAAATGTGCAGAATACCAGCACTTATATTCATACATTCCCCCCCTTCCCACAAGAGTTCTAGCAGGGCACCTAATCACTATTCTACAGTAGCACACGTGAAGCTCTGGAACTCGTTGCCAGAGGATGTGGTAACAGTGGGTAGTGTATCTAGATTTAAAGTAGATTTGGATGAGTTCCTGGAGGGAAAGTCCATAGTCTGCTATTGAGACAGACATGGGGAAGCCACTGCTTGCCCCAGGATTGGTAGCATGGAATGTTGCTACTATCTGGATTTCTGCCAGGTACTTTTGATCTAGATTGGCCACTGTTAGAAATAGATTACTGGGCTAGATGGACCAATGGTCAGACCTAGTATGGCTGTTCTTAAGTGCAAGGAGGCATACACATGGGCAGGTTTCAGACTTACATGCGTACATCCCTGCAGCATTTATGCTACTGTGGTTATGCCAGGTCTATGGCATGTGTAATTGCATTTGGGTTGTGTTAGGATTCTTTAATGGAATCTGCATGCCCTGATGCGGCTATAGAGTAGGCTTCACTGTACATCCTTGGGGCACTTAAATGGAGGTGACCAGTTATAGAATTGCCCCCCCCCCATGTGTTCACATCTACATTATAGGCATATACAGTCTTTTGGCTGTTATACTAGTATTCTATAAAATAAAGTAGGTGCTTATGTTCCTTTATCTAATAGGCTCTTACAAGGTCCCCAGTTATAGATTTATTCTTGTTATGCTTATGTAATATAAGCGTTTCACAAACACCTTAACATGGGTTTCAGAAGCAAAGCCATATAAAGAATATTGACTTGAGCTACTATTGAAAGGCATAAGTTTAAAAAAAAAATCAGAGATCCATTCATTCCTTGTTGTATAAGTCTTGCCAAATGTCTCTGAAACTGAAAAGGAAATATTTGGAAATTCATTTTAAGGAAAGCTGAATGGAGACCATACTGAACACACACACACTGCACAAACACATATACATTTCCAGCTTTATTTTGTACCATGTGCTCAAACCCTTCATTACAATAAAAGGACTTCATGAAATAAGACCAAATAACTTATGATTATATGAAAGTTGTGATAAATCACAAAACTATACATATTAATAGAAAAAAAATGGAGCTAGTTCTTTAAAAAATATTTGATTCACGATATGTAACTGATGAGCCATTGAAGCAGAACATCAGTCACAAACACAGAATGATGTTCGTGATGTGAAAGTTGTTTGTAAGCATATATCAATATGTACAGAATGTCAGTAAGATTTATGGAAAACATATTTCTACTTTCTGTTCCCTCTCCCTTCCCCAAAGTGCTTTGTTGCACAAAATTCTCTGCTGCCTGTACAAAATAAACTCTTTTTTTTTTTTTACATGTATGAACTGGAAAACATGTGCCTCTTTTTTTTATTCAATGTTGATCCAGAAAACTTCAATGTCATACAAACAATAAAAAGTGCAGTTTATAAAAAAAAAAAGCTGCTGTACAATTATATAAAGTAGGAAAAAATGATCTGTATCTTTTTTTTTACAGTTATTTAGGATGCTTCGAGAAAATCTGTGAGTAGAAGCAGGCCAAACTATTAACTCCTCTATACTGCACCAGTACAGTATTACATCATACGTTGTTATATAGTACAGACTGATACCTGAAGCTAGGTTTGTTTCCAGTGTAGACCTTTACCTTAGGTATAAGTGTGTGAGGATGCAGAATATGCAAGCATCCACAAGAAACATATCGTGTTCTAATAACCATGCCCTCTAACATCTGTTTAAAAATGGACAACTATGTTGGAGCTTTAAATCCCTTTAGAGATTTAAAAGCAAACCTTCATTATATGTATGCTTATCACAGCTAAAACAAAAATCTTACCGTAGGGCGTGCTGAGGTGTCCTGCGGAAACTTTGGATGTGTGCACGCTACCCACATGTTAATAAAATGTATTTTTTAATACTAGGGTGGGTCTGGGGGTGGAGAGTGGGAATGTTCTGAACTAATTGGTTACAGCAGCTATATTGCTGCTTGCGGTTAGCACGTGAGTCCTTACTGCCTATGAAATAGGTTGGTGGTAGAAGCTTATGCACTAATGTGCAGGAGTGGCCTAGTGTTTAGAGCACAGGTCTTGCAATCCAGAGGTGGCTGGTTCAAATCCCACTGCTGCTGTTCCATGTGATCTTGGGCAAGTCACTTTACCCTCCATTGCCTCCGGTACAAGCTTAGATTGTGAGCCCTCTTGGGACAGAGAAATATCCACAGTACCTGAATGTAACTCACTTTCAGATACTACTGAAAAAGGTGTGAGCAAAATCTAACATAAAAAAATAATAATGGGGAAAATTAGCACATGGCCATTAATAGAAAAAAAATCAGCTATTTTACCTCAGCAGTAAAAATGGCCTTAGTGTGTGGGAATGACCCATGTAAAGTAGTAAGATCACATTTAAATTGTGGAGCAAAAGCAGAGAAACTGCAACCTCAGACTTCCACCCCTTAAAAGGGAAGGGACAAACAGCTGCTTGTGAGGGAATGGATGACAGTTTTTAACTGTATGAACCCCAGTGGAGGAAATCTTCACCCATCTGTATTCAGACATGCAGGTATGACCCATTTCAAGCAAGCTATCAGCATAGTGTAAGATTACAACAGTGAATTTGCTCTTCAATTCTAAGCAAAGTTTCAGACTGGTTTCAGCCTCAGTTAGTGATAATGAGGGAAATGAGGAGTCTGCTGTAGATTGTTCCATTGTGACACAGAGATGAAAACGGTAACGGAGTTCAAACATGCGTGGGATATGCATAGAGGAATCCTGTGCAGAAGGAATGGATCCTCAGAAGCTTAGCTGAAATTGGGTGGCGGAGCAGTTGGGGGGAAGAGGGGTTGGTGGTTGGGAGGCGAGGATAGGGGAAGGCAGACTTATACGGTCTGTACCAGAGCCGATGAAGGGAGGCGGGACTAGTGGTTGGGAGGCGGGAAATACTGCTGGGCGGACTTATATGGTCTGTACCCTGAAAAGGACAGGTACAAATTCAAGGTAAGGTATACACATATGAGTTTGTCTTGGGCAGACTGGATGGACCATGCAGGTCTTTTTCTGCCGTCATCTACTATGTTACTATGTTACTATGAGTAATCCAGCCTTGGGAACCTTTTGCTCTCCACATCATGCATAGGAGGTACACTTAACACGTTTTTGGATAAACAGCGCTACAAGCTGTCTTTTCAGGAGCACCATTTTAAAATCATGCAATACACGTAATCCTCTACTTAGAAGTGTTCGTAGATATATTTCAGAAAATGCTCCCACTGATATATGAAAAAAAGGTTAGAAAGTGATGGCCTGAAAACTGTCCGGTTTGTGTGAACGACAGAAGAGGAATTTCCTATCGCACTTATTGTGCGTTGTAATAAGTAAACAAGGTACACCTTCATTGGATTCCATCAACTCACAGTGTGACACCAATCTAGTCTAAGGCTTCACCTTACGGATAAGGTACTCAGTGTAGTGTTTGCACTGAGATGAAACAATCTCAGTGCTGTCACCCAATCCTGTTGCAGTTGATAGAAGGATTGACTGCGCGACTTCCTATGTTCAGTTTTTGCAGCACGTATGTAGAATTATATTTTAACCTTATAAAAAATGTAAAGTCATCTCTTATTTTTCAGAAAACTGTTTGTTGCACTCAAAGTATGACAATTTTTGCTTCATAAAACCCTACAGATCCTATATATAGTTTATAAAGCAAATAGTGTAGTGTGGGTATTCCAAGTACATAACAAGACCTTTTTTATTTATTTTATACAAGCATTAAATTAAAAGGATATTTAAATATGTAGTTATAGCCAAGCTATTGAGCACACATACAGACAAATCAGTGGTTTATGAAGAGATCTGCAGCGATTATATTGCAGGCTGAAAACAAGGGAATGTTGCAGTCATGTTTCCAGCAGGTGGCATCATGAGGCATTTCCAAATATTTTCCCTTTTCAGTTTTGGAAGCACCACAGCCCAATGGGCTGCATATCTAGCACTGAACTCCTCTTGTGCCGTGAAAAGTTCACTTTCTGTAGATTTCCAGGAACTGTTTTCTCCCTGCCCACCAGCAATTTCAGTGATTTGGTTTGAAACAATACACAGGAAGCCACAGTTTACTTCAATTTCAGCCTTTCAATTCCCTTTAAAGACATGACAATTAGTGATGCCATGCAGTTCAACAAACACAGAAAGGGACGACTTTCTTAAAGTCAACACTCTCTTTTGACTACTTTATTTTCACAAAAACAAATCTGTGGTATTATGTGCCTGATCCTCTTTCTATCATTTTCTCCTTTGTGTATAAGATCCTTAAAGCATCTGTAACTTTTATATAGTCCAGCAGATAAGATGATAAGCAAGAGGAATTTCGTGATGGACGGAGGCTCTTTATCCTTCTGTATAGATTGAAGAGAGCTGGCTAGGACAACGGTCCACAGCGTTAATTTGGAGAAAACTGGTGTCCTCTGATCCGTTTCTCAGCGAATCCCCGAAGAAGCTGGTGGATCCTGGAGGAAGATCATACACTGGAACAGAGGATCAAAGACAATATGTAATAAACGAATGACTTCACAAACATGTAAAGGGAAACATAGCAGTAAAACTATTGGATAAAAAATTCAGTTATTTACTCTGTCATTTCAGCCTCAAATTTGAGCTGTAATTCATGACTCATTTTTTAAAGTTATGTTTAATTAGCAGATTTAAAAAAAACAGTATTTCTGTGCTATGGAGTTTGTGGGCTGGGAACTTCACTGCCAAATTTCAAGATTCAGAAAAACTTCCAAAAAATATTCTCCAACTTCAGGGGGTCTTTTATGTAGGCGCTGGTGTTTTTAGCGCACGTTAAAAATAGGCATGAGCTAAACGCTAAAGACGTCAATGTAGTCCTATGGGCGACTTTAGCATTTAGTGTGCACCTATTTTTAACGCGCACTAAAAACACCAGCGTGCCTACGTAAAAGACCTCCTCAGTGAATAACAATACTACAATAGAAATATGAAATATGAAATCTAGAACATATATTCAATTCATCTTTGTGCCTGAAAAATCTTAGGGCTCCTTTTACAATACCACTCTAGCGATTCCCGTACGGCAAATGTGACAAAGCCCATTCAATTCCTATGGACTTCGTCACATTTGCTGTACTGGAGTTGCTAGCGCAGCTTTGTAAAAGAAGTCTACAGTGATTGTACACACTTAAACCTATGGATGATGTCCAGATTTTCTTCCCATTTGTTGACTGCAGTCAGTTTTGACGATAGTGCTTATGGCTTAGGGAAAATAAGCTGGCATTTAATGTGGGGAAAAACAGAGATTTTGGGGGTGGGTAGAGTAGTGGAACATGGCCTACTAGCACAGGTGGTTGTGGGTGGGAAAACTATTCAAGTTGTAAAAAACAGAGAAACAGAGAAAAATGAAGGCACATAAAGACCATATGGCCTAACAGTGTGCCCATCCATGTCATCTAATATCCTTTCCTCTCCCTTAGACATACTCTGCCGGATTCTATATATTGCGCCTAGCATTCTGTGCCTAAATCTAGGCGTATTCCATAACAATGCGTGTAAGTTAATTGGCTTAACAATCCAATCAGCGTTGTTAACAGCACTTAACAAGCAATAATGAGCACTAATTGGCAATAATGAGAATTTACATGCATAACTCACTAATCGTATGCTATAATGAACTGTTGCTAAAATTCTAAAGTGCGCAGTTCAAAGGGGGTGTGGCTATAGGCGGGGAAATGGGCGTTTCATGGGCATTCCCAAATTTTGGTGTGTTGTTATAGAATATGGCCCAGTCCATGTAAATTGGTGTAAATGGATTCACATAGTTTTAGGCGCTGGGATAACAGCTAAGCATATTCTATATACCTTGCCTAAATCTTATAGAATACGCTTAGGCAAAAATGATTTCTGCGCGGATTTTCCAGGTGCCATATATAGAATCTCTAAAGTGCGCAGTTCAAAGGGGGTGTGGCTATAGGCGGGGAAATGGGCGTTTCATGGGCATTCCCAAATTTTGGTGTGTTGTTATAGAATATGGCCCAGTCCATGTAAATTGGTGTAAATGGATTCACATAGTTTTAGGCGCTGGGATAACAGCTAAGCATATTCTATATACCTTGCCTAAATCTTATAGAATACGCTTAGGCAAAAATGATTTCTGCGCGGATTTTCCAGGTGCCATATGTAGAATCTCCTCCACTATGTACTTTTCCCAAGCTTGCTTGAATTCAGACACAGGCTTCATCTCCACTGGAAGGCTCTTCCATGAATTCACCACCCTTTCCATGAAGTATTGCCTCAGGTTACTTCTGAGTCTATCCCCTTTGACCCTCATTCCAGAGTTTCCTTTCAATTGAAAGAGACTCATTTCCTGTGCATTTAAGCCATGGAGGTATTTAAATGTCTCTATCATATCTCTCCTCTTCTGCCTTTCTTCTAAAGTATATATATTGACATCTCTAATTCTGACCCCCATTACACATGACAAAGATCACTGACCATTTTAGTAGCTGCTCTCTGGACTGACTCCATCCTGTAAATCAGATTCACAGTCCTATGGCAATTATTTACTCTGTCATTTCAGCCTCAAATTTGAGCTGTAATTAATTCATGACTCATTTTTTAAAGTTATGTTTAATTAGCAGATTAAAAAAAAACATGATTCCTACGAAGGATTTTAGGACAGTTCTGCAAAACATGAAACTATCAAATTCAACTACTGCAATTCACTGTATCTTAGACTCTGGGTTAACGGCAGTAGTGATTAAAGTATTAAAAAGTATTGGGGGAGAGTACTGAATGAAAATGTAAGAGCAAATGCAAGAATAATGGTTGACTTATTTTATTGTGTTTTAAATAGATTTATTTATTTATTACATTTGTACCCCGCGCTTTCCCACACATGGCAGGCTCAATGC
The DNA here is from genome assembly GCF_901765095.1 of Microcaecilia unicolor. Classification (NCBI taxonomy): domain Eukaryota; kingdom Metazoa; phylum Chordata; class Amphibia; order Gymnophiona; family Siphonopidae; genus Microcaecilia; species Microcaecilia unicolor. Next base: position 236,235,742 of record NC_044032.1, on the reverse strand, counting down.
GGCTTACATAGTAACAATAAGAAGAATTACAAGTCCTAAGAAGAATATACAATTTGTAGTAAACGTAATATTAATGGATAAGTAAATTGAACAAAGGAGAAATTAGATGTATAAGTAAATTAAACATAGGAGGAATGAGGTGTAGAAGGAAACGGGCGTTATGAGGTAAGCGTAGGATGATGGAGAGGAAAAGATTAGGGACAGCAATAAGGATAATGGGAAACAAGGTCAATATATAATAATCGTTGGTAAGGATTACGTGGGCATGCTTTAGTTAGTTGAATCGTTAGGGTAGGCTTCCTTATAATGATATCACTTTCTTGCTATGTTATATGATTACCCCTGAATTATATAAATGGCGCTATACATTGTTTGCACAAATTTTGGCATAAGTCCAATTTATGCATGAATTTAATTGCATAATGAGCCAATTAGTGCCACTAATTGGGTGCTAACAATCAATTATCAGTGCTAACTGGCATTAATTAAAATTTACATGCGTAAAATTTACCTGTATATCCAAAAAGGACGCATGACCATGGGAGGGTCATGGGTAGATCAGGGGCATTCCCACAATTTATATGCACTGTTATAGAATAAAGGGGATCTTTGCCTACTTTAAGCATGAGGATTTACACCAGGGTTTCGTTGGTGTAAATGGTTGCACCTAAAAGTAGTTGTGGTTCTGGGCGCTAAGTGCTATTCTATAAATGACGCCTATCTGTGAGTGCCATTTATAGAACAGCACTAAGGGCTATTTTTTTTAGCCCCACTATTTTAGGTGTAATTTATTGAATTTAGTCCTATGTGTGTAACTTTGTTACTCGCCTTGGCTGAGACAGTCTATAAGTGAACACACATAATACATGCACTAAAAGCTATGAAAACAAATGTGTGAGATAAACAAACAAACAAAAAAAAAAGAATCCCTAGTAAAAGAAATATGGTTCTAAAGTTCTAGCATCTCTGCAAAATGCTTTATATGTTAATAACCTCATTACAATATGAGGCACCCTTATTATTTCTTTTTGACTATGTGAACTGGTTCTCTGGACATCATTAGCATTTTAGTTTGGGTGAAAGAAGCGTACTGGGCATTATTCCATACCACACCATAAAGACAAGAAGCAACACAAGACCAAATTTCATTTACCATATGCCTTATTTAAATTTTTTATTTATACGTTATGCACATAACCCTCTCACTAATCTACTATTGAATTACATAGGAGGAAAAGACTTCAGATGCTTAACCTTTCATTGTTAATGCTCTGATTAACTTTATAGGGTTAATGCCTTCAATATCCCAAGTAGAACTATTTTGCTCGTGCTAGCCTGATATCCACAGCACAAGCAAAATAGTTCTATGTGGGATATTGAGGGCATTAACCCTATAAAGTTAATCAGAGCATTAACAATGAAAGGTTAAGCATCTGAAGTCTTTTCCTCCTATGTAATTCAATAGTAGATTAGTGAAAGGGTTATGTGCATTATTTAAGTTAAAACAGTAGTTAACAGGCAACATACCATCAGTAACCTAAATTAAGTTATTTATAAGTTTGCAATTATGAATACAGTGACAAAGAGAAGATAAAGCAAAAAAATAAAACCCCACATAAAACAATAAATATCACGTCAATATAACACAAGTCTATGTTATGAGATACACACGATTTATAGGCAGGTCAAAATGCTTGTACCAGCAGGCATAAGAAAAAAACAAAATGACACCAATTACACTTCCCAAAGGGCAGAAACTTGCTCATATCTTCAAGCAGAAACAGAACTTTCAGACAAAAATGTTTCTAAATTAATTGGATCCATAAAAATACTCAACAAGGAGATTATAAAAAGAAAGTTGCCCCAAAGGCTAAAATTTTAGGCTTTAAAGAGAAACAGGCTTTCCTCCTTAACTGATTAGGCCTAGCCAAATCAGGAAAAATATTAATCTACTGGCCACAAAAAGCAACATGTTTCTTAGGAGAATATAATTTAAAGATAGATCTCATCTGAAACTCAGTTTGAAAAGTAACCAAGTAGCACGTTTCTACAATGTCCTGTAGGTGGGAGGCAAAGGGGTTCTAAACCTCCTTCTTCCTCCTGAACCTGCTTAGTTCCTCTAGGAACTTAATAAAGATTATCCACTGCTAAATCATCTACCTATGAATACAATAATACTTCTTTCAAATATTATTTAATCATTCCAGAGGAGCTAGGTAATGTGTCTTGGAAAAATTCCTAAAACAAAGGGACCTTTTTACTAAAACACATTAAGATCTGGGCTTAACATGGGACTTTCCCAAGCATTAAACCCTGATTTTCCATGGCAGTATTTAGAGCTTTTTAAATAATTGTTTTTTTTTTTTTTTTTTTTTTGCAGATCACATGGTAATTTTTCCATTAGCCTGTGATTAAATTTAGGCATGACTATTTATGCCAAATAAAACCCGGTGTAAATGCCTACGCGTGACTTAGGTGTGGATCGGGCATATTCTATAATACTGCACATAATTTCCAGAAATGCCCACAACCCGCCCATGCCCCTCCCATGGCCACGCCCCTTTTTGAGATCTGCTCATTAGAATTTAAGTGCACCACTTTACAGAATATGCTAAGAAAGTTGAACTTATAAATTCTAATTAATGCCACAAATTGCTTGTTATTGGTCAATTATAAGTGCCAAATAGCTCATTAAACTGAAAGGATAAGGGAGGGGTGGGCTAGGTGAGAAACAGAGAGGGTTGAGAGTATGAGGGACAGGGAGATATGCATGGTGACCAGAGGGTGACAAAGCAGTGAAATTTCATGGTTTATAATGGGCTAGACAACCCAGGTCTTTGTTAAGTCCTGTCTGGTGGGTGTCAAAATATTTAATCATTTTGACTTCAAAGGTCTTGCGTTCCTGTATTGTTTTAAAGTTTCCTCAGTATTCTCACCATAAAATCATTGGTACAGTGTTCATCCTTTCAGACTGTCACCGAAATACTTTGACTATTATATGCTGTTACTTATTAAAATTTGCTTACTTCTGATCTGACATAGAAGGGCTACCTTCGAAAGCTATTCAAATAATGTATTAACTTAGTCCAATAAAAAAGGTATCATTTTATTTTATTTTCTCTGTTTTCTTTTATTCTATTTCTATTGATTACCTTTAAAAGTGGACTAACACGGCTACCACACCTCTCTGTTCATTGAGAGATAATTCCAAGTCCTCCTACAACATAAAACGTTACTTTTTTTATTCAAGTTCCAGCTTCCTCCGGTCCCCTTATTCCTAAAACAATTTCATAGAAAATTAAACACAAAGAGACTATTTCTTTAGCTGAGCAGTAAAAATCAGCACCATAGGTAATCAAATCAGAAAAACAGACCGTCCTTAATCAAAGCATACTCTCAGCAATGCTAACAAGAGCATCAGGCTTACAGATGTAGGAAACTGCAAACCTTCATGGAGCAAAGCAAACCATGGGGTCTCCAGAACAACTGGAACCTTAACCAAACTCCTCCATCAGCAGAGTAACATGTATCCTGGAAACTGCAATCATGAGGCTCAAGTAGCATTGAGAGGGTCTTTTACTAAACCTTAGCTCGAGTTATTTGCAGCAGGGCCCACTTTATTCCTATGGGCCCAGCTGAAGATAACTTGAGCTAAGCTTTAGTAAAAGACCCCCTGAGAAAATTATAGAGAGCAGAAAAAGGGATGTCCAGTAAAGAAACATACCAGCAAAAACACAAAGTGTCTTGGCTCCCTGAGCTGTACAAAAACAAAGCACAGCAGAAATCTGTTGGCTGCTAAAGTCCCACAACACAGTTCCAGCAGCAGCAACAAACTTGCTGGAAGAGATAACCTGAACTTGAGGCTCCAGAAAGACAGAGTGCTGGACAAAAAACAAAGAGCAAATAAATTTAGTCACAGGACCCTTCCAAAAAGAGAAGACTTCCATGTGTTCTACTGTGATACCTTACTTTGATCCCTTAGACTCATTTAATTTTCTCCATTTACAATTATACGGTCCAGTGTAATCTTAACCTTGTGGGTTCTGTAGCTAGTTGGCTGGGGTTCTTCTAGATCCAGTAGGAGATTCAGATCTCCCTGCTTCTAATTGTTTTTGTAGCAGAGGTGTTTCAATTGATACCTGGAACAAGAAAATCTCCCACCAGCAATCTCCCTTTTTATTTGCATCCAGTTCACTGCAAGCTTATGGATGTTTGAATAAATCTCTATCCCAAAGATATTGAGTTACATGCATTGTGCTGTGACACACACATTTGGGGGGGGGGGGGTCCCTTACACTTGCACATTCAGGGGGCTGGAGCGATGGCACTGAATGACCACAGAGTTCCCCAGTTTCCATGGCTGAATAAGGCAGGAAAAGTCAAAGTGGCTGAATACAGGAAGGAGTACAAAGTGGAGGCAATGAAACTGTGGGATTCCCCAGATTCTGCCTGCCAAGAAATGAAAAATAGGACTGCAAGTGCTGGGAAAAGGAAGTGTGTGGAGTAAAGGCTATGAAGGAGGTAGGGGCACTGAGGCCTGAAGGATGATATGTTGCAGACAAGGGAGATTTGAAGGGATGGCAGTGACGATAGAGGTTAAGGAAGGTTTGTTTAGGGGAGTTTTGGTGTGACTGAGGGCAAAGGGAGTTGCTGGAGGACAGATTGATTGATTGAGGTCAAAGAGAAGGGATTGCTTGGGGAGGGTGATATTAGATTTATAATCCTGAAACACTGCTGAAAAAATCTCATTCAATAGCCTTCAGTCTCACTCACTGGGGTGGTAAATCTCACTCTTTGGGCTAGGCCACCTTGTCCATTTCCTCTGACTGTATTGCTAATGTAATAATCACTAACATTATCTTCCTTACCTGTGATTCCAGAATGAGTTGAGAAGGCTTTATGAAACACATCAAAATTTGCCTGGCCCATGGATGTGGGAACAAGGCAATCTTCCAACGGAGGGCCCACACTGCATGAGCTGCCGGGTTGCATATTCCTCTGAACATCACTGTAATGTGAAGGGCACAATGTCTGCAGCTGACTATAGAACCCTAAAGTATAAGAAGAAAAGAAAAATAGGCAACATTGCCACAAAATGTACAGTTTGATTAAAGAAAATTGGTATTCTAAATATTGGTATTCTTAGTCCTTCCCTCAGTTGTTTTTAGAATTGTAAACTGAATAGCCACCTCCACGGACAACATGTGGTATAGCAAGCCCTGAGAATAAATAAATAAATGCTCTGTCTTCATTATACAGCTCTATCTCAAGAATGGCCACTGGTATTTTGTTTCTAGCTCCACCCCCATTGCCATATAATCAGTGATAAAGTAGCATATCTATGTGACTGGAAAATATGCAATAGTTCAGAATTGTCAGAGTGGAGTGCATCAATACATTGTGCTGATGGAAGCAAAATTAATAACGGAATTTCAGAAAGGCTGGAATAAGCACAGTAGATCTTGAGTCATGAAGAGAAAGCCATAATCAAGCAGGGCCAGAGGTACTGAAGCAAGAAAGAACATAGTGCACACTGGAAGGGAGCTCTGTTCTTTATCGTCTCGATTAAAAAACAAACAAACAAACATATATTTACCTTGTACAATGAGAAATATACAGATACTTCTCAAGCTCATCTGGGCTACACCTAGAAAATGCTACTTTGGAAACTGCATTCTGAGGACATATTCAAATGTGTAAATAGCAACTTGATATGTAAGGAAGAGCAAAAGTGGCATTGTAAGGCTCAAAGGTGAAGAGGAACAATACATAGAAGCTGAAAAGGATAAAGCGGAATTGCTCAACAAATATTTCTGATCTGTGTTCATAGATGAAGGGCCAGGAATAGAACCACAGAAGACAAATGCTAATAAGAAAGAATGTGTGGTAGAGCTTGACCAAATGTCAGAAGACTGGGTTTATGAGGAGCTGGCTAAACTAAAGGTAGACAAAATGATGGGGCTGGATGGGATACATCCAAGGGTACTAAAGGAACTTAGGGAACTTCTGGTGACTTCGCTGTCTGACATTTTCAATGCTTCTCTAGAGTCCAGGGTGGTCCCAGAGGACTGGAGAAGGGTGGATATGGTCCTCAACACAGAAGCGGAAGTAAGGAGGAGGTTGGGAACTACAGGCCTGTTAGTCTTACCTCAGTGGTGAGTAAATTAAAGGAAACACTTCTAAAATAGAGGATAAAGAGTTTTCTGGAATCAATGGATTGCAGGACCCAAAGCAATGGTTTTACAGTTGGATTTAGGGACAGCACTAGATGTGATGTACTTAGATTTCAGTAAAGTCTATGACACGGTTCCACATAGGCGACTGATAACTAAACTGAGTGCCCTTGGTCTGGACCACAAAGTCACTAACTGGGTTAGAAACTGCATGGAAATACTTTTAAAACAAATAGGAGGAAATATTTTTTCACTTGGTTAACATCCTCGCTGCCAGAGGATTGGTAACAGCGGTCAACATATCTGCATTTTAAAAAGGTTTGGACAAGTTCCTGGAGGAAAACGCCATAACCTGCTATTGAGATGGACATGAGGGAAGCCACTGCTTGCCTTGGGATTGGTAGTGTGGAATGGTACTACTAATTGGGTTTCTGACAGGTACTTGTGACCTGGATTAGCCATTGCTGGATGCAGGATACTGGACTGGATTGAACATTGGTCTGACCCAGTATGGCTGTTCTTATGTATATGGGTCAATTTTCAAAAGGGACAGCCACTAAAATGGGCAAGGTGTACACCTAGATTAGATGCATTATCAGAGGAGTCACAAGTGTAGTGTGCACCACTAAAAATGCAAGCCTAATCTATGTATATACGTATGCACCTACTCTATACAATTCAATACAATACAGTAACTTAAATTCTGCAAAATACTTGTCAGTTTCTGTGCAGAATACTGAAGAATAACTAGTTAAATAATTAGGATGTCACAATCAAAGTATAAAATCATAATCATAATAAAATATCAATAAAATTAAAAATGAAACATCAAACAAAATCAGATCTTCAAAAAATTTCCAAAGAGATATGTCCTTAGTTTTTGACAGAAAGATGTATAATTAGATTGGAGTTGTATATTTATTGGTAATGACAGATCAAAGTAGCCTAATATGTGAAAGTTTGTTCCAACTTTTAATCCGTAATCTCAGAAAAATGAAGAGTCAGTTCTTTAAATTCAAGTGATCTTGAGTTAAAAGCAAACAGAACAACTTAGTTCATGTTTGGGAGTGCTAGGCCATTCAATATTTAAAATATTAGGCAACAGAATTAAAAAATTGTACATGTTTCAATTGGCAGCCGATGTAGTCTACTTGGGGATGATATCTATATAAATAATTCTCACCTCCAACGTTCTGAAGCTCACTCCGTGGCACTGAAGCACTGAAGCCCTGTACTGTTGGTAGGCTAGGCTATGAGCACCACTCACCCTCACTCATAGACCCGCCCTCAGCCACGCCCCATCCAGACATAATTCACAACTCCAACGTTCTAATGAAGCCTCAAATCTCCCAACGTTCTAAATGTGAAGTGGTTGAGATCAAATTTTGTCCATGAGTGTCTGCCCAGCCCTCGCGTCACAACGTGATGACGTTAAGGGCGGAGCACTGACACTCAGCGAATGGAATCGTTCGCTCGTTCAATGTGCACGAAATAAGGAAGGACTTCCATCGCCAATACGTTGGTACACAACGGAAAAGACAGCACAGAGGATAAATCAATGATCTGCAACAATGCAATGCCACGGAACGATACGTAACACGCACGAGGGACCAATGAACGACCTGCAAGAATGCAATCACAATGAACTACACCGGAACACGGGAGGCAAATGAAGAGAGAACCGGCCACTTACACTGCAGCGCGGAGAACAGGAACATCGCTGACAGAAGAAATCCAGTTTGATGCCCGTGCTCCTGCTCTCCGTATGTGAGTCATGCCCCCCCCCCCCCGCGATGAAAACCTTGCTAGCGCCCGTTTCATTGCTCTCAGAAACGGGCCTTCTTTACTAGTGTGATTATAACCAAGACTTCATCATGTTTGGCATAGTGGAGACTTAACAACCAGTGTTTAACAATGGGTGACTGGGGCCTGCACAGAGTAGCGAGTGCAGCTCTGGCTACCTTGTTGGGTCTTTATCTGCCATCATTTACTGTGTTACTGTGTGTGTAACAAAGGAGTTATCCCCCCGATTCTATATAGTGTGGCTTCAGAATCTAGTCCTATATGTTCAAATCTTCCAACACTGTATAACAATCTAGCTGCCATATACTGCAAGGTTTATTAGTTTATTAAGAGCTTATATCCTGCCCATCAAAAATGTGTGAGTGGCTTACAATAAAATGATTAAAAATTGGGAGAAGTGTATTAATAAGCGACTGTGAGGGAAAAAGGTCTATAGTCTACTGTGTATAGCCTATATAAAGAACACTGAATAGTTTAGCTGACTCAAAATATAAGAATGAACAATAATTTTAAATTCATTAAAAACAAGAACTCTAGACGTATAGGTGCAGATATGGGCATCTAGGGGGCAAGTCTATGACTGGACACCTCCATTTAGGTGCCTAGGCCATGTGGTAGGAAGCCCCTGGGAACCCAGATTCTGTTATAGAATACTAGTGATTTTAATGCAACAGCAGTGGCGTAGCAAGGGCGGGGCAGTTGGGGCGGTCCGCCCTGGGTGTCAACGGGTGGGGGGTGCTCCGCTGGCGAGTCCCTATCAGCTCCGCCCACCCCCCCTGACACAGTCCCCACCTGCCTACCAGCTCCATCCACCCAGCACTGTGCAGCGTGGCGCCTCGCATCTGCAGTGCTGCTGTAAAAGAAGAAAATTGCCTCGTCGTCGGCCCTTCCCTCACTGTGTCCCGCCCTCTGATGTAACTTCCTATTTCCTCGAGGGCGGGACACAGTGCGGGAAGGGCCGACGACGAGGCGATTTTCTTCTTTTACAGCAGTGCTGCAGATGCGAGGCGCTATGCTGCACAGTGCCGGGTGGACGGAGCTGGTAGGCAGGTGGGGACTGTGTCGGGGGGATGCTGTGGGGGGTGCGCTGATGCCAGGGGGTGCCGTGTTGCCCTGCACCCGGGGGGGGGGGGGGGGTGCGCAGCAGCGCTCCGCCTCGGGTGTCAGCCAACCACAGAATGCCACTGTGCAACAGTAATTTGCATGCTCATTGATTATTGCATGTTGCTGTACTTTTTTATTTGCAGTAGAGCTATGGCTCTACCATGAGGCTTACTGCATCTTCCTCTCTGTTTGCAGGCTCCTAATATTCAGCCTGATCCCTTGCAAAGACTGGCAGCCATGCCTCATTACTACATCTGTCTCAAGAATTAACAAGGAAAGAGTGCTGGAACTACCTCTCTCAGAAGCCTTGATTTCTGTCTTGGGCTATCTGTTGAGGCAAACCACTAATATGTGGTTCCTCTTTCCCCTCCCCCAAAGCTTCTGCACAGCCTGACCACACAGCTTTCCCCAGTGCCTGCATGGTGAAGCTTTATGGGCAAGAAAGTCTTTCTGCTTTATTTTCTGCATTTTCTGGGAAACTTGGGGTCTGCTGGGTTTCCTACACATGCTAGCCCTCATCTTCCCCTGGTCCGAGAGATGTGACTGGCCTTGTCGGTTGCAATAGATGGCGGTACAGCACTGAATGACTAAGTCCATTTGAAAATTGACCTAATAATGGTAATATTCAGCTACTGTGAGGCTCATTTTCAAAGCACATTTACTTACAATGGGATCCTTTTACTAAGGTGCACTGAAAAATGGCCTGAGTTAGTGTAGGCACGTGTTTTGGATGCGCACAGATCCATTCTTCAAAGCACTTGTAAAAAATGCCTTTTTTCTTGGCCAAGTATGGACATGTGGCAAAATTAAAATTGGCGCACGTCCATTTTGGGTCTGAGACCCAACTGCCATCCATTCACTTAGCGGTAAGGTCTCACGTGTTAACCTGGAGGTAATGGTCTACGTGTGTACAATGCCGTTTACCTCTCGGTTAGCGCCGGTGTTCTAAATTAAATCCCTCAACTATACATACTGTAGCAGAATATCACAATTATGCATTTAGCTGACAGCGGTCTCCAGTATATTCAGCGGTGCTGAACATATGTGTTTTTTAAGCACCACAGTCAGTGTTTAATAAACCCTGCTACTGTCATGACCAAATATTAGTCCAATGTTTTTTTAAGTTTACAGACCCTGATATTCAAAGCAATTTAAGCGGGCAGGAGGGGATCTTAATGCCCATCGCCTCGTACTTCAATCGCCAAAGAAAGTGAACTATGAGTCAACTAGGACATCAGCTTTCTTGTTTTTTTGGACCCGGGACTTTGGAACTTCCTTCCTTCTTGTATTAGGTCAGAACATTCATTTTCTGCATTTAAATCTCAACTTAAAATGTACTACTTTGAACTGGCATATGGAATTTTGTCCCCTATTTCTAAGTAGGTTTCCAATGCACCTGGGAGACAAGGTAGTTTCCATGTGTTTTTTTTTACTGTTGCCTCCTAATCTCCTTATTCCCTCTTTTGCTGTGAATGAATATAGTGTCTGTCCTATCAATTTTATGGTGTTCTTATTTCTTTAATAATGTTATTAATTATTATAAACCGCTTTAACCTTCTTTTAGATAAAATGGTATATAGCAAATATGTGCAAAAAACAATAAACAACCACCGATATTCAGTGGCACTAAACCGGGCAGTGCTGCTGAATATTGTCTCTGACCGCCCAGTTTGAAAGTGGGCAGGTCAGAGGCAGTACTGGAGAGGACTCTTGGAATTAGCCTTGAATAGTGCCTGTGCTAATCTAGCCAGCAACAGTCAGTGTTTAAAAAATGCTGACCACCATCAGCTGAATATCAGGTGGACAGACGCCTTGTCCTATCTTATCTTTGGTAATATCTTATCTTAAGAAGTTGGTGGAATAGGCATTGAGGAAGTTTAAAGCATTTAGGAGTAAATCTTTATATAGTCACCTAGATTTAGGCATCAAAATCACACATAAATGTCTGTATTCTAGTCATTTATTTGCCTAATGACTATTTTCTGACTATGCACTATTCTGTAAATGCGTGCCAATCTTTGATGGCGTGTACTTTGAAGATGGGTGTTTACATGAAACACTTTTCGTGTGGATACTTCCTGGGGGAGCCCTTACTGACACCCACTTAGGAGGTGGTAAGGGCTCCCGTGCTATCCCAGCGGTAACCCCTGGCACAAAAAGTTTTTAAAAATCCAACACATTGAAAATGGTGCACGTTGGGGGTAGGCACTACTGCTGGTAGCCCAGCAGTGGTGCCTGATTAGCATGTGGCAAAGTGGCAGTACAGGTACCGTTGCTTTTGTAAAAGGGGTCCTAAGTGATAAATAAACCATAAACAATTACATTTTGAACACCTAGAAGGTATGTTGGTGAAAGGAGCATCTTTCAAGAGATAGCCAAGTTCTACATCTTCAGCAACTCCCTGTAGAGCATAAAAGATCCAGCTCTTCCTTGTTTGTTTTTTATAAAGTATTTCCACATGGTTATCTTTTTATGCATCGATTTTCTTCGACAGTAGCACTGTTGTAAAAGATCTGAGAGGACTGAAGACTGCTCATAGTTGATCTGCTATAATTTTTGCCTTCTGGTCCATGCTCAATGAGTGCAAAGAGATATGATACCCCATCCTACATTTTATACAGTATATCTGTGGTTACCCCACTTGGTGTTGAGGGTGTTGGAATAGAAGCCCTTAGATCAAGTTGCAGCTTGTCTTCTATAACTGAAGGAAATGAAAAACCCAGTTGTTTATTTTTTATTTGGAAAGATAACAGCTGGGTTAACTAGTCACAAAGAAACTTTAATGGCCATTGGATTTGACATATACAGAGATATGTATTAGGATCCACATACACTGTGGTTGCCATGTAGCCTACTAACACCATGAAAGAGTAAGCTGAAGAATTAATTCTATTCAGAAGAATTACGTCTATTCATTAGATTTCAGGTGATCTCTACCAGAGTGTCTGACGTCTGATCTAGTTTCTATTAGGGTCATATGAAGAGTCTGCTTGGTCTCTTTGGGAGAAGAGCCTTTCACCAACTAATGGTATAATACGTAATTAAGAAGGTGAACAGCTATTACTGCTAAATATCTTGTGAAATCTCTTGTAGCTGCTGAGAGTCGTAAAGAAAAAACATGGTATTAAAGGTGATTTCCTTGCACCATGAAGTAGAGAAAATTCCTCTGCAGAGGGTGAATTGGTGTGAGTATATACATCTTTAGGATCGAAAGAAGTCTGGAAATACCAGACTTTTGGCTCTTTTGACTTGAACTTACAAGGAAGATGATTTTTTCAGTAGCCAGCCCTGTTGAGTGGAACAAACTGCCATTTCTTAAGAAACAAACGAACTATGTGGTGTTTAAAAAGTTGTTGAAGCAGCACTTGTTAACACATGCAGCCTAGTGTTTCTGGGAACAGTGACTGACCGCTCTATTCTTCCCCATTATCTCTTGTAGGTTTGCTGTATTAGTTTCATTTTACTACATTGGCACCTGCCTCTGTGGTGCATTGTAAGCCACATTGAGCCTGACATTGTTGGGAAACTCTGGGGTACAAATGAGATAATAAATAAATAAATGATGATCGGATTGAATGTGTTCATTGATGGCCTGTTTGGCTATTATAATTGATAATATTGCTATAGTAAAGTTTTTAAGTGATGATTTTGTATATTTGTTTGCAATCCTCCCTGGATAAGGGCAGAATATAAATTTTAATAAATGAAATAACCAGGCTCCCGTATCTAAAAGAGAATGGTTGGTGTTCAATGAATTTATCTTGATCTTTTCTCAAAATAGAAATGTGTTCAGGTCTCTCAGGTCTGAGATCAGTCTCACACCTTCATACACTTTTGGAATTAATACATATCTTGAGTTAAAGCACTTTTTTTGATTCCAGCTGTGGAACCAAACCCACTGCATTTTCTTGCAGGAGGGGTTCTGTCTGTTGCTTAAGGAGAACCTTGTGTCATTGACTGAGTGAGGAGGCAGGAATGGGATGATTTGAGAGGACCTGAGAAAAATACAGGCAATATTCTATCTTCAAAACATTTTGTTCCTTGAACCTTAGTGTTCTTCCAAATGGAAGAATATTTTGGTAAACAACAGTTATGCCAAATGTCTTGATCATGAAAAGATGATGTTGAGGTTTTAGGTTGCAATGATGGTGGTCAAGTTGCCTCCTGACCCTCTGGAGATACTTAGGGGAGCTCTACTGCTGCTGTCTTTGCTTGGGTGGTAGCTCTTTCTCTGGTATTAGAACTGTCTCCCATAGAAAAAGACTGCTTCCTAGATGACATGGACTGCTCTGCTGTAGCTGCCAAGAGTGTGTGAAGGGTGAAGCACTGGCCAATAAGTTATTTAACTTTATCACCAAAAAGATTCTCTCCTATGCAGGCAATGGACTATCTGCTAGCAGATGTTTATGCATAGCCCCAATGTCTAAGCACACCAGCCTTCTTGCCCCAATGGATACTGAAGAGGTTTAAGCTGAAATGTTGAACATTTCATATGCAGGTCTTAACAGGTGTTTGTTACACTCCTCCACACTGGTCAAGTGAACCAGAAATTTATCTTCGTTCTTTCTAAGGGAGTCAATGAAAAGGGCTTATGCTTCTGGAGACATCCATGCATATACCACACTACATAAAGATAGCGTGCAGGTAAGGTCTTGGAGTGTTACATGGAATTTTTTATTTTATTTAAAGTGGATACAGATGCCCAGGTTGGTACCAATTTGTATGGCAAAAATAAACAATGGAATCATAATGCTACATGAATAGATCAGGAACATTAAGGGTAAGAGGGTCTGGGGAATTGGGGGGAATCAGGGGAGAAGTTTTTGTTTTGCGATGGCTTTTTTGGAACAAAATAAATTAAAATGAAATTTCATTTATTTCTCTTTTTCTTTTGTTTTAATAAAAGTTGAAACAAAACTGAAAATGTCATGAGCACTTCCCATTTCATTTCAAACAACATCCCTTCCCTCTAAAGAGTTTATTTTCTTGTTTTATAAATTCTATTGTTTCTTCTTCTACTTTTGCTGATGGGTTCTCTACTACTACTACTACTTAACATTTCTAGAGCGCTACTCTCTCTCATTCCGTCTATTGTATTCTTCAGGATGCTTGTTGTGGCAATCTACAGTCATGCTAGGGTTATCATACAGAAGCTGAAATAGAAAATATAGCTTTTCAGCTAAACAATGAAATTGTGATATTTTTATTGGAAATGTTTGTGTCAGGTGTGCTCCTCTCTTCAGAAATGAGGAAAAGCAATCTAAGCAACTTTGAAGGAAAGAGTTGTAATTACCTTCAGATTTCATTCTGAATAGATGTTAACAAAGTCATGACCTAGATTATACTCTGCAATAGGGTAAATTAATGAACTCTTATGCACAGATTAAACAGAGATCTATTTTTAGCCTACTTTGCTACTGCAAAACTGGCCTTATAGGATGACATAGATGTGTCTGTCTCTCACACATCAATATTTTTTAACTCATAGTTTCTGACACAGATAGTGCAGCATTACATTATTTACTTAGGGCCTCTTTTACCAAGCTACAGCAAAAGGGGGCCTGCGCTGGTGTCGGCGCACGTTTTTGACAGTGGCGTAGCCAGACCTAACTTTTTTGGGTGGGCCCAGAACTAATATGGGTGGGCACTATGTATATAGGTATGAGTAGTGTTTCTTAGGATACTACAAAATAATGCCTTAGAATGCTCCCAACAGCTGCCCTGCATCACTATAAACCACATACATACTTTTAAAAAACGATATTTGTAAATATAGTTACATTATGCCATATCAAACTTGACCAAATTTGACTATTGCAATTCCATTTATACTGGACTTGCAATAGTCAAATTTGCAATTCCATCTATGCTGGACTTAAAGGTGGTCTTCTTAAAAAATGACAAACAGCTCAAAATACTGCTGCTCATCTTATATGTAGATCTCCTCACTTCACGAAAGCCGAACTCCTCTTTTATATAAGCTACATTGGTTACCAATAAGAGATAGAATATTTTTCAAATTATGCATTTTCATTTACCAAATCCTGTTTGGTCAAGCCCCATCATATATGAGTAATCTTATTGAATTACCCCCTCGTAATGCTGTTTCATCATCTAGAGAATATCTTGTCTTATATTTCCCTATCTGTAAGAATGTGATATATACAACAATTTACCCTGCTATTTTCTCCTATCAAGGTACAAAAATTTGAATTCTCTTCCTAAATCAATCAAGTTTACAGATGATTACCTAACTTTCAGAAGTCTTCTAAAAACACATTTCTTCAGTCTGGCCTTCCTGAATACAAAGAACTCTATTTGAACTTTACCCATATCCTTTTCTTAATCTTGTTTCGTCCTTTTTTTTCCATCTAGCCCTGCCTAATTATGGTCTCACCTATCAACTATTACTTATTTGTTTGTCTTTGAGATAGTCTAATTCCCTGGTTACTTACTGCACATGCATTAATTTGCTTCTTGAAGTTATTCTAATTTGTGTTATATTCTGTACATTATTATGTTTTATTCACTTATTGTTTGTTTGTAAGCTATACTGAACTTGAGTCTATGTTGGGTTAATATGGGGTATAAATGTCATGAATAAATAAATAAATATATGCACACATGTCTGCATTTATGTGTAAATGCCAGCATTTGGGCTTTGTTCAATTCTATAGGACGGTGCATAGTTAGAAGGTGGACGTTCACACGAGCATCTAGACATGCCTCCTTTCTGTACAAAGAGCATGTTGTGGTCTATCATATATGTGTGTGTATATATATATATATATATATATGTACTGTCTTTTCTGCTTAGAAAAAGTAGAGTTGTATGTGTAAATCAGCACATGCATACATGTGTGAATGATGACTAAGCTTTCTAAAATTAATTTCAATGTGCTTACATCTGTAGACTAGTAATTACCTTCTATATTAAAGGGTACAGTATCTGCTGTGTTTACAATATTGATAGATACCATTGTAAGTGTGAACCCATAAATCCTCCCCCCCACCTCCCAAGTGCACAGAAAATGAAAATATGCAGAAAGTCTGCATGATTTGATTTTATTCCAAATACCATGGTGTCAGACAGCTTAAGTTTTAAATTACTATAACTATTCAAACTTTGCAGGGCTTTTAGTAATAATATAAGCTTTAATTATTCTGTGCCATACATTCTGTCAAAACCTGACAATTTAATACAATTCACAGTTTGCCAGAAGGTTCAAAAGTTTACACGAATCATGTGACAAAGCTGTAGAGCACATTTATATCATAATAAAAATTCAACTCACACAAGCCACGCTTTAGCACAAAGGCAATCAGACAAAATAAAAACAGTTGAAAGTCAACAATGATGGCAGTCTCCATAGTTGGACTTGGAATACAAATATATTTGTCTCGTGTCTCTATTTTGCCTTGTTTGTTTTTAGGAACACTGATTTGATTTTTCCCCACATATAAACAGCCCCTCTTCTTCTCCCCTCATCTCTCCTCCCCCCGCCCCCCACACAGATGGCATGCCTGGTGATGTATGTGCTCTAGTTGACCTAGAGAGCACGAAGATAGTTTCCTCTGGGTCTTACACTCACTGCCACTCCTTTAATTGGCAGGGATTAGCTGGATTGCTTTCTTCCTTAAAATTGACACCTGAATTGCTAAGGCTTGATCAGAGAGGAAAGTTGAACTTGTTCTCAATTGTGACCTGAGTTACTGGGCCAGTTTATTAAATGTATTTTCAGTACTCTGCTATGTTGTAGAACATCTTTATTACCATCAGCTGAGGGGTAGAAGTGCTAAAAGAGATGGAACGAGTTCAGAAGATCTGCTGGATTTGTAGAACACTCTGAACTGGATTCTATGAAGTTGTGTGCCCAGATTTCTGACTAGCATACAAATTTGGGCAAGGAGGTTGTTGAATAGTGCCAGTTGTGCACTTACCCCCGATTCTTTAGAAGTTGCTAAAACTTTTCTGTGCAATTTAACAAAATAACAAGCTAATTGGCTTGTTAACAACTAATGATTGGCACTAATTAGATTTAACTGAAATATAGGCATGTAAGTTTAGGCGCGGGACCCATACCTAAATTTTATGCTTGAATTCAAAAAGGGGGTTCAGAAATGGGAGGGTCATGGGCAGAACAGGGGCATTCCTAACATTTAAGCATGTTGTTATAGAATGAGGAGGGATATGTGCTTAATGTAGGCGCATATATTTGCACCATGTTTCAGTTGGTGCAAATGGCCACTCCTAAAATTAGGCGCAATTGCCGGGCATAAGCACTATTCTATAAACTGTGCCTAACTTTAAGCGCAGCTTATAGAATAGCACATTTTCCGGCACCATACATAGAATTCATCTCTTATCTTGTTAAATTAGGTGCCAGTCAGCCTTAAATATCAGTAATAGTGATGCTAATTGGCACTAATTTGGAATTACATGCGTAACTAAACTTAGACGCTATTCTATAAAACTAAATGCTATAGTGCACTGCACAACTAAAAAGGGGGTGTGCTTAGGGGTAGATCAGGGCGTGTCTTGCAGCTTATAGAACGCTATCACTTATGTGTGCAAATGCTTACTTTATGCATGTCAGTTTGTACCAGCCTTTGACATGGTGTAAGTGCTCAAACCTAAAGTTAGCACGCGCATGCCGACTTTCACTCTATTCTATAATGGCAGTTTTGCGTGCAATTGCTGTTATAGAATTGCTGCTTAGCGCCCATATTTTTCATGCCTAATTTTTGGTGCACAGTCTTGAATTTAGCCCTGTCTGTCAAGAGAAGAGAGTGTATCAGTGCAGCTAATCATAGGAGTAATCCTCATGGATATGATCCCTGCCTCTTTATCTGTAGTGATGTGTTTAAAGCACAAGTACACAGACCGGTCAATATTCAGCTGGCGGCGGTCAGCATTTTTAAATCACTGACTGCTGTCGGCTAAGTTAGACATGAATATTCAATACCAGGCTATATAAAGGCACCGGCATTAAATATCCAGGCCTGACCAGACTGAAGGCAGCCACTGGTACTTACGCATAAGTGTTTCTGGTCTAGTTTCCCCACATCCAAAAAGCAAAAGCCCACCCCCAATCTGATCCTCTTTCCTCCCTCCTTCCCCAGAACTTTCTAGTCCTGAACATGCCTCCCCCCACACATGCTGTAGGCCCCACAAACTGGGTCTACTTTTGAAATTCATAGTGGTCTAGTGGTCATCAGGGTAGGAGCAATCACCATTCACTCTTGCCCATCACAGCGCCATATGCAAAATGGATACTGCAATCTCTAGCAGCTGTCTGACAGTACTAACAAATATTGTGTGGATGCCGCTAGAGGTGGTGGCAGCTAGTTTGCATATGGAGACATGATAGACAGGAACGAGTGGGGATTGCTCCTATCATGGGAGGGTGTATGATGGGGGGGCCATGTTGGGGGCTAGAAGGCTCTAGGGATGGGAAAAAGGGAAGAGGATCAGATCTGGGGTGGGCCTTTGCTTTCGGGGAGGGAGATTGAATTGACAATAGGCCTTTGCTTTTGGGGAGGGAAGGGTGCAGGAAAGGAGGGAAGGGGGATCAAATCGTGGAGTGGGCCTTTGGTATTAAGGAAGGAAGGGAGATGGAGGGAGGGGATACAATCAGGAGTGGGTCTTTGCTTTTGGGGAGGAGAGGGAGGGAGGGGGATCAGATTGGGGGTTGGCCTTTGGATCTTCAGGAGGACGAAAGGAAGGAGGGAATGGAATTGAGGGGGTTACATCATGTGGGGGGGGGGGGGGGAATTTTGTGGTTGTGGGTACTCCTGGTCACATTGGAGAAGGCTGGGAGGAAGGGGAGGCCTTTGGAGGCTACTGGCCACTACCCAGAAGTTATGCGAGTGCTGGCTAATATTTAGTACCAGGACTCGGATAGCTAATTGGGCAAAGGACTGCAGTTCTACATGAGCAGTTAGTGATGCGAGCACTGGCACAGAATATTGCCGGCACCCCCGTCTCATCCCCAATTCTACCCTTGAGATATCTCTCTCGTGCCTGGATTTGATATGGCTTGTTAATGAGAATATTTAGTGGCATTGCCCAATTGAGTGCTGCTGAATATCAGCAGATGGCTGCTTGGGCATGGTTTAAGCAAGCAGGAGCATCTCCTAGCTGCTTAAACCACTGTAAATACTGGGACAAAAGGTTTTAAGGAAACCTATGAAATTCACAGATTGCACTGACTATCCCAGGGAGGTGGTTCTTAACCTGGTGCTCAGGACCCAGTTTAGTTTTCAAGGCACTCAGAACGAACATGAAGAAACAGATTTTTATACAGTGAAGGCAATGCATGGAAATACATCTCATGTATATTTCTTGCTTTGAAAACCACTGTTTCAGGGTGGATAGATATATTTTGGAGAAATAGGAGGTAGATGGAAGAAAGGACAGGATGCTGTAAAGACATCAGTCTGCCACAAGCACCTCAGAATAGGTGTTCATTGCAACATTCATACACAGCTATGTCTGATAATTTTTGTTGGTGATCTTTTTTTTTTCTGTAATTCACATCAAATGCAGCAAGAAACAGGTCTAGCATATGTATTAGGCAGACTAGACAGTTGTCAAAGGCGCTAGTTTCTGGGGGGCGGCAAAGAACAGGAGCAGTGACAGCAAAACAATAGGTTCTGACAGCCACATAAACTGCAACAACCATCAGTGCTTTAAATCACTTTATCTTCACATCTTTCATGTGAACAAATTAATAGCTACATAGAATACTCAGACCTTTGTTTATTTTATGTTTTAGGTTCTTAAATGGCTTGACTCACTTTGAAGGCAGTTCTATAACAGTGTACTTACATTTAGATGCCTAGAGTGTGCCTATGTGCCATCTATGATGAAATTTGTTCTTACTTGTTAATTTCTTTTCTTTGAGTTCTGCTGGAGTAGTCTAGACCTATGGATTACAGTGAGGGGCATATTTGAAAAGGACGCCCAAGTTTTGCTAAGGACGTCTTCGCAAAACGGCCCGATGGAGGGGCGGGGAAACCCGTATTATTGAAACAAGATGGACGTCCATCTTTCGTTTCAATAATATGGTTGGGGACGCCCAAATCTTGAAATTTAGGTCGTCCTTAGAGATGGTCGTCCCTAGACTTGGTCGTTTCTGATTTTCGATGATAATGGAAACCAAGGACGCCCATCTCGAAACGACTAAATGCAAGCCCTTTGGTCATGGGAGGAGCCGACATTCGTAGTGCACTGGTCCCCCTCACATGCCAGAACACCAACAGGGCACCCTAGGGGGCACTGCAGTGGACTTCACAAATTGCTCCCAGGTATATAGCTCCCTTACCTTGTGTGCTGAGCCCCCCAACCCCCCCCCCAAAACCCACTACCCACAACTGTACACCACTACCATAGCCCTAAGGGGTGAAGGGGGCACCTAGATGTGGGTACAGTGGGTTTCTGGTGGGTTTTGGAGGGCTCACATTTACCACCACAAGTGTAACAGGTAGGGGGGGGATAGGCCTGGGTCCGCCTGCCTGAAGTGCACTGCACCCACTAAAACTGCTCCAGGGACCTGCATACTGCTGTGATAGACCTGAGTATGATATTTGAGGCTGTCATAGAGGCTGGCACAAAATATTTTTAAAGATTTTTTTTGAGTTTGGGAGGGGGTTAGTGACCACTGGGGGAGTAAGGAGATGTCATCCCCGATTCTCTCCAGTGGTCATCTGGTCAGTCCGGGCACCTTTTTGTGCCTTGGTTGTAAGAAAAACAGGACCAGGTAAAGTCGTCCAAGGTCCCGCCTTTGCTATGCCTCTGACACGCCCCGTGAACTTTGGTCGTACCCGCAATGGAAAGCAGTTGGGGACATCCAAAATTGGCTTTTCATTATACTGATTTGGGCGACCCTGTGAGAAGGACACCCATCTTCCGATTTGTGCCAAAAGATGGGCGTCCTTCTCTTTCAAAAATGAGCCTGAGTATGTCCCCTTATTAGCAGATGAAGGCACATTTGAAGATTCTGATGACATCACCCGTATAACAGGAGGTGCAGCCAGGACCATTCCAGTATGGAAATGCCAAAGCCACTCAAAAAAGAAACCAAAATAATTAAGACAAAAAAAAAACAAGGGAACCAAACTGAACCCAGGAGAGATGCCCTATAGCACTATCTTTCCAAAAACGACTCTATCCAGACAGGTGGCAGACCTAGGACCCAAGATTCTCCTAAATCCCTCAGTCTTCCTGGACTGGTCTAACTGGAATTAAGAAAAGAAAATTTAACATGCAAGAACAAATGTCACCTTCCTTGTCATCCTGCCAGAGCAGTCTAGACCTATGGGATTTACCAGAGCATTTATCCCATAGGGTGGGACCACAACACCTTCTAAAACTGCTCTATCAAAGGCACTGTCCTACCTAGCCCAAAAATTGATGCCAGCAGAGGGAGATGATCTTCAAATGTTTGAGACTTCAGAGACCACAGGTACAGCACAGCATGCTGCAGAAGCCACATGTGGGCCCTTGCCCATGGAACAACCTCCAGGGTTGCTGCCATGGAATCGAGCAATTACAGGAAATCCCAAGCTCTTAGAGCTGGAAGTGTACAGAAAGTCTGGAGCTGGGACTGAAGCTTGCTTGCTTGGGCTTGCAGAAGGACTATCAACCTGAAATGAGTATTGAATCATACACAGATACTTCAGGACCTGAAATGGTTTCAAGTGACTCTTGGTAAAGTTTATCACCTGGCTGAGGCTCTGCAGGAAGAAGACCACCAAAACAATCAGCCTCCAGGTTTCCTGATCTGAACTGCCTTGAATCAACCAATCATTGAGGAAGGGGTGCACTCCAATCTCTCCCTTGTAAGGAAATGTTGCAACCACAGCCATTACCTTGGTAAAGGTTCATGAAGCTGTGGCCAGACCAAATAGGAAGGCCCTGAAATGAAAGTGCTCCTTAGGAGATAAAACTGCAAGAAGTGGTTGTGGACATCCTGAATGGCACTGTGGAAATACATTTCTGAAAGAATGAGAGAGGCCAGAAACTCCCTGGGACTTGAAACCATGAGACCAGGCCAAACGTCCTGTATCGTGCAGCTTAAGTTTACATGAGAGATGAATCATAGTGGGGAGCTAGGAAGCATACTGTTTCCTCTGCAAAGGCAGCCTAAGAGGTGAGGGGAATAAGCAGCAGCAGCAGAGAGAGAGAGAGAGAAAGAGAGAGAGAGAGAGAGAGAGAGAGAGAGAGAGAGAGAGAGAGAGAGAGAGAGGGTGAAGGCTGAAGGGTAGGATTTGAGAAAGAAAGAGTGGGTGAAGGCTGAGGGGTGAGGTTTGGGAGAGAGAGAGAGAGAGGGTGAAGGTTGAGGATGGGGGTTAAGAGAAAGACTGGGTGAAGAATGATGGAAAGTTGAGAGACAGACTGGGTGAAAGCTAAGGGGGGGGGGGGTTGAGAGAGAAACTGTGTGAAGGCTGGGGGTGGCTATGTATGAGTGAGCAAGGGACTGGGTAAAGGCTGGGGGGATGAGAGGGACTGGGTGAAGGCTGGGGGTGGGGATGAGTGAGAGACTGGATGAAGGCAGGGGGTGGGTATGAGCAAGTGAAAGACTGGGTGAAGGCTGAGGGGATGAACGGGACTGGGTAAAGGCTGGGGTGGGGATGAAAGAGACTTGGTGAAGGCTGGGGGTGGCTATGTATGAGTGAGCAAGAGACTGGGTGAAGGCTGGGGGGTGGAGATTAGAGGGGCTGGGTGAAGGCTGTGGGTGGGTATGGGTGAGAGACCGGGTGAAGGCTGGGGGTGGGTATGAACAAGTGAGAGACTGGGTGAAGGCTGGGGGTATGAGAGGGACTGGATGAAGGATGGGGGTGGGGATGAGAGGGACTGGGTGAAGGCTGGGGGTGGGTATGAGTGAGAGACTGGATGAAGGCTTGGGTGGGTATGAGCAAGTGAAAGACTGGGTGAAGGCTGAGGGTGGGGATGAGAGGGACTGGGTGAAGGCTGGGATGGGTATGAATGAGAGACTAGGTGAAGGCTGGGGTGGGAATGAGCGAGCTAGAGATTGGGTGAAAGCTGGTGGGCAGGTATACGTAAGTGAGAGACTGGGTGAGTTCATGGTTCAGTGTGGAGTATCCTTGAAGGATACTTTTGAAACATGACGTTTAGGGAATCCCTATAGAGGGGTTTCAACAATGGTGAAAGAAAGCTAGGAATGTTTATGAAGAGAGCAAATTAAAAAGTCATGGGATAGGAGACAATGTTCTGTTGCAGATTAGGAACTGGTTATTGGACAGAAAACAGAGGGCAGGGTTAAATGGCCATTTTTCTCAGTGGATGAGAGTGAATAGTGGAGTGCCGCAAGGATCTGTACTGGGACTGGTGCTATTTAACATATTTATAAATGACGTGGAAATTGGAACGATGAGTGAGGTAATTACATTTGCAGAGGACACAAAACTGTGTAAGGTTATTAAAACACACGTGGACTGTGAAAAACTGCAGGAAGACCGTAGGAAATTGGAAGACTGGACATCCAAATGGCAGATGAAATTTAGTGTGGACAAATTCAAAGTGATGTACATTGAGAAGAACAATCCAAATTATAGTTACCTGATGCTAGAGTCCACATTGGGGCGTCAGCACCCATGAAAAAGATCTAGGTGTCATTGTAGATAATACGCTGAAATCTTCTGCTCAGTGTGTGTGGCCGCCGCTAAAAAAACAAACAGGATGCTAGGAATAATTAGGAATGGGATGGTAAATAAGACTGAGAATACTATAAAGCCTCTGTATCGTTCCATGGTGTGACCACACCTAGAGTATTGCATTCAGTTCTGGTCGCCGTACTTAATAAAAAGATAGCGGAATTAAGAAAAGGTTTAAAGAAGAGCAACCAAAATGATAAAGAGGGTGGAACTCGTCTCATATGAGGAAAAGCTAAAGAGGTTAAGGTTTGGAAAAGAGACAGCTAAGGGGAGATATGATTGAGGTCTACAAAATCCTGAATGGTGTAGAATGAGTAGAAGTGAATTGATTTTTTACTCTTTCAAAAAGTACAGACTAGGGGACACTCAATGAAGTTACATGGAAATACTTTTAAAACAAAGAATAATTAAGCTCTGGAAATCTTTGCCGGAA
Source organism: Microcaecilia unicolor (assembly GCF_901765095.1). Lineage (NCBI taxonomy): Eukaryota > Metazoa > Chordata > Amphibia > Gymnophiona > Siphonopidae > Microcaecilia > Microcaecilia unicolor. The sequence goes on along the minus strand of NC_044032.1, from coordinate 236,211,550 downwards.
GATTAGCAACCAGCGTATCTAGATTTTAAAAACGTTTGGACAAGTTCTTGGAGGAAAAGTCTGTAGTCTGCTATTGAAACAGACATGGGGAAGCCACTTCTTGCCCTAGGATTGGTAGTGTGGAATGTTGCTACTACTTGGATTTCTGCCAGGTACTTGTGACCTGCATTGGCCACTGTTGGAAACAGGAAACTGGGCTAGATGGACCATTGCTGTTATCCAGTATGATTATTCTTATGTTCTTGTGGGTGAATGCTGGGGGCAGGTATGAGCGAGTGGGAGACTGGGTGAAGGCTGGGAGGCAGGTACGAGTGAGTGAGAGACTAGGTGAAGACTGGGGGGGGGGGGGGGTTAAGGGTATTTGCAAGTGAGAGAGAGACTGGCTGAAGTCTGTGGGGAAGGGGTATGTGTGAGCAAAAGACAGATTGGTGGTGACCCAGGTTTTGGTGACATGTGAAACAGAGTCAATTGCCTCTTTGTTTCACCCATCTAGAGGGTGCTGTCAGACAGCTGACAGCATGCTTTGGAAGGGGAGACTACTGGCTTTTGCCAGTGATTTGCAGAGGAACTGTAAGAAACCGATTTACTACAGTTTCTTTGCCCACAGCCACAAAATAGGAAAAGAGCCTTTAGTAGGCCAGTTTCTAAGAGTTATTGCTGATTTGAAAGGGAATACCTCCTCCCACCCAACTTCACTGGGCGCAATGCTGGAAGGATGGGGAGGGAGAAGCAAGAGAGGTATCCGCTACCAGCTCACAGGTTTTTGGGCTGGCTCGATTTTGTGAAAAATTGTTGAGGTCTGTAATAGAATGAATTTTATAGAGTGCTAGGAGAGAGGACTTAGTTATGGTAGAAATTTGAGCACTGAAGGTCAGGAAGGAGTCAAGGTGAATTCCAGAATAAAGGGATAATTATCCATTTAAAGTTATACATGAATCTTCAATGGCAGCACTTACACAACTAGTACTGCTGAAAATCTATGTAATTTTACATGGATGATTTGTCTTTAACATTAGATGGTGGTCCTGATACCAAATATTGGCCTCAACATTCAATTGTGTGTTGTTTTAAAAGACGTTTTCTAAGAGGAATGGTAGTGGTGTCATCATTACTGTTGAGTTTAATTACCAAAATTTAGGGGGAGGACAAACTATGGGTCTAAATGCTAATGGGGAAGGGGAAGAGGAAATAGGTACATGTACCTCATAAACGACTCCTGAAGAAATTAGAAAGTCATGGGATAGGGGTTAGTGTCCTATTGTGGATTAAGAACTTGATACAAAAAAAAAAAAAGAAAAGATAGAGAACAGAGAGTAGAGTTAAATGGTCAGTATTCTCAATGGAGAAGGGTAGATAGTGGGGTTCCCCAGGGGGGCCTGTGCTGGGGCCGCTGATTTTTAACATATTTATAAACGATCTAGAGATGGGAATAACTAGTGAGGTAATTAAATTTGCTGATGAAACAAAGTTATTCAATGTTGCAAGAGGATCTTACGAGACTGGGCATCCAAATGGAAGATGACATTTAAGATGAGAAAGTGCCAATTGATGCATGTAGGAAAGAGGAACCCAACCTATAGCTATGTGATGCAAAGTTCCACATTAGGAATCACCTCCAAGGAAAAGGCTCTAGGTGTCATCGTTGATATTACATTGAAACCTTCAGTGTGCAGGGGCAGCTAAGAAAGCAAATAGAATGTTAGGAATTATTAGGAAAGGAATGGAAAACAAAAAATGAGGATATAATAATGTCTTTGTATCACAATTCTGGTCACCACATCTCAAAAACGATATAGTGGAATTAGAAAAGGTATAGAGAAGGGTGATGGGATGAAAAAGGCTAAAAAGGCTAGGCTTTTCAGCTAGGAGAAAAAGCTGAGGGGAAATATGATAGAGGTCTATAAAATACCGAATGGAGTGGAACAGGTAGATGTGAATCGCTTGTTTACCCTTTCCAAAGGACTAGGGGGCACACAATGAAGCTGCTAAGTAGTAAATTTGAAACAAATCGGAGAAAATATTTCTTCACTCCATGTGTAATTAATCTGGAATTTGTTGCCAGAGAATGTGGTAAAGGCAGTTAGCTTAGTAGGATTTTAAAAAGATTTGGATAATTTCCTAAAAAGAGAAGTCCATAAGCCATTATTAACACGGACTTGGGAAAATCCACTGCTTATTTCTAGAATAAACTACTAAAAAATGTACACTGAGGCGAAAGTCCCTAAGAATACTTGCAATTGACAACCAGGTGGAGTCTCATATCACTTAGCACGGATATTCATATCACTCCCCTGGTGACTCTATAAATGTGCATTGGTTTAATCATCGACTAAAAACCACCTCCACCCTGATGTTGTAATTGCAATAATAATGACTTGTGTTCTCACACCATCATGTACAAATATATGAATGTTCAAAAGACACTTAGCTTAAAGAGCATGTATGCTCCACAATTCAGACTGGTGTGTGTAGAAGCCCCGACAGTGCCTGTTTCGCTATGCTTCTTCTGGGGGAAACTCACACCATTTAGCTGTATTGTGTCTGAACGCAGCTTCTTAGCTTATTCTAGAATAAGCAGAATAAATGTTTTTCTCTTTTGGGATCTTACCAGGTACTTCTGACCTGGAATGGCCACTGTTGGAAACAGGACATTGGGCTTGATGGACCTTCGTCTGTCCCAGTATGCCAACGCTTATGTTCTTATGTTATGTTATCCTGTTTCCAACAGTGGCCAATCTAGGTTATGCCATTTGCTATTTTTTTTCGTTTGATTCCTTTCTACATTTTTTTAAAGATGCTCTTTTAGCTATAATAGCTTCCTTCATCTCACCTTTTGACCATGGTGGCTGTTGTTTGGCCTTCCTTCCACCTACTTTTAAACAATATCCATGCCTGATATAAACTCTTTACCTTTATAGCTGCACCTTTTGGTTTAAAAAAAAAATCATTCCACTCATTTTATCATAGCCTCCCTTTTAAAAGTTAAATGCTAAAGCAGTATATTTTCTTTGTGTTCTCACTCCAGTTATTAAGCCAAATTTGATCCCATAAGAACATAAGAATAGCCATACTGGGTCAGACCAATGGTCCATCTAGCCCAGTATCTTGCTTCCAACAGTGGCCAATTGGAAGCAGGATACTGGACTTCTCTCAGATAGTAGCAATCTTACTACTGATCCCAGGGACAAGCAGTGGCTTCCCCATGTCTTTCTCAATAGCAGACTATGGACTTTTCTTCCAGGAACTTGTCCAAACCTTTTTGAAATCCAGATACACTAACTGCTGATACCACATTCTCTGGTAATGAGTTCCAGAACATAATTATTCAATGAGTGAAAAATTATTTCCTCCTGTTCGTTATAAAAGTAGTACAGTAGAGCACGGTTAGTATGTGCACCATTAAAGCGACTGATCACTTTGAACATGGTAATAACCTGCCTCCTAAAAACATAAAATAATGCACAGTACTCAATAATACACGGTTGCCTGAACCGGAAATGACATGGGGGTGTAGGTGTTCAACTACATCATGACATCCCATAGAACAATCAAAGTGACAACGAGGGTGATGATGATGTGCCGACTATGAAAATTATGCCTGCTGAAGCAACTGCTGCGCTTGATAAAGTTATCAGATTTATGGAGGAACTTGCATCTGAACCTTTAGAAATCATGCATCTTAGGCGAATGACTGATTTTGCAAGAAAAAACATATGGAAAACCTAAAACAGCTAAAGATTACGGACTTTAAAAAATGAGCAATGGCTGTACAACACATTACAGGTACTTATTTCGTGTTTTCTTTTATAGACGATTGTTGCAGAAATACTGTAAATACATGCAATCCAGTAAATAAAATTTTTCACACTTAGTCTTTGACGCTATAGTATTTCTTTATTGTTCTGGTAATAAGCATACCGAAAGTACGTGGTTACATAGCCATGCCTCCCGAACACTGCGTACTAACAACACTCCACTGTACCATATAACTTCCTTGAGTGTCCCTATGATCACCTTTGCTAAGTGTCCCCATCAGTGTTACCTCTTGAACTAAATCTTCGTTTCAATTAGGATTAGGCCTTTAATAGCTCTTGCTTTTATTGGTTCCTGAACCATTTGATGTGACATTTATCCAATCAATATTGTGGTAACTGTAATCATGTTTTATTACTTTGTTGCCAAATTTGTTATCTTCCCTAATTTTTCTTAACATTTCAACAGCTGTCCATTCTGGCCAGTTGGATGGTAGTATACCATTATGCAATTCAATTCAATTTGTCTTATATACCGCTAATATCCCCTAGTCAGGGTTCGGTGCGGTTTACATGAGAAGCGGTGCTGTGGCTGGGGAAGTGGGAACAATATGTTTGAAGGTTGTGAGGGGCAGTGCAATGGTATTGGATTAAACATTCGGTTTAGGGAATATATGAGTTTTTGGCTTTTTTCGGAAGATGAGGTAATTGTTCTCTGTTCTAATTGCAGTGGATAGAGAGTTCCATAAAGAGGTTCTGAGTACAGGGAAGAGTGAGTTGAAAGTTCTCTGGAATTTGGTTCCCTTGTAAGTCTGACAGGAGATAAGCAGCTGGTCTTTCAGTCTCTTTGAGTGGGCCAGGCTTAGTGATGAAGTTTCGATCAATAGGCCAGAAGTGATGCCGTAGAGGATCTGAAAGATTAAACAGGTAGTTTTGAACTTTATTCACTCAGACATGGGGAGCCAATGTAGTTTGATCAGGTAAGATGAGACACTGTTGAATTTGTTTAGCCCGAAGATCAGCCTTGCTGCACGGTTCTTTATTATTTGTTGCTTCTTTAGTAGACAGGTTTTGAATCTAAAGAGCAAAACATTACAGTAGTCAAGGTGAGGTAGGATAGTCATTTAGACCAGCAGTGTAAAGGCCTTTTGATTGAAGAATGAATTTACCAGTTGGAACTGCCTCATTTTAAATAGTGTTGTTTTCCAAAGCTGGTTGATGTGGGGAGAGAAGATTAAGGAAGAGTCAAGAAGAAATCTGAGCACTGTGGCTTCGGATTCCAAGGCAAGTGTCTTGTCAGATTCTGCTGATATTGAGGCTAGGACTTGAACTCTTTGATTCTGGAACCATAAGGTCTTGGTGTTGTGTGGATTCTGTTTTAATTTGTTTGTCAGAGCCCAGTTCTGGATGGCATCCCTGCTGTTACAGTCTGGGATATAATGCGGATAGGTTGGGAAATTAGTAGGAGGAGTAGAATGTCATCTGCGAAAGATAGTAGAAGTTCACCTATGCCTAGGTGTACAGAGCACAGAGAAGACATGAAGAAGTTAAATATGACTGGGGAGAGTATGGATCCATTCAATCTGTTCAAAATTCTGCTGCACGACCTATATTCCGCCAGTGTCACTATGCTCATATTATCCCTCTCCTCAAGTCACTTCATTGGCTCCCTATCTGTTTCTACATATGGTTGAAACTCCTCTTATTGACTTACAAGTGCATTCACTCTGCAGTTCCTCAGTACCTCTCTACTCTTATGTCCTGCCTGGGAACTCCGTTCACTGGGTAAATCTCTCTTATCTGCACCCTTTTCCTTCTCCGATAACTCTAGACTCCATTCCTTTTATCTTTCTGTACCATATGCCTGGAATAGACTTCTTGAGCCGGTACGACAAGCTCCTTCTCTGGCCGTCTTGAAATCTAGGCTAAAAGCCCACCTTTTTGATGCTGCTTTTATCTCCTAACCCTTACTCACTTGTTCAGTACCCATGTTTTATCATTCCCACCTTAGTAATCCCCTTATCTCTTATTTGTCCTGTTTGTCTGTCCTAATTAGATTGTGAGCACTATCAAGCAGGGACTGTCTCTTTATGTCCAGTGTACAGCGCTGCATATGTCTAGTAGCGCTATAGAAATGATAAGTAGTAGTAGTAGTAAACTGTAGAAGAATCACTTGATTGCCCTTACACAGGTGTTGCTTGACGTAAGTGGTTAAGTTGAATAGTAGGGATTCTGTGCTTTGTGCTGATCTAAAGACAAATTGTAATCGGTGTAGGAATAAGAATTTTTCCAAGTAAGAGAAGAGTTGTCTACCAACATGTGTTTCCAATATTTTCGTGAAGAGAGGGTTACTGGCTATTGGGCGATAGTTGGCGGCCAATGTCGGATCAAGGCCTGAGGCCTTCAGCAAAAAAGTCAGGACTATTTTACCCATGTCTGGAGGAAGTGAGCCTGTTTCTATCAGTCAGTCATTGAACAACATCAATTGATATTGACAGAAGCAGGGATTTGGGGCAGGAGTCGAGGATGCAGTGGGAGCATGCATATTTTAACAGTAGCGATTTTACTTCATCCTGTGTAAATGGTTGAAACGAGACCCAGATTTGGTTGGACTTGGCCTCTTGGGCAGGACATAAGGCTGGTTTAGACCACAGAAGAAGTTGGTGTCTTTTTGTCTGTACGACTGGACTTGGATATATCTGACCAGGTTTGTATGATTTTGTTGGCAAAGCGATCTGCCGGAAGTCACAGTGGCATTTAACTTCCTTACTAAAGTGAAGAGCTTTTTGTGGTTTGGAGAGTTATGGCCTACTAGGGTACTATAGTAGTTTTGCTTGGTGCTGGCTACCTTTGATTCGAAACATGTTTTTCCAGGTTGTTTTATCAGTGATCAGGCGACTCTTTCTCCAGTGTTTTTCTAATTGATGGCATTCTAGTTTTAGTTTGGATAATTCATTGGAGAACCATGGAGAATCTCTGATTGTCCTGACCCATTTGGTTGTGATTGGTACAATTTTGTCCAGGATCAAATTTTCTTTGTTGTCCCAGAAGGACTTAACTGATTCCTGAGTTGGGTTCCAAGAAGTGACAGAATTTCCAAGGGTGGACCAGAAGTAGGGTTCATTTAGTTTCCCTCTAGAATATATCGACTTGTGGGAATTATGCTTAGATGGGGGGGGGGGGGGGGGGGGGAGGCACATGTCAATGGTAAAGTCTAGTTGGTTGTGATCGGACCAGGGTATGATTTGCCACTGGAAATAGCTAATTGTGTTGGGGGGTATAAGAGGTGAGAAGTTCCGGGGTGTGGCCCTGTACACGGGTTGGGCCCTTAGTAAACAATTTCAGCTCATTTATATCCAAGAATGATTTAAAATTATGAACACTGGTGTCAGCATTGTCCTCAAGGTGTAAATTTAGATCGCCTTAGATGATGAATCTAGGGAATTGGGTCTGCACGGATGAGATGACTCAGCTAACAAATAGTCTGCTTTTGGCCAGGGGCCTGAGGGTCGATATCAGAGAAGTAGGCCAATCTGACCTGCATTGTGCACAGTATGTATTCTAATTCAGGGGACATGAATGAGGTGATAAGTGAGATGGAAAAGAAGCTTTTGTAAATGAGCACGAGGCCCCCTTCTTTTTTGCCCTGTCATGGGGAGTGTAGAATTTTGTAGCTGGGCAGTTTTAGGTGAGGAATGAGTGGGCTCTCAATTTCTGTGAGCCAGGTTTCAGTTATGAATAGGAAGCCTATGTCTGAAGATTCTAGAAGGTCTCTGATTAGAAGAGTCTTACTGCCCACTGACCTGGCGTTCATGTAGATCGAAGGTACAGGGGTTATATAGGAGTTGCAATGGAGTGAAGGGTCAAGCCTAGGTAGTTTCATGAGTAAGCAGGTCTTAGGAGAAGGAGGGCAAAGAGAAGTAGTGCATATAGAGGTGTAAGAATCAGAGATATCTTGGTGGTGTGTAACAACACCCTGTAACAGCAGGTTCCAGACCACTGGAACAGTATAGATCTCAGTGACATCGGGGGCTTTCCCCATTGCAGATCCTAGAAGGGCTAGGCATATCAGAAGTGGCCACCACATAATGATGGACTTCAAAAAGACAGGTTAGGCAGGAAGATGGAATAGGGCCAGATCGAGGACTACTTAGGTCCTAGAATCATATAACTCCCTTGGAGTAAGATAGTGAGGAGGTAGGCCTCGGTTTTGTTCACTGGGTTATTATGAGATAGATTTTCTGTAATAACTATAGGCTCAAGCCCGGGTGGAGTAAGCAGCTGATAGTTGCTCAAAGGTGGGGAATTTGGAAGGAAATGAGGAGGAATCAGTTCTAGTGGAGCTCGGTGGTGCCCTTCTAAAGAACAGCGATGGGGTGTCTGTGATCCAAGTGCTGTTCAGTTTCCAAATCCTCCTACTTAGCGTTGCTGGAATCTCTCAGGTGTAAGGTGGTGGCAGGGATGGAGGGAGAGCTTCAAGGGGGAGAAGTTAGAGTCCCAGAGAGGATGGTTATCTCTGCAGCAATGTTGCTGCACCAGTCTCTGCACAAAGGCATGCACCGTTTCGCACAAAGGCACCTTAGGCGTTGTGCCAAATGACGGCCTGCAATTGGGCACTGCGAGGAAGATCGGAACGAAGGTGGAGCTTGCTGGCGAGACCACCTGCTCCCAAAAGCAGTATGCTAGAAGCTGTGGAAGCGGCGGGGGAGGTGGACTCCTTCCTGCATTGGGAGCTATGGCTTTATTTACGGAATTTATAACCATAAAGGATTCCAATGTGTATTTTGTTTGCTGCATAACTTTTATTCTGTTTGACTCAATGCCTTCCTTAACATGTATCACCAGGCCTACTCTAAACAATTTATTTTAAACAGCAGAGAAGCAAACAACAGGGCACACTTAAACATAGTTCCTGGTGAATGCTGTACAACTTGTCTTTTATTATACCCTGTGAATGTACTTGCAATGTTTCTTCTTTGTGACCTTTTCATCAGATCCTCCAAATCATAAATTATTCACCAATCTAACTAATCCACAGCAATCCTTACAAATCTCCAAATAAAATGTTGTCAACGGAGTCCAAGATTCTGTCATTCCAAAATTCATCAAACTCATTAATACAGTGCAGAGATGCCAAAATCTGTTGCTGTAGGCTGTAGACCTGCTTTATATTTTTTTAAGGACATCAAAGAGCATAAATTAACTGTAAAGTACAATCAAGGGATACAAATAAAGTACATGAATATTCAGTGTAAGCATCTTAAGAACCTGGTCTACATATGGCACTTAAGGATTGGCATTGCCCATCATTACTACAGTGCATAAAGAAAGCAAGTGAAGCAAGCATGGCCACAAATTGTACTTACAATTAATTCTTGTAATTTCAGGTTAATAAGACAAGCATAATTCATCAAAGCATGTGTCAATCAGAAAACTCTTTGCATTGAAATTATTCCCTAGGTTAATTGCAATTGGTTTAATGAATCTAGCTGATCTATACAATGCGATTCATTGAGGGCCTCTTTTACTAAGCTGCTGTAAAAAGGGCCCTACGCTAGCTGCAGGGGCTGTTCTTGCTGTGTTCTGAGGCCCTTTTTACTGCAGCGGGTAAAAAAACAGAAAAAAGCCACGGCCATGTGGTAAGATTGCTCTTACCGTGTGGCAATGTGGGGGAGCACTTACCACCAGGCGGCAAGCACTCCCGCACTGACCCAGCGGTAACCAGGTAGCACATGGAATTGCCTGAATATTTCTGCTAGCACCGGAAATGCCATGCACCGGGGGTGGAACTACCGCCAGCGCTCAAGTTGAGCCGGCAGTAGCTCCAGATTGGTGCACGGTAAGCTTGCAGTGGGCTTACCGGCACTTAGTAAAATGGCCCCTAAATCACTACACATTTAAATAGCCTGCCATACCAAACTTCAAATACGATGAAGGCACAGTCCAAGGTTATCAATCAAGATGGTTTCCTTGTCTTACCTTGGACCTGGATGCCATTTGGTTGAAACGAGGGGGTTGTTACTGGTAGGTATGTTTTCAGCTGTGCGGGTGCCTGTGAGGTTCTCCTTTGAATCATGGATGCGGGAGCAGGAATTCTCCTGGGACTGAGGTGATGAGGGGATGGAATGGGAGCTGCAAACCTGCAGGAGTAAAAAAAAAAAAAAAATAAAAATAAATAAATAAATAAATAAATCACATACCTAAAACATTATCTATAAGACAAAGAGTACTTAAAGTGACAGCTGAAAGGTACCTGGTAAAAATTATTACATTTAAAGAGGCGACAAAGAGGTTTGTTATCCAATCTGAGGAGTCCATTGAAACACCATGTGTTCACTGAATCAATCTGATGAAGTTTTTATGGTAAAAAAATTACAAAATATACAGTGGCTCCTAAGCTTTGCCTCATGGTTCTTCTACTTCATACATTCAAACGTAAAAAGTATGTAGGCTGATTTGATAAAAAACTGTTTTGCATTTTTCATCTACATTTTAGACTCTCTATAGATTGGCCTAGAAAAGATGATTTGTGGAAAATACACTTTGCTTGTAATACCAGACTCCTAACCACCCCCCCACCCCCCAAACCCATCTGTCTCCTGAAATTCCACATTAGGTGGAATGGCAGAAATGCTGCCAGAGACATTTCAGCCTATGGCTCCACTGGCAAATACTTCTCTTTGCTGCATAGATGTCAACTCTGATCTCATCAGGTAGCGATTGCTTTCCTAAACCCAGCTGCTCCAGCCATCACCCATCCTCCCTTCCCTATCAACCAGAAAGCTTCATTGAGGAAGAAACCCCATTCTACTATGGTATTTGGCCCATTAACAGGAGCAGAAAGGCAGGGGATGGGTTGGAGATAGGAATGAGGCTCACCTGTATCATTATGCTCCTGTTGAACAGGGGTTTATTGTTATTTAATATCCTGTTCCTTTATGGCTTCTGTCATGTTCTCACATCTAGCTTAAGCTTTACTATACCTCTTTTTCAGATTCATTTTCTACAGGAGAACTGGTCTTATGTATGTCTGTCTTTCTGCATAGCTGCCAACCTCCCAGTTCCAGGAGGGACATTTTAGGACAGTCCCAGATTTCTGGCAGCCCTATCCCTAAATCTTATGGGCTGGATTCAGTAAATGGCACCCAAATATGGGCACAAAAAAAAAATGGCACCCAGCGCTATCCTATAAACGGAGTTTTGGGATGAGTGCTCTTTATAGAATAGTGTTGGCTGAGGACTTACACCAACTGAAACCAGGAGTAAATCCTGGCGCACAACCACGGTATCCTATAATACTTGGCACAATTTTCTGGAACGACCATGATCCCCGTGTGCCCCTCCCATGGGAACACCTCCTTTGCAGTTACATGGAGATACACTTACAGTGGGGGAAATAAGTATTTGATCCCTTGCTGATTTTGTAAGTTTGCCCACTGACAAAGACATGAGCAGCCCATAATTGAAGGGTAGGTTATTGGTAACAGTGAGAGATAGCACATCACAAATTAAATCCGGAAAATCACATTGTGGAAAGTATATGAATTTATTTGCATTCTGCAGAGGGAAATAAGTATTTGATCCCCCACCAACCAGTAAGAGATCTGGCCCCTACAGACCAGGTAGATGCTCCAAATCAACTCGTTACCTGCATGACAGACAGCTGTCGGCAATGGTCACCTGTATGAAAGACACCTGTCCACAGACTCAGTGAATCAGTCAGACTCTAACCTCTACAAAATGGCCAAGAGCAAGGAGCTGTCTAAGGATGTCAGGGACAAGATCATACACCTGCACAAGGCTGGAATGGGCTACAAAACCATCAGTAAGACGCTGGGCGAGAAGGAGACAACTGTTGGTGCCATAGTAAGAAAATGGAAGTACAAAATGACTGTCAATCGACAAAGATCTGGGGCTCCACGCAAAATCTCACCTCGTGGGGTATCCTTGATCATGAGGAAGGTTAGAAATCAGCCTACAACTACAAGGGGGGAACTTGTCAATGATCTCAAGGCAGCTGGGACCACTGTCACCACGAAAACCATTGGTAACACATTACGACATAACGGATTGCAATCCTGCAGTGCCCGCAAGGTCCCCCTGCTCCGGAAGGCACATGTGACGGCCCGTCTGAAGTTTGCCAGTGAACACCTGGATGATGCCGAGAGTGATTGGGAGAAGGTGCTGTGGTCAGATGAGACAAAAATTGAGGTCTTTGGCATGAACTCAACTCGCCGTGTTTGGAGGAAGAGAAATGCTGCCTATGACCCAAAGAACACCGTCCCCACTGTCAAGCATGGAGGTGGAAATGTTATGTTTTGGGGGTGTTTCTCTGCTAAGGGCACAGGACTACTTCACCGCATCAATGGGAGAATGGATGGGGCCATGTACCGTACAATTCTGAGTGACAACCTCCTTCCCTCCGCCAGGGCCTTAAAAATGGGTCGTGGCTGGGTCTTCCAGCACGACAATGACCCAAAACATACAGCCAAGGCAACAAAGGAGTGGCTCAGGAAGAAGCACATTAGGGTCATGGAGTGGCCTAGCCAGTCACCAGACCTTAATCCCATTGAAAACTTATGGAGGGAGCTGAAGCTGCGAGTTGCCAAGCGACAGCCCAGAACTCTTAATGATTTAGAGATGATCTGCAAAGAGGAGTGGACCAAAATTCCTCCTGACATGTGTGCAAACCTCATCATCAACTACAGAAGACGTCTGACCGCTGTGCTTGCCAACAAGGGTTTTGCCACTAAGTATTAGGTCTTGTTTGCCAGAGGGATTAAATACTTATTTCCCTCTGCAGAATGCAAATAAATTCATATACTTTCCACAATGTGATTTTCCGGATTTAATTTGTGATGTGCTATCTCTCACTGTTACCAATAACCTACCCTTCAATTATGGGCTGCTCATGTCTTTGTCAGTGGGCAAACTTACAAAATCAGCAAGGGATCAAATACTTATTTCCCCCACTGTAGGTACTATTCTATAACTGGGCGCATAAGTGTATTTTTGTGCCGATCTTCCATTTCAGCCCCGTTTTGATGCCTTGCACCCATTAGAACGCATTTCTGCACTGAAAGTTGGGTGCGGAATTAGTGCCTGTCTTTAGGCACCATTTATGGAATTTGCTAATATGGGACTAGAAGCAATGATTTCAATGGGTAGAATCAGAGTCCAGAGCTGTTCAAGGCAGCTTGCAATCTCAAAAGAGCAGAAAATGATCTCCAAACATGTGCCTTTACAATAAGTTAACGCATATCACATTCAGAGCCCCTTTCACAAAGTGGCGGTAAGCCCAACACGGGCTTACTGCTCGCTAAACAGGAAGTACCACCGGGCTCCCGCATTGCCTGGCAGTACTTCCCACCTCCAGCGCGCCGTCATATCTGGTGCTACAAAAATATATTTATTTTTGTAGTGTCGGTGTGTACCCGACGGTAATTGGGCAGTGCCGTGCACTGCCCAGTTACTGCTAGGTTAGAGCAGGAGCCCTTACCGCCAACTCAATGGGTGGCGGTAAGGGCTCCCCTCACAAATGGCCATGCGGCAATTGCTTTACTTGCCGCACTGCTATTTCCTGCCAAAAAGAAAGACCTACCCTTTTATCCGCTTCAGTAAAAGGGGGCCTCAGCGTGTGTCAAAAACACATGCCAAAGCCAGCACAGGCCCCCTTTTGCCACAGCTTGGTAAAAGGGGCCCTCAATTTTTAATAGCTACATTAATCAAAAAATTATCAGATATTTTTATCTCTTTGTTTTATTTGGGGGGGGGGGGGGCATATGAGGTGGTATATTTCACATGAGCAGTCTATACTTATTTGCTCATGACTCTCCAAAATAGTCATTCTATATCTCCATTAACCAATATTATCAAAACAGAACTCTTATCGTAAGTACATAAGTATTGCCATACTGGGAAAGACCAAAGGTCCATTGAGCCCAGCATCCTGTTTCCAACAGTGTCCAATCCAGGTCACAAATACCCGGCAAGATCCCAAAAATGTACAAAACATTTTATACTGCTTATCCCAGAAATAGTGGATTTTCCCCAAGTCCATTTAATAACGGTCTATGGACTTTTCCTTTAGGAAGCCATCCAAACCTTTTTTTAAACTCCGCTAAGCTAACCGCCTTTACCACATTCTCTGGCAACGAATTCCAGAGTTTAATTACATGTCGAGTGAAGAAATATTTTCTCTGATTCGTTTTAAATTTATTACAATGTAGCTTCATCGCATGCCCCCTAGTCCTAGTGTAAACAGATGCTTCACATCTACCCGTTCAACTCCACTCATTATGTTATAGACCTCTATCATATCTCTCCTCAGGCCTTTTCTCCAAGCTGAAGAGCCCTAGCCGCTTTAACCTTTCCTCATAGGAAAGTCGTCCCATCCCCTTAATCATTTTCATCGCCCTTCTCTGCACCTTATCTAATTCCACTATATCTTTTTTAAGATGCGGCGACCAGAATTGAACACAATATTCGAGGTGCGGTTGCACCATGGAGCGATACAAAGGCATTATAACATCCTCATTTTTTTGTTTTTCATTCCTTTCCTAATAATACCTAACATTCTGTTTGCTTTCTTAGCCGCAGCAGCACACTGAGCAGAAGGTTTCAACGTATCATCGACGACGACACCTAGATCCCTTTCTTGGTCCGTGACTCTAATAAATGGGGTGTGAAACTCGCAGCCTGCCTTTGAATTTTATGCAGCCGTGAGGCCATGGGAAGTATAGCTGGTGCTAACATTTACCCCCGTTTACAAAGCCATGCGGCAATGCCGACACAGCTCATTCAATTGCCTGGGATTTGCAATATATGCTATGTCAAGAGGGTGTGGTGTGTTGGCACTAGAGAGGGACCAAAAATACATGTGTTTTTCCCATTTCAGAAGGGGACTGCACATCTATGACCACTGAAGTTAATATTAGGATACACAGCTGCTCCAAGGCACAGAGGTTTTATAAAAGTGTTCATTTTGGGCCCCATCTTAATCCCCCGGTTTCTCCCTCCCCTCTAAAAATATCAATAGTGCTAAATGAGTGTGGGCTCTGTACTTAAATGGAAGCATTTGCAGGCCGATGCTCAAAACTCCTGTGCTAAAGCCAACAGCGCACACCCCATGCCGCCAGAACAGCGCAGAAAACTAGCTCACCAATGCTTAAAGGAAATGGTATTCAAATTATATGCACGCCTTAAAAATGTAAGCAGGGGGGGGGGGGAACGTACTTGACGCATGTTAGCATGGCTGTTCTAAGTTTACTGTATGGTTAAACCAGCTCTAGCTGATTAAAGCAGCTTAGTAAAAGGGTCTCCTAAATACATAACGGTAACAATGATCCAGTACGAGATACTTTTAAATACCTTAAAACAAAAAAAGAACTCCTAATGAAAAATATGAATCCAAACCTTCTTCCCAAATGCATGTGTGTGTGAGGGATGTGGGTGGGGGATAGGAATTCAAAGCTAGACACTGGTATACTTACAATATGAATTCCCCAAGCAGGTAAAAGTAGCTCTAATGCAGGTGTTCTCAACCCATTTCTTGGGACACATCCGCAGGGCCGGGTTTAGGCAGGGGTGACAGGGGCGGTTGCACAGGGCCATGGACTCCTAGGGGCCCCGCATCTCTAGCACGTCTGTCATCCTGTCTTGTAACACCTCCCTGCGCTGTACCTTAATGTGCATCCACATTTCAGTAGAGAGCATCAGGCAGCGGCAGCGATTTTCATCGCTGCTGCATCCCACCAACTTTTGATGTCACTCCCTGCTTCCGTATGGGCGGGATACAGCAGTGAGGCGGCTCAGGGCTCGGCAACTGATGGAATATGAAAATTGCTGCCGCTGTCTACTGAAACGTGGTGGATGCATATCAAGGTATGGGGTGAAGTGGGGTTCCGACAGCTCTAAACCTCCTTTTAAACTGACAAATTATGGCTTATGGTGGTGGGCATGGGTGGGCGCAGGCAGGGGGGCCCACTGAACTGGTCTGCACAGGGTCCCGCAATTGCTAAGACTGGCCTTGCACATCCGGGTAGCCTGCTTTTCAAGATATATGCTGATACATTTTATACACACAGAGGAGATTTGAATATACTATCTACATTGCATATGGAGCTGTCCCTGCACATTTAACTGTGAGTATTCTCAAAGCAAGATTGGCATGTTGTGATCCAAGGACTGGGCCAAGAACCACTGCTTTAATGTCAGATTGCAAAGCAGCAAAGATTTTACTGGTACATCTTTGAAACAGACTGAAAAATCATCACTAACCGGCTAACAAGGCTGTAGTTAGGGGAGCAGGGGGCCTCAGGGGCTTAGGCCCCCCACTTTGGCCTCAGGCCCCTCCAAAATTGTGGCACCAGATGGATGGCTGGCAGGGATGCTCAAGCACTGCCAGCCAAAGAGATTTGCTGCTGAATCCCTGCCTGTGCTGCTGGAAGTTGGTGCTGTGCTCCAGCAGCCAATGCTGGCGCTTCTGCACATGCTCCGTTCATGCATTAAACTGAGCATGTATGGAGCTGGATCACCCATCAGAAGCTGGAGCACCCTGCCAGTCTTCTTGCTGCTCAGACATGTGCAGGGGCTCCAGCAAACAATCTCTTCAGCCGGCAGGGCTTCAGCATCCCTGCCAGGAAAGGTATGATTTGGTAGGAGCAGTGGCAGCGGTGGGGTGGGGGAGGGGAGGGAGAACTGATAGGAAATGCTTGGTCCCTCAGTCCACCCCTGGGGCCTCCCCAATAATTGAGTTCTGGCTATGCCTCCACCAGCTAAGTTGGCATTTTGCCCTAGCTTGGCCCCTGGTCTGCCCCTAATCTATCCAAGGATAGCCAGTTAACAGACATATTCAGCAACACTAACCAATTACGTGGCCCTGAATGCTGGCTGCTGGCTTGCTCAGCGGGGTTTAAGTGGGCAGGAGCATCTCCTATCAGTTAAACCTTTTTGAATTTCAACCCCTCAGTGATATAATTAGAGCAAAGGTATTTAGTGTTATGGAGCCCTCTCTTTGGAATGCGCTGCCTCAATACTTACATCTGGAATCATCTCTAGCAACTTTTAAAACTCAGTTAGAAGCATTCTTATTTCATGATGCCTATGGAATATAAGGACCTCTTTTACCCAGCCATGCTAGCAACTCCCGCTGCGGTAATGCTGACAAATCCCATTCACTTCGAATGGGTTCTGTTGGCATTGCCGTGCGGGAACCACTGGCGAGACTTGATAAAGAGGCCCTAAGTTTTTTAAGGTGACCCTGCGTTCACTGGACATAGTCTGGATGGTGAGTTGGGCAACATTGGATATGTACTAATCTTTAACTATGAAGATTTTATTTAGGATAGAACCATTTTATGTCTGATAAATTGCTAAATTAGTTTTCTCTCTCTTTAATATTTCTTTTTCTTTTCTTCCTTTCCTTTTTGGACAAAAACGGAGTTCCTTTCACTACTACAACATTTTTAGCATTGTAAACTGCTCAGAAGGCCTTCCAATAGGTGGAACATTAAGTGTTTAAATAAACTTGGAAACTAGTCTCATTCCCAGGTTAGACCAACAGGGCTTCTATTCCTATTTCCAAGTTATTAAAAATGGTTTTCTCTAATGAATATAATCTAGTTATTTGAACTAATAGGTGCAAAGCAGCAACACTAAAACTTCTGTTCCCCCTTTCTGTTCTAATTTTTATTTTGCTATTGAGATAAACATTTTGAAGGCTTCTGTCAGGTCTATATATAAATCAACTAAATAAATTTTTTTTTTAAAAAACAGCCTTTCAACATTTCATCCTTTGTTGCTGATTATTTTATTTACTCTTTTTTTTATTTTTTATTTTTTTTTAGCAGAATTCCAAGCTGGAATCACACATACAGAAAAAAAGATTTCATGAACAGCTGAATAGAACAGTCATGGAAGGAAAACTTTTTTTTTCTTTTTTTTAAACAGGAGGCCTGGCCATAATTAAAATTTCACACCTATTCATCCAAAAAAAAAAGTATATAAGTAATGAAATGTGTTGGAACAAAAGAGTATTCTACCAGAGAATAATAGCAAATGAGTAGGAGCGAAGCCAAGAAATTGGCAAGTTACTAGTGAGTGCTTCTCATTTACAATCTTTTCTCATATGAGTGGATGATGTTTAGAAGTTCTAGTGACAGATATGACGTTTAAGAGCTTATTTACGAAACCACATTAGAACCGTGCCTCAGGTTAGCTGGCACCAGTTTGGATAATGGCAGTGGTTAGACAGGAGCAACTAGGGATTGTTCCTTCTCCACTATGACTCAGGGGCTCCACTATGGTAAGTAGAGCCTGAGTAAAGGGAGCCGAGGTCAAACAAGAAGGGGTGGGGCTTCTTTTTTAATGTATTGGCTGAGGGGGGCAGAAAGTTGTGAGCAGGAAGATGGGGCAATGATAATATGTAGGGAGCAGGGGCATTTTACTTTGAGGGCAATGTGGCTGTAAGGGGGTTCAAGTTACTCAAAGCCTGTTGTCCCTTTCATGATGGGTGGCTGGCTCAAGAGCATAAGCAGGCACATTAGCCTGCAGAAGATCTCAGGAGAACTTAATTACACTTCTTCAGCAGTTAATTTTCTAAGGCTTATTGTGAATTTTGAGGTTTATCATGATCAATATTAAGCATATGTAGAGGACCTAAGGGGCCCTTTTACTAAGCTGTGTAATTATCTATGTGCACCCAAGTGCGCCAAAATGGAGTTACCACCCGGCTACCGTGTGGCACTTCCAGTAATTTCATTTTTGGCCCGCGTCCGATAGGCACGTCCGAAAATATTTTCGGACGTGCCTATCGGACGCATGCCAAGTAGCACTTGACGTGCGTAGGTCATTACCTCCCTGTTACCGTGTGAGTCTTTACTGCTAGCTTAATAGCTGGTGGTAAGGTCACAGACCCAAAATGACACGTGGCAATTTTGATTTTGCCGCATGTCCATTTTCGGTAAAAATTTTTAAAAGGCCTTATTTACAGGCGTGCTGAAAAATGGATTGGCACGTGCCCAAATCCCGTGCCTACACTACCGCAAGCCATTTTTCAGTGCACCTTACTAAAAGGACCCCTAAGATTCCACTGGTAGACAACAGTTCAGCAGAGACCTCTAGTGACTCTAATAGTATTGTAAACCCCCTGGTGGAGGAGCAAGATATAATTTAGGAAAAACAATGTTAAGATATGTCACGGCTATTTCCCTAAAATAACCTCCACGCCAAGCCAAGGAATGCAACATTAAATTATGTTTTATTTACTATTGACTAATAAGTATTAAATAATTTTCAATTTAATTTCAAAACTTGGCGATGACAGATTAATACATAAGTTTCAGTTACAGCGTTGCAAGACCAAAACAGCTTTACATCAAAAACATTCTCAGATAAGTATATATAGTAGCCACACAAATAATTTGCTTAGAACTATTTGGTAGATTCATTTCATAAAGTGCTAGATTCTTTGAAGTTTTTTCTTCTTATCTTTCAGGTTTCACGCCCCGGACATCCCCTAGGATTCCGCATCAAGTATGTTTTCTCTTACTCTCACTTTCCCTCTTAATTTCCCTCTCATCTATCTTTCTGTCTTTTTCTTTACTGTTTTTCCTTTGTGTGCACACTTTTAAGAATCTCAGTCACTTAGCTGTTTTAAATCTTCCTAGTATGTTCTTGTTAGTGGCCAGCTCTGCTTGGGGTCCCAGAGAGATGTCGCAGGTGAGAAAACTTCTTTCAGGCTCTTTTCTCTCTCAACCCTACTAGCCTGTCTTTGCAAAATCAATAGAGAGAAACCTATCTCTCAAACCTATTTAGTTATAGGTCTCAAACGTATAAAAATTGTTTTTTTAACTTTCTGGCTAACTAGCTCCCCAAAATAAAGGCTTAATTCATTACCCTAAAATAACCCTCCCACAATAGACTAGAGGATAACACTCACACATACCATTTGCACAGCTCATGTACATTGGTGATAACCTGATCTCAGGCCAGTAACCCTGTAAATTAGGCTTCTGAGGTCCATATGTGGAATCAGCTAAAAAATCATTTGAATATCTTAATTGTTTTACATTTCAGGGTTTTTGTTACAGGCAACTCTCTTTAATTGTGCTCAAAGACATTACGTTTTATGTTCCCTTCACCTCACTTCCCATCTCACACGTTCATAGCATACAATCTTGAGTCAAATATCACCGTGGACTCAGAACTTTAACTGGTCATTCGTACTTTTACCAGGCACTCAACTTCTAATTTTCACTTAAAAATACTTACTTCAGAAGCTCTGTCAAAGGAGCATACATTCACACACCCGTCCTATGTAAACAGTCCCTCCCAGCTGCCTCTGTAACAGTTTTAGAATGTCAGACAGCCTGCTTAGAACTTGAGACACCACAAGCTTCTGATGTATGTTGCACACACACACGCACACATGCACACCTCTAACTCAAAGCTGAGGAGGTTACATATATCTTCTTGTATCTTGTCAGAGTCCCCTTGTTCAGCTTTCTTTCCCCAATGCTCCTCGTTGCACAGCTCTACATTTGAAGAGCTGGGGCCTGTTCTGTGCGCATACTCATATACACCTCTGAGTCTGGGAAAATCCTTTACCTAAGCACCTCTTCAATTTTCGGGGAGGCCATCCTGAGTTCTCTGCATTCTGCTCCTCTTATCTGGCACTGCTGTACTGCCACGGATCCTGCACGGCCCTAAGTCAGCCTCCCCTCTTACATTGTTGTGACCTGGAACTGCACACATGCACCTCACACTTTCAGGTTCATGAGCCACCCCCGATTTTGCCGCTGGCTCAACCTCGGTGGCTGCCAAAGGAGCCAGCCAGATAGTTCAGCCTGCAGTAGTACCATGAACTGGAGGACAGCCAAAGCTCATGGGCCCAAGCACTTCCAGGTCCACAGGTGTCACAGGACATCTCCCCTCTGCTGCCCGCCAAGCGAAAGCCTGCTTCAACGGTCTGCAAAGCCCACAGTACCTCTGCCTTCATGGAACCCCGTGGCTCCCTGCACCTGGCCAGCCTTCTCTCCTGCAACGGGGCACTGGAGCCCCAGGACCTCCAGCCCAGGTATCTCCAACTTTTTAGCACCCCTTTACAGTATTACTTGAATATAAACCTGAGTATAAAGAGAAATAACAGTTCCCTCCCCCCCAAAAGGGGAAAATTGTTAACTCAAATATAAACTGGGGGTTTATTCAAATGTTTCTCTCCTCCCTCCCTTCTGGTGTCCCACATTTCTCCATTTCCCCCCTCCCCTGTGATGCCTAGCATTTTCCTTCTTACCTCCTTCCCCTGGCTGATGCGTTGGGAAGGAGGAGCAGAGTCCCTCAGCTCAGATCACAGAATCCAGATGGTAACACTTTTGGCTGATGTTGAAATCATCACAGTCAGACTGTGCAGGGGCCTACAGCATCTGCACATACTCAAGGCCTCTTGGCTCCTGCCCTCTCCGAAAGAAAAAGTTAATGAGTAGGAGCAGGCATACCTTGATTATGCATAAATGATCAAGGCCCCAGCACCAGCTGACCATGATTCTGTGTCAGCTGGAAAAGTTAGCACCCTGGACTCGGTGATCTAGGGATGCTGCTGACCTGAGGGACTCTGCTCATCCTTCCCACAGCATCAGCCAAGGGAGGATTGTAAGAGGGAATATGCTGGACACCACGGAGACTCGAATATAACTGAGAGGCAATTCTTGGTTTATATTCGAGTATTTAGAACACATTGAAGGCTTCTGGAAAAAGGGATGGACTTCTACCTGTGAATGACAGTGACAGGAAGAGACACCCTTTGGAGGGAAGCTGTGTTGGTATAAATACTAAGTCTGAGGAAGTAGCCGTGTTTTTGGCTTCAGCTCCTTGGTTATTGTATCATTATTGAAAGG
This sequence comes from Microcaecilia unicolor, assembly GCF_901765095.1. Classification (NCBI taxonomy): domain Eukaryota; kingdom Metazoa; phylum Chordata; class Amphibia; order Gymnophiona; family Siphonopidae; genus Microcaecilia; species Microcaecilia unicolor. The sequence goes on along the minus strand of NC_044032.1, from coordinate 236,189,904 downwards.
GGACTAGGTTTGGCTTTATTCTTCCTATTAAAAATACATCTGATTAAGAGAAGAGGGTCTTTGGCCAACAAAGCCTTTGTACCTAGACACAGAAGGAGTAGCAAAAGCATACACCAGAAGAAATCAGTTGCTGCACTTGAAAAAGGAGAGAGCTGGAATGTGGAGCAGCCCTCCACCACAAGCCAAGCCTATTAAAGGAGAGGGAGAAAGAGTAACAAGATTAGTCCTGAAAGAACACGCAGGGACCAGATGAGATTCCTAGGAGGAGAACAACAGGACAACGAATCCCAGTAGCTGGTACCCATTAGGAAGGAGATTTATTACAAGGACTTTGTACATTCAGGATCAACGAGTCCTAATACAGAGGAAAAAGGAGTTACAGAGCTGCTCTCCCCTAGAGAAGGGACCCAGAATGAGTACAGCAGCCAAGGAAATTTTCCCAGAACTTCTATCCAGGCAGAAGCTTCATAAGGAAGCTTACTAATGTGTTTAAAATGACTTCATTCTCCCTTCATACCTGATTCATGCGGGGGCGCACAAGCTTCCCCGAAAACTTGGCAATTCTGTGCTCCTCCATTTGATGCGGCAAGCATGGAGTGCTTTTAGAAAGCCTTATGGGCTACAACCCCACTGCTCTCGATATCACCAAAACAGGGAAGATAGGGTATCCCGATAGTGAGGTTGCAATAGAGACCATAGTACATGAGGTGTCTTTAAATAACAAGCAGACAAAAGATTGCAAATTATCACTGCCAAATGCTGAACAAGAAGTAAATAAGAACAACAAATATAGTTTGAAAGGTTTTTATACAAATGCCAGAAGCCTAACAAATAAGATGGCAGAGTTAGAATATATTGCACTAAATGAAAAATTAGATATAATTGGCATCTCTGAGACTTCGTGGAAGGAGGATAACCAGTGGGACACTGTCATACCAGGGTACAAATTATATCGTAGTGATAGGGTGGATTGAATTGGTGGAGGGGTAGCATTGTATGTTAAGGAGGGCCTTGAATCAAATAGATTGAAAATTCTACAGGACACAAAACACATCTTTGAATCTCTATGGATTGAAATTCCATATGTAAAGGGGAAAAGGTCAGTGATAGGAGTGTAGTATCGTCCACCTGGCCAGGATGTAGAAATGTTATCAGAAATTAGGGAGGCTAACAAACTGGGGAACCCAATAATAATGGGTGATTTCAATTACTGTATAATATCGGAATAAGTAGAATACCAAATCCACAACAGTCCAAAAACAATTCTACAATCAACTTTGAGTGTTCAAGAGTAGATGGAGATCAAATGAAAAAATAGTGGAGAAAAAAAAGACCTCAGTGGAAACCAGATACACCTCTTTGTAAAGGACACACCTTTTAAATAGAGAGGGAACCTCTTAATCATTAGTCTTTAAAAAAAAACTCCACTTCATTTACTTTCATATTCATAATACCATCTCACCCCTGTAAACACTCATTAAGGGCGGACACGCAATGCTTTATATCAAAAAGCCAAAAACTTAAATATTACTTATCTTGGATGGTGACCATTTCCATCTGTGAAACTTCACGAATTGCTTTCTTTTACTTCTCTTTCTCTTTCTTTCTAATTCTCGACAGGGAAGTCCTGTTTCGCCACAATCTGGCTGCTTCAGGGGAAAATATGCTTATTCAACATCTCCAAGGACAATTGACTTGCCAGCATACTGTCCTCTGGCCTCTACATAGAAATGGCGGTCGGCGTCTTTGTTGAATCTTCCAGTTTAAATACTCAGCATGTGACGTCATTCCGTTCCCATGCCGTATATTCACAGGAACACTTTCCATTCAATAGATCCATTTAAACCTCTCGGTATAACAGTTTGTAAAATGAAAATCCAACTCTGCTCCTTTCTTCTCAACAGATTCCTGATGTTTCCCCTTTTCTCCGTAACTTGAACCTGCTCTATTACCATACATTTCAGTTCTGAAAAATCATGCTGCTTATCCACGCAATGAGTCACCATAGGTTCATGCAATTTGTTTGACTTTATACAATGCCTATGTTCAATAAGTCTAGTCTTCAACGCCCGTGAAGTCTGCCCAACATAGTTCAATCCACACGGGCAAGTAAAGGCGTAGATCACATTCATCGATGTACAATTAGTGATAGCACGACAAGCATACACCTTTCCTGTATTCTGATCTACAAATTCTTTAGTTGTCATCATATTCACACATACAGAGCATTTCCCACAGCTACTATGCATACCTTCATGAGTATAACTCATGCTTTGTCTATTCCAAATGTCCGCAGGGCATAGAATATATCACTCAGATTGCTGTTCCTTTGATATGCAAATAAAATCCTCAGGTTTTGCAAGCAAGGATGAACCCGTAGGAGGGGTAAATGCTTTTTTACAATCTTAGACATGATTTTCGAATGCGAGTTAAATTTTGTTACAAATGTCAATATCTCTTCATCAGATTGAGATTCCACTTTCAGTTGTAGCAACCACTCTCTATGATTATGATATGCTCTTTTTTTTGCTCTAGATACCAACTTGTTAGGATAACCTCTATCCAACAATTTCATCTCCAACTTATTTGCATGTTGATAAAACTGGTCTCGTGTGGAGCAGATTCGCCTGTATCTAAGGAATTGAGCAAAGGGTATGTTGGTTCTACAATGATCTGGATGCATACTTTTAAATTGTAAGGTAGTGTTTCTATCCGTGGGTTTTGTATAAATAGATGTCTCCAACTTATCATTCCGAACTTCCACCCATATATCTAAGAAGGCAATACCAGTACAACTATGTTGCGCTTCAAATTTAATGGTGTCATGACAAGCGTTCAATTTCTCCACAAATTGCATCAACTGGAACTCCTTACCATCCCATATCATAAAAATATCATCGATGTACTGGAGCCAGCATACCGCATGCCCACACAATTCCAGCGTATATATCCATTTCCTCTCTAAAGCTTCCATAAATAGATTTGCAATTGTAGGAGAACAAGCGGCTCCCATCAAAATGCCCATTTTCTGAATGTAATACTTGTGATTACATGTAAAGTAGTTCTCTGACAGAGTAATCCATATCAGGTCCAGAAGAAAATCAGTAGGCACCAACTGAGGACGTGGTCTGCCATCCAAAATCCACATCCATTGACACAGGATGTATAGAGGGCGCACACATCTAGCGCCACCAGCCTCATACTTGGAGTAAATCGCTCATGTAAATCATGCAACAATCTTAAAAAAATGAGAACTATCTTTTACAAATGATTTAATCATAACCAAAATAGGTTGTAAAATTCTATCTATATATTGAGCAGAGCGTTCCAATAATGATCCTCTAGCAAATACGATAGGGCGGCACTGTGGTTGCTGTATACTTTTATGAATTTTGGGCAAAGTATAAAACACTGGCACTTTAAAGAACCTAAAGTTCAGATAATTATACTCTTTCTGAGTCAAAAAGCCTAGTCTTCTGCCTCTGTCAGTTTAGCAATATGTTCTTGGACCATATCAGAAGGATCTTCATTCAGCTCTATATAAGTGTCCTTATCTGTTAATTGTCGCTGGATTTCTCTCATATAGTCAGTGGTATTTTGTACCACGACCGCCCCTCCTTTATCCGCCCTACGAATCGTGATACTCAAATCTTGTTTCAAGCTTTGCAACGATTGACGTTTTTTGTTCAAATGTACTTATTTGTCTTGGTAATTGAGTCTCTATATCCTCTATGTCTTTGAGGACACATGCTTTAAATGTAGACAGTACCGCATCCAAATTCCCAGTAGGAGTCCATTTAGAGGACTCACTAATAATAGATCTATCATAGTTAGTTTCTTGAGTTCCCGATCCAAAAAATAATTTTAAATTTAATTTACATATGAACTTCTCCATATCCATTCGAAATAAAAATGGATCATGGAATCCTGTTGGAATAAAAGATAATCCTTTACTTAGTAAATCTACTTCTTCCTGTGTCAATGGTCTATCAGATACATTCACCACTGCTGGTTTCGACATTGAGATCGCGTTTGAGGTCTTTGATACTCGTTTCGATGTGTTTTGCCTCTTGTTCTCCAAGATCTGTTTCTTCCATATATTTCCTTTTTTTGACCCCCCCGAATTGGATGTATCATAACTGGAGGCGCTATGCACAGTTGCTTTCTTACTGGTTGGGAGCACAAAAGTTTGGGGATCAGATAGAATGTTAAGTGATCACTACTGAGACTTGTGTTATTCTTTGATATGTATTTTAGCAAACTCCATGAATAGGGGAATTGAGTGATGTATGGGTGAGGCGGGGGATGTAATGGAAAATTGGTCATTTTGGTTATCATTTGTCTGTTGATGTGCTTAAGTACTTGAGTATCTGATATCTTGTATATTGCAAAGGTTGTGATGACTGAATAAAAACATATTTAAACATAAAACTACTTCATTCTACTATGAGTGTGTGTGTGTGTGTGGGGGGGGGGGGGGGTGTAATTCATCAAGCAGTGTTAGGGCCTTAACATGACTTAAATAGCTCTAACACTGCTTGACCAAAAATACCATGGCGATATTTAAGTCACCGCAGGTTATATGCAAATGCATGTTTTTCATCTCAGTACTCTGCAAATACCCTAGTATGACTTGTGGTGATACACTGCAAGTTGCATTAGGGCCCAGAAACCACAGTAACATGTTTTACCATCTGGGATCTCTGGGCGACAAAGTCATGGCCTGATGCTCGCTGCCAGATCAGGGTCTCCCTAGGCTTCTGCCCCCTGACTTTAACTCTCCCCCCCCCCACACACACATAAGGCCCACCAATCCCCCCTCCCAAGCACAAATCCCTTACTCCCCCACCTCTTAATGTCATTGGTGGTCCGGGGGGATCTTCTGGTGGTCCATGGGGTCTTCCTGGGGTCCTGGAAGTCTTTGGGCAGAAGTGATTCCCAGTTACTCCTGCCCAGTCCTGTGCTGGTTTCAAAATGGCACCCCTAGCGGTAGTTGCACCCATGTTAATTTTTTCAAATGCTGCATGCTAATGGTAACATTAGTGCATGGCTAGAAATTTTAAAAAATGGGAAAAAAAGGCTATTCTACAGCCATGTTAGAAATGGATTAGCGCAAGAGAGAGAGAGAGAGAGAGAGAGCGCGCTAAGTAGTTAAATTTAGACCAAAAAAGGCTGTCCTTTGTTAAACTACTTAGCTGTGGTCTCTGTTTATCTTTTGGACATCTGAAAACCAGCATTTAGAAATTCATACTGCATAGATGTCCAAATCCTGATTTTATAAAGCCGGAATATGGACGTCTTTAACTCCAGTACGTAAAGGGTAAAGGGTAAAAGTAAAGAGTAAATGGTCATGGATTTGATATCGTACCTTTCTGTAATACAACCAAAGCAGTTTATCTTTATTATATGCAGGTACTTTCTCTGTTCCTAGTGGGCTCACAATCTAAGTTTTGTTTTATTTGGGGGGTTTTTCTGGGTACCTGGGGCCTTTATGGCAAGGGGTGTGGTGTGGGCGTGTTTTGGGCAGGACTAGAGAGGAAGGTATTTTTCTGTTCATGGAGGGCTCACAATAAAAAACAAACAAAACAAAAAACCCAGCTGATACATGATTTGAACTCAATCTCCTCATTCTCAGCCCACTACTTTAACCATTAGGCTACTCCTCTGCTCTACATGGAGTGGGATAACTACCATGTGCTGTCACTTGTGCAGTTAGTGGGGGTTCACTTCCTGACTCCTCAAGAGGAGGTGCTAATTGTCAGGGTCTTTTACTAAGGAGCACTCACGTTTTTGGCTTGCGCTAAAATTGTGGGTGTGCTAAACATTAGAGACGCCAATGCATTCCTATGGGCATCTCTAACATTTAGCGCGCCCGCAATTTTAGAGTGCGCCAAAAACATGAGCATGCCTTAGTAAAAGACGCCTTGTGTCCGCACTAACTGCCACCGGAGTTAATGTTTGTTAATGAACATTTTTGTATGGGAACTGCAGAGGGCATGCTGGACACACCTCAACAGATACTGTGCTACCTTTGCTCTTAAGATTTTTCTGTTAAGATGTGGTAAGTGCAAAACTTAAAAGGGCTCATTCATTTTTTTTTCAAACTGAAAAAGGAAAAACAACCAGTTTCAAAGTTTTCACATTTGATATAAAAAAACCCCCACATTATTTCTTTCCTCCCCCATAACACTTCACCTCATAATGAAAGGTTACATCTGTTGGCCAGGAGTACTCACATTAGCAGCTTGAAGTGACAATCACAATGGCTTATACATCACTTCACAAATGTCTGGCTTACTCACACAGGGTGACTAGAGTAGCTACTTTGACTTCCCTTTCTGTCTCACAAAAAGAAGAAACTTGGACTCATGTCAATCCTGTCTGGTCCTGGAGTGAATCATAACGTGTTACCAGGAAAACTGCAAAATCTAATCCTGTTAGATCAAGAGAACATATCAAAAGATACTAATTCTGGGAAAGCAAATAACTGTTTCACTCATTTAACTAACACAATTAAATGAAAGTTGAATACAGCAGAGTTTCACAAAACAGGTCTACAGAGTAGCTGATGGTGCTGTACTCCTCTCTGTATAGAAAGATGACAAGACAGGTGGGGGAAGGGTATAAAGGGAGAATATAGGTAGTGGGATACTGTTGCCAAATGAAGTTCAGCAGCTCAAAAAGCATGGGAAAAATGGAAACTGAACAACTAGGATTACTGTTCATAACAGAAACGTGGCTCACCTTAAAGATGATCCAATACTACTTGACTTATGCCCACTGGGTTACAAAATAATACACATTAACAGAACCAAAAAGGAGGGGTTGCATTACTACATAAATCCTGCTTCTCAATAGAGCCTATTGCTGAACACATATCCTCTGCAATCGGATTTCTAGCATACAAAAACACGGACACAACACTAACTGGTCAACTATGCTGCATAATGTTCTATCGTTCTCCAGGAAACTGGTCTAACGCCCAAGAAGTCTTAATGGATTTTGTATCAAACATATGCACCCACTTCTCTGACATCCTTCTACTAGGTGATAGCAATCTACACCTAGAGAAACATCAAGACACAAACACAAGAACTTTCAGAAACTTCCTGAACCAGTAACACCTCAAAACAGCACAAGCCACTTCATCTCATGCAAAAGACCATCTTTTAGATATACTAGCTTACAGATTCACAGCCAATAATAACCTGTCATGAAATGCCAAAAAAGAAGGATTGAAGGTCTGTCACAAAATGCCTAGCAATCCAGCTGGGGTTACCCCGTGGCCACTTAGAACGTCTATCCCCAGCATAGCCCAGGTCCACCTGCACCAGCTGCTTGTGCTCTACACTAGCACCCTCCTCCCACTGACTGGGTCCCAACTGCCTCTGGGCGAGTCTCCCAATCTCAAATTATCCCCAGTGATTTCTAGGTTACTGCAGCCATACTCCCAGTGGTCCCACTGTTCCCAGAAAGCACTCACAGACCCAACATACAAACTACCAGGATTCTTTATCAGTCCAGACAAAGAGGCAATAAACTGAAAATTGTTTACTGTCTTAAAAATGAGCAGTGTAACATAAAAAGTGCAATCAGCAAACAATAACAGGTAACTGAAATATGGGTCAATTATAACACTAACTAAACATTTGTTTATTTTCTAAAAAGTACCTGGGAAGATCAGGACATATAGCTGCTCACCAGTTATCAAATATAACTGTTTTACAGGGCTTCAGCAAAGAGCTTTCTCTCTCTCTTCTCCCGGGCTGAAACTGGGGCAAAAGCCAATACAATCCAAACGAAATGAGTTCCTGGGCCAATCAGAGCCCAGATCAACAAGTTTCAAAAATAGCTGGTTACATCACTACAGGCATTTCCTTTATCTGACTGCTAACTAAAAGAAGGAACAGTCATTCTTCTGTAACTGTTTTAAACATAAACATGCACCATCTGGTGGCCAAACTAGAGAAATACACTTCAAGAAATATTCAATACAATTTAAAGGCTTAAAAACACGCTGTTCTGTCACACAGCCATATAATAGAAAAACACAAATGGGAAGAGATGATATGGTCAGATCACAGCAAGCTCACATTCACTCTGCAATGGAAAGCAAATGGCAAGAACAGGGAACGAGGAACACTACACACCTTTAAAACTAGAGGAAAGGTGGACAATGAAAGCTTTTGGTCTACGGTGCTGAATAACCAAACAAATATATCACCCAACATACATTTCAGGAAAAACTGGGATGAACTAAGAAAAAACATACTGAACAAAATAGCACCACTTAAACTGAAAACAAGCAGTAAAAAACAACCATGTCTCTGGTTTAGCAAAGAGCAACTGGAGATGAAAAAAAGCTGCAGGAAACTGGAAATAAAATGGTCCAAAGACAAATCAGACATGAACAAAACTATATGGAGGAAAGTCTTAAGAACATACAAACACATCATAAAGAAAGCCGAAGCAGAATACTACAGCATATACGTGAGCCTAGAACAGATCAACATGAAAAAAAGTATATGAACTAATGAACAGTATATTAAACACCCAATTATTATTAGCATCACATGAAACACCACCAACAACGGATGAGCTCGCACAATATTTTGAACAAAAATAAATAAATAAATAAATAAATAAATAAATAAATAAATAAATAAAAGCAAGATCAAACCTTGCAATAACTCAAACAGCTCTCATAGATTTCTTAAATGAATATTATCAATAGAAATCAAACAAAATAAAACATGGAAAAGAAAATAAGATGATACCTTTTTTATTGGACATAACTTAATACATTTCTTGATTAGCTTTCGAAGGTTGCCCTTCTTCGTCAGATCGGAAATAAGCAAATGTGCTAGCTGACATTAAGAGTGGACTAACACGGCTACCACACTCCTCTACTTAAATGAATGTGAAAGTAACACTGATCACATCAAGGCAGACAGAATCTGGTCCTCCTTTAAAACAACCACAATCAGCACAGTCAAAATACTACTGACAAAATAAGCAAATGCAAAATGCCCACTAGATTGCTACCCTAATTACATGATGAAAAACCCACCAGACTGGTTTGTTGAATGCTTTACTGAACACATAAAATACATGTTTCCAAATAGACAATTTCCCTTTGATAAAGGCAACATAATACTAGCTCCAATCCCTAAAAACTCCACTAACAAGATAAATGAAATCACAACTATGGACCAGCAGCCTCAATACCATTATTGATCAAAATTATTGGGGGCATTGCAGCACAACAGCTCATGGAATATCTGACACATTTCTCAGCCCTACACAGCTCTCAATCAGATTTCAGACCACTCCATAGCACAAAGACAGTCATAACAATTCTGATAACAAAAATCAAAAGTCTAATAAGCTAAGGTCAAAAGATCCTACTGCTACAATTTGATATGTGAAGTGATTTCGATCTAGCAGACTACACTACACTAACGACTCTGCTTGACAACATAGGAATCAGCGGTGCAGTGGCAACCTGGTTTAATAGTTTTCTAAGGACCAGATCCTATCTTGTAAAGATGACCAATCAACTGTCAAACCTCCTGGACCTCTGAATGTGGGGTGCCACAAGGATCCCCACTATCACCAATACTATTCAATTTTATGATGGCTCCACTCAGCAAAAAATCAGAAAAATGGGACTTTACCCATTTATATATGCTGATGATGACACCATATATATATTGTTTCACAAAAACATCACCAAAATACTGGATAAAGTTAAAAAACCTCATGGAAAATTGGGTCACAATTTTCAAACTAAATAAAGATAAAGACAAATTCCTGGTTCTATCTAGCTTGCACAGTCCCACCTCCTACTAAAACTTCACAATCGAACAAGCGTACCCAATCGAAACAGAACTAAAAATATTAGGAGTCATTCTTAACAAACATCTATACCTTGAAAATCAGATTTCTGCAGTCACATCAAAAAGTTTCAAAACCCAACAGAAACTGAGAAAGATCAGAGACTACTTTCCCAGACAATCATTCATCCTTGTAGTACAATCGCTGATACTGCCCCGACTGGACTACTGCAATGTGGCATATGTAGAATGCAAAGAAAATCTAGTAAAACCATCGCAAACCATTCAGAACTCAGCAGCAAGAGTGATTTTCAAAAAATCTAAATATGAAAGGGTAACTCCACTACTTGTAATGCTACACTGGCTCCTAATCAAGGGCTGACTAATTTTCAAAGCAAGCACACTCATTTTAAAATACTGTTCGGCATGTCACCCAACTACATGCTAGACCTGATTGAACTGTCACCAAGAAATGCAAGTCCAGAAACCAGAGGATACTTACTCCTGCTCTTACCCAAATGCGAAACATAACTTACAAATCCATCCACATAGCCAGATTTAGCTACCTGGATTCTAGATGATGGAACTCAATTCCCAAGGCCACAAGAAGCATCACAAACTACCTTTGGTTCAGAAAAGAACTAAAGACCTACCTTGTCAAGAAACACTATGGTTAACTAAATATGACATTGTCAGTCCACACTACTTTGTCCACTTTTGGGCTCATTTTCAAAAGAGAATGACGCCCATCTTTCGACATAAATCGGAAGATGGGTGTCCTTCTCACAGGGTTGTCCAAATCGGTATAATCGAAAGCCAATTTTGGACATCCCTAATTGCTTTCCATTGCAGGGATAGCCAAAGTTCAAGGAGGCTTATCGGAGGCATAGCGAAGGTGGGACTTGGGCGTGCCTAACACTAGGATGTCCTCGACCCATAATGGAAAGAAACAAGGACGTCCCTAATGAACACTTGGACGACTTTACCTGGTCGTGTTTTTCTTACGACCAAGGCACAGAAAGGTGCCCGAAATGACCAGATGACCACCGGAGAGAATCGGGGATGACCTCCCCTTACTCCCCCCGTGGTCACTAACCCTCTCCCACCCTCAAAAAACATCTTTAAAAATATTGATTGCTAGCCTCTATGCCAGCCTCAGATGCCATACTCAGGTCCATGACAGCAGTATGCAGGTCCCTGGAGCAGTTTTAGTGGGTGTAGTGCACTTCAGGCAGACGGACCCAGGCCCAATCTCCCCATACCTGTTACATTTGTGGAGGAAACAGTGAGCCCTCCAAAACCCACAACAAACCCACTGTACCTACATCTAGGTGCCCCCTTCACCCGTAAGGGCTATGGTAGTGGTGTACAGTTGTGGGTAGTGGGGTTTGGTGGGCTCAGCACACAAGGTAAGGGAGCTATGTACCTGGGAGCAATTTATGAAGTCCACTGCAGTGCCCCCTAGGGTGCCAGGTTGGTGTCCTGGCATGTCAGGGGGACCACTGCAGTACAAATGCTGGCTCCTCCCATGACCAAATGGCTTGCATTTGGTCGTTCTGAGATGGACATCCTTGGTTTTGATTATTGCCGAAAATAAAAAACAACCAAGTCTAGGGATGACCATCTTTAAGGACGACCAAATTTCAGGATTTGGACGTCCCTGACCGTATTATTGAAACAAAAGATGGACGTCCACCTTGTTTCGAAAATACGGGTTTCCCCGCCCCTGGATGGGGATGTTTTGTGAGGACGTCCTCATCAAAACTTGGCCGTCCCTTTCGATTATGCCCCTCTTTGTAACTATAATGCATTACTGTATTCTTAATCTGATAACTGTAAGCCACATTGAACTGAAACTTGTTTTTGGATAATCGTGGGATACAGGAATGAATAAATAGATTAACCATGATGTTATTTTTATATATCAAGTAGCAGTATATCAAATAATGAATGATGACGATGATGATGATAGTTACTTATAGCTCGCCATTCTCCCTAAATTTAGGTTCAGAGTGGGATAACAAAAATTAAAATGAAATATAGAATCACATACACCAGAAACAGAAACTGTTTTTAACAAATATTCTGAAAATAAGTAGGTTTTCAGACATTTCTGAAAAAGAGTAAGAGTCGATTATCCTAATATCTGCTGGAAGTAGATTCCAGCTTCCCGCCACATGGACCAGAATAGACCTTTCCTGAAAACTTTGAATCCCTTTTTAAAGAAGGAATCTTCAACATTTGACGGTTCAGGCTCGTTGTTCTCTTTCTGTGTCTAACAACTAAGAGGTCCTTTTACAAGGGCACGTAAGGACCTACGCATATCTAGCACGAACCAAATTGGCATTACCACCCAGCTACCACATGCCCTGGGTGGTAATTCTGAATTTGGCATGTCAAAAATACACGGTTGAAAATATTTTCTATTTTCTATTGCGTGGCACTTACCCGGCGGTAAACGGCAGTGGATGCATGCTGCATGCCTACCGCCCGGGGAGTGAGACCTTACCACTAAGGTAATGGGTGGCGGTATGGTCTCAGGCTGAAAATGGATGTGCTCTGGTTTTTATTTTGCCACATGTCCACTTTCCGGCCCCTTAAAAAAATTCCCTTTTTCCAGGACATAGCAAAAACTGGCCCGGTGTGCGCCTAAAAGACTCACTCACACTGCTGCAGGCCACTTTTTGCCACGGCTTAGTAAAAGGGCCCTAAGGTAGTCAGATTAATTGGTCAAGTCATCCAATGTTTTAAAAACAAAGCAACATATTTTAAAAAATATTCTTGCCTTCACAAGTAGCCAATGTAGCTTGATTAGCAAAAAGGGACACGTGATCATATTTAGATTTCTGCTATATAACCCTAGCTGCTGTGTTTTGAAGATGTTGCAAAGTCAGCAGCTGCTTCTTAGTGATCCCAGCGTAAATGGAGTTGCAATAATCTAATTGTGATAGCATCAACAGCTGGACAAGGACCCAAAAATGTTCAGGGATGAAATAAGATTGAACTAACTGCAACATTCTTAGTTTAAAAAATACCTTCTAGAAACATGTTTAATTTGAGTACTCATATTCATAGAAGAATCCAGTGTAATACTTAGGACTCTTGACTGTTTATGAATAGTTAGCAATGAACCATCTGAACAGAAAGCAAATCATAAAACAATACAACGTTAAATATAAAATCACTCTCCCTCACACAAATGCTGGAGCCATCCAGAAATAAATCAATTCCATATATTAAATGAAGGTGGCAAAACTTGCAATAATCAGAAAGATCCCCTAATTGCATTTGGTAATGCATTCCATAGTGTAGGGCCAACAAAAAAGAGCATTCCTATTTTCTTCCACATCTTGTACACTGCTTTTAACAAAATTTCAAAGCGGTTCACAACAAGAATATCTCATTGAGATACAATATACAATTACATTTAAATAATCCATTCACTGAAGAAATACTGCAATGAGAACAGATAAGATTTTAGTATTTTACAAAAAAGACTATAATAAAGTATTAATTACATGAACACTAGCAAACTATTCCAAATTCTTGGGCCCTGAACTGCAAAAGAGCTTTCCCAGACAACTTTCAACCTCATCTTCTTCATAGATGGAATATAAAGAGTCACATTTTTTGAACTCCTCAGATAATCTCTTAACCCTGGAAATGATATTAAATTTCCTACCATAACAGAATTCATACCGTAAATACAAATACATTTGACAAATAATCTTAAGTTGAATGGAGGATTCCAGTCTTAACCAATGTAAATCACACTACAAAGAACTAACTTCCCTAGATTTTCATAAACTAAAAATTTATGCCTAGCTGATTCTAAATGGACACTCCTGACCCCAGGGATTTCCAGTGGATTGTGATGCAGAGCACAAGGTTCTTGTTGGACAATGACAAACCAACTGATTGGACAAGTACACGGTATTAACCCATGAAGGGACTAAAAAGCTGCCATTTTCAGGGAAAAGAAATGGCCATGTGGTAAGTGAACATCAACAAGAGTCCAGTGTAAATGTTTAAATAATCAACATGATGTATTAAAATTCCAGATATTCCTTTATTCTCAAATATTATCTTCTTTTATATATAAAAAGTAGTTGAGCATTTAGCTATGGCTCGACGGTAGCCAAACCCATTTCACTTTACGTGCTTCATCAGGAGCCGTGCATCAACTTTCTTATAATATCAAACAAGATGGTATCACATATTTTTGTGATCACATTGCATCTTATCAAACCCCAATTCTTTCATGCAGTGTTCTTAGCTGTTAAGCAGGTTAGTATACTAAGTTGATGCACGGCTCCTGATGAAGCATGTAAAGTGAAAAGGGTTTGGCCACAGTCGAGCCATAGCTAAATGCTCAACTACTTTTTAAATATAAAAGAAGATAATATTTGAGAATAAAGGAATATCTGGAATTTTAATACATCATGTTGATTATTTAAACATTTACACTGGACTCTTCACTTGTTGATGTTCATCTTTTGAGTTAGAGTCACAGTAGCCTTCCTCTTTTTGTGGTTACTACGTGTGGTAAGTGAACCACTTGCCGGGGGCCATTTCAGGGGGGGAGCACTTACCGCCATCCATTGAGGAGGTGGTAAGGGCTCCTATGCTAACCTGGTGGTAACTGATTATTGCTGGGTAAGCACCGGCGCTACAAAAATGGAACATCTTTTTGTAGTGCCAGAAATGGTACATGCTGGAGATGGGAATTACCATCGGGCTCCTACATTCCGGATTGGCATAACAAACCTGTTGACATGCACCAGCCCATTAGTAAAAGGGCCCTTTACACCGCCAGACTTACACCTGCTGAAACCTGGTGCAAATGCTGGTGCCTAAGAGTGTCTTTTTCAAAGGTGTGCTAGCGTTTTTAGCACATGCTAAACCCTAGAGGCATCCATATATTCCTATGGATTTCTCTAGCATTTAGCGCATGCTAAAAACGCTAAAGCGCCTTTATAAAAGGACCCCTAAGTTAGGCACACTGAGGGAGTTAGGCACCTGCATTACATGCGTGCACAAATCTTAATGAGTGCCAATTAACATCAATAATTCGTTATTTAGCACCCAATTATTGATGGTTAAGATTAATTTGCATACTTATCTCAGCAGTGCACCCAAATTTGGGCACCATATATAGAATCCAGGGGAAAATACTACCAATAACCAGTGAAATTCACAAAGTAATGGATGAACAGGATCCAACAATTTTGAAGACCTCACTATCCAAGCTGTGGTGCTCTGGATCATCTGTAACGTGGTGAAGAATTTCTGGGGATTTATCTGCTGATATTTACATCTACTGTTTATCAGGTTAATTTACATGTATATGATCAAATTTTTAAAATATGCGTGCAGAAGCAAACCTCTCCCAGTCCCACTTGTAGGAACACCTTCACCCATTCTAAGTTATATGTGCATAGGTTGTACACATATACCTTTATGTGAGTAGTGGGTGGGCAATTTTATAAAGGGGTAAAGGGCGATGGATTTGATATACCATCTTTCTGTGGTACAACCAAAGTGGTTTACTTTTATCATGTTGATTATTGCCAAAAAGATAAAACAGCACTTTTAGTTATACATCTAAAAATAATGGTGGTGTCACTCCAAACAGCTGCATAAAAAATACATTAAAAGCAGAGATAAACTTGTTGACTTACATGTGTCTCTTCCTGGAACCGTTTGAAACCATAAAAAGAAATTTTGCTGTGACAACCTACCTTATAAGCTGAGACCATGTACATATGCATGAACTGTTGTTAAAAAAAGCAAAATAAGGTCAAAAATATTTCTGACCCTTTAGACCTTACAAAATTACTGTCATCGAGATCTCAAAAATTGTGAAAAATGAATTCAAACAGCTTAAAAAAAGGTCTGTGGTAATGCAGTCAACTTAAAAATCCATCGGGAGGAAATGGCAGTCAAAACTAAAAACAAAGTGGTTAAAATCAAAGCGGTTTACATATTATATACAGGTGCTTATTTTGTACCTGAAGCAATGGAGAGTTAAGTGACTTGCCCAGAGTCACAAGGAGCTGCAGTGGGAAATAAATAAATAAATAATAACCCCCTCCCCCTTTAATTGTGTGATTAATTGCAATTAAAACATTTTTAATCGCACAATTAATTGTGATTACAAATTTTAATTGAATTGCAGCCCTAGTTCAAATGCAAAGCTGATGTTGAGCGATTTGATATTTTAATAAAGAAACAATGCTTACCCTTCAATAAGAAATGGCTGACTGATCATTTAGTTGAGCCTGATATGCCAAATAACAGCAGGTTTTCACAACGTGCACCTTGGAGGAATTTTTGAATACTGGCAATGTTATTTGTGGAATATATTTGAAAGCACGAGCTAATGGGGAGCGGAGTTCAGGCAAAAAATGAAGTGAATGGAAATTGGATTATCTAAAATATCATACCAATCATAAAACCTCCGAGGACAGGGTCACAAAGCTTTGAAATCAAAATCAAGGACTTTGAAAAAATCTATTGACCAAATCATCTCGAATTCAAAACAATAAGAAAGAATTTGCACAATGGAATAAATCAACTGTTGATGAGGTAAAGATTTTAATTGACAGTGTCCTGCAAGCTGTCAAGCTATATTCATCCATGCTTTGTGCAGGAATCCCATAATCACTTAGCAAAATATACAAAAATTTCAGACTGCTGAACAATCAAAAATTACGTTTGATGGCATAATCAAATTTGAAGTATTCATTGCAATCTGATAAGCAGCTTTTCGCACACATATTTGACTGAAGTATGAACATCTCTATTTCAAAAAATGTTGATTTTACATATTAAATTTAGGATAGCTGGTGATCCAATACATATCACTATTAAGTTAGTAGCTTGTGACAGCAATCAAGCAGTTATACTGTGATAACTATTTCAATGTGAATAGAATGATGATGCTTACATCAAACGGTGCACCAGTGGTGCTTGGAGGACGTAACAGTGTGACAGCAATTTTGCATCAATCCATTCCTCAACTGATAGAACAACATTGCGTGGCAACAGTCAGGATTTAGGCATTGGTCATGTCTGGAAACAAATTCCATTAATGATTGATACTGAATTCTTATACACACCATCTACACAGATTGTTTTGCAAATCTAGGGCCCCTTTTAACAAGCTGTGGCAAAAGGGGGCTGGTGCTGCCATCGGCGAGTGTTTTACACGCACACCGAGACCCCCTTTTACTGCAGTTGGTAAAAGGGAAGTGTCACTTTCCTATAGGAAACGGCTGTGCGTCAAACAAAGCACTTGCCACACGGCCATTTCAGGGGGAGCCCTTACTGCCACCCATTGAGGTGGCGGTAAAAGCTCCCGTGTTATCCTGGCGATAACCGGGCAGCGTGTGGCATTGCCCAATTACTGCCAGGTACACTCCAGTGCTACAAAAAAATACATTTTTGTAGCACCAGAAATGACGGCGTGCTAGGGGTGGGATGTACCGCTGGGCTGCTATGGTAGCCCAGCCGAACTTCCTGTACAGTGAGCGGTAAGCCCGCGTTGGGCTTACCGTCACTTAGTAAAAGAAGCCCCAAGTGTGATAAAGGTGAAATGTAATGAAATTGCTAAGGCAGCAGAACGTGAAGTTATTTCATTTAAACCTCTGAACAAGGTCAGATTGTACAGTTGTCCAGGTTTTGTCTCGTCTGAGTAAGTGGAACTGAGGTTTCAGCCGTCATGCTGTGGCTTTCTTCAGTGAGGTTTGCAGTTTGTTTTTTTTATATAGTGGGTTCTCAAACCTGATTGGCTGGGGTTTGAAGTAGATGGTTTCCTTAAGAAGGAAGGAGAGTTTGGAGGGAAATTGAGGTGGGAAAGTCCATTGGTCACAAATTTGAATTTTGGAGGGAAAGTTCATTGGTCACAATTTTAAATTCTGGTGGGAATGAGGCTAGACATTCATGGGGAAAGTTCTGTCTGTGGAGGGGGGAAGAATTTCTTTACGTCCTATTCTAAAACTTTTGAGAAAGGGGAAGAATGTTTGTCCTCTGTACCAGTCCTTTTTGTACTAAATTTCTTTTGAATAAGCGGTTGCCATTCTTTGTTTAGAATGAGCCCTTTCTCTCCATTGAAGTTATTAGGGTGTCTTCTATTGCCTGTATTGCCTCTGATTTTTCTTGCCCATCAACAATCTTCTTTCTCCAAGATTTTGTGTCTTCAAATCTAATTGTATGACCAATTGCCTTAGCATTAAGGGCTACAGCTAATTTTTCGGTGTTCTAGAACTTGTGATATCTCTTATGCTCTTGTAGCCTTTCTCTATTGTGCGTCCAGTTTCATCAATGTATTATTGGCCGCAACTGCATGAGATTTGGACACTCCAGGGGTTTGGAGCAGAGGTAGCAAGTCTTTCATGTGTATGAGTGTGGATGCCAGTTTCTGTGGTACACTATAGGCTGTTTTGATGTTAATCTTCTTTAGCAGTTTTCCTATGTGATCTGGTCAACCTTCAGAAAGAAAAGGACACCCTCCGGGACACTTAGCTAATAGCTACAGCAGAAGGGCCCTTCTCAAGCCCTAAATCTTCTGGACAACCCAACCTGTGAAACCAACAACAACCAGCAACTATTAGATGATGACCCTGCAACAGAACAAAAGTTCATAGTGCTCCCCTCTGTCCAAAAAATGACGGATCACATAGGAAAATTGGTAAATCCCAGGGATGTTCTGGAGGGCCAGGGATAGGCTCAGGTTATTTTAAGGGATAGGGATTTTGCAAAGGGTTCAATGCTTCCACTATGGTGTTATTTTGGGTGGGGGCCTATTTCATATGGAAAAAGACTGGGGGAAACTGAAGGGGGGATCAGATTATCTTAGAATATGCAGTGGATTTTCCCAAGTCCATCTTAATAATGGCTTATGGACTTTTCTTTTAGAAAATTATCCAAACCTTTTGTAAACCCTGCTAAGCTAACTGCTTTTACTACATTCTCTGGCAACAAATTCCAGAGTTTAATTTTCTCCAATTTGCTTTAAATTTACTACTTTGTAGCTTCATTGTGTGCCCCCTACTCCTAGTATTTTGGAAAGAGTAAACAAGCAATTCACATCAACCTGTTCCACTCCACTCATTATTTTATACACCTCTATCATATCTTCCCTTAGCCATCTCTTCTCCAAGCTGAAGAGCCCCATCCCCTTTATCATTTTTGTCAGCATTCTCTGTATCTTTACTAATTCCAGAATATCTTTTTTGAGATGTAGTGACCAGAACTGCACACAGTATTCGAGGTGCAGCCGTACCATGGAGCGATACAAACACATTATAACAGTCTCAGTTTTATTTTCCATTCCTTTCCTAATAATTTCTAACATTCTATTTGCTTTCTTAGCAGCTGCTGCACATATCATACTGCACTTTAGTAAACAAGCCCTAAGCTACTGATAACCAATGAAATGCAGAGTAGTAGAAAAGTTTCAGAGCATGCTAACTTTCACACAACAGGATCAGTTTAATGGACTATATTTTCTATTGGATGTTTGTGGATCTTTTCAAGCTTCCAGTGCTAACTGGAAAAGAAGATAATGAATGCAATTAAAACTAAGATGGGGAAATGACTCAAAGTTGAACACCTTGCAATTTAATGAGGATTAAAATATATCCATGCTTGAGAAGTAGTGTTAATCTGGAAAGTGTTGATCATTTGTAGAAAACAGAGATAGAGGAAGAAGAGAAACAGTTTTTACTCTGTAATTTGTAAGCATCTAGTTTTTCTGTATATTTCAGTTTTGTCAAGTGACATATCTTACTGTTTTTTTGTTCAGCAACTGATAGTCTCTCTCTCTCTCTCTCTCTTCAAACCATAAACTAGTCTCTCATAACACTGGTGAATTACCCACAGCCTGGACCCCCATTGAGCCAAACTCAGCTGATGAGGAGCTAGGAAGATAAGACACAGCAGTGATGATCCAAAACTATGTACTGCATGCACCCCTGATTATATATTGAAGTGGTACATGACACTGAAAATGGAAATATTTTATTTTACACTTCCTTGGTGCCTGAAGTAGAGAGGTGTGGTAGCTGTGTTAGTCCACTCTTAAAGGTTATCAATAGAAATCAAACAAAATAAAACATGGAAAAGAAAATAAGATGATACCTTTTTATTGGACATAACTTAATACATTTCTTGATTAGCTTGCAAAGGTTGCCCTTCTTCGCCTGAATAATTTAAATAAACATGCCATTTCAATTGATACATTTTCAAATGCATTCTGTAACGCATTAAGGGGCCCTTTTACTAAGCCACGTGTGCTAATTTCGAGAGACCTTACCGCTAAGTCAATGGGTGGCGGTAAGGTCTCAGACCCAAAATGGACACGTGACAATTTTTATTTTGCTGCACATCCATTTTCAGCAAAAATTTTAAAAAGGCCTTTTTTACAGGCGCGCTGAAAAATGGATCTGCGCACACCCAAAACATATGCCTACACTAGCATAACCCATTTTTCAGAGCACCTTAGTAAAAGGACCCCTAAATCTTAGCTCGTTACTATATAGAGAGCAGCACTCACAGGGCAATGTAACTGAAAAGTTTTGCTTGTGAAGATAAAATTTTTGCTTGTCAACCAGGTCCTTAAATGGAAGATTGCTCCCAGCTCTCTCCATTACTACCAGTATTCTCAACCCATGCCTCCAGTAAAATCTCCAGCTTTCTATTTCTCAGTCCTTTACTACAGGCTTGACCCCACCCCATCCCCTGCTCTCTCTCTTTACTTCCTTGATCTCTAGGAAGGCTCCTCCATTCCATTCCAGTTCTCTTTGTAGCTGCTACTGCCATTTCTCACTTCATTCTGACCTTGGGCTTGCCAGTGGCCCTGCCAACCAGCACTATGGATGCAACCATCTCTCATTAGGATGTAGGGCTTTGGTCCTCATGGCTGCAGCTTCTATGCTGGGCCTGTGCAAATCAGCTCCTGCAGCTTAACTGTTCCTCCAAGGCCTGCACTGCTGTTCGTTCAGAGGCCCATGCCTGCCAGCACTTGTGGTAGTAGCCTTTATCCTGGGACCAAGTGAGCCAGCTCCCACAGCTGCAGCTGTCTCTCCCCATGCTCATACATCTGCAGTATTTTCATCTCAAACTCCCATGAGCCCAAGCTCGTGGCTACAGTCTTCTCTCCCGGGGGGGGGGGGGGGGGGGGGGGGGGGGGGGGGGGGGGGCAGCTGGAGACCAGAACCCGCAGTACTCTCAGACAGACTAATGACAATGCAGGTCCTTCCTGCTCCTTGTGCAGAATTCTGCAAGGAAAATGCTGAATTCTGCATAAGAAGAGAATTCTGTACAGATTCTGGATTGCAAAGCTGTGCAGCATTCCTTTACGAGTATTATGTTAAACACTTAAATTTTCCATTTAGCAGCTGAATATTGCCACTAAATGGATAATGGAGGCTCACCCTAGCTCCTCCCTCCCTTTATTATATGGATACTACTGGGCTATTCAGTCAGATTTTCAGCCCATATATGGAGAGCATCAGGCTTTGAATATCAACCTGCATGTATATTTCACCCAGAAATAAGGAGGTGAGTACAGGGCTGCCGAGAGACAGGGCTGGGCCCGGGGCAAGGCTGCCCCCCGGACCCCGCCCCCAAGGTCGTCGCCGCCACCCCCCCACAGGCCACCACACCGCAGTCCCCACCCACTCCCCTCCGTCCGCCACCAGGCTGGGCCCCCTGCATTGAAATCATCAAAGCGCCTCCACTGTCACCTCCATCAGACGAGGGTGGGACACAAGGAAGGAAGGCCCGAAGGGAGGTGAATCCAATCTGCCGCTGCTGCGCTCAGCCACAGGCGCTGTGATGATTTCAATGCGGGGGGCCTGGCCTGGTGGCGGACGGTCGACAGAGCCGAGGGCGGGTGAGACCGGGGACTGCGGCGCCGGGCCCCCCTTGGAGGCCTGGGCCCGGGGAATTGTGTCCCCCCTGTCCCCCCCTCTCGGCGGCCCTGAGTGAGTAGGAATGACTGAGCAGTTTTGACCCTGTTTTGTATCAGTTCCTCTTACTTCGCTTTCCAGAACCTTGTCACCATTAATTGACAAGTTTTTCTTGAAAGAGAAAAAAAAGGTAAAGTCTCTTAGCAGCCAAGTGTGTCAGTTAAGACAGGAAACAATCACGTTGGTCTCTAAACCATAGTAGCGCTATAGAAATGCTAAATGCTAAATAGTAGTTGTAGTAGTAGTAGTATTCAGTGTTATTCCATGCCAGATACAATGATTTGTGTTTTATATGAAGATTAGATGTTTCCTGATTCCATGCACTGTGGCACATGTGGCTTATGCTTCTAGAACTAGGGACTGGCATTTTCTCAAATGAGGGAATAAAATCACTTCCACAAATTTTATTACATAAGAAAGCCATGTAACTTGGCACTGCTCAGGCACACCAAAGGGCATAATAAACCAAATGTTTCTTGGAATGTGAACTGAACTAACAATGTAAATATGCATGTGGATGGTAGAAACTGGGTAAAGATTCACTGCTAAAGCAAGTCCTTCCACTTAACTATGTTGATGCCAGGACAGAAAGAAAAAGTAACTATACACCTCTCTTATCAACAGATACATGTCGAGAAACAACACGCTTGCTGTAATTGCTCTGTATTTGAGGGAATTAAGGCCCCTTTTACTAAAGTGTGGTAAGTTTTTGCACTTACTGTGGAAAATTCTATAAATGGCACTGAGAATTAGACGCTGATAAAATTCAGTGCTCAACACTGTTCTATAAAGGTTGCTCCGAGATACGTGTTCTTTATAGAATAGCATTCAGCGCCGAGCTTCGCATTCTTTGGCTGTGAGGACTTAGGCCAGCTGAAATCAGGTGTAAATCCTGATGTGCAAGATGGCATCAATCTCTACTATTCTGTAACACTACACATAGGCGCCGACTCCGTGGGTGCTGTGGGTGCTCAAGCACCCCCAATAATTTGGCAGTGGCACGTGACATGGGCATAAAGTCCCTCCCACCCGGTGCCGCTCCTGCGGCGCTCCCTGCACCGTCCTGACTCCCGACTCCTTGCCCTGCTGCACCACTGTGCTGTCCGTCCGTCCGCTCCGCCTCCTACTTCCTTCAAATGTTCCAGACTGACTCTGTCTCCGTGTCAGTGCAGACACTGCCTTCTTCGCCGTCGGAAGCTTTCCCTCTGGCTCTGCTCTGTTTCCGGTCCCGCATAGGCGGGATGATCATGCTGCAACAGAGGCAGAGCACAGAGGAGGTTCCAGAGCCGCCGTCGCCGAAGCTGAACTTAGACAGTGGTGGGCCGATGAGTGCATGTCCTCGGTCGGTCCTCCTGTCCGGGCCGGCTCCCGCGCAGCCGCTCCAGTCCCTGCATGCTCCCTGCCATGGCCTGCCCTGCACAGCTTCATTGTTTCAACTTCCGGGCCCACCAGCAGCAGTGTGCAGCAGTTTCCTGTCCCACCTAGGCGGGAATCGGGGAGAGCTCGGGAGCGCCGAAGCGAAGGCAGCTGTGTGTGGTGTGCTTACCGGCGGCCCGGATCATGGAACATTGATTGAATTGAAGAAGGGCAGAGACTGAGAGTGAGCCAGAGAGGTAGGTGCCAGCCCAGTCCCAGATGATGTAGGTTTATTTAGGTGTTGTAGACAAAAATAAGCCCATTTTAGACTGGAGAAGGGAATAGAGATGTCCATGTCAGGATGTGTTTAAATTCCTCCTGTATTATAAGGCTCTGGTGAATTGAAAACGTTTGAAAAATACATATAAGCTCTAGCAGGGGCCACAGCATATTTTTGCCTGTATATTCAGCAGAAGGGAGGGAGGGAGGAACCCTGGAACTCGGAGGGAGGGGGGGCGGAACCCTGGAACTCGGACGGAGGGGGTCAGGAGAGGGGGAGAGGGAGGGGGGATGGGGGACAGGGGAGGGGAAAGGGGGAGGGGGAGGGGGAATGCACTACCTGTAAAAAAAAAAAAAAAAAATTTAGCACCCCAATCATTTTGAAAAGTTGGCTCCTATGACACTACACACATCTTTCGTGAATGCCCCTGACCTGCTCATGCCTCTCCCATGGCCACGCCCCCTTTTGAATTAAACACGATCCAATTTAAGTGCCCATTGTTACTGAAGATTGGTGCCCAGATCACAATTAGTGTCAATTAAGTGCTT
Organism: Microcaecilia unicolor; assembly: GCF_901765095.1. NCBI lineage: Eukaryota > Metazoa > Chordata > Amphibia > Gymnophiona > Siphonopidae > Microcaecilia > Microcaecilia unicolor. The sequence goes on along the minus strand of NC_044032.1, from coordinate 236,165,909 downwards.
GCTAACTCCAATAATTAAATCATTGGCGTCCGTTAACTAATTATTTTTGGCATCGATCTGGCAGCTGCACCCAATTTGGGCAACCTTTGTAGAATCTGGGGGACTATATGTTGGTTGCGTTTGCCCTGCAATTCCCGCACAAAACAGACACTTACTACATGGACCCTGCATTACATGTTGGGGCAGATAGTGTGCATGCTTCTATGCTGCCACTGCATGTAATGTGGTGCAAGGCCGCACTGAAATAAAGAAAAGCTGCTGCGTTGGCACACCTCATTGTTCATCTCTACCCCCCCCCCCCCCCAGACATGTCACCTGTTATCCAATTCCCTCTCTTAACATCCTCCAGTCCCTCCCATTATCCTCCTAACACCCCCCAGTCGGCACGAGGCACACAGAACACCTCCTAGAACATCATGTCTGGTCAGCAAATGGGACACCTCTGTACCTCTAAAAAGAGAATCACCAAGAACCACTACCCATCGCAACGTGGTTCAACAACTTTGGGTTTTCTGAGCGCTGTTTTTTTTTCTGGTTTCTGGGATGTTCTTGCCCCCTGCACTTCAAGAGCAGTATACCAGTTCTTGAGAAAAGGTACAGTCAGGGTGTTGATTCTCAGGTTCAGGTGGTTGGTGTCCTTTTGTATTCTTTCAGCACAGCTTCTTCTTCCCTTCTCCTTGAGATCCTTGACACATCAAGAAACATAGAAACTGATGGCAGATAAAGGCCATATGGCCCACCCAGTCTGCCCATTCATATCATCTATTATTTCTTCCTCTTCCTTAGAGATCCTATGTGCTTGTCCCACGCTTTCTTCAATTCAGATACAGTCTTCATCTCCATCTCCAACTGGAGGCCACGCCATACATCTACCATCTTTTCCATTTGGACAGATTGTCCCCCAAACTATTTCCTTAGACTATTTCTCAGTCTGACTACCTCCTCTCTCAGTCCCTCCACTTGTTTCACGAGGGATTCAACCTGGCAACATCTTGCGCATGAGACCAGTCCCTTGCCTTGGATCATACTTTCTATCTGGAAAGAGGGAGGCGCTGTAACGGGAACAACAGCTTTGGTGACATGATGTTTCACAGCCATGCTACAGTTGTAGGAGCTTTAATACCTGTCGAAAGAAAATGACCTACCAAAGTCCCTTCCTTTTCCTCAGCTGTCTCTAGGCAGTTTACTGCACCAGAATAAACACACACATTATTTAGAAGAAGTTGAAGTGGGCGGTGAAAGCCCAAGCCAGTACCAACTGAGTTTTACAACTGTGAGTCAAAGTTGTGCAGAGGACTGTGAACCAGCTGAAGAAAGTCTGTTAAACCCCTATAGGCAGAGTGTATAGGAAGGACAGAGCAACTTTGTTTCTCCTCTGAACTCACTGTGGATAGGAATATTTTGCATGTTTCTGTGGTAATAACAGTGGGAGTGTGATTTATTTATTAGGATTTATTTACCCCCTTTTTGAAGGAATTCACTCAAGGTGGTGTACAGTAAGAATAAGTCAAACATAATCAATAGACAATTACAGCAGTAAAAATATTCAAACAACAATACAAAGGGGCTCATTTTTGAAAGAGAAAATCATCCAAAAAGTGTCATAAAGCACCATTTGGACGGATTTCTTCTCGAAACATCCAAATCAGTATTTTTGAAACCTGTTTTGCAGACGTCTATCTATGCATTTTGTCTACAGTGCCTCTAAATCAGAAGGGGGCATATCAGGGGCATTCTGAAAGTGGGATTAGGGAGGGTTTAGGTCATGCCGAAAACTTGGACGTTTTACAGCCATAATGGAATCAAACCAAAACATCTAGGGTGAAAACTTCAACATTTTAGACCTGTTTTTCTAATGAGTAAGACACAAAAAGATGCTCTAAATGACCAGATGATCACTGGAGGGAATCAGGGATGACCCCCTCTCTTACTTCCCCAGTGGTCATTGACCCCCCCCTCCAAAAATGTGAATAAAAATAGTACTTACCAGCCTCTATGACAGCCTTAGATGTTATAGCCAGGTCCTTTAGAGCAGCATGCAGGTCCCTGGAGTAGTGTAGTGGTGGGTGCAGTGCATTGTAAACAGGCAGACCCAGGTCCATACCTCCCCCTACCTGTTCCACTTGTGGTGAAAACTGTGAGCCCTCCAAAACTCACCAGAAACCCACTGTAGCCACATATAAGTGCCCCTTTAACCCATTAGGGCTATTGTAGTGGTGTACAGGTGGGGATAGTAGGTTTTGGGTGAATTTTGGAGGGCTCAGAAGACAAGATAAGGGAGCAATGGTGAGATGTGTACCAAGCAGCATTTATATGAAGTCCACAGCAGTGCCTCCTAGGGTTCCCCATTGCTCCCTTGGGATGTTTGGGGGACTATTCTGCTAAACATGCTGGCCCCTCCTACATACCAATGGTTTGATTTTTTATGTTTTTCACTTGTGTGTTTTTGTTTTGAAAATGGTCTGAAAATGTAATTCTATAGATAGCCATAGGAAGTGTTTGAACTATAAATAATTTATATGATATTCAGTGAGAAAAAAAAATTATTATGCTGGCTAAGAACATAAGTGTTGCCCTACAGTCCAAAGGTCCATTAAGCCAACAGTAGCCAATCCAGGTCCCAAGTACCTGGCAAGATCCCAGAACAGTAAAAAAAAAACCCCCCAGAAAAGTCCATAATGGAAATCAAACTCAAATCCCCTGCATTGAAGGACCACAGCCCTAACTCCTACACCACACATGCACCTAGTGTTTTTGAAAATAAAAACTTGCATTTATCTTGATTTAGTTGGTTATGTAATTTATTTTTGGATAATAATAATAATTTTTTTTAAACACCTGGCATTTATCTGAAAAACAGCTTCTCATACCTAACTGGTGTTGGAATTGACCTCTTCAATTGCTTCACAGAATATCTTGGGAACTGGGTTCCCTCTAAAAACATACAAGAGCATTAAAGAGGTTGGGAGTGCAGATTATTATTATTATTTATTATTATTATTTGTTACATTTGTATCCCACATTTTCTCACCTTTTGCAGGCTCAATGTGGCTTACATATAACCATTAACGGTGTTAGCCGATTACGGTCTGAACAAATACATGGTATGAATGAATACAAAGTGATATTGTAGTAGAATGAGGTACATGTAAGGTAGTTACATGTATGGTCGGTGCGTTGGGGGAAGTTAGAGAGGAAAAGGGGGAAGAAGAGTCAGATAATGTCTGTTATGGTCTTTGGTTACATTGTGTCGCATGTGACCAGGTATTTTTTATGTTGGGTCGGTGGGGTATGCTCTTCTGAACAGGACAGTCTTTAGTGCTTTCCAAAAATTTAGGTGGTCGAGCGTAGTTTTTACTGCTTTTTTTAATTCGTTCCATAGTTGTGCGCTTAGGTAGGAAAAGCTGGTTGCATAAGTGGATTTGTATTTGAGTCTTTTGCTGCTTGGGTAGTGGAGGTTTAGGTATGATCATGCAGATTTTGTGGTGTTTCTGGTTGGCAGGTCGATGAGGTCTGTATCCTGGAGCCTCGCCATAAATAATTTTATGAACAGTCGTGCAGATTTTGAAAGTGATACGTTCTTTGATTGGTAGCCAGTGCAATTTTTCTCTGAGTGGTTTGGCGCTGTCAAAACGTGTTTTTCCAAATATAAGCCTGGCTGCTGTGTTTTACCTGCCTACAGGAGTCAAAGCTAAATGATTCTGAGCATTTCAAGCTGTAGAGAAGCTGGGTGAGGGAGGTTTTATTTGCTTCAGTGAGCACTTATTGAGCAAGAGTAGCAGTCTTATCCAATATAAGTATTGCCTATCAGTTGCATAAAGATTTTAGATATTAAGTAGAGAGGGAAATTCACATGTCCAGATCAGGAAAGGAGATTTCCCATAATAATAATAGTTTGCAATAGTGCATCTTAACCTTCTCCTTGAGGCGCACCTAGTCAAAGCAGGTATTCAGGAATATACATGAGATAGCTTTGCATATTGTAGAGACCTATTATATGCAAATCTATCTTATGCATATTCATTATGTTGATTCTAAAAACCTGACTGGCAATGTATGCCTCCAGGAGAGGGTTTAGAACAGGGGTGGACTGACCATTGGGACAATAGGGCAGTGGCCGAGGGCTCACAGAAGTAGAGGGCCCTTTCTCCCCTAGTCTCTATTTAGTTTAATCAATTTCATAGGTAGTTAGGGGCCGATGCCCTTATTGCCCAGGGGCACAGATCACTGTCAGTCCGCCCCTGGTTAAGACGCACTGGTTTGCAAGAGGTAAAGCATCAAACGTAGGTGCAAGACTAAATGTTGATGTCTCTCCATATGTAGTAGAAAGAAGCACAAGTGGACTCTGGGAACAGGACAATGGCAGATCTTTATTAAGAAGACCCGACACGGGTTGTGTTTCAGCGATAAGAGGCCTGCATCAGGGGTCGAAGAAAACTAAAGTAGTTATAGATAATAGAATGTGCAAATCCACTGCTGGATTGTACTCTCTCTTGCCACGGAGCAGAATGCTCTCACTTCTGTTAAAAGAATTGCTTGAATAAACAGCGTGAGCTCCTTATTCCTGTGGAGTCACTAGTCGCTGTCTGAAAAGACTGCCAAAATTCAAAAAATATCCAAATACCCCTACATATGCATGGGAGCTGCAGCTTTTTAAAATTGCTGCTCTTGTTCTAAATTAACACACTGAGCTAATAGCTTTGGTGTCACCCCAGATCACCCCTTCTGATAGCAATCACTTCCCTAATCACCCTCCCTCAACAATGATCCCTCTTCTGATCATCCCACCAATCCCATAAGGCATCCGATGACCCCCTCACACCCCTCACAGCTGATGTCTACTTTGGAATTCAATCTCTCCCCCATAAACAAACCCCTTACCTGACAACCCCATGATATAAACAACTCCCCTGATGGCCCCCTTCACCCCCTGGTATCAAGTGGTGGAAGAAGCATCCTCCAATTGCTCCTAATCCTTTGATTGTAGGTTCGCAAATGGCCACAATGACCACTATTGGTAATCTGTCGTATTGTCTCTACAGATCAGGCTCTGAAAAATAGGGGGGGGGGGGGGTTGGGGGGGAGGGAATCATAGGAAACTGCTGACAGGGGAGTGATTAAGAAGTGGCCCAGACCTTGGCCTATACAGCTGCCCCTTCAAATGGCTGGTAAATGCTTACATCTAGATTTTTTTCAGAGTGGCGCGGAATCCTCTTTTACGATGGGAAATCTTGTCAACATTGTAGGCCCACCCTAACTGTTCCCTTTCCATGCCTCCAGCATCTCTGTATGCCAATCTATACAGGTGAATGCTGCTGTTTACACATGGGGATGCTTCTAAAATAACCCCCATAATGTCATAAAAGACCCAGAGTGACGGCTCCTCATTATACATGTAATGTGGCAGGGTAGGGAATTATTGCTGCTAATGTGTATGCATCAAATACATGTAAGTCTAGTTTAGTTTATTCAAACTTGATATACTGCTTAGCCTAGAAGATCAAATCAGTTTACAATACATAAAACCACGTAACAAAAACAAACAAACATATATTAAAAACGCCACTGCATTGCATATGCCCAAGGTGCCATTTCTACAGGAGACTTTGACCTTGTAATAGATCTTCATTTAGATCAAGCTAATGGATATGGTGGAGAGAGCACATAAGGGGATGTGGACTCCTGCTCCTATGTCAAAGTCTAAATCTGGTGGATAATGGCAGTTGATACACCCTTTCAATAGAGATTATACTCATGTGTCTTGTGCTCATGCCTCTATGTCCCTGATAGATTAATTGTTAGTATCACGAGAGAGGTTCCCAGTCAGATACTGGTTTAATAGACTCTATGGCTCGTATTAAAATGGAAATCTCCTTACCTATCAGAACCAGAATCCACAGCTGTGAGAGGAGGTAACTGAGCAGGAGGGTTGTGGGGGCTGCCCTGAACATTGTGACCAGGAGATGAGTGACTGGGAGGATGCTGGGGTGGCACAGTACCAGCAGCTGTTCCACTTCGACTTGAGTGAGTGCTCGAAAATATGTTACCTGAAACCAAAATAAGAACACATTTAGCCTAAGACTCTGCTGATCAGTCACAGCACACTGCAAAGTAAATAAAGCACAAGAACATACTTCTTAAAACCATGTTTCTGAAACAATTAAATGAACATTGTGAAATCTAAAAAAAAAAAAAAACTGGTACCTTGAATCATTTCAAAGAATGTTTAGCTTTAAAAACATTGTGTTGCACTTGCCAGAAACTAAAAGCTGATTCAAGGAAATCCAGAGCAGGTTTCCTCAAATCAGCAATTTGCTTAAGGTACAAGTGGATCTGCTTGGGGATTTCCCAATATATGTTGAGGAAAAATGTTCTAACCAATTTTCATGGTGAACCTGGGGGGAAAAAATCTGACAAACTAGGCTGAAAACATCCTTGCTTAACTCTAACTTCCAAACAGTACAAGGAAAAGATGTTGTCTCTGGCAATCATTTATCAATAGCTGATTTTTTGTTTTCTGTTGATTTTGTTGTGGAATTATCTGAGATGGTGTTAACAGAGCTGCATTTATCTGCCTGAGTGACTGCCTCAGTCCCAGGTCTGGTCTAACAATTAGGCATGACAAGGCAGTCGCCTAAGGCAGCAGCTTCTAGCAGGCAGCAAAAAGCAACTGCAAAGAAAAACAATAAGTCCTGACAGCCACACAAAGAGTCAATAGTATGCACTTTTACCTAAGAAAGTTTAATGTTTAAAAGTATGATATCCAATTATGCATTTTAATGAATAATAATAATAATGATCATGATTAGTGAATTTAGGGGCATAGTTATCAATTGGGCTACTGTTAAGACATGTTGTTTTACCCAAGGAGATTTGATTGACAACAGGAGATGGCATGACATCAAAAAGCTGAAACCACTTAGGTTAGTCTCTGTTTCCCCTTCACTGTGCAGCCATTGTTCTGCATACACTCAAAACAGAGCAAACAAATCTATAAGCTGCTGCATCCACTTTATTGTTGGTAGCATTTTTATTTAATCTCACTTATATTTTCAAACATGCCAGCTTGTGCAGCATATGGATGTACACAGAGGAAATATAATAACAGAATAACGTTTCATAGGTAGAGTATTAATTTATCATAAATCGTAATCAGTGTGTCATTTGGAGGGGACACCCTAGCATAGCATGTGTTATATCCGTGCAGAGATATTTTTTCTCATGGTAAAGGGCCACTAACAGACATCATGTTATGATAATCAGGTGCTCAACATTCAGAGTTTCTCTATCTATCTATCTATCTATCTATCTATCTATCTATCTATCTATCTATCTATCTATCTATCTATCTATCTATCTATAGCAGTTATATCCCACATTAAACATGAATTAGGTTAAAAACTGGGAGCATTTAAAATCTTTTTTTCCCTATGCCTAGACCAAAACAGAAAGGTGGTTGGGAACTTGCTCCTTTTGTTTTGTGGAATTCAGTGGTATCTCATAAAATGCTCTTAATATTGTTTATTACTACTATTTAAAAGAAAGATATTAAGTAATGAGGGCAGAGCTACCTTCATGCAGAAGTCTAGAGTCAGTCTAAATGTGCTAAAATTTGTGATATATATTTATTTCTTCTTCAAGTCAGTTTTCAACAGCATTTTCTCAGTTATTACCCAAATGTGAACACAATTATAATGTTAATGAATAAGTTTTGGATGTTACTGAATTCTATTATTCTGTCTCACTGTATTTCCAGTTTTGGCACAGTATAAGCCATCACAAGGAAAAAATATAAGAAAACCAATGGACTGCATTAGGGGCTTATAGCCCCAAATGGGAGATCTGCATGAAGACAAAGGCAGGTGTAGGTGAGGGGGAGGGGAGTGGGAGGGAGAGAAATGAGTGTAATGTTATCTTGTTGTGTCTGATTAGCACTGGAGATGTTTTCCAGCTGTTTGCTTTGTTGTATCTTGTTAAAATTCAAAAATAAAGTTAAAAAAAGAAAATATTTATTTTTATTATTTTGACTTATGAAAACCACTTGTCCCTGAAACATGCTCAAAACAGAATAATCCATTTGTAAAACAGAGATGAGTTGAAGATATGATTCCATGTGCCCCAATGAAAGGAGAGTTTAATTTTACTTCCAATCTTTATAACACCAGGCTTCCCAAGACAGATTACAACAACAGTTAACATGAACCAATTACTGAAATTTGAACCCAGAAGGAGTAGTGAAGGTAGCAGGACTCTTCCACAAAATACCAGAGGGACAAGAAATGTAATAAGCAAAATCTTTATTCTACAGTGTAGAAAAATGAGCACAAAATACAGCCTTTATTAGTGCTGTTTCCACCAGCTACAATAATTTTTGAAGCTATTTTAGTGATACTCAGTTTTGATTTCATGATATTTATATCTACATATAATGTATCTACATATGGGATGCTTTCAAATACATTAAAAAGCTGTCAAATAAGTAAAAATAAAAAAATCTTTTGTCTTCCACCTTGTAAAGCACTGCCTATCCAACTGGAATAGCTTTTGACTTTTTACGGCTGGACCATGCATAGGCAGTCCATTATTGCTAATAATCTTTTACTATTGCTTTCAATAGCATTTGCTATTGTTTTGGGTGTACTTGTGACTCCGCCTACTGCCAGCAAGCTACGCCTACTGGCTTCAACCCATATATTGGGCTAGATAGCCTTATACCGTCTCCTGTTCTCAATCTAACCTCCTTGGTTTTTACCACAATCTCATGCCTTTTTAGCACAGGTCCTAATAACTGGGGTTAACAGTGAAATAACACATTTTAACTGTAGCCCACAATAATAACTTTTCCCCTTGTTTATTAAAACCTTGGAAGGTGGAGGGAGCCAACAGGCTAGGCATCTAAAACTGAGGAAGAGTGTAAGGCTAATGGTTCACTAAGGGTGACTAAGGGTGACTAATCCTCTTGCACTGACCTTCTCAGCCCTTTAAGCCAATGGTTCCCAAACCTATTCTGAAAATAATCAATCGAACCAAAATTTCTCATATGCATAGGAGTCGACTCTGTGGGTGCTTGAGCAGCCCCAATATTGAGAAAATTCCTTGTATGTGTCCAGGAAGGGGTTATTTCCACTGGGCTTAGCACCCCCAATAATTTTGAAAAGTTAGCTCCTATGCTTATGTGTACAGGAAACTGTAACTATGATCTGTGGAAAAATGTAAAAGAATCTGAGCATGAGCAGATAAGCTGCTGCATTTTGGAGTTCTATGTTGACAGTTTATGACTGTCATTACCCCCTGTTACCTGTCAAAGCATTTTATAGAGACACTTGTTAGATAGTAACATGGGAATTGCATATGTATTTTTACAATCCTGGTGGATCAGTGAAAATAACACAAACTGAGGCAATGCTCAGCAGCAGCAGCTCTTCAAGAACTGACTCAGCAGAACAGGCCAATTAGTAAATGGCCTCCTAATTGCACTCTAGAGGGCTTCTTGCTGCAGTAGTTGAGCCAAGGCCCTGCCTCCTGATTGATGTCATCAAGGGCTTTCCAGAAGAGGAGGCCCACCATAGGAGGTGAATTGTTCCTGAAGATGTGATATAAAGGAGCTTGGTTATTTGACAGCAAATTTGGAAGTGACTGGGGACCTTTTTTTCTTTTTTTTTTTTTTTTGTTCAAGAGGTGAAGTAGTTTGCTTGTATTGGGATTGATTGGGCCTGGTTTGTGATTTTGCCATTTATTTTTTTTCTAATGGGTGGCTAAATTTCAGGGGATGTTAGAAGAGAGTGAAGAGGAACTCAGTTATATATAGGAAACAGAGGACATCATTTACTAAAGAATAAGAAACTACAAATTTGAAACAGATTCTATGACCAGTGGAACTCTGAAGAATGAGAATCAGAAAGGCATTTACTCCTGTACTGAACAAAATACAATGAAATCTCAAAAAAAATGAAACTTTTTTTGTACTTTTGTTGTCTGATCATTTAATATTTTTCATATGGTTTGGTCCTGACTTCTGTTTATCACTTTCTCCTTTTTGGTTTTCTCCTAAGTCCTTTTCTAGGATCTCATTTCCATTTCCTGTTTCTTTACTTTTCCTGTCTTTTTTTCATCTCACTCTGACATTGATCTTTCTGTTTCACCTTTTTTCTCCATTTCTTTCATCTGCCTTTTTATCCATCTACAGCTAAATTTCATTCCTCCTTCTCCCCATTCCAGCCTTAACATAATACAACAGTGGTATTTGTACACTGCTATAACCGCAAAGTTCTAAGCAGTTCACAATATCCGCTAAGAAACCAGGACAATTTCACAGGAATTATAACACTCAAATCATTAAAACAAAAAAACCTAAATAACTCTAATTATTAGACAAAACAAACTTCTTGAAAAGATAAATTTTAAGATAAGTCAGACTGAGCAAAACATAGTGAAAATTCTTGCCAAAATTTAGAGGCTTGATAAGCCAACAATAGCTCATGAATTTTCAATCTTCTACAAACTTTGGCTGAAGGAAAGCTAAAAGGAGAATTGTTTATAGTTCTTCGGGATCTAAGTGAAGATCCCGAAGAATCTTCATTTAGGTGGTTGGGAGGCGGGGATAGTGCTGGCAGACTTATACGGTCTGTGCCAGAGCCGGTGGTGGGAGGCGGGGCTGGTGGTTGGGAGGCGGGGATAGTGCTGGGCAGACTTATACGGTCTGTGCCTTGAAGAGGACAGGTACAAATCAAGGTAGGGTATACACAAAAAGTAGCACACATGAGTTTATCTTGTTGGGCAGACTGGATGGACCGTGCAGGTCTTTTTCTGCCGTCATCTACTATGTTACTATGTAAGATGTGAACTGAAAGTTATCCAACATATAAGCTGAAATAGCTCCATCTAAAACCTTAAATAAAAAACATGCAAACTTGAACAAAACCCTGGCCTCTATTGGCAACCAGTGTAATTTTACAAAATACCCCGAGAACTTGTCTGATTTTTTATTTAAGAAAAAATGAAATGCATCGTTGTGTTCTGTATTGTCTGAAACTTTCTTAGTTTATACTTTGCACTCCATGGAAATATCAATTACTGTTTTCACCTACTTATCAGCATTCCATTTTTTACTCTTACTTCACTAGTCTTCCCATTCCCCACCTTTGTCTCATTCCTTCCTCAACTTCTATTCCACCCATCTTTCATCCACTTTCTTGTCCCCTATTTCTACCCTCTGCATGATTGCTCTGTTTCTTTTCTACATTTTAGTTGATGCTTTTTTCCCTACTATTTGTATAATTTTATTGTAAGTTGCTATGGCCTGTGCACAATAATAGTGGGTAATCAAATATTTTAATAAACATAAATATAAACATCCCCTCATCAGCCTCAGCACTGTTACTCATCCTCTGTCTACCCAGATTTGAAAGAGAAAAGAGCTCCACTTAATGATAGGAAAGAGAGGGAGGCACACACACAAAGGGAGGCAAAAGCAAAGAAAACTCTATAAAACAATAAAAGACATATAAAATAAAAGAAAAATAAAGAAAATAAAAAATATAAATGAATTTAAAAGAATATAATAAAAGTCTCTATGTTCTGGTAGGCAGCCCTTTTGTATTTCGATTTCTTGAAAAACAGTCTTGCTGCTCTTGTTTTGGACTGTTTGCAGTGATTTTAGGGTGTTTTTCTTGTACCCTGCATATACTGCACTGCAGTAGTCTAGTTGTGATAGAATTGTTGATTGGACCAGTAACATAGTAACATAGTAGATGACGGCAGAAAAAGACCTGCACGGTCCATCCAGTCTGCCCAACAAGATAAACTCATATGTGTATACCTTACCTTGATTTGTACCTGTGTTTTTCAGGGCACAGACTGTATAAGTCTGCCCAGCACTATCCCCTCCTCCCAACCACCAGCCCCGCCTCCCACCACTGGCTCTGGCACAGACCGTATAAGTCTGCCCACCACTATCCTCGCCTCCCAACCACCAACCCCTCTTCCCCCCACCGGCTCCTCCACACAATTTCGGCTAAGCTCCTGAGGATCCATTCCTTCTGCACAGGATTCCTTTATGTATATCCCACGCATGTTTGAATTCCGTTACTGTTTTCATCTCCACCACCTCTCGCGGGAGGTGCTCGGTGAACCAGTCTGGTGGGGTTTTCATTATGTAGTTGGGACATTTGTCCAGTAGGCAGTATGCATGCACATATTTTGTCAATATTGTCTTTACTGTGTCTAGTTGGGGTTGTTTGACTGCGGTCCATATTCTGTTAGCTGTGGTGTGGTTTTCCCATGTTTCATAGTCCTGTAGGTAGTCTATGATGTTTATTTGTGCTTTTGCAAGGTTTGATCTTGTGTTTGTTATTTCATTTTTGAAGTATTGTGCAAGCTCGTCTGCAGTTGGTGGTGTTTCAGTTGTTGCCAATATGTTCTGGGTTTTCAGTAGTTTGTTCATGAGTTCGAATATGTTTTTCATATTAGTCTGGTCGAGGTTCATATATGTACTGTTTTGTGTTCTGCTTTTGCTTTCTTTATGCTGTTTGTGTATGTTCTTATTGCTTTTCTCCATACGGTTTTGTTTGCGTTTGTTTTGTTTTTGGCCCATGCTCTTTCGAGTTTCCTATAGAGTTTCTTTATGTGTAATAGTTTGTCATTAAACCAGGGATATGGTTGTTTTCTGATTTTTGTTTTTAGTGGTGCTATTTTGTTTAGTATGTTTTCACTTGTTTTGTCCCAATTTCTCATGAGGTTTTTATCTTCGGGTGGTATGTTATTGAGTTCATTTAGTGTTGTTGACTAGAATGTGTTGTTGTCTATTTTTCCTCTGGTTGTTAATGTGTGTTGGGTTCTTGGTTCTCTTTGCTTGCCATTTTATTTCCATTGTAGTGTGAAAGTGAGCTTTCTGGGGTCTGATTATGGTACCTCTTCCCATGTGTAGTTTGTTAGTATGTGGTTGTTACTTGTTGTGAATCTGTAGGCTAGTGTGTCTAATTGGTGTCCTTTTGTGTGCGATGAGACTCCTTGTGCTGTTGTGAAGTTCCATTGGCTGTTGAAGTTCATTAGTGTTTTGGTGTTTGTGTCATTTTGTTTTTCTAGGTGCAGGTTGATATCACCTATTAATAGGACATTTGGGTGATTGGTGTAGATGTTTGATACGAAGCCTGTTAAATCATCCTGGGCTTTAATCCAGCTTCCCGGCGGGCGGTAGAATAATGTAATGCAATTGGTCAGTTAGTGTTTTGTCTGTGATTTTGCATCAGGATTTCGATTGATGAGGATGTGTGTTTGGCGACATGTTCTGCTATGAAGAAGAATTTGTATATTATTACAACGCCTCCTCCCCTCCTTTTGGTTCTATTATGTGTAATGTTTTGTATCCTGGTGGGCATAAGTCAAGTAGTGCAGGGTCGTCTTTGAGGTGCAGCATTAGAGCCGACTCTGTGGGTGCTGTGGGTTCTTGAGCACCCCCAAAATTGAGAAAATTCCTTGTATGTGCCCAGGGAGGGGTTATTTTCATTGGGCTTAACACCCCCAATAATTTTGAAAAGTTGGCTTCTATGAGGTGCAGCCATGTTTCTGTTATAAACAGTAGTCCAAGTTGTTCCATTTCTATCCAGTCTCTTAGTAGTGTTGTCTTATTTGCTGCTAATCTTGCGTTTATGTAACCTATTTGTATCGGGACATACATGTTGTGGTTAATGTTGTTTTTTTTAACAGTTTGTAATTGTCTTTGTGAGCTCCCTATTTTGTTCTTGTTGTATTGTTGGGTGCTGTTCATGCTTGGTTTCATGTTGCTGGTTGTTTTTTTGGCCTCTTTGTAGTTGTTTAGGTGGTGATTGGGCTCTTCCAGTTGTTGGAGTGGCTGTCTTTTTCCTGTGATGTGTACTGGTATTTTGTTCCATTTGGATAGGCTAGCATTTAAGGGGGCTATTTTACAGTCACTATACTATCAGTATAAAGCACAACTAATAGGGAAAGGAAGCCTCAGTTTATACTTTAATTCTCTCCCACCCACCCCAACTCTTGCCTATCCCTGGCCTGATCTCTGATTTATAGGCCCCTAAACCAATTAGGAGGCTAAAAATGTAATTAGGACACCTCTATCAACCAGTAATTACAGTCTACTTAGATCCATAGAGGGGAACCTACTAATAACATTAAAATAATAATAATAATAATAATAATAATAATAATAATAATAATAATAATAATAATAATAATAATAATAATAATAAACTAAATATTAGCATAGCCTAGCATATAACTAGTAATATTAGGGGACTTAATTTACATATTCCCACTCCATTAGCAATTTAATTAAGAAATCACCAATAATAAGATGCAGGCAGCAGTCCAGCAGTGAGATGGGGGCTATCCAGTCTTTTGCACCATGTCACATGTTTGATTATCTCCAGTTGGTGAGAAGTCATATGTGTGTACTCGGTGCAAAGAGCTCCTAGCACTCAGGGAATGGGTCCGATCTCTGGAGGCTAGAATAGCATACTTGGAGGAGCTGAGGCACAGAGGTTTATAGAAGAGGCCTAGAGGGACATAGCAGAGAAGTCCCACCTTCAGTTTGGCAACCTCTGTGTGATGCCATGGAGCAGAAAGGTCTCCTGAAGGGAGAGTATCACTTTGGAGAGGCAGAAAGTGATCCTGTATCCAGGACCTGCTCTCCAGGGGGTTGCAATATCCTTTCACATAGAGGATGTGTCTCCAGGGGCTTCTGCCCAGGAGGGAAGGGTTAGGATGGCCATTGTAGATGGAGGTATGATCATTAGGCATGTAGATAGCTGGGTGGCTGGTGGACATGAGGATCCCTTGATCACTTGACTGCCTAGAGCGAAGGTGGTGGACCTCACAAGGCACCTAGATAAGATTTTAGACAGTGCTGTGGAGGAGCCTGCTGTCTTGGTTCATGTGGGTACCAATGCCATAGGAAAATGTGGGAGGGAGGTTCTAGAAGCCAAATTTACACTCTTGAAATCCAGAACCTCCAGGGTAGCATTTTCAGAAGTGCTCCCTGTTCCACGCATAGGACCCAAGATATGGGCAGTGCTCTGGAGTCTCAATGTGTGGATGAGGTTATGGTGCAGAGAGAAGAGTTTTAGATTTGTTAGAAACTAGACAACATTCTGGGGAAGGGGGAGCCTGTTCCGGAAAGATGGACTCCATCTTAACCAGGGTGGAACCTGGCTCCCAGCATCAACATTTAAAAAGGAGATAGAGCAGCTTTTAAACTAGAAACTAGGGGAAGGCTGAGAATCACTAGGGAAAAGCTGACTGTGGTTCAGAACAAGGCATCTTTAAAATATATCACCAAAACAGAGAAGATAGGGCATCCCGATATCAAGGTTGTAATAGAGACCATAGTAGACCAGGTGTCTTTAAATAAAGAGTAGACAGATTTTAAAGATTACAAACTATCACTGTCAACTGCTGAGCAAGTTGTAAACAGGAACAACAAACACTGGCACTACAAAAATATTTTCTTTTTTTTGTAGCACTGGTGTTTACCCGGTGGTAATCAGACAGTGCTATGCACTGCCTGGTTACTGCTGGGTAGTGCAGTGGCCCTTACCACCACCTCAACGGATGGTGATAAGTACTCCCCCTTGAAATGGCCGTGCAGTAAGTGGTTCACTTACCACTCGGACATTTCTTTTTTTAAAAAAGAGACAGTCTTTTACCTGCTGCGGTTAAAAAGTGGCCTCAGTGCACGACCAAAACATGTGCTGATGCTAGCACAGGCCCCCTTTTACCACAGCTTAGTAAAAGGGCCCCTTAGTGATTATCTGGAACATCGTGCACAGGCCTTGGTCTGGTTTTAGAATAGGATGTAGAACTGAAACAGCTTTAGGAATGCTTTTGGCAAAGGTTAGAAATGAAGTTAGCCTCGGTAAGTGAGGACTATTAATGCGATTTGATATGTCAAGTGTGTTTGATCTGGTTGATCATGATATTTTAATACATTTACTCTGTTATTTTGGGATTGGGGATGCAGAGTTGCATTGGTTTCAAGGTTTCTTGAGGAATAGCTTATACAGGGTTAAAATAAATCAGATGTATGCTAATCCCTGGGCTCCTGATTGTGGAGCACCCCAGGGTTCTCCAATGTCGCCAATTCTGTTCAGTGTTTTATTGGCTCCCTTAGGGATTATTTTGACCAAATTGAGCTTCTGCCCTCTTATATATGCAGATGATATCACAATGTATATACCATTTCCTTTAGATATTGAAGGAATTTTGTCAGATGTTAAGAGCAGTTTGGATTCATTGGAATACTGGGTTTTCATTGTTTAAACTGAAACTTAATGGGGAGAAGCCTAAGGGCCCCTTTTACTAAATTTTTAGCATTGAGTAATATTTATAATTACTTATCACTCAAGGATTTTACTGTAAACGGTATGACTTATTTGTTGGAGAAAGAACTTAAAATATTGGGTATTATATTTGCTAATCATCTTATTTTGAAGCTCAAGTAAAAGCAATTTCTGTTAGGGCAGCATGGAGACTCAGGAGAAAACGCTTTAATTTTGCATCTGAAGTATTTCCGATAATCTTGCAGGTTCTGATTTTGACACATCTGGATTATTGTAATATGGTGTATGCTGGTTGTCATAAGTATTTATTGTGAAGGCTATAAACATTACAAAATACTGCAACATGTCTTAATTGTCAGGTGTCAAAATTTGAAAGTGCTCTGCCCTTACTGGTTAAATTGTATTGGTTGCCAATAGAAGCCAGGGTGATTTTTTAAATCTGTACAACTGCATTTTTGATTCTACATGGTCATGCCCCCGAATATATGTTGAATTTAATTAATACTTTAGCTAAAAATTGTGATGCTTCTTCTATTCTAGAAGTACAGGTTTAAGAGGCTATTTTCTGCTTCTTTTATATTTTTAGCTGTGAGGAATTAGAATGTTTTACCTTTGACTTTAAGATGTATATTGGATTATAAAAGTTTAGAAAGGTTTTGAAAGCTCTCTTGTTCTAGAAATGTGTGTTTAATTAAGGGGCCCTTTTACTAAATGGGGGTATAAGGTGGCCTGCGGTGGCATCGGTGTGTGGGATTACCACGTGCTGAGACCACCTTTTTCCACAGTCAGTAAAGGGGCTTTTTTTTAAAGGACCAGTAAAAAATTGCTGTGTGGCCGTTTACTGCTGGAGCCCTTACTGCCTCCTATTTAGAAGGTGGTGAGGGCTCTGGCGGTAACACAAATGTATTTTCTAGAACCGGAAATAGCGTGTGACAAAGGCAGAATTACCGCCAGGCTCCTGAGCAAGCCCAGCTGTAGGGCCGATTTGATGCGTGCCAAGCCAGCACTGGGCCTACCACCCTTTTGTAAAAGGGACCCTATTCTCAATTGTTGTCTTATTCCTGGGAATGCCCAGCTGTTTTTTTTTTTTTTATTGTGAGCCACCTTGAACTCTGTGTTACAGGCAGTTGATAAATGCAATTTGTAATGTAGTATAATGAATAGCCTGTTATGGTTTGACCTATTGATAAACAAAAGAGCATTAAGGGAGCATCTATAGTGACTTCACATTCTGTACTTTTTTCATCCATCCTGGCTGCTCAAGACTTTTTAAAACCACAGTTATTCAGCAAAAGCCTAATTTTCAGAGCCTTTCATCTTTCTGGATCCCCAAATTCCTGTACATTAATTAATCTCTCTCTAAGAATAAAATCAAAAGAATTAGAGTAGCTAAGTAGGAAGAGTTTTCATAGATTTTAAATTCATCTGAAAATTAGAAGAAAACCCCCCCAGAATGGACAAGAGAAATGTTAATCATTTTGTTTGCCTGAACTGTAAAAGCTTTTGCTAGCACTGCCACTTTTGATGACATACCTACATGTGCTCTTAGGGTAAAAGCCACAGGCTGAGTGCTTCCAACACAGCTTGGAGTATATTTATAATTGCTTAATGCACTTACTAGGATGACTTATTCCTGTTCAAAATTGAAGAAAAAAAAGACTCAAACAAGATTCTTCCTGTTAAAATGGTCTGTCTATCTATTCAGCAATTTTAGACCCTATTACAGAAGTCAAGTTCCTAAGCTACTTGCCAGTGATTTCTTTTTAGAGGACTAAAGACACGTATGACCAGGTTTTGAAATGTATTCCTCTTTGTTGTAATACAAAAGAGGAGTAGGAAATGAGTAAAGGCACTAGTTTAGTGGTCAGTCTGCTTATGCCATACTAGCTCCTTTTTTCAGGAACATCTAGTTCATCTTAACACAGATTAGTGTCAAAAAAAGAGTATGCAAAATATCTATAACTAGTAAAAAAGGCCCGTTTTTAACGCAATGAAACGGGCGCTAGCAATGTAATGAGTTCCTGCCATTAATGTTTCCACGGTTGTATTCTGAATATAATTGTTGTTTACATGTGTAAGATTTCTTTATATACAATATTTTTTGTGTAAACTGTGTTACAAAGTGGTAAACGTTTTCCTTGTTCAGGCCCTTCAATCAGTTTAACAATCACATCAGAAGAGCTCCTTACTCGTGAGAATGCAATATACAGTTGCCCATGTGAGACACAGAGTGACAGTGTGTTTTACAGACAGTGTAAGAGAGAGATACACAGAGTGATTGTGTGTGTGTGTGTGTGTGTGTGAGTGGCAAAGTGATTAAATATTTGTCTTCCCTTCCGTTCTGTGCACTTGCCTCCACTGATGTTTGTACCTCCCTGTATATGATTGTTTGTTAGAGATTCAATCCACTCCACTTCCCTCCTCCAAGTTCCGTTCTGTCCGATTGGTTCTTTGTGATGTCACGTTTGTTTGCTTGGCAACTATGCAGCATTCCATTTCCTCGATGTGAGGGCGGGGACAGTGAAAGCCAATGAAACACTGAACTGCAGACTTATGAACCCTGCACTGTGGCAACTATGCAGCATTCCGTTTCCTCGACGTGAGGGCGGGGACAGTGAGAGCCAATGAAACGCTGAACTACAGACTTACGAACCCTACACTTCCACAGAGTCAGATCTTGAGCAAGTCATTAAATATCCAGTATACCTGAATGTAACTCACCTTGAGCTACTACTGAAAAAGGTGTGAGCAAATCTAAATAAATAAAATAAGGGGTCCTTTTACAAAGCTGCAATAGAAAGTGGCCTTAGCTTGTCCTAACATGGGTCTTTTTTGTGCGCTAAGGCCATTTTACCACTGCTGGGGAATAGCCAGTTTTCCATTTTCTGAATTAATTAGTAAAAAAGGCCCATTTTTGACACAAATGAAACGGGCGCTAGCAAGGTTTTCCTCGGAGTGTGTATGTTTGAGAGAGTGTATGTGAGAGTGACTGTGTGTGTGACAGAGAGAGAGAGAATGAATGTGCAAGTGTGTGTGTGTGTGTGAGAGAGAGACAGTGAGTCTGGGTGCGAGTGTGTCTGTGAGAGAGAGAGTGTGTGTGTGAGAATAAGAGTGTGTGCAATGCGTATGTGAGACACAGTGTGAAAGTGTGTTTCACACAGATACAGTGTGTGTGAGAGAGAGTGTGTGTGAGACCAAGAGAATGTGTGAGTGACTGTGAGACACATAAAGAGTGAATGTGATACAGTGTGAGACATAGAGTGTGTGAGAGACAGTGTGTGTGAGAGACAAAGACTTTAATTGACTGTGAGAGACAGTGTGTGAGAGAGAGAGAGTGTGTGTGTGACAGAAATACCTCCCCCCCTCTGGTGTCAGGCCCCCCCCTCCCTCCCTCTCTCTGGTGTCAGGCCCCCCCTCTCTCTCTCTGGTGTCTGAGCGTTACTGTGCAGGACGCTGAGCTCTGGCTGTGCTTCAAGGAACTGATCAATCCTATTTAATAGAATGCACCTCCAACATTCTGAAGCCGAGAAACCTCGTGTGGTTGGTTACTTCTGCTTGTGACGAACCCAGAAGTACGTGATGTCAATTCAGGAGATGGATACAGAGAGCAGGAATGCCTCAGCCATGCAGTCAGCTTCAGAATGTTGGAGGTGCGTTTTATTATATAGGATGGCCAGTGGCGTTCCTAGGGGGGCTGACACCCGGGGCGGATTGCCGATGCGCCCCACCCCCCAGGTGCAGCGCCCCACCTCGGATGCAGCGTGACACCCCCAACGAAAGAACCCCCCCCGGGTGCACGCCGCTGGGGGAGGTGCTGCGCACACCTGTCCTCCGTTCGTTCCATGCTTCTTCTCTGCCCCGGAACAGGAAGTAACCTGTTCCGGGGCAGATAAGAAGCATGGAACGAACGGATGACAGGCGCGCGCGGCACCCCCCCCCCCCCAGCGTCGTGCACCCGGGGCGGACCGCACCCACCGCCCCCCCCAGGAACGCCACTGAGGATGGCATGCACTACAGTTGCAATTAGCACACGGCCATTATCAAAACTTAGCACATGAGCCATTACCATCCCCTATTTTTCATCTAGGCTCATTTGCTAGTGCTGTGCTAATCAGTTAGTGTGCAGCAATATGGCTGTGCTGATTAGTGCAGACTTGCCCTCTCCCAGAAAAAAATAAAAAACAAAACTGTTAGGGTGTGATTGGTGCATACACATTTGGAACTTATCATGGGATGCCTCAGTCAGTGGAGGCTCTACCATTAGGACAACTGAGGTAGGGGCCTCAGGCGGCACTCTTCCTGGAACAACATCTCCCCCTTCATTCCTCCAACCTCTTCCTTGAGTTTACCATCTTTTTCCATTTTCCAAAAGGCGGCGGCAGCAATTCCCATATGCTGCCCTGCCACCAGCACCAGTCTCTTCTCTACTGTGGCCTGCCTCTCTGATGTAACTTCCTATTTCCTCAGTGGTGGGCCACAGTTGAGAAGAGGCCGGTGTAACAGGCCAGAGTATACCCCCCGCCCAGACTATACCCGGGGTTAAAGTGGTCTAGGCCAGAGTATACCCCGGGTATATTCTAGCCTAGACCAGTTTAACCCCGGGGTATACTCTGGCCTAGGCCACTTTATACCCCCTCAGGCCAAATGATACCCCGGGAATATAAATTGGGGGCTAGGCCAATTCATACTCCGTGTAAAACAATATAATTGTCAGGTTCTCAGGTTCAGAGCCTGCGGGGCTGGGCTCTGTAGCAAACGTGAGCCCTTGGGCTGCTGACGAGGAGCGACAGCAGCAGGCAAAACCCACCAACAAACGCTGGGCAAGCACACTGACACTGGCAGGGACTGCAGGCACCGCCCAGCGAGCCGGAACACACGGACTGGAACACAGGACTGGAATTCCCCGGACTGGAGGACACAGGACTGGAACCTCGGACTGGAACACTGGACTGGAATCCCCCGGACAGGAGGACACAGGACTGGAACACTGGACTGGAGCACACCGGACTGGTCCACACAGCTTCACCTGCACTTAGCTACTAAGCCCCCCAGGAGTTGAGCTCCTGGGTTTGAGTAGTCCGCAAGACTTACTGGACGACACAGGGACCAGGACTAGAACAGGCTGTAGCTGAAGTGCGCCTAACTCCTAAACTGACCAATAGTGTTCCTAAGCCCGGCACCAACCAAAGAGCTCCTAAGCCCTCCACTAACAACAGTGCTTTTAACAGAAACTAACAGGGGTGCCCCTACGCCCTACACTAACAGAAGTGCAGGGAAGCCACAAGGGAAAAGGAAGGGAAGACAAATGCCAGACCTAACCCTGGTGCTTCCAAAGCACCAAGCTGCAGCAGCTAAACATGGGTTCTCACCCCGGTGCTTCCTAAGCACCCAGCTACAGCAGCTAAACACAGGTCACGAGGAAAAGCGGGGAAAGCACAAGGAAACAAGCAGGAAAGCCAAATACCCAAACAACAAAAGGTGCTTCCTAAACACTTACTAACAAGGGTGCTCCCAGCACCAAACTCCAGCACTGCACTAACAGCAGTGCTACACACCGTAGCAAAAGGGAAAGCAGAGGAGCCAAAGGGAAAAACAGGGAAGTCAAACACACAAGTCACAAGTGCACACTGCACTAAACTAACCTGGATCTAAAGCAAGTAGCCAGAAGCAAACGTTGCGAAGGCCCTGAAGGAAAGAACACCACTTCCTTATCAAGGCCCTCCCAGATGATGTCACTCTCCCTAGAGCCAGGCAGAACACATTGAAACCCCGAGAGGCCCAACCCACATCAATGCAGCACCGAGAAGCTCTTGAAGCCAGTACACCCAGGAAGAGGTAGAGCAACTAAGACCACACCCACAGCTGCAGTGAAGTGAGACAATTAGCCCCATGCTGGCAGCAGCCGTCACAGAGAGAGAGAGAGAGAGAGAGAGAGAGAGAGAGAGAGCTAGCTCAAACAGGACAGAAAAACAGAACAGAAGCCAGCGAAAAAGCTGACCCCCAGGCAAAAGGTAAGTTTGAGAGGGGTTCTGACCACGATCATAACAATAATGCAATTGTAACATAATGTTCAACAAATTTGACTGTTCATAATATAATAAAAGTAGCCTAGGCCAGAATATACCCCTCCAGGCCAGAATATACCATCTGTGCTGCTTCCTCTAACACTTTCTCAGCCTGTCTCTGATTGGTTGCTTCCTCTAACACTTTCTCAGCCTATCTCTGATTGGTTGAGAAGCTGCTTCCTCTGTTGTCACTTCCCTGGTTTTCTCACCCTGTCTCTAATTGGTTGAAAAGTGCAGATCTCTTTTTATCATCCTCATAAACACAGCTGCTTCTTCTAACACCAAACTCTTTACTTTACCATTGTTGACAACCATGGAAGACCAACTGTATAACCAACTTTTGACATTCTACACTGCAGCACAACAAAAGTACCCCCTGTGGATCTACGATCTATCTCCAGAGAAACGTCTAAATGCCAAGACCCAGTTCAGACAAACAGCTAAGCCATATCGAGCAAACAGAGGGATTCTTTTCCATGAACAGTCAAATTAATTAAACATTATGTTACTAGGTATAAATTGGCCTAGGCTGTACCCCCTAGGGCAGGATATACCCCAAGGCAAAAATGGGTATATTCTTCCCTGGGGGGGGGTATATTCTGGCCTAGGCTACTTTATCCCCCTAGGCATAGATAGTGTATTCTTCCCTGGAGGGGTATATTCTATTCTGCCCTGGAGGGGTATATTCTATTCTGCCATGGAGGGGAATATTCTGGCCTAGGCCAGAGTAAACCCCGGGGGGGGGGGGGGGGGGGTATAGTCTGGTGAATTCTGCCCTGGAGGGGTATATTCTATTCTGCCCTGGAGGGGTATATTCTGGCCTAGGCCAGAGTAAACTCCAGGGTATATTGTGGCCTAGGCCAGAGTAAACTCCGGGGTATATTCTGGCCTAGGGGGATATAGTCTGGCCTTTAGGCCAGTTTATCCCCTGGGGTATACTCTGGCCTGGGCCACTTTAACCCCGGGTATAGTCTGGGCAGGGGGTTAATGTGGCCTGTTACACCGGGAAAGGGGTGGAGAAAGGCAGGGGGGATGCCAGAACATGGCCTGGGGCGGGCAGAATCTCATCCCTGTCTCAGTTGGCATCTTGCCTTGGGCTACCCCTGGCCTCAGTGCATCCCGTTTAAGCTGTGGTAAGCATGTACTAATGCTTACTGCAACTTAGTTAATAAAGCCCTACAGATGCTATATTAAAAAAGTGGTAAGAATAAATAATTAAAGATTTATAAGATACAAAGGGAGAAATTTGAAGCAATAACTGAAATGCTATCGGAAAAATCTACATTCATGATATGCTGCTAAGAAGTCAACCCATTTTATTTATATTCAATACCTTATTTAGTTTTGTTCTGATGGGTTGTCAGAGGAACCAAAATTAAAAACTTCATAGCGCCTAACTTCAATTATAGTGGTGTCATTCGGCTCTCAGGTTGTCAGTTTTGCTTCCCAGCTCTCACATCCAAAGAACAAAACAGAATTTATGCACATTAAAAGTTCTCTGAAAGCTCCATTAATAGACAGAGTACTAGAGCTTTACATAAAGAGTCCAACATGTCTGTTTCAGTTCCTGAACACTTGAAAGAATGATGCTTTCTGGTTAAAAAAAAAAGCGTAAAGCTTGTTTGTCTCTTGGTCAAATAGCCAAGCTTCCATTAAGGCTGCGCATCTGCTAATTCACTGAAAAAGTGTAATTACTATTGCTGGCATGTTCTGACAGAGAGGCCCTAAATGCTTTTACTCAATGTACTTCTTTATATGGAACAAGGTACAAAATGGTACATAAGTAACACAATAAGATTATACCCATCCTGTGGTATGCAGTGCAATAATGTTGATCCTGCTGTGCCTCAATAAAGCTACCTACTGGTAGAGGTTCATTACTTAACCCCCTCAGTGTTACTTAGAAGGTCATGGCTGCATTCATTCCCGGCAGATGGCTTTTTAACTCTCTCTATTTCTATTGACCGGCAGCTAGCACAATTGATTAAAAACGGCAGATGAACATATCAGACATTCTTCATGCTTTTGTGATTACGAGATGGAAAAATTCTCTGCACGTTGGAATTTGTGGTCTTGATTAAAACCCAAATTTCTTGCTTTGACTGAAGGCCATTACATCATACCTTGGTATGGAACACCAGAGCAGCTTGGTTTTCTTTTTCTTTATTTGTATTTTTTTTTGCATTATAGGGGTAAAGCAAGTGTGGGTTTAGAGGTGGGGTATGAGGCCAAAACATTTTCATTTGTTTAGTTTCCTGTGTTGTTTAGGGGAATTTGTTTTGTTACTTTTTTTTCATTTCAGGATCAATATCATAACTAGTGCGTACTGGGCTAGAGTCAATGTATGGCATCTAAAAAAATTGGTGCCACCCCCCCCTTAAGCGGCATCCTATAAGCCACACCTAAAGTTCAGCATGGCTTATAGAATTAATGCTTATGTGGAGAGGTCACGTGTATATTTAGGTGCCACCAATTGCACCAATGAAATGCTCACACCTAAATTTACACACGGAGCACCATTATTCTACAATTAGACGCATAACTCAAAACCACACACCGATCTGCCCTAAAATGCCCATGCCCCTCCCTTTTCTGCACCCCCTTTTTCGGGCCGCATGTAAATTTTAGGCGTGGAACCCGTGCCTAATTTTACACACATAGGTCCTTATTAAATCTAATTAGTGCCATGGATTCCAGTACCCAACTTTGAATGTGAGGACTTTAACCAACTGAAACCTTTTGTAAATCCTGATACTCAATTTCAGCTCACAATCCACAAATTCAGTAACACTGTGCATAACTCTTTGGAATACACGTGACCCACCATGCCCTTCCCATGGCCATGCCCCCTTTTTGACTGCACGCGAGAAGACTTAGGCATGGTTCTTTATAGAATCGCACATAGGCAGTTGCATGCACAACTCCAAATTAGTGCCAATTAACACCAGTAATTGATTGCTAGCAGCCAATTCTTGAGTGTTAGTGGCTCATTAATATAGTTGCCTGCGCAACTCACGATCATGCCCAAATTTGAGCAACCTTTATAGAATCTGGGGGATCATAAAGAAAATACAAATACACAATACGACAGACCAAAAGGTCATACTATAAAACTAAAATAGGGCCAGATTACAAAGACACGAAGAAATTATACCAACTTGTGAACAAACTACTAGACATCACCTTGGTCACCACAACCAATACAGACATCCCATCTGCAGACAACCTTGCTAAATACTTCAATGAAAAAATTGCAAACCTAAGTAACACACTACCTCAGGACAACACCGATATCGAAAATTTCATCGCTGGCTTGGACCCAACCCCTGGTGAATACCCAGCAGACCAAATCTGGTCAAACTTTGCTCTCCGCACAGCGGAAACAGTCACCCAGGCGATTAATAGGTTCTCCAACTCTCACTGTAAATTGGATACCTGCCCCAGCTCAGTGGCGTAGCCAGACTGCCAATTTTGGATGGGCCTGAACCCAAAGTGGGTGGGCACAAAATTTTCTCTCTACCCCCCTCCCCCAGCAAAATTTAGTCACGCTAATCAGATGCATTTGTCACACAGGGTAAAGTGCTGCTTTTCAGTGCATCAGATTTCAGAAAATTTATTTAATAGCCTAACACCCTTTTCAATGAGCTTTCAGAGGCCAAAACCTCCTGCCTCAGGTCAGTATAATGTTGTTACGGTATCCTCGCCTGACCTAAGGAAGGAAGTATTAGTCCCTGAAACTTCATTAACACAGGTACCATATTACTTTATCCTAAATTAAAAATAAAATTATTTTCTTTACCTTTCTTGTATGGCCATTTACTTTTTCTCATTGTGTCGCTCCCAGTCTCTAGATTCTGCTTTCCTTCGTTTTCGCTTAACTCTTCTGCCACGGTTTCCTGGCCATTTCTCATTTTTCTCTCCTTTTTCTTTGCTTTCTTCAATATTTTTCTGCCTCTCTCTCTCTGTCCTGATTTAATTCATTCTTACTATCCATTCTTTAATTTCCTTCATCTACTTATGGCTTTTCATCTTTTTCTCACCCTTGTTCTCCCCATGCCCCTTCCTCTTATTCTCCAGTCTTTCACTACTTTCCTTTTCCATCCAGCAGCTCTCTTCTTTCTCTCCCCATCCTTCCAGTCTCCCCTCTCTCTCCCCATCCTTCCAGTAGTCTCCCCTCTTTCTTTCTGCATCCTTCCGTCCAGTGTCACCTCTTTCTCCCTACCCTTCCATCCAGCGTCTTCCCTCTTTCTCTCCCCATCCTTCCATCCATCTATCCTCTCTCCTGATCCTTCCATCTAATGTCTCTCTCCCTCTTTCTAACCAGTGTCTCTGTATCACTCTACCCTTTTCTGTTCAGTGTCCCTTCTCTCTCCACATCCTTCCAGTCTCTCACCTTTCTCTGCATCCTTCCAGTCTCTCCCCTTTCTCTCCCCATCCTTCCATCCAGAGTCTCTCTTCCCATCCATCCGTTTTCCCTCTTTCTCTCCCCATCCTTCCATCTGTTTTCTATCTTTTCTCCCCATCCTTCCATGTTTTCCCTCATTCTCTGCCATCCTTCCATCTGTTTTCCCTCTTTTCTCCCCATCCTTCCAAGTTTTCCCTCTTTCTCCCCATCCTTCCATGTTTTCCCTCATTCTCTGCCATCCTTCCATCTGTTTTCCCTCTTTCTCCCCATCCTTCCATGTTTTCCCTCATTCTCCCCATCCTTCCATGTTTCCCTCTTTCTCAGACGGGAGGAGCCTGCGAGCCAGCAGCCAATGCCTCAGCAGCCAATGCCTCAAGGCTGCCGAGACAGTGCCTGCTGGTGCCGCGCTTTTTTTTTTTTAAAACATTTCTCGTCCTTAGCGCCGTTAGTGCTTCTTCTTTTTGTAGCGCCGGCCCTGCTGCTCAACAGGAAAAGCAGCAGTGGCCGGCAATGGTGGCTGGCGCTGGCGCTGGGCGGGCCTGGGCTGAAATTGGGTGGGCCTGGGCCCACCCAGGCCCACCCGTAGCTACGCCCCTGCCCCAGCTACCTAATAAAATCCGCCCCCCACCACTTCATAGCAGACCTTACATCCCACTTAAACTACATGCTTCAACAAGGTCTCTTCCCTAAGGAAAATGGCAACATCCTACTCACCCCAATACCAAAAGATCCCAAGAAAAAATCTAACAAAATCACTAACTACCGCCCAGTAGTATCAATCCCACTGGTGGTCAAACTGATGGAAAGCATGGTAGCCAAACAACTTACTTATACAGTACTAATTACCCTCCTAGCCAAATTCAAGCAGGAAATAGCAACAGGCAAAAGCATACTTCTCCTCCAATTCGACATGTCCAGTGCGTTCGACATGGTAAACCATCCAATACTACTATAACTCTCCTAGATTACTTCGGGATTGGCGGACACATACTTAGTTGGATCAAGGGTTTCCTAACCACTAGAACATATCAAGTGAAATCAAGCTCAAACATATCACCACCGTGGAAAGCAGAATGCGGAGTACCTCAAGGATCACCACTATCACCAATCCTTTTCAACCTAATGATGACCCCACTAGCCAAATCCTTATCCAACCAAGGCCTTAACCTTTTCATCTATGCAAACGATGTCACAATATACATTCCTTACAAATGTAATCTGACAGAAATCACCAACGAAATCAAGCTCAGCTTGAATATTATGGACTCATGGGCAAACGCATTTCAATTAAAACTCAACACAGAAAAAACACACTGTCTCATCCTCTCATCCCAATACAATATGAACAAACCCACAAACATAAACACCCCAGATTATACCCTCCCTATCTCAGACAGCTTGAAAATTATCAGTGTTACAATCGACCGTAACCTCACACTAGAGAACCAAGTGAAATCTACAAAGAAAATGTTCCACTCAATGTGGAAACTCAAACGCGTGAAACCATTCTTCCCGAGGGAAACATTTCGCAGCTTGATACAATCAATGGTACTAAGCCATGTAGACTACTGCAATGGAATTTATGCGGGATGCAAAGAACAAATTATAAAGAAACTTCAGACTGCTCAAAACACGGCAGCCAGGCTTATATCTGGAAAAACGCGATTTGAAAGCACCAAACCCCTCCGAGAAAAAACTGCACTGGCTCCCAATCAAAGAACGTATTGCTTTCAAAATCTGCACCCTGGTTCATAAAATTATCTATGGCGAAGCCCCGGGATACATGACAGACCTCATAGACCTACCAACCAGAAACACAACAGGATCAACACAAACATACCTAAATCTCCACTACCCAAGCTGCAAAGGACTCAAATACAAATCAACCTATGCATCCAGCTTTTCCTACATAAGCACACAACTATGGAACGCATTACCAAAAGCCGTGAAAACAATTTATGATCACCTAATCTTCTGGAAATCATTAAAAACTAACCCTACCAACCCAACTTAAATGCCTGTATCCTGCAACACAAGGAAACCAAAGCTCGTAATGGACATATAATAACTTGTCCTCTCTACGATTCTCTTCCTCTCTATGATTCCCTAATGTGTCCCGTCCGTGGCCGTGACAACCCTCAGACTTACCCTGTTTCTGGGAGTCAGTGTCTGTGCTGGCTTCTGCTTGTCTCTGTGTCTGTGTCTGTCCTAGGTTCTCTCTGGCTCTGTGTGCTGATTGCCCTACTGAACCTCACCTGTGTGGGCTATGCCTCTTCCAAGATGGCTGCCGCCTCTTCCTCTCTGCCAGTATCCAAGATGGCTCCCGCTGTTCCTTTCTATGGGATGACTGCTCTGTGTGTCAAGCCTCTGTTTGGTTGCAAGATAATTGCTGCAGCTGTGGCTCTGGTGTTGAAGGGCTTTATTAATCACTTGGAGACTACAGTCCTGGCCTTTGCATCTCATCTAAAGGTCCTGGTGTATAGAGTGCTCTGTACACAGTTTCAGTGTTTGCTCTGTGTGAGTTTCTATGTTTGTTTAGACTAGCTAGCTTAGGCACCGTGTGGCTTGTAGCCTGTGTATAGCTTTGCTAGTGTTCTATGTTTGTTTAGACTAGCTAGCTTAGACACCGTGTGGCTTGTAGCCTGTGCATAGCTCTGCTAGTGCTCTGTGTTTGTTTCCAGTGCATGACTAGTTAGCTTAGGCACCGTCTGGCTTGTAGCCTGTGTATAGCTTTGCTAGTGCTCTGTGTTTGTTTCCAGTGCATGACTAGTAGCTTAGGCACCGTCTGGCTTGTAGCCTGTGCATAGCTCTGCTAGTTCTCTGCGTTCTCCCTAGTGTTAGACTAGCCGCCCTTGCTAGCCACTATCCCAAGACTGTGTTTGTTCCTAGTGTTAGACTAGCCGCCCTTGCTAGCCACTATCCCAAGACTGTGTTTGTTCCTAGTGTTAGACTAGCCGCCCTTGCTAGCCACTATCCCAAGACTGTGTTTGTTCCTAGTGTTAGACTAGCCGCCCTTGCTAGCCACTATCCCAAGACTGTGTTTGTTCCTGGTGTTAGACTAGCCGCCCTTGCTAGCCAACTCCAGAGACTATATCCTCTTCAGCTAGCCGTCCTTGCTAGCCACCTCCAGAGACTGTGTCCTCTTCAGCTAGCCGCCCTTGCTAGCCACCTTCAGAGACTGTGTTCCTCCAGCTAGCCGTCCTTGCTAGCCACCTTCAGAGACTGTGTTCCTTCAGCTAGCCGTCCTTGCTAGCCACCTTCAGAGACTGTGTTCCTTCAGCTAGCCGTCCTTGCTAGCCACCTTCAGAGACTGTGTTCCTTCAGCTAGCCGTCCTTGCTAGCCACCTTCAGAGACTGTGTTCCTTCAGCTAGCCGCCCTTGCTAGCCACCTTCAGAGACTGTGTTCCTTCAGCTAGCCGTCCTTGCTAGCCACCTTCAGAGACTGTGTTCCTTCAGCTAGCCGTCCTTGCTAGCCACCTTCAGAGACTGTGTTCCTCCAGCTAGCCGTCCTTGCTAGCCACCTCCAAAGATTGTGTCCTCTGCAGCTAGCCGTCCTTGCTAGCCACCTCCCAAGATTGTGTCCTCTGCAGCTAGCCGTCCTTGCTAGCCACCTCCAGAGATTGTGTCCTCTGCAGCTAGCCGTCCTTGCTAGCCACCTCCAGAGATTGTGTTCTCCTCAGCTAGCCGTCCTCGCTAGCCACCTTCAGAGGCTGTGTTCCAGCCCAGCGGGTTTCACTCCTGCATGTTCCAGTCCAGTGGGGCCACTCCAGTGTGTCCAGTCCAGTGGGCCCCACTCCAGTGCGCACCCGTCCGGTGCGTTCCAGTTCCGAGTGTTCCGGTGTAGAACTCCAGTCCAGAGTCCCGGTCCAGTCTTGTTTCCTCTCTACCTGGAGGGTGATTTTGCCTGCCACTACCGCTCCACGGTAGTGGCCTATGGACTCACAACCCCCGCGCTCCCGGGGAAGAAGCCTGAAGGTATGCCAAGGTCCTCGAGAGCGCGTCAAGCGCGAGAGACGCGACAATGTGTCTGTACACACGAACCTTATTCTACCACAATATTACTGTATTTGTTCATACCAGAATTGGCGAACGCCTTTACGGTAGTATGTAAGCGACATTGAGCCTGCAAATAGGTGGGAAAATGTGGGATACAAATGTAACAAATAAATAAATGTGCCCTCTTTCAGAAGAGCATGCATTCTTACCCAGTGGTGCACATGACAAACTGGGGTGTTTCCCCTTCCTCCAGTTGGAAACTCATGCATGTCTGTTCATGAACTGGGTATGAAGAAAACATGGTAAAAGGCATCTCACTAGGGTCCAGGGGCTGCGTGGAGTGTTCATGTGTGTGTGTATGTGTTTTCATAAGTGTGTGATGAGCGTGTCTTTCCGGATGTCTTTGTGTCTCTCAGGGACAATGTCTCCAATGGGTTAGTTTTGTGCAACAGTTAAAAATTGGAGCACTACCACAGGGTTCCCTGAGGCATCCCACAGTATTTCTGCGATAAGTGTGCACAGATTCCTGTGCTAGAAAATAGAAATTGTTTTCTAGTGTGGGGGCGGAGAGTGGATGTGCCCTGCGGTAATCAGCTAGTGTGTGGCCATTGCCACGTGCTGCTCGATTACCATATAATTAGCAAGTGAGCTCTTACAACCTACTAAATAAGGTGGCGGTAAGGACTCACATGGTAATGGCCATGCACTAACTTGGAAATTAGCCTGTGGCCATTAAAACTGGTGACAAACCTATTCCTAGTTGAAACAAATTCAGGAGAAAGAAAGAAGTTCCCGGTTCATTCGATGAATCAGTCTACCTGGATGCTATAGGTTTGCCAAGGAGGGTACCTGATGAGTATAAGGCCCGCAACCAAATTGCAGCGGGATTTGAGTCCATACTCTGGTGGGTAACCATTAATAAAAATGTTGATTGGATTAATTATATTTATTATAACCAGCAGCGCTTCATCAACTACACTGGAGAAATCTGAGAACCCTTAAAGACAAAAGCCAGTCATCCAAAACTCATATCTTCTTCCGTAAAGACAGAAGCAAAGAATTAATTCAATCTCTCTGCTCTTGCCTTGTCCTCCCTGAATGCCCCTTTTGCCCCTTCGTGATCTAACAGTCCCACGGATTCCCTCACAGGCTTTCTGCTTCTGATGTACCTGAAAAAGGTGTTACTATGAGTTTTTGTCTCTGCGGCAAGTTTTTCTTCATATTCTCTTTTACCCTTCTTTATCAAAGATTTGAACAGGTGCCTCAATGGAAGATAAGTGTAATTCTTAAAAGATAAGGATATATAGAAGTAAAATTTAAAAAATAACAAAAAGAATTAAAAAAGAATTTTTGATGTTTAAGGATGGTGTAGAGGTTTTTTGGCCAATGATAGAAAGATTGTCTCTAGGGTGCTGTATGAAGTATTGCATATCACAGACTTCTGAGGCCTTTTCCTGTTTTTTAAAAAAAAATATACAGTTTTTCGCTTAGTATCTGAATGTCTGTTTTTTTTGGTTTGGGTACAAATAAAAAATTGGCCATTTTAGAGCTGTGCTAAAGAGTGGCTGGATTGTGTGGGAAACCCACATTCTCTTTGTAACGCCAGCCTCTTTTTAGCGCTGCTAAGTAAAACGACCCCTTGTAGAAGTGGGGTATGTTTCCTGTACCTGTGGAAAACTGCTGAAGCTCCTAAACTTAGAATATTTTTCCTCTCTTGCTGGCACAAATAATTTGAAAATTGCAATATTGCTATTTTCCTACAACTGTTGCCCCTTCTGGTTCTTTTCTCTTTTATTATTATTATTAATTTCTTTCATTCCATGTGGTACTGTTACCTGCTCATAAACACTGCTGGGTAATAGCTTATGTTTTCTCTTGAACTGAGCTGGTATAGCTGTCAGAGTCAAATGCTGTCCGCTTGTTGATTCTAGGAATGCAATGGAATGACACAACAATAGTACCTGTCCAAGGCAAAGAAAACAAACTCTTGCCAGCAGACTGACAGCTCTAATAAAGCCTAAACATGAAACATATATTTGGTAAGTCATGCTGTCAATTAAACAGATGCTATACTGTTTGCTAATGCTTTCATAAACATACCTATTAATTTTCATGTTACCTCCAGTAGCACTGTTACGCTTGCCAATCACTAGGAATTACCATGGAGGTATTTTTATAAGTTTTCCCCGTTTGTAAAGTTTGTTTTACACACAGAAAAAGGCTTTTATAAAATTGTATGACTGCAGATGGGCATAAAAAGGATACACATGGAAAGGGTCTACCTATTTTTATGTGTATCCTTTTTATGCGCATCTGCAGTCATACAGGTAGTCAATAGATGCCTACGTTGTCTTTATAAAATAGATGCCTTTTTGGACTTCTCACATAGGCATCCTGTTAGAAAATCTAGCTTTAAATGTAGAGCGAAATTGAATGCATACTTTCAAGTCAATCTGACATTAGTTTCCTCAACAGATTCTGTTCTTATGTTCGGCTGTTTTTGGTTTTCATGCTCATGCCTTAATTTAGGTGCTCAGTGTACTGGAATTATTCTCTGACACTTTGCTTTATGAATTCTCCAATGATTCAAGCTGTGAATGCTGCAGCTGAAGCCTGCTGATTCTACAGAGACAGAGTCTGTGATTTGGTAAAAAGGGGCTGTGTCAGTTCTAAAGAGGGTAAAAGTTACGATGATAGTGTAATGTCGGCGCTGTGGTTTCTGGGAGGGCAGCAGTGGAACTACAAAGTAGCAACCCAAGATGCAGACATAGGATGAATTAATAATGAGGGGAGTCTCATGGCAGGGGGTCTGGAGGCGCAGGGGAGGTAGGTCAGGGATTGTCCTTCTGTGTTAAAATTGTACAGTGCTGCGCAACCCTGGCAGCGCTCTAGAAATGTTAAGTAGTAGTAGTAGTAGTCTCCAAGCTGAAGAGCTCTATCCGCTTTCGGCTTTCCTCAAAGGGAAATCGTCCCATCCGCTTTATCGTTTTCATTGCCCTTCTCTGTACCTTTTCTAATTCTGCTATATCTTTTTTGAAATGCGGTGACCAGAATTACACACAGTATTCGAATTGCGGTGTTGGTCTCTCTGGTTCATAATCTGTTGCTCTAACTACTAGGCTACTGTTTCACTCCTACATAAGTGCCATGCATATATGCTAATATACAGTACATTTGTAAAACTCCTCTTATAAAATTGCTCTCAAAATGTACTCACTATGCCAGATGTATATGAACAGGGGAGGACTTTGGGCAGACAGCAGGTAGAGGCATGAAGTATAAAATTTATATGAAATGCACACCTACCTGCATATTTCAGTTGTACACTTCACAACAGCTCCCAAACTGGTGTAAATACACGGAGCTCTATTTGAGCTATAATTGTGAGCATTTTTATGCTGTTGTTTTATAAAGACACATGAGGTCTTTAGGTCCTTATAAAATGGGCTTATAATAGGTGGCTATTTGACCTCCTGACTGGTTATCTGTTATAACATTACCCTCTAAAAGAGGTGAGGTGTTAAAGTGGATTTGATTATGGCCAGAAAGAGAAAGAAAGTACATTTGAGAGATACTCTCCATTTTAGATACCTTTTGAAAAAGATCACTGAATTATGAATGTATATGAAAGACGCAGTAATGTAAAGTAAGCAGGGTTGAAGCCATTAAGGGGTCCTTTTACCAAATGGCGGTAAAAGGTGGTCCACGGAGGCGTTGGCGCATAGGATTGCTGCACACCGAGGCCT
This sequence comes from Microcaecilia unicolor, assembly GCF_901765095.1. Lineage (NCBI taxonomy): Eukaryota > Metazoa > Chordata > Amphibia > Gymnophiona > Siphonopidae > Microcaecilia > Microcaecilia unicolor. The sequence goes on along the minus strand of NC_044032.1, from coordinate 236,131,387 downwards.
CCTTTTACCGCTGCCAGTAAATGGCAGTGTGGTAATTAAAAAATTGTCGCACAGCCATTTACCGCTGGAGCCCTCTCTGCCTCCTATTTAGGAGGTGCTGAGGGCTCCGGCAGTAACCCGGCGCTAGAAAATATAAAGGTAATTTCTAGTGCTAGAAATGACGCGTGGGAAAAGCGGAACTGCCACCGGGCTCCTGGGTAAGCCTGGCAGTAGGACAGATTTGCCCTGTGCCAAGCCGGCGATAGCCCTACAATCCTTTGGTAAAAGGACACCAAAGGTTGGTGTTACCATGTATTTTGCTCAAAAAACTGAATATAGTTTGGAGACCTGGGAAAATTTTGAATGTATTATCCAATGTGCTGAATATTAAACAAATGTTTATTTAATATAATATTAAAAAATGGTAGTACCTGAGCTATCTGTCCAGCACAGTGGAATGTAACAAAGAAGATTTTCCCTTTTTCTACTCAGTCTTCATACACTTCCCCAATCAAATATTTGAAATAGTCTTGTGCCCCGTTTCTGTAAGGTTACCTGGGTAGATGTCATGTCCAGAAACTGGAGATCGGCCTATGTTACTGTCTCCACCATCTTGGGGTGAGGAAGCAGGTTGTAGAGGCTGGATGGTGAGGCAGTCAGTAAGGATGCCCCCATCCATCTCCATGCTGGATCGCAACTGCAATGTAAGAAGCAGCAGGAAAACCATTACCTTGTGAACACAATACCTTACTGATATTACAGTCAAAATGCCAAAATAAAAAGAAAATATATTAAAGCAAAGGGCTCGAGGTACTAATGTACAAACAGGGTTACAAATAGGCTAGTATTTGTACGTTTTTATCATTTCTGTATGCATTATTGTTCTTCAGAAGGTACATTTGCAAAACTTAAGCAAAGTCACTAATAGCTTACCCAAATCAACTGATTATCAATTCAGAGTGAGTTAAATTTTGTATGAAAAAGTATGCAAATATATGCATGTATATATTTAGACAGGCATATTTTAGTACATTCTTCAGGACAGCTTTCAAAGGTAAAATTAGTCCTTACCTGATAATTTTCTTTCCATTAGTCCCAACAGATCAATCCAGAGACTTGTGAGTTATTTATTTATTTGTTACATTTGTATCCCACATTTTCCCACCTAATTGTAGGCTCAATGTGGCTTACACAGTGCTGGAGCGGCGTTTGCAGACTCCGGTGTAAACAAATACAAAGTGATGTAGTGGTAAGATAAAGTTCACGTGGCACAGCCACATTAGGGAATCATACAATGGAAGTGTTGTGTTATGTCCTTTAGTGTGTTGTAGAAATCGGCATTTTTGTTAGGTTTATGCTAGTTTTTAGTGATTTCCGGAAGTTTAGGTGGTCATACGTAGTTTTCAAGGCTTTTGGTAATGTATTCCACAGTTGTGTGCTTATGTAGGAGAAATTGGATGCGTAGGTAGATTTGTATTTGAGTCCTTTGCAGTAGTAGTGCAGATTTAGGTACGTTCGTGTTGATCCGGATGTGTTTCTAGTTGGTAAGTCGATCAGGTCTGTCATGTATCCCGGGGCTTTGCTGTACATAATTTTGTGAACCATAGTGCAGATTTTGAAGGCAATGCGTTCTTTGATTGGGAGCCAATGTAGTTTTTCGAGGAGGGGTTTTACGCTTTCAAATCGCGTTTTTCAGATGATAAGTCTAGCTGCCGTGTTTTGAGCGGTCTGAAGTTTCTTTAGTGTTTGTTCTTTGCATCCCGCGTAGATTCCATTACAGTAGTCCACCTAGCTTAGTACCATTGATTGTATCAGGTTATTGTATCAGATTATTGCATCAGATTATGCCAGAGGCTTGTTGTATGTGGTCCTGTGCAGCCACTTACACCTCAGTATGAACAATACAAAAGCACTGGAAAGGAACATCGAAACACCAAAAATCACTCTCCTGCCTCTTCAGAAGCACAATTTAGAACTGCAACCTTGTGTGCGGAAGAACCTTAAACAGTAAAACAATTAAACAGTGCTAACAAAGGAATCCTTATAGAACTCACAACAAACCGAACAGCAGCAAATAAGCAAAACTGGGTGGGCCTTTGGATTGATCTGTTGGGACTAATGGAAAGAAAATTATCAGGTAAGGACTAATTTTACCTTCCATAGCATCCCACAGATCAATCCAGAGACTTGTGGGATGTACCAAAGCAGTCCCAAAGTAGGGTGGGAAATCCCCAACCCTGCTGTGATAACCGACTCACCAAAAACTGCGTCCTAGCGTGCTGCCACATCCACGCGATAATGTTTAGCGAAAGTTTGAACCGACGCCCATGTGGCCACTTTGCAAATGTCCTCCAAAGACACCAAACAGGCCTCCGCCAGCGAAGAAGCCTGTGCTCTAGTCGAATGAGCCCGAACTTGTAAAGGCCCTCCTGCTTGCTTAAATCACTTCCTGCCACTTAAGTGGGGATATTCAGCAGCACTTAACCAGAGAGTGTTGCTGAATATCCTCACAGACCGCCCAACCAAAAAGGGGGCAAGTCAGGGGCGGCACCGTCCAACATTAGGCTGCTTAGTTATGTAGGTGCCAGCATTGAATAAATAAAACCCTCCCAATCCCCCTCCTGGCCTCTCTAATACCCCCTCCATCCTACCCCCCTGCCATGATTTCCTAAGTTCCCCCAGCCCCCACCCCAACCCCCTCCTGATGTCTAGGTAGGTCCCCCTAGGCCTACCTGTCTCCCTGGTGGTCCAGTGGTGGTCTTCCAGGGCAGAAGCACAGCCCCCTCATTCCTTCTCCCTTGCAGCTGCCTTTCAAAATGGCTGTTGTGACCTCTCGTGGCAGCTATTTTGAAAGGCAACTGCAAGGGGGTAAAAATGGAGGGCTGCGCTTCTGCCCCCAAAGACCCCCGCTGGACCAACAGAGAGATAATTAGGGGCTCATCTAGACATCCGGAGGGGTGGGGGCTTATTCGGGGGAGGGGAGGGTCTTAGGAAATTGTGGTGGGAGATAGGAGGGAAGGGAGTATTAGAGAGGCTGGGAGGCGGCTCTGGAAGGTTTTATTTTTCTTTAAATCAGTTATGTGGGTCCCAGCCGATATTCAGCCGGGGCCCACATAACTCTTGTGCGGGCCTGGCTGAATATTGTCAGGGCCTGCATAGGCTCCTGCAGCCTACCCACCCAAACTTACCCTGGACATGGCTCGGCACTGAATATTAGGGGCTAATTTAACCAATGACAGTAAGCTTTTAAAAAAACCACTGACTGTTGCCTGCTAAATATCGGGCGGGGGAGGTATTTTTTGGCCAGTGGCTTGCACATTGATCTTAAACGAGAAGAAGAGATGAGACGAGGTTTAACCCTTTAGAAATTGTAACTACTACTGCAATGGCTGACAGACTTTGTTGTAGGCATAGAACTTTATTTAAACTTGAGTTTCTGAGGGACCAATGAGAGCAGAAGCTGCCTCTGCAAGTGAGTGAACAAAATTTGTGTGAATTACTTTCCTTGGATATTTTGTAACTTAAAGCTTGGGAGATAAGAGAGATGGGGGTATTTATTAAGGTGGTGTAAAGGTCAGGCTTTTACTGTACCTTAATTTCTTGTGGACGTGCCTAACCTGTGATATCTCAGTAAAGCAGGTTAATCACTCCTATGGTATATGAACGACACAGCTTGCAATGAACCTCACAAACTGAGCTATTCAGAGCACCCCGGAGCATCTGGTACTAAGCCACAGCTTGATGCTCCTGGGCTGCTTTTTAAATGGGCCAGCATTCAAAATCAGGAGTTACCATTCCACGTTCCCCTGATGCCTCCCCACACTTATATTCCCCAACCAGAAGTTCTTTCCAATCACCAAGAGCCCCATCAACCTCCCATAGCTTCCCTGGGTCTATCTTGCAATATCTTTTGGGTTTAGTAGGGTCAGGGCAGGAGTAATCCCCAGTCACTGTTACTCTTACTAGCACTGGGTTCAAAATGACACCAGTGATCCCTAGTGGTAGACTTGTGGTACTACTGCTACAGGGTCACACTGCCATATAAAGGCAAGAGATGTGGAGGGTCATTTTCAATATGACATCTAAATCCAATTTTGGACGTTTTCCCAAAAAATATCCAGAAATCCAGTAGCGAACTTGGCCATTTTCAAACCAGAAAATGACAGTTTGTAAGATGTTTTTTTCTGCTCAGTGCATCTATCTTTTAGGACCATTTTTGAAAAGAAATAAAAAAAAGTCCAAGGGAAAATCTCACAAAAACAAGCCATTGTGACGAATGGGGGGGGGGGGGGGGGGGGGGGGGTTGGCTAGCATTCTTAGCATTCTGGCCATAGAGATATCCCAGCACCCAGTAGAGCTGTGGGGCATCCTAGATGGTACTGCAGTGGACGTCACATAAAAGGTCCCAGGTACCCATCTCACCATTTCTCCCTTCTATCGTATATTGAGGCCTCCAAAACCCGCCAAAAATCTACTGTACCCAACTGTAAACCACAACAATTGCCCCTATGCCTGCAGGTGTCACCTATATGTAGATACAGTAGGTTTTTGGTGGGTTTTGGAGAGCTCACACTTTCCACCACAAGTGTACCACTTAGAGTGGGATATGGGCCTGGGTCCCCTTCTCTATAGTCCTCTGCACCGACCACTAGGCTACTCTAGGGACCTGCTTGCTGCTTTAATAGGACTGGCCATAGCATCTGAACCTGTCATAGAGGCAGGTATGTACTGTTTCTTTCACATTTTTCGGGGGTGGGAGGAGGCCAGTGACCACTGGGCGAGTAAGGGGAGTCATGCTTTAATCCCTCCAGCGGTCATCTTGTCATTTAGGGCAACGTTTTGTAACTTAGACATGACTGAAACAGGTCTAGACCAACATGTCTAACTTTTAGCCCTGGATGTTTTTGCTTTGTTCCATTATGGCAGAAAAATGTCAAAGTTTTGGGAACACCCAAATCCCACCCTTGCATGCCCCCTTGTGATATGGATGCACTGCAGAGAAAAACATTTTAAATCTGACTTACGAAAATCTCGATTTGGACGTTTTTCATAGAAAAACATCCAAATGTAACTTTATGCCATTTTTTTAGATGTTTTTCTCTTTTGAAAATGAGCCCCTTAATGTCATTCCATTAATAGTCACTAAAGTAGCATAATACAGATCAAATAAATTGAAAAGACTTTCATTAGAGAAAGCAACCCCACTCCCTTAGCACCTTTAAATGATTTGCAACTTGACAATATTAAGATGCATAAAGCAATGAGATGGAGGTAGTATGTATAAAGCTCCAGGTTGATAGCGAATGAGTCCAATCTCTAGAAGCTGGAGTGGTAGTTTTGGAGGAGCAGAGACAGACACACAGGTATATAGAGAAGACTTTCATGGACATAGTACAGTGGTCCTATAAAGCAGTGTAGCCCACCCAGAAGTGGTGAACCCCAACATGGTCCAACATCCCTCTCTCCCTTCTCTTACCCCTCCCATAGGTCCAGCACCTCTTCCTATCTTCTTCATCCCTCCACCCCCCCCCCCCCCGGTTCTTCCAACTTACTTTATCAGTGCCAGCAGTTACTCGTACAGCTCAGCTCTGAGCCTTCCCCCTCTACCACATCCTGCCTAAGTGTAAAGAGGAAGCTGCATCATAAGAAGCAGGATGTGGCAAAGGGAAGGCCCTGTAGCTGGCCTGTGAGTTGCTGCCAGCACTGATAAAGTTTAAAGTACTCTAGGCAGGGGATGAAGACAGAAAGAAGATGCAGAGATGTTAGACTCGCAAGAGGGAGGGGGAAGGGAGAGAGGGATACTAGAACCATAAGGATAGAAGGAAGAGAGGGAGAAATGTTGAACTCAAAGTAGGAGGGAGGGTGAGATGTTGTACCTAGGGGGAAGTGTGGGAGGAAGGAAAGAAAGAAAGAGATAGAGAGAAACTGGATGGAGTGTGGCCAGAGAGGGGAGAGACAGAGAGATCCTGGACCACCTGGGGAGTGGAGAAAGAGGGGAGATATGTAAGGGGATGGTATAGAGACACAGAGGAGCACTGCTGGACATGGATGGGGATATATGGACACAGAGAGACAATGTTGGGCACAGGGGGCATATGGACATGGAGGAGCAATGCTGGACAAATGCTGGCACATGAACCCAATTGGGCAAAGGTGGATATGGGGAAGACATGAACACAGAGACTCAATACTAGACTTGGAGTTTGGAATATACATCTGCCAGAGCTGATGTCTAACATGATTGGAACCAGTGTAGAAATTTGGGAGGTGACCCCAAACCCTCCTACCAGGCTATGCCTACTTCAGCTTCCAGAAAGCTTAGGTCCCTCTCCAGTCAGTAGGCTAAGAGCAATTGCCCTAGTTGCACCCCTCCCCCCCCAACACCATCCATGACATGTGCTGTCTTTATATTTTGCACAATACAGGAGGAAATGCATCTCTTTCTATTTTTCTGGTGTTTTGCTTTAGTTTCTCTGGTCGATATTGAAAGAGATTTTAGGGGGTAGGAGAGGCTCCTGTACTGGTTGCCAAAATCAAGCAGCACCAGTTAACCAGGCTGTGCCACTGAATTTTGGCTGTGACCAACCATTTGAAACATGGACAGGAGAAGGCCGTTTCGGCGAAGGCGTTGGATAGTTGGATATCTGTCCTAACTTCGGTCACTTAGCTACACGGGTGCTGGTACTGAATATCGACCTGCACTGGCAAAGCTTCTGGGTAGTGGCCAAAACTGTGGTTTAGCTTCCTTCTATCCTGCTTCTTCTCCCTGTAGTACACACTATCCCTCCCAGTACTTGTCTCTATTCTTTACATCCAGTCAAAACATGGCCCTGTGTTGGGTCTGCTGCATGAGTGGTGCTGAATAAGATTTATAAATTACCCAACCGGCTGTGAGGGTCTTTTTGGTTGACCCCTACTCTTGGATTTGCTTTTACTGTACATAGGGGGGTTCCTTTACCTTTTGTTTATTGTTTTTTTTTTTTTTTTTGTGTGTGTGTTCACTTCTTTACATGTCAGAATTCAAAAACAGAACAGGTAGGAAAGAGCAGAGAGAATGGCCATGTATATTTTGAATTATGCTATGGTTAACAGAGCTGCCTTGTTAATCTTGATTATTTTTCTTCTATCCAGGTTTTAAAGACTTCTTTGGACGTCTATGTGAGACATGTGATCATAAATGATCGTGAAACTTTAGAAGTCACCAGCTTTAAAAGGCCTCTACTCTGTCTTGCCTCTCTGGCCTCTGAAGAAGCTGCTGAGAGCTCCACCTCCACCCTCACCTATCTAACCCAGTCACTGGTTCTTTATTATCAACTTGACAGAATCCTGATCTCTTTGGGCTTTCACCAATTGCACATTAAGGCCCCTGTTTACAAAGCCGAGCTAGTGGCTGCCATGGGCAATTCTGACACAGCTCATTCAAAGTGAATGGATCGTGTCGGCATTACCACACTGCCAGCTGCTAGCACAGCTTTGTAAATGGGGGGGGGGGGGGGGGGGAATGATTTTTGCTCTCAAGTGAATTACTTGCAGCTTATCTCAATTTAAATTACCCCTACCTTAATTCATTCCACTTAAAACCCATCTGTATTAGTTCTTCCCAGTCAAAAGCAAGACTTGCTTATTATGTGTGTCTGGAAAGTACTCGTTAACTCAGGGGTGGGCAACCACAGTCTTCAAGGGCCACAATTCAGTCAGATTTGTAAGATTTCCACAATGAATATGCATGAGATCTATCTAGAAACCAACCAAACCAGTTTCGGCTTTGGCTTTCGTGCTGAAACCGGCCTGAAAAAACGAATTTGGCCTTGTTTTGGTTTCAGTCAATAACATTTTTGGCTGAAAATGAAACTTTTCTTTCTGTCCCGTGGCTCTCCTCCTCACCCCATAATCATAAGAGGATCACCCCGAGCCCACACATAGTCCACCACTGCCCCCCTCTTAGGCCACCTTTGGCCTACTTTACAGTCTTGGTGGTCTAGTAACGAGTTGGTGCACGATCAATCCTCAGTCGCTCTGCCCATCCCGTGTCCGTGGTCATAATGGCTGCCAAGACTTTCTGCTGCAATCTTGCATGATTACCACTGGAGGTCACAGCAGCCATTTTGAGATTGGAGCTGATCTGCACTGTGTTAAAACAGAGAGTAGGGTTATATGGTCAGTATTCTCAATGGAGAAGAGTAGATAGTGGGTTTCCCCAGGGGTCTGTGCTGGGACTGCTGTTTAAAAAACCCCCAACATATTTATAAATGTTCTAGAGATGGAAATAACTAGTGAGGCAATTAAATTTGCTGATGACACAAAGTTATTCAAAAAGAATTGTGAAAAATTGCAAGAGGACCTTACAAGAGTGGGAATCAGGGCCGTGTTGACACGGTAAGCAAGGCAAGCAACGCAGGGGGGCGCTGACCTCTAGAGGGCGCCACTCACTTGCAAAATCTTTTACCTGAAGTTGTGATTCTCCTCTCTCCCCTGCCCTTCCCACATCAGGAAGTGAAGATAGGCCAGCAGTGCTGAGACAGACAGGCTGCTCTGCTAAAGCTGCTTCAAAGAATACAACCAGCAGCTATTTATGGCTTTGGTGTGTGAACAACTTTCATTCAGGGTGAGCTGGAACAACATTCAAATTAAAGAGAACAGGTTTGGAGGCAGGTGTGCAAGTGAGACTGGGGAGAAATAAAAAATAAATAGTGTAATTGTTATCTGTAAGTGGTTCAAAGTTTTTGTTTTTTGAGCATGTACACTGAGAGGAGGGCATGACTGCAATGATGTGTACATAATTATCATAGCTACAGCTAAAATCCATTTAATTGGCTGAGGTTCAAAGAGGAAGTTTTGCTGACGTATAGTGTAGAATAGCTGGTAAGTAAAAATCTGATTGCTTTTTTTGTGTGTTTGTTTTTATATAAAACATTCTGCTTGGATAGGAAGAGTTTGTGATATGTGAAAATACATTTTGCTTTAATGAAATTGCTAAACTTTAGAGTCAGAGACTTATCAATGAGGGATACATACAGTGGAAAGGAAGCCCTGGAAACAGAGTTAAGAGGACAGATACCAGCAACAGAATCAGATACTGGGCCAGCATGGTCAGAAAAAGAAAGTCACCAGCCAACAAAGGTAGAAAAAAATTGTTTTATTTTCATTTTAGTGTTTGGAATATGTCCACTTTGAGAATTTACATCTGCTATCTTATTTTGCAATGTATAGCAGTCTCCAAGAGACTGGGCTCCCAGTGAGCCAGGGAGGTCAGACTGTGTAAATGAGATGAAGAGACCCCCCCCCCCCCCCACTGTAACAAAGACAGGAACATGCATAATCAAAGCTTAGGTCTCTGCAGTTACAAGGGCTGGCCATTCCTAATTATGCTAATAGTTTTTAATAGGCTAAGTCCCACTGAAAAGCCTCTTTATAAAGGCAGTGCTTTCTCTGGAGAGCAGTGATAAGAAACAGCAGGAATTGTGTTTATTTTTTTAAACTGCTTTCCTGTGTAAGCTAATTTACAGTTTTCTAGTATATGCTTGACATTGAAGGGTGTGGTAGACCCTTTTGTCAGGTCTGGCTGGGCCTGTAGTTTTCAGTCTAAAGGAAAGACAGGTAGCAATGGAGAAACATCTAATGAAGAAGCGAGACTGATAGTCTGCAGGGGGGCACCAGAGACCCTTGGCACGGCCCTGCTGGGAATCCAAATGACAGATGATGTTTAGTTTGAGCAAGTGCAAAGTGATGAATGTGGGAAAGAGGAACCCAAACTTATATGGTCTGTACCAGAGCCGGTAATGGGAGGCGGGAAATACTGCTGGGCAGACTTATATGGTCTGTGCCCTGAAAAGGACAGGTACAAATTCAAGGTAAGGTATACACATATGAGTTTGTCTTGGGCAGACTGGATGGACCATGCAGGTCTTTTTCTGCCGTCATCTACTATGTAACTATGTAACTATCTACAGTGGTGGAAATAAGTATTTGATTCCTTGCTGATTTTTTAAGTTTGCCCACTGACAAAGACATGAGCAGCCCATAATTGAAGGGTAGGTTATTGGTAACAGTGAGAGATAGCACATCACAAATTAAATCCGGAAAATCACATTGTGGAAAGTATATGAATTTATTTGCATTCTGCAGAGGGAAATAAGTATTTAATCCCTCTGGCAAACAAGACCTAATACTTGGTGGCAAAACCCTTGTTGGCAAGCACAGCGGTCAGATGTCTTCTGTAGTTGATGATGAGGTTTGCACACATGTCAGGAGGAATTTTGGTCCACTCCTCTTTGCAGATCATCTCTAAATCATTAAGAGTTCTGGGCTGTCGCTTGGCAACTCGCAGCTTCAGCTCCCTCCATAAGTTTTCAATGGGATTAAGGTCTGGTGACTGGCTAGGCCACTCCATGACCCTAATGTGCTTCTTCCTGAGCCACTCCTTTGTTGCCTTGGCTGTATGTTTTGGGTCATTGTCGTGCTGGAAGACCCAGCCACGACCCATTTTTAAGGCCCTGGCGGAGGGAAGGAGGTTGTCACTCAGAATTGTACGGTACATGGCCCCATCCATTCTCCCATTGATGCGGTGAAGTAGTCCTGTGCCCTTAGCAGAGAAACACCCCCAAAACATAACATTTCCACCTCCATGCTTGACAGTGGGGACGGTGTTCTTTGGGTCATAGGCAGCATTTCTCTTCCTCCAAACACGGCGAGTTGAGTTCATGCCAAAGAGCTCAATTTTTGTCTCATCTGACCACAGCACCTTCTCCCAATCACTCTCGGCATCATCCAGGTGTTCACTGGCAAACTTCAGACGGGCCGTCACATGTGCCTTCCGGAGCAGGGGGACCTTGCGGGCACTGCAGGATTGCAATCCGTTATGTCGTAATGTGTTACCAATGGTTTTCGTGGTGACAGTGGTCCCAGCTGCCTTGAGATCATTGACAAGTTCCCCCCTTGTAGTTGTAGGCTGATTTCTAACCTTCCTCATGATCAAGGATACCCCACGAGGTGAGATTTTGCGTGGAGCCCCAGATCTTTGTCGATTGACAGTCATTTTGTACTTCTTCCATTTTCTTACTATGGCACCAACAGTTGTCTCCTTCTCGCCCAGCGTCTTACTGATGGTTTTGTAGCCCATTCCAGCCTTGTGCAGGTGTATGATCTTGTCCCTGACATCCTTAGACAGCTCCTTGCTCTTGGCCATTTTGTAGAGGTTAGAGTCTGACTGATTCACTGAGTCTGTGGACAGGTGTCTTTCATACAGGTGACCATTGCCGACAGCTGTCTGTCATGCAGGTAACGAGTTGATTTGGAGCATCTACCTGGTCTGTAGGGGCCAGATCTCTTACTGGTTGGTGGGGGATCAAATACTTATTTCCCTCTGCAGAATGCAAATAAATTCATATACTTTCCACAATGTGATTTTCCGGATTTAATTTGTGATGTGCTATCTCTCACTGTTACCAATAACCTACCCTTCAATTATGGGCTGCTCATGTCTTTGTCAGTGGGCAAACTTACAAAATCAGCAAGGGATCAAATACTTATTTCCACCACTGTATGTAATGAAAGGCTCCATGTTAGGAGTCACCATCCAGAAAAAGGATCTAGGTGTCTTTTTTGATGATATGTTTAAATCCTCTCTCACTATGCAGTGGAGGCTAAGAAAGCAAATTATTAGGAAAGTAATGGAAAACAAAAATGTGAATGTTATAATGCCTTTGTATCACTCCATGGTTCAACCGTATCTTGAATACTGTGTGCAATTCTGGTCACTGCATGTAAAAAAATATATAGTGGAAACAGAAATGTTACAGAGAAGGTTGATGAAAATAATAAAGGGGATGGGACAAATTTCATATGAGGAAAGGCTAAAGCAGCAAGGGCTCTTCAGCTTGAAGAGAGGACTGAGGGGAGATATGATAGAGGTCTGTAAAGTAATGAGTGGAGTGGAATGTGTAGAGGTAAAATACTTGTTTAGTCTTTCTAAAAATACTAGGACTAGGAGGAATTATTTATTTATTTATTGCACTTGTATCCCACATTTTCCCACCTATTTGCAGGCTCAATGTGGCTTACAGAGACCTGTTATAGCATAACTATACCAGGTTAAAGAAAACAATTGGTATTACATAATAATAATGAAGCTACTAATTAGTAAATTTAACACAAACTGGAGAAAATATTTCTTCATTTAGGGCCAGATTCTATACATGGCGCTTAAAAAATCCATTCGGAATACATTTCCGCCTAAGCGTATTCTATAAGCAGCATCTACATTTAGACGTAGTATATAGAAAATGCTTAGTCGATATCCTAGTGCCTAAATCTACGCACCTCCATTTACACCAACGAAAATGTAGCATAAATCCCAGCATGCATATTTAGGTGTAGAAGGCCATATTCTATAACAACGTGTGTAAATTTTGGAATGACCAATAAATGTCCATTTCCCTGCCCATAACCATGCCCCTTTTTGCATGCACACATTAAAATTTAGGCACAGTGCATAACAGAATTTGCTTAGAGAGTTGTATGTGTAAATTCCAATTATTGTCAATTTATGCTCATTATTGCTTGTTAATTGCTGTTATCCACGCTGATTGGCTTGTTAAGCCAATTAAGTTATCCATGTTATTACAAAATATGCTTGGATTTCGGCATGGAACACAAGGTGTGCTATATAGAATCTAGGGGGGTTAACGTGTAATTAAACTCTGGAATTCACTGCCATAGAATGTCGTAAAAGCAATTAGCTTAGCAGGGTTTACAAAAGGTTTGGATAATTTCCTAAAAGAAAAGTCAAAAAGCCATTATTAAAATGGACTTGGGGAAAATCCACTGCTTATTTCTAGGATAAGCAGCATAACATCTGTTTTACTGTTCTGAGATCTTGCCAGATACTTGTAACCTGGATTGGCCACTACTGGAAACAGGATACTGGGCTTGATGGACCTTTGGTCTGTCCCAGTGTGACAATGCTTATGTTCTTATCATACTACTTTTGTCTCACATTAATTGATGTTTGGTTGCAAACTTTGTTATGGGAGTTTATTTTGTCCCTGCCCCTTTTGTAGTTTATATAACTTAAGGGCTCCTTTTACTAAGGCACAATAGAGGATTTTATGCACGCTAAAAATAAGTGTGTGCTAAATGCTAAGATGCCCATTACATTCCTATGAGTGTCTTAGTGTTTAGTGCATGCTAAATCCGCCAGCACGCCTTAATAAAAATTGCCCCAAGTGCACTGAATGTCAGTGATATCTGGTTAAAGTTTTTACCTCTTCCCAGGACACCACACCTCCGGCTCTTACTAACATGGATCTGCTGAGTCATACACACACTTCTCTATTGTGGCTATAAAAGTGATAATTGTACTGTTTTTACTGGTTACAACATACTTAGCTGAAGCATCTTTCATTACCCCGAGAAGGGCTAAAACATTGATAATATCTACAGTGGGAGATGACAGGCTAGATAGGATTAAAAAAAAAGACTAGTTTTGTAAACTGAGTAATTGATAATTTTGCTGCAATTCAGATTTCAAATACATCTGTTGAAATGTTTTACTTTGTTTTTGTAAATAATTCTTTAAAATGCATTTAAACAATAATTAACCACATTCCTACTAGCCCAGATCACTGGGGGAAAACAGAGAAAAAAAAACTGAAAGGAAAAAACAACCTAAGCATAAAGTTCATATTCCTACTATATACTTCAATGAACCTTCAAATTACCTTCTCATGAGGTAACACTTTTTTCCTTATCAAAATCTGTTCCAATTGTATCCAATCAAAGAAAACATATGTCTTCTCTCAAGCAAAACTAGGCACTTGCAAGATAACTTGTTTAAACGTGCTATTTTGTTTTAGATATCCCTTTTCCTTATTCTTGTATCTGGAATATTGTATCAAAATGTCAAAACAAAATTGAATTCTACAAAATGGATTTTGTTTTATGTAACAATTTCTAGTTTTCTCTTTATGAAATTGGTAAACTGTGCAATTTGTATTTCAGACACTGAAATATTTCTTTTTCTCTGACTTTAAGGGGCATTTCCCAATGACATCTAAATCTAACTTTGGATATTTTCCTGAAAATGTCCCAAGATCAAGTGGCGAACATGGCCATTTTTAAACCTCAAAAAGGTCTTTTTGTTTTGAAAATGGCCATTTCCTACATGTTTTTAGATGCTTTCCCCTGGATTCTATATAGCACAAACTAAGGGAGTTTATTACTAAAGGTTAGCTCGAGTTATCTGCAGCAGGGACCATAGGAATAAAATGGGCCCTGCTGCAGATAACTTGAGTTAATCTTTAGTAAAAGACCCCCTAAGTTGCCTACAACTTAATTACATAACAATCCAATCAGCAACGATAATTGCTACTTAACAAGCAATTATTGACACAAATTGGCATTAATTAGAATTTGCATGCGAACAGTCTAAGTATATTCTACATGATGCGCATAAATTCTAGTTGAAAAGGGGGTGTGGCCATGGGCATGGAATAGGCGGGTCATAGGCATCTCTAAAATCTATGTGTGTTGTATACTCCCTGTTCATGCGTAATTTAGGCATCAGCATTTATACCAAGTTTTACTTGGCGTAACTGCCTGCAACTAAATTTAGTCAGGCAGACGGGCACTCAGCGCATTCTATAAACCATGCAGAAATTTAGGCTTTTTCTATAAACTATACCTAAATTTAGGCATACTTTATAAAATACACCTAGGCGTATTTCATTTTGGCACTGAGTTTTTTAGGCGTGATACTCAGTGCATTTTTCTTTTATGACCAATTTCAGAAGGGGGCACTGCTGAGCAGGAAGAGTGATGGCAGCTTGGTAACTGAGCTCCTGCTGATTCACTGAATATAATCAAGCATCCAGTGACATCACATCATAATCCTTCTTTTTAACATCAAATTCAGAAAGTGCTAACTTGCATGTATCATGTCGGCAAAAAAGTCAGGGAAAAGACACAGAACAGAGCCAGCATCACCAAAAAAAGATCAAGCCAACAAAACAGAAGGTGAGGCCTCTGAAACACTACTAGGAGAAATTTGATCCTTAAAGGAAATGCTACTAGAAAATAAAGAAGACTTACAGGAAATAAAAGAAGACATATCTTCAATAAAATCTGAATTATATCAATTCAGATCTTGTATTGAAATCTTGGAAAATAAACAAAATGCAGCAGACAATAATATCAAACAATTACAAAGACAATACAAACGTATTGGAATCCTTGAAAGAGAGACTGAAGAAATGAATAATCGTGCGAGAAGAAATAACATCGGAATTTTGGGAATACCAGAAGTGGCTGAAGGTAATAATATTACTAAATATTTGGAATCATTCATACCTTCACTACTGGATTTACAAATTGAACGATGCTTTGAAATAGAAAGAGCTCATCGGGTCCTGTCAAGGCCTATACCACAAAACAAATACCTAAGGCCTATCGTTATGAGAGTGCTCCAATACAAACATCATGCAGCATGCTTGGATACGTGCTCTGATTAAAAAAGACAGATCAACAATTCAATTCTTACTAGACCTTCACAAGAACATGGCGAAAATTCGTAAACAATTTTTGGAATTCCGCCCCAAACTTAAAAAACTAAATGCACGATTTGGTCTATTATATCCTGCACAACCGCACTAAGGATTTCACAGATCCAAGCACCATGGCAACGTTTTTTGAAGATCTCTCTCCCACTGTGATCGACGTGGTATGAATGTTTGTCTGTAACTACATCATGATGGATATTAATATAAATTCTGTCTAAATATTGTTGTGAATGATATACCTAATACAGCTAATGGCATTTGCAACAGGAAAGCTGATATAAGATTCTATATTGATATATCTTTTCCCTCTTTTCCTAATCTTACAAATCTAATAATAAGTGAATTCTCCTTTGACACAGAAGGTATAAAAAGAATCATTTATCACTAGTGGCAATACTTGAAATAGTAATATCTAATGTATAGCTGTAACAGTCAAGCTTCCAGGAAATATCTTTTGAATTGCATGTTAACACTCATACCATCACAAATGGATTTTATTTGTATCAACTATCTTGTTGTTATTGGGATCTTTGGATTCCTTCTTGTCTTTCTGCCTCTCAACAACATCCTAAGGCTGGCAGGACGAGTTGCTTTGCAGTGTTCCTGTTGCCACCGATATATGGTGTGCTCGAATTTATACTGCGTTTGAAAGGGACAGCTATATAAACTTTCTCCTCCTGCTGATCCTGTTTGGGAATGCAACGTACATCCATAAGCAATCTCTCTGGTTTTTGCACGTCAAATCTAAGAGTCCCTTCACACCTCGTCATATTATATCATGTAAATTAGTGAATTAACATTTACAATCATTTGGCTATTTGCAGATGGATGGACGGAGAATCCTATGTCCAGCAATGATTTGTCTGAATATGCTTATGCTGATCTGCTACAGCTGTCAATAGTGTTTTCACACTTTTGGTTGCTATATTATGTATAATTGTTTCTCTGCTACTCTTTTTAAAATGAAGTATAGAAGAATATACTATACCACAGTTAGACTACAGTTCAACAATTATGTTAATTGAATAGAGGGCTATCATATATCTAAAATCCAAAGCTGAAAAGAAAAATATATCTGATATTTTAGACAGTAGTACTATAGTACAATCTAAATCAGAAATAATTGTTGAATGTTTTAGACATTTTTACACATCTCTCTATATAATAATTGGTCAATCTGCGTCCCTGGATGGCTGGCTGGCTGGGTTCGTAACCGCATGCAAATGAGCTACTACATAATCGGCTCGCCTCCAGCCTTCCCTTCCTTTTCAGTGTCCCACCGTCGTGGAAAGAGGAAATTATGTCAGAGGAGGGTGGGACACTGAGAGGAAAGGAAAGGGAAGGCTGGAGGCGAGCCGAGCCAAGCCTGCTGCTTTCACTGACGCCGCTGCAACTTGAGATAAAATAAAACGTTTAAAGGAAGGGCGGCAGGAAGGAAAGGAGGGCTGTTGTGGGAAAAGAGGGCAGGCAGGTGAGGGCTGGGATTGAACTGGAACTTGGGTGCTTAAAAAGGGGCAGGTGGGGGCTGGAGCGAGTCACTGGACATGGATTGGATGGGATGGGGAGGGGAAAATCACTAGACATGGAGGGGAGAGAGGAGAAATCGCTTAGACGATAGCCTTCCTAGTGCCCATTTCATTTTGGGAGAAATGGGCTTTTTTTTGCTTGTCCTTATGCAAGTCTTAAATATCTGATAATCATGGTAATTCATCATTTCTCAAAAACCTAGACTATCCCATTTTGGAAGAAAAAGATAATTCTCTACTAACGAAGCAAATAACATTTTAAAAAATGGCACCAAAAAAGCCCCTGGGCCTGATGGACTAAAAGTCGATTTTTACACATCTTTTATATACAAGCTTGCACCTATTTTGAATATTTATTTTCATATCTTATTGAATCCGGTGATATTAGAGGTACCTTCACAGAAGCTAATATAATAGTACTCCCCAAACTGGACAAAGATCCTTTGTTAATACAAAATTATAGACCACTTTCATTAATTAATACTGATGTGAAAATTTATGACAAACTAATTGGAGAACATTTGCAACGTGTTCTTCCCAAACTAATTAAGAATGATGAATCTGGATTTACGCATGGGCGACTATCGTGTCATTATACCAGACTGTTTACTAACATAATTTTAGGTGCACAAAATTCTCCTGAACCGGTCATTGCTATAGGATTAGATGATGAGAAAGTATTTGACCGTGTCGAATGGTCCTTTATGTTTTCTGTTTTGTAGTGGTATGGTTTCTCTAAAGAATTTGTCCTAATGGTTAAAGTACTATATTCTAAACCCTCTACAAGGATTCAGATTAATAATATATGTTCTCATCCATTTTATCCTACAAGAGGTACCAGACAGGGATGCCCATTATCTCCCTTATTATTTAACTTATCTCTAGAACCATTATTAAGTGCCATAAGGACATCTCCAAAGATAGATGGAATTAAGATAGGTAAGATAACAGCTAAGGTATCGGCGTATGCTGACGATATACTCCTATATACCACACCTACCTCGGTCCCTGAGATTTTGACAATTATCAATGAATATTCTGTAATATCTGGGTATAAACTTAACAAATCCAAGACAGAAATTTTACCCCTTAATTGCCCAGAGGAAAAAGAAATAGCAACTACACATGGATTTGTATGGAATCCTGAGTCTATAAAATATTTGGAAATAATCTTTGGCACCATATTAGAAGACACACTAAAATTCAATATGAAATATCTTATTAAGAAAACCACTGAATTAACACCAAAATGGTCCCCATTAAGACTATATTGGTGGGGGAGATTAGATACAATTAAAGGTAACTACATACTAAGCATACTGCCAATAATGTTTCTTATTAACGTATATAAAAAAATAGAGCAAATTCTAGCGAAATTTTTATGGGCTAACAAGACTCCACAAATAGCCTTAAAAAAGCTTAAAGCTCCTAGGAATTATGGAGGAGTGAATTTTCCCAGCTTCCAGGTCCACCATCATGCATTTATAATGAGACAATCTGCATTAGGGGTTATGGCAAATTCAGAAATGGATACTCCATTATGATGGAAAATAAAATCTATTTGGTGTGAGGACACCCCATTGAAATACCTACCTATAACAAATTCAAATAAAAGGAAACCTAATCTATATATATAAAACTCACCCTCAACGTTCTATTGTCTGATGTCACTGAAGCCAAGGTTCGTAAGTTCGAAGCTCTGAAGCCACGAAAAACACAGTCTCGGGGCCCCGCCCTCGCGTCAAATGTTATGACATTGAGGGTGGAGCAATTCACTCACATCGATGGCGGCCAGGGCGGCGCAATGGCATCACTGACGACAAAGGTGCGTTGGGTGGGTGGGCCAGAGTCACACATCGATGGCGACCACAGCGGCACAATGGCATCACTAACAATGAAGGTGCGTTGGGTGGGGGGGGGGGGGGGCCAGAGGAAAGCCTTGCTAGCGCCCGTTTCATTGGCTCCAGAAACGGGCCTTTTTTTACTAGTATTATTATACAATCTACTCAAATTGTTTTCGCGGAAATTGAACAATATATGCAAATACCATGGCTTGAAACCTATCATGTACCAATATGGAATAACACTTTGTTCCACATCAACAGAAAAACGATAGATTGGAAAACATGGAGGTACTCTGGTATAATCTCGGTTGATCAATTAATAAATAAATCCGCCTGGTACACTTTTGATGATATAGTTAAAAGTTATAATTTACCTAATAACCAATACTTTAAATGGATACAACTCAAACACTGTATAGCTACTAAACTGAATATTAAAACATTATCTAATGAACATCCTAGTTCTTGGGAGTTATGTTGTACAATTTCTAAAAACTGCAAATCTGCATCTAATTGGTACAAATTGTTCCAATCTTGGAAATACACTACATTCACTAAATCTGAAGATAAATGGAATAAAGAATTGAACATATACTTATATAATAATAATTGGAAGCTATTATGGCCTTTATTACTTAAGTCTTCTCGATCTGCTTCTATGACACAATCCATTTACTTTTTTTTACATAGAGCCCATTTAACTCCTTCAAAAATAGCAAAATTTAGCAAAATGGCAATAATAAATGCTGGTCATGTCACACAATTTAAGTCACACAATTTTTGATTGCATTCATAAGACACACAATTTTTGATTGTATTTATCTAAAACAATTTTGGTCTTCCTTATGGACAAAAGATGTAAAATAATACAATTAGATGAACCACTGACTTATGCTATCACAGTGATAGGAGCGCAAGCTCTCTCTCACACAATAGATGTACATAGCTCTAAATTGTTGCACACCAATAAAATTGATAATACAGCATTGGAAAGACTCCTCTAAATTGGAATATACCTACTGGTGGAACTCTGTGTTTATTCGCTAAATTTGAAAGAGTTGTAGCAGAAAAAAACAGAAGTATGTTGGCTTATGAAAATATCTGGATACCTATAATAAAATATACTAGTACATAATAAGTTCAATACTGTAATTTTCAGTATAGAGACACTTTACAATGTTATTTGATTTTCACTAGACATTCATGTGTTGTTTGTATATTGTAATTATTTTGTTATGTTACTGATATGTATTAGTAAGTTTGTACTTAAAAGATTACAATTTCAACAACATTTCCACACTTTTGTATTGTAATTTACAAAATTTAATAAAAATTTTGAACCGAAAAAAAAGTAAAAAAAAAAAAGACCAATTTCGGGAAAAAAAAGTCTAAGGGAAAAGCACAAAAATCCAAGCCATTAAGGGGTCCTTTTACTAAGGTGCACTGAAAAGTGGCTTGCAGTAGTGTAGATATGGGTTTTGGGCGTGCGCTGATGCATTGGAGTGGAGGAGTGGCCTAGTGGTTGGAGTGGTGGACCTTGGTCCTAGGGACCTGCGTTCGATTCCCAATGCAGGCACAGGCAGCTCCTTGTGACTCTGGGCAAGTCACTTAACCCTCCATTGCCCCAGGTACAAATAAGTACCTGTATATAATATGTAAGCCACATTGAACCTGCTATGAATGGGAAAGTGCGGGGTACAAATGTAATAAAAACATTTTCAGCACACCTGTAAAAAAGGCCATTTTAAAATTTTTGCCCAACACGCGCCAAAATGGAGTTACCGCCCGGCTCTTGCGGTAATTTCATTTTTGGTGTGCATCCGATATGCGCGGCTGAAAAATAATTTTTATTTTTGGATGCATGTATTGGACAAGCGCCAGGCAAGATTTGGCACATGTAGGTCATTACTGCCTGGTTATCATGTGAGACTTTACCGGTAGGTCAATGGCTGGCAGTAAGGTCGCAGGCCCAAAATGGACGCACAGCAATTTTGTTTTTACCACACGTCCATTTTTGGCAAAAAATTTTAAAATGCCTTTTTTACATCTGCGTTGAAAAATGGATCGGTGTGCGCCCAAAACTTGCATCTACATTACCGCAAGCCATTTTTCAGCGCACCTTAGTAAAAGGACCCCTAAATTTCCTACCGAACACGGTATTTCTGGCAGTTGGCGTGCACTGACCGGTCACCCTATGTGTAGCAGATGAGCCCTTACCACTAGATCAATGGGTGTGTTAAGAGCTCAGGCTGTAAACAGGTGCATGCTGGTTTCAATTTTACCGCAAGTCTTTTCTTGGCCCATTGAAAAAAAAGCTTTTTTCCCAGACACTGTAAAAACTGGCCCGGCGAGCACCAAAAACGTACTCCCACACCACCGCAGGCCACTTTTTGCTGCAGTTTGTAAAAGGACCCTTAACCTATTGCATTAATTTTTTTTATTAACGAAATTAATGGAAGTTATTGTCGCTGGTCAATTGATAAGAGTATCTGGAATTTCACATTATATTTCCAAGTGCTCTATCAGGTTTTTAAAAATATTTGAGTACAGAAACTCTGTTAACTTTATTACAGGAGAGAAATCAGTTTGGACTGAAGAGTTTTAATAATGAAGTTCGACATGTCAGCGGCATTCAACCTTGTTGACCACAAGATACTGTTGAAATTACGAGCACATTATGGGGTGGGAGATCCAGTCTGGAAGTGGTTTAATGGTTTTTGAAGGACAGATCATATCAAGTAAAGTAGTGAAATAATAGACTGTCATGCTCTTGCATGCCAGAATGTGGTGTCCCTCAGGGCTCACCCCTTTTCCCCATATTATTCAATCTATTTATGTCTCATTTGTCAGTTTGATTGGCGTTAGCGGGATTTCTTTTTTATATTTATGCTGATGATGTGACCATTTTTCTCCCTTTTGATAAAACACTTTCATCAATTTCTGGACTAATTGAAGGAGGGCAGTTGCTGGGAAGTTGCTTTTAAGTTAAAATTAAACAATGATAAAGCCAAATATTTAGTGTTAGGAAATTCACGTAAACCATTTCTGGAAACATCTTTAGTGAAAAAGGGAAGTACATAAGTACTGCCATGCTGGGAAAAGACCAAAGGTCCATCAAGCCCAGCACTCCGTCTCCGACAGCGGCCAATCCAGGCCCCAAGAACCTGGCAAAAC
Organism: Microcaecilia unicolor; assembly: GCF_901765095.1. Lineage (NCBI taxonomy): Eukaryota > Metazoa > Chordata > Amphibia > Gymnophiona > Siphonopidae > Microcaecilia > Microcaecilia unicolor. The sequence continues at coordinate 236,109,310 of NC_044032.1, read as the reverse complement.
CCCAAAATTTAATAACGATCAATGGACTTTTCCTTCAGGAATCTGTCCAGACCCCCTTTAAACTCAGCAAGGCCAGCTGCCGTCACTACCTTCTCCGGCAATGAGTTCCAGAGTCTAACTACGTGCTGAGTAAAGAAAAGCTTTCTCCGATTTGTTTTAAACCTACCACATTCTAAGCCAATTTCAATTAGAAAAACAATTTAAGATTATTGACAACCAGAGATTTTTATATTCTAAAGAAGCTGAGAAGAATCAGATCTTGTTTTAATTTCACAGCTTATAAACTGAAACCAGTTTCTCCTTTTGTCTCATTTTGATTATTGTAACTCAGTTTATGTGGGTTTAAATGAGCTCCGTTTATGAAAATTACAAACACCCCAAACAAAGTGTGGAGGAGTGGCCTAGTGGTTAAAACACCAGTTTAAACATCCAGCGGTGTCCTGGTTCAAATCCCACTGCTGCTCCTTGTGATCGACCGTCACCTAACACTCGAAACTCACGCAAACAACACAACTAAGAAGATGTTCCACTGCATGTGGAAATTGAAAAGGATTAAATCATTCTTCCCAAGATTCGTCTTCCGCAACCTAGTGCAATCCCTCGTCCTAAGCTATCTGGATTACTGTAACTCACTATACACAGGCTGCAAAGAGCAAGTACTGAGGAAACTTCAAACAGCCCAGAACACAGCAGCCAGACTCATCTTCGGAAAACCAAAATATGAAAGGGCAACACCACTACTAAAGAAACTACACTGGCTTCCACTTAAGGAACGCGTCACTTTCAAGGTATGTACATTAGTCCACAAGATCATTCATGGTGAAGCCCCTGCCTATATGTCCGAGTTGATAGACCTTCCAACCAGAAATGCTAAAAGATCATCCAGAACATACCTCAACCTCCACTTCCCTAACTGCAAGGGCGTGAAATACAAGACGCTACACGCGTCAACCTTTTCTCACACGAGCACGCAACTTTGGAATACACTGCCGCACAACTTAAGAACGATTTACGAACAAGCCTCCTTCCGCAAATTACTGAAGACTCATCTGTTTGAAACAATTTATGGCAAAAGCTAAAAACACATAGAGTCCACACTCACTGAACATCAATGCTCCATACATCCACTCCTTACCCTCATCCCCCGTAATTCCACATCACTCATACATTTACTCACAGGAATATGTACACCATATATATCTGTGTCTTAACACTACCCTTTAAGCTTCCCATTGTCTCTTTCCAATGCTTTAATGTTGATGTCCCATTGTTATATTCTTAATGATACTTCGATGGTTTTACAAAACTTGTACAATGTAACCTATAACCAAGTTGTAACAAATGTATTTCCACTATTCATATCTTATTGTAAGCCACACTGAGCCCACAAAGAGGTGGGAAAATGTGGGATACAAATGCAATAAATAAATAAATAAATAAAGTCACTGAGGGGTCCTTTTATGAAACTGCTGCAAAAAGGGGCTGGCATCGGCATGTGCTTTTTATGTCCGCTGAGGCCTCCTTTTACTGCACCGGGTAAAAGGAAGGTTTCCCTTTTCTTAAAGAAATGGCCGTGCAGCAAGTGAACCACTTGCCGTGTGGCCATTTTGGAGGCCATTTTTTTTTTGTGGGGGGAGCACCACCACCCACTGAGGTGATGGTAAGGGCTCCAACGCTAACCTGGTCGTAACCAGGCAGAGAGTGGCACTACCCAATTACCATCGGGTACACACCAGCATTACAAAAATTGAAATTTTTTGCAGTGCTGGAAATGGCACACGCTGGGGGAGGGAACCATTGCCAGGTGGTACTTCCTGTTTAGTGAGCAGTAAGCCCGTATTAGGCTTACTGCCGCTTCGTAAAAGGGCCCCTTAACCCTCAATTGCCTCAGGTACAAACTTAGGGCCCTGTTTACTAAGGTGCACTAGTGTTTTTAGCGCATGCTAGTGACACCTATATATTCCTATGGGTGTCTCTAGCATTTAGCGCATGCTAAAAATGCTAGCGCACCTATAGGGTGGCTTAGTAAACAGGACCCTTAGATTGTGAGCCCTCCAGGGACAGGGAAGTACCCAGTGTACCTGAATGTTGCTCACCTTGAGCTACTACTGAAAAAGGTGTGAGCAAAATCCAAATAAATAAAATATGGCTACACACCTGATATTTAGCTCTTCAAGATATGAATCTGCTTCCCCTTTATTGATGAAGCGTCTCTGGCTTGTGAAAGCCAGTGGCATAGCCATTATGGGGCCAAGGGGGCCTGGGCCCCCGTAGATTTGCCCCTGGACCCCCCTCCCGCTGCCAACCCGCCATTGCCTACCTTTGCTGGCGGGGGACCCCAACCCCCGCCAGCTGAGCCGAGGTCCTGTTCTTCCCAATCCCGCACAAGGCTTCGTTCTAGTCTGATGTCCTGATAAAAAGGTGGGATAATGTGGGATACAAATGTAATAATAATAATATCAGACTAGAACGAAGCCTTGCACGGGATTGGGAAGAAGAGGACCTTGGCTCGGCTGGTGGGGGTTGTGGTCCCCCACCAGCAAAGGTAGGCATTGGCAGGTTGGCAGCGGGGGGGGGGGGGGGTCGAGCAGGTCATCGGCAGGAGGGGGTCAAAGTTGGTGGCGGGGGGTTCGGCAATGGCAGGGGGGGTCAAAGTTGGTGGTAGGGGGAGTCAAAGTTGGTGGCGGTGGGGGTTCGGCAATGGCAGGGGGGGGGGTCAAAGTTGGTGGCGGGGGTTCAGCAATGGAGGGGAGGGGGGTCGACGGTGCCGGGGGGGGCTAAAATGTATAGGATAGAAGTATAAATTATAACTGTAATTGTAATTGAGGTGAAATGGAAAGTAGATCCAGAAAAAAAAAGAATTTAGGAAATGATTGCATGAGGAAAACTGAAGAGAGACTGGAAGCAAACTGATTAGAAAAATAAAATAACCCAGATAACATTTTTAAGGAATTGGAATGTGTCAGCTTTGTGAAACATGCATCTTTTCTATTATTTATTTAGCATACTACAGGAGCAAGTGCATTTCTGTCTCTCTTATTCCAGTATAGTACGGCTTATAGGGTCTAGATTTATTAGGGGTTTCCATTTAAGATGCTTTCTGCATGTTCGTTTCTATTATGGGATCCCCTATTCTGTAATAGGTGACCGTCCATCTGTGTTGTGTGAGTGTGATTGTAGTAAAGGATTCTGCTAGTGTGTATCTGTGTAGGGGTCTGTAGCAGTCCAATTTGTTCTAGTTTCTCAATAGTAGGTGTATTGGTGCTCTACAGCCTAGTGTAATATTTACAGTGTGGTCTTTTCATATTTAGCTTTGTTGCAATTTGGGGCATTGGAGTCAGGCAGTTAAGTTTGCTATGAAGGTTCCGAATGTTGTTTTTTTTTTTTTTGCAGAATTTTGTATTATTCCATAACATATCTAGAAGTGAAAGAGCATGTGTTCCTCTTGAGGTGAAATTGTAATATTAATTTTTTGTATGTTGATTTGTAAGGAGAAAACTGCTAGCTTCACGGTTGGAGAATATGAAGTGTGTGACAGAACTGGAGATTCAGGGTTTATATTGAGATTCTGTCCAATCCTGTAGAGAATCTAGGCCCCACTCCAATATAGAAACATTTGCTGAATGATGCTATCAATTTTTATGGTGGTTTTACTAGGTGGCACATAGAGGCCCTGGGGATTTTTCTTATATACTGTTGCTAATGCATACGTGGGAGGGGGGCTAAGATGGGCACTATGGGGGAGTTTCTATATACGGCACCTAAAAAAATCAGTGTGGAAATCAATGCCAACTAAGCGTATTCTAAAAGCAGCGCCTAAATTTAGGCGCAGTATACAGAATATGTTTAGTTGATATACCAGCACCTAAAACTATGTGCCTCCATTTATACCAATGAAAATATGGCGTCAATTTCTGCATATAGATTTACATGCACTGGCCCATATTCTATACCTACACACGTAAATTTCAGAACACCAACAAAATGCCCATTTCCCCACCTATAGCCATGCCCCTTTTGAACTGCATGCGTTAGGATTTAGGCACAGTTTGTTACAGAATATGCTTAGCTAGTTGTACGCTTAAATTCTAATTATTGCCAATTAGCGCTCATTATTGCTTGTTTAGTGCTGTTAGCAATGCTAATTAGCTTGTTAAGCAAATTAAGTTATGCACAGTATTACAGAATCCACCTCAATTTCAGAGCGGATCTCTAAGCATGCTACATAGAATCCAGGGGTATGAGGGCAATTCTATAAATGGGCACCAACATTTCAGTGCCACTTGTGTAAATGAATGTACAGAATACCTGCATGCATGCTGGCAGCAAACTAGTTAAGTGCTATTCTGTAGGGCATGCATAAATGGCATAGATTGTTAATGGTTTAATGGTTTTTGAAGGACAGATTATATCAAGTAAAGTAGTGAAATAATAGACTGTCAAGCTCCTGGATGCCAGAATGTGGTGTCCCTCAGGGCTCACACCTTTCCCCCCATATTATTCAATCTATTTATGTCTCAGTTGGCAGTTTGATTGGAATTAGCGGGATTTCTTTCTTATATTTATGCTGATGACGTGACCATTTTTCTCCCTCTTGATAAGCATGGGAGCGGCATGCGCACTGCTGCCACTTCCATATGCCCTTGCTGTTTTTAGGCTCCCACAGTTGTGCCAGGTCTATGGCTGGTGTTACTGCAGGTTGTCTAGATTTTAAGCACCTTGATATTGGGTTATGCTAGTATTTTATAACAGACCCAGGTGACAGTCTAGGAATAGGCTGTTACTGGGTGGCACTGGGACATCTAAAAGGAGTCACCAACTTAAAGAATGACCTCTTATGCGTGAGAATACTCATTTGGAATGCCCTCTTTCAAACCTTTCATTTAGAAATGCCACTGCTTGTATGGTCTACAGTAATAATCATTAATTTTGTCTTCAAGATATTTCCTGCCAAAGAAGTGATCTGACACATTGAAATTTGGGAGAAATTTTAAGAGAAAGTTTCTCTGCTAGGACAATTCAATTGGCCCGGTCATGAGGCCTTTATTCGGGAAAAGCTCAGTAAAGGCTATAGTAAAGCTTTAGCATTTGTTCTTTCTGTTTCAGAAAAAAAAAACCTGGCGTCTCATAGAGCTCAATAATTAAAAGGGCATAATCGCCACAGTTGGGTCTCTGTGTACATTAAGCTTTAAGAAATCTGTAAATAATATCACAACAATAACATTGCAACTGTCATTACTTGCTTACTCAAAGGCTTCCAGCAGGCATCTTAACTTACAAAGCACAGTCGTCCCTCCATAATGTGCCCCAGAGCATACCGGGGATCTCATTTCGATAGCACTTCAACACTATATGATCTAATTATTATTATTATGATTAATATTACCATTAGCTTTCTTGCTTTTCCTATCCCAGGCTATCGAATACTACGGCCTACATTAATTGCTTCCTTTCAAGCATGCAATTTTCCACTATAGCTGAACTTCCCTAGTGTATAATTAAACTGGCCACAGAGAAATTGATTTATAGCACTGTATCTTCTTGCGTTGAGCTGTCAGATCATGCTTGGGTGCATGTGTTGTTTATGTTTTGCTTTGTCTTGTTTCATGCCTAGTTGAAGTAATAGACACAAGCTACACCAACCAAGCTCACACAACAGTCCCTGTTCCTGGAAGATGCGACTGTGCGGCTCAGCTTTAGCTCAGCCACTAAATGTTATCACACATGAGTAATGCTAAAAATATGTGCTGTTCAGTCAGAAAATGAAGTCTCCGCCACCACCCAACCCAACACTTTTAATTAAAAATACTTATACAAGTAAGCATTGTAGACGCAGGCAGCTTATTTCCTGCTGGCCATATTTGGGATACATGAGTCAACGTGGTGAGAAAATATGTGGTCAAGGACATGGGACTCATTTCTTTTTAAAGAAACCTCACTGGATTATTAGAGACCTCAAAGTTTCAAAAACATCATTTAATGCCTCACCTTATAGTACTGGATGGGGCTCAAAGTAGTTAGCGGTATTTTTTTCCAATTATGCATGCTAGTATTTGTATATTCGATCCATAATTTCCATACTGGTGTTTTCAGCCACACGTCATTTGTCCACAGTCAGAGTTTAGAGGGTTTCTTGCTATGCTCTGCACATCTGCTACTGATCAGAAAACCATATTGATGATTTTGATGAACCTCAATAATTAGAGAACTTACCCCTGTGTCCTTTGCAGGATACCATTTGTGAAATTACTACTATACATTAGTTCTTGCAATTTTCAAACTGTCTGCAGGCTTTGTACCAATTTTCAAGTGCCTGTACACTTTCACTTTGGAACTTGCTGTGTGTTTAAAGTCAATTGTACTTCCTTTCTATGTGTGTTGAATTTGGCTTGAAATGTTTGTGTAAAGACTTTAAAATGCAATCTACATGTGTATAACTTTTCTTCCCTTGACTATTGATTGAATACTTTATTTTAAACTGTTGCAGAGCACAGCTGGAGAACAAGAAGAGATGCCTCCTCCTCCTCCTGTGTTTGGATTACAAAACCTTGAGTACACAGCGCAGTCCCCAAGTTTCTTGGGAAGATCCAGCAGAGAATCCTGTGCAATGGGCTCCCAACAGCCCACTTTCAAAGTACACTTGCTGGGAGGCTGGCACTTTTCAGACAGCTTATTTGCATGGATGAAAAGCTTCACAGTTTTTAAATTATAACTTTATTTAAGGAACAAAGTTATCCAATACCCGTATCACCCATGTGAATAAAGTAACTGCCCCTTTAGTTAATCAATCACAGACCCTCAACTGGACAGAAACCCTGACCCTCAACTGGAGGGAAACTTCAACACAAAAGATGACACCAACCAAGCCCTATGAAACATGTGGCAGAATTGACAGCAAGCAATTCTGGTCAAGAATCTACGATGACCATTGACTGATAACGGAAGAAACCATGAACTTCATAGCAGCATGGGAAAAATGTTGTCTAAGAGTCTTAGATGAAATTACAGCAACAAAAATGAAAAAGACAGCAAGGAGTAGGATGGAACCTATGTACTTGTCTGAAGATCTCTTGAATTCAGACTCTGTAAGCTACATGTGTAAGCTGGAGCCATGCCTATGTGTTGTCTGCTCTCCACCCCAGCGTATTCCCCATTGTGAATGCACTCTATGTAAGTTCTCTTAGACTTCTGCATCTGGGTCATGATTGTTGCAGTTACATAAGTGTTGCCATACTGGGACAGACTGAAGGTCCATCAAGCCTTGTATCCTGTTTCCAACAGTGACCAATCCAGGTCACAAGTACCTGGCAAGATCCCAAAACAACACAATACATTTTATGCTGCTCATCTCAGAAATACTGTCAAACAACGCAGCAAAACTCTACACTGTATAGCTGATAGCAAAAAAAAAGAAAAATAAGCTGAGTGCTAAGGGAGAATCCAATGGTGGAGGTTATGGGCAAAGTCTCATAAACATGCAGCAGTTATTCTTAAATTTCTTTTATGCTGCTTACGTTGTAATCATAGACTTTTACCCACCCTCCTACCATAAACAGAGCTAACTAGCATGCCTATTATCTAACTCTTTTTGTCTTTTTTCTTTTCTTTTTTTCTTATAATTTTAGCAATTTATAATGCGTGCCCTTTAGCTCTCTCACTACATACTTATTCCAGATGGCTTAAAATATTCGTAACTTATCTGTATGCCGGTAGATCAGCACTTCCCAACAGGAGCCTGTTTCGCCCTCCTGGCTTTCTCAAGGGGAACTCTTCGTGCTGTCTCAGATTATCGTAGTCTGCCATCTATCATCAGTATGGCACACAAAATTAGATTTATTCAATGAACACAGACCCAACATGGCCATGTTTCAGCAAGGCCTGCATCAGGGCTGTAATCTCAACTCTGCATAGCACCAAAATTGAACAAGGTTGGTTAATGAACAAAAGTTGAGAACACACCCCTGATGCAGGCAACTGCCAACATGTGGCTGCATCAAGTCTATGTTTATCAATTAAATCTATTTTGGTGTACCACACTAGTGTCACGTTCTGTTCTTTTCTCCGTTGGCTGTTTACCCTGGACTGTTTGTGTGAGGTCATTCTGTTAATCACTGCTCCTTGTTCACCTCTTGGTTAGATTGTGCATAGAGTATAAAGTATTTTAATCTATACACATACTTGACCAATTGCTAAAAACTAATTTCTTAACCAGTTCATTCCACAATTCATTATATGCGTCTTTTACTAAGGTGCGCTCACGTTTTTAGCGCGTGCTAAAATTGTGGGCGAACTAAACGTTAGAGACGCCCATAGGAATGCATTGGCATCTCTAACATTTAACACGCCTACAATTTGAGCGCGCGAAAAACCTGAGCGTGCCTTAGTAAAAGACCCTCTATATTAGTTAATATAACAATAACCAGTTGATAAATCTTGTCTCTCTTCTGTACTGCAAATCTATGTACACTATTTGTAGTTTATTTGCTAATCTGTTACTCTCAGTCACTTCATCATTCTACTTCACTACTGTTGAAATTCAATCCCTGTATTTTGAATCTAAACAGTAAGCCACATTGAACTCGAGCTTGTTTTCGGGCTAATGTGGGATATAAATATCATTCATAAATAAATAAATATCGGTATAGATAATTCACTCTAGGACTAATGAAAATGTCCATGTTTGCTACTATGCTAGTATTTTATAAAGAGAAGCAGGTACCTACTTATCATTATAAAATAGCCTGTAAGTAGGCATCTTCTTACCCTCTTATCCTAGGTGCTCTGTAATAAAGTTATATTCTGAGCAACTGAATATTGTTGCTAAATGGATAGTTTGTGGCATGACCTCCACCTCTTCCATAACACTGCTTATTATTATTTATTTATAGCATTTATAGCCCACATTTTCCCACCCACGGGCAGGCCCAATGTGGCTTACAGTAATTTACAGAAATCATACATCAAATCTACAACAAACAGTCAACGATATGGTTAATATCTGGCTGTTCAGAAAATTAAACATCCTAACATCATGGAGTCCTTCAAAAAGGCGTTAAATAAATCCTAATAAATAAATAAATGTAGCCTAGTGGTTAGAGCACCTGCCTTGACATCCAGAGGTGGCCTGCTCATGTCCCACTGCTGCTCCTTGTGGTCTTGGGCAAATCACTTAACTCTTCATTGCCTCAGGTACAAAATTAGATTGTGAGCCTTCCAGGGACAGAGAAATACCCAGTATACCTGAATGTAACTCATCTTGAGCTGCTACTGAAAAAGGTGTGAGCAAAATCCAAATAAATAAGGGCCCTTTTTACTAAGCAGCAAAGGCACCTACACACGGCCAACGAGCCAAATTGGAGTTACCGCCCGGTTACTGCGTTGCCCTTGTGGTAATTTCAATTTTGGTGCGCATCTGCTATGCGCATCTGAAAAATATTTTTTATTTTCTGCCACATGTAACGGACGCGCCAAGTGACATCTAGCATGCGTAGGTCATTACCGTGCAGATTCTTTACCACTAGGTCTATGGCTGGCAGTAAGGTCTCAGACCCAACATGGACGTGCAGCAATTTTGAATTTGCCACACGTCCATTTTCAGCAAAAAAAGAGGGCTTTTTTGCCAGTGCGCTGAAAAATGGATTGGCACACGCTCAAAACCCGCACCTAAAGTAGCGCAAGTAATTTTTGAGCGTGCATTTGTAAAAGGACTCCTAAATTCATATCATTTAAAAAAAAAATCTATGGCTAGAAAAGTTATAAATTCACCACTGGCTCACAAAACGCATAACTCCTGCCATATACCACCCTGATAATATTTAACTGCCTTCTGAGCCTCTAATTTTCCTGGGAATTCCCTTTGTCTTCCCGTGGTTTATTTGTTATTTTCTAAGGACAGTCCTCTTTTTCTTATCTTAGAAAACCAGTAAGCTTTCTTTTTCCGCTTTTGATTGAAGACTTTCCATACACAGAAGTTTATTGCCTGTTCTATGCTTTTTTTTTTTATTGCTGCCGTTTCAGACCCTGGAATCCAGATAGGACTTCATTAACATGATCACATCTTGAAATCTAGAACCTAACATATCCATCTGAGCTCTCTCTTGGAAATAAGTGACTGCTAACTGAAGAATCCTCTAGTTCAACTGCTCCTGCATCCTTCTGGTAACTCAAGACAAATTAAATTATGAACATGTGAGTCTTCCTTTGTATGGCTGATAATCTAGTAATGCTCCACACTGTAAATTACTGGACTGCAGCAAAACATCCAATACATTATGCTGTATTTCCCAAATGATAGATTTACAGATGGCAAAGAAGGTTTAGCATGTGTGGGTGTATAGTAGAACTAGAGAATGGTGTGCAGTGGACAAGGTCATGAATACTTGAAAAAAGTGAAAGGTGGAAATAAATAATTAAACACAAAAGTGTAAGGATGAGATATTGTTATAAAGGCTTTTAAAAGCATGAAGAAACCTCAAAATCTGAAAGCAAAATGTGTTTTCACTTTCCAGTTTTAGTTGCACCACCGACAGTAAGCAAAAAGATATTAAGCTGCTCTAACAGATTAATTCCTGTTCCACTAGGGTTTTGCTCTGAATCTGTTGGGAAGCTATAGTAAACATCTACTTTCTTGCTTTCAAAGATTCTATGAAACCCATTAAAATATTTCATCGGCACATTGAGAAATGCACTGAGAGGGTAAGGGTCAGTGAGCAGTGGCCATGGTAACCAGAAAAACCACTCTGCGGAAAAAGTGCAGTTAAGAGTAAGTGTTTTAATCCTTTGCTCTAATCCCTTACTTCCTCTTCTCAAAATGAAATATAAATCAGGCTCTGTACAGTTCAGCAATTCTCCCTCCCAACTGCCCCACCCCTGAAGGGGATGTTTGGCAAAAGAGGATTAGTAAAGGGCAGACGTGTTTAAAGAATTTAATCACACAATTTGTTGTAAAACTTTGGAGACTATGAGGGACCAGTTCTTTTGAGCATGACCAATGAAAGACAACACAAGCACACTTTGAAAGTGATTAGATGCTGGCTTGAGGCTGCTGCTGCTAACTGGTTCCTTTCTTCTTCTTGTTTTTATTGCTATATTATTGCCAGGCTGTAAGAGTTACAGAAGAAACAGGAGAATACACTAAAACATGAAGGCCGACACAGCACTGAATCTTATATATATGTTTGCTTTAAACAGTGGCAAGATCCTTCAGAAACAGAAACAATAAAAGTGCTTATAGTTCTTTCTGGGTTTCAGCTTTCACCAATGCTTTTGTGACAATGTGGTGGTGGTGGTGGTGGTGGGGAATCAGAAAAAAAAAAAGTTCTGGCATTTATAATTGGAGAAAGTCTGCTTTGTCTGTTTACTATTGAAGAGAACAAACATCATGCATCCTCTGTTTATGTAACGGAGACAACGGAGAAGGCCCGGTGGAACAAGTCTCTTCTTGGGGGAAAAAGTGGGGGCTGCAAATGCCCCAAAGTCTTCTGGAATTAGAGGGTTTGTGTGTAACCCATTCAGACACTCTCAGGTCAGATAAACAGTCTGAACTACTTGCTTTATTATAATTCACAGCAACCAAAGGAAGTGGTTCTACCCAGGTGCACTGTACTCTCCACTTACTAGAGGGATCATAGAGGTTATACAACAGCCAGCATGGCCCACCACATCTCTCTCTTTTTAACTAACAGTTTTCTAAAAATTGGGCCAGTTTTCGTATGACTCTGCCAAAACGTCCTGATGAGTACCATGATCTTCAGCAGTTCCATGAGTGACTGCAACCCACGTATTGAGGAGTGCAACACTTCTAGGTGTCTATGGGTCTTGGCTGGATTATTCTTCTGAAGGGTGTCTGGGAAGTGTGTTACCTATTTGGTGGCAAATATCATAGAGACTTACACAATAACCCACTGTGGGTCCAGACAGAGGCGTTGCCAGGTTTTGACATCAGGGTGAGCAGACTTTTATGAAATAGGTGCTGGTTGGCATCAGCTAGACAGCAATGCCTGTGTTGTTGCTCAGGTGCAGTGACTGTGGCGGGCAATGATTAATACAGGCTGTCTCTGTTGTGTCCTGCTTACAAGGAAACATGAAGTTACATCAGGAGGCAGGACGCAGAAGAGGTCCCCTGGACTGGCCAGAGCAGGCATCCTGTCTTCTTAACTAAAAACTAAAAATGTTCAAATTGTGACCATCACCTCAGGAACAGCACACATACTCCTTCCACTGCTAGACACTTTGTTTAAATCAGATGGGCTTTTGTTTATGTGGTTACTCTACAGGATGTGGAGACCACTGGTCCTGAGCCTGCTTTCAAATAGGGCCAGACACTTCGTGAAATAACCCAAAACCCTGCAAAAAGACACCCAAAACCTATACTGAAGACTTACCACACCATAATAGACCTAACCCACCTATGAAAAGACAGTGCTACAAATATTATACTGAGCCCTAGTGAAGTGTTTCCCTAGGTGGTCCTGGAGTACCCACTTGCCATTCAGGTTTTCAGGCTATCCACAATGAATCTGCATGAAAGAGATTTGCATGTAATGGAGGCAGTATATGCAAATCAATTTCATGCATATTTATTATAGATATCCTGAAAACCTGACTGGCAAAGGAGTACTCCAGGACCAACTTGGGAAACACTGCCCTAGAACACCAAACTTACCACAACATAACAGTCTCAACCCACCTATGAAAAGACAGTGCTATATATATTACACTGGGCTCTAGAGCACAAATATACCTACTATTGGGAAACTGGAACAAGCTGCATTGCTACACATTCCTACACAGAAACTACACGTTAGCAGAATCCTTTATCTCAGTCACACATGCAGAACATAACATAAGAGTAGCCATACTGGGCCAGACCAATGACCCATCTAGCCCAGTATCCTGTTTCCAACAGTGGCCAAGCCAGGTCACAAGTACCTGGCAGAAACCCAGATCGAGGCAACATTCCATGCCACCAATCAAATACAGAATAAGGAGTCACAAAAAATACAGACAAAGGTTGAAACAGAGAACCCCTCCTCTCTGCGCAAGAAAGCCAGTGAAATTTACTGCTAAAAGAGAAACAGAAATGTATTTTCTCCTGTACTTTGCAAAATTAAAATAGAAAAAATTGTACATTTTACAAAGCAGATACATTTCAGTCCTTAAAAGTATTAAATAAAAATAAAATGTTTCTTTTCTACCTTTGTTGTCTGGGAATTTAATTTCCTAATTGGGCTGGTCCCAGTCTTTTTTTCTACGTTCCATGAGTCAGCCATCCAAATTCTTTTCCAGGTTGGCCTTTCAATTTCTTTTCTCTCCTCTTGTCTTCTTCCTTTCATTCTCAACATCTGTCTGGCACTGATCTTTCGTTTTATGTTTCCACTATCAAATAACTGTGTACAGAGCTGACAAGTGATCGAGTTCCAGTAGGGAGATTTTTCAAACAGTCCTAGTGTGAACTAACTCGGGTGGGATTTGCAGTCCCTGATTCTACCCATCGAAATCTGTGTTGCAGGTTCCATAATGCACCAGGATAGGGTTATCAAAAATTTAGGACTGGTCTAAAGTCTCCCTCATGGAACTGGATAACTTGGAAACTCTGTGTGGAAGTTCCATACAATATTACATTATAAAGGCAACACTTGGTAAGGGTCCCTGATTGCAATGTGATGAAAGGAGCACTGGCATATGGTATTGTGACTTAGCTGAGGCCTGCAGTATGTACATTTTAGGGGGTAGGGAATGATATAAAATAGGGCATGGTTATAAATGAAGGCTCCTGGCTCCAGATTCCAGTCCTGGATCCAAATGAGCCCAAAGAAAGGAGATGGAAACTTGAACCAAATTTTCAAAAAAGAATCAGAGGAGAGGGATTAGGGAAAGGTACTGTAAGGGGAAGGATTCCTGATGAGACCCTGATAGAATTAAAGACAGTTGATCTACTAAGTGTGGAGGATTCCTAAAGGGAGTTGGGGAGGGATGGAACATAATACTCCTTTAGTGGAAAGAATGAGCCTCTCCCTATGACAATTGGAGTCCTTCGAGAAAGATCTGCTAGCCCTAGCCTTCCCATATTAGGCAAAATCCTCTGCAGAGTCCTGACCTCTGTATTTTTTTTTTTCTTGGACAGCTGACTAGAAGCCTGGTGTTATAAAGATGGAATATATTGAATTAAAATGGAAATAAGATTAAATTAAACTCTCCTTTCATTGGGGCACTTGGACTCACATCTTCACTTCATCTGTTTTGTAGAAGTTTACATTTCAGATACACAAATGGATTATTCTGTTTTGAGGCATGTTTCATGTACAAGTGGTTTTATTCGTCAAAATTAAAATAAATATTTTGTTTCATGCAGATCTCTTTTGTTTAAACATAATTAAACAGGCTATACGCCCCAATGTAGTCCATTGGTTTTCTTATATTTTGTTCTTGTAATGACTTACTGTGCCAAAACTGAAAACTCTTATCTCTTTTATCTGATCTATAATAAAAGGAGCTCATTGTGAACACTATCCACCCTAACAGGTTGTTTTGTGGCTGTACATGAAGAACTGTGATGTTGAATAAATAAATGTATGTTTGAGGTCCTAGTCATGCATCCAAAGTTTATATAATCCTTTCAAGAAAGCTAGTTAATTGTTTAACTTATTAGTAGAATATAACCACAGAGGCATGGTATGGCTGCATTTTCAATATGGTAATACTAGAGCCCAACTAAGGAACAGGTTATTTTATTGAACCAAACTTGCTTTCCTTGTGCCATCACCATCCTGCTGGATAGGCAGTGTCTTAAAAAAGGTGAAGGATACAGTATATATATTTTTTTTTACATTTATATCACACATTATCCCAAGCAAACATGGGTTCAATGTGGCTTACATTTGAAAATATAGCGAGACAGAATAATAGAATTCAGTTATATCATGGGAGTAAGTACATGGATAAGTCTGAAATATTTGACAACATTGAGATTAGCATATATACCCAACTGGACATTTAAAAGTCTGTCCTTTAATGATGCTGCATATTCAGAAATCATAGCCGTAAGTATAGACAGTTATTCAAATATTATCATATGCACACACCAGAACAGGCATCCATACCCATATTGCAAAAGTAAAAAACAACTTCTACAGAGTACATCCAAAATTTAATTTTAATTTTCTCATTTCCATCTTCTAAAATTCTAGACAGCAGATGTACAGATCAGCAGGACCCAAAGCAGTCCAAAACAAGTAAAGTCAGAAACAACACAGTTTATACCTAATTGTTCAACCACTCTTAGGATTCACATTTGGCTTTAAAAAGCAAAACCATGTGCATGTAAGGACTGGACAAATTAATTAAAGCAAAGTTTAAAACAAATGCCCTTAATATGTAATACTTGGTAGCAATAATGAAAGTGATAGGAATATTCACATAGCAAATAGCCTGAGCCAACAGATTTATTTTATATTGAACAAACCTAATAGGGTGCTGAACTGGTGGCACATTTAGACTGACTAGACAGGTGACATATTTAGACTGACTGGACAAAACTTCTGCATGAAGGAAGCCCTTCCCTTATTATCCAATAGCTCTCTGCGAAATAGTAATAATAAAAAAGGCAAGTGCATTTTTATAAAATACCACTGCAATCCACAAAACAAAAGAAGTAAGTTCCCATATGCCATCTTATTCTTTTGATGTAGGCACAGAAAAAAAAAGATGGTAAATGCTCCCAGGTTTCAACCTAATAAATGTTTTTTAAAACGTTGTGCTTATAAATAGTAAGTCTGATTGTTGGCCACCAAAACAGACATCATGTTATGAGAATCAGTTGCTTCTTTACTAGATGAAAATCAAACATTCTCCTCACAATATGATTTAAAATGTAGAACAAATTAGTACACTAACCGATGAAACCAATTCTTCCCCTGTGTACATTGTATGCTGCACAAGCCGGTAAGTTTAAAAAATATAAGTAAGATAAAATAAAAATGCTACCAACAATTTAAAAAATGACAGCTTGGATAGAGCAGTTCCTAAATTTGCTTGGTTTTGAGTAAAGAAAGATAATGGCTGCATGGAGAAGAGGGAAAGCGAGACCTACCTAATACCTTCATTTTTGATGTCAAGCTCATTGCTCGCGCCACTGCCTCCTCAACTTCACTGCAACAAAAATGAAGCTGTGTGTGGGGACATAGCCCTATGTGCACCACTGGCGCCTCTGTCGGTTTCCTTCCTCCGCTCCGTCTCCTCCCCAAACAGGAAGTTACATCTTGAGGGGGGGGGGGGGATGGAGGGGGAAAATTGACAGAGGCGGTTGTGGTGCACATAGGGCTGTGGCCTAGCGAATGGCTTCATTTTGTTGCAGCCAAGTCGGGGAGGCAGCGGCGTGAGTCAGTCAGCGAGGGGAAGGGAAGGGAAGCTCGTGGTTCCTCCAGGCTGCCGCATACTGAAGAAGGCAGCAGCCAGGAGGAAAAGTTAGTGGCATAGGCTACACCACCCAGGGGCCTGATCAAGGGATGAGTTGGGAAAAGTGGACATTCTGTGAGTGCTCATGTTTTTATGCTAGCATTAATGCTGAATAGTGCATAGAACCCTTAGTCTAGAATGGGATGAAGACTAGAACACCTTGTGCAATATAGTGTATGTAACCCGGGTCACAGCAAAAATTCCATTTCACCACACTCTTGCTCACTCCACACTTCCCATCCAGTACAATCCCTCCAGTTCGAACTTAGGTGTGGGTCAAGGTTCGGACTAGAGATCTGGTGTATTAGGGAGTTCAAATTGGGCTTTTCAGTAGTACTTTATCAGTCCAAGAAGCCAGGGCCGGTCTTAGCAAGTGTGGGGCCCTATGCAGACCAATTTGGTGGGGCCCCATCCTAGCCCCACCCCACCATAGCCCCACCCCCACTGTAGCCCCGCCCCTACCCTAGCTCCACCCCATTGATAAGATTATTCCATTTTTAAAACATTTTTTTATTTATGAAATTTCAAATAAAGACAAATGAAGCTAAACTTGTACAAAAACCTGATTGAAATAATAAGCACAATGCTATCATGAAACCTCCCCTCCCCAGAAATTATTCAGTTCAAGTCCACTACAATTAGTAGTTCCAATTCTCATAACAAAGGAGAATAAAGAAAAAATATTAAGAAAAGATTCAGTACTTTCAAATTCCCCTATTACTCTGTAACCCATATATGCAATAAAATAAAAATGAAATGAAAAGATATACAATAAAATAAAGTGATATGTAAAATATAATGTACAATATAAAAACATATAGACCACCAAGGTATTAAAATTGTTTTAAAATATATACCACAACTCTCTGACTGAAGAAGACTCCGACTCTGTCATCCATAATTGTCTATGACAACACACAGAAAAAAAATAAGTAAAAAAAAAAAAGTCACAATTAATACCTTATACACCAATATACCAGCCATACGGAAAATGCAGATTATCAACAATATGAAGCTAGCAAGGGATCATAATATCACAATTCTCATGTAGAGCCACAAAACACCCTTTTAGAGATAGTGTGTCATGATTTAGGCTCTACACCCTTTCCGATGTTTGGTGTCACCTTAGTAAGGCCAACACACAATCTCTCCACTGCAAAACACTATACACAAACGTGTGCAAAAACACACTTATAACCTTAACAAACCATAAACAGCACTAATTCCAAGGACAGGACGAGCTACAACCTTATGCGTGGCGTGGAAAGGCAACTGTAATTACACCGGGCTCTAAAACACCAGTGCACAACCTAGTGAAAAAAAAAAAGGGCTGCAAACTATACACTAGCAGAATACTGCACCTTCCTGGATCACACCTGAAAAACACATGAATGCAAAATACTGAACTGGAAAGTTACCTCAAGAAGTCAGACTCAGCATGTAGCAATACTACAAAAATTAAAACTTACATGAAAAATATCACAGATGCACATTTCCAAAAACTAACATATTCCAATTAATAAATCCTGAATAAAATAGTTTTTTTTACCTTTGTTGTCTGGTGACTTTGTTTTTCTGATCATGCTGGATCACTATCCGATTGTGCTGCTATCTGTCCTCTTAACTCCGTTTCCAGGGCTTCCTTTGCATTTATTTCTTTACTTTCCACCTTTCTTCTTCATTTCTTGCCCTACATCCGTAAGTAAAAGCTGGGTCCTCCGCAGACTTGACTGTCCAGTGGATCCAGCTTCTGCCTATTTTCTATATCCATGTGCACTTTTTCTCCTCTCTTCCTTTTCCCTCACCTCATCTCCTTCCTCACTCTTCCCTCGCCTCCATCCATGTCCAGCATTTCTTCTCTCTCCTCCATCCACCCATGTCCAGCGACCCTCCTGTCCCCCCTGCCATCCATCTATGTCCAGCAACCCCCCCTGTCCCCTCTGCCCTCCTCTGCCATCCACCTATGTCCAGAAACCCCCTCCCCTGCCATCCACCCATGTCCAGCGACCCTCCTGTGCCCCCTGCCCTCCACCTATGTCCAGAAACCCCCTCCCCTGGCATCCACCCATGTCCAGTGACCCTCCTGTCCCCCCTGCCATCCATGTCCCCTGTCCCCTATGCCCTCCCCTGCCATCCACCCATGTCCAGTGACCCTCCTGTGCCCCCTGCCCTCCCCTGGCATCCACCCATTTCCAGCGACCCTCCTGGGCCCCCTGCCCTCCCCTGCCATCCACCTATGTCCAGAAACCCCCCTCCCTTGCCATCCACCCATGTCCAGTGACCCTCCTGTCCCCCCTGCCATCCATGTCCATTAACCCCCCGTCCCCTATGCCTGCCCCTGCCATCCACCCATGTCCAGCGACCCTCCTGTGCCCCCTGCCCTCCACCTATGTCCAGAAACCCCCTCCCCTGCCATCCACCCATATCCAGCGCCCCTCCTGTCCGCCCCTGCCATTCACCTATGTCCAGAAGCCCCCCTCCCCTCCATCCACCCCATGTCCAGCGACCCTCCTGTCCCCCCTGCCAACTGCCATCCACCTATGTCCAGTAACCCCCCTCCCCTGCCATCCACCCATGTCCAGTATAGGAGCCAACTTTTCAAAATTATTGGGGGTGCTAAGCCCAATGGAAATAATCCCTCCCTGGACACATACAAGGAATGTTTCCAATATTGGGGGTGCTCAAGCACCCACAGCACCCACAGAGTCGGCTCCAATGCCAGTGACCCTCCTGTCCCCCCTGCCATCCATGTCCAGCAACCCCCCCCTGTCCCCTATGCCCTCCCCTGGCATCCACCCATGTCCAGCGACCCTCCTGTGCCCCCTGCCCTCCCCTGCCATCCACCTATGTCCAGAAACCCCCCTCCCCTGCCATCCACCCATGTCCAGTGACCCTCCTGTCCCCCCTGCCATCCATGTCCATTAACCCCCCGTCCCCTATGCCTGCCCCTGCCATCCACCCATGTCCAGCGACCCTCCTGTGCCCCCTGCCCTCCACCTATGTCCAGAAACCCCCTCCCCTGCCATCCACCCATATCCAGCGCCCCTCCTGTCCGCCCCTGCCATTCACCTATGTCCAGAAGCCCCCCTCCCCAGCGACCCTCCTGTCCCCCCTGCCAACTGCCATCCACCTATGTCCAGTAACCCCCCTCCCCTGCCATCCACCCATGTCCAGTATAGGAGCCAACTTTTCAAAATTATTGGGGGTGCTAAGCCCAATGGAAATAATCCCTCCCTGGACACATACAAGGAATGTTTCCAATATTGGGGGTGCTCAAGCACCCACAGAGTCGGCTCCAATGCCAGTGACCCTCCTGTCCCCCCTACCATCCATGTCCAGCAACCCCCCTGTCCCCTATGCCCTCCCTTGCCATCCACCCATGTCCAGCAACCCTCCTGTGCCCCCTGCCCTCCCCTGCCATCCACCTATGTCCAGAAACCCCCCTCCCCTCCATCCACCCCATGTCCAGCGACCCTCCTGTGCCCCCTGCCCTCCCCTGCCATCCACCAATGACCAGAAACCCCCCTCCCCTCCATCCACCCCATGTCCAGCGCTCCTCCTGTCCTCCCTGCCCACCCCTGCCATCCACCTATGTCCAGAAGCCCCCTCCCCTCCATCCACCCCATGTCCAGCGACCCTCCTGCGCCCCCTGCCCTCCCCTGCCATCCACCTATGTCCAGAAACCCCCCTCCCCTCCATCCACCCCATGTCCAGCGACCCTCCTGTGCCCCCTGCCCTCCCCTGCCATCCACCTATGTCCAGAAACCCCCCTCCCCTCCATCCACCCCATGTCCAGCGACCCTCCTGTCCCCCCTGCCAACTGCCATCCACCGATGTCCAGTAACCCCCCGTCCCCCCTGCCCTCCACCCATGTCCCGCGACGCGAGTCTCCTAGTTCCCCTGCTGCTCCCCCTCCCTCCAGCCACCTGAGACCCCTCCCGTCTGAGCCCCCCCTCCCCGACTCGCCAAACGACCCTCTTCTGCCGCCCGCACCTCACCTGACCCGACCCAGCATTTTAAAAAAACCTCCAAGCGGCGGTGCCGGTGCCTCGCGTCTGAGAGAAGAAAACTCGCTTCGTCATTGGCCGGCCTTCCCTCAAGTCCCACCCTCTGATGTAACTTCCGCAAGGGTGGGACTTGAGGGAAGGCCGGCCAATGACGAAGCGAGTTTTCTTCTCTCAGACGCGAGGCACCGGCACCGCCGCTTGGAGGTTTTTTTTAAATGCTGGGTCGGGTCAGGTGAGGTGCGGGCGGCAGAAGAGGGTCGTTTCGCGGGTCGGGGAGGGGGGCTCAGACGGGAGGGCTCTCAGGTGGCTGGAGGGAGGGGGAGCAGCAGGGGAACGAGGAGACTCGCGTCGCGGGACATGAGTGGAGGGCAGGCTATCGTGGTCGGCGAGGCAGAGGCGAGGCGCGCCGCGCGGGGCCCCCTTAGGCGCGGGGCCCTATGCGGCCGCCTCGGTCGCCTCTGCATAAGACCGGCCCTGCAAGAAGCAAGCGTCCTCACTCTCACATCAAAGACTACTCTGCATGCTAAGGATTCTTTTTCTATGCAAAATCAACTTTACTGGAACTTCTGCAACGGGCAGACAAACACTTGACATTTTCAGGAAGTCAGACAGATTTTGGTGACTTCAAACTCCAAACACATCCAACAAATCACTTATCCCTTAAGGAGGACTCGCTGCCAAATTCTCCCACCAACTTGCATTTGCATGTAAGACACTTGGTACTTACATATGTACAGCTTTTCCTGTCCATTTCCCATCCCTTTGAGCCATCAATAATCCAAGGCTGCCCCTCCACCATTTTGATTGCAATCCACTTCCCTCGGGCACAGACCCTCTTGGCTGATCTCCTTCCAGCAATGCCAGAGTTGCACCCTGGCCTTGATCAGGCTTCCCCTGTCCTGGCTCTGGCTACTGGACTGGGTTCCCCTTACCCATCCAGAACTCCTTAACTTTTCTCAGTTGTTACTGTTAGGGCAACTGCGCCTTTATTCAGCCTTGGTTTATTCTGCCTTTCTAGGACCACCCCTCCTCCTCCAAGGGTCCCAGTGGGGGTACAGGTAACCAAAGACCCTGTGCATAGCATATCACTTACATTAATTACCTCTCTAGTACCTCCCTCCACGTCATTTACCAACTCAAATGCAATAGCAGGACGCTAAATCAGCAAGGAGTGAAGGGAAGCCTTGAGACAGCTTGTCAAAACACGTGTCAACACAAGAACATCCCTGACTGAGCAGCGTAATGCACAGTATCTCCACCACTTAAGATAAGTAAACAATTTATTGTTGTTTAAAGAGAAAGAGTAATCAAACATATAAATGGCAAGTGACCGACTCACCTACAAATGTGCAGTACAGTCGGAACGCTGAGAGTGTAGAAGTCCAAGCCCCGCCTCCACCAGCAGTACAACCCAATAGGGAGGAGGGCTTGGACATGGGCGTGGAAATCGGAGGAGGAGGGAGCAGGGAGAGAAGAAGGGGGTGGAACTGAGGGAAACAGATGCTGGGGGGAGGGCAGGAGAGAAAGCAGGGTTGGTGGATGGGGGAAGCCATAGGAAAACAAAAAACTAGCCCGTTGTTACGGGCTTAACGGCTAGTATTTATAGAAAAGAAAATACATAAAAGAAAAAAAGAAAAAGCTTAACTCTGGGACCAATGAAGACCTAGGTATATTACCTGCTTCCCATTATAGGAGAGAAGATTCTTTCAAGGAAGTCCACCTCTGATGGTCCACAATAACTTACCATTTTGAACAAGGTTTAGTAGAAGAACTACAGAAATATATGTGGAATTGCGTTGATTTAACAACTCAGAACAGTTTCATTCTGCAACTTATTCTTTAAACACACATCCTGGGCTGGACCTCTGTCCACCTCCATTTCACTCCCTTCCTCCAGAAGCTCTGGAGAGTTCCACACACCAAACTTTAGTAATCCCCATTAAAATGGGGGATTACAAGTACAACTGTATTTTGATATCAGTCATTCATGCGCAACACTATATACAGTAGGTCCACCCTCATGAACCCCAATAGAGTGGGGGAGGAGTAGGGGAAGTTAGAGTTCAAATTTTGTTTATCCCACTAGCACTCCTGATCTTGGGACGTTCAGTATACCCTCCATCACCCCAGGTATGAACTTAGGGACAGATTTACTATATTTTAAAGCATATTAATGTAAGTTATACATGCAATTAATAAATAGATCCTACTGACAACAATAGGATTTGTATTAGATTGCATTAACGCACCTGAGGGGCTCTTACTGAAGTACACTAAGGTTTTTCAATTACTGCACCTTAAGTGCAAATTTAAGATGTGGTAAGTGCAAAACCTGCGCCGTAAATCTGTCTAGCATTTAATACACATGGCAGTTTCCGCACAGGCACTGCATTACATGAAGTACCAGATACGGTGGACACCTGCGCCATCTGCCAAAACAGGTAACACGGTACCAGCCCAAGCAGATATAAATAAATAATGGTGCTCAGACATGCCATGCCATCACTACCCTTCCCCCCACATATATCTTCCCCAAGATCTGATTCCCACTCCCACAAATCCATCCTCATGTCACCCTTCAACATCCCCTAATGGCAACCCCTGACACCCTTTGATGACAACTCTGAAATACCACACACCTAGACATTCACTGATTATGAACCCTAAACCCTCCAAAATCTAAAAAGGCATTAAATAGCCCCTCCCTGAATACAAGCTCCTCCAAAATGTGCCTAATTTAATCCAACCCCCCATCCACCCAGCCCCCCCCCCTCACTCACCATCAAAACTTGTAGATTTATCTGAAGGCGACCGGTGGTGGTGTAGTAGTCTGGGATGGGAGTGGTCTCTCTTCACTCCTATTCTGTCCAGCTCCAGGAAACAAAATGGCTACCGTGACCCCTAGCAATAGTTTTACAGTACTACTGCTGGGGGGGGGGGGGCAGCCTTCCATGAGAAGAGACTTCGAAGACGGTTCACTGTTGTGATTAGGGGGTGTCAGACACTTTAGGGTTGTCATGGGGGGGGGGGCATCAGACAGCTGAAGAATGTTAGGGGAAAGGCAAGGCGGGGCCACAGTCCTCCACCATTTTGTCTGTGGCCATGCTACTAGACTGCTCATAACACAGTTGCATTTATCAGTTCCTCTTGAGATGGCAGTAACTGCGGCTGTGCTATTGGCAATCTTGAAAGCTAGTACGTAATACTGACTCCTACCTAGCTGTCACAGCTGACCAATCCTCAAACCACCCATGTCATGCCCAGCACCCACCCATCCCACGTTAGGCAGCTAATGTGGGATTTTTTTTATCTCACTGATTGCTTTTTTACCACAGAAGACATTAGTCCCCCTTAGGGCCCCTTAATGCAAAATAACGTGTAATAAAAATGAAGCCTTGGATTATAAGCGCTCTAGGAACAGGGAAATACCTAATGTATCTGAATGTCTTCAGCTTCATTTTGGAATGGTGAGTAATAAAAATCAAATGTAGTCCCCTAATATGTGATTAAAACAAAAAACCCTAATGTTTTTTCGGGAGTGTAATCGTCTGATAAATATTATTTCCTATGTAAATGGTATTTTGGATCTTGGATCTAGTTAGGTATTTCCAATCTTGAGATCGATATTTGAAAAATTATTTCATTCAATGAGATAACTAGTTTATCTCAAGAATGTAAGCTTTTTCTGTTTTTGATTATTGCAATTGTTTCTATGCTTCTTTGATAAGATGTATATATTAAAAATTATTAAACAAAACCCTAATACATTAAAAAATAATAATTTATTTTAATTGAAATGAACAAAGTGGCTCCAATTTAGTCTGACCTGGAGCAGGAGCATTTAGGTGACCTTAACAGAGGTACGTTGTCACCATAACAACAACCTTGGCTGCTGGGTTTTCTTTTTTCCCTTAAAAGGCTGCTACTATATTTCTGTCTTTTGATTGGGCCTCTTAATACGCCTGGACTGGAATTCTCATGTTCCTGTTTCTGACTAATTATATAAATGAGATGATCAATATTCTGTGATCTCAGTTTCCATTTCTGGGGTCAGATATACCAGGCATTTTGCTCACAGGCACAAAATGGGAGAAAGCCCCTTAGCATCTGGCCCTGGTTTTCCATGCATCATACCATCAGAATAAAATGCCTGAGCACAGTGGGGTGCTTGAGGGATGGCTCATCAGCCTTAGATCATCAACAGATGTGACTACATGGTAAGAAGCAAAAGAAAAAAAATAATCCTACTCCAATGACAAATATAGAATATTATGCATCAGGATTCCAAGTGAGCGTAAACAGCTAACAATTTCAGACACCAAAATCGTGTCATCTTGGTTTTAATATCTAAGAGCAGTTTCAAAGGGAGATTAGATGCAGGACATGTTAAATAAGCCCATGACTAACAGGGTGTGACAGCAAAGGGTTGCAATCTTTTCAAGGGAACAGCTCCCTAGAGCTGCAGCTCTTTACTCCACTGTGCCTTTATCACTTTGGAATTTTTATGGTTATTTTTGATGAATTCTCTTTTTATTCTGTAAAGGTCACTTTTGACTTTGTGCCAATTTTTAATTTTAATTAAAGTTGTAAATAATCTTAACTTTTACTTAACAGGTTTATTGGTTCTTGCTTCCCTCCCCCCCTCCCCCCAATCATTACTGCCAAGAAATGTTTTGAATAGCAGAGTTAACAATTAGAAGCTCTTAAAGATCCAGTAAATGCAATGTCCCTTGGTAATGTTAAACTCTACAGCCTGGTAGCATGGGTTTAGAGTCTGAATTGATTGATGCCATATACTTGCCATTGGTAGGCTATTCTTCAAGTTACTACAGTTCTCCCTTCGGCGTCTTAAAATAACCTCAGTCCAGAACAAAGAGTGTCATAATTTAAAGCGTATCAATTGGATTGCCACATAAATCAAATAGCTTTCAGATTAACTGCTACAGCCAAGGTCAGGGCTGTTCAGCTAAGACAGTAACCCCGTGCGAAAATTTAGGCTTATTCTATAAAGTATGCCTAAATTAATACCAAACAGGCAAACTCTTGGAACCAATATGCAGAACCTCACTGTTCCTGCTTGCCCAAAGGCAACTGCAACCTCCCCTCACAGTAAGGTAAGCGGGAGGGAATGGTCCATACCAAGTTGCCCAAGCACACAGAGATCTACCCCTGAATCCGGGGAAAGACCTCCGTTATCCCACGTAACAGGAGTCATACAGAGCTGGCACAACAACAAGTGGTAGGAGATTGAATAGAGAAAATGAAGCAGGCAGTGCTGTAGGACATCCAACTGTATTCAAGCGTCATGGAACAGCCAGGGATACCTAAAGGAAACAACACTCCGGCAGACTTTAGCCAGGGAGGGCATCTGGACTGGTCTGGTATGATTAAAGGAAAGAAAATTATCAGGTAAGAACATAATTTTTCCTTCCTTGTCATCTATACCAGACCAGTCCAGGCTAATGGGATGTAGCCAAGCAGTTTCCCAAAGAGGGGGGGGGGGGGGGGGGGGGGGGGGAGGAAAGAAGAATGCAGAAGGTTGAAAAATCAACAAAGCTATACACACAGCAAAAACAGATCAGCACCTAGTGAGAGAATCAAACTCCACAGAACAAGAAGAGACTCCAGAGTCGAGAGAACCAACTAACTGGAGCGCTAGTCTCTCCAGGAGAACCATGAAGAAAAGGGCAGCAGCATACCAGGGAGAAACTGTAGAAAGAGAGTACTCCTAAACCAGCTCGCTCTGGACTTAGGGATGAAAGAACAGAGCCAAAAGAACACAAGGAGACACAAAGAAAGAGAGTCGAGAGCCACACTGTGGAGAAAAGACCCCCCCCCAAGGTGCCAAGAAGTCACAAAAGGAGCAGAGACAAATTCAAACTTCAGCAATGGAGAAGCTTCTCGCCAGCCACCAAGAGACTATGGCAAGAAAAGGTGCCACAAGAACAGGAGACAAGACAGCCTTGTCTAGCAATCTAAACTGTGGTATGCCACAGCTGCTGAGAAGTGACTGTATCCAACCTGCAGAAAAGAGCTGGGGTTGACCGACAAGGTGAAACAGTGCCCAGCAGGCAAAGGTGAAAATACGCTCCACAGTCAGAGACTGAACTGTGCTCAAGGGACAGAAATGAAGCTGCGCTCATCAGGCAGAGTAGGATCTGTGCTCAATGTGAACAAATGGATTTGCACTCAAAGCACACAAACTGAGCCACACACCGCACACCTCTGGGCAAAGATAGACATGCACTGAACAAGCAGAGAAGGAGCTGAGAGTAACAGCCAGAGGATGAGCAGTGCCCCACTGAAAGAGCTGGATGTTAGAGGTACCTGCAGAACTGAAGCTGCGGTAGTGATGGAACTGTGTATAAAACGCAGACAAGGAGCTGCTTTCCACACGCAAACAGGGAGCTGCGCTCCGGACGCCAGCAAGGAGCTGTGCTCCTGACACCGGCAAAGAACTGTGCTCCAGACACCGGCAAGGAGCTATGCTTCCTACGCAGACATGAAGTTGTGCAGCACCTGCAGTCACAGAGCTGTGCTCCACATACCACTCTGGAATTGCACCCAATCTGCAGAGAAGAGTTGTGCTAAACACACAGAGATGGAGCTATACTCAACAGGTGATGGAGCTGTGCTTTGCACGCAGACAGGGAGCTGTGTTCCATATGCAAAGAGAGACAAGGGGCTGCGTTCCACAGGCAGACACAGAGCAGTGTTCTACACGCAGACACAGGACTGTGCCCCACACTGAGACCTGCAGAGAAAGAACTACACTCAACATGTGACAATGGAGCTGCGTTCAACATGCAGAGAAGAAAGGTTGCAGAATAAGCAGTGAAGGAACTCCACTCAACATGCCATGATACAGCTGTCCTCAACATACAGCGATGGAGCTAAAGCCTATCTGGAACTGTGCCCAACATGCAGCGATGGAACCGTGCCCAACGTGGAATGGTGGAACTACATGGAACAATGAAGCTGTGCTCAACATGCAATGATGGAGCTACGCTCAACATGCAGAGATGGAGCAATGCTCAACATACAACGATGGAGCTGTGCTCAACATGCAATTATAGAGCTGCGCTCAACATGCAGCGAAGGAGCTGCACATGCAGCGATGGAGCCGCGCTCAACATACAGCGATGGAGCCGCGCTCACATGCAGCGATGGAGCTGTGCTCAACATAGAACGACGGAGATGTGTTCAACATAGAGTGATGGAACTGTGCTCAAATGCAGTGATGGAACTGTGTTCAATATGCAGCGATGGAGCTGTGCTCAACAAGCAAAATGCATAGATGGAGCCCAGGGGAACAGCCAGAGAAGAAGGTGCTGCCAGAAGGCCAACAAGAAAGGAGCACAACTTGTGGAAATGCAGACCTGGTGCTGCACTCTCCTGGCCCAGAGGGACTAAAACTACAAGAAGAGAAAGCCCTGTGCCCCAAGAGACACTCTCTGCCCCCAAGTGGTCTCAGAGCCACAATGACTGTTCTCCTAGGCAAAGGAGATGGAGCAGCAGTCAACGTAGAGAAAGAACTCCTGCCAAGAGGGAGGTAAGCACCACAGATCTGGAATCCTCAGACAATAGGGAGCAAAATGTAGCTGTAAGGCAGTGATCAAGAAACAACTCTCGCCAGGCCAGGAACAAAGAGGAAGCTGGCCACTAACACCAAACTGAGGAAAAACCAGCTAAGGGAGAGTCAAACTCCACACCTAGAACAGCGCCACTTCCCTGCAGAAAAGTAGAGAAAAGCACAGAGCTAAGAGGCGATAATCCAGATGCACAGCAATAGATCTGCTCAGCAGGAAAGAACTGCGCCCCTTACAGAAAAAGGAAGGAGTGCCAAATGTGTCAGGAGAGAGGTGCCTGAAACTAGAAAAGGCAAAATACGCCTGTGCCAGGCTAAAATTTCTGCCTGAAAGCAAGACAAAGCAAGGAAGAGCTGTGGCAAACTAGTCCTAAAAAGGCACATTCCCATAAAAAGACACTGAACTGAGTCCAAGCAAAAAACTGGCAAGAATGGCACTCCCGATGGTACTCAGAAGAGGGATATGAGCTAGCAGTTGCACATCAAGGGCAACTTGGACTCCCGCCAGAAGGAAAGTACCCTGCAGACAAACCAGAGCAGACAGGAGGGATCCATGGGGACGAGAGAACAAGAAGCTCCCTAAGGAAGGGAGGAAAAACTGCTGCTGAAACAAGAATCAAATAGCAGGGGCGTCTCAAGCAAGATGCCTGAAGCAGCAGAGACCGGACGGTCTGAAAAAGAACTGACCAACAGCCACATAAGGCTGACAGGAATGAAAAAACAGCCCTGGACTAAAAAGACCAAGCCTGCAGCCAAACAGAGCAAGCGAGAGACTTCCCCCATTTTGGAAATGACAGACTAAGACCTCCGAACCGCAAAGGTACAAGTTCCAGCAATGGGGCCACCCTCTGAACTAGCTGCCATCTAGGACCGTGAAGAGGAGAAAAACAACTGCGTTTCGTGATCCAGACACGAGCCATGCCCCACAAAAAAACTCAAAGCAACAGGTACCAGCTTGGAAGGGTCCAAGATCAGAATCAGACGCTAGCCAGCGAAATTCAAAGAAACTTCGCAAGCGGCCACCTAGAATACACTGCCAAAGGCAGGAAAGAGCGAAAACACCACGAGGGAACAAATGGCCTGAAGCCGAACGCAAGGACAGCGGCCGCCAAAAGCAAAGGAGGCCCCGAGAAGAAGGAACTAAAAATAAATCAGGTAACATGCAAGAGAAAGAAGGAAAAACAAAGTTTCTTCTTCTTTTTTTTTTTTAAACAACCTTCTTCACTAGTGACAGGAATAAATATAGGCTTACCTCAGAGGCAGAAATTCAGAAATACCTATCACCACAGAAGAGAACAGCCCCCACAGGGGAGACAAATTACTCCATGCCACAATCAACCATCACCCTGCTAGAAAGACAGCCAGGGGAGGTAGGGGAGGGGAGGGAACCAGGGTCACTGGATATTACTCTAGCTGGCAGATGAGGAATTCAGGACCACTGAGTATCATCTAAAACTGGCCCCAACATGGCTACCAGCACACCCCTGGCTCCACTGTCACCAGAAGAATCTGGGACAGGAGCTACCAGCCAGCAATCCAGAGCAGCTGCACAATCCGTCCACCATCCGCTAGGAGACAGAGAAAATACTGAACATTCCAGCCTGCATGATACCCTTAAGGGACTGTTTACTTGGAACTATTTTCACTGTCTCCTTCCGCTGGTAGATGGACACAACCCATTAGTCTGGACTGGTCTGGTATAGATGACAAGGAACATGCTTTGAACAGCTGCCTATTAGAGATATCGTCCTCATTTAAAAATGCAGAACTAAAGTTAAATCTTGAGAAGACTCATGTTATATGATTTTCAAGTCAACAAAATTGTTTAATTGAACTCCTGCCCTAGAAGGTGTAGTATTAAAGCTAAGGCTCGATAAGAAGTTAGAATTTGAATAACAAATTTTGGGGCCATTTACTCATTTTTTAAACAGAGCTCCAGGGGTGATCCAGGAAATTATTGCCTGACATCAGCAAAATTGCTGCTTCCACATAGAAGTTGTCAAGTATATACAACTTTATTTTTGCCACATCTATATTTGTAAAAGACTGTAGGTTTGGCAGAGCCTACTACAAAATACTTGAGCATGTCCCAACCTATAAGTCTCAATTCTGATTTCAATGTTCTATCTAAAATGAGCCCATGCATCAACCAACTCACCTTTATCCCCTTTTTTTTTACACCTTCAAAAAAACCTAAGGGGCCCTTTTACTAAGCCGTGTAGGCACCTATCCAGCTTATTTTCGAAGGAGAAGGGCGCCTATCTTCTGACACAAATCGGAAGATGGGCGGCCTTCTCCTAAGGGCGCACAAATCGGCATAATCGAAAGCCGATTTTGGCCATCCTCAACTGCTTCCGTCACAGGGACGGCCAAAGTTCAAGGGGGTGTGTCAGTAGTGTACCGAAGGCGGGACGGGGGCATGGTTAAAAGATGGGCGTCCTCGGCCAATAATGGAAAAAAGAAGGGCTTCCCTGATGAGCATTTGGCCGACTTTACTTGGCCCCTTTTTGTTCACCACCAACCCTCGAAAAGGTGCCCAAACTGACCAGATGACCACCGAAGGGAATCAGGGATCACCTCCCCTTACTCCCCCAGTGGTCACCAACCCCCTCCCACCCAAAAAACAAATTAAAAAACATTTTTTTCCAGCCTCTATGCCAGCCTCAAATGTCATACCCAGCTCCATCACAGCAGTATTCAGGTCCCTGGAGGAGTTTTTAGTGGGTACTGCAGTGCACTTCAGGCAGGCGGACCCAGGCCCATCCCCCCTACCTGTTACACTTGTGGTGGTAAATGGGAGCCCTCCAAAACCCACCCGAAACTCACTGTACCCACATCTAGGTGCCCCCCGTTACCCTTTAAGGGCTATGGTAGTGTTGTACAGTTGTGGGTAGTGGGTTTTGGGGTTTTTTGGGGGGGCTCAGCACCCAAGGTAAGGGAGCTATGCACCTGGGATCAATTTGTGAAGTCCACTGCACTACCCCCTAGGGTGCATGGTTGGTGTCTTGGCATGTGAGAGGGGACCAGTGCACTATGAATGCTGGCTCCTCCCATGACCAAATGGCTTGGATTTGGTCGTTTTTGATATGGCCGCCCTCGGTTTCCATTATGTGCGAAAACCGAGTTCGGCCATCTCTACAGTCGGTGATCTCAACATTTCGGTCGACCTAAATGTTGAGATTTGGCCGTCCCCGACCGTATTATCGAAATGAAAGATGGACGCCCATCTTGTTTCGATAATACGGGATGACCCGCCCCTTCGCTGGGGCGCCCTTAAAGATGGGTGCCCAGTTCGATTATGCCCCTCCACATGTGCCAAACGTGCACCAAATTGGAGCTACCACCCTTTTACCATGTGGCCCTTGTGGTAATTTCAATTTTGTCATGCATCTGAAAAATACTTTTTATTTTCTGGTGTGTGTAACGGATGTGCACCAAGTGACATTTGACGCATGTAGGTCATTACCGCCCAAATTCTTTACTGCTAGATCAATTGCTGGCGGTAAAGTCTCAGACCCAAAATGGACGCTCGGCAATTTTGATTTTGCCGCACGTTCATTTTTAGCAAAAAAGGAGGCATTTTTTATAGGCATGCTAAAAAATGGATCGACGTGTGCCCAAAACCCACGCCTACACTACTGCAAGCCATTTTTCACCATGCCTTTGTAAAAGGACCCCTAATAGTATGGCAAGACTTATCTTTGCTGGACCCATGTTTATTCATTCTCATCAAGCTATGTTGCTCTATATTTATATATTCCATTTATTAAATTTCCTAGATGTCCAAGAAGCTCTCGACAATGTAGAAAGAGTATAAAAAGAATAATAGAATTAATAAAACATACAAACATCAATAAAAGAAACACAAATGTCAACAAAAATAAGAAATACACAGAAATAATAACAATAAAACAAAAAATACCTACAGGACAATACCAAGTATATCAAATTTTACTTCCAGAATAGAGAATCTATTACTCTAATTCATCTACCATAAACAGTCATACAGCAGATCTTACCTAAAATTTATCAAATAACCAATATATCAAATATCTTTAAAAACTAAGATAACCTTCATTTTCTCATAACATTTTATGGAGCAAATTTCAACTCTTAGGAGCACAAATGAAGAACAACCTTTGTTATACTTCCACATATCTTGTTCTTGGTACTTCTACTAATTTATTATGTTACCTTTTAAATAACTAGAAGTCCCTGACAATAAATATGTAAAAGTTAAAGACAGAACCTTAAATTCAGTCCTGTCACAGACAGGAATGGAATGCAGTTCACACAATGCTAAGTGAATATAATCAAATGGTTGCAAACCTAATGCAATTCTTGTACAGTATTCTGCACTAAATGCATCCATCTAGATGTTTCTTAAGTGTTCCCATTAATGGAGAGTTACAGTTTCCTAGTCTCCCTGTAATAAGACCATGAACCATGGGTAGCAAATGCTCTTGATCTAGAGGTGGACACTGGACGCAAGTTTCAAACAAAACACAGCTGACCACTACTACTACTACTACTTATCATTTCTATAGCGCTACTAAACGTACGCAGCGCATCCTTGTACCACTTTGCCAACATATATATGAATGTTCAAAAAACAGCCCCAAACTACTCCTAGTACCTTTACCTAAGATTGAGGTATATGTACCTGACCCGTGAATCTCAGTGGACAATACTTTTGCTTTTGTAGTACATTTTCATCCATTTTTATCAGCACTGATGTCAGGCTCATTGGGCTATAATTTCCCAGATCACCCCTGGAGCTCTGTTTAAAGAATGAGTGTTACACTGGCCAGACTTCAAGTACCATGACTATTTTAAATGGTACATTACAGATTAGTAACAAGTTAGCGATCTCATGTTTGAGCTCTTTCAGGACATTGAGGTGAATATCATCTGATCCTGGTGATTAGTTGCTCTTTGGTTTGTCAATTTGATCTATTACAGTGATTTTTTTTTTAGTTGCTCTGAAGAAGTCCAACAAAGGGACAAATATCCACTTCAGAAAAAAATGTTGAGTTACGAACAATAGAAATAAAAGTGGAAAAGTGGGTTCTTTTACTAAGGTTCACTAACAGATTTAGTGCACGCTAAATATTAAGATGCTCATAGGAATATAATGGGTGTCTTATTATTTAGCACATGCTAATCATTAGCGCATCTTAGTAAAAGGCCCCCTAAATAATCTAAGTGGAGGAAAAACCTCCATGTCAAACTGTGGTGGGAGGTGGGGCTGGTGGTTGGGAAGCGGGGATAGTTCTGGCCTGGGCAGACTTATACGGTCTGTGCCAGAGCCGGTGGTGGGAGGCGGGACTGGTGGTTTGGAGGCGGGGATAGTGCTGGGCAGACTTATACGGTCTGTGCCAGAGCCGGTGGTGGGAGGCGGGGCTGGTGGATGGGAGGCAGGGATAGTGCTGGGCAGACTTATATGGTCTGTGCTAGAGCCGGAGGTGGGAGGCGGGACTGGTGGTTGGGAGGCGGGGATAGTGCTGGGCAGACTTATACGGTCTGTGTCCAGAAGAGGACAGGTACAAATCAAGGTAGGGTATACACAAAAACTAGCACATATGAGTTAATCTTGTTGGGCAGACTAGATGGACCGTGCAGGTCTTTTTCTGCCGTCATCTACTATGTTACACTATGTTACTATGTTAGTGACCGGGCTGCAGTCATTGGTACAAAAAACCTCCACATTAAAAATACAAACGTGTATATTTCTAACACTCCAAGTGAACAAATATATGTATTTTTAGGCACTCAATGCAAAGTTAAATGGGGTGAAAGCACATCTCAAAAAGATCCCTTAACAGGAGCCTGTTTCACCAATGGTTTCTTCAGTGTATCATTACATATTCGTGCTCTTTCAACAAAACCATGACTTCTTTCCCCATGGCTCAACTTGATCCAAAAAATGGATGTCATTATTCTCAAAGGTTTCTAGTGTGGGTATGACCCAAACATCCTCCTCAGTAAAGACAGAGGTAAATAAATAATTTAGTTTTCCTATTATCTTATCCCATCCCATTACCCTCTGATCATCTACTGGGCCAATCAATTCTTTCATGAACTTTTTGCTTTAGATGTATTTGAAAAGATTTTTAATATTAGTTCTAGCTAGTACAGCAAACTTCTTTTTCTTTCTGGCCTGCCTTATTACTGTTTGACATCTACATTTTCCATCTCACAGATAGGCTGCAGAGAATACCTTCTCCTGCTTTAGACTTAGCCTGGCCTCAGAATGACATCCTATAGTATATCTCCTATCAAACTGAGCTCTCTTTTTCATCAAGCACTGCCATTTCCTCCCCTCACCCTCCCCACTGACAGTTTGAACTTCGTGGGTGTGGCTTGGATCTCTTTCAGGGAGAGAAAACTAACAACTTATAGCAGCAGCTTCAGAGAGCATTTTCCATCTCACAGATAGGCTGCAGAGAATACCTTCTCCTGCTTTATACTTAATCCTACCCACCCTACCCCTCTACCCACCCACCCCTAGAGTGAAATGTCTTATATAACCTCCCTATCAACCCACTCATTACTTTACCTCACCCATTTCTATTCTTCTATCACCTTCTCCCACTACTCCAACCAGAGTTACACCTAATCACACTGACCACCCTTCAACATCTTCTGTCCTTCTGTGACTGTTCTCTTGTGCTTGACTGCTTAAATATTTTAAATTTAAATGCTTTACTTTTTGTCTATTAGATTGTAAGCTCTTTGAGCAGGGACTGTCTTTCTTCTGTGTTTGTACAGCGCTGCGTACACTTTGTAGCGCTCTAGAAATGTTAAATAGTAGTAGTAGTAGTAGTAAATTGCCAGTGTTTGTCTTCATCCTTATGTACTTCAAAATTAGATCCTGATTCACACACCTTGGTTCTACAACTCAATGTGCTGCGGCGGCTAAGAAGGCGAACAAAATGTTGAGTATTATTAGAAAAGGGATGGAAAACAAGCATGAGGATGTTATAATGCTGTTATATCGCTCCATGGTGCGACCGCACCTGGAGTATTGTGTTCAGTTCTGGTCGCCTCATCTCAAAAAAGATATAAAGGAATTGGAGAAGGTGCAGAGAAGGGCGACGAAAATGATAAAAGGGATGGGACGACTACCTTATGAGGAGAGGTTAAGACGGCTAGGACTCTTTAGCCTGAAGAAAAGGCGGCTGAGGGGTGATATGATAGAGGTCTACAAAATAATGAGTGGGGTAGAGCGGACAGATGTGAAGCGCTTGTTTACGCTTTCTAACAATAATAGAACTAGGGGACACAAGATGAAATTAGAATGTGGTAGGTTTAAAACAAATTGGAGAAAGTTTTTCTTTACTCAGCGTGTGGTTAGACTCTGGAAGTCATTGCCGGAGAAGGTAGTGACGGCAGCTGGCCTTGCTGAGTTTAAAGGGGGTCTGGACAGATTCCTGAAGGAAAAGTCCATTGATCGTTATTAAATTCTGGGTTTTTGCCAGGTTCTTGGGGCCTGGATTGGCCGCTGTTGGAGACAGAGTGCTAGGCTTCATGGACTTTTGGTCTTTTCCCAGCGTGGCAGTGCTTATGTACTTATGTACACACTCAGTGAATCAATGCATGTACACTCACAACCAATAAATCATTTTGTCTATATATGTGTTGTATGCCCTTCCAAAGATACATAAAAGTTTAACAGCACCACCAGGGCATCCCATTTTGTCCTCTTGGGGATCCCTCCTAAACCATTATCCCAATTTGTGGATCACTTCCTTAAACCTCTGGTGACAGGATCTCTTTCATATGTCAAAGATAAGACACATTTTTTGAAACTTTTGGATGAAATTGAATGGCAAGAATCTCAACAGATATTATTAGTCACATTAGACATTAAGTCTTTATATACCTCCATCCCCCAGGACCAAGCATTGGATGTGGTGAGGGAGGCCTTGGACTTGAGACCTAGACCTGTGGAAGTACCCACAGAGTTTTTGCTAGAATTGACAAAATTGGCTTTAATGAGGAACCATTTTTGGTTCAAGGAGCAATTGTATTGGCAAACATCAGGAGTAGCAATGGGTGCTACCTTTGCTCCTTCCATAGCCAACCTGTACATGATAGATTTCGAATGGAAATGGCTGACTGACTCTCCATTCAACATACAAATAAAATTGTGGAAGCGGTACATAGATGATGTTTTTTTATTGTGGGAAGGGGATCGCATGACCTCATCAAGATTCCTTGACTGGTTAAATGCTAGGAACCCAGCCCTTCTATTTACCCATAAAGTATCAGACGAGCATATTGCTTTCTTGGATGTGTGGATCCTTAAGCAGAATGGGCGTTTCAAGACTAAAGTTTTAACCGACTGACAAGAATACCTTCTTACAATTTCAAAGTAATCACCCAGTGGCCTTAAAACGGAGTTTGCCTTTTTCACAGTTTTTGAGGCACCGAAGGATCTGCAGTGACATCAATGACTACAAAACCCAAGCAGGAGATCTGTTATCAGCATTAGATACCCGGGGATACCCTGCAAAGCTTTTGAGAAGCTCGTACACAAGAGCAAGATTCAACAGTAGGGAGTTTTTGTTAAATACTCAACATCAATCCACACGAAGGGACCCATGTGAGACTTTTGTGATACGTTATGCGACGGGAGGGGAAGAGGTGGCTACCATTATATGCAAGAACTGGGACATCATTCAAACACACAAGACATTTGAGAATCATCAATTACGCATTGCCTTTTCTAAAGGTCAAAATTTAAAGGAGATGGTAAGTCCGGCGGACCTTTTGGACCATCGTGTGAACGAAACAGGTGGCCATTTTAAATGTGGTTCCTGTACATACTGTAGCACGTCCGTTGAATGCACTGAATTTGTTAACCCAAGGAACAAGCACACCTACAAGCAACGATTTCGGACGACATGCATGTCAGAGAATGCTGTTTATTTGTTACAGTGTCCTTGTTTGAAGTGGTACGTGGGGAAAACTCAGCACAAGTTCTCAATAAGATTGGGCGAACACAAATCGTGCATATCAAATAATAAGTTAGGAGCACCGCTTGTAGCCCATTGCAAGGAGTTCAAACATTCTTTTGACTCCTTCAAAGGATGGATAATTGATTGTGTCCCTGCAAGCAAACGTGTGGGGGGGGGGGGGGGGGGGGGGGGGGGGGGACCGCAACAAAGCATTACTGCAATGTGAGCAATGTTGGATCCACAGACTTGACACTTTGGAACCTTATGGACTGCATTTCTTTAACAGAAACTATTTTTCTTTAACAGAAGCCATACTGGCTGTTGTTTGGCCTTCTTCAACCTTTTTAAATGTATGGAATATATATTATCTGGGCTTCCAAAATGTTTATTTCAAATAATACCCACAAATAGAGTTAGGAATTTTTAATCAAAAATAGAAAGCAAAGCTGAAAATTTTAAAAGGTCTTTGCATCAATTCATAGTGTAACTGCATCTCGACTATTATTGTATGTGCAGTTCTGGTCATCACACAGTAAAATGAAGTAGAATTCATGGACAAAAGTGCAAAGAGGCAACAAAAATGGTAAAAGGAACAAAACTGCTTCTTTTTAAAGACAGGCTGAACTGGTTTTGGGTCTACAACATGGAGAAGAGAAACAGAGATGTACTAGTGATTTATAAAAATATAACTGGTGTGCAAGCAGTTAATAGGGAACAGTTATTTACTCTATGCAATAATACTAGAAATAGGGGTACATTCCATGAAAGTAACTGACAGCAGATTTAAAACAAATTTATGAAAGCACTCTTTTCATTTATCGTACAATTAAGTTATGGAATTTTGTGGTCAAGGTTAGCAGTACAGCTGTGCTGTAAAAAAGGTTTGGACAAGTTGAAGCAGGCCTGCAAATAATTATTAGCCAGATAGCAGTGTCTTGAAATATCAGAGCCTTACCTTTCTAATGGGTATGAGAAATATGGGAAGCACTTTCCTGTTGGGATCTGCGGGGTTACTCCAAGTGATATGGCCTGAGATTCAGGCTGCTGAGCTCGATGGACAATTGGTCTAAGCCAGTATAGAATTTTTTTTTATGTTCTTATCTAAACAATTGACACAGTTGTGTTTTGACATCAAAAGATGTTTGTTTCAGGAGAGAGTACAGAGTCTTGATGTTCAATTTACTGCAAGGTTTATTCTTCACTATCTAAAATCAATACTTGCAAAACGTTGTATCATGGGATATGCCCTACATCATTGTTAATGAAAATAACTCTATACGTAACTTTAAATAAATTAATACAAATCAATCACTATCACAAAAACCCATCATCACAAATCTAAGTGCAATTTACCTAGCTCTTTAAGCTCACATGTGCAACCAATGCCAAATAAAGGCATGACTTACCAAAATTAACAAAATCAAATTTTGTTAGCTGATTATAAAGCATAGATGAGGAACTAGAATTACATATGCAAAGAAGTGTTTTACTACGCACTACTGGATCATACAACCAGTACAATTTAATCACATATAAATGAGACATATCTGACCAAAATCTAAATGAATGCAGATGCCAATAAGAAATATGGTTATTAGAGATCTGGCAACTAAATAGGCTTACAATGAACATTATCTGAAATTGCTTGTTATGATATCATGATAGGGTTCATGTATTCAATTTTGTGGTAAAATTTCTGTTTATTTGACCTGGAGTACAATATGCTTGTCAGGAGTTGAATTTATTCATGCCTTTCTTTGGACTTTTTATTTGCATTTTAATAAAAAATATGGACTTGATTGAGAGGACTATGATTGTAAAGTCTATAAACCATTATTAAAGTATACCTGGGGAAAGCCACTGCTTATCTATGGTAGGGGCGTAGCCAGACCTCATGGTGGGAGGGGGCCAGAGCCCGAGGTTGAGGGCACATTTTGAGTGCCGCCCCACCGCCTCACCCCCTCACCATGCCTCGCCTCCTCGCCCCCCCCCCCACCGCCTCGCCTTGCCCTCTCACAAACAAATACCTTTGCTGATGGGGGGGCCAACCCCCGCCAGCCGAAACCTTCTTCAGCGCGGTCTCCAGCGCAGCCGCGTTTGCTGCCTGTCCCCTGCTCTTCTTTTTGCTCCTCTTGTGCATGCTGACGCTGAGCGTCAGCGTGCACAAGAGGAGCAAGAAGAAAGAAGAGCAGGGGGCAGGCAGTGAATGCGGCTGCGCCAGAGACCGCGCTGAAGAAGGCTTTAGCTGGCGGGGGTTGGGGACCCCCGTCATCCAAACCAGGGGCCCCCCCGTAGCTACGCCCCTGATCCATGGAGGTCTGTAGCATGGAAACTTGTTACATTTTTGGATTCTGCCAAGTACAGAAAGGAAGTATATCAAATCCATGACCTTTTCCCTTTACTTTTGACCTGGCTTGTCTACTCTTGGAAGTAGGATACAGGGCTAGATGTACCTTTGGTCTGACAGTATGACATTTCTTATGTTCTTATGATTATAAAGACAAACGTACAAACAGTGGATCCAATAAAAGTCCTCTCACAATGGGTATCTTCCTGAATAAGGTCTTTATTCAAATCAATAAAAACAACCCGACACGTGACGTGTGACAGAGAGAAGTGCAGCAGCACATCGCATATGATATCTCTGTTAACAGTAATTGGCTGTGATTCATCTGTTTTACAAGGTACTTTGCATCAAAAATCAGTAGACCCCTGACGCAGGCCTTTACGGCCGAAACACGTCACGTGTCGGGTTGTTTTTATTGATTCGAATAAAGACCTTGTTCAGGAAGATACCCATTGTGAGAGGACTTTTATTGGATCCACTGTTTGTACGTTTGTCTTTGGTTCGCCTGTGGAGAGATCACCTTCTGTGGGTGTTTGCTTATGATTATAAGGCAGCTCTTGGGTCTTGGGTTTTGTCATACATTGTATACGTGCTCTTCTCTCATAACTACCTGCTGCCTAATATTGCCAGTAACACTCACACAATTTTTTTGTGTTCTACATTTTTAATGACTTGTACGGTCTTGCTTATGGTTTCTTTAAGGTAACTTCATACCATCAGTTATTGCTTATCTTATAAATCAATTAATGGCAATATATGGGTAAAAGCCAGCAAATACATATTTTGCTGTCTTCCCCATCATCACATTTTCTCTCTCATATGTAACACACATGCTATTCGTGTGTTGTGGACAATGATTCTTTCTCCCCAGTGGAGGAATGAAGCAGAGTTGCATGACTCACTGTTTTGGGTCATTAGTAGTAACTGCAATAACTCATTAGCTCCACTCGGTTAAGCAAATTTTTCCTTTTATTTCACATTTGTGGAATGCTCTGTGGTATCATTTTTAGTTGACTTACAATGAATTTAAGCAAGGAGGATTTCATAGCTCTTTTTTTTGTTTAAAGAGGAACTTACTCTCAACTCAGTCTGTAAAGCAATATGAACATAACGCCAGATATTTTGCACAAAAGTCTTGTCTTCTCATAGGCAGTAATGAAACTACCTGAATTAGTATAAACTGTGTGGTCACTTTTTGCCCACAGTGTTTGTACCAATAATCAAAGCAAAAGTATGTGGACATTTGTGCTTTGATTACTGCCCCTTTAAAAAAATAACTCACGAAGATTTGTGTCTGCTACCTCTGTGGTTAATCTTAACATGCATAGTTCCAATTAGACATACCTACGTATGTTGTTCGATCCCTCACTCTCTCCCTGCCCTTGGGAATGTCTCTTAACAATATGGGTAAAATTATCTGTATTGTTGACCAACATGGGTAATTTTGCCTACATCATGCGTAGTCAATAATTGAAGCCTTGGAAATGACTGACCATTGCCACCCCAAGGTTAAAGTAGTCTGTTTTAACAAATCTTATTCTTGATGTTTTAAGAGTCTTTTTTTCTTGGTGGCCTGGCAGTTTCTGCCTGTTCTTCCAGTTCAATCAGAACTGTTTTCTACCGAAGTTCCAGTACTATGGTCCTTCTCTTATAACATTTAAGAGTTCTATATTACAGTACTTCCTTGACCCCAAACCCCCCCCCCCCCCCCATGTTATAACAGAGACAATTCTCATACATGGGGAAAGGAGCCTATAACCTGTAGTTCAGCCTGGACTCTTAATTTAATTCCAGTGCTTAAATATTTATTTAAAAAATTATAGTCTGCATGATCACAACGTTCCAGGCAGACTACAATTATTGACAGACATTATTTCTTAAATAGACACATTACAAAACACAACATCAAAACTCCCACTTCCTCTTCACAATTGAAAAGGTCTTGCACATCATTTACTTGAATGCACCTCCTCTCAAATTCCTACATATGCCTGAAGAAACAACAAGGTTTTAAATTCCTTTTTAAATACCCCTAGGTTTTGCATCTCTCTCATTTCCTGTGGCAAATTATTCCATAATTGTGGTCCAATCACATAAAATAATGATGAAGGATATTCTTCCAGCCTGATTTTATTATAAGATGGAACTTCCAACAACTCTCTATTTGCGGAGCTCAATGCTTGCAATGGCTGATAAATCCATAACTTAGTAACAATCCATAACAATTACAGAGACCATCAAGTTCAAAGCGGATCATAATCAGATTTTTTTTAACATACAGAGGAAAATTACAAATGAAGAATACAGTAGGATGCCAATTATCTGGACTAACCTCGGCAGAGGCTGTTCGAATAATAGAAAATCCAGATGAGTTAGAAAAGATTGGACATACCTTTTTGAAAAGAGCACACATTCTGAGCATTGAATGTTGAGCATTATTTTTTTATTTTCAACAATAAAGGGGAAAAATACCAAATTATAGTACAATACTGTATTTGTAGTACATATACTGTATTTCTATTTAAAAAACCGAAGTAATTCTTAATTGCCTCAGTACTGATTTTCATTTCGCTGCTGCAAAATCATGTAATCTCTTCAGACAAAGGAGCTGCTTTTCCAGCCAAGCCATTGTTGTATTTAAACATTCATAGGCTTCTGCATGTGTTGATGCCACATCAGCATTGACCTGGTGATTGTCATTAGTTTCTGATTTCTCATGTTCCTTTTCTTGTACTGGATTCCACGATTTCATCATCTGTTATGATCTGATACCCTGGATGAATGGCATCACTGAATATCCATTTGCTGACATTCTTTACATCACAATCGGAGCAGCCAAGAACCTGTAGAACATCCTTAGTGATGTTTTTAAGGACATCATCATCCTCTTCTTCTCCATGTCTTTCTGATTTGTTTAGAATAAAGTTCAATACATTTTTTAGGGTTTGGTTTTTCACTAAATTCCAGGCGTCAGCAACCATGTATGAACAATCCTTTATATTTAATTATTTTATAAAGTGGATCATGCCACATTCATTATCAATATCAGCCAATATAAGCTTTTATAACAATTGTTTCCTGTAAAGTCATTTCAAGGAAATGATTACGACTTGATCCACTGGTTGCAATACAGATGTCACATTTGGATGCAGAAAAAGCCCTTTGAATCTACCTTCCTCTCACTCTACGCTTTCAGCTGTAGGATGTGACATATTGGACATATTTTGTCCTACATAAAATTTCCATCTTTCCCTGTATGAAGCTGAAATCTTTTTACTTCTGGTATGAAGCAACTTTCATA
Organism: Microcaecilia unicolor; assembly: GCF_901765095.1. Classification (NCBI taxonomy): domain Eukaryota; kingdom Metazoa; phylum Chordata; class Amphibia; order Gymnophiona; family Siphonopidae; genus Microcaecilia; species Microcaecilia unicolor. Next base: position 236,066,649 of record NC_044032.1, on the reverse strand, counting down.
TCACTCGAGGAAAACTTTGTAATTCATTCAGGCTTTTTTTTTTGTTTTTGTATAACAGCAATAAGTTATGCACATTTTTGAAAGCACAAGGGTTTGTAGATTTACCAACTAGAAATAACTTCAGTTTATGACTTCTGGTTGCATTACCCCCACCAACAGTGTGACATCTTTTCTGGATGACTTGAACCTAGGAGCTGATTGCTCCTTACGACTAACCAGAGATTTACTAGGAAGTGATTTCCAATTCAGACCTGTTTCATCTGCATTATAAACACAATCAAGATCATAGTTTTTGATAAGGTTATTAAATTGTACAAGAAAGTCATTAGCTGCTGGTAAATTCATGGAACGTTTTTCACCATGAATTTCAACCTATCTAATTCTGTGGCAGTGTTTAAAATTTTGAAGCCATCCAGTGCTGGCTTTGAGTTTGGAATCCCCATGAAGTTGCTGATTGAAAAACATTGTCTTTTCGGCTAATATCGGCCTAGAAATCAGATTGGCCCAATGATCTTTTTTGCAAAAACCATATATATAGAGCCGTATCTACCTGTTCATTATTTGACCTTCTCATGGTTTTTCTGGAACAAACTGTTCAAATCACTATTTTCGAAACTTAGTATGCAGATGTTTATTTATGCATTTCATCTGCAGTGTGCCCAAATCTCACGTTGGGGTGGGATTTGGGCATTCATAACAGTTAGACATTTTTCTGCACACTGGAACAAAACCAAAATGTCCAAGGTTGGCATATTTTGTGGCTGAGCTGGAAGAGACATTTCTGAATACATACCAGACCAAACCTCTAAAATACTACCGGTACATTGATGACATTTTTATGATTTGGACGGAAGGGGAAGAAACTCTGAAACAATTTTACTATTCCTTCAATACATAACATCCTACAATCAGATTCAAAATTGACTACTCCCCAGAAAAAGTCAATTTTTTGGACACCACAGTCTCAATCAGTGATGGCTGTATACAAACATCTATATACAAGAAACCCACAGACAGATGCAGCTACCTCCACAACTCCAGCTTCCATCCTTCACATACAAAAAGATCCATTATTTACAGCCAAGCCACAAGATACCACCGTATCTGCTCGGACCCAGGGGATAGAGACAGACACCTTGAAACCCTGACTGCATCCTTCAAACAGAAAGGCTACAACCCCAAAATAATCTCCAAGAATATTGCCTCCTCCTTCAAAACACCCAGTGAAAATCTGCTACAGTACAAAGAAAAAAAAAGCCACAGACAGAATCCCCCTTGTAGTGACATACAACCCAGATCTGGAGAAACTGAGGAAAATCACAAGAGACCTACAGCCTCTACTCCAGGAAGATGAATTACTGAAAGAGATATTCCCATCCCCAGCAGTGCTGGCCTTCCGACAGCCACCCAACTTAAAACATAAGCTAATCAGAAGTAAACTCCCAACACAGACTGAAAAGGAAGAAAAGGGCACATTTCCCTGTAATATATCCAGCTGCAAGCTATGCCAAAACATTTCACAGGACCTCACAGTCATTCACAAAGGAAAAATATTCAACATAAAGGAATCTTTCACATGCTCATCTTCCAATTTGTATATATCATTCAGTGTAAAAAATGTAATGAAGGATGCTATATTGGAGAAACAGGCCAGATGCTTAAGACAAGATTTAATCTGCACAGACATCACATGAAGATAGCCGGTGCCAGTCAGGTTCCCACCCCTGTGGGCCAACACTTTACAAGACCAGAACACTGCACCAATGATTTCATAGTAAGAATCCTGAAAGGTAACTTTAAAACAATACAGGAACGTAAGACCTTTGAAGTCAGAATGATTGACTATTTTGACACCCAACAGACAGGACTTAACAAGGATCTGGGTTTTCTAGCCCATTATAAACCATAAAATTGTATTTCTCTGTTGATCACCCTCCTCTCACCTACCCACACCCATCCTGTTAGAATATCAATGAAATGCTTTGATGTCCCCATGCATGCCTCCTACCCACCCCCACCCTCCCACCCTGTCAGACTGTCAAAGTAATGCTTGGATGCTTCACTTATATATACTATCTGCTACCACATTTGCTTATTTCCGATCTGACGAAGAAGGGCAACCTTCGAAAGCTAATCAAGAAATGTATTAAGTTATGTCCAATAAAAAGGTGGCATCTTATTTTCTTTTCCATGTTTTATTTTGTTTGATTTCTATTGATAACCTTAAGAGTGGACTAACACGGCTACCACACCTTTATACATCTGCAATTCTATTGTACATTGTTTTAATTTATTTTTTGGCCTGAACTGGAAGGCAGGGCAAATATTCAGTGAACAAAAATCCAGAGAGTTAACAATTTTGAAAAAGGACTTTCAGACATTAATTAGAATTGGAAAGTATATAGAAGGACAAACGACTGTTTTATAAAATAATTTGCAATAGCATGCAAGTTTAAAATGTGCATATGGTCTGTAAAAGAACATATATCATATCAAAGATGTAAGGCCACATGGTATTTTCCTTCAGAAATGATAAAAGACAAACTGAAAATGTTGGAAGCATTATTTGATGAAACTGTGTGGGATCCTTTGCTTGCTTGCATTTGCATTCCTTCTTTTCCTGGGCAACCTTTTCCTCTTCCAGAATCCGGAATTAGACATTTCAGAAAGAGGAGTCATTCATGCTTTAAGAATGGCAATTTTCTGGGAGGAGTTAGTTTAATTCAAGAAGGTAGACTGACTGAACTAAAACTGTTAATATTGCTATGCAATCTTTGTGTGGGGATCATTTGAGAAATCTTAGCAGTTTGAGTCTCAGACTCTCTATTCACCTGAGCAGCCTGCATTAACAAAAGACTGGCACCTCATCTCCCCCATCCCCCACTGCCAGACATCACCTAAAGCAGAATCAGGAACAGTATTTTGGGGGGGGGGGGGGTTCCATCAAGCAGCTTTTTCTTGCTCCTTTGGTCTTCCAGTTTAAAAGCAACTAAGACTAGGACCTGGCATCTTTAATTTTCATTTTCAACTTCCCAGGGGACTTTTCTTCCAGTTTCATGTCCTTTTCCTGCTTTCCTTACCTGTAGGCCATACACCACAATCACAGGCTCTAATGTGCTTCTTTCAGAAGCCATTTTAGAAAGGGGCTATTTACATATTTAGGCCTGAATTCTATAATTGTCCCAGAAAAAAATAGAACTATTCTATAAACAGCATTGAAAGATAAATGCCGTTTATAGAATAGTGCTTAGCGCTGTGAACTGTAACTACATTTAGGCGCGACTATTTATACCCACAAAACCTTGATGTAAATCCCCGAACAGATCCCCTGAGCAGGAAATCAGTGAAGTCAAAGGCATGCATTAATATCAAACCACTGTGTGCCAGCCGACCAGCTAAAGCTCTACTGGTCACAGAGTAAGTGGTTGGCTTGGGGAGCTGAGTTACCACTAACTCTAGGGCCTTGTTCAAAAATGGAAATTGGCACCTCACTTGGTGGAAACAGTTTTGGCACAATGCCCCCTCCTTTATTAGTCTTGAGTCCAGTACAACATCCCTCTTACGCTCTCCTTTTCCCAAACAACCCCCTCTTTTTTCCTCCATTCTCTGCCTAGCACCATTATTCCCCTACTTCCCCTTTTCTCTGGCCCACCTGATATGGAAGGATATGGGCATAGTGCCCTGCACAAACACAAAGGTCACATACCCTAAAGCCAGCCTATAGCAAAGCTGTGCTGGGAGTGAGAATGGAAAGCGAGGCTTAATAGCTGAGCCAAGAGGAAAACCAAACCACAAATCGCCTACCCTTTCCAAATTCCACCCATCTCTCCTGTAACCTCTTCCTGTTGCTGCCATGCTATTTTTTTGGGACGATACTGCATAATGAGCCCACTTAGTCCAACACCACCATCTCCCATAAGATGTAACAAGGGAATGACTTATTTTTGTGAAAAAAGGGAGCACTCTCTATTCCCCTTTCAGTTTGAGACTCAGTCAGAGGTCTCTGCATTTCAGAGCTGCCGAAGAAGCAATTTTAAAAATATTTGACAGACTATGGCATCAAATACTGGCACAATCCGGTTCTCCAATGTCCTTCCAGTGAAATAACCAGGGCTGCTGCTGTTAGACATGCTGGGGTCCAGGGCAGAAATTAAGGAGAGAGCCCCCAATCCCCTTTCTTCCCTGCCCCTCTCTCCCTACTCATCATTACTACCACACACAAAACAACCTTATATGACTTCTTCACACACAAAACACAGACAGACCTTCACTAACTACAGAATAAGGGATCACAGATTAGAAATATGAACACCAAAACAGAACTGGGAACCTCAATAAGTTAAACTCAGCAAGTACAGCAACACTGGAGAAATAAAAACAGAAATGCACTTCATTTTCTACTGAACACAATCAGTGGCATAACCACGAAGGGGGGGGAGGGGGAGGACTGAGACCCCCCCCCCCAAATTAACATCTCCCTTGCTGTGGTTGGTGGGGCTCCCCAAGCCTCACCAGCTGATGACCACCTCCATCCCCTCCTCAGGTCCAGCGACCAGAACTCTCCAAGCTCTGCAGCAAGCAGCAATATTTCAGAGCTGCTGCCACTCCCCACACCTGTTTGTCTTTCACATATTCATGAAATCTGAACATGTGTGGGGGGGGGGGGGGGGGGCAGTGGCAATTTGTGAATACTGCCACCAATTGCAGAGCTTGGAGATTTCTGGCTGCCAGACTGGGAGAGGAGGTTTCAATTGGTGGAGCCTGGGGGATCTCCGCCAGCTCAATTGCATTCTGGTGGGGAGAAAATTTGGTTCCCACCTATTTTGGGCTCAAGTCCCCTCCCTCCCCCAAATCATCTGGTTATACCACACAATACAATACAAAAACCATCTGTGATGCACATATCCCAAAGTTAACATATTCCAGTTAATACATTCAAAATAAAACACTTTTTCTACCTTTGTTGTCTGGACATTTTGTTTTTCCATCATGGTCCCAAGTTTCTCTTTTTCTGCTTTCTTGTCTTCTTCTGCTACTTCTCTTTCCAGTGTCTGCTGTCCATTTTTATTTTCTCCTCTCTTGTTCCATTCCCTCACTACACCTGTCTCTAACATATTGATTTTTCCCTTTCAGCTATTTCTTCCTTTTTTTTCTTTTTCTGCCTCTGTCCACTCAAATTTCACTCTCTCTAGCTCACTCCTCTTCTTTTTAATTTTCAGCTATCTAACAATTTTCCATCTCCTCTCAGTCCCTAGCTCTCCCACTTCCCATGTCATTCCTTTCCCAGCCTTCTATTTCCTTCCATCTTCTCCCTAATACCACATTTTCTACCTCTGTACTGACTATTCACCTCTCGCTCATCTTCTTGCCACCTCCTTTTGACTTCTCCCACATGGTTCCACCATTTCCAGAATCTCCTCTCCCTCTCTCCACTCTTGTAGTCCACCCCAGTCTCATTGCCTGATATCTCCCTGTCCCTTTCCCTCCATTCCTTAGCAGCTTCCTGTTCCACCTCTTTTCCCTCCTGCACCCCCATGAATCCATCTCTCCTCCTTTCTCTCTCCACCCCATGGTCCAACATTACTCCCTCTCTTTTTTGTTCTTCTTCCCTCCCCCCCTTGATGTAGCATCTCTTTCCTCCCTCCATCCTATTGTTCAGCATCTCTCCCTCCCTTCTACCCCCAGACCCAACATTTCTCCCTCTCTCTTCCTTCCCTCCCTCCCATCCCCATTTCCAGCTTCTTTCTCTTTCTTCCACAATGCCCTCTCAATCAGCATCTCTCCTTCCTTCCACATCATCCCGGGTCCAATGTGTCTCTCTTTCTCTTGCTTCCCTCCATGCTACTGTCCACCATCTCTTTCCCCTCTCTTCTGTTACCAAGCCCATTATTTCCTCCTTTTCACCTCCCCCCACCACCCTCGTTCCAGCATCTCTCCCTCTCTTTGAACCCTACCCCCCCCCCCAGTTTAGTTCAAAAACAGCTGCTCCAAGGGCCCCCGTGGGCTGTATGTCTTCCCCTTCTCTCCACCCTGGTCTGGCGTCTCCCTCAACTTCCCTGTCTAATTTAAATATATTTTTTTCTAAGCAGAGGGTTTGTGGCACGGGAGCAATTGAAACATGCTGCCTTTGGCGAAATTCAGCCTCCTCAGCACTCTTCCTCTGCCGCCACGGTCCGCCCAAGTGGAAACAGGAAGTTGTGTCAGAGGTGGGGCAGACTGCGGCGACAGAGGAAGAGTGTCAAGGAAGCCGAATTTTGCTGAAGGCAGCATGTTTCAATTGCTCCTGAACCGCAAACCCTCTGATTAGAAAAAAATATTTTTAAGCTAGACCGGGAAGGTGAGGGAGAAGCCGGACGGGGGAGGAGAGAAGGGGAGGACATGCTGGCTCACGGGGGCTCCCTGGAGCTCTGGGGCCCAGGGCAGCTGCCCTGTTTGCCCCCCCCCCCCCCCCAACGCCAGCCCTGGAAATAACATATTAATTCTGCTGACTACACGGCTGGCAGAGAAGGGCAAAATATACTATTGCCTACCCTTGATCCAGCCCAGTTGGCACAGAAGTCTTTACAAAAAATTTAAAACAAATTTATAACCTTTGTGTCTGTGGCTTAACTTCAGTCTCTACTTGTCCTGAGTTTTCTCTCTGACCTCACATTCCTTCTTTTAAGGATTCTCTTCCAGTCTTCCTCCCATGCCATCATCATTTTTTCTTTCCTTCATGTATATTTGTCTCTCCATGGTTTCACTCTACAGCTTCTCTCATCTCACTTTCTTCTAGTCTTAGTTCCTCCTACCTTTTTCTCACCTTTATGTCTCTTCTCTCCACCATGACCCCCCTTTCCCTCCCTCACTCATTTTTCCCAGTCCCACATAGCTACTCTCCATCTCTTTCAGCTACTCTTCTGTCTGCAGCCTGTTGAGTTCCCACTGCCTGCTCTTCTTCAATCTCCTAATCAAGATCATGTCTCCTCCTACCAGCAACCTTTCCCCACACAGCTCATGCTCCCTCTGACCCTTATAGCCCGTGTCTACTCCTGATTCATAGCTCCAAAATCAGTCCTCATCCCCATCATCCAACCTCTCCTGCCTTTACAGCCCCCTTTCTGCCTCTTCCAGCATTTCAGAGCAGCATTGTCTCTCTTAACCAGCAGTAACCCCATCCTTGCCCCCTATATTTATCTCCCATTACTTCTGTCTTTTTTACCTTAACTGTTATAGGTGGTACTTTGGTAACATAACTTTATTGGCTACCTATCTGAATTTGTCTAGTCCTTTTTTTTTTTTAAATTTATTATTTATTAATATTATCCAATATTTTACAAGACAATCCTCTTGTTCAGGAAAAGTATCTAATAATCTACAAATTATGTAAAAATAATAAGACAAACAGGGAAAAAAAAGTGGAGCTTAAGCTTCACATTAACAGGAAAACTATACTCAAATCCATACATGTGATCCAAGATTTCAGGAAAATACTGGAGACAATATCTAAAGGTTAATCAGAAAAAAGAAATTATACAAATACTGTTAAGTAGAGCAAACACTTACAGTGGTGGAAATAAGTATTTGATCCCTTGCTGATTTTGTAAGTTTGCCCACTGACAAAGACATGAGCAGCCCATAATTGAAGGGTAGGTTATTGGTAACAGTGAGAGATAGCACATCACAAATTAAATCCGGAAAATCACATTGTGGAAAGTATATGAATTTATTTGCATTCTGCAGAGGGAAATAAGTATTTAATCCCTCTGGCAAACAAGACCTAATACTTGGTGGCAAAACCCTTGTTGGCAAGCACAGCGGTCAGACGTCTTCTGTAGTTGATGATGAGGTTTGCACACATGTCAGGAGGAATTTTGGTCCACTCCTCTTTGCAGATCATCTCTAAATCATTAAGAGTTCTGGGCTGTCGCTTGGCAACTCGCAGCTTCAGCTCCCTCCATAAGTTTTCAATGGGATTAAGGTCTGGTGACTGGCTAGGCCACTCCATGACCCTAATGTGCTTCTTCCTGAGCCACTCCTTTGTTGCCTTGGCTGTATGTTTTGGGTCATTGTCGTGCTGGAAGACCCAGCCACGACCCATTTTTAAGGCCCTGGCGGAGGGAAGGTTGTTGTCACTCAGAATTGTACGGTACATGGCCCCATCCATTCTCCCATTGATGCGGTGAAGTAGTCCTGTGCCCTTAGCAGAGAAACACCCCCAAAACATAACATTTCCACCTCCATGCTTGACAGTGGGGATGGTGTTCTTTGGGTCATAGGCAGCATTTCTCTTCCTCCAAACACGGCGAGTTGAGTTCATGCCAAAGAGCTCAATTTTTGTCTCATCTGACCACAGCACCTTCTCCCAATCACTCTCGGCATCATCCAGGTGTTCACTGGCAAACTTCAGACGGGCCGTCACATGTGCCTTCCGGAGCAGGGGGACCTTGCGGGCACTGCAGGATTGCAATCCGTTATGTCGTAATGTGTTACCAATGGTTTTCGTGGTGACAGTGGTCCCAGCTGCCTTGAGATCATTGACAAGTTCCCCCCTTGTAGTTGTAGGCTGATTTCTAACCTTCCTCATGATCAAGGATACCCCACGAGGTGAGATTTTGCGTGGAGCCCCAGATCTTTGTCGATTGACAGTCATTTTGTACTTCTTCCATTTTCTTACTATGGCACCAACAGTTGTCTCCTTCTCGCCCAGCGTCTTACTGATGGTTTTGTAGCCCATTCCAGCCTTGTGCAGGTGTATGATCTTGTCCCTGACATCCTTAGACAGCTCCTTGCTCTTGGCCATTTTGTAGAGGTTAGAGTCTGACTGATTCACTGAGTCTGTGGACAGGTGTCTTTCATACAGGTGACCATTGCCGACAGCTGTCTGTCATGCAGGTAACGAGTTGATTTGGAGCATCTACCTGGTCTGTAGGGGCCAGATCTCTTACTGGTTGGTGGGGGATCAAATACTTATTTCCCTCTGCAGAATGCAAATAAATTCATATACTTTCCACAATGTGATTTTCCGGATTTAATTTGTGATGTGCTATCTCTCACTGTTACCAATAACCTACCCTTCAATTATGGGCTGCTCATGTCTTTGTCAGTGGGCAAACTTACAAAATCAGCAAGGGATCAAATACTTATTTCCACCACTGTATAATTAACGCTTATCCATTTTCACTGAGGTTATGAGTGAAGATACACGAGACAGCTCTGTAAATACATATTTTTTTTCCTTAAACCTTATTATACACTTGCAGGGGTATCTTAAAAAAAAGGTACCCCCCAAGTGTAAAACTTCAGGCCCAAGGAGCAGGAATTGTTTCCTTCGTCATCGTGTCTCCTTAGAGACATCAGGAAAAAGTAAAACTTTTAAACCCAAAAAGGGTTTATCTTTATTTCGGAAAAACAGACGAAATATCCAATTCTTGTCTGGTAATAGTGCAACTGTAGCCACCAATGTAGCTGCAGTTGCTAATTCAGTGTCAGAAGTCTCAAGCAAGAGAGAGACATTTATCGGAGCTTTGGGTTGAGAAGTTCCTTTCCCAGGAATATAGTAAACCATAGTCATTGGTGGTAAGTTCTGTTCAGGAATTAGTAAATTTTCACGCATATAGCGTTTCAACATATCCATAGGAGCAACATTTTGAAGTCTAGGAAAATTGACAAATCTTAGGTTATGATTTTTAGTGTAATTATCAAAGGTTTCCATTTTATCTCTAAGACTCGTCAAATCTTTCATCATAGTAGGTTGTACCGTTTCAAGCTTCTTAATTCTCTGGTCCAAGTTAACAAATTTTCCATTCAAATCTTTAATCTGCCTCTTGTACCACCAAATTACTTTCCAGAGATTTAACTTTAGGCTGGATATCATTTATCTGTTTAAGGAAAACTTGTCCTAGATTGGAAACCAGGTCCCACAAATCTTCTAATGTCACATCTTTTGGTCTAATCATAAATTCTTTAGGCAATTCAAACCTTACAGGCTGGTCTCAGTCCTCACGCTGCCCCTCTGCTTCTCTCCCCTGAGTTTACGACGTTTCCACGGGCAAACTACTCTCCAGTCCCACCTCTGTAGTAAGAGAGGCTTCGATTTGGCGATCTTCTGGGCCCCTAACCTCTGCGGGAGTGGACCCCGTCGAATCCAGGAGGAAAGAACTGGCGCCAATCGGCTGGGGAGGGGAAGTGCGTTCGGCGGGGCTAAGAGTCACTTCAAAGCCAGAGAGCGCCAAAGTCTCCGTTTCGCCGGCGCACACCTCTGGAAGCAAACCGCCATCGCGGTGAACTCCCTGCGATCTCAAATATCGATCCATCAGACCAGGTAATGAGGGAGTTAGCGGGGAAGCCCTACCCGCTAATCTCCCTCTTCGTTTCGGCATTTTTTTTTTTTAGGAGCGTGAGTCGCAGCAACCTAACAGCTTGCGGCCATCTTGGATGTTGTCTAGTCCTTTTGTCAATGTATGTATCTATCTTTTGCTCTTGCCTTCCTCATTGGCAGCTGCTAGGTTACAGCAAGTTGCAACTCACCCCTCCCCTGCAGGCTATTGGACAGACAACTCCAGCCAATAGTCTGCAGGGGGAGGCGGGAGCAGTAGCTAGGACACAGAAGCAGTTCCATATAAGTGCATAAGTATTGCCATACTGGAAAAGATCAAAGGTTCATCAAGCCCAGCATCCAGTTTCCAACAGTGGCCAATCCAGGTCACAAATACCTGGCAAGATCCCAAAAAAGTACAAAACATTTTATACTGCTTATCCCAGAAATAGTGGATTTTCACCCAAGTCCATTTAATAATGGTCTATGGACTTTTCCTTTAGGAAGCCGTCCAAACCTTTTTTAAATTCCGCTAAGCTAACCGCCCCTACCACATTCTCTGGCAACGAATTCCAGAGCCCAATTACAAGTCCATAGTCTGCCATTGAGACAGACATGTGGAAGCCATTGCTTGCCTTGGGACTGGTAGAATGGAATGTTGCTACTACTATTTGGGTTTCTGCCAGGTACTTGTGACCTAGATTGGTCACTGTTGGAAACAGGAAACTGGGCTAGATGGACCCTTGGTCTGACCCAGTATGGCTGTTTTTATGGGAGAACGTCTTCTGCACGTTTTCTCTTCATTCTGAGTGAATAAACTGGTTTGTATGATATTTCATCACAGTAGCTCATTAATTCAAAGTTACATAAGTAAATAAGTATTGCCATACTGGGACAGACCAAAGGTCCATCAAGCCCAGCATCCTGTTTCCAACAGTGGACAATCCAGGTCATAAATACCTAGCAAGATCCCCAAAAAGCACAAAACATTTTATGTTGCTTATCCCAGAAATAAGCAGTGGAGTTTCCCCAAGTCCATTTTAATAATGGTCTATGGACTTTTCTTTTAGGAAGCCGTCCAAACCTATTTTAAACCCTGCTAAGCTAACCATCTTTACCATATTCTCTGCCAATGAATTCCAGAGTTTAATTACAAATTGAGTGAAGAAACATTTATCTCCGATTTATTTTAAATATACTACATTGTAGCTTCATCGCATGCCCCCTAGTCCTAGTATTTTTGGAAAGCATAAACAGATGCTTCACATCTACCCGTTCAACTCTACTCATTATTTTATAGACCTCTATCATATCTCCCCTCAGCCGCCTTTTCTCCAAGCTGAATAGCCCTAGCCGCTTTAGCCTTTCCTCATAGGGAAGTCGTCCCATCCCCTTTATCATTTTCGTCGCCCTTTTCTGCACCTTTTCTAATTCCACTATATCTTTTCTGAGATGCGGTGACTACTACTACTACTACTACTTAACATTTCTAGAGCGCTACTAGGGTTACACAGCGCTGTACAGTTTAACAAAGAAGGACAGTCCCTGCTCGAAGGAGCTTACAATCTAAAGGACGAAATGTCAAGTTGGGGCAGTCAAGATTAATTCCTGAATAGAGGTGTAGTGGTTAGGTGCCGAAGGCGACATTGAAGAGGTGGGCTTTGAGCAAGGATTTGAACACAATATTCGAGGCGCGGTCGCACCATGGAGCGATACAAAGGCATTATAACATCCTCATTTTTGTTTTCCATTCCTTTCCTAATAATACCTAACATTCTATTTGCTTTCTTAGCCGCAGCAGCACACTGAGCAGAAGGTTTCAACGTATCATCAACGATGATACCTAGATCCTTCTGCATTTCCTCACAGCTGTATCCGGGGTGACTCCAGTTCCACCCCGATCTTCCCAGGGCCTTCTCTCCAAGTGCACAGAGTTTCCAGGTGCTTTTTGGCACTCTGGTGGATCCTCTTCTGCTTCTATCCCTCTGCCTGTCGGCGTACCTCAGGGTTTTGTTCTTGGTCCTCTCCTCTTTTCTATCTACACTTCTTCCCTTGGTTCATTAATCTCATCCCATGGCTTTTCCTACCATCTCTATGCTGATGACTCCCAAATCTACCTTTCTACCCCTGATATCTCACCTTGCATCCAAACCAAAGTTTCAGCGTGCTTGTCTGACATTGCTGCCTGGATGTCTGAATGCCACCTGAAATTAAATATGACCAAAACCGAGCTTCTCATTTTCCCCCCCAAACCCACCTCCCCGCTCCCCCCGTTTTCTATTTCTATTGATGGTTCTCTCATTCTCCCTGTCTCCTCAGCTCGAAACCTTGGGGTCATCTTTGACTCTTCTCTCTCCTTCTCTGCTCATATCCAGCAGACCGCCAAGACCTGTCGTTTCTTTCTTTACAACATCCGTAAAATCCGCCCCTTTCTTTCCGAGCACTCTACCAAAACCCTCATCCACACCCTTGTCACCTCTCGTTTAGACTACTGCAATCTGCTTCTTGCTGGCCTCCCACTTAGTCACCTCTCCCCTCTCCAGTCGGTTCAAAACTCTGCTGCCCGTCTCATCTTCCGCCAGGGTCGCTTTACTCATACTACCCCTCTCCTCAAGACCCTTCACTGGCTCCCTATCCGTTTTCGCATCCTGTTCAAACTTCTTCTACTAACCTATAAATGTATTTACTCTGCTGCTCCTCAGTATCTCTCCACACTCGTCCTTCCCTACACCTCTTCCCGTGCACTCCGCTCCATGGATAAATCCTTCTTATCTGTTCCCTTCTCCACTACTGCCAACTCCAGACTTCGCGCCTTCTGTCTCGCTGCACCCTACGCCTGGAATAAACTTCCTGAGCCCCTACGTCTTGCCCCATCCTTGGCCACCTTTAAATCTAGACTGAAAGCCCACCTCTTTAACATTGCTTTTGACTCGTAACCACTTGTAACCACTCGCCTCCACCTACCCTCCTCTCTTCCTTCCCGTTCACATTAATTGATTTGATTTGCTTACTTTATTTATTTTTTGTCTATTAGATTGTAAGCTCTTTGAGCAGGGACTGTCTTTCTTCTATGTTTGTGCAGCGCTGCGTATGCCTTGTAGCGCTATAGAAATGCTAAATAGTAGTAGTAGTAGTAGTAATCCCTTTCTTGGTCGGTGACTGCTAACGTGGAACTTTGCATGACGTAGCTATAATTCGGGTTCCTCTTTCCCACATGCAACACTTTGCACTTGCTCACATTAAACGTCATCTGCCATTTAGACGCCCAGTCTCCCAGTCTCGTAAGGTCCTCTTATAATTTTTCATAATCCTCCTGCGATTTAATGACTTTGAATAACTTTGTGTCATCAACAAATTTAATTACCTCACTAGTTACTTCCATCTCTAGGTCATTTATAAATATGTTAAAAAGCAGCGGTCCCAGCACAGAGCCATGAGGAACCACACTAACTTCTCCATTAAGAATACTGACCATTTAACCCTACTCTCTGTTTTCTATCTTTTAACCAGTTTTTAATCCACAATAGAACACTACCTCCTATCCCATGATTCTCCAATTTCTTCTGAAATCTTTCATGAGGTACTTTGTCAAACGCCTTCTGAAAATCCAGATACACAATATCAACCGGCTCACCTTTATCCACATGTTTGATCACCCCTTCAAAGAAATGTAGTAGATTGGTGAGGCAAGATTTCCCTTCACTAAATCCATGTTTATTTATTTAGATTTTGCTCAGACCTTTTTCAGTAGTAGCTCAAGGTAAGCTACATTCAGGTACACTGATATTTCTCTGCCCCAGGAGGGCTCACAATCTAAGTGTGTACCTGAGGCAATGGAGGGTTAAGTGACTTGCCCAAGACCACAAGGAGCAGCAGCGGGATTTGAACCAGCCACCGCTGGATTGCAAGATCGGTGCTCTAACCACTAGGCCACTCCTCCACTTTGACTTATTAATCCATGCTTTTGAATATGCTCTGTAATTTTGTTCTTAATAATAGTCTCTACCATTATGCCAGGCACCGACGTCAGACTCTCCGGTCTATAATTTCCCGGATCTCCTCTGGAACCTTTTTTAAAAATCGGCGTTACATTGGCCACCCTCCAATCTTCCGGTACCACGCTCGATTTTAATGATAAATTACATATTACTAACAATAGCTCCGCAAGCTCATTTTTGAGTTCTATCAGTACTCTGGGATGAATACCATCCAGTCCAGGAGATTTGCTACTCCTCAGTTTGTAGAACTGCCCCATTACATCCTCCAGGTTTACAGGGAATTCATGAAGTTTCTCTGACTCGTCAGCTTCGAATACCATTTCCGGCACCTGTATCCCACCCAAATCTTCCTCGGTGAAGACCGAAGCAAAGAATTCATTTAATCTCTCTGCTACAGCTTTGTCTTCCCTGATCGCCCCTTTTACTCCTCGGTCATCTAGCAGTCCAACCGATTCTTTTGCCGGCTTCCTGCTTTTAATATACCTAAAAAAGTTTTTACTATGTGTTTTTGCATCCAACGCAATCTTTTTTTCGAAGTCCCTCTTAGCCTTCCTTATCAGCGCTTTGCATTTGACTTGACATTCCTTATGCTGTTTCTTATTATTTTCAGTCGGTTCCTTCTTCCATTTTCTGAAGGATTTTTTTTAGCTCTAATAGCTTCCTTCAACTCACTTTATAGCCACGCTGGCTGTCGTTTGGTCTTCCGTCTTCCTTTTTTAATACACGGAATATATTTGGCCTGGGCTTCCAGGATGATGTTTTTGAACAGCATCCATGCCTGATGTAAATTTGTGACCCTCACAGTTGCTCCTCTAAGATTTTATTTCACCGTTCTTCTCATTTTATTAGTCTCCTTTTTTAAAGTTAAACGCCAACGTATTTGATTTCCTATGTATACTTACTTCAAAGCTAATATCAAATCCGATCATATTATGATCACTGTTATCAAGCGGCCCCAGCATCATTACCTCCCGCACCAGATCATGCGCTCCACTAAGGACTAGGTCTAGAATTTTTCCTTCTCTTGTTGGCTCCTTTACCAGCTGCTCC
Organism: Microcaecilia unicolor; assembly: GCF_901765095.1. Taxonomy (NCBI): domain Eukaryota; kingdom Metazoa; phylum Chordata; class Amphibia; order Gymnophiona; family Siphonopidae; genus Microcaecilia; species Microcaecilia unicolor. Next base: position 236,051,304 of record NC_044032.1, on the reverse strand, counting down.
ATAAAGCTGTCCTTGATTTCATCAAGGAATTTTACCTCCCTAGCGTGCCCCCATGTTACATTTACCCAGTCAATATCGGGGTAATTGAAATCATCCATTATTATTGTGTTGCCCAGTTTGTTTGTGTCCCTAATTTCCTTTAACATTTCTGTATCCGTCTGTTCATCCTGGCCAGGCGGACGGTAGTATACTCCTATCACTATCCTTTTCTCCTTTACAGATGGAATTTCAATCCACAGTGATTCCAAGAAGTGTTTTGTTTCTTGCAGAATTTTCAATCTATTTGATTCAAGGCTCTCATTAATATACAATGCTACCCCTCCACCAATTCGATCCACCCTATCACTACGGTATAATTTGTACCCCTGTATGACAGTGTCCCATTGGTTATCCTCCTTCCACCAGGTCTCAGAGATGTCTATTATATCTAATTTTTCATTTAGTGCAATATATTCTAACTCTTCCATCTTATTTCTTAGGCTCCTGGCATTTGCATATAGACATTTCAAAGTATGTTTGTTGTTCCTATTTACATGATGCTTAGTACTTGACAATATTAATTTGCAATGTTTTGTCTGATTTTTATTTAAGGACACCTGGTCTACTACAGTCTCTTTTGCAACCTCACTATCAGGATACCCTATCTTCCCTGTTTTGGTGATATCTTTGAAAGATACCTTATCCCGAACCATGCGCTTTTGAGCGACTGTCGGCCTTCCCCCCGTTTCTAGTTTAAAAGCTGCTCTATCTCCTTTTTAAATGCCGATGCCAGCAGCCTGGTCCCACCCTGGTTAAGGTGCAGCCCATCCTGTCGGAATAGGCTCCCTCTTCCCCAGAATGTTGCCCAGTTCCTAACAAATCTAAAACCCTCCTCCCTGCACCATCATCTCATCCACGCAATGAGACTCCGGAGCTCTGTCTGTCTCTTGGGCCCTGCACGTGGAACAGGTAGCACTTCGGAAAATGCTACCCTAGAGGTTCTGGATTTGAGCTTTCTACCTAAGAGCCTAAATTTGGCTTCCAGAACCTCTCTCCCACATTTTCCTATTGGTACCCACATGTACCAAGACAGCTGGCTCCTCCCCAGCACTATCTAAAATCCTATCTAGGTGACGCGTGAGTTCCGCCACCTTCGCACCAGGCAGGCAAGTCACCAGGCGATCCTCACGTCCACCAGCCACCCAGCTATCTATATGCCTAATAATTGAATCGCCAACTACAACAGCTGTCCTAACCTTTCCCTCCTGGTCAGCACTTAGAGACATATCCTCGGTGCGAGAGGATAGTACATCCCCTGGTGGGCAGGTCCTGGCTACAGGAGTAATTCCTACTTCACCAGGGTGATGCTCTCCTTCTAGGAGAGTTCCCTCCTCCAAGGTAGCACTAGCACAGGGGCTACCAGACTGGAGGTGGGACTTCTCTACAACATCCCTCTAGGTCTCCTCTATGTACATCTCTGTCTCCCTCAGCTCCACCAAGTCTGCTACTCTAGCCTCAAGCGATCGGACACGTTCTCTGAGACATAGGTGCCGACTCCATGGGTGCTGTGGGTGCTCAAACACCCCCAATAATTGAGGCAGTGGCGCGTGGGCATAAAGTGCCTGTCCCTCCCACTCCCTGCACCATCCCAACTCCATGCCCTGCTGTCCGCACTCCGCTTTCCTGCAATGTATCCGTGCTGCCATGCTGTCAGTGACTCAGCGTCAGTGCAGTAAGCACACTGCCTTCGGCGGCCCGGAAGCTTTCCCTCTGTTATAGTTTCCTGTCCTGCATAGGCGGGATGCTGCAACAGAGGGAGAGTTTCCAGAGCTATCAAAGGTAGTGTGTGCCTACCGTGTTGACGCTGCCGGCAGCCTGGAACACTGAAAAATGGCAGACAGTGAGCCAGAGAGGTACAGGGAAGGAAGCCAGCCCACACCAAAACAGAGCCAGCCAGTCAGCCGCCAGACAACGTTAAAAAGCTGAAGAAGGAAACTTTTCTCTAATTCCCTCTCCTCTGCGCAGCTGTCGGGTCAAGGTTTGTTTTCAGGCCAAAAAGCACTTGTTGTTTATAGCTTTATTTAAAGTAATATTGCTTCACTCTGAAATGTGGAATTTTTTGTATAGCAAAAATGTAGGAACTTGCTCTTTTTTGTTTTATGGAATGCAATGGTTATTATACAAATGCACTTGCATTTTTTATTACTGCTGTTTCACAAACAGATACTGAATAATGAGGTGGGGGGAGGGGTGGAGGGGGAGGGGAGGGGGGAGGAAGGGGGAAGGGGGAGGGGAGGAGGAGGAGGAGGAGGGGGAGGGGGAGGGGGAGGGGGAGAGGGGGGAAATGCACCACCTGTAAAAAAAAAATTTTCAGCACCCCCCAATTATTTTGAAAAGTTGGCTCCTATGTTCTGAGAGCTAGGAGCTCTTTGCATCGGGCACACACATATGACATCTCACCAACTGGGAGATAATCATACATGTGACACTCAATGCAAAAGACTGGATAGCACCCCTCTCGCTGCTGTGTGTTCTTCCTGTAGCTCCAGTATAGAGCTTATTGCTGCCCCAGATCTATAACTTACAGGGAAAAATATTGGGGATGCTCAAACACCCACAGTACCCACAGAGCAAGTGCCTACGATGCATGCTACCTGCACGTTAGCCCTACTGCTGCTTAGTAAAAGGACCCCTTAATGCTGATCTTTTCTGGTGCCCATTTTTGAGAGCAATTTATAGAATTTTCCCCTTGTAGAATTGCCTTTCATGTGTCTCCACCGAAAGCTGAGTATGACCCTATGGCATCCCAGGTCCAGCTAACCAGAGGAGTGGAAGACCACAGCCTGGAACTAACCCCAGAGCTCTCCATCAAGCAGTGCGCAGTATTAGCATTAAGCCAATGTGCCAGCCTAGGAACCAAATATTTTAGTATGAGCATTACCAAAGATTTCTCTCCCAGTAGCTGCTGGCAAGTTACCTTTTTCCTGGCTTGCTGGTCTTTAGAAGAATGTGCCTTCACATGCTTTCTCAAGGAGCTTGGATCAGTGTAGCGTTTGGCGCATCCTGGAATCTGACACGCATAAGGTTTCTAAACAAGAAAGATCAACAGAAGCAATTTTGGTTAACAACTTAGGTGGTCAGAAAGAAAATTCAGTTTTAAGCTTTGTGATTTTCATGGCATTCACTAATTTTTGACCTGACTGGTATGATTATTTCCCCCAAATATCTTTATTGATGGTTGCAGGAGAAAAAAAAAGACATGCATGAGAGAACAGTGCTTAAAATAATATTTCAAAAAAAAAAAAGAAGCACAAGTATCAGATTACACACAAGAAGTCAACAGTCTAAAAGCATTAGTGATAACTACTTCCAGATTACAGAGCGATATCCAACACTACACTCCATATGGCTAAAAAGATAGAAGAAAAACACATAATACTAAAAGAAACTTGTGACCAGTCTGCTCCTGCAAACTTTTCCATTGGTTGTGATACTAGGGAGTTACGGGACAATATCAAAGGAATGTTTGACTTGTACGATGCTCAATGCTGCATGTGTTCTATAACTATTTACTAAACATGGTGAATAAAATTTCAAAATGTTACATGGAAGACAGAAACCTAAAAGCTGACGGTTGTTAGAAATCTAGCACACATTTGCAGATATCCCAAATTGCACATCCCTGGGGCCAACGCACTAAACCGTGGGATTTCCTGGGGATTAATAGCCTGTTTCTGGCAAAAGTTTGCTGCACATGCAAACTAGCAACATAACAAATTTTCACCCGAAACTTTGCAGTGGGATCAGGCCTAGTTATTGTATCTCAATGAGATGTAGTTATCAATTTTGTTATGTTAAAACCAGCTTAGAAAAAGATGGATGAGGGGAGATATGATTGAGGTCTACAAAATCCTGAGTGGTGTAGAATGAATAGATGTGAATCTATTTTTTACTCATTCCAGAAGTACAAAGACTAGGGAACACTCAAGGAAGTTACACGGATGTAGTAACAGCAGTTAGCGTATTTGGGTTTAAAAAAAGTTTGGACAGGTTCCTGGAGGGAAAAGTCCATAGTCTGCTATTGAGACAGACATGTGGAAGCCACTGCTTGCCTTGGGATTGGTAGAATGGATCACCACTAGGTTCACACCGGTGCTGCAAAAATAAAAATATTTTTGTAGTGTTGGAAATGGTGACCAGGGGGTGGGAACTACCATCAGGCTGTTGTGGTAGCCCAGCAGTACTTACGTTTTAGCGAGTGGTAAGCCCGCATTGAGTTTACTGCCGCTTTGTAAAAGACCTCCTCGGTCTTTAATCTTCAAGGAGGTAATTACCCCACTATCACCACCACCTACATTCCCTTCACCTCTCACTGATACAAAACACATATGGTGCAAAAGGGAACATTGGAACAACTAGAACTTGCTTTTGCTTGAATTGAGATGCAAAGAAATGTACTAAGTGTGTTGGGGGGGGGGGGGGGGGAAGAAGGGCTGCAGTCTATTCAGAACACCTCTATTCACTTACTATGTCACGCTTGATACCGCAATCATGTTTCTCCTCTGTTACAGAAAATCCATTGGTTACCTATCAAACAACATATCATCTTCAAACGTCTCACCCTCACATTCAAGGCTTTTGGTTTTCCAGACTATCTTTCTTTGCTCACCATTCCATAAACACCAGCTCGCCTCCTCCATTTTGTTAATGATTGTCATTTGATTCTCCCTGCTCCCAAATTCGCCCAGTTAGAATTCACCAGACATCACGCATTTTTCTTTGTAGCTCCATCCCTTTGGAACTCACTTCCTCTTTATATCCGTACTGACTCCTCTTTGAAGAGCTTCAAAACCAAATTAAAGATCTGCCTTTTTTTAAACAGGTCTTCAGTCCCCCCTTAGCTTAAACCTGATCTGGTCTGCAGCTATTCTCCATAGTACTCCCCTTCCCCCCTTCTACTCCTTCCTTCCCCTGCTCATATTGACCCCTACTAGCCCTCTCTCCCTTGTTTTCTTCTCTTGCTATGATTGTTCACTATTGATTGGTATGAGTGCTCTATTGGCTGTGACTGGTATATTTTCCTGTCAATCATTGTAGTTCCTTTCTATTTTCTCTTGCATTGTTTTGCATTAATGTACACCGCCTAGTTCAAATCTCATCTCAACAAACTATAACTATAAACTTGGAAGGGGAGAGTTAAGCACAAGGGGAGGGGGACTGATTCAGATTTACATGGGTAAGAGGTTTAGAACCAAATATTGGCAGTTTTTGAAGGGAGGTATGGGGCATGGGGGGAGTCTGCTTTGGGGTGGTGTATAGTGCTGGTGGGGGAGGTTGCATCTGTATGTGTGTGGAAGAGTACATCACACAGGGCTAACTGTTCCTTTAAAGATCTGGGGTGAGGGACCCATGATGATCAGTTGGAAATATAGTTCATGAATAGTTTCCTCGTGCACTCCTAAATCTTTGAATGTTATTCATAATGGTCACATGAGCATCACAGCTAAATATAATTTTTAATACTTGATACACGAACTACTTTGTAAATAGTTCCCTTGGACATCTAGCATCTAGATATTAAGACAATTCACTCCATTTATTCATCTGACATAGTAGGGTAAATTTTCAGAAGTGAACCTAACTGCAAAGTCACATGCACAATTACAAGCATGCACAAAACGTCTGACTTTCAAACATGATACCTGCATACATTGTATTTGAATATTGACTTATGTGCTAAACGTACTCATGTAACTTTACCTGTTGCATAACAAGGCCTAATGTTATACAATAATTTTAATTTGTGTATAAATTCATAACATTCCTCCTTCCCCCCAAATGCTTTATTTGTATGCAGTCAACTTTATGCATGTTCTGAAATTCAACAGGCAATTTTAGGCAGCTGAAAATCTATTTAAATGCATACAGCTGACTTCTATGTGCAATTCCTTATTTTTGCATATGTAAACCTCAATTAAGGGGTATGTTTACTAAGGTGCGTTAGCGTTTTTAACACGCCTTTAAAGTTAAGGTGCGTTAAACGCTAATGCACCTATACATTTCTATGGGTGCATTAGCATTTAATGCACATTAACCATTAATGTGCATTAACCACGCTAACGCACTTATAGTGCACCTTAGTAAACATAGGCGTACGTTTTTGATAATTTACTTGGATATAGATGTACAACAGCATTAAAAATTTAATCTTGAATGTCTATGAGTTTTAGAGCAGGTAAAAATAAATTTAAAAAAAAAGCATTTTTTTTAAAAAGAAAGAATGGTCTTACCCATATATGTCATGAAACTATATACAATGTAGTTGTTATTTTTCATTGTTACCAATATATGCATCCCTCATGTACTTACAATAATGTCAACCCAGATAAATCTTTGACTTAGAAACTAGCAAGGTCATGTTCTTTAGTGAATCTTGTTAACAAGCATCAGAAAGTCCAAATGCACGATTTAGAGGTAAAGAAAAGACCTGCTGCAGAGACAGAAAGAAGTGAGAGAAAAGATTAGTTCAGAAGCAACAAAGAAGGACAGGAAACAAAAAAATCCCAAGATAGGTATTTAAATACTGAATTCTGAAAGTGCAACATGGCGATTAGATTCTGGAATTTTCTAGTAGAATCATTTAAACTACATTCATCCTGTGACTCAGAACCCACCTGGCTCTCATTGTGGCTCTTCTTGGCTAATGATTTTCTTTTAAACGGCACATAATCAAATGAAGCTACTTTTTGAAGTTCAAAATTACAAAAATACACAATAAGGTGTTTAGTCCAAAGATTTGTCTTGTAAAGAGCCTTTCTTCCTGTCAGCAGCGGGTGACTACTTGGATGTTGGGGGGATCCTTAGTTGAGTCTTGACTATCCTGGGGAGGGAAAGGCCCAGGAGTACTGCTCTGTTCATCAAGGGATGGGAGAGGGTGATCAAGAGATTTTTTTCTCCAAATGAACTATTTTGTTCTCTTTGAACCCATTTTTTAGATTGTAAGCTCTTCTAGCAGGGACTGTCCTTCCATGTTAAATTGTACAGCGCTGCGTAACCCTAGTAGCGCTTTAGAAATGTTAAGTAGTAGTAGTAGTAGTAGTATTAGTATAAGGAAATCTGAAGACAGTGTATGTGTGTGTGTGTGTGTGTGTGGGGGGGGGGGGGGGGGGTTGTTCAGCACAGCATAGGACCCAACTTTTCAAAATGACTGGATAGTGCAAAATGCAACACAAATGATCCTTCCAGGGACTCATTGAAAGCGTTTGCTCAGTACTGGGTGTGCTCAAGCATGCATTGTACTCAAGAGTACCTGTGCTGAGAGTATCCTTTAGCACATCTGACCCACAGTGAAGTCTAGAAACACTACAGAGAACAATTTTAAGTGGCAAAGATCATCATATAAATGTAAATGCCGACCTAGGTATTTAAATTGATAAGAATGTTCACTGCTACTATGGGGGAGAATTCAGTAAATGGAGTCCAAAGTTATGCGCCTGCATGATCTGTGCTATGCTAGCATTCAGAAAAGGGCGCTCTGCATGGAACAACCTTTACAGAATACTAACTTATGCATCTCACGCCTGACATTGGGGACGAGCATTTGTGCCTGCCAAAAGTTGGTGTAAATGTTGACATCCAACTAATGGCAGTTAGGCACATACATGACATTATTCTATAACACTGCACCTAAATCCTGGGAACGCCCCCATCCCCCACCTTTGTATGGTCAAATCCCCTTTGGAGTTGCAGCCATAAAATTTAAACATACATGTTATAGAATAGGGCACAGGGCAGATGCGCATGTAACTCCTAATTACTACTACTACTACTTAACATTTCTAGAGCGCTACTAGGGTTACGCAGTGCTGTACAAATTAATTACTGCCAATTAAGTATGTGTTAACTCCAATAATTGGTTGTTAGCACCTAATTGATTACTAAAGGGGTCTTTTTCTAAGGTGCACTAGCATTTTTAACTTGCGCTAAAAATCAGCTGGCGCTGAGATCTAGATTCTCTATATGGCACCTAGAATCTAGGCACGTCTGATAGAAGCACCTAGGCATATTCTATAAGACGCGCCTAAATTCAGACGCGATATATAGAACATACTGAGGCTGGGTGGATGCGCCTAAATGTAGGCGTGTCCATTTACGCCAGTGAAAAGCTGGTGTAAATGGTTGCATCTAAATCTAGGTGCATAGACCCAAATTCTATAATGGTGTGTGTAGATTTGATTGATATGCCTGGCACGCCCACACTCTGCCCATGACTCCACCCCCTTTTTGGCTGCAGACATTGGAATCTATGTGCACCGCTTTACTAAAGACGCCTAGAAAAGCATGCATGAAAATTCCAGTTATGGCCAATTAGTTTTGATATTTGGTTGTTATCCGCCAATTATCATGACTAAGTGGCTCTTTAAACAATTGAGATGCGGGCGTAGATTAGGTGCATGCACAAATCTATTCACGTGCTTCCCCACGCCATAAATAGAATCCCTTTGGCTTTAGCTTCAGTTGTGCAGACAATATTGTTTTGGTGAGCAAGAGTTTCTGCAACGTAGAGCGTTTTGTCTTGATAATCAAGAAAGATTTTACTATATTTAAAAAGAACTCATATGACTTTGGAGGAGATTTTCATTACAAGCCAGCAGAACAACTGTTCTTTCTACTATTCCATTCAGAAAAGCGGATGGTATATCTGATTACATATGGTTGAGAAAAGACTTCTTTATAATAGATATTCTGCTAGGATTAATAACTTTATTCACAGAAAAAATACATAGTTTAAGGATAGGATATGATAGAACATAAAGTAATATATTACAAGGAATGGAAAATCACATGTATATATGATTACAAATGGCATCTAGTGCAGGGTATAGTACAGCAGGAAAAATGGCCTCAAAGAGCTTCCAGATCTGAGATTAATCTGTTGAAGCTAATACGGGTCAACAGACCCTGCCTTTATCTTTGGCCTAAAAAACCTAATGATGTTCTAACATTCCTGCTGGTTAAATTAGTCTCATGAAAATTTTTGTGCATCTACATACTTTACTTAAGCACCACTACTTATCTTTTCAGTAGGTGCTTCTAATCAGCGTTGCGTGCTATGCTGTGCTTTTGTAGTAGTTACGTGTATTCTAGCCGGTCTGCACCCAAACATTGTATAGTGTATATGATTACAAAAACAAAACAAAAATATGTGATTATATATTATGCAGTAGGAGAATGGTTTAAAGGATATCCAGTCGTACAAGTAGTAATTGTGAAAATATGTACTTAGCCTGAGTAATGCTGGTTAACAATGAAGAGTGAATTTTAGGGGAAAATATAGAGGTCACAGTACCATATATGTATAGATTTTAAAGCAAATTTGTGATTTGTAAGATTGCATTTTCAATAAAGAATGTGAGTTTGACATACATTTTTATAGTTATCAAATATGTAGAAATACTTATTTATTTAGATTTTGTTCTCACCTTTTTCAGTAACAGCTCAAGGTGAGTTACATTCAGGTACACTGGATATTTCTCTGTCCCAGGAGAGCTCCCAATCTAATGTAACTGTGACCTCACCCTGGGCACGATACTTCACCCTACAATACCCTTAGCATACCTCGGGCAAAATATCATGTATCGGACAGGGTTAAAGTACAGACATTAAAACTAACCCCGTCTCCCCATTTCTAAAATGGGAAGAGGAAATAAAACTAAATTGGTTATATATTTTAATGTAACTCAGGAAAACAAATGACATTTACATTGATAATTCAATAACTTATTATTTTTATTTATATGATGGGTATGTGTAAAGTTCAGATCCGTTTAACAAATTCAATATTTTTTTTTTTTTAGTACATCAACAATCCAACAGATCAACTTCTCCTACGTTTTATCAGATAAGTATAATTTGATCTTAGCAAAATTCATTAACTAAATATGCATTTAATCTTAAAGTTTTGTCTAAACATTCCCCTCTTCTATAAGAATTGATTCTTTATTATTATTTCTTTTTCAGGTCCCTCATCCATCAAGCAGGTAAGTATAGTTTGTGTTTTTTCTCCCTTTTCTTCTTATAGGTATATCATGGCTCATATCACCAAATCGCAAAGACAAATTAGATAAGTATATTTTACTAATCTAACAAAATTTTCTTCTCTAATATATATAACACAACAGTACAGTATTTCTTAAATTCTCAACAACTGTAAGAGCTGATTCTTTGTTTTGTGTTTTCTTTTGCAGGAACTTCTTCAAGGAAAAATAAGGTAAGTATTATAAGTCAATGTTTTTAAACAGGGCCTGGTTGATTCTGGCTGATATATTAAAGGATACTCCTCTCCAGCACTTTTGTATGAATCTCTCTCTCTTTTATTGTTGGGTACCGGTACCGTGCTGTTTTTCTTTTCAAGATGATAGCGGGTATACTGCAGGCAGGAACTGGAACTCCTCCGAAGGACCTACTACTCTAAGCTGTAACCAACTTAATAAGAAAAACCTTAAACCTTTTCTATCCAGTCCACTCATATTAATATGCAGTGGCTCATTATAATTATTCCTTTCCCTATCTAGCTGTTCCCAGGTAAAATAAAATATGATTGAACATCCCTATCTAAACCCTCCCAAACCAATAAATCCCCAAAAATGTATCACAATTTAATATAAGCACTAGGATTATTAAATCCTATGTGTTGATTTTTTTTTTTTTCTTTCTCTGCAGCAGGTCACCGCTCTTTCAGAGACAGGGGTATTATAATCATGAGACTTTTTTTCCCCTCTTCCTTAAATTGATGAAGCTCACAATTACTGGGGTGATTATTTAGTTAAACCTTGTCACAAGGCAGATAACCCCTCACAGAAGTATTTTGAAACTCACACCAGTTCCTTACAAGTTCACTTCTATTAGTGAGCCAGACTGGTACTGCGCCCAAATATTTTATTTATCAAAGACACTTCTAACATATGAAGTTAAATTAAGATTCAGGCAACAGCTTTCCCATCCAAACCAAAATCACTTGCCTAAAGCCTCCTGACAACACGCGAGTGGCTTTTAAAATTAAGTTTTCCCACTGCAGACACACACCAATATTTTTAATTGATTACCCAAACCTCTCAAAACTCAATTTAAATGTATTTCTTGGCTGAACTGCGCAGAGACCACTTTTACAGGTCTGCACAGCCTTTAGCTTACCTCCCAACTGCCACACAAGCCGTTTAGAACTTAAGTATGTCATATATGGCACAAGCCCAGCATGAGCCCCTGCACTAACCTAACACTTTGCAATCCCCTATAAACATACACTTTACATTAAATTATGACATTTTCAGCAATATACAGCACTTTACACATATTTGAATACATTTTCCTTACCTCATTTAGCATTTAACTGTGTTTATTTTTAAGTTTTCTTCTGCACGCGTCTGCTGCACTCCCTGGCACAAGCCAGCATCTGGCTCGTGCCATCAGCTGCTTCTCTCCCTCCTCGTGGCTTCCCCTCAGCGCGTGCCACCCAACAGCACGCCCGCCAACACATTTAGAAAATAAAAAACACCGGAGAAGTGCACCGGAGCACTTCCCCCTTCTTACTCTGTTCCACGCTGGGTTCCCTACCCCGGAGCTCACCCTCAGAGGCATCCCAGGTAAAATAATTTAACCCTATATGGGTTACACTAAGCTTGTACCTGAGGTAATGGAGGGTTAAGTGACTTGCCCAAGATCACAAGGAGCAGTAGTGGGATTTGAACTGGCTACCTCTGGATTGCAAGACCAGTGCTCTAACCACTAGGCCACTCCTCCACTCTAACTATGTTGAAATTTTATTAAAACCCAGGATAATAATTTGTAATATATAGAATCCCAGGGTAAATACTGGGATGCATCTCAGCGTTTAAGTGTGCCTTAGTAAAAGACACCTAAGTTTATGCACGGATCTGGGAACCGTTTCCAAAATTGACCAACCTATACAGAATCCATGGGCATATATACAACTGGAGCACTAAATATACATGTAGTGCAGTGACCGCTGCCACTGCTATCCATTTAGGGGTAAATTTGATCAACTTTTTTGTGTGGAGGTAAACCCTGATTTGCTCATGCAAAAGGGCTTTTATAAAACTACCCCCAAGGTTATCCCTTGCAGTATATATATGGTGCCTGAAAATCCGCATGGAAACTGAAGCATATTCTATAATAATGTGAATAACTTAATTGGTGAACTAGCTAATTGGCGCTGCTAATTGGATGTTGACAAGCAATTATCAGCATTAATTGGCATTAAGATTTATGCGCACAACTCGCTAATTGTATTCTATAACATGGTGCACCTAAATTCTAAGTCACGTGGTGTGGCCATGTGCATTATTATAGAATACACCTGCTCTGCGCCTAATTTAGACATTGGGATTTACACCAAATAGAATGTGGCCTAAATGGATGTGACCAAATTTGGTCATATGGCGAGCCACTCAGCATATTCTACATACCACTCAGAAATTTAAGTCTATTCTATAAAATTTAAGTGCACTTTACAGATTATACATAGGCGTAATTTTTTCTGCACGGATTTTCAGGGGCCATATTTAGAATCTAAACCTATGTGTGTATAAAGCAGGCAAGGAGAATATTTGCACCTACTTTTATTCAACCTGACAGTAGATGTGTTTGGGGAAGAAGTTTGGTTGGAGACCAGGCAGAATCCCGATACGTGTTTGTATATACATAAAGAGAAGGGCAATGAAAATAAAAAGCGGATGGGACGACTTCCCTATGAGGAAAGGCTGAAACGGCTTGGGATCTTCAGCTTGGATGGGAGATATGATAAAGGTATATAAAGTACTGAGTGGAGTGGAACAGGTAGATGTGAATCACTTGTTTACTTTTTCCAAAAATACTAGAAATAGGGGGCACGCAATGAAGCTACAAAGTAGTAAATTTAAAACGAATCGGAGAAAATATTTCTTCATTCAACATGTAATCTCTGGAATTCGTTGCCAGAGAATGTGGTAAAAGCAGTTAGCTTAGCAGGGTTTAAAAAAAGGTTTGGATACCTTCTTAAAAGAAAAGTCCATAAGCCATTATTAAAATGGACTTGGGGAAAATCCACTGCTTATTTCTAGGATAAGCAGTATAAAATCTATTGTACTGTTTTGGGATCTTGCCAGGTACTTGTAACCTGGATTGGTCACTGTTGGAAACAGGATGCTGGGCTTGATGGACCTTTGGTCTGTCCCAGTATGGCAACACTTATGTATTTATGTACTTATGACTAGATTCAGTAAATGGCACCAAAATTTGGGTGCTGAAAAAGATCTGTGTGATGCACTATTTTATAAATGCCACTCTTGAGTTGCACACTGTTTATAGAATAGCGCTTAGTGCCGGGATCTGCACCCAAGTTTGAGCACAAGGATTTATACCAAATAAAACCTGGTGTAAATCTTGGAATGTAGGTTAGGTGTGAATCCCCGGACTCTATAGTACTGCACACCCTTTTAGTGAAAGCCCCTGACCCGCTCATGCCCCCCATGGCCACGCTCCTTTCAGTTGCTCACTAAAAGATTTGTATGCGGATCTTTATAGAATAGCACTTAGCAAGATGTATGTGCAAATTCTAATTGGAACCAATTAACTATAATAATTTTGTTTTTTAGTGCCCAATTATTGTTAACAGCTCATTGCTCAAGATGTACATGCAACTTGTAATTTGGGTGTGCAATTTTGGGCATAATATCTAGAATCTGGGAGAAAATGCATGCATTCTTGTATACTTCATGTGTTAACTGAAACTTGATCAAGTCTCTAAAGACTGCTCTGGACTTTCACATTTTGACATCTTTTTTTTTAGAATGGCTTTTGTTGATTATTATAGAAATAAAGGTCCTTTCTGAAGACAGTCTACTACTTGGTCCCATTATCCTCCACTATCCTTAATTATAAAGAACAACGTTGGATATTTATATTGAATTCAGTTGCTCCTGAGGGTTTAAATCATGAAATAGAGTGGATGACAGTCATTTAATTAAAGCTTTTTCCTCGGGAGGTGGAGTTTCAGTCTGGGCTTCTGGGATTGGTCCACGTCATGAATCAGCTGGAGTGAAATGTGCTAATGAATATATAAATAGAAAAACGCTGTAGCCATTTTGAAAATGAAGTGAATGTTGGATGTTCCGTAAGCTCTTTAGAGGTAATGGTGAACTATGGATTGTGTCTTTGAAAGTCTGATATATTTTTTGATGTTATACATCAGATTTTTTACCCTGTAGGAGATGTACCTTGAGACAGCAAGTGGCGCGAAACATGAGTTCATGTCGGATTAATGAACATCTCTGATATAAGAAACGACTTTGTAAAAAAAGACAGTTAGATAAAAGAATTGAAGAATTGAAGATTCTTGCAAGTTAAGTACATTTTATTATGGACTTTGAACTATGAAATCTTAAAAAAATTGAAGGGTAAAATTTAAAGATTAAAAGATTAAAGAATTAAAATTTAAAAAATATTGGATCAATGATGAATACATGCCCACCATAAGTAAGTGCCTGGCTCACGTATATAGCCTGAATGGTGGCGACATGGAGATCTGATAGATCCATTACACTACTCCCTAAAACATTTGTTGGTTGAGTTTAAATAAGAATGGATAGGAGCTGGGTGTTATAGGATTGTGTACAATAAAATGATGCCATTTAAATTCTGAGTTAGGCAGCTCCTGACAAGGCACATTGGCAACTATCTAGGCCAGCATTTCAGGTGGCCACCTATCTTGCTATCCTCTTCCAGTAGCCCTATGGTTTGCACACATCCATGAAAGGAATGACCTGTGACCTTTGTTTGTTCTTATTGCTAGGGTATCCCTCTAACATGGGAGCAGAGAAGTAGCCTAATGGTTAGTACTAGTGGTCTGAAAACAGCAGCAACTGGGTACAATCCCCACTACAGCTCTTTGTAACCCTGTGAAAATCTTTTAACTCTCCAGTGCCCCAGGTACAAAATAAATAATTGCATATAATATGTAAACAACTTTGATTACAACCACAGAAAGGCAGTATACCAAATCCCATCCCCTTTGCTTAAGGTTGTTAAGCTGCAGTTTGTCATTCTGATACTGCATGGCAACAAGAGGCTTCCAGAAATTTCTCTTGTCCATTTGTCTTCACAAGAATTTAAGCTTCATGGAGCAGGGGCAGGTGCTACAAATCTCCACAGAAATAGTAGTAGAAGGTAGAAATAATAATATTCCTTAGACCTTCGATGAGTGTTGCTCTTAAGCAAAGAGCCCCAGAAAAACTGACCCTACTGGCCTTCACCGTGGCGTAATTCACTTCCTCCTACATAATCATTTTGCAGATGTGTACTTAATGGACATGTATTATAAGTACTGTACCAATTTTACTGCCATGTGTAGCTGATTTAATAATGACACTAATTAAAGCCCTAGGGGGTCTTACTAGTATCTCTTGAATTAACGTAATCTTCTTCCATTTTCTGTTCTTTGCGACTGGAATCTTATAACTCAACTAGCATTTTCTTATAAAGGGTAACACTGACTCCCCAATCCACTTATATGTAATGAACTTTCCCTTGGTTATCACAGACAGAAAATGTGCTTGCATAACTGTTTCAGTGTACAGAAAGGAGTTATCACTAGAAAGAATGAGAAAAAGTGGAAATAAAAGATAATTAGAAATTGCCTTTTAAAAAAATAATTTAGAAAACTCTGCAAACCTTTTCTAATTATTCAAAAGAAAACTTATGGGAAACATAATTTATATGTTCACAGAAATGTTCACATAGTCAAAATTCCTTTGATTTATTTTAGGGGATTGATCATTTCTTCCTGTTCCTTTTTTGCATTTCAAGTTCAATCAGAACTGAGACCAGGATCCAGTGCCTTAATCTGTTATTCATAACCACATGGGGATATTTTAACCATTTTATACCTTTTCCCAGCTTCCTTAGCTCAATCACTACAGTATCAGTCCTTGGCTGGGGCCCGGACCAGGGCTCTTTTAACGATGTGCTTTCATCAAAAATAAAATAGGACATCTCATCAGAATGTCCTATGTTATTTGTTTTCAATTTCATAATGAAAGAAAAAAGCATGTATTTAATTTTTCTTTTTATTCAGGGGATCTCTGTCTGTCTTTTCCTTCCTGCCCACACCCCACCCCTGCCACCATGAAAGAAATCCAACAAAAGGCCCCTGAGCTTGCGGAGCAGGAGGGATCACCAATCATTTCTGCCTCACCACTTCTGTATTAAAAAATGGCAGTGGCTGTCCTGAAATAATTATCGCAATGGCACTTACCACCTCCTATTTAGAAGGCATTAACTTCCGGACTGTATAAAGATCACCCAAATTTGGACACGGATCCCAGATCCGCATGCAAGCTCATTAGTTATTAATTGGCACTAATTAGATACTAAATGCGGATCTGCCGATGCGCTTTTCTATAACACTGGACACCTATATTGTCATGCAATGCATCTCATAAGAACATAAGAATAACCATAGAGGGGCATAATCGACCAGAAACGCCTATCTCCATGGGCGTTAATCTCCGAGAACGGGTCCGTGAAGGGGCGGAGTGAACCGTATTTTTTAAAAAAAATAGACGCCCATGCTTTATTCGCCAAGGTGTGAGCTGGGCGTTTTTGCTTTTCACCGATAATGGAAAATGAAATCGCCCAGCTCAAAAACGAATAAATGCAAGGCATTTGTTCGTGGGAGGGGCCAGGATTCATAGTGCACTGGTCCCCCTCACATGCCAGGACACCAACCGGGCACCCTAGGGGGCACTTTTACAAAAACAAAAAAAAAGGTAAAAGAGCTCCCAGGTGCATAGCACCCTTCCCTTGGGTGTTGAGCCCCCCAAATCCCCCTCAAAACCCACTGCCCACAAGTCTACACCAGTACTATAGCCCTAAGCGGTGAAGGGGGGCACCTACATGTGGGTACAGGGGGTTTGGGGGGGTTGGACGACTAGTAGCATTAAGCAGCACAATTGTAACAGGTAGGGGGGGATGGGCCTGGGTCCACCTGCCTGACGTCCACTGCACCCCCTAACAACTGTTCCAGGGACCTGCATACTGCTGCTTGGGAGGAGGGTATGACATTTGAGGGTGAAAGTAAAAAGTTGTGAAACATCATTTGTTGTGGTGGGAGGGGGTTAGTGACCACTGGGGGAGTCAGGGGAGGTCATCCCCGACTCCCTCTGGGGGTCATCTGGTCATTTAGGGCACTTTTTGGGGCCTTATTCGTCAAAAAACAGGGTCCAGGAAAAGTGCCCTAAATTCTAGCTACAAACGCATCCATTATCGGCAAAGGGCGCCCATCTCTGTTCGGGTGATAACCACGCCCCAGTTCCGCCTTCACCACGCCTCCGACACTCCCCCGTCAACTTTGTCCGCATCCGCGACGGAGTGCAGTTGAAAGCGTCCAAAGTTCGGCTTTCGATTATGCCGCTTTATTTGTTTTTGTGAGAAGAACGCCCATCTCCCGATTTAGGTCGGAACTTGGGCGTTATTCTCGTTCGATTATAAGCAGGATAGTGGGTCAGACCAATGGTCCAGCAGCCCAGTATCCTGTTTCCAACAGTGGCCATTCCAGATCACAAGTACCTGACAGAAACCCAAACAGTAGTAATATTCCATGCTACCAATCCCAGAGCAAGCAGTGGCCAAGGAGGGGCATAGGTGGATCAGGAGCATTCCAAAAAATTAGGTGCAGTATTATAGAATACTGAAATTACATGCCTCACTTTTGGCAGTTGGTCGTGAGGATTTGCACCAGGTTAGGGCAGGTGTAAGTACTCACATTCAAAACTGAACATGAGAATCCACGCTATGTGTTATTTTATAAAGGTGCTTAGTGCTAAGTGACCCTTTATAAAATTGGTGCTTAGGGCTTTATTCTATATAGGTTATGGTCCTAAATTTACGCTCCTAGATTTAAGAGTGTCCTTTATGCTCCTAAATGTATGTTAAATCTAGGAGCGTAATGGGGGAGATTCTATATATATGTCGCCTAAAAAATCTGCGTGGAAAACATTTCCGACTAATGGTATTCTGTAAGCTGCACCTAGATTTTGGCGCAGTATGTGCGCTTCAATTTATACCAACCAAAACGCAGAGGGCCATATTCTATAACTACGCACGTACATTTCAGAACGTCCATTTCCCCACCCATAACCATGTCCCTTTTTGCCCGCGCATGATAGTAAATTGGTGCACTGCGTTAGAAAATATGCTTACCAAGTTGTGCACGTAAATTCTAATTATTGCCAATTAGTGCTCACTATTACTTAAGTGCTGTTATCAATGCTAATTAGCTTGTTAAGTCAATTAAGTTACACACAGTGTTATAGAATCTGCCTAGTTTTTGGTGCGGATCTCTAGGCGTGCTATCTAGCTTATTTTCGAAAGGGAAGGACACCCATCTTCTGACACAAATCGGGAGATGGGCGTCCTTCTCCCGAGGTCACCCAAATCGGCATAATCGAAAGCCAATTTTTTGCATCCTCAACTGCTTTCCGTTGCGGGGAAGACCAAAGTTCACGGGGGCGTGTCAGCAGTCTACCGAAGGCGGGACGGGGGCACGGTTAAGAGATGGATGTCCTCGGCTGATAATGGAAAAAAGAAGGGTGTCCCTCATGATCATTTGTTCGACTTTACTTGGTCCCTTTTTTTTCACGACCAAGCCTCGAAAAGGTACCCAAACTGACCAGATGACCACCGGAGAGAATCGGGGATGACCTCCCCTTACTCCCCCAGTGGTCATCAACCCCCTCCCACCCTAAAAAAAATTAAAAAACATTTTTTCCAGCCTCTATGCCAGCCTCAAATGTCATACCGAGCTCCATCATAGCAGTATGCAGGTCCCTGGACCAGTTTTTAGTGGGTGCAGTGCACTTCAGTCAGGCGGACCCAGGCCCATCCCCTCCCACCTGTTACACTTGTGGTGGTAAATGTGAGCCCTTCAAAACCCACCACAAACCCACATGTAGGTGCCCCCCTTAACCTGTAAGGGCTATGGTAGTGGTGTACAGTTGTGGGGAGTGGGTTTTAGGGGGGTTTGGGGGGGCTCAGCACCCAAGGTAAGGGAGCTATGCACCTGGGAGCAATTTATGAAGTCCACTGCAGTGCCCCCTAGGGTGTCCGGTTGGTGTCCTGGCATGTGAGGAGGACCAGTGCACTACGAATGCTGGCTCCTCCCATGACCAAAGGCGTCCTCGGTTTCCATTATGGCCGAAAACCGGGTGTCCCGTTCCGGGCCCTTACCTGGGCTCCCGCAGCGGGGAGCGAAGGTCGACGGAGGTCGCGAGATCCAGGGCGGCGAAGACGAGCCGCCGATGGGGCCGGCGCTGCCGCGGGCCGCTCCGAGGCCGGCGATCCGCTGGAGCGAGCGCCGGCCTCGGAGAAGGGGATACGCAGGCCAAGATGGCGGCGCCGGCGTCGTCTTCTCCCTGCGCTGGAGCGGACCAGCGAGCCAGCCCCGCCTACTCACGCCGGATTGGCGCATTGATGAGGAGACCCCGCCTGCCTGGCAGGCTGGCCAATCCAGGCGTCCCTTGCCTGCCTAGGCCGGGGGGATTGGCTCCAGCTGATGGGAAGGGGATGGACTGGCGGGGGATTTAAACAACGAAACGGGAAGAGTCCAGTGCTTCCGTTTCGTTCGTCAGAAGCCCACACAGTGGATCGGAAGTGTAGCCACCTTCAGAGACTGTGTCCTCTTCAGCTAGCCGTCCTCGCTAGCCACCTTCAGAGACTGTGTCCTCTTCAGCTAGCCGTCCTTGCCAGCCACCTTCAGAGACTGTGTCCTCTTAAGTTAGCCGTCCTCACTAGCCACCTTCAGAGACTGTGTTCCTCTTCCAGCTAGCCGTCCTTGCTAGCCACCTTCAGAGACTGTGTCCTCTTCAGCTAGCCGTCCTCGCTAGCCACCTTCAGAGACTGTGTCCTCTTCAGCTAGCCGTCCTTGCCAGCCACCTTCAGAGACTGTGTCCTCTTAAGCTAGCCGTCCTTGCTAGCCACCTCTAGAGACTGTGTTCCTCTTCCAGCTAGCCGTCCTTGCTAGCCCCCTTCAGAGACTGTGTTCCTTCTCCGCGCTAGCCATCCTTGCTAGCTGCCCTTTAGAGACTGAGTTGCTGACTACCAGCCAGGCCGACCGTCACCCCGCGGTTCCAGCAGTCCTGCTGGCCGCCTGCAGCTGGGGGCTCAACCCTCGGTGAACGGCGGTCGCCGCGGGTGAAGATTCGGGGTGCGCGGCGGTCCTCGGAGGTCTTACCAGGCCTCAGGGAACCTAAGGGCTCACCAACAACCACAACAGGACAGGAAACGGAAGCCATGAGTTTGCCTACGCAGCCCGATCTACGGGACCTGGCCAAGGTACTTCAGCAGCAGCAGGAGCAGCTGAACGCCCTGTCGGGGGCGCTCCAGAACGTATGCTCTCAACTTTCAATGCTTCAGGTACAGAACCAGGCCGCAGCGGCTCCCCGTTCGGGAGGGTTCCGCACGGGACCTCGGTTCCCTGAGCCGGCACGATGTAATGGGGCCCCCGGAGGTTGCCGGGGGTTCCTCAATCAGTGCAACTTGGCCTTCCGGATGCAACCGGAGACATTTGCTTCGGACCAAAGTAAAGTGGGATATATCATGGGCCTATGCGAAGGGAAGGCCCTGGCCTGGGTGGCCCCACTTAACGAGCAACAGGACCCCATCTTGGATGACTATAATGAATTTCAGCGCCGGTTCCGTATGGTGTTCGACCTTCCTGGGAGACCATCTTCCGTGGCGTCGGAACTGCTGCGAATTCATCAGGGTGAGGGGATGGTGGCCGATTATGCCATTCGTTTCCGGACTTTAGCCACGGAGCTCCGTTGGAACCCGGAGTCCTTGATGGCCATCTTTATGGAAGGGTTACAAGAACGAATCAAGGACGAATTGGCAGGACGAGAGATCCCAGGCCAATTGGATGCCTTGATTTCGCTCTGTATCCGAGTAGATACCCGGTTCCAGGAGCGAGCGAGAGCCCGGGCGGAACGGCAGAAGTGGGCACGGGGAATGTCCCGGACTACTAAGGGGCCGTCTCCTCGCCGTGGGAACCGGGACTCCAAGGAGAATGGGGAGGAGCCGATGGTGATGGGCCGTCAACGGCTGGCTCCTTCCGACAGGAAAAAACGATTGTGGGACGGACTGTGCCTCTATTGTGGTGAGGCCGGAGATTTTATTCGAGCCTGTCCCTCCCGGGCGGGAAACGTCTCCCCCAAGGCACCTTGAGGGGAGGGGTCTTGGGGCATTCCGCTCCCCTACCGGATTCCCTGATCACACTGCCAGTAATACTACGGTGGCACGAGACCGCGATCCAGACCCGGGCCCTAGTGGACTCTGGGTCGGGGGGGCAACTTCATAGGGCGCGAACTGCTACAACAGATGGGCTGGCCCACGCTCCTGCGGCGGCCGGCGCTGCAAATAACCTCCATCCAGGGAACTACATTACCGCAGCCGGTCACGGAGATCACCTCCTTTTTGGAATTGCAGGTGGGGGAGGATCACCGGGAAGAAGTCCAATTCCTGGTACTATCTCGGACCATTCATCCAGTGGTTCTAGGATTGCCCTGGCTACGGAGTCATAGCCCTGTTATTGACTGGACCGAGGGAAGTATCCGAGCTTGGGGTAGTTCCTGTCGGGAGAACTGTTGTAAGGGCCGGACCGGCAGCTGCCCTGCATTTACTAGTATGCCCGGGGGGGCGCGGATAGAGCTGGGCTCCCTGCCCATGGACTATAGGGACTTTGCAGATGTGTTTTGTCCAATAGAGGCGGAAGTTCTACCGCCTCATCGGTCGTTCGACTGTGCCATTAACTTGATGGCAGATACCATGCCACCGCGGGGCCGACTGTATACCCTGTCCCGAGGGGAGTCCAAGGCAATGCAGGAGTACATCCGGGAGAATCTGCGAAGAGGCTTCATCCGGCCCTCTACGTCCCCGGCCGGGGCCGGATTCTTTTTTGTTACTAAGAAGGATGGCTCCTTGAGGCCCTGTACTGATTATCAGGGGTTAAATGCCATCACGGTAAAGGATCGCTTTCCTCTACCGCTCATTCCCGAACTCTTTGACAGGCTGCAAGGAGCCCAGATGTTTACCAAGTTGGACTTACGGGGGGCCTACAACTTAGTGCGAATCCGGCGAGGGGACGAATGGAAGACAGCTTTTAACACCTACGAGGGACATTTCGAGTATCGGGTGATGCCATTTGGCCTATGTAATGCCCCTGCGGTGTTTCAGCGACTTATTAATTTTGTGCTCGAGGATTTGCTGAACTCCACGGTAATTGTTTATCTGGACGATATCTTGGTGTTTTCCCAAAACCCCGCGGAACATGTGGGTCATGTTCGCGCAGTGCTGCAGCGGTTACGACAATACCGCCTGTTTGCTAAGCTCAGCAAGTGCGCTTTTCATCAGAGGTCGTTACCATTTTTGGGACACATTCTGTTACCCGGAGGGCTACAGATGGAGCCGGACAAACTCCGGGCGATTTGAGAATGGCCACAACCGCTGGGATTGAAAGCACTGCAACGTTTTTTGGGATTCGCGAACTACTATCGCCAGTTCATTCCCCAGTATTCACAACTGACGGCGCCATTGACAGCGCTCACTAGAAAAAACGCGAAGGTCCGGGACTGGCCGCCCGAGGCGCAGGTGGCTTTTCGCCAGGTAAAGGAGGCATTCAACTCAGCATCCATTTTGTTAGTCCCGGATCCAGAAAAACCCTTTATTGTGGAAGTGGACGCGTCTGCGTTGGGAGCCGGGGCGGTCCTCTCGCAAGTGAATTCCAAGGGCCGGCGCCAGCCTTGCTCTTTCTTCTCTCATAGATTCTCCCTGGCGGAATGTAATTATACAGTAGGGGACAGAGAGCTCTTAGCATTGAAATTAGCCCTGCAGGAATGGAGACATCTGCTGGAGGGAGCGGAACATCGATTCACGGTGATCACTGACCACAAGAATCTACTGTATCTACAAGAGGCTCAACGGCTCAATCCCCGACAAGCCCGGTGGTCATTGTTTTTCGCCAGATTTCATTTTCAATTGGTCTTTCGGGCTGCTGCTCAAAATACCCCTGCGGACTCCCTCTCCAGAGCATTTGAGGTTACAGAGGAGACTAAGGAGACCCATTCCATGTTGGATCCGGCATGCCTCAGCGCGGCCGTGGGGGAGGTCGCTCCTACGAAGGAACTAGTGCCGGCCGCTGAACGAGCGAAGGTAATGCAATGGGGGCATTCGTCCAGATGGGCGGGACATTTTGGGTATCAAAAGACTCTGCGTCTCATTACCAGACAGTATCAATGGCCTCAGATGAGGCGGGACATTCTTCAATTTGTCACCACCTGTCCTGTGTGCGCCCGGACCAAACCGGTGATCGGGACCCCCATGGGGAAGCTACAACCACTGTCCGTACCGACAGGTCCCTGGACGGAGCTTTCCATGGATTTTATCACCGATCTCCCCAGTTCCAGGGGACATACGGTGATTTGGGTGGTAATTGACCGTTTTTCCCGAATGGCCCATTTCGTTCCCTTGCCGGGACTTCCTTCGGCGGTCGCATTAGCCCAACTCTTCATTCAACACATTTTTCGACTTCATGGGCTGCCTCTTCGGATTATTAGTGACCGAGGCCCCCAATTCACCTCGCGTTTCTGCAGGGCCTTGTGTACAGCATTGGGGGTGAAGACCCATTTCTCATCAGCATACCATCCCCAAACCAATGGCATGGTCGAGAGGACGAACCAAACGTTAAAAGGGTTCCTACGAGCATTTGTCAACAAACGCCAAGATAACTGGGTCTCCCTACTTCCTTGGGCCGAGTTTGCATATAATCACAGTGTCCACTCGGCCTCGGGAGACTCTCCATTCTTCTTGGTGTATGGACGACATCCTCGACTTCCAGCACCTTTCCCGTCTGGATCTCCGACCCCCATGGTCAATGTAACTCTGGCAGATCTGCAAAGAGTCTGTGAAATGGCCCGAGAACAACTGCAAAAGGCAGCCACCAAATACAAGGTCTTCGCAGATCGGCATCGGAGAACCGCTCCCGTCTTGCAACCAGGGCAGAAGGTATGGTTAAGCACGAAATACCTCCGGCTTCGGGTGCCCTCCCGTAGATTGGGACCTCGGTACATTGGACCCTTTGCAATCCAATCCCGACTTGGAGCTGTGACATATCGGTTACGGTTACCTAGTACCCTGTGGGTGCATAACGCTTTCCATATTTCCTTATTGAAGAGTTTTCGAGGGTCTCGATGGCATCCTCAACGGCAGGAGACCGAAGATCTAGAAGCAGATCCCGATCCAGAGTTTGAAGTGGACGAGGTCCTGGATGCAAAAAGACAGCGAGGAAAGCTATATTACTTATTGTCCTGGAAGAATTTTGGCCCCGAAGACAACTCCTGGGAGCCCGCGGCGAATGTACATGCTCCAGAGTTGGTCAAAGCCTTCCACGCCCGGTATCCTTCCAAACCCGGGCCCAGGGAAAAGGGGGCATCCGGGGAAGATACTGTCCCGTTCCGGGCCCTTACCTGGGCTCCCGCAGCGGGGAGCGAAGGTCGATGGAGGCCGCGGGATCCAGGGCGGCGAAGATGAGCCGCCGACGGGGCCGGCGCTGCCGCGGGCCGCTCCGAGGTCAGCGATCCGCTGGAGCGAGCGCCGGCCTCGGAGAAGGGGATACGCCGGCCAAGATGGCGGCACCGGCGTCGTCGTCTCCCTGCGCTGGAGCGGACCAGCGAGCCAGCCCCGCCTACTCGCGCCGGATTGGCGCATTGATGAGGAGACCCCGCCTGCCTGGCAGGCTGGCCAATCCAGGCGTCCCTTGCCTGCCTAGGCCGGGGGGATTGGCTCCAGCTGATGGGAAGGGGATGGACTGGCGGGGGATTTAAACAACGAAACGGGAAGAGTCCAGTGCTTCCGTTTCGTTCGTCAGAAGCCCACACAGTGGATCGGAAGTGTAGCCACCTTCAGAGACTGTGTCCTCTTCAGCTAGCCGTCCTCGCTAGCCACCTTCAGAGACTGTGTCCTCTTCAGCTAGCCGTCCTCGCTAGCCACCTTCAGAGACTGTGTCCTCTTCAGCTAGCCGTCCTTGCCAGCCACCTTCAGAGACTGTGTCCTCTTAAGCTAGCCATCCTCGCTAGCCACCTTCAGAGACTGTGTTCCTCTTCTAGCTAGCCGTCCTTGCTAGCCACCTTCAGAGACTGTGTCCTCTTCAGCTAGCCGTCCTCGCTAGCCACCTTCAGAGACTGTGTCCTCTTCAGCTAGCCGTCCTCACTAGCCACCTTCAGAGACTGTGTCCTCTTCAGCTAGCCGTCCTTGCCAGCCACCTTCAGAGACTGTGTCCTCTTAAGCTAGCCGTCCTTGCTAGCCACCTCTAGAGACTGTGTTCCTCTTCCAGCTAGCCGTCCTTGCTAGCCCCCTTCAGAGACTGTGTTCCTTCTCCGCGCTAGCCGTCCTTGCTAGCTGCCCTTTAGAGACTGAGTTGCTGACTACCAGCCAGGCCGACCGTCACCCCGCGGTTCCAGCAGTCCTGCTGGCCGCCTGCAGCTGGGGGCTCAACCCTCGGTGAACGGCGGTCGCCGCGGGTGAAGATTCGGGGTGCACGGCGGTCCTCGGAGGTCTTACCAGGCCTCAGGGAACCTAAGGGCTCACCAACAACCGCAACAGGACACCGGGGATGACCATCTCTGAGGTCGACCATCTCAACATTTAGGTTGACCATCTCTAAGATCAACCTAAATGTTGAGATTTGGGCATCCTCGACCGTATTGTCGAAACGAAAGATGGACGTCCATCTTGTTTCGATAATACGGGTTTCCCCACCCCTTCGCTGGAACGTCCTTAGAGATGGACGCCCTTAGAGATGGTCGTCCCAGTTCAATTATGCCCCTCCACATAGAATCTGGGGGAATAGGCCCTAAAGTAGGAGAATAAATTTTGGAACATAGATTATACTTGTAATTTAGGAGCGCAAATTTAGAAGTGTAAATGTTGGAGCACAACCCAGGGGCGTAGCTACGGGTGGGCCTAGGCCCACCCAATTTCAGCTCAGGCCCGCCCGGCCACCCACCCACCCAAGCGCACACACACTGCAGCAGAAACGGTACCTGTTCTGGCTCATCTGATCGCTCCAGACTCGCAGCGGCGAACTGGCGCGGGGGTGCCAGTAAAAGCATAAAGCAGCCAGGCTCTTCGACTCCGTTCGTCCTTCGCTTCCCTGCCCTCTCAGCGCGTCCTGCCTTCCTCTGATGTCATTTCCTTTCGGGTGGGCGGGACACGCTGAGAGGGCAGGGAAGCGAAGGACGGATGGAGTCGAAGAGCCTGGGTGCTTTATGCTTTTACTGGCCGCCCGCGCCAGTTCGCCGCTGCGACTAGAGAAGGAGGGAAGGAACTGGAAGCCATTTAGAAAATCTTTTTCTACTCCCCCGCGCAGCCGTCGCCGTTCACTCAAATCACAGGAAGCAAACCTGTGAGCTGCTGCCTGCATCCACGTTGTCGTTCTTTATTGTTGGTGAGCAGAGGGAAGGATGGGATTGGGAGGGGTGGTGAGTACAGAGTATGGGGAATGAGGGACTAATGAAGTGGGTGAAAGATGGGGGGAGGAATTTAGGAGACTGGGTAAGGGAGAGACAGAGGGGGGACTAGGAGTGCTGGAAAGGGAATGAGAGGGAGATGGTCAAAGGGGAGAGAGGAGCATCGATGGACATGGATGGGAGGACAGGGCCTAGGGAGAGAGGAGAAATTGCTGGACATGGAGGGGAGGGCAGGGGAGAGAGGAGGGTTGCTGGACATGGGTGGATGGAGGAGAGGGCAGGGAGAGAATTGTTGGTCTGGGATGGACGTGAAGTAAGGGAAGACAGGAAGGAGATGCACATGGATGGAGGGGAGAAAGAAGAAATTCTGGACATGGATGGAGGGGAGAGAAGACAGAGAAAGGAGATGCACATGAATGGAGTGGAAGGGAGAGAGAAGAAATGCTGACATGGATGGAGGGGAGGGAAGAGAGAGGAAGGAGATGATATGAGGGGAAAAGAAGAGAGGAGAAAAACTGCACATGGATGGAGAAAATAGGCAGAAGCTGGATCCACTGGACAGTCAAGTCTGCGGAGGACCAGAAATGAAGAAGAAAGGAGGAAAGGAAAGAAATAAATGGAAAAGAAGCCCTGGAAACGGCGTTAAGAGGACATATAGCAGCAGAATCGGATACTGGGCCAGCATGATCAGAAAAACAAAGTCACCAGACAACAAAGGTAGAAAAAAAATCGTTTTATTTTCATTATAGTGTTTGGAATATGTCCACTTTGAGAATCAGGTGCTCAACATTAAAAGTTTATATTTATTTACTTATTTATGGCATTTTATCCCACATTAAACATGAATTAGATTGGCACCTGGGATCATTTAATTTTTTTTCCTGGAGAGAGTAATGCATTGCCTCCCACCCCCCCCCCCCCAGGGTCTCTCCCCGGCTATAGCCAGCTCTGCAATTTTGAGGGGAGGTGGACCGGGGGGGGGGGGGGGGGGGCGCAGAGGTGGACCAGGGAGACAGCCTGTTGTTAAACATTTACCAGCACACCACTGTCTAGTGCCTACCCATCCAACATGTTGGCCCACCCAAAAATTGACTTCTGGCTACGCCACTGGCACAACCTTTATAGAATAAAGCCCTTAGCATGGATTTTAAAGAGGCCTAACTTTGGGTGCCATTTACTAAAATGGTCCTAAGTGTTCCTGTGTTAAATTACCATTATCTAGTCAGCACATGCTAATCAGAATCCACTAGCTGGATAATGGTTCCATGCCCATTCCCCACCCACGACACATCCTTTCCAAAAATATTTTAAACAAACTAAATAACACGCGGTTAGTGCATAGAAAATGAAGATTACTGTAAAAATGCTTTAATGTGTTTTGCTGTAAGCATTTTCTCATGTGTTAAGCATACATTAGGTTGTATCACCCTTTAATATAAGACCCCTTAAATTAACCCTTTTAATGAAACAAAAGAAAAGGAAATTAAAGTTTCCCCTTTTCATTCACTGCTTACTCTTAGGTACTCGCCAGAACCCTGCATTGATTGGTGCAAAATATGGCAAATAATGTTGAATTTGAATAATGACTTGGGCTTCTTAGCCCCACCCCCACCCCCCATCCTGTCCTGCCCCACCACATCACACCCTATTCCAGAAGCCTCTGACCCATCAGGCAAGCACTAAGGGCCCAATTCTATATATAGCGCCTAAAATTAATGTGCGTTAGACGATTATGCCTAAGCGTATTCTAAATACAATGCGTAAATCTATGCGCAGTTCATACGACTATATCTATGCACATCCATTTACACCAACGAAAAGCTGATGTAAATCCCTGCGCATAGATTTACATGCACCAGTCCATATTTTATAACAATGCGCATAGATTTTGGAACGCCCACGAAACACTCATTTCCACACACCCCTTTTTGCCTGTGGACATTAAAATTTAGGCCTAGTACATTACAAAATACACGTAGCAATGTACACACGCAAATTCTAATTTTTGCCAATTGCTTGTTAAGAGCTGTTAACAATGATTAACAGCTTGTTAAAACAATTAATTTATGTACGTAGTTATAGAATATGATTAGATTTATACACAGAATCGCACGTAACTCTAGGCCTGCTATATAGAATCCGGGGGTAACTGTTCAAATTTTCATGCTTTATAACAAACATTTTAACCCACCGAGTTAAGAATGAGTGATGATGATTCACCTTTAAGCAACTGTAAGCCAAAAATTCTAATATTTCAGAACATGATGCCCCTGGAATCTAAAGAAGTGAATGATAAAGTAGGAAAATGACTGTTTTCTTATCAAAGCCATCACCTTCTTTAAGAAGGTTCATTAAAAGACTTATTATGAGTCCCATCAGAACAATTCATTAACCAAGTTTCCTGAACCAGACTCCTCTTTGCTGGCTGTAAATGAATTTCAAGCAGTAATGTGCAGGCAAGGAGCAGGAAAGATTGAGTAGACTCCCACGGCACAAAGAAGACAAAAGTTGAGTGGGTGGATTTGTCTTTCTGCAGAAGCTTGCATTGTAATGACTTTACAAGCTTAAACCACTACGTCTGTTGACTCAGTTTGCCTACTGAGTAAGTACATTGGGAACAGAAGATTACTCATTAATGTGCAGCATTACAGGAGCTAATGAATGCTGATGGCTATTCTGACTCGTATGCTTCAAAGCTTCTTGACCCCCAATCACCAACGTGGCAATTACCCTGACTTAGGGCTAGATGTACTAAAGTGTGTTACTATGTAAGTGCACACTAACCCCCTGATTCTAGAAAAGTTGCCAAAATGTTTGCACACAAATTTAGGTGCACTCCCAATTCCCATGCATGATTTAATAGAATGAGACAATTAGTGCCAATAATTGTTTTTTTACAAACAATTATCACTAATTAGATGTAATTGGGACTTACGCACATAAATTTAAATTTACACGTGGCCCGAAAAAGTAGGCGCAGAAATGGGAGGGTCATGGGCATTTTGGGGCAGATCGGGGGCATGGTTTTGGTTACGCACATATTTATAGAATAATGGTGCTCCGCATGTAAATTTAGATGCGGGAATTGGCACCATGTTTTTGTTGGTGCAAATGGCAGCATCTAAATTTACGCATGACCTCTCTGCTTAAGTGCTATTCTATAAACCGCACTGAACTTTAGGCGCAGCTTATAGAATACCGCTTAAGCGTGTTTTTTGGCACAAATTTTTTAGGCGCTATATATAGAATCTAGCCCTAAGGGGGGCAATTCTACTACAGGACACCTTCAGTAAGGCATCCTAGTAATATGGGGTGAGAGCCTATACAGTAAGGGCACTTGCGGGCTCATTTTCAAAAGAGAAGGACGTCCATCTTTCGACAAAAAATGGAAGATGGACGCCCTTCTCACAGAGACGTTCAAATCGGTATAATTGAAACCCAATTTTGGACGTCTCCAACTGCAGGCCGTCGCAAGGACATCCAAATTTCAAGGGGGCGTGTTGGAGGTGTAGCGAAGGTGAGACTTGGGCGTGCCTAACACTTGGACGTCTTTGACCCATAATCAAAAAAAGCAAGGACGTCCCTGTTGAACACTTGGATTTTTTCACCCGGATGTGTTTTTTTTACAAATAAAATGACCAGATGACCACTGGAGGAAATCGGGGATGACCTCCTGTTACTCCCCCAGTGGTCACTAACCCCCTCCCACCCTCAAAAAACATCTTTAAAAATATTTCGTGTCAGCCTCTATGTCAGCCTCAGATGTCGTACTCAGGTCCATGACAGCGCATGCAGGTCCCTGGAGCAGTGTTAGTGGGTACTGCAGTGCACTTCATACAGGCAGACCCAGGCCCATACCCTCCCTACCTGTTACATTTGTGGAGGAAACAGCGAGCTCTCCAAAACCCACCACAAATCCACTGTGCCCATATATAGGTGCCCCCTTCACATGTAAGGGCTATGGTAGTGGTGTACAGTTGTGGGTAGTGGGTTTTGGGGGTGGTTGGGGGGCTCAGGACACAAGGTAAGGGAGCTATGTTCCTGGGAGCAATTTATGAAGTCCACTGCAGTGCCCCCTAGGGTGTTCAGTTGGTGTCCTGGCATGTCAGGGGGAGCAGTGCACTACAAATGCTGGCTCCTCCCACATCCAAATGGCTTGCATTTGGACGTTTTTGACACGGACATCTTTGGTTTCAAAAATCGCCGAAATTCAGAAACGTCCAGATCCAAGGACGTCCACATCTAGGGACATCCAAATTTAAGGATTTGGATGTCTCTGATGGTATTTTCAAAATGAAAGATGGACGTCCATCTTTTTTTGAAAATACGGGTTTCCCCGCCCCTGGATTTCGATGTTTTGCAAAGACGTCCAAATCGCAACTTGGACATTTCTTTCGAAAATGCCTCTCTTGGCCACCCAAGTGTCCTTATAGAAAAATAGAGTAAACCCGGTATTGGTATGTCTATATTTAGGTGCCCACATATACCCCTACTATACAGCTTGCATGAATGGGGGCACCTAAATGTAACAGGCACATGGGCAACTTAAGCTGCAATCCAGGTCACAAGTACCTGGCAAGATCCCAGAACAGTAAAACAGATTTTATGCTGCTTATCCTAGAATATGCAGTGGTTTTATCCCAATTCCATCTCAATAATGGCTTATGGACTTTTCTTTTAGAAAATTAGTCAAACCTTTTTTAAACCCTGCTAAGCTAACTGCTTTTACTACATTCTCTAGCAACGAATTCCAGAGTTTAATTACACATTGAGTGAAAAAATATTTTCTCAGGTTTGTTCTGAATTTACTACTTAGTGGACTCATTGTGTGCTCCTAGTCCTAGTATTTTTGGAAACCGTAAACAAGCGATTCACATCTACCTGTTCCACTCCACTCAGTATTTTATATACCTCTATCATATCTCCCTTCAGCCGTCTCTTCTCCAAGCTGAAGATCCCTTTCCGCTTTAGCCTTTCCTCATAGGAACATCGCCTCATCCCTTTTATCATTTTCATCACCCTTCTCTGTACCTTTTCTAATTCTACTATCATCTTTTTTGAGATTATTCATAGAATACCAATTAGGCATCCTACCGGCATTTTCAAGGTAGCTTACTGTACACCGCCTTGAGTGAATTCATTCAAAAAGGTGGTAAATAAATCTAATAAATAAATAAATAAATAAAGTGTAGGTGCAAAAAAGCTGATATTCTGTAAATTGCCCTTTCAAGCCATTA